>NC_055994.1:29634234-31022268 GCF_018446385.1 Zingiber officinale
TCGGCGTAAGAACGGGGGGAAGGCGGAAATCGCCGGCGGGTGGATCGGATGCGAGAGAAGAAACGAGAGAAGAGGAGTGAGGGTTGAAGCCTCTAGGGCTATGGAAAAGAAAGCTAGTGACATGTGGAATGCGAGGATTGGCCGATGCAAAAGTAACAGATTAATATTTTTGGCGGGAAGCACGAATTTTAGAATTATTTTTGAAAATATTAATAAAAATCGTTTATTTTATATTTTGGATTTTGATGTACTGTAAAGGTAAAAGTTCAATTTGCTGTCTAAAATTTATCAAAAGTTCTATTTGACCTTCCATCGGTTAAAAAATTGTCAATTTACCCTATAAATTTCTATTTGACCTTCCATTTCTCCCTAACTTAGAATTATGTTTAACTAGGTTATTTCGATACTTTTACAAGACTTAAGTTAACAGGTAATTTTGATAATGTGACTTAAATTAAAAGGTGCCTATTTTAAAATAAGAGTATCAACATACCATCGTCTCTCGCTGATCTCTTATCATCATCGGCTGACATGCTAGTCTTTTACTATCTTCGGCTAATTTCTTCCTCCCAAGGAAATTATCAGATTGAGGGAAGAATAGCTCAGGTCAACCGCCTAGCAAGGGTTGGTTGTGAGGATCAACTCGGATAAAAAAGAACAGGAGTTATGGGCCTCATACTTCAGAGCATATCTTTAGAGTAGATAAGAGGCCCTACCAAATTTGAACCTAAAAAACAGTAGTATGGCGGAGTGTAGAGTCAGGAGGGAAGATTCACTCCACATCACCCGGCTTCTATTTGAATTTTTTTATATTTCATGACCATACAATATTAGTTTTATTTTTCTTTTTCAATTTTGTTTCTTATTTTTCATTTACGATGTGTGCAAAGCTGACTCCAAGCAGATATCTATCTTTTATGTTTTATCTCGTTTATTAAGAAAGTAATAATAATAATAATAATAATATACATCTACTTGGAACATTGAAATTTAAATGAAAATCATAGTTTTATTTGACAATTTTATTAAAATGATATCACAAATGTGATTTATAATGACTGGTGCATGCATGCATATTATCGCGAAGATAGAGAACATTTAGGATCCGTTGCACATTGGACTATTTTTAACACATAACTCCTCTGTGTCCCAATAACAGTTGGTTGGTATTGAGAAATTGCAGCAAAAGCAAGCAGAATAATTGGCGCAAGTCGAGCTGACATAAGAAACTTGTCTATCATTCATCTGTTATTTTTCCCGAGATGAGATCATCTGTCCTGAAATGTCGTGTCCCTGTGTCCCAGTGACGATCAGATGAATTAAATTACATCTCAAGGATGTAGTATACATTATGAAAATGTCATAGTCGTCCGATCAGCGCTGGGACACGGGGACACGACATTTTCGGGACAGAGGATCTCATCTCATTTTTCCCGTGTTAACTTTAGGACTGATTGGTGGGGCATTGGAAAAAACATAGTCATCTTTTTTCTGTCACCATGTCCCATATATAATTATGATATCGCAGGCCCTATATATGCAAATAAGTAATAAATCATAAGATCAATGCCTCTAAAAGTATTTACTTTTATTGAACCTCAAATATATACTTACATTGGTTTAAAGCGAATAGACTAGTAAGATCCAATAACATCAACAACAAATATTTAGTAGCCATCTCTTTCTTATCTATGAGTTGTTTTGTGAAACTAGTGGAATTACAAGGCTATTTATAGCAAAAAAAATCTAAATAAGGAAATACAAATATTAAAGAATTATTAAAATTTCTTCTCATAAAAATTATGATTTAATGCTATCTTCACCAAATCTACATTTATTTTCTTATTTTTTTATTTTTAAAATAATTTCTAAAGGGAATTTTCTTCAATTTTTTTTAATGCGCGCCACTACTAGAAATATCATCTATTATGACAGTTTCTTTATTACATTTAATTTTAAATGCCATTATAAATAATTTTTAATGACATATACCAAAAAAAATTATTTTAAATAATAAAATATCATTTTAGATTATTTATGATGACAAATTTGGATAAAGTCATCATATAACTATTTGGATTTGATTAAACTAAACCTACGTATTTAATCGATTTTTCCCGATTCCTTCTCATTTTTCCCCGATCCTTCGTTCCTTTCTCCGATTTTGCTCCTCCAACCCTTTCATCGCCGGCGTTGGTCCACACCACCACGCCGATCTCCACGAGCTCATCGCCGGGCAGCAGTCTTTCCTTCCGCGTGCTCCACCGACGCCCTCTTCTCCCTTCCTCTCTCTTGTGTCTCTGCCCTAGATCACCGATGGAGAGGTTTCTTCCACCGCGATCTCACCTTCACGCGTCGTCGTGGCACCTTGTCTGTGAGATACTGGCGCCTATAGCTACCCGCCATCGACGCCACCATTCTTGTTCATTGCCGCTTCCCATCTCTGACTCCTTTTCCCATCTCGAGCCCTAGCTACCATCGCTGGGATCGAGTCCAGCGGATCGTTCCAAGCTGCTGAGTGTCGCCTGAGCGCTGCCTATCCAGTACCTTGTTCCCGATCTTCCATCCGCGGCCTCTCCCTCACGGTGACATTGGGTGCGTGCTCCCATGATCCAGCGATTGCTTGGATTCATTCGCGACTGATTTGTTCCCATGGGCGCCGACATCGTCTCTGATTGTGCCGCGCCAGCAGATCCACCGGTTAGTCCCTTACCTTTGGGGATAGTGTTTGATCTCCTTGCTTAGTCCGACATGAAGATTTCTACCGGTGATTGGAGACTAAATTGGGGTAAGCCTATGAACTGATTTTGGATTTCATTATATGGTTAGTTGGTAGATTTCATGGATTTGGGTGATGGTGTGGCCGGCAGTAAGTATTACCCGTGATTTCCAGCAGTAGGGTTGCTTCGATAGCAAACTAACAGTGGAGTGCAATGGAATTGGGTAAGTTGTGTTCCTAATTTCTAAAATTTCACAATTTTAATTGCTCTACCTGTTGGATGTGAGAGTAATCCATGGATATGGTTGATTGATTTCTAGGTTTGGTATCAATAGGATTGACCTGTTGGATGTGAGAGTAATCCATGGAAAGTAAGACTGATTGTTTTTTGTGTACTGTTTTTGTGTTCTTGGATGATGATATTGTGGTGCAACGGGATCTCATAGCATTGTGGAAACTTGATATCGATGGGAAGGTGAATGGGGCAGTCGAGACATGCTTTGGGTTTTTTCATCGTTATTCACAGCATATAAATTTCTCACACACTTGATCAAAATCAGTTATACCTTTGCTTCAAGTTCTAAATTTGTTATGTAGTTGTGCACTAAATTGGATTACTTTGCAACTTATACCTTTGCTCTGTGGTTTTAATTGTAATTCTATATAGAAAGTTTAGATGGAAGAAAAGAAAGTCCAGGAGGCCCATGGCAATTCATTGATCTCATCCCACTTTTTGATCCCCTGAGACATAACAGTGCAAAAACAATTCATAGAAACAATTTGTAGGGCATTGAATCTTGGTGCCAATGTAAAAATGATTATGGGTATGCTATATGTCGTAGAACGTCATTCTTGCTTTCAGCTTTGCTTCCCTTTTGGCTATACAATTTAGTTGCTCTTAGGGATTTTTTCTGGAGAAGTTAGTTTTGTTTAAGCATTCTATTGATTTTTTTTTTACAGTATCATCTTGACATAGCTGTGAGATGATACGAATACAAATGTCATCTAATGAGACTAATGCATTCTAGTTCTTAAAAAGTCACCATTGCACATATTCAACCAATCTTCTACCAAACAGTTGAATATGTGAAAAATTGTATCACAGAGATACTTTGAATTAGCATAAGTATAGTTCTGAGTGAGTTTGCAAAGATAATGATGGGAGTGGTAATAAGTGGTCATCTGTACATCCTTGGGTGGTGGCTATCTTTAGTATTGGCCAATGCAATTTCATTTTCAATTCATACAGAGAAGATGTTATTCAATCAATGTGTCATTAGAAGGATTGTTTTACTTGAAAAATAGTAGGGTAATCAACTAATTTATCAACTAATGAACACACTACTACAAATAATAAAGGAAGTATGATTAAGTATAATTTTCAAACATACAAATTCATGAAGATAAGCTACATGAGCAACAGAAGGTGTAGATCACTCAACATCACAAAGTAACTTCATTATTGTTTTGTGAGAAAAACAAGCGATTCCAAATGAAAATGATCATAGAGCGCTACAGTTGTTAGTTTGATTTTTAGCTACTTTCCAAGAAATTTAATATTAAAAATGACAATGCAAGCAAAAATAGTTATACTTGAGGAAAAAAAATCAAATTCAACAACACAGAAATCATAAAAGACTTATCATTCCAACCACCAAATTTAAATATTGTGTTATTTAAAAGACTTACCTTTTAATCACAACCTTGTCTTCCTCTCAACCTTCTAAAGAAAGAAGCTAAAGAATCATATATACTTCTAAGCAACTCCTTAAGGGCTTATCTCGCACTAAATGGTTGTCGTTTATGAGTTATGGCAATTAATATCTATACATTCATATTGTGCATTGTAATTTATACTATGTTGTGAGTGTTAAATTTAGTATACATGCATTTTTTTTTAAAAAAAAATCAATTTATCATACTGTTAAACTTATTTGAATAAGTATTTTTTTTGTAGAATCATTATAGATAAGAGTTGAATGGTTTTATCGAGACAAACCGAGGAGCATAGAAATGGAAGGACATCTTTTGCTCAAGTGCAACACAAATTGGTAATTCTTCTTATTCATATTATAATTCTATACGAGTTTTAGTATCCCCAAACTTTCTAACTGGTAGAGTTTGCCTTTTGCACATTAAACTTTCTAAAATGTTTTAGAGAATAATTTGCTATATCTGTGCTTTTGTCTGTATCTAAGAGAGGATTCTTAGACAAGGATGAGTGTGCTCAAGCAAGTTAAATTTCTATTAGCTTCCAAGTTAAAACCTTATTCTGAGTGATACAGAATGGAGTACCCTAGAAGAAAGATGTCATTTCTTGGTTCTGAACCTTCTTGTAGCGTCTGATATTATTTAGTTTAACATGTATCTTTTTATGATATTTCCAGCAATTCATCTATTCTAGCTGTTTATGTTTGGGAGCATACTTGCTATATAGTGGATGTTGGAGGTTATTGAGACTCCAAATGGAATACCTAGTCGCTCTTGATTGGTATATGCTCAAGATGGGCACTTATATTGCACAAGTAAACTATTATCAAGATATCAAAAAAAGTACTTTGTGTAGTTGGACTGCTGCATGATGCATGTGGTATATATTTAAAAGGTGGAATTAGTTATATTGGCATAATGTATGCGATCATATCGCAAATATGTAAATTTACATCCCTTTAAGCTATTAAAATTTATAGTTATGGTTCATAGATATAGTCTGCACTTGATTACAGTAGATCAAATTTAGGGTTAGAGTTGTTCTCTTTCAAGTTCTCTAGAGGATGCATGTTTGATGTGCTGGAGTAGCCTCTCCTCCCCTTTTCTATAGCTTCACCTCCTTCCTTTAATCATGTTCTCTATTCTTCTAGACATTGGCGTTCGATATATCGGCTGCTTCATAAACTAATTGTAGGAGATTTCCATTTTTATGTGAAGAAACACCTCTTCAGTCCTCTCTTATATATTCTTAAGGAGTATGAACATTGGTTCGAACCTGAAAACCATAATGTTCCCTGAACCATCGGCTACTGCTTGTTCTTCAAGCATCAGAAAAAAGATGGAGGTTTGGATTTAGAATATCTTAAACTTCTTCATTGCTGCTTGTCTTAACTACCACTAAAATTCCTAGATCAACCCTTAGTGCTTCATGTTAGCATTTTTTTCATCACCTCTCCTATACCAAAAACCTACGGTCACTCTTTCACTTTCAAGCTTTTGCTGCTCCCATTGATTATCATTATTTAATCTTTATCATTATTTCTATTAACTTTTTGTCTTCATTGTTTTATTTCACTAATACAAATTTATTTATTGTATTTGTAGGTGATAGGTATTTGGATTTTTGTGAAGCAATACGACAGTTGAAGATGGTCTGCCTAGTTAGTTTTTATTTTATAAGACGGTTCCAAAACTTAATATTTTGAGTGTAGTGTGTTGTTAATTTTAGATGTAAAGAACTTGTCGTTAGTTTGCATTTGTAATTTTGACTCAAATATTTGTTGGATGAATTTAGATGATCTATTTGTACTTTAAATTATATTTTATATATTTTTTTTCTATTCTAAATGGTGGATGGATTGTGATGATGTGTAAATATTGAATTCATGTTATATATTCTATATAAATATTAATGATCAGTTTAAATATATTTATAAATAATTATAATGACAGTTGTTAATGTCATAATAGATTAGTTAAGGTGACATTTAAAATGATTTTATAAATTATCTTTACTGACATTTTTTATTGTCCTTATAAAAAATATAAATATCATAATAAATGAGTTTTGGTGACATTTAGCTTTATCATTGTTATGATGATAACACGACATATATAAATGTCCTTAAAAAAAGACTTTGCTTGACATTTTAGAGTGTCGTTATATCTTTAAATTAAGACACTTTTGATGTTAGCATTGATATTGTATAACGACATTATAAAATGTCAGGAAATGGAGGAGGGTCTAATATGACATCACTTTATAGGGCATTTTTTTTAGATGTCACCAAAATGTTAATGTCACCATAAATATGCTATAAGGACATTTATGTGTGTCATGATAGACTAATTTTCTTGTAGTGGCGTTGATGAATAAATAACTTTTAAAATTTTCAAATTCTAAATTTTTCTTGCTGCTCTCTCTCACTCTCGCCTCTTCCTTTGTCGTCGTCTGCCGTCGCAGCACACTCTTGCTAAGCAAGCAAAAGTAAAGGCGTTGTAAGCTACTTGGACAACTTACAGTCGCATGCTTGTTCTTGAACTGGCTGGAAGCTCGAGAAATTACCACCGAATACATAGTCGACGCTGGTTTGCTTACCACCCCTCTCCATTCTCGATCGTAAACTTTTCTACTCCATTGTCTATTTTTTAGCTCTGTACAATATTTTTTATCTCTAATATATCCTACAACGCACAAGCCCTAACTACTTTCTTACCAGTTTTTGCTTATATAATTTGCAAGAAACTTCCCAATAATCAATTCATAACCAATGGTAATGTGTTTCATTTTAAGTTGTAATTCCCTACGTTGATCCTAATATATATTAGAAGGAAAGATTTATGCTACAAAGTACAAAGCCAATGCCTGCAGCCACTCCCCACATATGTTGTCTTTATTGGACGCATAGTTGCTATAGCATTGTAATAGCTACTTGGAATGTTACCTTCAACAGCGTTGTAGTAGCTACTTCGACGGCTAACTGCTACAACATTGTAACAGCTATTTGGAATGTGAACTGCTATAACGCTGTAGCAGCTACTTCAACGGCTAGCTACTACACCGTTATAGTAACTACTTAGAATGTTAATTGCTACAATGCTATAACAGCTACTTCGACGACTAGCTGCTACAACGTTGTAGCAGATTCTTGGAATGTCAAATGCTACAACACTGTAGCAACTACTTCGACGGCTAACTGCTACAACGTTATAGCAGCTACTTAGAATGTTAACTGCTACAATGCTGTAGCAACTACTTCGACGGCTAGCTACTACAACGTTATAGCAGCTACTTGAAATGTTAACCCTAAACCCTAAACTCTAACGTTGTAGCAGCTACTTGGCATGTTAACTATTACAACATTGTAGCAGCTACTTCGACGGTTAACTGCTACAACATTGTAGAAGCTACTTGAAATGTTAATTACTATAATATTGTAGCTGCTACTTCGACGGCTAGTTGCTATAACATTATAACAGCTACTTGGAATGTTACTTGGAATGTTAACCCTAAATCCTAACGTTGTAGCAGCTACTTAGAATGTTAACTACTACAACGGTGTATCAACTACTTCAACGGCTAGCTGCTACAATATTGTAGCAGCTACTTGGAATGTTAACCTTAAACCTTAACATTGTAGCAGCTAGCTTGACAGCTAGTTGATACAACGTTCTAGCAGCTACTTGGAATGTTAATTGCTAAAACGGTATAGTAGCTACTTGGAATTTAACTGCTACAATGGTGTAGCAACAACTTCGATGGCTAGCTACTACAACATTGTAGTAGCTACTTCGATGGTTAGCTGCTACAACGTTGTAACAACTACTTAGAATATTAACTGCTATAACAATGTAGCAACTCTTGGATTGTTAACTACTACAACAGTGTAGCAACTACTTCGACACCTAGCTGCTACAATATTGTAATATCTACTTGAAATGTTATTGTTACAACGGTGTAGTAGCTACTTGAAATGTTATTATTACAATGGTGTAGCAGATACTTGAAATGTTATTGTTACAACGGTGTAACAGCTACTTAAAATGTTATTGTTACAACGGTGTAACAACTACTTGAAATGTTATTGTTACAATGGTATAGCAACTACTTAGAATGTTAACTGCTACAATGATGTAGCAGCTACTTCGACACCTAGCTGTTACAACGTTGGCAGCTACTTGAAATGTTATTGCTATAATGGTGTAGCAGCTACTTCGACACCTAGCTGCTACAACGTTATATTAGCTACTTCGACGATTTGTTGCTACAACATTATAGTAGCTACATCAACAGGTAACTACTACAACATTGTATCAACTACTTGAAGGTTAGCTGTTATATCTGTTGGTGCAATTGACCTCTAGAGTTTCGATGTTTGATAATATGACCAAGGGTTGACCCAAGCAGGACTTGATGTTTGGGGGAGAGAAGTCTAGTCTGGACTAGATGACTAGCAAAGGTAAGTCCTAACCAAAGGTTAGGCAAAGTGGAAGTCCCGGTGAGTGAAGCCGGACCATAGTGAGTGAAGCTAGGTGGTTGAAGTCCCGGTGAGTGAAGCCGGGCCCTAGTGAGTGAAGCTAGGTGGAGGAAGTCCTGGTGAGTGAAGTCAGGCCCTAGTGAGTGAAGATAGGTGGAAAAAGTCCTGGTGAGTGAAGCCAGACCCTAGTAAGTGAAGCTAGGTGGAGGAAGTCCTGGTGAGTGAAGCCAGACAATGGAAGTCCTAGTGAGTGAAGCTAGGCAACCCTAGGGAGGTAACCCTAGGTTATACTTGAATTTCTGTTAACACTAGTTTTTGTGCTAACTTAGTGTTGCAGGGAAGTTCAGCTAGATCGACGGGCTGACCGGATAGCTGGCAAGAAGTCCAGACGGGTCGAAGGGCTGACCGTACATTTGGCAGGTAAGAGAAGGTAAGTCACTGGAGGGGAGTGACTGTGAGGACGCATTCCCGGGAAGGGAACATTAGGCGTCGATCCGACTTAGACTCATTTCGGATATCTAAGTCAAGATCGTGACTAAATTCCGGTCTCGAGGAGACTGAATCTAGCTAATACTCTACATGTTAACTTTAAACTGTGCTAACACTCTGTTTTGCAGGATAATATTATTTGCATTTTGCCTCGGACTAACTCTTTCTTATAGGAGAAGGATTTTCTGGAGAAGAGTGGTCCGGGTGCCTGGAAGGGATCCGGGCACCCAGAAGTGAATTTCTATCCGCAACGTCATTTCGCCACGTGGAGCGCCCTGGTTGGCTCAGCTACGTCATATTCAGGGTGCCCTAGAGGTTCCGAGCACCCCGAACCTCCTATATAAGGAGGGTAAAGGCTGAAGCTCAACACAACAATGAAAGATCTACTCCTCTGTGCTCCTGCGACGTTGCGAAAGCTCTCCGACAAAAAGTGTTATTCCTGTTTTTGTTTCTTTTTATTTATTGTCGGCTTTCTTTTTCGCTAATTAATTCCTGTACTTAGTTTGTAATAATCTTTCGAATTATTAGTGATTGCCCATCGAAAGCACCCTTGTGTGCGAGCCTTGGAGTAGGAGTCGCCAAAGACTCCGAACCAAGTAAATCGTTATGTTTGCTTTGGCTTAATTATTTTTCGCTGCTTACTCTCGAATTTTTATTCGATATTCACCCCCCCCTCTATCGAATTCATGATCCAACAAGTGGTATCAGAGCCGGTACCGCTCTAAATTGGTGCAACCACCAATCGAGCAAGGGGGGGTTATTTTTCAAAGTAAAATAGATATTGTTTGAGTTTAAAAAATATCCTTACGCCTTTCATTTTTTTCCCTCCAAAATCATTTTTGAAATATACATTTTCAACTTTTCACCATTGGTCGATATTAGCGAAATATCGCATTTTTAAAAACTTGTAATAATATTTTTTTAATATATTTTATTATTTTTAAAAAAAAATCATGCATATTTCTTTTTCTCCAGCACTGCTAATTCAAGACCAAGTCTTGGGATCTTTCTTTCATTTCCTTATGTGTAAGACCAATGTCTCTTCTAGAAGGACGGAGCATCAATGAACCACCTCCATATGAGATATACGAGAGACATGAATTCAATTTGTGGAGGATGCAGATGGAAAGTTTCATTTTTCACGAACGACTTTGATAGTGGCTTGGCACTGAGAAGATTAACACAAAACTCGGAAGCAAACCAATAGATAATAAAATTAGTTTCAGAATTATTACCTAACAAAGTTAATTACAGGATAGGAAAAGTCAAGGATGTCCACGAGTTTTGGACCTACCTGACCAAGCTTCACGAGGAGTTGATGGAGTTAGACGATCAAGTCACAATCGAATCCAAGCTTAAATCAGAGTCCAAATCCCCAAAGTCATCCTCAGAATCGGACCAAACCAGTTTTATGGCTTTAATGGCACAAGAGGAGGTAGGAGGATCTGAATCAGAATTCGAATCGGAGATGACGATGGACAAGGAGGAGAATCGAACGAGGATTCTAAAGGTAAAATTGTGAATTCAAAATTTAAATATCATTTAATATGTTTTGAATGCAGTGAAAGAGGGCACTACAAAAGTAAGTGTCCCACCTATAAGACTCGAACCACACAACCAGAGATAAAGGAGAAGCTGACCCCTAAAATTCAAAAAGGGAAGGAGCATATCCAATGCTTCAATTGCAAAAAGATGGGTCACTACAAACTTCAATGTCTAGAAAGAAGACCCAAGGATCCAGGGGGAGCAAAGGTTAGTAAGTTTACTATACATGACAATCCAGTTTTTTCTACATATAGTAGTAAATTAGATAATTATCATTGCTCTAGGTTGGATATACCTCAACAATTAAATGTGCATACTCAACCAAATAAATTAACAAATAAAAATCTAAGCAATAATATAGAATGTAATTCCTTAATCTTTTATTCAAGATTTAGGAAATTAGAAAAACAAATTAATCTTTTGAAAAATAAACAAGAACAAATAATTAAATCATTAAACCTAGACTTGAATTATAAGTCTAAATCAAATCTAAGATATAATCGTATTTTTTTATTATAAAATTAATCAACAAGATATAATTCAAACAATTTAATTAATTCAAAATTAAATTTACACTTAAATTGAATTAAGACTTAAAACTTAAATTTGAATTCAAAATAAAACATTAAATCTTCACTAAAACTTAAAAATAACAGACCAATAATTCAGGGGAAGGCTCCAGAATAGCTGACACCTACAAAACAAACCTACCCGATAGGGTCACCCAAACTAAGCTACCCGGCAGGGTAATTAGGACTAGTTAGAAATGGACCAAGTTTAACTTGACCTAAGGTACTGGTGAAGTTTTGGATGATAGTACGTTAGGGAAACTTAGTCTATGCATGTCTAGGAATATATGGCTTCGACTTGTGCATTTTGCTAAATGGAACTAACCGAAGCTACCCTTTATGGATCCTAACAAGTTAGACCAAGGTTTTGTATTAAGTTCAGTGGATAGGACTATTTGGAAAACCTCGAAGGCATGGTTACTCTAATGATGTCCAAGTGACTCACCGTAGTCCAGAAGTTTATCCGAAAAATACTTATTTGTTGAACCCAAAGCTAAACCTGAATCAACACATAGTTAAACCAAACTCTAAAACTGAACCTAACTCATCTTACAAAATTATAGAATTCACTGATTGAAAATTAAGATCGGATGAGATGACTAAGAACTAAACATAAAATTAAATAAAATTAAATAAAATTAAATTAAATATAAATAAAATAAAATTAAATTAAATTAAATTACCTTACATTAAATTAAATTAAATCAAATAATCAAATTAAATTAAATTTAGAAATTAAATTAAATTAAAATTAAATTATAATTATAATTATAATTAAATTAAAAAATTCATTTAAAAATTATTTTAAAAACTTTAAAAACAATTTTTCTTAAAAACTTTAAAAATTATTTTCAAAATTCTTTAAAAACTTTAAAAACAATTATTTTAAAAATTCTTTTAAAAACTTTAAAAATTATTTTAAAAATTCTTTTTAAAAAAATTTAAGAAAAAAATCATTTTAAAAATTCTTTTAAAAACTTCAAAAATAATTATTTTTAAAATTCTTTTAAAAACTTTAAAAATTATTTTAAAAAACATTTAAAAAATCATTTTAAAAACTATTTTAAAATTCATTTTAAAAATTCTTTAAAAATTCATTTCAAAAACTCTTTAAAAATTTCATTTAAAAAAAACTCTTTAAAAATTCATTTTAAAACTTCATTTCAAAAACTCTTTAAAAATTTCATTTTAAAAACTATTTTAAAAAAAAATCATTTTAAAAATTATTTAAAAATTCATTTCAAAAACTTTTTTTTTAAAAAAAAACTCGTTAAAAATTCATTTCAAAAACACTTTAAAATTTTCATTTTAAAAACTCTTTTAAAAAATTCATTTTAAATATTCTTTAAAAATTCATTTCAAAAATTCATTTTAAAAAATCTTTTAAAATTCATTTTAAAAATTCGTAAAAATTAATTTTAAAAACTCTTTAAAATTTTCATTTTCAACACTCTTTTAAAATTCATTTTAAAAATTCTTTGAAAAATCATTTCAAAAACTCTTTAAAAATTTCATTTTAAAAACACTTTTAAAATTCATTTTAAAAAATTATTTTAAAAAATCATTTAAAAACTCTTTAAAAATTATTTAAAAATTCTTTTAAAAATCATTTTAAAAATTATTTAAAAATAATTTTAAAAATTAGTTAAAAATTCTTTTAAAAATTATTCAAAAATCATTATAAAAATTATTTAAAAAATTATATAGAAATCCTTTTAAAAATTCTTTTAATTTTTTTTTAAAAATCATTTTAATTTTTTTTTAAAATTATATAAAAACTTTAAGTTTAAAAATTATCTTAAAAATTATTTTAAAAATTAGTTTAACTTAAAAATTATTGTAAAAATTAATTTAACTTAAAAAATATTTTAAAAAATTAATTTAAATTAAAAATTATTTTAACTTGAAAATTAATTTAACCTAATAATTATCTTAAAAATTAATTTAACTTAAAAATAAGTTTAACTTAAAAATTATATTAAAAATTAATTTACTTTAAAAAATTACTCTAAAAAAAATTAATTTAACTTAAAAATTAATTTAACTTAATATTATTTTAAATCTTTTTAAACAAAAAAATTATTTTAAATCTTTTTAACTAAAAAATTATTGTAAAAATTATTTTAAATTTTTTATTAAAAAAAAGAATTAATTTTTTTAAAAATTATTTCATAAATTATCTTAAAAATTATTTCAAAAATTGTTAACTTAAAAATTATTTTATGGTATCAACACTAAAACTAATTTAAAAATTATTTTAAACTAACTTAATCAAAACTAACACTAAAATTAAAAATAAAATTTAAAATTAACTTAACTAAAAATTAAATTAAATTAATATTGATTAAACTAAATTTGAAATTTACTAAACTAATTGAATTATGTTAAACTTAAAACGTAAATTAGTTAAAAATTAAACTTTAAACTTAAAATAAATCTTAAAATTAAAATTAAAATTAAATTTTAATTAAGTTAAAGTTAAACTAAACCCAAACTTAAAGTTATATTAAAATTAAAATTAAAATTAATTCTTAGTCTATGTCACTTAATTGTGATTTAACAACTTGAAATTAACAATTTATTTAATTTACTTAATTCCTAAGATTATTTTAAAAAAATAATAACTTATTAATTAATTTACTAATTTATTCAACTTTGAATTAATACTGACTACAAACTTAATTAATCCTACTTAAAACAAAAAATGAAATAAATATCTTACTATTTTATTAAAAATCTCCCCCCTTTACTAACTAACTTTGGTGAATTCTAAAATGCATTTACGTTAATGTCCTTTTTTCTATTTACACTAAAAATAATTTCAAGGTTTATTAGTAATTCCACAAGCGAAACAATCAGTGATCTAGAGTTCGAGACTCAGTTACAACATATTATTATAAATTTTTCTCATCATTAATTTTCTCTGGTTGTTTTATATAAAAAAATATAGTTCTCTTTAGTCCTATATCTTAAAATTGACAACACTATGATCAAAGAATCTTCTATAAATATTTTAGACCGACGATGTTAAATAATATACTTTTTTAGTTTTTTTTACTAAGACAAGTATAATATTAAATTAAAATAATTTTTTACATAGGGAAGCCTGTTGCTGGGATTCTCTAGCATCACTATTGTATGGGTCTGACGAATCTTACCCAAATAATTAATTCTTGGTTTATAAGGGTGATACTAGAAAATCCAAACAATTCGGATTTTCAAAGACCCAAATAATTTATATATTATTATATTACACATGCAATGCGTGTGCACAATCACACTAGTTATAATTAAGATTGTCGTTAAATTAACTCAATCAAATAATACAAAATTTAAGCTATTTCAAACAAATAAGTATTAAATTAGTAACAAATTATTTTAATACATCTAAATTTAAAATTAATTATCTTTTAGACTAGTTGCTTAATAAATGAACAATTATACCAAGTATAGGAAAATATTGCTAACCCTAAATCCCCTAGAACACTTAGGTACCCAAATCCCAGTGTTGACTTCAGGGGGAGTGTTGACTTCAGAGGAAGTGTGAACTTCAGGAGGAGTGTTAACATCAGGAGAGGTGTTTTTGAGAATTATGTTTGTAAAATCTTTTGAAAAATTATTTTTGTAAAAATATTTGAAAAATCTATAAATACGAAAATATTTTGAATAACCTTCTCACACTTTATTTGAAAAATATTTTCCAAACTTTTTAATCATCTTGAAAACTATTTTACAAATTTATTTTATATATATATAAAAACACTCTATGATTTTCAAAAATCATTATGACTTAAAATATTTTTTTTAAAAATTATCTTGTTACTTAGTAAACATTTTAAAACTTAAGTTGACAAGGTCTTCTTAAAAGGTTTTGGTGCACAATCACCTTCAAATTTTTTAAAATGTTTTGAAAACTCATCTTTAATTTGAACCAACCCCCTAGACACATAGGAAGTTTTACTTGTGGTTAACAAGAAATCCTAAGAATGTGTCAAGTTAAGGGGGAACCCTGATTAAAAGACTAAAAGTCATCTTTAAAAAATTACTATTGAAAATCTTTGAAACTAAGTTTGAAAAATTATTTTCATAATAATTTACAAAATTACTCTTTGCTTTACAAATTTTTGTGAAAACACTTTGAAAAATATTTTGAAAATACACTATCAAAAAGTAACTTAAACTTTCAAAAGTCACTTTTATCACTTAGAAAAATCACTTTCAAAAAGTTTTTCACACATTGTTGGTGCAAAACCTAATAGAAACTAACTCTTAAGTTCATATCCTTTCGATGTGTGCCAAAGGGGGAGAGTGATATATCTTAAGTTAGAAAAATCTTAAGTTAAGTTAAAAACATTCCTAATCTACTCTCAAACTTTTTCGAATTTCTCAAATCTTGAGAATTAACCCTTAAAAGACTCAAGCCTAACTTAAGAAAGTTGTCAAATATCAAAAAGGGGGAGATTGTTGGTGCAATTGACCTCTAGGGTTTCGATGTTTGATAATATGACTAAGGGTTGACCCAAACAGGACTTGATGTTTGGAGGGAGAGAAGTCTAGTCAGGACTAGATGACTAGCAAAGGTAAGTCCTAACCAAAGGTTAGGCAAAGTGGAAGTCCCGGTGAGTGAAGTCGGGCCCTAGTGAGTGAAGCTAGGTGGTTGAAGTCCCGGTGAGTGAAGTCGGGCCCTAGTGAGTGAAGCTAGGTGGAGGAAGTCCTGGTGAGTGAAGCCAGGCTCTAGTGAGTGAAGCTAGGTAGAAGAAGTTCTAGTGAGTGAAGCCAAACCCTAGTGAGTGAAGCTAGGTGGAGGAAATCCTGGTGAGTGAAGCCAGGCAATGGAAGTCCTAGTGAGTGAAGCTAGGCAACCCTAGGGAGGTAACCCTAGGTTATACTTGAATTTCTGTTAACACTGGTTTTTGTGCTAACTTAGTGTTGCAGGGAAGTTCAGCTAGATCAATGGGCTGACCGGATAGCTGACAAGAAGCCCAGACGGGTCGAAGGGCAGATGGGGCGTTTGGCAGGTAAGAGAAGGTAAGTCACTGGAGGGGAATGACTGTGAGGACGCGTTTCCGAGAAGGGAACATTAGGCGACAATCCGACTTAGACCCATTTCGGATATCTAAGTCGAGATTGTGACTAGATTCCGATCTCAAGGAGACAAAATCTAGCTAATACTCTGCATGTTAACTTTAAACTATGCTAACACTCTATTTTGCAGGATAATATTATTTGCATTTTGCCTCAGACTAACTCTTTCTTGCAGGAGAAGGATTTTTTTGGAGAAGAGTGGTCCGGGTGCCCGGAAGGGATCCGGGTGCCCGGAAGGGATCCGGGTGCCCGGAAGTGAATTTCTATCCGCAACGTCATTTCCCCACGTGGAGCGCCCTGCTTGGCTCGGCTACGTCATATTCAGGGTGCACTAGAGGTTCTGGGCGCCCCGAACCTCCTATATAAGGAGGGTAAAGGCTGAAGCTCAACACAACAATGAAAGATCTACTCCTCTGTGCTCCTGCGACGCTGCGAAAGCTCTCCGACAAAAAGTGTTATTCTTGTTTCTATTTCTTTTTATTTATTGTCGGCTTTCTTTTTTACTAATTAATTCCTGTACTTAGTTTGTAATAATCTTTCGAATTATTAGTGATTACCCATCGAAAGCACCCTTATGTGCGGGCCTTGGAGTAAGAGTCGCCAAAGGCTCCAAAC
This sequence comes from Zingiber officinale, assembly GCF_018446385.1. Taxonomy (NCBI): domain Eukaryota; kingdom Viridiplantae; phylum Streptophyta; class Magnoliopsida; order Zingiberales; family Zingiberaceae; genus Zingiber; species Zingiber officinale. The sequence continues at coordinate 29,651,445 of NC_055994.1, forward strand.
CAAGTAAATCGTTGTGTTTGCTTTGGCTTAATTATTTTCCGCTGCTTACTCTCAAATTTTTAATCGATATTCACCCCCCCTCTCTATCAAATTCACGATCCAACAATATCGTTGTAGCAGCTACTTTAACGGATAGCTGCTACAATGGTGTAGCAGCTTCTTGGAATGTTAATTGCTACAATGGTGTAGCAACTAATTCCACAATGTAGACTATTACCCTCCTACAATAGCTGCACTACGTTATAGATGCTCTACATTATAGCAGCTATCATACATTTGCTGTTACACATTGTATCAACTAGCCGACACAAATTAATATAGGACTACTCATCAATTAATAATAATGGAGACATACCTACTCCGAATCATTGATCCGTCACTTTGATAGAATGACCACTCATACCTGTTATAAACCATGGTCCGTGAACATAGGCAACATCCAAATTTGATAGAAGGGTAACTGTGGCCGCGTGATACTTCTAATCCCGGATTTTACAGCGGCCTAGTTTTCCTATAAAATGATGGTGTCACCAAGAGATGCTTCTCATTATCGCTTCCACATCATCACTGTTTTACGAGCCTTCTCACTTTCTCCGTCATTCTTCCTTTCATGACACGTTTACGAGTAACATAACTATATCACCATCTTCCCTATACCACCTTCATCATTCCTTTCATGACATCCACTATCTTTGTCCGAAATCTAGTTTTTGTCTTCCTCCCAAAACGAAAATGATAAGGCGGTCATGTTGTCTTCCACAGTGTATTGTAAGCTTTCATATGGCTATACACAGCCAGTTTAGGGTTTAGAAAGGAATATCTTTGTCTAAAATCTGGTTGTGTGTCTTCCATGTTCTATTCTTCCATCTTGTAGATTGGGTGCCACGATGAATTTCAAGAAGCCTCTTATGTTGATCTGTTCACCCAAACTTCTCCCACCACCATGTGAGCTAAATAGAAAAGACAAAAAGGGCAACCAACTAGTCAACTAGCATATTCTTGGAATGTCATGGAGGCATCTGTAAGGCTCAATTAGATGTCAATGTTCACACATCTACACCTACAATACTACAAGTCAAGCAATTCTCCGGCTCACCATTAAATTCAATCAAGGGAATTTTAATATCCGAAACCACTTATTTAATTAAGGGGGTTTATTGGATTAAATTATAATTTAATTAAAATTCATATTTATTTAATTAAGGTGATTTATTGGATTAATTATTCAAATTTATTTAATTATGAATATTTCTTGGATTAAGTGTAATTTAATTAGAATTTAGATTTAATTACGAATATATTAATTTAAATAAATGGATTTAGTTAGATTTAATTAAGTTAATTTACATTTATGGAATTTGAATTGATCAATTAAGAAAACGGTTGAATATAAATATGTATAAAATTTATTTAAAAATCAAATGTGTATATAAAAATTTATATAACCTATGTGTATAAATTTTTATATAAAAATGTATACGACTTATTAAATATATAAAAATTTATATAATTCATGTGAATAAATTTTTATATAAATTTATATAACTTAGTAAGTGTATAAAAATTTATATAATCTATGTATATAATTTATATAAATTTATGTGAATTAGTAAATATATAAAAATTTATATAACCTATGTGAATAAATTTTCATATAAATGACTTAGTAAGTATATAAAAATTTATATAACTCATGTATATAAATTTTTATATAAATTTATAAAGACTTAGTATTTATATAAAAATTTATATGACTTAGTAAATATATAAAAAATTTATATAATCATATATATAGATTTTTATTTTTAAAGAGTTAGTATGTATATAAAAATTTATATAATGTATGGATATAAATTTTTATATATATATAAAAACTTTATATATGACTTAGCATTTATAAATGGATAAAACTTAGTTATTGATATGAAATATGATTCAATATCAAATTCATGACTTAGCATATAAAAATTATAGGACTTAACATTTATAAATGGATAAAACTTAAAATAAAAAAAAGGAGACAAAGTCCTAGAACTACCACCTTCTATAAACCTGATCCTGTCCGAGAGTGAGTCGATGGACGCTGGGGAAATGGCGCTCACGTTAACTGAGTGTCGACTGAAGATGACGCGGACCTCCAACGAGCTAAGCCTGCAACCACAAGTCGTTAGTACCGAGCCAGGGAGGGGTTCCCCGGCGATGGCTCTCCGACGCTCAAGTCAGTTACCGACGGCAAGAGAATGAAGTAGAGAAGAAAGGAGCAGCAGCATAATTGTAGCTATAGTAGTGAACATACCTCCGTCGAAGCATGGACATCCTTATATAGGGCTCCCAGGAGGCGTGCGCACACTTCCCAAGGCATGCACGCTTCTCAAAGCATACCTGGAAAGGATGTGTCAGAAAAGCGTGTCTGACGTCATACCTTAACATCCCGAGCATATCCCTGACGTGACAGTGGAAGCTTCTACCGTGCGATTCTCTGCCTGACTATGCCGCCAACCATGCAGCCCGTCGGTGACATTGATCCCTAGGAAGATATCACCAACTGCCCCTTTTGTTTGTTGTTGGGCCGAGCGGGGGAGCCGCTCGGCCAGTCTGTCATCTGGGTGATACAATGCTCGGGCCGAGCGTCCGCTCGACCAATGATCTGCTATCCAACTCCGCCCTGCCGAGAGAGGGAGTCCTGCCTGCCGGGTTGAGGCTACGTCCACTGTTTAGCTGAGCGAGACGGCCGCTCGACCTTCATTCCTCCCTGCTTGAGCTTTATGAGCATCGGAAACTCGGCGTTTGATCAAGCTGTCGAAGTGTCAGACCGACTACTCTTCCTGCTGACCGGGAAGGTAGTTTGCCCTGTCAGACGCCTGCCTAGGACGTTGACCACTTTGACCTATGGCCGGATGGGACCTACCTTACCACCGTATCACGTGCCTCCCCCTCAAGTCTAGTCGAAGGAGGCTGCAAGTCCGACTGACTGGACAAGTAGTCTGGCGACTGATTGGCCGATCGGGCAATGGGTTGGTTGGATCCCGATCGGCCCGTGTAGGACTGATCTTTCTTTGTTGGTCGGCGCTTTGAGCCTTTGTACTTGGATATGTTTTCCTTATTGTTCTCGGAGGGGCGCGAGCCGGGCGGTCAATGCTGACGCCACCCGAATCTTCTCGGGATGCGCACAAATCACCTCCATTGTGGTCGAGCATGCGCCCACGCCCATTAAATGTTTCCCTGTGGGAGGGCGCCACATGTCATCGCCGCAGTCGCCGCACACCCGAGGTGATAGCTGCTGATGTGACGTTTGATGATTTGAATTCAGCGGCTAGATGTGCGTTCCGATTCCGTTCCCTAGATCAGACGGCTCCGGTCGGCCAAGCCATTCTTTATAAAGTCGTCGCTTCCTCCTCCTCGCTCACTTTGTTGTTTCCTCCCTGCTAATTGCCGGCGATCTCTCGACTAATCCGTGCTCCGTCGATCATCAGGATCCTTCAGCGGTGATTGCGTTCACCCCTCCTGTAAGCTTCTCCTTCTTGCCTGATCTTTCACTGTTCTTTCCGCGTCCGTAGCTTTCAGTTTTCTGTGTTTTTCGGCCATCTTTCCTGTCAAACCTTCTGCCTTTTCATTTTCCGACAATGGCGAGCTCCTCTCAGCCGTCTGACCCCACTCCCGGTCTCTGGTATGCTACCATAGATGCCTGGTTCGACGCGGGCGATGCCGCGAGTCTGATAAACGCCTTTGACATCCCTTCTGACCATGAAATAGTTCTAGCCTCCCCGTCCGATCAACCCAATGATCCGTCGATCGACACAGTTTGTTTCTTCTGAGATCAGTTCGTGGCCGGTCTTCGGTTTCCCATCCACCCTTTCATAACCGAGGTTTGCAATTACTTCCGTGTCCCGCTCGTCCAGCTTGTCCCTAACTCCTTCCGCCTGTTGTGCGGCGTGGTAGTATTGTTCCGAGTGCACAACATTCCACTAACCCCTCAAGTCTTCCACTACTTCTATTATCCCAAACAGTCCGAGCTGGGCACTTACTTTTTCCAATCTCGGATCGGTCTAGTCTTTTTTGACAAAATGCCCACTTCCAACAAACATTGGAAGGAGTACTTTTCTTTTTGAGACTCCCCAAGCGACCAAGCTTCCGGACCAAATGGCAGATCGGGCTTCCTCCTCAACCGGATTTGAAGAAGTACAAGACCCGGTCGGACTACCTCCATGCTGCCAACATGCTGGCCGACCTGAAGTTCGACATCCATAAGTTGTTGTCGGAGGGTGTGATGTACGTGTTTGGGCTGAGTCCGATCCGAATGAAGCTCCCGAGCAGCCTAGGTATGAAATTTCTCAACCTTCTTCCCTTGAGTCTAACTGATTCTTTTCTTCTCTTGCAGCCGACATCATGATGCGCGCTTGGGCAACCAGCATAATGAAGGTCAAGCAGGTTGAGATTGAAGCAGCCGCAACCAAGGAGATGGAACAGCTCGGCTTGACTCCCGTCGGCTCACAGGAGGGTACAGTTGGGGAGACCTCAACTGTGCGCGAGGGAACCGCCGAACGGTCGCCCGGTATAGGAGGAGCGACCGACCCGCGCCTGATCCGAGAAATGTCACCCGCCGTCCGTACTGAGGGCTCGGGGTCCTCGGGCGATGAGGTACCACTCACTCGAAAGAGACGCCAAACGGGCATGCCTTCTCGCTCCGCCACCTCGGCTGTACAAGCTTCCGCGGGGGAAGGCACCCGGTCTCCAGCCGCTCCCAAAACAGTGGAGGCTACTTCCTTTAATCGGATTCCATCTTTGGTTGAGCTACCAGAGCCGCTCGCCGTTCAGCCGATCAATTCCTTGCCTCCGGCTAGGCAGAGGATAACACGGTTCACCATTCTTCCAATCCCCCCTACTCAAGCTTCCGACCCAACATCCTCTTCTCAATCGGCGCCGAGCGGGCGACGATCCATCACCGCCACGCTTCACCTACTGACGGAGGACATTCTTGCGCTGGGCGACCAACCCAGCTCCTCCCAGCATCAGGTCTATATTTGTGGTTGGCTCGCTCATGTTTGGGAGGAAGCAAGGGCATGAGTGACGGTGAAACCCCCTGGCGCGCTTGCCAATAGTCATTTGGAAATGTCCACCAGGGTTAGTATTCTCAATTATCAATTCATGAGTTACCTCTGATCGGCACTAATGCTTGCTTGCAATTCTGGGTGGAGAACATTGTCATGTGCCAGCGGTTGGCTCAAGTGGAGGACGAGCTGAAGAAGCTCAAGATCTCGGGAGGTGCTTCCTCTTCCTTCCAGGGGCCACCGATCTCTCAGCTGCAGGCCGACCTGGAAAAGGCCCGACAACTTCTCGAGGCGGAGCAGCAGAAGTCGAATGACCAGGCCAGCAGGTTGGGTCAGATTAAGGCGCAACTGAAGACTTATGATCGGAAACACGAGCTGGCTTCCGCAAGGAAACAGCGGGTCATCGCCGACCTGGAACTAAAGAACCAGGAGGCTCGTTAGTTGGCCGAGAAGCTCAAGAAGGTGGAGAACTCCCTGGTTGCCGAGCGGGAGAGCCGTTCGGCTAAGGAGGCTGAGCTTCAAGATCAGGTGAAGCGCCTTGAAGAGGATCTGAAGACCTCCCGTGCTGCACTGACAGCCTACCAGGAGGCTGAACCGGGCCACTTCGCGGTCCTAAGGCAACAATACCTCCGCTCGGACCAATTCCTTGAAAAGGCGACCAATCGGATTGTCCGATCGTTTGAGCTGGCCATCGACGCGACGCTCAGCCAGCAGAAGGCGAACGACCACATCTCCGACACACTGTCCGACAACGATGTTAACCGCGTCCAGCTCCTTGACTCCATTCCTGACGAGGCCTTTGACTATATTGAGTGAGCGAGGGATTTGTAGAGAGAATATTTTTTTTGGAAGCCTTGAATATATTCCTACCGCTCAGCAGTGTTGACTTATTATCAATGAAGTTTTTTTTGTGATTTTTCTCCATATGCTGTCTTTTTGCTAGTATCTAGCTATATAGTCCCAAACGGCTGCTACGATCATACTTTCATTATTGATAAATTCGCTAGCATCATACCTTCTGGGTTTAAGGTTGCTGCTCGACTCGAGGGTTTATAGTCGTCGCTCGACTCTAGGTTTTAACGTCGCCACTCGACAGTCTTCTAAGGTAGGAATTTAAGGTCGCCGCTCGACCCTAGGGTTTATAGTCGCCGCTCGATTCTGAGTTTTAACGTCGCCGCTCGACGATTTGGTGAAGACCGGGGTTTAAGGTTGTCGCTCGACCGTCGATGGAGACCTAGGTTTAACGTCGCCGCTCGATGATTTGGTGAAGATCGGGGTTTAAGGTTGCTGCTCGACCGTCGATGGAGACCTGGGTTTAACGTCGTCGCTCGACGATTTGGTGAAGACCGGGGTTTAAGGTCGCCACTCGACCGTCGATGGAGACCTGGGTTTAACGTCGCCGCTTGACGAGATTTTTGGTAACCTTTTGTTTTTTCCTTCCAATCCTACACTCAAAGGAAATAGGAAAAATGGAGAGTACACCTCAATTACATTGGCGCACCTTTCATCCAGCTCGGTACAGATGGAGATGGTTCGTGCTCCAAGGACATTCTAGTTGCCGCCCGTCTTCATCCTCTAGGTAGTAGGCGCCTGAGCGGAGCTTCTCCACGACTTTGAATGGTCTGGCCCACGGAGCTTCTAGTTTAGTGATGTCACCGACCGACTTCACCTTCTTCCATACGAGGTCGCCGACCTAGAACGACCTCGGGATCACTCGTCGATTGTAGTTCTGTCTCATCCACAAAGTCCAGCTCCAGAAGCCTCCGCTCGGCGTTGTCTTCGTTGTAGTGTTGTATTCGATTGAATTCGACTCCGACTTTGACCGAGATGACCGCTTCACCATTGTACACCAGGTGGAATGGGGTTATCCCCGTGCCTTCCTCAGGGGTCGTGTGGATTACCCATAACACGCCGGGGAGCTCGTCCACCCAGCTCCCTCCGATGTGGTCGAGCAGAACTCGCAAAATCCGCAAGATCTCCCGATTGATGACTTCAGCCTGTCCGTTACTCTGAGGTATGCTATGAGGTGAAGGTCTGCTGGATGCCATACTCCTCGCACCACTCTTTGAGTTTCCGTCCTGTGAACTGTCTACCATTGTATGAGACGAGTCGACGCGAAATGCCGAATTGACAGATGATATACTGCCAGATAAATTTTTGGACCATCTGCTCGGTTATTCTCGCCAGCGGCTTTGCTTCAACCCACTTGGAGAAGTAGTCTACCGTGACGAGCAAAAACTTTCGCTGCCCGGTCGCCATGGGGAAGGGTCCCATAATATCCATGCCCCATTGGTCGAACGAGCATGACACAGTGGAAGCCTTCATCTCTTCGGTCGCCCGATGGGAGAGGTGGTGGTACTTCTGGTAGGACAAGCAGTTGGTTACTGTCCGAGCGGCATCCTCTTGCAGAGTCGGCCAAAAGTACCCGACCAATAGAATCTTCCTTGCTAGCGACCGACCGCCCGGATGCCCTTCACAGGAGCCTTGGTGTACTTCTTGTAGTATATAGTCGGCGCCCTCCGATCTGACGCATTTAAGCAATGGCCTGGAGAAGGCCTTCTTGTAGAGCTGGTCCCTGACTAGGGTGAAACGACCAGCTCTTCTTCTCAATAAGCGAGTTTCCTCCCGATCGGACAACGTAGCTCTCGATTGTAGAAACTCTGCTATAATCGTTCTCCAATCGCTAGGGAAAGTGAGCCCTTCCATCCGATCGACGTGCGCCACTAAAGATACTTGCTCAATCGGCTACGCAGTGACGACCGACGAAAGTGAACTTGCCAATTTGGCCAGCTCATTCGTCGCTTGATTCTATGCTCGAGGGATCTTCTGGATGATCACCTCCTGAAAGTTTGCCTTCAGCTTTTCAAAGGCCTCGACATACACTTGAGCTGCGTGTTGCTGATCTCGAATGCTCCAATCAGCTGCTGAGCAGCTAATTGAGAATCAGAGTGGATAAGAACCTTGCTGGCGCCGACATGCCGAGCGGCTTGTAGGCCGACTATAAGCACCTCGTACTCAGCTTCGTTGTTAGTTGCTCGGTATTCTAGCCGAATTGACAACTGCATCCGCTCTTCTTGTGGGGAGATAAGCAGTATGCCGATCTCACTACCCTGCCGGGTGGACGACCCATCCACATATACTTTCTAGATCGAGTCGGGTTCAGGATTTTGTACCTCCGTGATAAAATCTTCCAAGGACTGCGCATTGATGGCCGCTCGAGGTTGATATTGGATATCGAACTCGCTGAGTTCCGTTGTTCATTTGATCAACCGGCCGGACGCCTCTGGGTTAAGCAGAACTCTTCCCAGAGGGTTGTTGGTCATCACAATGATAGTGTGAGCGAGGAAATAAGGATGGAGCCTCCGAGCGACAAGTACCAATGCAAATGCGACATTCTCAAGACCGGTATAGCGAAATTCAGCATCCTTTAATATATGACTCAAGAAGTACACTGGCTGTTCTTCACCGTTCTGCAGAACCAACGCCGAGCCGACAGTGTGCTCGGTCGAAGACAGATAGATCCGGAGTGGCTCACCGACAGTAGGCTTAGTTAGCACAGGTAGCGAGTTCAGATACGCCTTAAGTTCCTCGAAGGCCTGGTCACACTCCTCATCCCATTGGAACTTGGTGGCTCGACGTAGAATCTTGAAGAAAGGAAGGCTCTGATCGGACGACTTGGAGATGAACTGTGATAATGCTGTTATCCGATCGGTGAGGCACTGAGCTTCCTTCAAGTTTCTCGGTGGTGGCATATCTTAGAGCGGCTTCACCTTGCTGGGGTTTGCCTCAATGCCTCGCTCGGTGACGATATATCCCAGGAAGCACCCACTTTTCACGCCGAACAAACACTTCTGAGGATTTAACTTGATTCTGTACATCTGGAGGGTCTGACAGGTCTCCTTGATATCCGCACAGAGATCAACGGCTCGGAGGAATTTAATTAATATGTCGTCGACATATACTTTCATATTGCGGCATATCTGTCGCCGGAATACTTTGTTCATCAGCCTCTAGTAGGTGGCTCCTGCATTCTTTAGGCCGAACGACATTACGTTGTAGCAGTACATACCATCGACAGTGATGAAGCTGACTTTCACTTAGTCTTCACGAGCGAGCGGCACTTGATGAAACCCCCTGATATGCGTCCAGCATGCATATCAGCTCGCACCTGGTCGTGAATTCTACCATCTGATCTATCCTAGGCAAGGGATAGAAATCCTTTGGGCACACCTTGTTAAGATCCCGGAAGTCAATGCAGACCCTCCATTTATTGCCCGGCTTGGAGACCAGCACCACATTGACGAGCCGGCTCAGAAACTGAACCTTGCGTATGTGCCCGGCCTCCAGTAGCTTCTCAATCTCCGCCCGGATAATCAGATTCTGCTCAGCGCTAAAGTCCCTCTTCCTCTACTTCACCGACCGAGCGTCTGGTCGGACGTGGAGCTCATGCGGCGTGATCCTTGGGGAAATGCCAGACAGCTCATGCGTTGATCATGCAAAAACATCATGATTTTGCCAAAGGCATTTGATCAGCTTGGTCTTCTGCTCGCCTTCCAGGTCAGAAGCTATTAAGGTCGTCGCCTCTGCTCGGCCCGGATGTATATGTACTTATTCCTTTTTTTTCATAAATTAACGTAGGAGTCTTCTCGGTTATGGCACTTACCTCCAGCCGGGGCATCTTCCGAGCGGATTTTGCTTCCATTTTGACCATTTCGACGTAGTAGCGCCGAGTAGCCGATTGATCTCCTCTTACTTCTCCGACCCGATCCTCCACTAGGAATTTGATTTTCTGGCAGAAGGTCGAGACGATCGCTCGGAATTTATTGAGCGTCGGTCGACCCAGAATGACATTGTAGGCGGAGAGGGCGTTTACCACGATGAAGTTTGTGGTCCTCGTCCTTCTGAGGGGCTCCTCCCCAAGTGATATGGCCAACTTGATTTGACCGATCGATTGGACTTCATTGTCGGTGAACCCGTACAACGGGGTTGTCATTGGCAACAGCTCGTCGTGATCGATTTGTAGTTGATCGAACGCCTTTTTGAAGATGATGTTGACAGAGCTGCCAGTGTCAATGAATATACGGTGAATGGTGTAGTTGGCGATTACCGCTTGGATAATGAGGGTGTCGTCGTGCGACACTTCAACTCCTTCAAGATCCCTGGGGCCGAAGCTGATCTATGGTCCGCTCGCCTTTTCCCTGCTGCAACCTATAGCATGGATCTCCAACCGTCGAGTATAGGACTTTTGGGCCCAGTTGGAGTCTCCGCTGGTCGGCCCACCAGCGATGATGTTGATTTCGTCCCGTGCGGTGTTACTTCTATTTTCTTCCTCTCGAGCAGACGACCTGCTTCGATCGCGTGCGGCTTTGGTTGGATCGGCGCTTCTCCGGCGAGGTTGCTGCGGGGATCTTCTTGTGTCCTCTCGCTGATTGGAACGACGATGCTCGTGTCGCCGGTCAGGAGAGGGGGGCCGGCGATGATAACTCTTAGGTGTCAGTTGGGCGACCGGGTTGAATCATCGACAGTCGCGGGTGTTGTGAGTTACAGAATGATGGAATGAGCAGAACAAAGGGGTCCATACCTTCCCCTTGGGCCTCGGGCGCTCTGCGGCAACATGTTGGACGGCGTGTGACCTTGCTTCCTGGTGTGGGCGTACTCCTTCGGCTCGGGGCCCTCTCGGAGGTTGACGGCTGATTGGTGACCTTCGTTCGGTCGCCGAGGGCTGCTCGGATGGTGCCTCCTTCCTTCTTGCTGCCTGAGCTTCCTCCACATTGATGTACTCGTTGGCTTTCTTCAACATGTAGTCGTAGTCGCGGGGCGGCTTCCTGACAAGCAATCGGAAGAAGTCCTCGTCCACGAGCCCTTGTGTGAACGCATTCATCATGATTTTAAACGAGACCGAGGGGATATCCATTGCCACCTGGTTAAAGTATTGGATGTAGGCTCGGAGAGTCTCTCTTGGCCCTTGCTTCATAGAGAACATACTGACGCTTGTCTTCTGATAGCATCTGCTGCTCGCAAAGTGGTGGAGAAAAGCCGTCTGGAAGTCTTTAAAGCTTCTAATCGATCCGTCCGGCAACCTCTGAAACCATCATTGCGCCGAGCCAGAGAGAGTGGTGAGGAAAACTCAGCACTTGACTCTATCTATGTACTGATCAAGGGTAGCGGTGTTATCGAGCTTACCGAGATGGTTGTTCGGGTCAGACGACCCGTTATATTCTCCGATCGCCAAGGGAGCGTAGTGCTTCGGTAGCGGATCCTGCAGAATGGCCTCGAATAATTATCGGTTGATCCGCTCGGGCGACGAATCAGCTCAGGGCGCTTTGCCCTTTCTTGCGTCCTGAACGGGAGCCTCATATGAAGAAGCGCCCCTGTCCTGGTTGGCCTGAGCAATCTCTGAGGGCGTCTGAAATAACACCTGGTGAAACGGAATAGGCACCGGTGGAACCTCTCCTAGAGTGTCGGTTGGCATGTTGTTCTGTCCCCATATGGAGAGTTGCTCCGGCCGATCTTCGTATGCCGCCCGGCCTCCCGAGGCCAACGTCGCTTGTTGCGCCAGCCGATCTGCTAGTGCCTTTTGCTGCTGCTGCTCGGCTATCTTTGCCACTCGTACCTGAATGAGCGCATCGAGCTCCTCTGGAGTGAGTGTCACAGTGTGGAGACGCCTAGCTTCCTCCATCTTCTCAGCTCGAATTCAGGTGTGTTTTCCACAGACGACGCCAAATTTGATCCTGTCCGAGAGTGAGTAGATAGACGTTGGGGGGATGACGCTCACGTTGACTGGGTGTCGACTGAAGATGACGCGGACCTCCAACGAGCTAAGCCTGCAACCATAAGTCGTTAGTACCGAGCCAGGGAGGGGTTCCCCGGTGATGGCCCTCCGACGCTCAAGTCAGTTACCGGTGGCAAGAGAATGAAGTAGAGAAGAAAGGAGCAACAGCGTAACTATAGCTACAGTAGTGAACATACCTCTGTCGAAGCCTGGGGGTCCTTATATAGGGCTCCCAGGAGGCGTGTGCACGCTTCTCAAAGCATACCTAGAAAGGATGTGTCAGAAAAGTGTGCATGATGTCATACCTTAACAACTCGAGCATATCTCTGACGTGACAGTGGAAGCTTCTACCGTGCGATTCTTTGCTTGACCATGCCGCCAACCATGTAGTCTGTCAGTGACGCTGGTCCCTAGGAAGATATCGCCAACTGCCCCTTTTGTTTGTTGTTGGGCCGAGCGGGGGAGCCGCTCAGCCAGTCTGTCATCTAGGTGATACAATGCCCGGGCCGAGCATCCGCTCGGCTAATGATCTGCTATCCTGCTCCGCCCTGTCGAGCGAGGGAGTCTTGCCTGCCGGGTTGAGGCTACGCCCACTGTTTAGCCGAGCGAGATGGCCTTCGTTCCTCCCTGCTTGAGCTTTATGAGCGTCGAAAACTCGGCGTCTGACCGAGCTGTCGAAGTGTTTGACCGAGCTGTCGAAGTGTCGGACCGATTACTCTTCTTGCTGACCGGGAAGGTAGTTCGCCCGGTCAAACGCCTACCTAGGACGTTGACCACTTTGACCTCCGGCCGGACGTGTCCTACCTTACCACTGGATCAAAACCCTTATCTAAAAGCTCCATCTTGTTGGATGAATCCCGCCGGCCCTAAGTTCCTCACCCTCACCAAGTTCCATTGGTTCTAGAGCTCCAAGGGAAGACAAAGAAGAGGAAGTATGTGGCTAAAGATTGAAAGCATGTTCCCTAGCTCCAAGGGAAGACAAAGAAGAGGGAGTATGTGGCTAAAGATTGAAAGCATGTTCCCTAGCTCCAAGGGAAGACAAAGAAGAGGAAGTATGTGGCTAAAGATTGAAAGCATGTTCCCTAGCTCCAAGGGAAGACAAAGAAGAGGGAGTATGTGGCTAAAGATTGAAAGCATGTTCCCTAGCTCGAATTATGTTTTAATTAGTTTCTATAACATGTGGAATTTGGATCCCGTGACTTCTAATGTTCTTTACTATTTTTAGGAAGTGACTCTATGGTTTAAATTCTTTTCTTGTGTTCTAAATTGTTCGTATTGATGTGGATTTCAGATTTAATAGAGTCTAATTTGGATGGTTTTAATTCCTACTGTTAACTGCGAATGGAATCACCTTGGTTTTAATCATGTCTCTTTAATGTCTTCATCTTAGTTGTTCATTTTTAGGGGTTATAGGTGAAGACGTTCACTACAACTTGCTTTGTGTGCGCTTGTTTCTCCCTTTCGAAGTTAAGATAACTTTATTGATCAAAGTTATTTATGCGAATGATGTCATGACATTTGTTATTAATTGTTTTCATGTTCATGCAATGGATCGATGCAGTAAATTACTTGTTGACTTCCATGAAGCAATATAATTGTTGAAGTTTATCTGCATGTCTTTTATGTCATGTGATAAATAAGGTGACACTTGTATAGATAATTGTTGAAACTTAGCTATGTGTCCTTTATGTCTTGTGATATATATATGAATCTTAGGATTAGAGAGGAGTCACAACATCTCTAACTATGTCGAAATTATCCATAAAACATCTTGGCCACATTATAAAATAAAGACATTTATTGGTAGGATTATATGTAATCTAGAAAGTTTTATCCAATAGGAATTGGTCAATTTATATGAATAATTTGGATGAAATGACAATATGTTCTTCTCAATTTAACTAAAGGAATTAAAAAGTCAGAATGTAGTTTGGTAAAATTAACTTTAAGTTTGGTTTTTAGGAGATTTCATGCATAGTTAATGCTCCTACACTTGTTGCTAGATAGAAGTAGTCATTTCTTGATGCTCTAGTTGATTGCTATGCTTATGTTTATGCATGCTCATACTATCTTAATCCACAAATTTATGCTTAAGCTTATAATATGAATTTGCATGTTTATGTTTAGGTTTACGATTATGTCATGTCTAAATTGCTTTGCATGTTCATGCTATGTTGATGCACAAGTCTATGCTTAAGCTTATATTATGAATTTGCATGCTTATATTAAGATCTATGATTAAACCCATGTTTAAGTAGTGATCAAGTTGAGGGTAGGTGCATGATTATGTTTATGTCCATGTTATTGTAATTATGATATAAAATTTATATGCAACTGTTGCATGCATGTAGGTATGTGATGTACATAACAAAAATCTAACATGGTCATTGTATGAGTATGGATAACCAGGTTATAATGATTATACATGATATGGATTTTAGGATAATTAATGATTATGCATGTTATGGATTGTATGATAAATAGTGATTGTGCATGTTATGAATTTTATTATGAGTTGAGTTATGAACCGGGGACCTAAGCTCGGGGAGGTCACCAAATATATGCGGATGAGTGTGACCGATGTCCATAGACCGAGAGCTCACCAAATTTAGTGGTTGAGTGTGACCGATGTCCATAGCCCGGGAGCTCACCAAAATCTATGCGGTTGAGTGTAACTGGTGTCCATAGCCCAGGAGCTCACCAAATTTACGTGGTTGAGTGTGACCGATGTCCTTAGCCCGGGAGTTCACCAAATTTACACGGTTGAGTGTGACCGGTGTCCATAATCCGAGAGCTAACCAAAACTATGTGTTCAAGTGTGACCGGTGTCCATAGCCCGGGAGCTCATCAAAATCTACATGGTTGAGTGTGATCGGTGTCCATGGTTAAGTGTGATCGGTGTGCATACCCCGAGAGCTCACCAAATTCCATGTAGTTGAGTGTAACCGGTGTCCTTAGCCCAGGAGCTCGTCTACCTCACATGATTATGTTTATGTTTATACTTATGCACATGTTCATGATTAAGTCTATTCTTATGTGTATGTTTATACCATGCAAGTATGCTTATACCGATGCTTATGGACATGCTCATGATCAAGTCTATTATTATCATTTACATGCTTATGTTTATGCTCTCATGCTTATGCCGATGTCTATGCTTACATTCATGTATGTTAGTAGGAAGGTCCCTAGTTACCTAGAATATGATTTCCCTTAGTACACTAGATTATAAGCGCTAACTATTGCATAACATAATTTTGAATATGCCGAGTCTTTTGACTCACATATTTTAACCTTTTTTGTAGACAAGGGGATGAATGAGACGGGAGACATTGACTAGTGAACTAGCTCGAGACAATGATAGTACAATCCGAAGATCTTCCAGTTTAGTTTCCTCATTATTTATGTTTTAAGAACTATTTATGTAATTTCGTTGAATTGAGAACCCACTATGGTAATATGTGTGAGTGACGTCCATAGTATATTTATATAAATTGTTAGGGAAGAAAATGTACACCCAAAAAAACCTAGGAACACTTTAGGAATACATTAGATAATAGTGATAATTTTGATGATACATTAAAATGTTAGTTTTCAATCGATAGCAAATAACTGTCCAACTATCTGCTACACGTTGTATTCACTACGGCTTGTACGTCTTGTCGTTGTAGCATAAACCCTATTAAAAAAATATTTGGCAAATTTCCCATATTATTGTAAATAGTTTTTTTAATAAATTTAAATGATATTTTGGTTATATAATGTAAAATATAGTAGCTACATTTTCTATCAGATATTACACCTAAAAATATTTTCGTTATGTATATAAACTTGGTAAAAATTTATTTAAAATCATTTTAATCTTTAATTATCTCTAATCCTAAGATATTATTAAGATTTATACTACAACATACAAGAACTAACTGCTACACATTGTAGCAACTACTTCGACAGTTAATTGCTACAACATGTAGCAACTACTTGGAAAGTTAACTGCTACACATTATAGCAGCTACTTTGAAAGGTAACTTGTATAACGTATAACATCTACTTACTATAGTTGCTAAGTCATTTTATTTTAAGTTGTAATTCCTCTATTCGTAATATGTATTGTTTATATGTGATTCTAAATGATCCATTTAATTAATATAGGGAAAAACATATGTTATCTTTATTGGACATCAGTCGAGTATTTATGACACCTAGATAGAAGCATCTACACAAGTTAATCATTTTAATGTCGCTATAAACTAGGCATTCGAGAGTAAATAGGATGCAATAAAAGCTTTTGAAGCCTACAATGTACTATCTTACAACGCTATTAATCTTTTTATTTTAAATAATGCCTTATATATGTTTTTTAATTGTATAATTTGTAGCAAACCTGCCAATTTGGGGAGCTTCAATTTTGCACATTTTATTCGATGGTTAGACATATAAATTTTAGTTTTTATCCCCTCAAATCCTAATAATATATTAGGATTTATGCTAAAACATAAAATCCCTGCACTATCTGCTACACTATGTAGCAGCTACTTCGACAACTAGCTTCTACACATGGTAGCAGCTACTTCGACAGCTAGCTGCTACAATGTTGTATTAGCTACTTGCAATGTTAGCTACTATAACTCTGTAGAAGCAATTTAGAATGTTAGTTGCTACAACATTGTAGATCATAGGCTTTCCATCAAGTATATGAGGCATGGGCTTGTGTTGGAGGTCATTTACAAGAAGGCAGGAGCTTTTTCATGTGTAGGACATACTAGGGTGAAAGACGATGGGAACTATATCAAAAATGAACCTATGGGAGATGCCACAATTGAGATAAGAGCAGGATATTAATGAAGGTGAAGGTGGCGGACAATCAAAAGCTTTGTCAAATTTTTGCAAGCTAGAGAATAGCTAGGGCGCATGGGGATCAGAAACTTCGTCCGATTAGGACACCATCACTTATGGCCTCGACTTGTTCAAGGAAAGACCCACTTGGGTCTACCGGTAAGGGTCGATCAGCTCGGGGGAAAACCAACTTGTGTAAAGGAGAATGGGAGTTACCAGCCTGCTTGCTTAAGAATAAATCGCCAGAGTGGGTCAGAGGCTATACCAGATTTGAAGCCGAACAAAGTGGTGCAGTCGATTCTAGACCTAGAAGGGAGGATTTGGTCCGTATTAAATTGAGATCATCTATGGGAACGTGAGTGTAATGCATTGAAGAATTCAAAAACTAAGGGCTTCGGACTAAAAGCGTCAACTAGTTCTAATGATCACTACATCTATATGCTCAAATGATCGTCTTTACCACCTCAGTGCTGATATCATTTACAACACTATATAAAGCACACCAAAGTCAGTGTGAAGTACACTTCCAACAAGTGTAACAACATGGGTAAAGCTACTCAGTAATAGCCTTGACAATGACCCAACTACATCTACCATTAATATAGTGATTAAATTTCTCTTATGCATAGTAAGGACCCAAATAGGAGTTCATCGACATTAGGGTCTTTCCTCTGCATACCACTAGAGACAAACTTGAATCATTGAAAAACTCAAGCAGTGTGGCATACCTGGGGGAACCCGCAAAAGTGAGTCACCATACCTAGGTCGATGAACTTCTAAGCAGGGTAACATTCTCTCCGAGCCTCTCAGCTATGTTTAGTTATCTTACTTGGTAGTGTCAGAGACACTAGACCACTCGATCATGCTTCCACTCGGCCATTCTCTCCCGGCCCTTAGCAGCGAATCGACCTATCTCTGATGGTCTCCTAATTGGGATCGAGGTATTTTCCTTAGTGGTGTGGGGGTGTTTGACCACTCAGCATTCTACCACTTGATGTTGGAACACTTGACCATTCGACACTTGACCGCTTGATCATTCAACTATTCTGATACTCTTCCACTCAGCCACTCGGTCAGTCGTCCACATGGAAGTCGACAACTTAGCGGGATTGATTTTCTAGAGTTTTGATGTCGGACACATGTGATGCACTTGGAGAGGCACGCTAGGGTCAATCAACCTACGAATGGTTATATTCCCTTATGATCCTATTTGAACAAACTCTCCAGGCCCTACATTTGCACAAAGATGCTCCACTCGGGTAGAAGCATCCGAGTCGAGTTGTTCCTATCATCCTTGACATTATGGGATTGATTTTATCGTATTTCGATCATCCTGTTATCCTCGAGCGGTGGGGATCAGTGTTCTAGTTCTCTAGTCATCCTTTTATCCTTGAATGGGTGTGGATCAATGTTCAAATTTTCTAATCTTCATGTTATCCCCAGGCGGTTCAGGATTTGTGTTTTGGTTCTCTAGTCTTCCTATTATCCCTAGATGGGTGGAGATAGGTGATACGATTTTTTGGTTTTTCTGTTAACTCCGAACATGTGGGCATCAGTGTTTTGACACAAAAACCCTTTTTTGATAAAGGCAACTTTCCTTCTCCAAATCCTTTATCTCGAAGAAGGTACTCTCTCTCACACACACACAAAATCTCTTCTTCAAAAGAAAATAATTTCTCATTTCAAAAGTCCTTCTCTCTTGAAAAAGCACTCCCTCTCTCAAGCCCTCCTCTCTTAAGGAGGCAACACTGTTCTCTTACAGCTTCGTGCTCTCTATTATTCTAGTGTTTAGATCTTCCTATCATCCTCCGACCTCAGGGAATTGAGCTTCTCTCCCCATATATGTCTGGATCTATGACGGTGTACTAACATTTGGGTGTATCATCCCCCAACCTTGAGGGATTGAGCACCTCTCCCAAGCAGGTCTAGATCAGCATTTTGGTGCGATGTAATTCTCATTCTCCCTCGATTCTGGATATGCGCGAGCAGATCGATGGCATAATATTCATATTCTCCCCCAACTTTGAGTTGACGCTAGAAAATTGGTGGCTTGGTATTCCTATAATCCTCCAACTCTAAGTTGGCAAAGGCTTGGAAATAGCTTGGTATTCATAATCTCCCTCCAACTCTAGGTCGGTGTAGGTTTAGAGGGTTCGAGTTTTCTTATGTTTGGGATCTTACATCTACAAATATGACAATAAGGATAAAAAAAGGGTGATTTGTAACATTTCCTTACTATGCATTTTCTTTACTCCTCAATCCCTCTCTCTTGAAGAAGCCATTGTCGAGAAGTCATTGTAGCTTAGGAACATCCTCACTCATGAACATCCCAAAATGCTCGCTCCAATTTGGGAACATCTCCATTTGGAAACATCCCCAGAGAGACCATATATACTTGATGTTGGATTGAGAGGCACGTGAGAGGGTGGTGAATCAATTGAACTTTGTTACCTAACACTTTTGAAGATGATCAAATCGCGTTCGGTGTTGGACGACTTCTTAGTAACAATTGGGCGTAGCAAAGTCATAGCAGGGTAGCAGCAGGAAGCTGGAGTAGTCGGAACACCAAAAGGACGTGTAGAAGCTTGTAGAATTAATGTTGAAGCCTTGGTCAAGCAACTCTTTATAGAGTGTGGAATGCGCCTTCCATAGTGTTGAAGGTGCCTTCTATAGGCAAACTTTTATCTCGATAAAATTGCTCCTTATCGACGATGAAGCCTTCTACCTTATTTGACTGAAGGGTCCTTCCAAGTTCCCGAAGGCACCTTCCATGAACAGTACTCAAGGCGCCTTGGGTATTGTTCACCCGAGACAATTTGTGCTCCTTTACCCTATAAAATGTATCAGTTCAATAAAAAAATATCTAACATGCACAATAAAGTTAGCACAATAATAAATAATAATAATTAGTTCATATCTTTCAAAGACTAGAAACTAATCGGGGTCTCAGTTTAGGGATTCAAAATAGACCTAAATTGGACCAACGCCTAAAGTCCAAACTTGGACTCGTCCTCACAGAAAGTTTCTCCACCAGTGACTTACCTTCACCTACCAACTTGCAGTCTATTAACTAGCCTCTTGAACTACCAGGTCGTCTTGCCATTTGTTAGGTCTGTAGACCCAACTGAATTTTGGCTAGTTCTCAAGCACCGAGGACTGAGCTGAACTTCCCGCAAGATATCAGGTTGGCCCTTTGACCTATCTAAGATTCACACCAACTATCAGGTCCTCAGACCTAGTTGGGTTTCATCCTGGTGTCAAATCCCTAGACCCATCAATCCCTTCACACTCAGAAAATGTATTAGATTATAAAAACACCTAACTTAACTCACTTTCATTCATCAAAATCTGAGTTAGATCGTTAGTGCAAATTGCACCAACACTTGCTACTAGCTAGTATATAGGAGCTTCCCCACTCGAGAATATCCTTTACATACGCACTCAAGTCATGGGAATATACTTCCAAGGCTAGATTCCTTCGACTCATAATTCACACTGTCTAGGACAGATACCAAGTGGAGGCATCAACTTGCATTATCTATGCCTAGCACATCAACAGAAATGCCTCATTAGTTTTCTTTCTTAGGCCTAACTAACTGAGGGTAGGCATGTAATGTGCCTCATAATCCTTGCTTGGGCATTTATACCCAAGGGGTCTACAAGTGTCTATCAATGACCATGCAAGCAGGAGAATAAATATGAGAAATTTCATGGCTTGGAAAGTTCCCATTCTGGAAGATACTATAGACCTTCTCGTGCGGGTAAAAGCTAGATGTCCAAAGACGTGATCTCAAGACTTCGTGGTTTGGGAAATACACAGCTTAAGAACCTCCTCCTTAGGAACATCCTCAAAAAGATTTCATGGCTTGGGAAGTTCGTAGCTGGGGAAGTGCGGTCGCTTCCGAAGATCCCGATCAGAAACATCCCCTCAAAGGCACAGTGACTAATCTACTCAGGTGAAGGAGTGATGATCAACTCGCTCGCATAAAAACCAGCCTGGGTACCTTCTCAGACAAACCCTGATGATCCCTCTTTTTATAGCTAACTAATTATGCAAGAACATCCCCACTCGGGAATGTTCCTAACACACCATCCAGGCTGCAAGAACACCACTATTCAGGAATATCTCCCCTAGACTTTGACCCCTCCTCTTACTTTACTTAATCATTACTTCTGATGATCATATGCAAGAGCATCCCCACTCAGAAACACCCTAGCACACCGTCCAAGCTGAAAGAATACTATTTGGGGATATCTCCCTTGAACTCTGCCTCCTTTATTATTTTACTTAATCTTTTCTACTAATCATTTTTGGATCAGGAGTCGAATAACATGCATTGTCCTTAGCATGGGTGTAGAGAGGTTGACCAAGGAAAAAGTCATCAGCAATGTCAGTGAACTGAGCATAGAGGAAGTCTTGTACGATGAGGAGAGATTAGCCATAGACCCTTATCTGTGAATGTCAAGTGTATCAGATGTGGTCTTAGATAGGAGGTGACAAAGTCTTACTACTTCCCATACATGAGGTTGATTTCTGCCCACACAGAAGACTAACAGCGGGAGCATTGGTTAGTGCACATGGAAAGATGCTTCATCCTTATATAAGGAGCCGGAGGTTTATTGAGAGAAGGTAATTAGAGGTCAAGGCAACAATTAACTGTTGGATATATGAATAGAGAAGAGGTGGAAGAGGGAAGAAGTTCCATTGTGAATGAAACTTTAGTCCCATATTGAGAGTTTAAAGGTATTTTGGTTGGTTTATATTGATTCACATGTTTTGACGATGTGAACAAATACATGGGGAGAGGCTCTCTCTCATGCGTGGGTGTGCAAGGTAGGAGTGCAAATCCAAGGCCCGGATTGCACTGAACCAAGTTGGCTCGTGTGTCAGCATGATCTGCGCACGTCGAATGTCGGACCGATAGCGAATAATGATAATTAAACGATATTAACGCTGCCCATTGGTCTGAGCTATTATATAAGGAGGCTACGACCATAAGCAAAAGGTTATACACTCAAAAAGTTGAAGCTCACCACCTACGTTCCCCTTCTTCTTTGTCTTGCATCTCTTGCTCGGCAGAATGTCTGTGATAGCAGTCGGGTACCTCCCAGTTCGCCGTGACCATAAGTGCTTGGTGGGGATCATGGTTCACTGTTGTATCATAGGAAACAGACGACCTGAGAAAGCCTTGAAGCATAGCGGGAGGTGGGATGAATCTGTTTCAAGGAAACTACGTATCGCAGGCATCGGTTCACACGTTCGGCTACTCGCATCGCTCGCCTAGTTGCAGCGTCGGCCTGCCCTCATAGCCCGTTCGGTCGCTCGCATCGCTCGTCCGGTTACAGCGCCCGCCCCGACCTCATAGCCCATTCAGCTGCTCACATCGCTCGCTCCGTTGTAGCGCCAGCCTGGCCTCAGTGCCCGACCGACCTTTTGCTCGGGCTACTTTGTCTTGCATCTCTTGCTCGGCAGAATGTCTGTGATAGCAGTCGGGTACCTCCCAGTTCGCCGTGACCATAAGTGCTTGGTGGGGATCATGGTTCACTGTTGTATCATAGGAAACAGACGACCTGAGAAAGCCTTGAAGCATAGCGGGAGGTGGGGTGAATCTTTTTCAAGGAAACTACGTATCGCAGGCATTGGTTCACACGTTCGGCTACTCGCATCGCTCGCCTAGTTGCAGCGTCGGCCCGCCCTCATAGCCCGTTCGGTCGCTCGCATCGCTCGCCCGGTTACAGCGCCCGCCCGACCTCATAGCCCATTCAGCTGCTCACATCGCTCGCTCGGTTGTAGCGCCAGCCTGGCCTCAGTGCCCGACCGACCTCTCACTCGACCTGTCTTATTGCCCGACCGGCCTTTTGCTCGGGCTATTTGCTCGCCCGACCGACCACTCAATCTATCGCTTAGCCTTGCTGCTCGCCCGACCGGCCACTCACTTGGTCGCTCGGCCTTTCTGCTCGCCCGACCGACCACTCACTCGATCGCTCGGCCTTTCTGCTCACCCAACCGGCCACTTGTTCAGCACGCTCGCTCGACCGATCGTCCTCACTGTCTGGTTGGTTACTTTGTCCGGTCGAACTTGCTCGGCCTTACTACCCGGTCGGCCTCTCTGTTGTGTGACTCGGACGCAAAGTTAATCGCTCACCCACTTGGTCTAACTGCCAACTCGACTTGTCTGCCCAGTCGGTCAATCTACTGCTTGCCCGCGCGACCCTTCAATCCGCTCGAACTTGGAGCTCGGTCAACACTCAATAATTAGTAGAAACTAACCCCTACTGGCAGTCTGAGATTATTTGCTCAGGCCATCTCTACATATAAGTTGAATTTAATTTCATATAATTTAAATTCGATAAAGTTTCAAATATCTCCGGCAGATTGTTATTTTTTATCCAATATTAACTAACTCAATACTATACTTCTTCTCCCCCTTAATCTAGCAAAACTCTTTTCCGATAGAAGACATTCTTTCTTTGAACTCAAGCCCTGCAATCAAAGAAATCAATTTTTCTCTTCATCTCTATGTTGACATAACAATAAGAGGGTCACGCCGACAATGGCCCCCTGCTGACTGGTGTTGACTAGAAGATGAGAGGCTTTCCATCGAACGTAAGAGGTCGTGGGCTTGTGCGTGAGGTCATTTGCGGGAAGTCGAGAGCTTTGTCAAGTTCAGGACGACAAGAATTGTACCGGAAATGAATCCGTAGCAGCAGGATATTGATGAAGGTGGAGGTGGCAAATGATCAGATATTTCACCGGATTCGGATGCTATCACTTTTGGCGCCGACCCTTCGGGGGAAGACCATCTCGGGTCTAACAGCACGGGTTGACCAGCTCGAGTGAAGATCAGCTTAGGTAAAAAGGAATGAGAGTTATCAGCGAGCATGTTTCAATGCAGATCATCAGAGTGGATTAGAGACACTACCAGATTTGAACCTGACGAAAGTGGTGTGGCAGAGTTCGGAGCCGAGAGTGAGGATTCGATCCGTATCACAATTCACAAGGCTTCTATTTGAATTTTTTTTATTCCATGACTAAACAACACTGGTTTTATTTTTTCTAATCATTTTTTTCCTATTTTTCATTTAACATGCTTGCGAAGCTGACTCTAAGGAGATATTCCTTTTATCTCGTTTCTTAAGATAGGAAAAATAAAAGAGATATAATACTTCTACTTGGAACATTGTGATTTAAATGTAGATCATAATTTTATGACAATTTTATTAAAATGATATCACCAATGTGATTTATTTTTGCTGGTGCATGCATACTATTGCGAACACATATAAAACATTTAGAATACGTTGCACGTTGGACAATTTTTAACACAACTCTTCTGTGTCCCAACAGCACTTGGTTGGTACTGAGAAATCGCAGCAAAAGGAAGCAGAACCATTGGCGCATGTCGAGTTGACACAAGAAACTTGTCCATCATTCATTTGCTTATGTCTCCTAGTTGTGAATTGTGATATCGCCGGCTATATATATATGCAAATAAGCAATAAATCATCAGATCAATGCCACTAAAATTATTTACTTTTATCGAACATCAAATATATAATATACTTACATTGGTTTAAAGCGAATAGACTAGTAACAACCAATAACATCAACAAGTATTTAGTAGCCATCTCTTTCTTATCTATATGAGTTGTTTTAAGAAATTAGTGGAATTACAAGGCTATTTATAGCAAAAGAATAATTTCTAAACAAGGAAAGACAAACATTAAAGAAATTATTAAAATTTCTTCTCATAAAAATTATGGTTTAAATTTAATGATATCTTCATCAAATCTACATTTATTTAATTTTAAAAATAATTTATAGTGAAATTTTCTTCCATTTATTTTTTAATGGATTGATGAAGCCTAAAATAAAATTAATGTTAATGTCATTTTTTTTTCCTTTTTACACTAAAAATATTTTTTTTACATTAAAAATAATTTTAAAATTTATTAATAATTTTTTCTAATTATTTTTTATATAAAAAATATATATTGTCATGATTCTCTTTAATCTCACATCTTAGATTGGAAGACCATGAGCGGAAAAACTTCTATAAATACTTTAGGTTGGTGACATTAAAAAATATATTTTTCTCAACCTTTTCGCTAATATCAAATGTAATATTTGTTCTTATCCATTTAATATCTAATATAAAAAATTAAATTAATTTTTTATGAGAAAAAATTCATTACACTAGTTTGCTCCTGAAATTTTCGAGTGTCACTACTATATAAATTTGACACTCTTACCCCGTCCAATTTATAAGTCAGACACTGATTTACTTTAAAATTGAAGTATCAGTTATTTCTAGGATTAATCAAATTAAGTTAAATATTCTGTGTCAACTAAAAACAATAGAGTATCAAATTTGGATGATGGCTTCATTGATGAAGGACGGAGCACCGTCCTGAAGAAATTTCCATTTCGCCTGTACATATGACTGAAAACTAGCAAGTAGTAGACACTCCATTTTTAATTAGGAAAGAATATATGATTCAGTCGTAGTGTAAATCAACACTACTGAGAAATTAAAATGCCAGGGACGATTCATTACATATGGGGCTACAAAATAATCTGTTCCAATAAATGGGAGCTTTTAAAAGCTCAATCTTTCTAGGAAGTGACGTGAAAAATTTGGCAACTCGGTTTGTAAGAATTTTTGGTTGAAGCTTCCTCGAACTTCTTTATAGCCATTTCATTCTCTTGTAAACCAGTCTGGACGAAATATCGAATCCACCAAGATGAACTCCTAAGTTTGGCCTACAATGAACTGTGATGTCAGAAAGAGTTATAATCTTGAGGTCCAGTGAAACCAATTTTTTACTCGAACAGAAAAAGCAATACAGACAAGTACCTAGATAGAGAATATAAACGTTAAAAATAATCCAGTTGCAAACAAACAAAACCAGAATCAATGTTCAATCCTTATACTTCTACTATGCCATCAATTTCAAATAGATATATGAGTTGATCAGTAAACGAAATTGCTGAGTTCTTTTACTCATTAAGCTAAAATGAAGTACCTGAAAAAATTTAAGATTATGATTGGTAGGTATGAAAATTACTACTACTACTGCTACTACTACTACAATCAAGCTTTATCTCACTAGGTGGAGTCAGCTATATGAATCCTTTTATATCATTGGCTCCACCCCTACTATATCATCATCTATACTTAAATAAATTTTATTTTATTTTATTATTGTTAACTAATTTTTTTTTTTGATCTTCCTCTTTCTCGTTTGATGTGCATGCTTGTTAAAGTATTACATCGTCTAACTATAACATTTATTGATCGTCTAAATACATACTCGTATCATCTTAAACGTGTCTCTTGAAGTTTTCCCTTACTAGATGCAACTTCGACTTTCTCTTTAATTTTTTTATTTTGTCCATTTTCATATATCCACACATCCACCTTAACATCCTCATCTTTACAAGTTTCATTTTCTGCTCATGTGCTTGAATCATAGCCAACATTTGTTCCATATAACATAGCAAGTCTAAGCAGTTTTATAAAACTTTTCTTTAAATTTTAGAAGTATTTTACGATCACATAAAACATACGACACTCTCCTCCATTTCAATCATTCTGCTTGTATTCTATATAAGACATTTCTCTCAATCCCTCCATTGTTTTGCAAAAATGATCCTAAATATTTAAATCTCTTAATTCCAAGTAACTCATCATCTCCTATGTTAACAATTGTTTTATTACGTCTAATATTGCTAAACTTAAATTTCATATATTCTATCTTTATTCTACTAAGCCTAAAATCTTTCCCTTCTAGTTTTTCCCGTTGAAATTCTAGTTTAACATTTACTCCTTCATGTGTTTCATCTACCAAAACAATATCATCGATAAACAATATGTACTACGGTACTATGTCTTGAATGTATGCAGTGAGTTCGTCTATAATTAATATATAAAGATAGGGCCTTAGAGTTAATTCTTAATATAACTCTATCTTTATTAGAAATGCTTCAGTTATTCCACTTGAAGTTTTTACCCTGGTCGTTACATCTTTATACATATCTTTAATTAATTCAATATATGTTACGTTAACACTTTTCTTTTCTATAATTCTCTTGGGACTCTATCATAAGTCTTTTCTAAAATACCATGTGCAGATCTTATTTTTCTCTTGATATTTTTCAATTAGTTGTCTAAGAAGATGTATAGCTTTTATTGTCGGCCTTCCAAGCATGAACTCAAATTGATTTTCGGCGTGTCTCCTTCTTTAATCTCTTTTCTATTACTCTTTCCTAAAGTTTCATGGTATGAAACATTAGTTTAATACCCCTATAGTTTACATAATTTTGTATATCTTCCTTGTTCTTATATAAAGGAACTAGAGTACTTACCCTCCATTAATCGAGCATTTATCATGTTAAATAATTTTGTAAATTATTCAATACCCTGTTTCCCTAGACACTTCCATACCTCTATCGGAATTTGATATGGTCTAACGGCTTTTCCATTGTGCATCCCATTTAAAACTTATTCTACTTCTGAAATTTGAATTCTATGATAAAAATATAAATTTCTATACTCATTTGGCCTACTTAAATTACCTAAGTTAAGTTGGTCACCTAAACCTTTATTAAAAAGTTGATAAAAATACCTCTTTCACCGCTCTTTTATTTCTCAATCGTTTACTAGTACTCTATTGTATTCATCTTTAATATATTTTATTCGGATAAAATCTCTTGTCTTCCTTTCTCTCACTTTAGCTATTAGATAAATGTCTCTTTCCTCTTCTTTTGTATCCAATTTTTTATATAATCATTCAAAAACTTCATTTTTTTACTTAATTCAGTACTTTCTTAATCTCTTTCTTGGCTATTGTATATTTTTTTAAATTTTTCTCGTTCTTACAAATATGTAATTCCTTATAAGTTTATTTTTCCTTCACTTTCTCTTGTACTTTCTCATTCCACCACCAAAATTCCTTATTTAGTGGTGCATGTCCCTTTGACTAACCAAGTACACTCTTAGCTACTATTTTCAATTTTGATATCATTTTATCCCATGTCATATTAGAGTCACTGTATATTCACCTAATGTTTGTACTCCTCCCTTCTCCTTAAATATATTTTGCTTCACATCCTTTAACTTCCACCACTTAATTTAAAGAGTCATATATATTTATGCGATCATTTGAGGTGTATATCCAACACTACTAACTTATAGTGGGTATTAAGTTTTCTCCTAAGATAACCTTGCAATATTTACAAATCTTTCTATCCCTCTTCCTAACTATAAGAAAGTCAATTTACAATTTATTATTTCTACTTTTGAATATGACCAAGTGTTCTTCTCTTTTCTTAAAAAACGTATTAGCTAATATAAGGTCATATGCTATCGCAAAATCAAATATAGTTTTCTCTTCTTCATTTTTCGTTTCAAACTCATAACCTCCATGTACCCTCTCATATTCCTTATTTTTTACTCCGACATGCTCATTTAGATCACCTCCTATTAAAATCATTTTATTTGACGGAATATCTTGTAATACTTCATTTAGGTCGTCCTAAAACCTTGATTTGGTAGCTTTATCTAATCCTACTTGCAGTGCATATATGCTAATTACGTTCATAATTTCTTTTGACGCTATTATTTTAAGGGCTATAATTCTATTATATTTTCTAACCACTCCTACAACTTCATCCTTTAACGAACTATCTACAATAATACTCATTTCATTTCTTATTTTATTCTAGTGTATAATTTAAAATTCGAGTTCTCTATCATCTATGCAAATTACTATAGACCAAAAAATGAAGCGAGATTGTAGCTTGTTTCCATAACACTTATCCTATGCCATGCATTGACTTTCTTGAAGTTTTAATGCAATAAACCATGGTTCGTTTGATGTAATAATAATAATAATAATAATAATAATAATAATAATAGTAATAATAATAATAATAATAATAATAATAATAATAATAATAATAAGAGAGAAAAAAATTGCAAAATAATAAAGGCACTGATATATGGGAGATAGGTTCCAACGAGACAATGATAACGGAAATGCATATTTAATTGGAAAACATACAGGTTTTCCAAATTTTGCCAGCTCGGAGACCTTGGCTCTCTGTTTGCCTGGATAACCTACAGAAATTATGGGCTGAAATGAGAAAGAGAAGATTCTTTTGATGTGTATCTTATAGAAGAATGAGAATTGTATAAACTTGTGATATAACACATGCATATTAAGAAAACTAACAAGCGTTTGCTGTAATAAGCAAGATCTTTATGGAAAACTGAAAAAATCTGGACCATCCCTGTTGCTACAATCTACTCCATTTCAGCAGCACGGGCATTCTCTTTTGATCCTAAGAAAGTAATGTACAAAACTAGCGTGGTGTATGAACAAGGCCAATCAACTTTCAATGCTATTTAAGATACTAACCAACAATTGAGAAATGCTCAAACTGTTTCATAGTGCTTTAAATCGCAATTTACCAATAGACATAATATTCTTAAAAGTCTTCCTAGTTTTTTTTTTTTCTTTTTCAGAAAAAAAAGCTCAAAAAGGAGTAAGATAACGTCCACTTGAAGATATAGCATAAACTCAACAAATAATATATCAAATATAGAAAGCTACTAATCTGAAAAGCATTACATATTTACATGATCATATGGACTAATGGACATGCACGACCTACTTCCACTATACTAAGTTCATGCCAAAGGCGAACTAGTCAAGGAAATATAATCCAAGTAAGCCATTTAGCTATTCAATGTGATTCTTCCATTTATGATTAATAGTTACTTCAGTGCCTACAATAAGATAGTAAGGTCATTTGCAGGTGGTTTCTCATAAAATAAAAATAAATAAATAGATAAATAAATAAAAAGCATCACATAAAACCACAAGTTGGTGAGGACAGGTAGTAAAGAAGCAAGAAGTATCACCAGCAAATATAACAAGACCATCTGCTGATAACCTGGCAAGATCTGGAAGGGTCTTGTTCAGGTACTTGGGAGACAGATAATCCAATGAATCAGAAACAATAGCAAGGGAAAATGATTTTGGTCTGTATGGTAGAGGAAACTTGAGGTCAGATACACGTACGAAGCCTTTGCGCATAAGGCTCTTGCAACTACTATCTGTATCTTCCAAATCATATGGTTCCACACCCCAAGCTTCAGAATCTTCTTCTTTTAACAATTTTGAAATGACTGCACAAGAGTCAGGACCTACATGCAAAACCTTCCTCATGCTATCTCCATAAGCTTTCTTTAGAATAGGCAAAGCTTGTATAACATCTGATGAGCAGGAAGCACCTGGGGACAGAGACTTTTGCAAACTATTAAACAAAGAAGAGAGAAATCAACTGAATCTCTGTATATTTAGTTAATTAATGGATGTAGTATAAAACTCCCAGATACAATTAGAACATCATCATCAAGCCATCTCAGTCCCATTATATGATTTTTAGGTACAAACATCTTATCCCTCCATTGAACATTATACAAGAATAAGTCAGTAGGAAAATTTAAATCTTTTAAATCACTTTTAATTATGTTAGCTAGAGATTCCTCTCACATCCTTCAATTTCTTGCAACCTCAAATATAATTGATTCAACAAATCTAGATATAGAATCTATTGACCATCTTTAAATATACACGTGGCACTGTAACTCTTTTTTAACATCTATTTGAGATACACCTTACCACTCATGGGTTATTTTTTATTTTGTATTTTTTAATAATCTCATACATTCATCTTAGTAATCTCTTCTATGTTGCATTTTTTTATTATTTCCCAATGATCAAACACTCAAATTTATTTTAATCACTTTTATCCTGCTAATGACATTGTTATCAATATTGCTATCATATTGTCATTCAATAGTTGATCCAAGATAAATAAAAACCCAAGGTGAATTTTTAACTGAAGAATGAATACCATTTTCCAAGGTCTTTACTGACTTGTAGCAAACACCTTCTGGCGTTTCATTTTATTTAATTGAAACCATATTTCATATGTTCAACTCAATTCCCTAAAAAAAGTTCAAAGTTTATCTCTATAATTGAAGAATTGAACTTAATTTACTTACAACCCATCAATCAAAATAACATCATCTACAAAAAAAAAAAAACAAAATAGATACATAGCAACCAAAATGTGGACTAACAAATTTCCAGAACTGCTAATTGATATAGAGGAACATAGTATTTAGAAAAGGATGATTCACGAAATATTGCAGGACCATGAAGATAATGAAACGCAGCTATCTTAACACAAAAAAATATTCCACCAATGTTTTCAAGAATGAAAGAATTTGTGGTTTTCCATGTGCTTACTTGTTCCATTTCCTAACAGAACATGTCCTCTCCCCATCTCCTCTTTCCCGATCTTCACAAGGTTCTTAGGAAACTAGAAAGTTTCCCGTGATTGCATGAACTAGTTTTTAAAGTTTCCCTGTCAAGTTCTCTCTCTTTTTTATAGTTTCTCTATTGAAATCTAAATTCAACTTTAGTGGCTTATTCACATCCATATATCTTTAGTTACGCTTAGATATTTTTCAAAATACCCACAATCTTTTATGGTTTAATCCCACTGTCAAATATGCACTCAGCAAGGATTTGTTGCAAACAATGTCACATATAATAACTTGTGCTACAAATCTTATTATTTAACAAATTGTTTCTTAGACAACTAAGCACCTTAGTTAGTGATGGCAATCATCATCGTGTTGCTGAAAGTGGGAAACAGTAGACAGTACTTTGAAAATCTTGGCTCAAAGAAGAAATGAGGGGGGAACTAATAATGTACCATAATAAAATGATGAAAGTTTCAGAACAATCAACAAATTTTAAGTAGCAGTAGGACAAGAATAAGATAAAGCAACTCCAAAGAAGATTCATTGATAATCATGAGTTCAAAAAATAAATTTATCTTTGTTAACAATATGTATAAAATATGATATGTACCTTGCCCAATACTTATGGCTTCCTTCTCACTGGCAAATCCACCTTAAACCACCATAGTTTAGTTGAATTTAGTTAAAAAAATAACAAAAATGGAATATTTCAATCATAGAAATACAAAAAAAAAACTTTTCACCAAATCAAATAGCTGGTTCAATTCATATTTAAATAGGAGATTCTTCATACCTGAACCTCTCAACGCGTAACCAATGAGAAAAAAGGCAGCCTAAAATTTCAAAAGACGGAAAATGACAATGAATCAAAAGGCACGTAGAATCACACAGTGCATTTGCATCGAATGATGAAGCAACTGAGACCGGAAATCTAAAAGACGCACCACCACAACCAATCCGATGGATAAAAGGGGCGAACTCCGTGACTTCTGTTGCAGTGAGCCGACGAGTGGAATGCTTCCACTATCAGAAGCGCGTCGAGACGGATTAATTGCTCGTCTTGACGCCATAACCTCACTTCCTTAAATCCACAACCGCCGCGAACCCTAATGCCGATCGTAATAACAAAACAGGAAAAAAAAATCGTCAGATCAACTGCACAGAATTCATCACAGCAGAAACACTAGCGATCCCGGCATCTACTCGGAGACGGACAGAGTTTCGAATCCAAGAAGTAAAAAACCAAAAAACAAAAAAAGCAAACAGGGATCCGAAACTTGGCGCAATTATAAGTAGGATCCAGGCGGTGAAAAATGCGCGAAATGGATCTTTACTTGGTAGAATGAGATCGAAGAAGCGAGATCTAGGAGGAGGAGGAGGAGGAGGAGGAGAGGAGACGGCGAAACCCGGATCTGAAACCTCTACCGCTATTCTTGCAGTGGAGGAGAAAAGTGAGGAAGAGCATTTAAATGTTAGAGCTTCTAGCGTCGCCTCGAACACGGATGAGATCTAACAATCATCTCATCATTAATTTATATAAAATAAATGAGCTATAGCTACCACATTAAGAAAAATTTGCAAATTTTCTTAATCATACACTTACTTCTCGTTATTTACTACACGACGCCCATACCCACTCATGCAGGTTCTCTCGTAATGTTCTCCCCGTATTTAAATACTTTTGATTCGCGATCATTTTAAGAAATTGTTTTTTTTTTAAAATAGCCTTTCTTTACTTTTAACCCTTAGTTTTTACCAAAACTTTAGCAAGTTAAATTCAGTTCATACCTGGTGTGATACGTTCCTTTCAGTTCTATGATTCTCACCATGCCAAAAACTTTGATTCGCCACCCTTATCAATTTAAAAGAGATTATTTTTAAAAAATATATATTATTATTATTATTATTATTCTAAATATTCAATTTTTCTAACTAACTAATTCTAAAGATAATAAACTTAATTTTATAATTAAGTTTATAAAAATTTTCTATCGACTATTATAATAAAATTTAAAAAGTGTTCATGAACCACCTAGCTGTCACTAATGGATAAGATCAAGAGATTATAAAACAGTTTTTTATAATGTCCCAGAGTGAGTTAGAGGTATATAAGTCTAGATATGACATTGTGCCAAAAAAAAACAATAAAGTAGATTAATTCTTTTAAAAATAGTTTCATTATATTAATAGGATCCACTATAAGATAACATGACTTCAAAGATAAAAAAAAATATGCCTGTAAAAATCATTTTTTTGGTCTAAAGAAAGTTTGTGAGGAAATATGTCGTCTTTAAAATTCATTTGTGAAAGCCCCATTATTAATTCAGGAGACACGAAAATATTTCGTCTCTAATTTAGAAATAAATTAAAAAAATATTTATAAATCTATTTTTAAATTGACCAAATAAAATTAGTTTCAAATATAAATTTTCTTTCTAAATTTTATTTTAAATCCATTAAATTTTATTTTAAATCCATCATTATTCTGTCTCAAATAGCATATCAAATATAATTTTAAATAATTTATAAATCCATTTATAATTTTATTTATAAATCCATATATAATTTCGTTTTTAAATTTATCAGTAATTTTTTATTATATTATATTTCTATATTCTTATTTACATATTACACACTCACACATTTTAAATAAATTTAAAATATTTTAAACCAAATTTCTAATCCAAAAAGTATCATGGAATTAATATTAAAATAAATAAATATTTACGTCATCCAAATAAATTTTACCATTGATTAAATTATAAGAAACTTATAAATTTCTAAATTCAACTATAGTACTTTAGTTTTATTTCATCTATCACAACGTTCACGAGGATAAGATCTTTTTGAATATAAATAATTTATATATCACATCTCTTGAATCATCTTACAAATAATTTTTTTGAGATTTTCTTCTCTTTACCTATAACAGTTTTTGAATGGCGAGATTCAGTGGAGTAGTGGAGTGAAAAAATCTATAAGAATTGGTTTAGACAAAATCTAACTTATTTAGATTTATTAATAAATTTTGGTCTAAATTCATAAACTTAAATGTTTTTAGAATTCTGAAATTTTAACATGTATAAAACTAGGAGAGTGTAATAAATTTATTGATGTCATTCTACAGTGATTTAGACATTGCATCATAAATATAAAAAATTAATAGTTTAGTGATAGGGACATGAATCAAGAGTTTTAGGACAGGATCATATCTCTTTATCTCCACCTTTGGAGCTGCTTGATCAAAGTAGCTCTAGGTGGGTTTTTTAGTTTCTATTTTCTATTTTTTTTCTTTTATTCCTTTTATTAATTTTGTATATATATATATATATATATAATTTTTATTAAAGCCTTAAAATTAAAAATAAAAATATGGATCAATTCATGAACTACTAGGAGTATAATAAACGTAAATTTAGAATAAATCTGAGTTATTTATGATCATTAATTTGAAATTTAGTTCAAGTTAAACTGAATTTCAGGGCTAGATTATAATTTCTCCCGTGATCCTTAAATTAAAATTTTTATGAGTCAAATTTTCTTCCAAATATAGCATATCAAACTAACTTGTCATATAATGAATTTTGTATGCAATCTATTCAATGATTCATAATAAATTTAATGATGGTTATGTATTTTAATTCTTTGAAAAATAAATTTACTTTTCCAGTATCATTTGGTTTATAAATAATCAAACTAAAGTCCCGCTGTCAATCAAAACCAAACCAATACATTTTGGCCAAGAAATAATGAATTGTTGGGACCGATGATAATAATGCAACTTGCATTTAGTGTTTGTATTACTCGTGATGTTTATCCAGATCACGTTTCATATGTAGGATCACATCAATCCTTTACTCAGATTAAGGATCACACTGATCTTTCACTAATCTAATAATTCTTTTAAATAAAATTTATAATTAAGAGATGTTAGATTTTTGGACTGTGTACCATTTAATATTTTTCAATTTATTCTAATAATTAGTGAAAAACTTTCGCATAATTATTTCACTAATCCAATAATTATTCTCAAAAGACAATAGCCGATGGTTATTTTAGAGATTCCAATCCCTGATCTTGAGGTGACACTACAGTTCACACTTAAATAGAATTAAAATTAAAAATTAGCAGTGATCCTCCTTGCCGTCAGTTTTATTTGCAATCAACTGACGATAAAATGTTTAAAAACAAGGGATCTGATCACTAAGTTCGCCTGAATCACAAGGGATGTTTTGAATGATTGAAAATATGAATGAAAAATAAGAGGGAGATGAAGAGAATTCTATTATACACGGGAATTTTAGTCACATATTTAGTTTATATTATTTCACATATATTATACTGGTAAATAAATACATAGAAAGAGTCTTTCTATCATATGTAGGTACAAGGAGTATAAATCTAAGGTTTGAATTATACTTAATCAAGTTGACTTATGTATGAATACGACGTAGAACATCGAATGCTGGACCGGTTAGGATAAAATTTGCCCAAGCGAAACAACCAACATTTTGTCATATAGATTCTTTTTGTTGGTTGCTCAAGAATATAATGGAAGCATTAACTACTATAGTAACGACCGATGGTTATCATTATGCCTTGGACATTGAATGACATTTACTCAATGTTCATTGCAAATTAGGGATAATGCTCTAATATAAGGAGACCATGGTCTTGTGCAGAAGAATATACACTCAAGCAAAGAAACTTCATCCACTTTATTCCTCTGTTCTTCCTCTCTGCCATGCACTCAACAGAATTACTTATGATAGTAATAGGGTACATTCTCATTTCACTGTAATCTACCAGTTCTTGGTAGCCATCACAGTCTACCATTGTATTATAGGAAACAAACAACCCACGTAACCTTGAAGTACAACCGGAGATAGAGCAAATTAGTTTTAAGGAAACTACTTGAAAACATGCCTTGAAATCTTCTTTTCCTGACTCGGCTTCGACTCGGGAATAGTTGGGGGCGCTTCTTCCACACGGCGACCCACTTGGGAGCACTCGACTTCCACTCACGACTCGACATTCGATGACTCGAAGTCAATACTCGGAGTCGACAGTCGATGACTCAGAGTCGACACTTGGCAATGCATTCGATAGTCAATGACTCAGCAGTCGATCACTCGACATTCTATAGTTAGCGACTCAATAGTCGGTGACTCGGCATTTGGCAGTTAACGACTTGACACTCAGTAGTCGGCAGTCGACAATTAGGCATACAAGACAACCTAGTTTTCCAACCAACAAAGTCATCCCAAGCAGCTCTTCCTTCCCTTCTTAGCTGTTAGGATGTATACTAAAAGCCTAGCTTTTTGTATGAACATTTATTTTGAAATGAGAATCACATTGGTCAAATGTCTACATTTAGTTAAATGCAGTTGTCTATTTAATTTATATTGTAGATAACATGGTGTGTGGTGTCACACAGAAGATCATGTTATCAGTTCCTTATAAATTATAAATAGTAGCTCACAACCAAGATGGATTGAGACAAACCATTGGAATGGTTGTAGTGTAATTTGGTATTAGTTTATCTTGACTATAAAATTACACTAGTATACTATGTGTATATTGAGTAGGACTATTTGAGGTTGTTCCTTTTATACTGACTGCA
Source organism: Zingiber officinale (assembly GCF_018446385.1). Classification (NCBI taxonomy): domain Eukaryota; kingdom Viridiplantae; phylum Streptophyta; class Magnoliopsida; order Zingiberales; family Zingiberaceae; genus Zingiber; species Zingiber officinale. The sequence goes on from NC_055994.1 coordinate 29,688,069, forward strand.
AAAAAAACATAACCTCTGTTATTATAGATGTACATACTCTTAATCTCGATATAATAACAAGCACATATACTTAGTATTTATTTCTTTAATTTATCAATGGGTGAGATTTATTCGTTAAATCAATAGGCCTGATAAGTTGAGAAATAATATTATTTATATAGTGTGTTGTTGATTATAGAAGAAAACTGTGTTGTAGTTATCTAGGTTGATGATGTCCCCTTGAGGAGCTCATAAGGATTGTCATGTAAACCTTGCAGGTGGAGTTAGTCCGACATGACAATGAAGTTGAGTGGTACTACTCTTGGAGCTAGATATTAATTAAGTGAGTTGTTAGTAACTCATTTAATTAATGGACATTCGATATCTTAAACACAGGGAGATTAATGCACTCATGATAAGAAGGAGCCCATAATGTAATATGGGATTGGCGCAGTAGTTCAATAATAACTCTTTAGTGGTATGCGTTATTATTGATGAACTTGAGTTGGGTGTTCGGGTCGAACACAGGAAGTTCAAGCTCATCGGGAGGCCAAAACCAATTCTATTAGGACCGATGTGCCCGCTAGAGGGGGGTGAATAGCGTTTCGTAGTGCTTGCGTCGGTTTGCTTCGTCTTGTTGTTGTGCAGTGGAATACTCGAAGACAAACACTCACAATGCTAACACCTAGGGTTTACTTGGTATCCACCTTAAGAAGAGGTGACTAATCCAAGGATTCACACATGACACGCTATCTCCACTAATGAAAACCTCCTTCTTGGTCACAGCCGGAGGTGGAGAAGCCTCGTACAAACTCACACACAACAACACAACTCACACAAGAAGAAAATACAAGATATAAATGAAATACACCCTTCTTCTTACTTACTTATTGTTTGTTGTTGCCTTTTGAACCTTGGGAATGCACCCAAGTGCCATCAAGAACTGGCGGTGAAGATCGGAAGAAGCTCGCGTGAAATCGCTGAAGATCGCAAGAGAAGAACGCAAAGTTCTGACGAAGAAAATGCTCCGCCCAGGCTATATACAGTGCCCCCAATCGATTGAAATCAACCCCAATCGATTGCCACGTCAGCACCGCTCCATCGCAGCCGTCCATCACCTACATCCTGCGCAACGGTCACTTCCCAATCAATCGATCGATCGATTGGGACTTCCTAAATTGATCGCTCGATCGATTCCGCGCCTTTCTGTGCTCTCGCATCCGCGTGAGAGCTTCTGCTGCCCAATCGATCGACCGATCGATTGGCAGCTCCCAATCGACCAACCAATCGATTGGGAAAGCCTCTGTGCTCGTGATTTCACATCCCAATCGATCGACCGATCGATTGAGCCTTCCCACAATCGCAGCACAGTCCAAATCAATCGACCGATCGATTTGGACCCTGTTCAATCGATCGCCCGATCGATTGAACACTCTGAACTTGACTCAAACTCAAGTCCAAAGTCTCAAACCCAACTTCTAGTCAACCGTGACCTATTGGGTCTCCATGTCTAGCATTTGGCCACACCCGACTAACCTCGAACTAGCCTTCTAGCCTCCTCCATCAACCTTGCGTCCCTCGGATATCTCCCCATCCTTCACGCCTTGCCTTCAGGAGTTTCCTTCGGCCTCATCATAGTTGTCGGGTCTTCCTTGCCAAGTCATACCAGGACTTACCTTGCCAAGACCACATGCTTGGACTTACACCCTTTGCCAAGATCACACTTGGACTTTCCAATTGCCTGGCTCCTCACTAGGACTTTCTCCTTTGCCAAGATCACACTTGGACTTTCTGACTGCCTGGCTCCTTACCAGGACTTTCCACTTGCCTGGCTTCTCACCAGGACTTTCCAATTGCCTGGCTCCTCACCAAGACTTTCTCCTGCCTAGCTCCTCACTAGGACTTTCCTGTTGCCTGGCTCCTCATCAGGACTTTCCCTTACCTAGCTCTTCACTAGGACTTTCCCGTTGCCTGGCTCCACACCAGGACTTTTCAAATGCCTAACATCCAGTTAGGACTTTCCTAGTCAAGTCTCCTGTCAACCTTGACCTACTTGACTTGTATTCTCATCAACCTGGTCAACCCTTTGACCATCTCCATAACCGGACGATTGCTCCAGCAATCTCCTTATATTGTCAAATATCAAAACTCAAATCCTGACTCAAGCTTGACTCAACTCAAGCTTAGTCAAACTGGTCAACCTTGACCTAGGGAAATTGCCCCAACAAATTCCTCCTCTCGGTCCCTGTTGTAGCCTCTATATATAAAGCCTTGTATCTGTTGGTGCAACCTTAGGTCAAGGTTGACCTAGTTGACCCAACTCGAGTTGACCTGACTCGAGTTGTATTTTGATGTTTGACGAGAATAGAAAAGTTGTATCTTGATGTTTGACAAGAATACAAACTTGGGAGATTGTGGGTGCAACCTTTGGTCAAGGTTGACCTGGTTGACCCGACTTGAGTTGACCTGATTCGATAAAGTCCAAGTATGGAGACTTGGCACGGGAAAAGTCCAAGTATAGAGACTTGGCACGGAAAAGTCCAAGCAGGGAGCTTGGCACGGGGAAAAGTCCAAGTATGGAGACTTGGCATGGAAAAGTCCAAGCAGGGAGCTTGGCACGGGGAAAGTCCAAGTATGGAGACTTGCCAAGCAGGGAGCTTGGCACGGGAGAAGTCCAAGTATGGAAGCTTGGCATGGGAAGTCGGAGAGGGCTCGACAGCTCGTTCTCCGGACTAGGTCAGAGAGGGCTCGGGAGCTCGTTCTCTGGACTAGACGAAGTCAAAGAGGGCTCGGTAGCTCGTTCTCTGGACCGGATGAAGTCGGAGAGGGCTCGGTAGCTCGTTCTCCGGACTAGGTCAGAGAGGGCTCGGGAGCTCGTTCTCTGTACCAGACGAAGTCGGAGAGGGCTCGGCAGCTCGTTCTCCGGACTAGTTCAGAGAGGGCTCGGGAGCTCGTTCTCTGGACCGAACGAAGTCGGAGAGGGCTCGGTAGCTCATTCTCCAGACTAGGTCAGAGAGGGCTCGGTAGCTCGTTCTCTGGACCGGATGACGGAGTCGGAGAGGGCTCGGTAGCTCGTTCTCCGGACTAGATCAGAGAGGGCTCGGTAGCTCGTTCTCTAAATCAGGAAGGCTTTATGTTTAAGGCTAGGAAATTGGATCGGTCTGTTGACCGATCCAGTGATACCTTAATTATCTGATCGGTCTGGTGACCGATCAGTAACCCAACAGAAGCTTTCTGTGGGTTATCTGATCGGTCCGTAGAACGATCAGGAAGCAATGTTATCGGAGGAAGCGAGGGGATTCAGAGAAGGGGGGATCGGTCTGTGGACCGATCCACCCATATCCTGATCGGTCCACAGACCGATCAGGGACCTCCTGGACCGATCAGGATGGAGCCTGATCGGTCCAGGCTTAGCCGTTGTGACTCAATGGCTAGATTTCTGGATTCTTCTTTGTCTTCTTCTCAGGTGCAGCATATAAGCCTCTACAGTGAAGGTGGAAAGGCGAACTTCTTCTTCCTAAAGACTGCGATCTGAGCTTTGCTGAGCTTTTCATTTCTGAAGCTTCGAGTGAGCTTCCGTCGGCTGGTTTTCTAGCTGCTATTGTTGGATCCGTGAAGTTGCTGCTTCATCAACGGACTCCAGTCGACAACGAGAAGACAAGCAAACTTGGTAGGGTGTTTTTACATTCATATTGTCCATTATTTCTTGCTCTATTCTTTGTACTCCATTATTGCTGTTGCAAAAAGAGATTGTGGCGAGGTTTCTCCACCCAGAAGGAGTTCATATTAGCCGGTTATCCGGGGTCTCATCCACCGACGGATTGATAGGCTTCGTCCACCTTACGGACACGCCGAGGAGTAGGAGTATCATCTCCGAACCTCGTTACATCATCGTGTTTGAGCTTTGATCTTCTCCACTTTCGTTTCTACATTGTATTTCCGCTGCGCTAACCTAAATTGTAGGAAGAAACGATAATTTGAGGTCGGCTATTCGCACCCCCCCTCTCTAGCCGCATCCGAAGGTCCTAACAGTATCCACCCAAGCTCATCTTCTAGTCCATGTTAGGGTCGGCCAAGCACATCTTGGTGTCCAAGATGTGGCTGGCCAAGCACATCTTGGTGTCCAAGATGTGGTCGGCCAAGCCTTGCTTGGTGCCCAAGAAAGGGGACGACCACAAGGGAATTAAAAGGGAGTTTTAGTTTTTAAAATCTTTCCTTTTATAGTCATTCTTAAAGGGATTTAAAAGAGAGATTTTAATTGTAAAATTTGTTCCTTTTATAGTCATCCTTAAAGGGATTTAAAAGAGAGATTTTAATTATAAATCTTTCCTTTTATAGCCATCAACATGGTTTTAAAAGAGAGTTTTAAATTTTAAAATCTTTCCTTTTATAGCTATCTACAAAGGTTTAAAAGAGAGATTTTAATCTTTCCTTTTTTATATAGTTATCTATAATGTTTACAAAGAGAGATTTTAATTTTGACAAAACTTTCCTTTTTTGTAACCATGATTTAAAAGAGAAGTTTTAATTTTAATCTTTCCTTTTTTGTAGCCTTCTACATTGTTTAAAAGAGAGATTAATTTTAAAACTTTCTTTTTGTAGCCATCACAATAGGAAATTTAAAAGAGAGAGATTTTAATTATTATTAAAATTTCCTTTTTTGCCATGATTGGAATTAAAAGGAAGTTTTAATTATGTTTAAAACTTTCCTTTTTAACCATTACCAAGGATTAAAAAGGAGGATAGATGGTGCCTTAGAGGTAGAATAATAATCTACATGATTCCTCTCTTGTTCTATCCTTGGTGGCTGACACCTCTCTTTTCTTCTAAAGTTTAGGGTCGGCGACACACTTTTGATTCCATTGGTGGTCGGTTGCTTGAAGGAGAAGAAGAAGAGAAGGAGGGACTCTACCTTATATATCCTTGGTGGTCAGTGGTTCTTTGATTCCTTGGTGGCCGACCCTTCTCTCTTTCGCTCCTCCCTTTGTTTTCTTCTCTTAAGGCCGGCGGCACATCAAGCTCTATCTTCTTGTGGCCGGTTTGCTTGGAGGGGAAGAAGAAGAGAAGAAAGTTTCCAATTTTGGCATTCCTTGGTGGCTGAAATTTCTTGGAGGAGAAGTGGTTCGGGTGGATTTCATCTTGGTAGATCGTCACCCACACGACGTCCAAGAGGAGGAGAGGAATACAGCAGAAGATCAAGAAGTCTTTGTTTATAAAGAAAGGTATAACTAGTTCTTAATTCCACAGTGAAACTAGTTTTTTTTTGTATGTATCCTGAAATACCAACACAAGAGGCTAGCGATTTTGTGTTTCATTTTTTGTGTTTTGATTTATTGTTTTGATCTTGTGCTTCTATTGAGCTCTCTGTAGTTAAACCTAGGGTTACTGTAAGAAGTTTAAATATCCAATTTCTTTGAAAGGCTTTGTCTAGGAAGTGGTGGATGATCTCATACCCAAGAAGGTCGAATGTCTCGACATGTTTAACCTGGAAGTCAATCATTGAAATAGATATTTAATCAACTTATGTAACATGGGATGAACTTGGATTAATAATGTTAAGTATCGTTTGTAATCCAAGTTTTAACTACTGAAGAACACATGAGTTGAACTTGAAGTAAAAATGTTAAGTTCCATTTCCAATTCAAATTTAACTCATGAGGAACACATAGGTTGTTAGGAAAGTTCTGTGCTTGTACATATTTTTGTACAGGGGAAGCAGAACGGAATTCCGAGTAGCACTCAACATTAGCAACTTAAAATTATTAGCTCAGGTCACTCAATAGATAAGTCTAAATATAGTTTTATAAATTTAGAATATTTCCCCTATATCTCTGGCAAGATTGTCCAACAATCTTAAAATAGATTCGTTTATGTTGAGATGGTCACGGAGATGGTTGAGATGGAACATGCTCAATGCGTGAAGGCCCCCTCCATCCCGATTAGAAGTGTTTCAATCAACCATAGGGATATGCCCGATGCGGTGTATGCTAAAAACGCATTTCATAAACATGCACAACGGAAGACTTAATGATAAATAAACTAATTTATTACATCGCACACACCATAAGCATGCAAGATACAATCGCGTAGATAAGATCATGAAATAAAATAAAATTGAATAACAGTTATTCTAGGTATATCTTACGAATGACTTATAACGAGAAGAGCATCAACCTTTTGCGACGTTATCGAATCTTGTCTTTATTTGTATCCATGCCAAGCTTTTTAAGACAACTCTAAGAGAATAAGCTTCGCCTTCAGAAGGTACTAGCCATAAGCGAAGGAGAAGGAAGAAGAAGCAAAAGGAAGATCTTCTTCCTTTGGGTGGCTCACGACAACAAGAGGAGAACCTTTTGTTGTGACTGGAGACAAGAGAGAGGGAGTGGGAGAGAAAGGTATTGGGTTTAGGTTTCTAAAACTTAATCAAGAAAATAATAAATTGTATGTTAATTCTCTCTTAACTATATCAATATATAATCCTCTTTAATGAGTTGGATTAGAAAGCTCAAATCCAACCCATTATGTCTTAACAAAAAATTAGCTCATTAACCCCTTGGTTTGGTTCATAACTAAATTAAGTTGGTTCATGATTAAATCAAATTGGTTCATGACTAAACCAAATAGGGTCCAATTCTATAAGAGATGTGTCTCATCTATGCTTTCGTTCTGACAAATATTTCCATATTTGTCTTATGTATGGTCCAATTAAATATTTATCTCTTGATCCGAGAATCCTATTTTCTAACTTATTTTATATCCTTTAGAGACTCATAGTCGGTGTGACTCAATAGGATTTTGGTTTATCTTGGCCTTTCATAATTAACTACTTAATTATGGAATGATCATGAGTAGCATCTAGTAGTACATCATGATCCCCAATTAATCGAAAAATCATAGTTGATCTCAGAACTAATTCTAAACCCTTCAGCACCTACAGTGAGTCGTATCTCGCTCCTTTCACTCATCTTATACCCACTTGTTTCAGGATATGGTCTATGTATTTGCCCCACTAAGCTGATTATGTCACACCTAACCCAAGTAATACTTCCTCATTCTACGAATTTAAACTACTCGTACATGTGTATAAGAGTCTCATACTCTTAACATGTGATGCTTTGGTCAAAGACTTTGAGTAATAATCTTAACGAGTGGTGATAGGGTATACGTCTCCTCATAAGGAGTAGTGAATCCTCTGTGGGCTATCCAAACACCTTCGGATATTTTAACTTATACCCAATCATCTCGGGTCCACACCTCCAAGAGATGTTTGCTTAAGATGTCAAATTATAAGTCTCCATGACCAAGATGACTTGTATACCTCAAGTCGAAAGAAACTTGCACTCGAGCTGTAGTAGAGACTTCACAGACATATCCATATATGTTGAGAAATATATGAAGTCTTACAGCAGGTCACTCTAATGAACTAGTTACCATAATTAACATCCACATTTAACTCTCGACATCCCAATGTCTCCAGCTAGTGAGAAACATATGGTTGGCAGAACCAAGGAGTATAACCCGTGTTAGTCTTACATAATTGATGATGTTCAAATGTACCAATTTGATGACTAGGGAAATTCCAATACGTTCATAATTACACATGTAGAGATAATCACAAGTTGTAATCCAATCACAAATTCTCTTATGCTATGAATTATATTGTGGGCATTCAATAAATGAGTTTAAGACTATTCAAATATATAATATACACTCAAATAGTAAATATATATTTATCAAATAAATAATAAAATCATAAGGCGATTGCTATAGGACATCCTTTAAAATCTAACACTCCAACTTAGTCTAATGTCAATCACCACGGTGTCCTAAACCATAAGAATGTACGTGACTCTCAAACTTACTTTGTGGTAGAGCCTTTGTTAAAGGATCCACTAGGTTCCTTTCAGTGGGAATTTTCTTGAGTTGTATTTCTTTTCTACTAATGATCTCTTTGATCAGATGATAGCGGTGAAGCATGTGTTTGGATCTCTGGTGAGACCTAGGTTTCGTTGCTTGCGTAATGGTTCCAATATTGTCACGATAAACAGGTAATGCTCAATAGTGGATGGAATCACACCAAGTTTGGTAACAAATTTCTTGATCTAAACTGCTTCCTTTGCTGCTTTCAAAGCTGCAATGTATTCTACCTCATAGGTAGAATATGCAATAGTATTTTACTTAGAACTCTTTCAACTAACAACAACTCCATTTAATATGAATATGAATCCAGACTGGGACTTGGAGTCATCCTTGTCAGTTTGGAAATTGACATTTGTATATTTGCGTATGATCATATCACCATCTCTAAATACTAAGAACAAATCCTTAGTTCTTCTTAACTACTTAAGGATTTTCTTGACAGCCACCCAATGATCCATTCTTAGATCTGACTAATATCTGCTCGTAACACTCAGAGTATATAATACATCAGATCTTGTACATAATAGAGCATACATGATAGATCCTATTACGGATGCATAAGGTATCTTATCCATGCAAATCCTCCCATCTTCTATGCATGGGCACATAGACTTCGAAAGGTGAATTCCATGTCTCATAGGTATGAAACCTTTCTTGGATTCTGACAAGCTAAAATGTTTAAGCACTCTATTTATATATGTCGACTATGAAAGACCAAGCAACATTTGCAGTCTATCTCTATAGATCTTCATTCCTAGGATGTAAGTTGCTTCACCCATACCTTTCATGGAGAATGTCGTGGACAACCAAACTTTCACTGACTGTAGAACTGACGCATCATTTCCTATAAGTAATATGTCATCAAGATATAATATTAGGAATATGACCACATTCCCACTGACCTTTTGATACACACAAGGTTTGTATAGATTTTATGATAAATTAAACTCTTTGATCACTCATCAAAACAAATATTTTAACTCCTGGATGCTTGCTTTAGTCCATAAATGGACCATTGAAGCTTGCATACTTTATTCTTGTTAGCAAATGTGAAACCTTCAGGTTGTATCATATACACGTCCTCGAGTAGGTTTCCATTAAGGAAAGCTATTTTCACATTCATTTGCTATATTTCATAATCATGATGAGCTGATATGGTCAGGAGTATTCGAATGAATTTAAACATGGCTATAGGTGAGAAAGTTTCGTCATAGTCAATGTCTTGCCTTTGAATAGCCTTTCGCCACCAACCTTGCCTTGTAGGTAATTACATTACCATGCATGTCAGTTTTCTTCTTGAAAATCCACTTGCACCCTATAGGCATAATGCCTTCAGGTGGGTCCACCAAACTTCAAACTTAGTTTTCATGCATGGAATCCATTTTCAACTTCATGCCTGTAAGCTACTTGTCCTTCTCTGAACTATTTCAGAGCTTATTCATAATCAGTAGGTTCCTCATCCTCAATAAATAACATGTCATTCGATCTCTTACAATAGATCCATATCTCTTAGGAATATTGTATGTCCTACCTGATCTATAAGGACATTATGTCCTAATCGGTTGTGGTTCTTGACTAGACATCTTATTAGTGTCTATTGGAGTCTCTTGAACTTCATCAAGTTCAACTATACTCCCACTTGCTTCTTGTAAGAGAAACTCTTTCTCTAGGAATGTAGCATGCCTTGAAACAAATACCTTTTGTTCCAAGGGGTGATAGAATTGGTGACCCTTAGTTTCCTTAGGGTATTTAATAAATAAATACTTATCAAACTTAGCATCCAACTTGTTCGATATAGTCCTATTCATATATGCAGGATATTCCCATATCTTTAAATAATATATAAGGGGTTTCTTATTAGTCCATACTTCATATGGAGTAGTTGAGATTGCCTTCATCGGAACTCTATTTAATAAGTAAACAACTATTATGAGTGCATAACCCCAAAAGATTTTGGGAAGATTTGCATGATCCGTCATTGTCCTAACCATGTCTAACAGGGTTCAGTTACGCCTTTTTGATACACCATTTTATTGTGGCATATAAGGCAGAGTCTATTGAGACAATATACTATTGCCCCTTATATAATCTTGAAACTCTTGGCTTAAATACTCATCACTTTGATCGGATCGAAGTATCTTAATACTTTTACCAAGTTGTTTCTCTACTTTATTTCTGAATTCTCTAAACTTTTCAAAGGCTTCAGATTTGTGCTTCATTAGATACACATATCCATAATGAGAGTGATCATCAATAAAAGTAATGAAGTAGCTCTAACCTCTTAGTGCGTGAGTTGACATTGGTCCACATACATCAGTATGTATGAGCCCAAGTAACTCCTTAACTCATTCACTCTTTCCAGAAAAATGTAACTTTGTCATCTTGCCTTTTAAACATGAATCACATGTATCTAATTTAAATGGTTTGAGAATTGTAATCTTTTGTAATTCGGACATGCGTTTCTTACTTATATGGCCAAGGCAATAATGCCACAAGTAAAAGGTTAATTGATTATTTATTTGAGCGTGTTTATTACTCGTTTTGATATTAAATATGTCACCAGATATATAGATGTCATTGCATAAAGTTCTAGTGTCATAAAAAACGTCATTCAAAGTTATATTACAACAATTGTTACTAAAAGTCAAATGCAAAGCTTTTCTATCTAAGCAAGAAATAGAAATAATGTTCTTTATTAATGTAGGTACAAAATAATAATTATCCAGTCTAAGATAAGCCAACTAGGAAACTTTAACAAGTATGTTCTGATGGCAATTGCAGCAACCTTTGCTCCATTCCCAACTCACATACTTAATTCTCCCTTGACGACTCTTTTGCTATTCCTTAGCCCCTGTATGTCATTACATATATGTGAGCCACACCTAGTATCCAATATTTAAGTGTCTGAGGAAATAGCATGACAATTAATAACAAAAATACCTGAAGAGAATGGGATATCAGATGCTTATTCTTCTTCAAGGACTTAAGATATATCTTGCAGTTTCTTCGCCAGTGTCCCATCTTGCCACAATGATGGCATGAGCCCTTTTGTGCTAGTTCTATTGTCTTGGCCTTTTTTCTATTCCCCTTAGCCTAATGTTTTGGCTTCTTCTTAGAATCTTTCTTGAAGGAGCCTACTAATATTACAGTTTTTTTTTCACCTTTAACAAAAAGCTCCACAGTCTTAAGCATATCAATCATCTCGGGGATGGTCGTTTCCAAATTGTTCATCCAATAGTTCATTACAAATTATGAATGACTTTTCGATAAACTATGTAGAATTAAATCAATACTTAACTCATTATCCATCATAAAATTGAGTGATGTTAAAAGCTCTATGTAGCCATTCATCTTTAGTACAAATTGTACTACAGACGAACCCTCCTACATCTTTGAGCAAAAGAAGCCTGGAGACCTTGAACCTTTCGAATCTAACTTGCTCATCAAACAACTCACCAAGATGATAGACAATATCATAAGTATCCAAATACTCGTACTGTTTCTATAGTTCAGGAGTGATAGCGGCTAGCATGATGTAACTTGTAAGTACAGAATCATCCTTATGTTTCTGATGGGTCAATAATTGGTTCGCAGTTGCATCGACATTAAGACTTGTGGGAAGAAGCTCATCAAGGACATAGCTAGCTTCCCAGCTTTGAGAAAAATTCTCAAACTTTGAAACCAGTCCAAGAAGTTTGACCCAGTCAATTTGTTCAAGTCCAAAATCAAACGCAAATTAACAAAAGTCATACTTAAATGATTAACCTAAAAATACAAAAATGAGAATGTATGAGAGATGTGATTTTATTTATGTAAACAATTTACATGCAATAAAGCCCACTTATTTATTAATTCAAATACCCTTATTTTGAATTCAGGAGATGGTAGATTTTCTCCAAGTGGGTTGATATCCACCATAGATAAGAACAACCTTGACTTTGACCAATAAGTCATTCTTAGCTATAGGAATAGGTAACAAGTTTACCAATTGCATATTGCTTATATGCAACTATCACATTATGCTAGCAACTAATTGATTTTTGCATAAACATTGGGTTGGTAACACATTAATAAGTATATATAAAATGCATATCACCCAACTTCACCTCTATCCATATTGATCATGACTTTAACACAACAAATCAACGCTTTAAGTTTAAAACCAACCCATTAGTCATGAAATTGCATCTCCATAGTTTGAACATTTTTAATTTCAAGTTGAGCTTGACTTTGACCAATAATTCAAATAATAGCTTAAACTCTGGTTCTTACCATATTAACAGAAGGTGTAGATTTTAATATTGTGTAAGGGATTTGGTCTCATCTATATCATGCAAATATGTTATCTACATGACATTATACGCATGACATAAAAGATGACATGATACTTCGTACGCATGACATATATGATGACATGACACATCACACGTATGATATAGCATGACACATTATACATACGGCAAGATCTAATTACATCGCACACATGGTAAAATATAATCATGTCATAATTAATGGATCTACATGACATACAATATGACATGAATATGACATAAATTTAAATATGTTATAATTCTATTTTGGAAATAAAAATATGTTATAAATCTAATTTTAATAAATCAAGATTTATCTAATCAAATTAGGAAATAAATTTCTAAATTTAATTGACATATCTAATCTAGAATCTTTCTATCAATCAAGAATCTTTAATTATTTTAAAAAAGAAATTTTAAATTAATTTCTTAACAATTTAAGAAATAAATAATTAATATTTATTAATTTATTATAGAATAATTCAAATCTAGATTTTTTGTGATTGTCTAAATCTTTCCAAATTTGGTATTCCCTAACATTTTAGGAACTTTTTCTAAAAATAAAATATTTTTAATAAATCGAAAATTCCATAAAAGACTATTTCTATAATTTAATTCCGAATATCTCAAATTTAGATTTTTAAAGAATTTTAGAATCTTTCTAAATATAATATTACCTAACAAATTAGGATTTTTTTAAAAAAAAATAGAATATTTTTTTTAAAATTCTAGAAATGATAATGTCTAAATTAACAGAATATTTCTAAATTTAATTTTTTAAAATTATTTCAGAAAGTTTCTAAAAGTGGAATTTTCTAACAATTTAGGAAACTTTCAAAAATAAAAAATTCTTAATAATTTAAAAAATCTCAAATAATTAATTACAACACTAATTATGAACTATAAAATAATTTTAAGATCATGTTAAAGTACTATCGGACTCTGATACTACTGATGGAATATGTCCGATACGGTGTGTACTAAAAACATGTTTTGTAAACATACACAATGGAAGACCTAACCATAAATAAAATAATTTATTACATCACATCCACCACACACATGCAAGATACAATCGCGTAGACAAGATCATAAAAAAAAAATAAAATCGAATAACAATTATTTTAGGTATACCATATGGATGACTTGTAACGGACCTTATCGAACCTCGCCTCTATTCGTATCCATGCCGAACTCTTCAAGATAACTCTAAGAGAACAAGCTTCGCTTCAAAATGTACTAGCCATGAGTGAAGGAGAAGGATCAAGAACAGGAATAAGAAGCAAAAGGAAGATCTTCTTCCTTTGGGTGGCTCACGGCAACAAGAGGAGAACCTCTTGTGATCGGCTGCAAGAGAGAGGGAGAGGGAGAGAGAGGTATGGGGTTTAGGCTTCCAAAACCTAATCAAGCCAATAATAAATTGTGTGTTAATTTTCTCTTAACCATATTAATATATAGTCCTTTTAATGAGTTGGATTAGAAATCCTAAATCCAACCCATTATGTCTTAACCAAAAATTAGCCCATTAAACGCTTGGTTTGGTTCACAACTAAATCAAGTTGGTTCATGGTTAAACCAAATTGGTTCATGACTAAACCAAATAGAGTCCAACTCTTCCATAAGAGATGTGACCCATCCATACTTCCGTTTCGAAAAATATTTCCATATTTATCTTATATATGGTTCAACTAAATATTTATCTCTTGATATGAGAATCCTATTTTCTAACTTATTTTACGTCTTTTAGAGATTCATAGTGCGTGTTACCCAATAGATTCTCAGTTTATCTTGGTTGTCCATAATTAATTAATTAATTATAGAACGATCATGAATGATACTTAGTAGTACATTATGATCCTCAATTAATCAAAAAATCACAATTGATCTCAAAACTAATTTTGAACCCTTCAGTAGCTACATTGAGTCGTGCCTCATTCTTCTCACTCATCTTATACCCACTTGGTTCAAGATATGGTCTATGTGTCTGCCCCCACTAGGCTGACTATGTCACACCTAGCCCAAGTAATACTTCATCGTTCTGTGAATTCAAATTACTCGTACATGTGTATAAGAGTCTCAAACTCTTAACATATGATGTTTGTTGGTCCCTTGCGGCCGTCAAGAGGGGGTGAATTGCCCTACACAATAAAAAAAACAAAATACCTTTCTAAACTCGATCGGGTTTTAAAATATTTACACACTTAAAGGAATATTACAGAATAAAAGAAAAGTACGAGATAATCAATTTACTTTATTGGCAATCAAAGGATTGCTACTCCAAGGAAAATGAGCTCACTATGAAGATCTCCTTCTCGAACAAAATGTTGGAGGTGGAGAAGCCTTGTACATAGAAATTAGGCTCGTAAACGAAAAATAGAAAGAGAATTGAAGTACAGAGTGTTTTATTTGAAAAGGAAAAGACCAGGGCACTATTTATAGTCCACTGGTTGAAAATGACTATTTGCTAACATGGCACGGTCCGAGCGCCCTGACCCTCTGCAGGCACCACCAGCGTGGCAACCCTTATCATCTCTTAAATGGCTACGCAACATATTTGGGATAAAACTTTATTCTAGTCGGGTGCCTTCATGTTGCTGGTCAAGACTGCCTTATAAAGGTTGTTGAGGGTGCCTTCAAGCCCCTTCAGGGCGCCTCCATCACCGTTGGATCCGTAGCGTGGATCAGCTCTGAAATCGTCTTCGTCTATCCACTTGAGGGCGCCTCCATCACCGTTGGATCCGTAGCGTGGATCAGCTCCGAAACTGTCTTCCTCTATCCACATGAGGTCGCCTCCAACCTCCTGGAGGGCACCTTCAATGTCGTCCGAGGTGCCTCAGCACTCCATGAGGGTGCCTCCAGCTTCACTGCGTGCACTCCTCAGCCTTTGCACCCGAGTCGCCTCCAAGCTCCATGGATGGCGCCTTGGGTACTGTTCATCTGAGGCAAAGATTGCTCCTTTGTCCCTGCAAGATATGCTAGACCCAAAAATACTCTGCAACACAAAGTTAGCACATAATAATAACATGAATATAAAAGTCTGACAATCACCGGATTGTCTGGTTTTAACTTTGGATTTTCGACCGAAAACCCTAGGTCGAATCGACGCCTACTGTTCCCTCAGCAGGGAACGCGTCCTTACCTACTCCACTCAGGAGAGTATACCTGTCACGCTCCCAAAGGAGTCTCTGCCAGGAAAAAAATCCGGCAGCATCTCCCCTGTACCGGTGACAATCTGAAGCATTCATACAAGCAAAATACATCAGCCACATGCGGCTGGAATATTTATATACACAACCACGCAGTTATAATAACAGTCCACTCGGCTGGAATGAAACAATCACAACCACGCAGTTATATATAAAACAGTCCACACGGCTGTACTAAAACACAGCGGAAAAACGAAGGAAAGCCCACACAACCCAAATAAATACAATGCATGCCGGCACGGCTTAAACACAAATACAACACCAAAACCATAAGATAGCCACATGACTATACACAAATACAATGCCAAAAATAATAAAAGAATATACAAAAGAAAACAAGCACGATCTTCGGATGTGACGTAGGACCCGACAAACATGATACCCCGAGCGACATCAACCATCTACAAGCTACCTGAAAACATAAATGTATACATGCGGTGGTGAGTATAGGTAACTCAGCGGGTAATAGACAAGATAGTGCATGGTCCAGAAACAAACATGGAGATCACAAGTATACAGTCTCAGTAGGGAATAAAGAACATGATCATACTATCATAATCAATGCACCTAAACATAACTGACATAATAAACTATACAAACCACAACTAACATAATAACAGATACATACCCAATCTGGAATTGACACATGGTACAATGATCAGTAAACTCACCGGATCTGCAACAGATATACCCGTGACACCTGTGCAATATAAATACGACTACATATACATGTAAAATAAATGGCATGTATGCAGCATGACAACCAAATGCAACAATCATATCTCAATCAAGTGCAATAACGACAATCACATGCAACTAGTACCTACTAGGCATGTATGCAAATGCAGATGCACCGCGCATCAAATGCAAGAATAATAACTGCGTATGCATGCTCCATGGTCACCCCGACACCTCTCCAGATACCACGACCCTAGTATGACCGAGAGGCTTGGGTCCGTGACAACTGTACTACCCTCCAGCCCACTATATATGGTCGAGGCGGACAGTCCATTGGTAGCTATCTAGCTACATAGCATCAGGGTCCCTGACTGCTCACAACGCCGGATCTCACTAAACCTCGTGGCCGGGTGGCACGACAGGACGAGCGGCAACTGCTCCAGCTACCACTACCCATGAATGGCCGAGTGTGCGGCGCTAAACCAAACCGATGACTCTCTCAGCCACAAGGGAGACAATAGTTATCAGATGCAATGAATGATGAACATGATATATATATATATATATATATAATCATCATCCATGCAACACCCCAAACCTCATAAATACCTCCAACATGAATATAATTGTCATGATACCTCCACGTATCCCACCAAACATATGTACACACTACACATGTATCATCAACCAAAAATCTCCAATGATCCCACCAGACACATGTACACAAAATATAAGTACAATCAACATGTATCCTCCAGTAAAACACAACAGACAGGTGTATATACCCCAAACATACAATCAACACAACTCCTCCAAAAGCACATGACAAATATGTATGTACACACCACATGTAAATGCACGGTCAACAAGATGACTCTTATAACACATACCACCTATGTACAGTCCACATCATATACCCAATCAGCATGGTAATACCAACAACCCGACAATCCCTACAAGACATACTATATACGTGTAATCACAATAGAGTAGATATCAAGAGTGGAGACTGTATATGAATTAAATAGATCATCACAAGGGTCAAGCATAAGTATCATGCAGGAAAAACAGTAACCGATCATGATATAAGATAAAGCAACCTAATTCATCCAATAATAACCATGCACTAAGTACAAGAAAGTCTACATAGAGGCCAAGGAAGAAATACCCGCCTTTATACGCAGATCATGTCAACCATCTTCAATAAATCCAGAATATCACATCTAAGTTGAATCCTACAAATACAGGATACGAGACAAAACTAAGGATCTAAAATCAATGTATCAACTATCAACCAATCTAAATCGATCCAAACTCTTCTTTTACATACTTCAATTTAATCCAAGAAAACTTACACCAATAGCCATCATGAGTAAACCACATACCCTATAGCTCAGCTTCTTCAACAAGCCCCCCACTCTTCCGGCTGCCACCCAAAGCCATAATAGCCTCCTTCTTTAAATCCTCAGCTAAAGTAGGATCACTACTCACTGCCATTCTGATCACAAAGAAAAGAACTAGTAACAATCACAACATCCCAATACAAAATATGAGATCATACGCTTTGAACACAATCCACAGATGCCTCTCCAATAGAGCTCAAATGCCACTGTGATGGCGAGCCAACCTGAGCGATGGATCCAAGGTTAGGGCATAGTAGGCTCTGCTGCCAGCAAGATCAAGAGAGGAACTCAACATCGGTTTGAAGTAGAAGACCTGGTGGCTGTGATTTTTAGGGGACTCTGCCTGGGAGCTTCACTACAGAACAGAAGGGAAGATCTGACACTAACCCTAGAGAACAGAACAGAAGGGAAGATCTGACACTAGCCGGAGTAGAGGATTCGATGGCTACAGTTAGCCACCGACAACCAAGAATCGGAATCGAGCGCCCATCAAAGGAGAAGGTCTGGTCCCTGACAATAATCTGCTATGGAGGAAGAGATCTGCTGGTCGGAGCCACGGCACACAAGGTACAACGGTGGATCGCCGGCTAGGGTTCGAGTCTCCCCTCCCTCCACTGAGGGATTGCCCACGCAGAAGCGACGATTCAAGTGGAAGAACGACCGCCCGACGAACTCCATCGATGGAGGAGAAGGACGCTCAGCCGTCGGCGATCAACTCCCTGTGGCGTCGGCATCGTGGAAGAGCCCACCCTCTGTTGGCGTCGGCGATCAATGATCGACCGAGAGAGAAATCACAAGAGGGAGAGCATCAACCGCTTACACGCAGCCTAATGGAGTCGCTGCCCTAGCCTCTTGTGAAGGAAGATGGCCGGTGGTCGCGAGCTCGCTGTCGGTGAGGCGAGAAATCGTCGGAGAAAGGTTTCGGGCAGAGAGAATTGAGGAGAAAGAATAAGGATCGGGGGAAAAAGTTAAGGGAATCGGAAATTTAAACCTAAGTTTAATTTATTAAAGTTTAAGTCCATTCCCAAATCAACTCCCACGTATTCCACACCGGCTTCCACTGTACCCCGAATTCATCCCTTTAAAACGAGTCATACGGACTCCGTTTAAATCCCGAAAAATTTCTAAAATTTCCTGAAAAATACAATAAGATTTTTCGTCCAATAATATTTATTATTTAATCTTGCGGTATCTTACAATACCTGTTACCAGTCTGGTCCTCCAGACCGACTGGACTTTTGCTCAGCGTCCGAGTCTTCAGGTCTTTCCATTGGACGCCCGCTCCATGACCCATCCAGACTTTCCACCTGGTTCGCGACACCGAGGAAAGCAGCCAACTCTGCTTCCTCCCACTCGGAGTAAGCCATATAGAAGAAGGTCCGCTCCATAGTCTCTATCCAAGACTGAGCCACACTCGGATCGGTCTCTCCACGGAATAGTGTGAATCGACTTTTCATTAACTCTGCCAAAGCTGGGATCCAAGCTCGTACCGCAACTATATCAGTAAGGTGAGTAAGGACTGCTGCGGGAACTGGCAGAACCACTGGAGCTGGTACTACAGGTGGTACCGCTCGATAGGTCGGGGGAGGTATCCCTAATGTTGCTGCATAAGTCGCCGGTACCACAGGTGGCACTGCAGGGTCAATATAAGCAGGAGCGATTGGAGGTGTGGTAGGTGTAACTGGTGCTACCGGTGCATGTGCCGAGTACACAGCAGCAGGTACTACTGGAGGAGGTGCCGGATACGCCGTAGGCACAGCTGGAGGAGGTGCCAGATATGTCGTAGGCATGGCTGGAGGAGGTACCGGATATGCCGCAGGTGGCAGCGCTGGTGGCATTGTGAATACTATAGGAGTAGGTACGACGGCTATGGTTGGGGTAGGTACCTCTGAAACCATCGGAGTCTGAGAGCTCGACGCGTCCGCAGTACCATGTGGAGTCTGTCCCTGATCGACAGGCTCAACACTTGTAGACATCTCTAGCGACTCCGTCGCCAGGGATTCCAATGTCCTCTTGCGTGGACGTCCTGGACCATGTCTCGAAGCGGGAACACGTGTAGATCTCATCATATCTGTTAAATTATTACCCAAATATTACTACAAGTACCAAAAGTAATCATCGTACCTATTTACCGTCTGGAGATATTCCGTCGCTACCAAGTCCCCAATTATAACCTTGTCTAAAAAATACCTCGGACTTTCGAACATAAAAGTCGACGGAAATCCATATAAATTTGAAAATTACCCAGATTGACTCGTAAAACACTAGGCTCTGATACCAAATAAATTGATATCATATTAACTCAAAAATCTAAAACATGAAAAATAGACATCTCAAACCTGCTCTGATACTAAATAAATTGGTATCATATTCACTCAAAAATCCAGAATATGAAAAACAGACATCTCAAACTGGCTCTGATACCAAATAATTTGTTATCAAATTAACTCAAAAATCTAGAACACAAAAATAGGCATCGTAAACTTGCTCTGATACCAAATAATTTGGTATCAGATTAACTCAAAAATCCAGAACATGAAAAACAGGCATCATAAACTTGCTCTGATACCAAATAAATTGTCACGCTCCGGGGAGTCTCTACCGAGAAAATTTCAACAGCATCTCCCCTCTACGGGTAACAATCTGAAACTCATCTACAAAGCCCTCAGGGTTCACAAACCTCGGTCAACATGACTAGAACATATATAATGAAATAAGATCAGCATTCCACGTAGTTTATACAATTCAACCTCCGGCTGACACAACCACGCAGTTATAATGGTAAAATTCTACTCCACTACAACAAGGAAAACACAACACAACGAAAAACCTTCGCAGCGGAAACATGGGCATCATACCCGAAGCACGATATAAAATCCAAAGTGCAACACACATACATCACAAGTGTTAGTTAGAGCCCTAGAGCCAATCATTTGATGATTGTTGTATGGACTGATTGTATCATATTCTTATATATATAAAGGCATTTGTTTTTGGTTATTATGCTTACTTGTATTGGTACCAAATAACTAAGTATAATAGCGTCATTGAGTAGAAGGTTCTTACCTATATCAATCGGTTAATTGAATCGATAGTGAAATGATATAGAGAACACTACTATTAATAATTCCTATTCAAGTATTAGCATTCAAGGACAATGTTAATGCGACGAGACTAGCATATAGGTCAACTCGATGACTTGATCTCACAAGTCATGGATATGGAGATATCAAGTTGACACATGGGTCTGCATTGGAGAATGTATACTCAATGACCCGTCATGAGAAAGTATCATGGATCGTTATATGAGTGTCATATACTTTCTCATGTGGCTATTAGTATGACTATTAGTCCTTGGACCTGAAGTCACCATGGTTCCCTACATAAGGAGTTACATACTTTGGCTTCGTCAAACGTCACCCGTAACTGGGTGGACTATAAAGACGATTACTGGGTATGTAACAAATTATGCGGAGGGATGTGAGTGATGTAGATGGGATCTATCCCTCCTATATGACGGGAGTGACATCGATATTCTTGATAGAGTGAGACCACTAAGTGCATGGCCATGCCCAAATGAGTCAATATGAGATGTTGAGCTCATTTGATTGAGTGAGTCTACTTAGAGTTCAAGATTTAGATTGATTAGAGGATGACACGGTCTATGCCTCACATCGATCAATCTAGATGTCAAGGATAGAAGGACACTTGTCATATATTGTGAGGGGTCACAATTAGTAGTCACAAGGTGATGTTGGATCTCAACATTCTTGTAACTTGGGTAATAATGATGTGTTGCTAGATACCGCTCATTACTTATGCTTCTAAATAGGTTTAGGAGCATTGCCAACGTTACAAGAACCTATAGGGTCACACACAAAGGGCAATTAGATGGAGATTAGGTTCATATGATGAACCAAGAGGATTAGGTTCATGTGACGAACCAAATTGGATTAAGAGTAATCCAAAGTAAACTAATTGAGTTTGACTTAATTTGGTTCATGTGTTAAATGAGTCTAATTTGGACTTAGACTTATTGAGCCAATTTAATTTAATGAATAGAGATTCATTAAATTAAAATTGACTTGAACCAATGGTTAGATTCGATCAACCATGGGAGAGAAGTGGTCAAGTTTGACTTGACTTGAGAGGAAGATGAAAGGTCAAGTTTGACTTGACCATTGCCACCTCATTTGTGAGTTGGCATTAAGTGGCCAATGATGATGTTCCACATCATCAAGGTTAGCACATGTGTGTGCCAACTCATGAGGGAGATCAAGAGTTGTTACTCTTGATATCCCATGGAGGTATATAACCTCTTTTCAATGTGGCCGACCACTTTAGCACAAGTGTGAGTTTCATTTTGTTTTGGTAACCTCCTTCTTCTTCCTCTCTACCTTTCTTCTCTCCCTCTCCTCCACCATTGCTGATCCTCTAATGTTGCTAGCACATCTTTAGAGGTTCTCTCCATTGATTTGTTCGTGTGGATACACATAGAGGGTTGTACACTTAACAACCTTGAGATCCGGCGAACCTTAGACGAGCGGGATACGCGAAGGGCTTCACATCAAGGGCAATCCTTTTTCTTTGTAGATCTAGTGTAGATCTAGGTTAGAGAAACTCATACACGTAGAAATTTTTTTTGTTTTATAACTTCACACGGATCCGGTGGCATGGGATTCGGGGTTTCCGCAACGCAAAAAACGATTTTTGCGGCCCGAAAAATCCAAAAACAAGTATGTAGTTCACTATCAAGGAAACACAAGTCCGATAATATAAAATCACCTCGACACCTAGTGGGGACTAGCGACTGGAACCTCCTGACAGCTTCAACTTGAAAATAAAAAATATATCAACGAGATGAGTCAACACTCAGCGGATACCAAGCTGATATGTATAGTAGAAAATAACCAATAGTAACAATTATGCGTACAGTCTTCTGGAATAATAATGGAAAATGCAAAACTGAAGGAAATGGGAGAAGCTATACTTACCAGGACCTCCTATCAAAATAATACGGTTGTCAGACCGAAAATGTCATATCTCCTGTATGCATGTCAATCATATGTATCCACCAAATATACAACAAATAAAGTGCAGCAAACACAAGCAATAAATACAATCATGCATATGATGCAAATGACATGTCCTGATCACCCATGACTTCAGTCAGCCATCTCACACACGATGGAGAGACCGAGTGGGTAGGGTTGTGACAACTGTGCACTCTGCCATCACTGCTCCTGAGTGACCGAGTGGACAGGATGCTGTCAGAGTACACCTATCCTCCTACCCCAAATCATAAGTGGAGGAGCTCAATGCTCTCATCTCCCTAAGCCAGTCCAGAGGAGGGATCCCTGTCCTACTATCACTCTGCGTCACGCTACCCATGAGTGGACTAGCCGAGCACTGACAGAGCAACTTGCTGCAACACACCCTGCCTGAATAAAAACCACTAACCTATGAGTGGTTGTGTGTGCAAATCCATATAACTGACGATGTACTCAACAATAATGGAGACGACAATCGCTTAGTATGTAATCATGCGAGATGGTGCATGATACTAAGCATGAAAATCCTGACCATATCTACCTCCATAAAACATGTACCAAAAATAAATGGCTCGAATAAGATGATCTAGGTACACGTATCAGATATGGTAAATGTCTTGTCTGGTATATCATAAGGCATGGTATGTCACTAGCTCTATGAGTATAAATAATCAAGAGGGTGATGGATGCAAAATAGGTAATAAATAAGCATGCTGAAGGAATCAAGCAATGACATACCGATGCAGATATAATATAATTATTACTACTCATTAAAAATCCACTATGCATATCAAATGACAATATCTAAAAGATAAGTCAAGGTACCCGCCTCAAAATAGCGCGTGGCAAAAGAAATCCCACGTAAGGCAGCTCGTCGCAAATCAAAGTCCTGTAACCAAGTATTTTATTTACCTAAGTTTCTGTGAATTAAAATAGCTAAATAAGGTCCAAAAATTTGTTAGGGAATACCCTATTCGTTAACCCTAACTATCGATTAGGTATTTCTAATATAATTCACCACTTAACCTAGAGTTAAGCTAGTGTAACCTCAATTAATCCATTATTAAATCCATGGAGTAAATCAACCTAGTTAATCTATAACAAAGTTCAATAATCTATTCCATACCTAATCTCATAGCCATTGCTATTGATCCACGACCAGAGATGTTGCTGACGAGAAGGAGTAGCTGCTAGAAACCACCTCACTACTCGGATCAAAGAGATAAAGAAGTCAACCAAGAAATCTTTTCACCACTACAATCCAACAACAAAAATAGCTTCCCTTACCTCTTCCTCTTCAATCATCGGTGGTAATCATGAATCTGGCGAAGGAGATTATCTCCTGTTGATGACAAAGGTGACCGGAATCAATCGCACCTACTGCCTCCCAACCAAACGCCCAGATCAATACTACACAGAGATCTAAGCCCGAAATCCATAGCTAGATTTAATTGCTTACCTCCAAGATCACAGCTAGGGCATGATACGTCCTCGTCGACAAACAAAGAGGAAGATCGACGGTAATACCTCAACACCAGCGCACAGGAGGAGGGAGACCAAACCTAGGGCTCAGACCCTCCTCCTTTGGCCGAAGGTCGCCTCGTGCAGAGGTGGCACCTCTGATCGGAAAGACCAGAAATGGTCAACGGTGGTTGGGGGCTGGGGCACAACATGGCTGAAGTAACTCGGTCCGGTGGTCGAATGCGATGGTGCCGACTGCGTTTGGGGCAGAGGTGGCCGGCAATCGTGCGGTATTGTCGGGAGAGAAGAGTCAGGGCAGAGTCAAGAGGAAGGGGAGGAGTCTCAGTTTCGCGTCGGGTTGGGGAAGAGGAGAAGACGTTCGCTAGCGGGGGTGAATAGCGTCTCACCCAAATCGTCGCTTCCTACGCTTGTTAGTGCATAGCAAAAATAAAAATACTAACAAACAAAAGGAAAGCTAACCCTAGAAAACAATAAACAAGAAGCAAACCCAATGACACATTGTGTAACGTGGTTTGGAGATGAAGCTTCTACTCCACGGCTGTCCGTAAGGTGGACGATCCCGATCCGTCGGTGGATGACTCCCCGAAAAACCTCCGGCTAGCTCGTGTAGCTCCTTGTGGGTGGAGAAACCTCGCCACAACCTTGTACAACCACGCTAGATCACTTGGGCACTAGGAGACTCTAATTAAGGTTAACCACCACTAATTTCATCAACTTTAACCAAGCTTCCAATGCTTGGTTATATAGTCCATGGGTTGGAAAACCCCGCCTACCAGTCGACTGGCAAAACATGGAGTCGACTGTCCTTCATGGAAATTCGACTGTTACATCCCAATGGCTCGATACCAGTCGACTGCCAAAACATGCAGTCTACTGCTCCACACTAACCGAACGAACAGAACCATTCTGTTCGCACCCAGTCGACTGCGTGGTCGACTGTACCAGTCGACTACTAAAACATGCAGTCGACTGCTACAGTACTGCTACAGTAACGCTACATTACTGCTACAGTAACCCTAGAGTCTAGGATTTGACCCCCGAGTACATTCGCTCAACACTCATCCTCGCCCGACCAACCTAGACCTAGCCTTCTAGCCTCCTCCATCAGCCTTGCGTCCCTCGGATGCCTCCCCATCCTTCACGTCTTACCTTCTGGAGCTTCCATCGGCCTTGTCATTGTTGTCGAGTCTTCCTTTGCCAAGAGGTCGCTCCTCTGAGACTTCATCCATTGCCAAGTCACACTTGGACTTACGTTGCCAAGACTACATGCTTGGACTTACACCGCCAAGACCCATCCTTGGACTTTCTTCCTTTGCCAAGATCACACTTGGACTTTTCATGTTGTACCTGTATCCTGCACACTCACAATGCATATCAAATACAACAATAAACCTAACTTAAACCTTTACCCAAACATCAACACCTAGGGTACCCAGATTGCTCCAACAGGGGGTTGGGGCACAACATGGCTGAAGTAGCCCGGTTCGGTGGTCGGATGCGACGGCGCTGGCTGCGTCTAGGGAAGAGGTGGTCGACAATCGTGCGATATCGTCGGGAGAGAAGAGTCGGGCAGAGTCAAGAGGAAGGGGAGGAGTCTCGGTTTTGCGTCGGGTTGGGGAAGAGGAGAAGATGGTGCAGCGATGAGAAGAGGAGAGTATGGGTTCGGCGAGGGGAGAAATAGGGCATGACAGCGAAGGGGGAAGAGGAAGGGATTCGGGCGCTCGGGTGAGGGGTTCAGCGATGGGGGAAGAAAAAGAAAAGGAAAAAGGAAAAAAAACAAAATTTTTCCTCGTTTAAATGGGTATCTTAAACAGGCTTTCCCATGGCCCAATAATTGCCCCCCTTAAACTCGTCATACGAGCTCCGAAAATTTCTCAGAAAATTTCTAAAAATTCTTAAAAATTTCCTTAAAGTTATATTTAGGTGTAGTAGTTTACATTTTCCTCCACTAATAAAAATTTGATCTCCAAATTTTCATTATTTATCATCAGTAAGTACTAGCTATAGCTAAACAGTATAAATGTTGAACGGAAATTAACCCACATACCTCAAGTGAAAAGATGGGAGTATCGAGCTCGGATCGTATCCTCAAGCTCCCAAGTAGCCTCCTTGTCAGAATGATACTGCCATCCGACTTTAACCAACTGAATTGTCTTGTTCCGCAGCTAACGCTCTTTGTGGTCCAGAATTCGTACCGAAATCTCCTCGTAGGTAATGTCAAGCTAAATAGGAACTGGTATATCTGACAGAACATGTGCTGGGTCGGCTATGTATCTCCTCAGCATAGACACATGGAATACATCATGAATGTCTGCCAGAGCCGGTGGTAGCACTAGACGATAAGCTATTACTCCAATCCTTTTCAAGATCTGAAAAGACCCAATGTATCATGGAGCTAGCTTACCCCGGAGGCTAAATCTCTTCACCCCTTTCATGGGTGAGACTCTCAGAAATACATGGTCGCCAGTAAAGAACTCCAGGGGTCTACATCTTCAATCAGCATAACTCTTATGATGGTCCTGCGCCTGGGACATTCTCCGTTTGATAGTGTAGACCAACTCTGCCTCCTGTTGAGCTCTCTGTGGTCCTAGCAGCTGGGCCTCCCCAACCTCCTCCCAGAGAGTTGGTGTCCGACAAGGTCTACCATACAACACTTCAAACAGTGTCATTTGGATAACTGAATGATAGCTATTGTTGTAGGCGAACTCTACTAATGGCAGGTGGTCCTCCCAGCTGCCTCCAAAATCCATAACGCAAGATCTCAGCAAATCCTCTAATGTCTGGATGATCCGCTCTAACTGTCCATCTGTCTGCGAATGGAATGCCGTGCTGAATCAGAGTTGTGTGCCCGAAGCCTACTGCAGACTCTGTCAGAATCGGGATGTGAATCGTGGGTCTCTATTCGATATAATGCTCAAAGGAACACCATGCAATCTGATGATCTCCCGATAATATAGCCCCGCCAATCGATTCAGAGAATCAATCTTTCGGATCGCTAAATAATGTGCATATTTGGTTAATCGGTCAATGATCACCCAAATCCCATCATGGACTCGTCGTGTCCTAGGCAACCCCACCACAAAATTCATGGTGATGTGCTCCCATTTCCATTCTGGAATCGGAATCCTCTGAAGTAATCTAGCAGGTCTCTGGTGCTCAGCCTTCACCTCCTGATAGACTAGACATCTAGCTACAATCTTCGCGATGCCTTTCTTCATGTCGTTCCACCAATAGGAACACCTTAAATCTCGATACATGCGGGTTCCGCCTGGGTGTATCGTAAATCGAGAGTGGTGAGTGATGTAAGCGAATCTGTCACATCCGCTTATCAAATTAGTAAATGTATATATTCACTGAACCCCTTAATTTCGCAATAATGTTGTAGTAATGAGCCCAGGATCGCTCTCGAGGAACCAACGATGATATGTAATCTAGGATTGTATTTTTTATTCCTATTTTTGGGGTTTTCGATATAAAAATGGAGTTGGGGGTTTTAAATGCTTTGAATCTAAATCTAACAAAAGTGAAATATAGCAGTAAAGAAATTAATCTAAAGCATAACTAAAACCTACCTATGTGCCAACAATCAAACCTTAACGCATTGTCACTCCTACATTGAGATTAAATCATTGACACACTCTTAAACTAAGGAATGAAATACAAGATGCAAATAAATCTGATCTACAACACCAATTAAAACCCTAGCTTGAATTTAAACTCTAAACACTTAACCAAGCAACAAACAAGAATTAAACAACTACCAAACATGAATTAAACTTCAACAAAACAAAGAAATGCTAAATTGCAATGATAAGAACACTAATAAAACACTAAAAAAAATGAAATAAATCCTAACCAATCCAACTCACAGCCAATCCATACAAGTTTCACACTCTTGCCATCACACAAGAGTGCCAAAGTTGAGACCACCCAACTTTGGACCTCAGTGGAGAACTTCAGCAGCGTATCAGCTCAAGGAATGCTCAGCTACACCGACGGACCACCCTCGGCGAGCTAAAACAACCCAAAACCCCAAGAGTGGCCGAAAATCTGGATTTCTGCAACCTCCCAACTCTGAATCTGGAATGATGCTATGAATGTTGGTGTGATGTCGGATGGAGCTCAGGAACGTCGGAGGACCACCGCCGAACGTCGCTGATGGGAATCGGAGTCGCCGATTGGAAGACCACCTCCAAATTGGCACGGGAAAAGAGAAGGACAGAAACGCAGAATTCGCCGGAGGGAACACCCGCCGGAGGCTCCAGATGATCGGGATGAGCTGCCGTGAAGCTCTACAATGAAGTTGAAGCGTGAGAGATTGATTGGAGGAAGAATCGGGGCCGAAATCCGCTGGAAGACGCGCGCTGGGAGTGAGCTGCGCGAAGGGGATCGACGAAGAAGCTATAGCACTGTAGCTTCCCTTTTAAATCAGATCTGGGATTTGAACCGACGGCTGAGATTTATTCCAGGCTAAATCAATGGTGAAAAGTCATCCAAAATCTGATCCGAAGGTACTGATGTTGATCTAGGGTCTGGATCTACCCTCCCGTAGGTCGGATCGATCAGATCATTACTGGATGGCCCAGATCCGCCTAGTCTTCAATAAACGACCCAGATTAATCCGGCTGGATCAATGGCTGGATGAACTCAGATCTGGATCAAAACTTCTGGATCTTCATCAATGGCTTAGATCTGCTCTCCATTAGGTTGGATCGGCCAAATCTTCAACGGATGGTTCAGATCTCTCCTATTCTTGATAAACGGCCCAAATCGACCCAAAGCTTGATCTTGTCTTTTGAACTCCGATTCGAGCCCAATTCCGGTCCAAATAGATCCAAATCTAAGATCCTCTTATGCCTACAAAATAAGAATCAAATATTAGCATCAAATAACACCAAAAATAATATAATTTGCAATTAAGTCCAAAATCTATGAAATGCACAAAAATGTAATGTAACCATGATTTAAACTATGAAACCAACATCAAAACCATGCATAAATGAATCAAAATAATGCAGTAAAATCATGGTTATCAAATCCCCCACACTTAGTCTTGAACGTCCCGTGAAAGTAAAGAGAACTAAAAATCATCTCCATAGAAAATTCCCTAGCAATATCTAAAAGATAGTAAAAAGAATTTAACTAAGATCATCTAAAGATCACAAACAATCATGCATACCATTCAAACAATAATCAGTAGGTATGGTAGTTTCAATCCAATTGAAAAATTAAGCAAGTTGCAATCTCACAAGGGATTTACTTATTCTAGCTCTCACACTCAAAATTGCATATATGTGGAGCTCACTCAATGCAACTCACAACATTTCACTACCATAAGCTTGCTTATTTTCTAATTCTCCACCACTATAGACATAGCATACATGAATCAAAAGGATTTCATCAACAAGAATTGAAATGGAATCAAGAAAAACAATTTAAGTGAATGAAGTGGCAAAGGAAAAGACTTAAATGAATAAAATGAGAAAATGAGAGTATTAGAGGAGTATACTTGATGAGTTGACCATTTTGATGTAAAAAGAGATGAATACCATTTGTTTTAACCAATTCAAAAGACCAAACTAACCTCTCCTTCAATTTGATGGCAAACCTAGAATCTTGATACTCTATCTTCCACTTGATACTCTCTTTTCTTGTGTCATTTTTCAAAAATTTTCTTTCACTGTTTTTCCACTTCAATTTCAGCAACAATTCCAGCATTTGAAAGATAAAACAATCTCAAATCATGAAGAATAATATCCTCCCCCACACTTAAAATCTTGGCCGTCTCGGACAAATCAACATATCATGCTATCCATATCTTTTCTCTATTTCTGTCATCAGCAGATCAATAAAGATGTGCATCAGAATCTTTTCTCATTTCTCTGGTTTGATTAAAGCTTCACTTCAGATCTATGTTAAAGAGGACAGATTAACATTTCCTGCAACTTAGTCTCATAAATAATGCTTCCTGCAGAATCAGCTTATGGAATTTATGTGCTCACTGCTTCCAAATCAGAAATTCATTCCCAGAAAATCAGTGCTTGAAGCTAGACTCCTTTCATTGAATTCCTTCTGCTTAGAAACTTTTGGCTCCCATAAGTAAATGCAGAATTCTGGTTTCCCAGATTTCAGATCAGCAATTAGTAAAGTGCTGCTATTTCAGTAAATAGAATCTGGATTCTAACATATGCTGCCACAAATTCTGCAAAGAAGGTCTTATAGGACTGCAAGGCTATTATTGTCTTGATGAAGTACCAAAACAAAACTCCATGCACTAGATAAAGAAATCACCATTCCTTGTTTTCCTTTTCAAGCCACACAGATTCTGTATTCCAGTAGCCACAGATTTTTATTTCTTTCTTTCATTCTGCAAATTTCATCCTTCTTCAATCTCTGTTTTTGATTTTTCAGACTCGAATTCATTATAAACAGAATCTGATTAATGAAACTAGTTTCTGAACTTAATTGTAGAATTGCTGAAATGCAGTAAAGAATCAATTTAAATCTGTGAAGTTTCTTAAGGCTACATAAGGACCAGTATCAGGATATAGAGCATGCATTTCCATGGATGTAGAACCTGGAATTTTTCAAGCTGAACTGCAGTGCAAGAAATGAGCAATTAACCTTCCCACTTTGCTTGAGAACTACAATTAGAATTGAAATTCAGTTTAGAAGGATTCAGAATTAAATTCTAGAACTGTGAACTCAGTTACCAAATTCAGAAAATGATTTCAGCAGGCTGCCCTTATGTCCACGCAGATGGAGAACCAAATTCAAGGAACAGATCTAAGCTTGGCACAACACTAATACATTTCTGCATTTCCAAGTTTAGTCTTCAATTTCCAGAACTCATCCCATTCAAGATTTTTAATTCATTGCAAATGTCAGATAATTTTCACTGAGAACGCAACAACTCTACTTGAGTTTCTCACTAATTTGAGAATCACATGGAAGAATTAGCACACCATTGGCACAAAACTGGTCAGCCTTCAAATCAGGTTGCAGTTTCAACTCTAGATGCTAACTTCTTTTATCTTAACATCTTCTTCTACCAATTTGACTGGCTGCAAGACTTAATCTCTTTTCCTACAATGGCACAAAAAAAAAATTCAGCTTGAATTTTACTTCCTTCTGCTGCAAAAACAGTCCAGAACCAAAGCTGCAGATTTGTTTCAGTTTTTAAGGCAGCAATCTCAAGTTCTGCAGCCATTGCATCTAAATTTAGTTCCCTATCATGTTGCAAGTGAACACTCCTAATACCACCTTCCTTAACAAGCATACTTTCCAAATTTCTTGTAAAACTGAATAGTTTAAGAAAGTCAATCTATTGGAGTTGCATATCTCGATTCAAGGTGAGCTCGGAAAAGAAGGAACAAAACATATAATGATAGCAAGTTCCTGCTAATGGCATAAGCTTGGACAAGGCATTTCTGAATTCTGCATTTCAAATTCAGAATAAAACTGATATTCAAATATCTTGTATTCTTCCTTAGAAGTAGCACAACGACAGAATTCTGTACTGCAATTCCAACACCATTGCAGTTTCAGCAATCATGATTTACTCCTACTGCAGTCTAGAATTGAAACTCATAAGAATACCAACTCAAGCTCTTTCATTAGCAGCAAAGGTAGGGAACTAATTCCAGCTTATAATTGATTTAAGGAATTTCTAAAACTGTGAAGAATCAAAATTCTGTAATACTTCTATGAATCTGATTTCAGACACTGAAATGCAGAAACAATGTCTTTAGCAACATGTATACAATTCAGAACTTGTTATTTGAATTCAGATTCAAGATAATCTCTGCAGAATTCACACCAATGCAGCAGAAAAGTTCAGATTTAAGTGGTTAAGCAGCTTCAAAGGAGTTCAAGAAGTTTGTTTCTATTCTGGTGAAGAAATTGTAAAATGATCTGGCACACAGCAGCCCCACTTTTCCACATCACAAACAACTCCAACCACAGAAATGCCTCTTCCATTTCTCTGCAGAATTCCCACTTTCCAGCAATACAGCTCATTACAATTCATTTTCCATTTGGCACAGAAATGCCAAATTCCTGATTTCCTGCACTCTGCTCATTCCTATCCATTTCTGTTTCTTAATTCTTGTCAATTTGTGCTTCCTGTCATTGCTCCAGTCTCTCCAATAGCTCACTAATGACAACCCTTCCTCTGCTTTCCCAATTCCTGCAGATGTGAAGTGCAGTATCAAATCTAGCTAAGTGAGCTATTCCACTTCCCAACAGAATTCTGCAATTTTGATACCATCCGAATTCTATTCAGCAGGTTTGAAAAGTATAGAAGGAAGATAAACAACAAAGGCTGCTGGAAATTCAAGAGGTTTAATTAATTCTCCAAGGGTTTCAAGGGATGATAATGAAAAAGTTGCACACACTTGATACCACATATAAACTGAGTTCTGTTTCCAGCTTTTAACCTCACTGTTTTGAGTGTCAAGTGCTACCCTTTTCTTCAACTTTTCAGAGTAATTGACGCAATGCTCAAATGCTTCACTGATGAAATGTTACCCACCAATTTAATTCCGAATTATGGTCCATTTAAGTCAAATTTCAGTAACTACCAAAAATATCTTGTTTCTGCATTTCTGTGTCTAGAAAAAGTTTCTGACTTTCATTTTTTTTTTATTTTGTTGATGCCATGGAAGGTAGAATACCATTTCTTTCAGCACAATAGAAACACTAACTTGAGTTTCACATTGGTTTTAAGGTTGTTCCTGAATTATGATACAACATTGATTCAAAACAATTCCAAGCATTTCAAATTCTGTTACTGTAGCCTCATATTCTTGTTTCTGCATCTGTAATTTACTGCATTTCAGATCCAATTCAGCAAGAATTCTATGGATTTCAGCTGCCAAAAGGTTTATAGTTTAAGACTTCCGATTCATTTCAGAGAATTCCTGCAATTCTAAATTCAGATTCTGGATCCATTAGACTAATCTGCACTTGTACTAGCACTTGTTCCCGCAACCTCTTAAAAGGTGGTTCCACTTTACATAGAAGTAAATTTCTGTTTAAATTTAATAGAACTTCAGAAACCAATTCTGAAATTTCAGCACATAATATCACTCAAGTACAAAGAGGTTTCAAAAACTTCCAGCAATGCATAACAGATTTCAGCATTGAAATGCAGCTACCAATTCCTGCACATACAACACTACATTTCCAGCAAGTTCATACACTAGCCTTTGCTTGAATCTTCCATTGAATCAAAAACATGCACAAATCAACTTCAGAATTTCCAGCATTTGAAACTGATTTCTCAGCTTATGCAGTTCTGTTCCATTTAGCATAAAATGAATAAGAAATTGAATTGCAGTTGCTACTGATCAGAATCAGCACACATATTTTGCACTAAACAGGATACAATTTCAACATTTCCAAATCCATTTCCAATCTCCATTTCTGCATTTCTGATTAAAGACTCAGCTCCACACTTTTGTTCACTTACAGCAGATTGATTTAGCTACAATTCCAGGATTCATGTTGATTCAAATTTTAATCCAGAAAGCTCAACACTTCTATTTAATTCTGTACATAGCATATTCTCCACCAACTTCACTTGTTCCATTTGTATCATAGAAATTCTTTGCATTTAAACCTCAGAAGTACTGCTGAAAATGCATTAGTCTGATCTATTTTGCACCAAGTGTCAGTTGCACTGACATGGCCTCCAAGAAATTTTTAAAATGCTATCTCCAGCGGCTACAAGAGTTCATTGTTTCTGCATTTCCAAATCTTCTATTTCCAGAACTTGATTCTTCTAGTTTCTGATAACAATCTCAAACTGAATTCTGATTTCCATAATTCAGTATCAGATTATGGTGCTCGAGTCTGGAATTTGCATGATCTACCAAAGCTTCAACAATTCATTCCCAATGAACTTAACAATAATTGAATCACATTACAGCTTGAATTCCCATCTTGTCTCAGCTCATACATCAATTAGAAAATTACTGCAACTTCAAAATCCAGCCATTTGATACCACCAGAATGGTGCTCTGCATCTTGATACCACATAAAACTGCATCATTTTTCCAGCATTATCACCTCACTGTTTACAGTACCCATTGCTGCCCAGAAAATTTAAAGGAAAGTTGGCACAAAACAGGATTTTAAAGAAATAATTGCTGCAACTAATTCTGTAAAGAAGATAACCACTGATAATGTCTACCAATTCTTAGCTAAAATGTCCCAACTGAAACAATACTTACTGAATACCTTCCCTACGGTTTCAACAGCTGGAATCAAATTCTGTTATGCAATTCACAGCTTCAATTCCAGAAATTAAATCTTAAAGAAATTCAGGTTAAAACTTGCAAACAGATTTTTGTTACTCAAACAATTCAGTTTTCCAGATTTCCATTTTAACATTTTCCTGTTTTTGGAATTCAAGGTAACAACAGCTTGATTAATAGAGAGTTATGAATTAGAATTCAAATTATTGCTGCTCCAGATGCTCCACTAATTGGTTGAGCTCAAAATCCATTCATGAATTGAAACAACTTGAAATTCTTTCAGAATTTTATTACTGCAGAAATAAATTTCTTTCTGGTAACTGCTCTCTTGCATAATAAAGAAAAATAACAACTTAATTAATCTGTTCACACAGCTCTTGCAATCAAAACTCAACAATCTGATTGAAATCATTATTATCAGAGATTGCAATGATATTTAGTTACAGCTTCAGAAATTTCAGCTTCGTAAAGACTCTCTGAACAGCAACAGCAGTCCTCTTCCAAATATTCTGCAGTTCCAGTAAGCTTAAGAAATTGCACCATAAACACCTCCTAAAATTAGCCCTTGCTCAAACAATTTCCAAACCTTGATCCATTTCCGGATTGTACAGAATTCATACACCTCCCCCACACTTTATCCTTTGTCCATCTAGTCAATCACTCATCAAGCTAATCACCCAAAACTCTCATTGAAATGAATGACAAGCAAAGAAGATCAAGAATAAGAATGCTAGATGAAAATGTTTCAAGAAAATTGTGGAGAAGGAAATGGAAAATATGTTGGAGCAAAATGACAAATATCCTCTATCACCATGCACACATATGCTATTGTGACTTTGAAAAGAAAATAAGCAAGTTCTAGAGTTTCAATTGCTATGAGTGCATGCCACACAAAAATAAAATAGTGATTAGGCTTAAAGTGGACCTCACTAGGTAATATTCATGCAAACAAGCTCAATTAATCAAATTGAAATCCACTACCATTTTAACCAATATCATGTAAGTAAAGCATTCAATCATGTCAAATGACCTAAAGTTGATGATCAAATTTAAAACAACTTTTACCATCTTAAAAATATAACTAGAAAATTCCATTGAGACTTTTATTCAAATGAAATGCTATGTATACCAAACTAAATGCAAAGTATGGAAGCAAAATGCAAAATAAAATGCAAAATGTAAAAACAAAGTGCAAATGCAAAATATGAAACCAAAGAAATGTATAACGAATTTATTAGAAAAAAACTAAACACAAAGCATGACTCAAAATGCAAGAAAAAACAAAATTGGAACTAACTCCCCTTTCATTCCCGGTGGTTGAAGAAGGTTAAGCAAAAGAAGCCACCCCGGAAGTGGAGTAATCAAAGTCCCACTCAAATTCTTTTTATTTATCCTTTTTCCTTTCACAATTCTTTCTGGAGGTCTAAGTCGGTTCAGTTTAAGCACCCACTCTGGAAGCTCAACTTCTCCTACACAATCAATAAAAGAAAACACCTCCCACACACATGTGGGATTAAAAGAAAATAGGAGAAAATTAGTGTGGGTAAAAGATATATCAAGAAATGCATCACGTCTAATAAAATCAATAATTGGTACCTCAATAAAATTCTCTGAAAAATTACACAAAATACTCACCTTGTCATCTTGAGAGGTACCTGGAGTGGTGTTTGTTACCTCTTTCTCCTCAAATAAATGCTCAGACTCCAGTTCTGGCGAATGTTCAACCTCATGTAGTGATTCTTGGGTGCTTGGCTCCATAGCACAAGTCTCTACACTTACATCCTCAATTCTTGGTGATTCTTGAGGTAATGCTTCCAGTAAGCACTCCCCTACACTTATATCATCTTAAAAAACAATACCTGCATCATTCACAACATCTAGAGCAACACTATCAGTAGAATCAACAATTTGAATAATTACATCATCATCACAAATAATATTAGAAAATTCTTGTGAAGAAATAGAAGTAGTGTCAGTCCTGACAAGATCTCCACAATCCACCTCTTCACTGGCTCTTTGTGCTTGTAACTGATTAATAGATGATGCTATCTGATCTAACTGACTCTGAATATTCTGTATCCTTGCAAATTGTTGCTCTTGATGCTCTCTCATTTGTTGCATAACTTCATTACATTTCCACATTGATTCTTCAATTTGTTCTTGTGCATCCTCATACCTATTCCGTTGCTCCATAGGTAGGTAGGACTGATAGGACTGAGTCTGAGGCTGATAAAAATAATTCTCCATCCCATCTCCAAAATACTGATGATATGGATCCATGGTCACATGAATTTCCTGTTCTTACACTGACAATTAGCAAATAAAATTAGAAGACTCAGGAACAAATAAAATCAAACACAGGGATATATAAGCATGAAAGCAATCAAACAACAATCCTAAAATTACCAAACATTGCATATTAAAATTTTCCCCGGCAACGGCGCCAAAATTTGATGTAACGAATCTGTTGTCACATCCGCTAATCAAATTGTACAAATGTATATATTCACTGAACCCCTTAATTTCGTAATAATGTTGTAGTAACGAGCCCAGGATCGCTCTCGAGGAACCAGCGATGATATGTAATCTAGGATTGTATTTTTTATTCCTATTTTTGGGGTTTTCGATATAAAAATGGAGTTGGGGGTTTTAAATGCTTTGAATCTAAATCTAACAAAAGTGAAACACAGCAGTAAAGAAATTAATCTAAAGCATAACTAAAACCTACCTATGTGCCAACAATCAAACCTTAACGCATTGTCACTCCTACATTGAGATTAAATCATTGACACACTCTTAAACTAAGGAATGAAATACAAGATGCAAATAAATCTGATCTACAACACCAATTAAAACCCTAGCTTGAATTTAAACTCTAAACACTTAAGCAAGCAACAAACAAGAATTAAACAACTACCAAACATGAATTAAACTTCAACAAAACAAAGAAATGCTAAATTGCAATGATAAGAACACTAATAAAACACTAAAAAAAATGAAATAAATCCTAACCAATCCAACTCACAACCAATCCATACAAGTTTTACACTCTTGTCGTCACACAAGAGTGCCAAAGTTGAGACCACCCAACTTTGGACCTCAGTGGAGAACTTCAGCAGCGTATCGGCTCAAGGAATGCTCAGCTACACCGACGGACCACCCC
This sequence comes from Zingiber officinale, assembly GCF_018446385.1. Taxonomy (NCBI): domain Eukaryota; kingdom Viridiplantae; phylum Streptophyta; class Magnoliopsida; order Zingiberales; family Zingiberaceae; genus Zingiber; species Zingiber officinale. Next base: position 29,725,520 of record NC_055994.1, read on the forward strand.
CGGCGAGCTAAAACAACCCAAAACCCCAAGAATGGCTGAAAATCTGGATTTCTGCAACCTCCCAACTCTGAATTTGGAATGATGCTATGAATGTTGGTGTGATGTCGGATGGAGCTCAGGAACGTCGGAGGACCACCGCCGAACGTCGCTGATGGGAATCGGAGTCGCCGATTGGAAGACCACCTCCAAATTGGCGCGGGAAAAGAGAAGGACAGAAACGCAGAATTCGCCGGAGGGAACACCCGCCGGAGGCTCCAGATGATCGGGATGAGCTGCCGTGAAGCTCTACAATGAAGTTGAAGCTTGAGAGATTGATTGGAGGAAGAATCGGGGCCGAAATACGCTGGAAGACGCGCGCCGGGACTGAGCTGCGCGAAGGGGATCGACGAAGAAGCTATAGCACTGTAGCTTCCCTTTTAAATCAGATCTGGGATTTGAACCGACGGCTGAGATTTATTCCAGGCTAAATCAATGGTGAAAAGTCATCCAAAATCTGATCCGAAGGTACTGATGTTGATCTAGGGTCTGGATCTACCCTCCCGTAGGTCGGATCGATCAGATCATCACTGGATGGCCCAGATCTGCCTAGTCTTCAATAAACGGCCCAGATTAATCCTGCTGGATCAATGGCTGGATGAACTCAGATCTGGATCAAAACTTCTGGATCTTCATCAATGGCTTAGATCTGCTCTCCATTAGGTTGGATCGGCCAAATCTTCAACGGATGGTTCAGATCTCTCCTATTCTTGATAAACGGCCCAAATCGACCCAAAGCTTGATCTTGTCTTTTGAACTCCGATTCGAGCCCAATTCCGGTCCAAATAGATCCAAATATAAGATCCTCTTATGCCTACAAAATAAGAATCAAATATTAGCATCAAATAACACCAAAAATAATATAATTTGTAATTAAGTCCAAAATCTATGCAATGCACAAAAATGTAATATAACCATGATTTAAACTATGAAACCAACATCAAAACCATGCATAAATGAATCAAAATAATGCAGTAAAATCATGGTTATCAGTGAGCCTCTTGAAGTAACTCCTCCAAGACCAGGTGAGACTGAGGTACGCATATTCTACCTCGAAAATAAATAACACCCTCATCATCTCGGGTGAACTCGGTCTGCTGCTCGGAAGCTATCTGGCTGCCAATAGACTGTAAGCACTGATCATCGGCCTGGGCCTCTCGGATCCTTGTCCTGATCGACGATTGAGCAATCATGGTAACCAGAATATCCTGCTCTTGTTAGAGTGTATACTAAAATCCTAGCTTTTGGTATAAACATTTATCTAGAAATAAGAATCACATTGGTCAAATATCTACATTTATAATAAATGTAGTTTTTCAATTAATTTATATTGTAGATAACATGGTGTGTGGTGTCACACACTGAAGATCATGTTATTAGTTCTTTATAAATTATAAACAGTTGCTCACGACTAAGATGGAAAGGAACAAACCATTGGAATAGTCGCAGTGTAATTAGGTATTAGTTTATCTTGACTAATAAATTACACTAGTACACTCTAAGTGTATTGAGTAGGACCATTTTAGGTAAGTTCTTTTTATACTAACTTGATAAAAGAACTAAACCTTAGTTATTATGGAAGTGTGTGCTCTTAATCCTAATATAATAACAAGCACATATATTTGATATTTATTTCTTTAATTTATCAATGGGTGAGATTTAGTTCGATAAATCAATAAGCCCGATAAGTTGGAAAATGATATCACATATAGTGCGTGTTGTTGATTATAGAAGGAATCTGTGTCCTAGTAATCTAGGTTGATAATGTCCCCAAGAGGAGCTCATAAAGATTGTCATGTTAAACCCTGCAGGTGGACTTAGTCCGACATGACGATAAGGTTGAGTGGTACTACTCTTGGACTAAGATATTAATTAAATGAGTTGTCAGTAACTCACTTAATTAGTGGTTATTCGACATCTTAAACACAGGGAGACTAACACACTCATAATAAGAAGGAGCCCAAAAATGTAATTTGGGATTGGTGCGGTAGTTCAATAATAATTCTTTAGTGGTATGAATTATTATTGATGAAGTTAAGTTGTGTGTTCGGGGCGAACACGGGAAGCTTAATTTCATCGGGAGACCAAAACTAATTCCTCCTCTCGGTCCCTATCGTAGCCTCTTGTATATAGAGATTTATACCCACCACATACCCTCCTTCTTACCCATCCTAATGGGGCCGACCAAGCTAGCTTGGAACCCAGGCTAGGGTCGGCCAAGACCAAGTGGATGAGCCAAGTTGGTGGCCGACCAAAGCTTGGGTCCCAAGCTTAGGTGGTCGGCCACTAGAATATTAAAAAGGATTTTTATTAAAATTATTTCTTATGTGGATATCATGGTTTTAAAAGAGAGTTTAAAATTTAAATTTTCCTTTTATAGTTTTCTACAAAAGATTAAGAAAAGATTTGAAATCTTTCCTTATTTGTAAATTGAAAGGAGATTTTACTTTTGAGAAAACTTTCCTTTTTAACCATGATCATAATTTAAAAGAGAGTTTTAAAAATTAAATATTCTCTTTTATTAGTTTCTACAAAAGATTAAGAAAAGATTTGATATCTTTCCTTATTTGTAGATTGAAAAGAGATTTTAATTTTTAGAGATAACTTTCCTTTTTGAAAATTATCCACATGTTTAAAAGAAAGATTTTAATTTATAAAAAAAATTTATATATAAATCACCATGATTGGAAAAATTATTGGAAATTTTTTTATAAATTTTCGGAAATAAATTAGGAAGTTTTAATTCTTGTTTTAATTAAAACTTTCGTTGTTTTGGGGAGAAAGTGGTCGGCCATATGAATAATGAAAAGAAAAATTATTTTTAATTAAATAAATTTTTCCTTTTCATGGCAAAAGAATTAAGCAAGTTTTTATTTAAATTTCCTTATTTGCCAAGATCAAGGATTATAAAAGAGGGGGTAGAGGTGCCTTCATGGGTAAACGACTCTATTATTCTTTTCCTCGCTCTCTTCCTTGGTGGCTGGCCTCTTCCTCTTCTCTCTTCTCCTTCTTGTGGCCGAACCATCTTGTTTTCTTGGAGTCCTTGTGGTGGCCGGATCTAGCTTGGAGAAAAGGAGAGAAAGGAGGCTTCGCTCTAGCATCCCTTGGAGCTTGGTGGTGGTGGCCGAACCTCATCCTTTCTTGGAGTCATGTGGTGGCCGAACCTTGCAAAGAAGAAGAAGGTGTCTTGGTGGTTCTCGTCTCGGAAGATCGTTGCCCACACAACGTCCAGGATTAGAAGAGGAATACGGTAGAAGATCAAGAGGTCATTATCTACTAAGTAAGGTATAACTAATATAGTTTTCCGCATCATGTTAGTTTTATCTTCATGTAAAATACCAAATACGAGAGGCATGCGATTCTAGTATTTCAAATTAGTTTTCGATGTTGTGTTCTTTTATTTTTCTTTTCCTTGTGATTTGATTGTTCCTTTTGGTTGACCTAAAGTTATTTAAGGAAATTAAATATTAGCTTTCCTTAAAAGACTTTGTCTAGGCGGTGGTGGTTGTTCCCATATCCAAGAAGGCCATGTGCCTCGCCATGCAGTCCTAGAAGTCAATTTTGGAAATTAATATTTAATGGAATTAATAACCTAGGTGATTTGGATCGAACGTGTTAAGTTCCGCAGGAGATCCAAGTCTAAACCTAAAAGAACAAATAAATTAAACTTAGGATCAAGCGTGTTAAGTTCCGCAGGCGATCTGAGTTTTATTTAAAAGAACACATGGTAGCTAGGAAAAGGTTCATACCTTTGTACAAAATTTTTGTACAGTGGAACCATTAGGTTTTCCAAGTAGCAACCAATAGCTCTGTCTGTCCCTGCTCCAACTCAGACAAACCCTGAATCAAGTCCATGACCAAAACTCGGTGGCAAGCTAAAGTCCCTCTGGACTTCCGGCTAAGTGCATCGACAACCACATTAGCTTTCCCCGGGTGGTAGCTAATGGTACAGTCGTAATCCTTCAGGAACTCCATCCATCTCCTCTGTTGGAGATTGAGTTCCTTCTGAGTGAAAAGATATTTGAAACTCTTATGATCAGTGAGAATCTCAAATGTAATACTATACAAATGATGTCGCTAAATCTTCAAAGCAAAGATAATAACGGCCATCTCCAAATCATGTACTGGGTAGTTTTCTCATGCTCCTTCAACTGATGAGAAGCATAGGAGACTACCCAGCCACGTTGCATCAAAATAGCACCCAAACCCTATAGAGAAGCGTCAGTGTAGAGCACAAATCTGTCCTCTCCAAAAGGCGGAATCAGAACTCGTGTCGACACTAATCTCCGCTTCAGCTCATAGAAGCTTGTCTCACAGGCTTCTGACTACATAAACTTCAATACCTCATGTCTTTCCTGGTCAGGCGTGTCAACAGCATAGCAATGTGAGAGAAACCCTCGACGAATCATCTGTAATATCCAGCCAATCCCAAGAAACTGTGAATCTCCTGAACTAATTTCGGCTGCTCCCAACTGTTGACAGTCTCGATCTTCTAAGGATCTACGAAAATACCTCTGCTAGAAACCACGTGTCCTAGAAAACCGACTGAGGATAGCCAAAACGCACAGTTGATAAACTTCACATATAGTCGACGTCGTCGAAGAGTCTCCAAGACTATGCGAAGATGCTGTGCATGTTCCTCCTTGGAATGCGAGTAAATCAAAATGTTATCGATGAATACGATAACAAACTGACCTAAATACTCTAGAAAGATGCGGTTCATCAAATCCATAAATACCACTAGAGCATTAGTAAGCCCAAATGGCATTACCAAAAATTCATAACGTTTGTATCTGATGCGGAATGTTATCTTCTGAACATCAAAATACTTGACTCTCAGCTAATGATATCTGAATCGTAGATCAATCCTAGAATACACTAATGTACCTCTGAGTTGATCAAATAAATCCTCGCTCCGTGGTAAGGGGTACTTATTCCTGACGGTCACTACATTCAGCTATCTGTAATCGATGCACAACCTTAGAGTACCATCCTTTTTCTTGACAAACAATACCGGAGAACCCCACGGAGATACACTAGGGCGAATAAATCCCCTGTCCAATAAGTCCTGGAGTTGGACCTTTAGCTCGTCCAACTCTTTCGGTGCTATATGGTAAGGAGCTTTCGATGCTGGCGCGGTCCCCGAAATCAGCTCAATAGCAAACTCGACTTGCCTTTAGGGAGGCAAACCTGGTAGCTCATCTGGAAACACATCCGATACTCTTGGACCACTAGAACGTCTGAGAGCTGAGAACTATTGTTGTAATCAACATTAATTAACGATAAAAGAAATCCCTGGCAGCCATGTGATAGCAGCTACTGAGCCCAAATCACAGAAATGATCGATATGTCGTCATCCCTGATGCCAGTGAAATCCCATGAGGGTTGGTTCGGAGGTCAGAATGTGACCACCCTCATCCGGCAATCAACTGTGGCATGATATGCAGACAGCCAATCCATGCCAAGGATAATGTCGAACTCAACCATTTCCAGTACTAATAAATGAACCATGAGTATCATATTGCCAAAGTCTAATGGGCAACCTCTGACCTCCTGAGTGACGTCCAATGTATCACCGGACGGTAGGGAGATGATCAGTCAATGCGGTCTAAGGGTAGGTAGTCTACCTATGCCCCTCATAAAGGCACGAGAAATAAAGGAATGCGAGCTACCAGTATCTATCAGCATATCAACGGATAATTCATAAAGTAAAACCATACCGCGGAAAACGAATCCATCGACCCACTACGCATCCCCTCTGGTAACCGTATGAAAACGTCTAGTCTCTAGCGGTGGTGGAGGTGGTAGTGCTGCCAAAGGCTGCTGCGTCTGAGTCTGAGCTTGCCACTAAGTCGGTGCCGGATACTATGCCAAAGATAGATATGAGGGTTGCGACTGATACTGGACAGGTGGTTGGGGCTGCGACTAGTACTGAACCAGTGGCTGAGGCTGCGGCTGATACTGTACTAGGGGCTGAGGCTGTGACTGGTACTGAACCAGTAGCTAGGGCTGCAGCTGATACTATACTAGTGGCTGAGGTTGCAATTGATACTGCCCCTGCGTCAGATATTGAGGTCCCGGAACAGAGCTTTAGGATACTATAAGGGCGCTGGAGTGCTCAAGTCCGTGCATGCCATATGCAACTACTACAGGGGGAGTTGTCCTCTACTGGCTATGCGAAGATTGGGCTCTCACCCTCCTCGGAAGTAATATGCTGAGCCTTCAGCGAACAATCTTGACTCAAATGACCAGGCAATTTGTAATAATAGCAAACTGGCTATCGCAGGGAGCAAGCTGAGGTGATGTGGTCTTTGGACCCACATCTGGTGCAGTGAATGTCGCTGGCGGGTTGTTTCCGGTTCTGCTGAGAAGACCGAAAACATTCTGATGAAGATCACTCTGACTTCTGAGGCCGGCCCAATGCCCCAGAAGCTCCCTGACCTAACCGACTGCGACCACTCTGCCGCTGTCTGGTAGCCTGTGGTAGCTGAATCTGTCCTGATGTCTGATCTGTCTGCTTCCTCTTCTTGTCCAGATACGCTCTCTGGTGAGCTGACTCAATCATAAGGGCTATGCCCAATGCCTCTATGTAAGACGAATTTCCAAAATTGGCAATCTTTACTTGCAGATGCCCATCCAGTCCTTGGACAAACTGAAGCATACGAGACCAGTCCTTAGCAACTAATTTTGGACAAAATCCGGCCAACCGATTGAATTCAGTATTATGCTCTGTCATTATGCGGTTGTTCTGCCGAAGACTCAGAAAATCCTGATGGCGTGTCATCTGATATGACCGTGGAAAGTATCGGCTCTCAAAAGCCTCTCTGAACCTCGCCCAGATGATGTTCTGCTCGCCTATGATAGAACGCTGCGTATCCCACCAGATATCGACTTCGTCCCGTAAATGGAAAGCAGTCAACTCTGCTTCCTCCCACTCAGAGCAAGCCATATAGAAGAAGGTCCGTTCCATAGTTTCTATCCAAGACTGAGTCACACTCGGATCGGTCTCTCCACGGAATAGTGTGAATCGACTTTTCATTAACTCTGCCAAAGCTGGGATCCGAGCTCGTACCGCAACTATATCAGTAAGGTGAGTAGGGACTGCTGCGGGAACTAGCAGAACCACTGGAGCTGGTACTACAGGTGGTATTGCTTGATAGGTCGGGGGAAGTATCCCTGATGTTGTTGCATAAGCCGAGGCCGGTACCACAGGTGGCACTGCAGGGTCAATATAAGCAGGAGTGACTGGAGGTGTGGTAGGTGTAACTGGTGCTACCGGTGCGTGTGCTGGGTACACAGCAGCAGGTACTGCTGGAGGAGGTGTCGGATACGCCGTAAGCACGGCTGGAGGAGGTGCCAGATATGTCGTAGGCATGGCTGGAGGAGGTGCCGGATATGCCGCAGGTGGCAGTGCTGGTGGCACTGTGAATACTGTAGGAGTAGGTACGACGGCTACGGTTGGGGTAAGTACCTCTGAAACCATTGGAGTCTGAGAGCTCGACGCGCCCGCAGTACCATGTGGAGTCTGTCCTTGATCGACAAGCTCAACACTAGTAGACATCTCTGGCGACTCCGTTGCCAGGGATTCCAATATCCTCTTGCGTGGACGTCCTGGACCACGTTTCGGAGCGGGAACACGTGTAGATCTCATCATATTTGTTAAACTATTACCCAAATATTACTACAAGTACCAAAAGTAATCATCATACCTACTTACCGTCTGGAGATGTTCCGTCACTACCAAGTCCCCAATTATAACCTTGTCTAAAAATACCTTGGACTTCCAAACATAAAAGTCGACGGAAATCCATATAAATCCGAAAATTACCCAGATTGACTCGTAAAATACTAGGCTTTGATACCAAATAAATTGGTATTATATTAACTCGAAAATCTAAAACACGAAAAACAGACATCTTAAACCTGCTCTGATACCAAATAAATTGATATCAGATTAACTCAAAAATCCAGAATATGAAAAACAAACATCTCAAACTAGCTTTGATATCAAATAATTTGGTATCAGATTAACTCGAAAATCTAGAACACGAAAAATAGGCATCATAAACTTGCTCTGATACCAAATAATTTGGTATCAGATTAACTCGAAAATCCAGAACACGAAAAACAGGCATCATAAACTTGCAATGATACCAAATAAATTGTCATGCCCTGGGGGAGTCCCTACCGAGGAAATTTCAGCAGCATCTCCCCTCTACGGGTGACAATCTGAAACTCATCTACAAAGTCCTCAGGGCTCACAAACCTCGGTCAACACGGCTAGAACATATATAATGAAATAAGATCAGCATTCCATGCAGTTTATACAATTTAACCTCCGGTTGACACAACCACGCAGTTAAAATGGTAAAATTCTACTCCACTACAACAAGGAAAACACAACACAATGGAAAACCTTCGCAGTGGAAACATGGGCATCATACCCGAAGCACGATATAAAGTCCAAAGTGCAAAACACATACATCACAAGTATATAGTTCACTATCAAGGAAACACAAGTCCGATAATATAAAATCACCTCGACACCTAGTGGGGACTAGCGACTGGAACCTCCTGACAGCTTCAACCTGAAAATAAAAAATATATCAACGAGATGAGTCAACACTCAGCGGATACCAAGCTGATATGTATAGTAGGAAATAACCAATAGTAACAATTATGCGTACAGTCTTCTGGAATAATAATGGAAAATGCAAAACTGAAGGAAATGGGAGAAGCTATATTCACCAGGACCTCCTATCAAAATAATACGGTCGTCAGACCGAAAATATCATATCTCCTGTATGCATGTCAATCATATGCATCCACCAAATACGCAACAAATAAAGTGCAGCAAACACAAGCAATAAATACAATCATACATATGATGCAAATGACATGTCCTGGTCACCCCTGACTCCAGTCAGCCATCTCACACACGATGGTGAGACCGAGTGGGTAGGGTTGTGACAACTGTGCACTCTGCCATCACTGCTCCTGAGTGACCGAGTGGACAGGATGCTGTCAGAGTACACCTATCCTCCTACCCCAAATCATAAGTGGGGGAGCTCAATGCTCTCATCTCCCTAAGCTAGTCCACAGGAGGGATCCCTGTCTTACTACCACGCTGTGTCACGCTACCCATGAGTGGACCAGCGGAGCACTGACAGAGCAACTTGCTGCAACACACCCTGCCTGAATAAAAACCACTAACCCATGAGTGGTTTTATGTGCAAATCCATATAACTGACGGTGTACTCAACAATAATGGAGCCGACAATCGCTTAGTATGCAATCATGCGAGATGGTGCATGACACTAAGCATGAAAATCCTGACCATATCTACCTCCATAAAATATGTACCAAAAATAAATGGCTTGAATAAGAAGATCTAGGTACACGTATCAGATATTGTAAATGTCTTGTCTGGTATATCATAAGGCATGGTATGTCACTAGCTCTATGAGCATAAATAATCAAGAGGGTGATGGATGCAAAATAGGTAATAAATAAGCATGCTGAAGGAATCAAGCAATGACATACCGATGCAGATATAATATAATTGTTACTACTCATTAAAAATCCACTATGTATATCAAATGACAATATTTAAAAGATAAATCAAGGTACCCGCCTCAAAATAGCGCGTGGCAAAAGAAATCCCATGTAAGGCAGCTCATCGCAAGTCAAAGTCCTGTAACCAAGTATTTTATTTACCTAAGTTTTTGTGAATTAAAATAGCTAAATAAGGTCCAAAAATTTGTTAGGGAATACCCTATTCGTTAACCCTAACTATCGATTAGGTATTTCTAATATAATTCACCACTTAACCTAGAGTTAAGCTAGTGTAACCTCAATTAATCCATTATTAAATCCATGGAGAAAATCAACCTAGTTAATCTATAACAAAGTTCAATAATCTATTCCATACCTAAATCTCACAGCCACTGTTGCTGATCCATGACCAGAGATGTTGCTGACGAGAAGGAGTAGCTGCTAAAAACCTCCTCACTGCTCGGATCAAAGAGATCAAGAAGTCAACCAAGAAATCTTTTCACCACTACAATCCAGCAACAAAAATAGCTTCCCTTACCTTTTCCTCTTCAATCATCGGTGGTGATCACGAATCTGGCGAAGGAGATTATCTCCTGTTGACGACAAAGGTGACCGGAATCAATCGCACCTACTGCCTCCCAACCAAACGCCCAGATCAACACTACACAGAGATTTTAGCCCGAAATCCACAGCTAGATTTAATGGCTTACCTCCAAGATTACAGCTAGGGCACGATACATCCTTGTCGACGAACAAAGAGGAAGATCGACGGTAATACCTCAACACCTGCGCACGGGAGGAGGGAGACCAAACCTAGGGCTCGGACCCTCCTCCTTTGGCTGAAGGTCGCCTCGTGATCGGAAAGACTAGAAATGGTCGGCGGTGGTTGGGGGTTGGGGCACAACATGGTTGAAGTTACCCGGTCCGGTGGTCGGATGCGACGGCGCCGGCTGCGTTTGGGGCAGAGGTGTCCGACAATCGTGCGGTATTGTCGGGAGAGAAGAGTCGGGGTAGAGTCAAGAGGAAGGGGAGGAGTCTCGGTTTCGCGTCGGGTTGGGGAAGAGGAGAAGATGGGGCAGCGATGAGAAGAGGAGAGGATGGGTTCAGCGAGGGCAGAAATAGGGCTCGACGACGAAGGGGGAAGAGGAAGGGATTCGGGCGGTTGTGTGAGGCGTTCGGCGATGGGGGAAGAAATAGAAAAGGAAAAGGAAAAAAGGAAAAAAATAAAACTTTTCCTTGTTTAAATGGGTAGCTTAAACAGACTTTTCCGTAACCCAATAATTACCTCCCTTAAACTAGTTATATGAGTTTCGAAAAATTTTCAGAAAATTTCTAAACATTTTTGAAAATTCCCTTAAGGTTATATTTAGGTGTCGTATTTTACACCATGGGACAATGCCAATGGGATCACTGATTGTGTCTTGTTGTTCTCCCATATTCCCTACTGTTTGGTGGCATTTCGCTGTCAATGTGATTGTTGAGATCTTGTTTGCTACAGTACCCGAATCTGAAATTGAAGCTGTTTTTGAATCTGAAACTTTCTGAGCAGTGATCATAGCTGAAGCTGAGTGTGCCATTTCTGATTGTACAACACCTGAGTGTGTGATTGTTGCAGATGCAATTTCTATGCAGGAGCAAACCACCTTTGGAAATGAGACTACTGTCCCTACTAGAGCTCTTTTTGAAGTTGGTGTCATTTTAGTTACCAGTGCCTTTGCTAGCCCAAACCCTGAGATTGTACTCTGCCCATCCATTTCATTTAGACTTGCATTTTTAGGGTCTGAAACTGAGTGTGCGGTGGGTTGGCTTGTTGCTACAAGTTGTTGACAATTAGTGATACCATCCCTTGCTTGATTCACTGTCATTGGGGTTATTGATACATCTGGTACCCCATGCCTAAATCTCACAGCCACTGCTGTTGATCCACGACCAGAGATGTTGCTGACGAGAAGGAGTAGCTGCTAGAAACCACCTCACTGCTCGGATCAAAGAGATCAAGAAGTCAACCAAGAAATATTTTCACCACTACAATCCAGCAACAAAAATAGCTTCCCTTACCTCTTCCTCTTCAATCATCGGTGGTGATCACAAATCTGGCGAAGGAGATTGTCTCCTGTTGACGACAGAGGTGACCGGAATCAATCACACCTACTGCCTCCCAACCAAACACCCAAATCAACACTACACAGAGATCTAAGCCCCACAAATCCACAGCTAGATTTAATGGCTTACCTCCAAGATCACAGCTAGGGCACAGTACGTCCTCGTCGACGAATAGAGAGGAAGATCAACAGTAATACCTCAACACCAGCGCACGGGAGGAGGGAGACCAAACCTAGGGCTCGGACCCTCCTCCTTTGGCCGAAGGTCGCCTCCTGTAAAGGTGGCACCTCTGATCGGAAAGACCAGAAATGGTCGACGGTGGTTGGGGGCTAGGGCACAGCGTGGCTGAAGTAGCCCGGTCCGGTGGTCGGATGCGACGGCGCTGGCTGCGTCTAGGGCAGAGGTGGCCGACCATCATGCGGTATCGTCGGGAGAGAAGAGTCAGGGCAGAGTCGAGAGGAAGGGGAGGAGTCTCGGTGTCGCGTCGGGTTGGGGAAGAGGAGAAGACGGAGCGGCGATGAGAAGAGGAGAGGATGGGTTCAGCGAGGGGAGAAATAGGGCTCGACAGCGAAGGGGGAAGAGGAAGGGATTCGGGCGATCGGGTGAGGGGTTTGGCGATGGGGGAAAAGGAAAAAGGAAAAAAATAAAACTTTTCCTCGTTTAAATGGGTAGCTTAAATAGGCTTTCTCATGACCCAATAATTACCTCCCTTAAACTCGTCATATGAGTTTCGAAAATTTTCCAGAAAATTTCTAAAAATTCCCTTAAGGTTATATTTAGGTGCCGTATTTTACACCATGGGACAATGCCAATGGGATCACTGATTGTGTCTTGCTGTTCTCCCATATTCCCTACTGTTTGGTGGCATTTCGCTGTCAATGTGGTTGTTGAGATCTTGTTTGCTACAGTACCCGAATCTGAAATTGAAGCTGTTTTTGAATCTGAAACTTTCTGAGCAGTGTTCATAGCTGAAGCTGAGTGTGCCATTTCTGATTGTACAACACCTGAGTGTGTGATTGTTGTAGATGCAATTTCTATGCAGAAGCAAACCACCTTTGGAAACGAGACTACTATCCCTACTAGAGCTCTTTTTGAAGTTGGTGTCATTTTAGTTACCAGTGCCTTTGCTAGTCCAAACCCTGAGATTGTACTCTGCCCATCCATTTCATTTAGCCTTGCATTTTTAGGGTCTGAAACTGAGTGTGCGATGGGTTGGCTTGTTGCTGCAAGTTGTTGACAGTTAGTGATACCATCCCTTGCTTGACTCACTGTCATTGGGGTTTCTGATACATTTGGTACCCCATGCCTTAAAGGTTTTTTTCCTGATTTCCCATTTCGTTTACTAATTGTACCTATGCGAGATGTGCTGCTTCAATTGGCTCTAATCATGTGGCAAAGGCGAAATCTTGTCGGGAAGCTGGGAAGACGAACCTGCCGGAATGATGTGTCTGGAAGGTTGACCGCATTCCCATGACCCGGTGGGTGAGCTGTCCTCTAGGTTGACCGAGTCGTCAAAAATCCTCCGGTCAACCGTACCTGCAGCTAGTGATCGGGATGCCCCGATCACTGGTACCTCGGTGCTCGAGGTAGGTCCCGCGAGCATATGAGCATCCACATAGTAATAGAACAATAAAATAAGTACAAAATAAATACGAAGACGTACCCTGGCCCTGGGGGGGGCACCCTCAGATGGATGGTTAAGCTGATCGGGATACTGACCGGGTCGTCGCGGCCCTGAATAGCAGGTGAATGTCAGCCTGGTGAGTAGCTAGCTCCAATGGCTCGAAGCCGGACGCGATATGGATCAGTAGGATGATGCACTATCCGACTACAACCTCGGCTCGCAAGCCGAAATGCAACAACGGCACGAAGGCCGAACACTCTGAACCCTCGGACGGTGGCGGCTTGGAGGGTGACTGTGGCGGTCGCCGGGGGGCGGCGCTCGCTGGGGGCAGTGCTGCCGCGTGGGACGGCGAGGATGGCCACAACAGCTGCAAGCGGCGATAACAGTGCTAGAAGGGGTAGCAACAACCCCTGTAGGCAACGGCGGACACTACTGGACCCTGTGAGCAGCTAGTCCCTATGGCTGCGCGAGGGAAAAGAGCGCTTCCTCCTCTCTGCTCGTGGTGGTTGCGACGAGAGGAGGAGAAATAGAAGCGGTGGTCGGGTCCTTTGGTGGTGACGGCCGGCGAGAGGGCCGGAAACATCGCTGTCCGTGGGAAGAGAAGGAGCGCGTCCGCGTCGTCGGCTCGAAGAAGGATTGACAATAGACAGGGCTTCGAGAAGAGGAGAAGGAATAGGCAAGATGCTTGGCTGGTGGCTTCGTGAAGGTGGCGGCGGGAGAGGAAAACTCCACCTCCTTCCTCTCTCCAGCGGCTGCGAAACCTCAACCTCCTCTCTGTACTGGGCTATGGCGGAGACAAAAACGAAAAACCCATCCTCCTGCCCTTTTTTCTTGGCGGCGGCCTCCCGCTCCTCTCACGAACCCCCCTCTGGCCTCCTTCTGTCAACAGTGCTTATAAGCACTAAAATCCCTAAAGCCTTCTCCTTCCAAATGACACAAATGCCCCCTTCCCTCTTCTTAATTCCTTTCATGTCCCAAACTACATCCGGATCACAAGCCTCCCCTTCAAGTCTAGTCGAAGGAGGTGCAAGTCCGACTGACTGGACCAAGCACAAAACAGAATCTGCCGACGATGTGTCTGGAAGACGAGAAATCGAGCCGAGCACGCGATCGAGAAGGTGTCAATTAGGTAGCAAGTCAGGCACTGGACTGATGTCAAGCGTCAAGCAAGCGAGGCGCAAAATGATAGTAGATCGAGTGACATGTGAGATGCCGAGTAGACCGAGCGGACGAGCGATGCCGAGCGTGCGACCGCGAAAATGCTAGCCGGACGATAGAAATGTCGATCAGGTAGATAGATGCCGGGCAGATGATGCCGAGCGTGCGACCTAGCTCTAGCGTGTGGCCGGACGGACGGTCAAGCGATACCGGTCGGATGACTGCGAGAGTGCTGACCGAGCAACCCACATAATGTCGAACGAGCGATTGTGAAATGTCGACCTGGCAATCGAGTAGTACTAAATGGAATGATGCCAAGTGGCCGCATCACTCGTGAGTCGATCGGAAGTGTAGCCCGTGAATCGAAGGCTCGTGGAGGCGAAAGTCACAAGCCGAACGGGCGCATAACCTATATTCTGGTTTGAAACCAGTAGAGATACTCTTTGTTCGCGACCATTGGAGATAGCTCGACCCCGATCGGGGGAGATAAGATGCTCTTATAATCTGAAGCTGGTCCGAGACCAGTGGCGACCGCTCGACCCCGAATGGGGGAGATAGAATATCTGATAACTAGTCTATGCAGCGGTCTTCAAGCCGGGGTTTTATAGTCGCCGGTTCGACTCTACGGTTTAACGTCTGGGCTAGACGGTCTTTAAGCCGGGGTTTTTATAGTCGCTGGTTCGACTCTACGGTTTAACGTTTGGGCTAGACGGTCTTCAAGCCGGGGTTTTTATAGTCGCCGGTTCGACTCTACGGTTTAACGTCTGGGCTAGACGGTCTTCAAGCTGGGGTTTTTATAGTCGCCGGTGCTAGACGGTCTTCAAGCCGGGGTTTTTATAGTCGTCGGTTCGACTCTACGGTTTAATGTCTGGGCTAGACGGTCTTGAGAGATAATTCAAACCCGGCCGATCGGCTCGGGGGTCTTCGCCATCGAACCTGTGGCTCGTATATAATCCGCCCGGCCGATCGGCTCAGGGGTCTTCGCCATCGAGCCTGTGGCTCGTATATAATCCGCCCGGCCGATCGGCTCGGGGGTCTTCGCCATCGAGCCTGTGGCTCGTATATAATCCGCTCGGCCGATCAGCTCGGGGGTCTTCTCCCGAGGAACTAATGCAAATCATATAATTGACAGAATAAATAACGGGAAAACTGACCGGGGTCATGAGAATGGCATAACTCTCCGGCATCGTCCATCTTCACGTTCCAGACCAGGCGCGATTCCCATAGACGGCGCCAATTTGATCCTGTCGGGAAGCTGGGAAGACGAACCTGCCGGAATGACGTGTCTGGAAGGTTGACCGCATTCCCATGACCCGGCGGGTGAGCTGTCCTCTAGGTTGACCGAGTCGTCAAAAATCCTCCGGTCAACCGTACCTGCAGCCAGTGATCGGGATGCCCCGATCATTGGTACCTCGGTGCTCGAGGTAGGTCCCGTGAGCATATGAGCATCCACATAGTAATAGAACAATAAAATAAGTACAAAATGAATACGAAGACTGTTGGGTTTTTCGAGCCGCGAAAACCGCTTTTCGCGTCACGGAAACCCCGAATCACCAAAGCCGTAGATCCGTGCAAGGAAAAAACCGAATGAAATACAAGTACGAGTTTCAAAAACTTTAGATCTACTCCTAGATCTATGTGTTGAGAGCTTTTACCTTTGAAGCGTGCCCTCGCAAAATTCCCGCTCGTCCAAGGTACGTGTCGGATCTCCAAAGTATCAAGGTAGATACTTCTCTAGTGATATCCACACGAACAAGGAGTGCTCTCTAGCACTCAAGGATGGAGAAGAGAGCCCCAAGTGTGCTAGCACTTTCTAGAGCTCTCGGATAGAATTTGAAAAGAGAGAAAAGAGAGAAAAACAAGAAGACTCTCACATACTCAACTAGTAGTATCCTCTTCTTGTGTCCTTCACACTCTCTTATCTTTTCTTGGATGAAACTCAACACCTTCTCACCTTCCAAAACCCCACGGCAATAGCAAGAGGGAGAGGAGGAAGAAGCAAGGAGGAAGAAGAATGGAGTGAATGCACCATAATACCACACAACCAAAACCTCCACCACTAATGTGTGGCCGGCCACATCTTGTAACCTCCCCATTAATGTGGTCGGCCACATTAAAGACAAGAGGAGGGTGTAACTCCCATGAGGTGGCATGCCTCATGAGGTGGAGGTGATGTGGTAAGGATGAGTCATCCTTATGATGTGGCAATACATCAAGTCAAACTTGATGTTTCAACTTCTACTTGGTCAAGTCAAACTTGACCAATTGTCTTCCTTGTTGAGTTAAATCCAACCTTTGATTCAAGTCAATTTTAATTTAATGAATCTCAATTCATTAATATAAATTGACTCAATGAATCAAATCTAAATTAGACTCATTCAACAATTGAATCTAATTGAGTCTAACTCGATAAGTCTAATTTGAATCCAATCTTTGGTGCATCAAATGAACCCAATCCAATTGGTTCATCATATGAACCTAATCTCCATCCACATGTTCTTTGTGTGTGACCCAATAGGTTCTTGTAACGTTGGCAATGCCCCTAAACTCATTTAGAAGCATAAGTAATGAGCGGTATCTAGCAACACATCATTACTACCCAAGTTACAAGAATGTTGAGATCCAACATCACCTTGTGACTACTAATTGTGACTCCTCACAATATGTGACATTGTCCTTCTATCCTAGACATCTAGATTGATCAATGTGAGGTATAGACCGTGTCATCCTCTAATCAATCTAAATCTTGAACTCCAAGTAGACTCACTAGATCAAATGAGCTCAACATCTCATGTTGACTAATTTGGGCATGACCATGCACTTAGTGGTCTCACTCTATCAAGAATATTGATGTCGCTCCCGTCATATGGGAGGGATAGATCCCATCTACATCACTCACATCCCTCTGTATAATTTGTTACATACCCGGTAATCGTCTTTATAGTCCACCCAGTTACGGGTGACGTTTGACGAAACCAAAGTACATAACTCCTTATGTAGGGATCCATGGTGACTTCAGGTCCAAGGACTAATAGTCATACTAATAGCCACATGAGAAAGTATATGACACTCATATAACGATCCATGATACTTTCTCATGGCGGGTCATTCAGTATGCATTCTCTAATGTATACTCATGTGTCAATTTGATATCTCTATATCCATGACTTGTGAGATCAAGTCATCGAGTTGACCTACATGCTAGTCTTATTGCATTAACATTGTCCCTGAATGTTAATACTCGACTAGGAATGATTTAGAGTAGTGTTCCCTATATCATCTCACTATCGGTTCAACTAACCGATTGATATAGGTGAGAACCATCTACTCAAGGACATTATTATACTTAGTTTATTTGGCACCAATACAAGTAAGTATAATAACCAAAATCTAAATGCCTTTATTTATATAGAATATGATACAATAAGTCCAAAATACAATCATCAAATGATTGGCTCTAGGGCTCTAGCTAACAAAGACGTACCCTGGCCCCGGGGGGGATGGATGGTTAAGCTAATCGGGATACTGACCGGGTCGTCGCGACCCTGAATAGCAGGTGAATGTCCGCCTGGTGAGTAGCTAGCTCCAATGGCTCGAAGCCGGACGCGATATGGATCAGTAGGATGATGCACTATCCGACTACAACCTCGGCTCGCAAGCCGAAATGCAACAACAACACGAAGGCCGAACACTCTGAACCCTCGGACGACGGCGGCTTAGAGGGTGACTGTGGCGGTCGCCGGGGGGCGGCGCCCGCTGGGGGCAGTGCTGCCGCGTGGGACGGCGAGGATGGCCACAACAGCTGCAGGCGGCGATAACAGTGCTGGAAGGGGTAGCAACAGCCCCTGTAGGCAACGGCGGACACTGCTGGACCCTGTGAGCAGCTAGTCCCTATGGTTGCGCGAGGGAAAAGAGTGCTTCCTCCTCTCTGCTCGTGGTGGTTGCGACGAGAGGAGGAGAAATAGAAGCGGCGGTCGGGTCCTTTGGCGGTGACGGCCGGCGAGAGGGCCGGAAGCATCGCTGTCCGCGGGAAGAGAAGGAGCGCGTCCGTGTCGTCAGCTCGAAGAAGGATCGACGATAGACAGGGCTTCGAGAAGAGGAGAAGGAATAGGCAAGATGCTTGGCTGGTGGCTTCGTGAAGGTGGCGGCGGGAGAGGAAAACTCCACCTCCTTCCTCTCTCCAGCGGCGGCGAAACCTCAACCTCCTCTCTGTACTGGGCTATGGCGGAGACAAAAACGAAAAACCCATCCTCCTGCCCTTTTTTCTTGGCGGCGGCCTCCCGCTCCTCTCACGAACCCCCCTTTGGCCTCCTTCTGTCAACAGTGCTTATAAGCACTAAAATCCCTAAAGCCTTCTCCTTCCAAATGACACAAATGCCCCCTTCCCTCTTCTTAATTCCTTTCATGTCCCAAACTACATCCGGATCAGTACCCCATGCCTTAAAGGTTTTTTCCTGATTTCCCATTTCGTTTACTAATTGTACCTATGCGAGATGTGCTGCTTCAATTGGCTCTAATCATGTGGCAAAGGTGAAATCGCTCGCCCCCAGCGCCCTCGCTGCACCTGACCCCAGACCATCACGAGGAAGGTAAATCACAGCAACCGAGAGGGCAAATGGTGATGAGATGAGCAGTTGGCTCTAATCTTGATCCCATTCCTGATTGGTCTGGTGCTGCAATTTGATGACCAATTCCTGCAAATTTGTTTGGTACAGCGTGCCAACCTAAAGTTGAAGCTGAAATTAAATCAGAAACTCTTGGAACAATGCCACATTCAGAAACTGCAATTCATGGGACTGCGCCAGTTGGCTCCATGGTTTTCCCTTGTTGATCTTTTGGATTCCTTGTTGCTCGAGGTTGGGATTCTCCCTAGTGGGTTCTGGTACACAATCCTGAGCTATTGTAGCCACTGGCACCTTCTGTATTGTGAGCTTCGAGGAATTTGAAATTGCAGCTGATCATGCCTGAGAGTTGCTGAGCTTCTGATGCCCTCTCCCATATGATGGTTTGCAAAGTTAACGCGACCTCTCATTTTGGTGACAAGGTCCGTGTATAGGGGGTTTCCAACCTGCGATGCTATTTTGCCTAAGCCCGTGGTTGACCAAAAGTCGACGGGCAATCCATAGATTTACATCCACAGGGGCATTTGTGTTCGCACCTCTGGTTTGAAAGAAAAAATTTCGGGCATGGCTTTGAGGTAAAGTGGGCAGCTATATATAATGTATTGCCCTCCCTTCTATATTGTACCACACTATTCTTTTGTGTTAAATTTGAAAACGAGCCACATGGAGTCATGGGTCAGTAGCTTATGTGGTGAATTCCATCGTTGCCACAGTGCTTGGACCCCTTTCCATCCGGGGAACCTCCCTAGGAATCGTCCGATTAAGCAATGGACAATAGTCTCCGCGAGCGGTTCTCGGTCTTCCTTTGTGAGTGTTGTTGGTTGCTACTCGGAAAGCCTAGAGGTTCCACTGTACAAAAATTTTGTACAAAGGTCTGAACCTTTTCCTAGCTACCATGTGTTCTTTTAAATTAAATTTTGGATCGCCTGCGGAACTTAACACGTTTGATCCAAAACTTAATCTATTTGTTCTTTTAGGTTTTGACTTGGATCTCCTGCGGAACTTAACACGTTCGACCCAAGTCACCTTAAGTTATTAATTCCATTAAATATTAATTTCCATAATCGGTTCCCAGTACTGACGTGACGAGGCACATGACCTTCTTGGTATGGGAGCAACCACCACCGACTAGACAAAACCTTTTATAGAAAGCTAATATTTAATTTCCTAAAATAACTTTAGGTTAACCGAAAAGAACAATCAAATCACAAAAAAAAAACAAAAGAACACTATATCGAAAACAAATTCGAAACTCTAGAATCGTATGCCTCTTGTATTTAGTATTATTTCCAAAAATAACTAGTATGATGCGGAAAGAAAAATTACTAGTTATACCTTTTAGAAAAACCTCTTGATCTTCTACCGTATTCCTCTTCTAACCTCGGACGTTGTGTGGGCAACGATCTTCCGAGATGAGAACCACCAAGCACCTTCTTCTTCCTTGCAAATTTCGGCCATCAAAACTTCTTCTAGGATGAAGAGGTTCGGCCACCACCACCATGCTCCAAGGGATGCTAGAAACAAAGCTTTCTTTCTCTCCTTCTTCTTCTTCTTCTCTAAACTTGATCCGGCCACCATATGGGTCTCCACAAGAAGGATGAGGTTCGGCCATCAAAGAGAAGAAAGGAGGAGAGGATGGCCGGCCACACCAAGGAAGAAAAAGAGAGAGGAAAAATAAATAGAGTTGTTCTCCCATGAAGGCACCTCTACCTCCTCTTTTATAATCCTTGGTCTTGGCAAATAAGGAAATTTAATTAAAAACTTCCTTAATTCTTTTGCCATGAAAAAGAAAAAATTATTTAATTAAAAACAATTTTCCTATTCTCAATTTACATGGCCGGCCACCATCAAGCTATAAACAAGGAGAGTTTTAATTAATTAAAACTTCCTAATTTGTCTCCAGAAATTTATAAAAAAATTCTCCAATAATTTTCCCTTCATGGTGGTTAATAAAAAGGAAATTTTATAAATTAAAATTCTTCTTTTAAACATGTGGATAATTTCCAAAAGGAAAGTTATCTCTTAAAAATTAAAATATCTTTTCAATCTACAAATAAGGAAAGATATCAAATCTTTTCTTAATCTTTTGTAAAAGAGAATATTTAATTTTTAAACTCTCTTTAAATTATTATCATGGTTAAAAAGGAAAGTTTTCTTAAAAATAAAATCTCCTTTCAATCTACAAATAAGGAAAGATTTCAAATCTTTTCTTAATCTTTTGTAGAAAGCTTTAAAAGGAAAGATTTAAATTTTAAACTCTCTTTTAAAACTATGATATCCACATAAGAAATAATTTTAATAAAAATCCCTTTTTAATATGATGTGGCAGGCCACCTTAAGGCTCAACCTTTAGGTCTGGCCGGCCCTAAGCTTGAGCTTCAAGCTTGGCTTGGCCGACCCCTATAAAGGTGGGTATGTGGTGGGTATAAATCTCTATATATAAGAGGCTACGATAGGGACCGAGAGGAGGAATTGGTTTTGGTCTCCCGATAAAATTAAGCATCCCGTGCTCGCCCCGAACACACAACTTAATTTTATCAATAATAATTCATTCCACTAGAGAACTATTATTGAACTACCGCACCAATCCCAAATTACATTTTGGGCTCCTTCTTATCATGAGTGTGTTAGTCTCCCTGTGTTTAAGATATCGAATGTCCACTAATTAAGTGAGTTATCGACAACTCATTTAATTAATATCTTAGTCCAAGAGTAGTACCACTCAACCTTATTATCATGTCGGACTAGGTCCACCTGCAGGGTTTAACATGACAATCCTTATGAGCTCCTCTTGAGGACATTATCAACCTAGATCTCTAGGACACAGCTTCCTTCTATAATCAACAACACACACTATAAGTGATACCATTTCCCAACTTATCGGGCTTATTGATTCATCGAACTAAATCTCACCCATTGATAAATTAAAGAAATAAATATCAAATATATGTGCTTGTTATTATATTAGGATTAAGAGCACACATTTCCATAATAACCGAGGTCTTTGTTTCTTTATAAAATCAGTATAAAAGAAACGACCTCAAATGGTCCTACTCAATACACTCTAAGTGTACTAGTGTAATTATACAGTCAAGATAAACTGATACCTAATTACACTACGACCTTCTAATGGTTTGTTCCTTTCCATTTTGATCGTGAGCTACTGTTTATAATTTATAAGGTACTGATAACATGATCCTCTGTGTGTGACACCACACATCATGTTATCTACAATATAAATTAATTGAACAACTACATTTATCATAAATGTAGACATTTGACCAATGTGATTCTTATTACTAGATAAATATTTATACCAAAAGGTAAGCTTTTAGTATACACCCTAACAAGTGTAATGTCACTTTCTGGCTGCTCTATCTTTTTTTAGTGCTGTATCCTCCGAGCAAGCCCTGTTTCGAGTGAACAGGCCATCCCATCGTCGGTGTTTCATAGGTTGCGGTGGCCTTCCCATCTCCTCGCCTCTTTTAGATTTCCCTTGCGCCTCACGAGTTTCCTGTTGGTGTGCTTCCTGTCCCACTAGTTCTGCCGACGTCTGGGATTGATGCATGGTTTCGCAGTTGTTCTCCAAACAGATTCGTTTTCCTTTATCTAACGCAGAGAGTGTTCCTATTCGGCGTAGCGCCGGGGGCAGGTGGCCAAGATCGAGTGATCCTTGGCTCCTTGTGCGTGGTCCATGACTATCCAGCTGCCCTACTATTACTGCTGCTCGGTCACTATTTGCCTCCTCCTGTCCGACTGTGCTCGCTACCGTGAGTCCCTGCTGTTGTAGTTGATGCGTCGCTCGCTGAGTAGTGGATCTTGCGTCGAATGGGAGCCCAGTGCCGTATGGGAGGGGTTCCCAACTCCTTTTCTGGCGCGGGGCAGCTGGCGCCTTCCTGTGCATTTCCAGTGGAGAAGATGATAAATAGGAACCGGCCTAATGAGCAATCCCCATCTCGCCGCTGAGTGGTTCTAGTTGACGTGTTTGACCTTTTCACCGCTGGATTTGTGGCCAAAGCCACCGTGGCCTAATTTCACACTGAGTTTGACTTTTTTTGACCCAATAATTTCTGTAGGTGACTTCGCAGGGGCTGCTTGTGGGTGCACACTACTTGATTTAACACTTAAGTTAAATGGTTTGATCCATGCATCAGACCCCGAATCCACAAACCCTATTTGACTTCTACTCTAGCTCTTTTTGATCCTACACTTAGCACTTTGTAAGATTATCCAACAATTTTAAAATAGATTCGTTTTTGTTGAGATGGTGACGAACACGGTTGAGATGCAACAGGCTCAACGCGTGAAAGCCCCCCTCCACTCAGATTAGAAATGTTCCAATCCACTACGGAGAAAGGCCAGAGTAGTTCACTACAATGAATCTCAAAAGGTGACAACAGAAGATGCTCTTCTACTTGACCACGCTCAATCTGGCTCGGTTCTTGACCGACGACTCTCCCAAATATGCTAAGAATACTGATGTTTAGGCAATCAGTCCAATGGAGGCATGGACTCATTTTGAGTTCCTTTGTCGAAACTACATCCTTAACTATCTTGCCGACTCGCTATACGATGTGTATAACATGAAGAGAATGGTTAAGGAGCTATGAGAGTCCTTAGACAAGAAATAAAGGTGGAGGATGAGAGGGCCAAGAAATTCATTGTGGGCCGATTCCTGTACTACAAGATGATAATTAGCTAAGTCCAAGATCTTTAGGTGATATTGCACAATATTTACTTGGAAGGTATGGTTCTAATTGAAACCTTTCAGGTGGCAACAATCATTGAGAAGTTGTCTCCTGATTGGAAAGACTTTAAGAACTACCTGAAACAAAAGCAAAATCAAAAGGAGATAAACGTAAAGGAACTCATTGTTAGATTTCACATCAAAGAAGACAACAAGAGTTTAGAGAGAAAGTTATTTTCTCAAACTACTATAAAAGCCATCATGGATGAGCACGGTCAAAACTCAAAATGGAAGCACTCCAAAGCTTCCAAGATGGACCCAGAGGAGGTAAAAGCAAGAAGTTCTCTGGGAAATGCTTTAACTGTAACTGAGTCGGTCACAAATCTTTGGAGTATATAAAACTAAAGAAGAAGCAGGAGACCAACCTGAATGAGAAACCATAAATGGATGACCTCTGCATCATGGTCTCCGAACTGAACCTGGTGGGTTCAAACCAATGGTAATGTTCGATCGATACTGGTACCATCAAACATATCTACTGTAATAAAGAGTTATTCCATAACTTTAAATAAATCCAAGATGAAATAAAACTGTCCATGGGAAACTCAGTATCTCAGACATCATGGGCCAAGAAATAGTGGTGTTGAAGCTAAGCTCAGGTAAGAAGTTAACTCTCAACAATGTGCTGTATATTCTGGAGATTCAGAAGAATTTAATATCCGGATCAGTTTAGAGCAAACATTGTTTCTGTATTGCGTTCAAGTCAGACAGAGTTGTTCTGTCTAAAAATGTAGTATTTTTAGGAAGAGGTTATGTAATTGATAGATTATTTAATCTCAGTGTAATAGCAATTATGACTAAGATTAATAAAATAATAAACTCTTTTATTTATATACTTGAGTCTTTTTGTTTGTGGTATAGTAGACTAGGACATGTTAACTATGATGTATTACATAGATTAATTAACATACAAAGCATACCTACATTCCACCTTGACCCAAAACACAAATGAGAGATTTATGTTGAAGAAAAAATGACAATGTCATCATTTCAACATGTTGAAAGAAGCAATGAACCATCCGGCCTAATTCACACTAACTTGTGCGACCTAAAAGGTACATCAAAACTTAGTGGGAATAAATACTTATTATTTTTGTAGATGATAAAACAAAATATTGTTATATATATTTTCTCAAAAGTAAAGATGAAGTTATAGATAAATTCGTTCTTTATAAAAATGAGGTTGAAAATCAACTTAATAAAAAGATTAAGGTAGTTTGAAGTGACCAATGTGGTGCATATGTATCATCATTCGCTGAGTTGTGTGTTAAACATGAAATCAGACACAAAACAACATCTCCTTATAGTCCTCAGGAAAATGCCATTGTTGAGCGAAAAAATCGCACTCTAAAGGAGATAATTAATGTTCTTTTATTTATCTCTGGACTACTAGAGTTCATGTGAGGGAAGTTGTATTAACAGTTAATTATCTTTTAAATAAGCTACCACAAAAGAAAATAAATAAGAGCCCTTATAAGTTGTGAAATGGAAGATAACTGTCCTACAAATATTTGTGAATGTGTGGGTGTCTTGCCAAAGTTTTAACACCTGATTTGAAAAAGGATTAAGATAGGATCAAAAACTGTTGATTGCATAATTATTTGATATGCACATAATAACAGTGTGTATCCATTTTTTGTATATAAGTCACAAGTACCAGATATACATAAGAACTTGATAATTAAATTAAGAAATGTCTCGTTCTTTGAACATGCGTTTTCATATAAAACTTGAGAGAAAGTAAGTTCCTCAAAATGGACATATGAAATACAAGAAGAAGTAGATGATGAACTAGTTGAGGTTGAATTTAGACGAAGTAAAAGATATCAAGTAGAAAAATCCTATGAAATGAATTTTATTAATTATATATTAGAAAGTGATCCCCAAAGTTACTCAAAAAGAGTAAGCTTTTTTGATGGACCAAATAAAAAAGGTAATTGCATCTGAGATAGACTCTATCTTACAAAATCACACTTTGAAACTTGTGGATCTTCCTCAGGGAAGTAAACTACCTAGTTGCAGGTGAATCTTTAAGTAGAAAAATAAACTCAAATTATGCAATTGATAAGTACAAGGTTAGATTGATAATCAAAGGATATCGATAATGATAATATCTTGATTACTTTGATACGTATTCTCTGGTATTGAGAATAACTTCCATTAGAGTATTTTTTACTATTACCGCTCTATGGAATATGAGAATATATCAGATAGATATAAAGACGGTCTTTCTAAATGTAGATTTAGAAGAAAAAATCTACATGGAGTAACTTGAAGGGTTTTCTATACTAGGGCAAAAAAATAAGGTTTGTAGATCAGTGAAGTCGTTATACGACTTGAAACAAATAACAAAGCAGTGATATAAAAAAATGATAATGCCATGAGGAAATGTGAATTCAAAATTAATGAATGTGATAAATGTGTCTATATGAAAGCAAGAAAGAATGACTATATCATCTTATGCTTATTTATAGATGACATATTTATCATTGAGAGTAGTGATAAGATAATTAAATCCACTAAAGACATGTTAAACTCAAGATTTGATATGAAAGACATGACCTAAATGATATGATTCTAGGAATTAAAATTTTTAGAACAGCAAAAGGACTTATTCTTAGTCAATTCCATTACATGGATAAAATTCTTAAAAAATTCACCAAGGGTGATACTGCGTTAGCACGAACATTAATAAATATGAGTCAACATCTATCGAATAATCGAGGAGAAAGTATCTCTCAGATAAAGTACTCTTGAGTGATTGGAAGTATGGAGTACCTGATAAATTGTACATTACTAGACTTAGCATATGTAGTAAGTAAATTGAGTAGATACACGAGTAATCTCGATGTTGAACACTGGAAAGGGATAATAAGAGTATTGAGGTATAATACGGCAAGTAAGGTGGGACCCCCGAAGTTGGGTTCGACTTTAAGAAAGTCAGCTAATGTTGCAGTCAAAGTCAAAAATGGATTAACTCTCGAGTCATATTGAAGTCATGCCAAAATAAGTCTAGTGTCACCGCCAAGTGCTCTGGTCGATCAGACCAAAAGGTCGATCAAATACGCTAAGCACATTGCTTGGCTAACCAAACTCTACATTCAAGTATAGTGGTCTAGTGCAAGATGAACCCCTGATAAAAATTTCGATCGGGCACATTGTCCGAGTGGATTAGAAATTCCCAACATAAACCCGATCAGCTCAAAGGTCGGTCGGACTTACAAGGTTCAGGTCCCTACTTCTCCAAATACATGGCTCTCAATTTACATTCACCTGGCCTCAATGTCGGTCGAACTTATGGGGCTTAACTCCTGACTTTTCCAAATGCAAGACTATCAACTTATATCCGATCAGCCCTAGAGCCGATTGGATCTCTAGGACTCAGATTCCCAATCATGGGCATGACCCTAAACTTACATCCGACCGATCCCAGTGCCGATAAGACATCTGGGACCCAGTTTCCTACATGAGTATGACTCTAGTCTACAGTCAGTCGACCCACAGCCGGTCAGACTCTCTCTAAGAAAGAGCATTGCCAGAGAATCATAACAATCTATCAGGGAATATGTCATTACTGTGACATATGCATGCAATGGAGTCTTTCTCCATCTATAGGAAGGTTGTCGTACATACTCCACCACCCGACATACTCAGACACCAGACATTTTCTATCTCATTAATGTGAAGGTTATGAAAGGCAACATAAAAAGGGGGTCCTCTCTGTTGGCTAGGTACGTGCATAAATGCATACACATCCACACAATAGCAAATTTATACTGTTGTTCTATTGTTCATCATTTTTTTCATTTCACTCAGCTACTGTTCTAATATGAGCATCGGAGTTCCTATGTCTAGGACCCCTTCCCTGATTCTCGCTCTAATGTTCCCGTTGACTCTGCTTGTGGTGTGTGCAAGTCTGCATCTCTTAGTTCTAAGATTGCTTAGCGCCATCTTCTTCCAATTCAGAGTCTTCTCCCAATCAACATACAAGCCACCTCGACGCCACCCCTAGCCAGCGCGCCATCTCCCTTGATTTTATACAGGATTAAATTTGACCTCATATGTGAGAACTTTGCCTGAATCTGAAATCCAAAGATGGAAGAGGCTAGAAGACTCACTACCATTACCTTGTCACAAGAAGACTTGGAGCTGCTAATAGCTGCTCTAGCACAGAAGTTAGTGCAACAACAGCAGGCAGTAGCTGGATGTCTTTTACAGAATAACCCTACTGCATCAATGTCGAACCCTCACGCCGAACGAGGGACCCCAGTGAAAAGCTCAATAAGGTTCCAACCTATTCCTCCTCCTCCTGCAAGCTTCGTGTAAGTACTTGCACAGCCGAGCAACTTGTTGCTTGTACCGCCTTCCCTGGTTGTGTATCATAGGGCACTATTTTGCACCCCAATCGATGATATGGGACGAGCGAAAAGGCCCCAAATATCATCTTTTGGAGACACATTTGTTCGAGACATTCGAAAGAAGAAAGCACTGATGACTAGTATTTTCCCTGAGCGGATAAGTGTGTTGTTCTCTCAAGAAATTTTGGAAGATGGACTGTTGAGTCACTTCCGCCCTTTGATAATCGGAGAATATGGAGGAGTGACCAACCTAGAAGATCATCTACTTAAATTTGAAAACACAGTAATCCTTCATCAATACATGGATGATGTTAAATGCTGAGTGTTCCTTACCACTCTTTCCCGCTCAGAACAAAGATGGTTCAGCCAGCTCCCGATTGAGTCCATTTGCCACTTCAAAGATTTTCACAAAGTCATCCTGCACCACTTTGCTAGTAAAAGGAAGTATCAAAAGACTGGTCTGAGTCTGTTTACGCTTAAGCAAGGGGCTAAAGAATCCCTGCCAACATACATTAGGCGATTCAACTAAATGGTGCTAGATGTTCCGTCCACCACTTCCGAGATATTAATAAGTGTCTTCTTTCAATGCCTTTTAGAAGGAGAATTTTTCCGTGCTCCTGTTAGAAAGCCCCCAAAGGACTTTGATGACCTGCTGGGAAAAGTGATCAAATACATTAATGTAGAGGAAGCTCAGACCACCTGGAAGGAGGTGACCGTTTCAGCTTTGATTGGTTAAGCCGGTCAGAAACCACTACCACCTCCGAAACACCCCAGAAACTCCCGGCCGAATCTTTTGTTAGTTCGGGAAGAAAGGGCAGTGCGAGGAGTGGATCAGTCACTACCTGAAAGGTACATATATTTTTGTGACTACTATTAATCTCCTCATCATGCTATAGTTAGTTTCATCAGTATGTCAAGAGGCTTTGTCGAACAGCCAAATCAAGAGAAGCAAATAAAGGATCAACCTCACCCTCCTCTCAAGGATCTTCTTGAAGAGCATAGTAGGCAGTGTTAGTGAGAGCCCTGTTAGTGAGTGCCCTAGAGCCAATCATATGATGATTGTTGTATGAACTCGATGTATCATATTCCTATATATATATAAAGATATTTCTTTATGGTTATTATACTTACTTGTATTGGTGCCAAATAACTGAGTATAATAACGTCCTTGAGTAGAAGGTTTTTATCTATATCAATCGATTGGTTGAATTGATGATGAGATGATATAGAGAACACTACTCTTAATCATT
The DNA here is from genome assembly GCF_018446385.1 of Zingiber officinale. Lineage (NCBI taxonomy): Eukaryota > Viridiplantae > Streptophyta > Magnoliopsida > Zingiberales > Zingiberaceae > Zingiber > Zingiber officinale. The sequence continues at coordinate 29,754,973 of NC_055994.1, forward strand.
CCTAGTCAAGTATTAACATTCAGGGACAATGTTAATGCGATGAGACTAGCATGTAAGTCAACTCGATGACTTGATCTCACAAGTTATGGATATTAGATATCAAGTTGACACATGGGTATGCATTGGAGAATGTATACTAAATGACCCGTAATGAGAAAGTATCATGGATCGTTATGAGTGTCATATACTTTCTCATGTGATTATTAGTATGACTATCAGTCCTTGGACCTGAAGTCACCATGGTTCCCTACATAAGGAGTTGCATACTTTGACTTCGTCAAATGTCACCCGTAAATAGGTGGACTATAAAGGCGACTACTGGGTATATAACAAATTATGCGGAGGGATGTGAGTGATGTAGATGGGATCTATCCCTCCTATATGACGGGAGTGACATTATGATTCTTGATAGAGTGAGACCACTAAGTGCATGGTCATGCCCAAATAGGTCAATATTAGATATTGAGCTCATTTGATTAGAGTGAGTCTACTTGGAGTTCAAGACATAAATTGATTAGAGGATGACACGGTCTATGCCTCAATTGATCAATTTAGATGTCAAGGATAGAAGGACATTGTCACATATTGTGAGAGTCACAATTAGTAGTCACAATGGTGATGTTGGATCTCAACATTCTTGTAACTTGGGTAGTAATGATGTGTTGCTAGATACCGCTCATTACTTATGTTTCTAAATGGGTTTAGGAGCATTGTCAATGTTACAAGAACCTATAGGGTCACACACAAAGAGCAGTTAGATAGCGATTAGGTTCATATGATGGACCAAGAGGATTAGGTTCATGTGATGAACCAAATTGGATTAAGAGTAATCCAAATTTGACTAATTGAGTTAGACTCAATGTGATTCATGTGTCGAATGAGTCTAGTTTAGACTATAATTCATTGAGTCAATTTAAACCAATGAATAGAGATTCATTAAATTAAATTGATTTGAATCAAAGGTTACATTTGATCAATAATGGGAGATAAGAGGTCAAGTTTGACTTGACTTGAGAGGGAAGATGAAGGGTCAAGTTTGACTTGACTAAATGTCACCTTATTGTGACTTGGCATGGGCCGGCCAATGATGATGTTCCATATCATCAAGGCTACATCATTATGTGCCACCTCATGAGGAAGACCAAGAGCCATGACTCTTGGTATTACATGGAGGTATAAGATGCTCCATTAAGCGGTCGGCCACATTAGATGTGCATTCAAGGGTTCTTCTTCTTCCTCCTCTCTTCATCTTTCTCTCCTTCTCCTCCATTGCCGAGACCTCTCAAGGGTGCTAGCACACTCTAAGTGGTTCTCTCCACCTTTTGTGTGGATACTGTAGGTCCCTTTGGAGGCCGGCAAGAGGGGAGGGGTGAATTGCCCTACAAAAATTAAACCAAAAACCTTTCTCGGATATTCAACTAATTAATAGACACTTTTAATTAAAAGGAAGAGACTAAATAAACAGCAATCAGACACAGAGGATTTACTTGGTTTACAATCAGAGGATTGCTAATCCAAGGCAAAGATGGCGCACTATCTGATTCTCCTCTGGGCGGAGTAGCCTCTTACAACATTGACAGTACAAAAGAAAATAAAGCACAGAGAAAAATGAATTACAAGTGAGTTGAATGATCTGTGCAAACCAGTGCTATATTTATACCACTGGTCGGGGCGCCCCGAAGGGGTTCCGGGCGCCCTGGGGGGATAAAACTTTATCCCCCAACGTTCAGATCGAGTTTGACTCGATCTGGTCAATATCTTCGGTCCGGGCGCCCCGGAGGGTTCCGGGCGCCCCATACCCCAAAAGTCAACTCTGGTTGACTTTTTCCGTCTGGTCGCTCTGCTTTGGTTCAACTCGTCTCGGTCCGGGTCTTCAACTCCGGCTCCGCTAGCTTGGGTGATCTCAGCCATTCGGAATAGGGCTCACCCGAACCCAAGTTCCGGCCTTCTCCTCGAGCAGCCTTCCTTCCCGGTTTCTCGTCCCTCGAACGGCGTGCACATTCTTCTCGTCCACCGGTGTACTCTTCCGCGGTCACCTCGTCCCTTGGACGCACCGAGCCCATCGGCTCTCTCCCCGTGTTGTCCTTCTCGCTAGCCGCGTCTTCCGCTCGACTTCCTGTATTCCTAAGATTTTGCACACTTAGACACAAGGGTTAAACAAACGCAGGACCTAACTTAGCTTGTTTGATCACATCAAAATAACTTGGGGTTCCAACAATCTCCCCCTTTTTGATGTAAGCAACTCAAGTTAAGTTAGGGTAAACATATGCAATAAAAACAATTTATATTCAAATAAGTCCAAATATTTTTCAATTGAAAAATTATATTACCTCCCCCTAGACTTAATATACTTCTCCCTCTTTGATCACATAAAAATTGGGGTTATAAACAAGTGTAAGGTAAATTCTAAAAAAATTTAAGTGTAAATTTTTTTTTTAAAATGTCTAAGTAAAGACACTCCTAAATTTTTTAAAAACAGTTATAAGTGTTAAAAAAAGTTTGAAACTTATTTCAACATTTCCTATTTTTTTTAATTTTCAGAAAAAAATTTCTAAGTTAATATTCATAAGAAATAATTCTAAGTCAATTTTTTAAAATTTTTAAGTCAAGTTAAAAAAATTTAAATATTTTCTAACACAAATTGAATAACTCTTTTAAAGCATTAAGTAATTTAAATTAATACTTTTTCAGTTAGTCAATTAAACTTTTCATTTTGATACTTGGCTTCCAGGTCGTGGCAAGACACTAGGCCTTCTTGGTTATTGGAGCAACAACCACTTCCTTAGACAAAGCCTCATAATGAAATTAGTTGTTTAATTTCCTTGCTGAAAATGCTAAGTCTAATTTTAATTTTAAATTAAACAGGTTTTTGGAACCCAATAGAGGTTCCTACCTACAGGATTAACCAAGTATTTCCTAGGTACATAGATTTTTGATATATTTCTAATTTAACTTTGATGAAATCTATAATACCAATTTAAACCTCTATAATTTCTAAAAGTAGAAATATTTGGACCATTAGATTTTTTCAATCTTTCTATTTCTTCTTTTAGTTTTTCATTTTCAATTTTCAATTTTCAATTTTCAATTTTCAATTTTCAATTTTCAATTTTCAATTTTTCAAAATCCTCTATAAGACATGATTTTGCCAAAATTATTTTTATTTCTAAAATTTCATTTTCTAATTTGGTATTTTTATTTTCTAATTTATACATGGATTTTGCCATTGCCTTAATACCAAAGTAAAGTTCATCAGGGGGTAAGAGGCATACCTCACTTACCATATCAGACTTGAAGCCTGAATCTCCCCCTGCTTCGCTACTTCCATCTGAGGTCGCTCTCCCTTCATCGATGCTGAGTTCTGATGTACTTTATCCTTCGTAGCTTGCCATCAGTGCTATCCCGACATATTCTTGAAGCTCAGACTCAGATGAAGAAGTGTCGTCCCAAGTAGCTTTTAGGTTCTTGTGCTTCTTGGGAATCTTGCCTTTGTCCTTCTTTAGTTCTGGGCAATCTTCTTTTAGGTGTCCTTCCTTTTGACACTGGTCGCAATGCATCCTTCTTCTATTTCTTGGATTCTTTTTATTCTGCATTTCTTTAAATTTATTAGCTCTAAAAAACTTTTTAAAGTTTCTTACCATGTACGCTTCCTGATCATCCTCTGAGTCTGACTCGAGTTCATCCCTTTTGATTGCGTTTAGCGCAATCATCTGGCTTGATTCCTTTGTTCCTGTACACCTGGTTTTATGCAATTCAAGAGTGGAGAACAGTTCTTCCAAACTACTTACCTCCAGGTCTTTCGAAATGTAGTAGGCGTCGATGATTGATGTCCATTTTGAAGTTTTGGGAAACGCATTGAGTGCGTATCGTATTGTTTCCCGATTTGTTACCGTTTCTCGAGGTTCTCGAGACCAGTAATCAGTTCTTTTACCTTTGCGTGTAGACTGGCTACCTTCTCACCTTTTTCCAGTCGGATGTTCATTAGCTTGTTCCGGAGGATGTCTCTTCTAGCGAGCTTCGCTTCGGACGTGCCTTCGTGGAGTTCTAGGAATTTCTCCCAGAGTTCTTTGGCAGATGAATAGCTTCCGATGCGGTTGACCTCTTGAGGCGGCAACACGCTCAGCAGGTGGTATTCCACACGGCTGTTTGCTACAGACTCATTTTGCTCCTTCTTTGTCCAATGACTCTCTTCTTTTTCTTCTCCATCTTGATTCATCGGAGCTACAAAACCATATTTCATAATAAACCGAATTTCGAAATCAGTTCTTAGGAATACCTCCATACGTCGCTTCCAGTCTGCGAAGTCCCCCTCGAATTTTGGTGGAACGATGCTTGGTCCGGCCATCTTGTTGCTTCGATCGGCGATTAGTCCTCCTGAAGCGCCTTTCTCTGATACCACTTGTAGGTCCCTTTGGAGGCCGGCAAGAGGGGAGGGGTGAATTGCCCTATAAAAATTAAACCAAAAACCTTTCTCGGATATTCAACTAATTAATAGACACTTGTAATAAAAAGGAAGAGACTAAATAAACAGAAATCAGACACAGAGGATTTACTTGGTTTGCAATCAGAGGATTGCTAATCCAAGGCAAAGATTGCGCACTATTTGATTCTCCTCTGGGCGGAGTAGCCTCTTACAGCGTTGACAGTACAAAAGAAAATAAAGCACAGAGAAAAATGAATTACAAGTGAGTTGAATGATCTGTGCAAACCAATGCTATATTTATAGCACTGGTCGGGGTGCCCTGAAGGGGTTCCGGGCGCCCTGGGGGGATAAAACTTTATCCCCCAACGTTCAGATCGAGTTTGACTTGATCTGGTCAATATCTTCGGTCCGGGCGCCCCGGAGGGTTCTGGGCGCCCCGGAGGGGTCCGGGCGCCCCGGTCAGCTCCGGGCGCCCCGTACCCCAAAAGTCAACTCTGGTTGACTTTTTCCGTCCGGTCGCTCTGCTTCGGTTCAGCTCGTCTCGATCCGGGTCTTCAACTCCGGCTCCGCTAGCTTGGGTGATCTCGGCCATCCGGAATAGGGCTCACCCGAACCCAAGTTCCGGCCTTCTCCTCGAGCAGCCTTCTTTCCCGATTTCTCGTCTCTCGAACGCCGCGCACGTTCTTCTCGTCCACTGGTGTACTCTTCCGCGGTCACCTCGTCCCTCGGATGCACCGAGCTCGTCGGCTCTCTCCTCGTGTCATCCTTCTCGCTAGCAGCGTCTTCCGCTCGACTTTCTGTGTTCCTAAGCTCCTGCACACTTAGACACAAGGGTTAAACAAACGCATGACCTAACTTAGCTTGTTTGATCACATCAAAACAACTTGGGGTTCCAACAGATATGTATAGAGGAGTGTACACTTGACACTCTACGAGATCCGACAACTATTTGGACGAGCGGGATAAGCGAAGGGCATCGCTACAAGGGTAAAACCTTTTTCCATGTAGATCTAAGGTAGATCTAGTGTAGATAAACATGTACATGAATATTTTTATTTATCTTCACACGGATCTGTGGCTAGCTTCGAGGTTTTCGCAACGCAAAAAGCGGTTTTGCGGCTCGAAAGTCTAACAGTGGTATCAGAGCCACGTGTGAAGCTTGTACATGTTTGTATTTGTTATTACGAAAAGGATTCAGATCTGTAATTTTTCTACTTCTACAAATTTTGTGAGTATTTTTCTTGTAAAGGCGAAGCAACAAATGTTTGGACACTTGTAGGCTTCAAATACCAAGAAAAACCTTCCGAAATGGTAAGGTTTCGCCTAAATAAAATTATTTTTTTTGGGGACAGCGGCTTAAGGTTCTATTAGATCAGTTTAGGACACTCGCGATATTCATTTCACGAGAAGGGGCGCTGCCCCTAACCCCACAATGGGTATTATCTCGCGATCGCATCCGAAAATTGTTAAATGAGACCGCCGAGAAGTTGTGACTCATAAAATTGATAAAATAGTAATAAAATTATAGAAATTTATGTAAAATACATAATTTATAATTATGTATGATATTGTGATGGTCATGGCCCAAAAACCCCAATGTGATTTGTTAAAATTGTGTTGTAATTCATAATATGGTCTGCGCACCATTTTTTTTATTGTGCGTGTTGTATATGATATGCGATCTGCGCGTCGTGCCTTCCTTATTATGTTCTTGTTGTAAATAGATTTTAGACTCAAATGTAACTTGAGTTTCATATTTGTAATGTACAAAATGAAACGGTGGAAGGTCCACTCAAGAAGGAGTTACGAGGAGGGTGCTGTCAACACATAGCGGTCAAAAGGAGGCGCTTGAAGAAGTCGTTGACCCTAGGTTGACCGTCCGATCTTTTCATTGGCTTGAGCAAATCGTAGTAGGACCATGACCTCATCACAAATTAATTAATCAGTATATATATATATATATATATCATTGCTTATGTGTATGTGATGCATGCTAATGTAGGGTAATTAGTGTCTTAATGCATATATGATACACATTCATAATTAGATTAGATCTTAATTAAGTCAACTCAAAATGCCTACCAAGTTTTTATACCCATTACTATCTTGATCATTTGTTGTTGTTGAATCTGCCAAAGCAGAGCAACGCATATTATCTTGGTAGGGTGCGGAGGGACAATCTTGGTCCCGCCTATCAAAGCTTGGGTGAGAACAAACTCAATTAAATTGAGTATAACTAGTTAACTCAATTGGATCGAGTAAAACTATAGGCATTTCCAACGGTTGGGAAGATAGGATAAAGATCACATTTATCTTGATCCTATAAACAAGAGTTATATAAAGATGTAATTGATAATTAGTTATCTACCGATCATACTAAGTCTTGAGTGATTTAGCCAAAGCTAACTCAAGGCGTAGTATGATGTGGATCTTGTCCCGCGAGAATTATAGCTAATTGGTATAAATCTAGTAGTGTGGTTTGACCACATCCATGACTTGATTCTACAAAAGTCCTATAATTCAGTGGGAGCATCATTTAGTTAAAGGTCTAATTAAATGATAAGTGGAATATGATATTTACTTTCTGCTTTATTTATGTTGCAGATTGCCATGTTGACGAACACGAATATTTTCTCCCTGCGTTCTGTCCTTGACAAGGACAAGCTCAATGGAGCTAATTTCCTGGACTGGTACAGGAATCTGAGAATCGTTCTCACACAAGAAAAAAAACTATACGTCCTGGAGCAGCCCATTCCGAAGCCACCTCCTGCCACTGCCACGCGAGCCGACCGAGATGCTTATAAGAAGCATCAAGATGATGCATTAGATGTGTCATGCCTCATTCTCGCAACCATGAACTCTGAGCTTCAGATGCAACACGAGTTGATGACTGCTTATGATATGGTTGAACATCTTCATCAACTATATTAAGGACAAGCAAGGCACGAGAGATTCGAGATCTCTAAGGCACTATTTCAGTGCAAGATGTAAGATGGGACTCCCGTAGGTCCATATGTACTCAAGATGATTAGGTACATAGAGAACCTACAGAGGTTGGGATTCCCACTTGGCCAAGAACTGGCCACTAACTTGATCTTGCAATCCTTGCCAGAAAGTTACAGTCAATTTGTCATAAATTACAACATAAACGAAATTGATAAGTCACTGCCTAAGCTGCTAAGCATGTTGTGAACTGCTGAGCTAAACCTTAAGAAGGTAAAGCCCAACTCCATTTTGATGGTGCAAAAGCATAAAGGCAAGGGCAAGCCTAAAGGTAAGGGAAAGTCCCAAGCCAAGGGCAAAGGCAAGGTAATGAAACCTAAATGAGGGATTGCCAAGGATGCTACCTGCTTCCACTATGGTCAGACCGGGCACTGGAAGAGGAACTACAAAGGATACCTGGAAGATCTTAAGAAGAAGAGAAATGAGATTTCTACTTCAGGTATATATGTTATAGAAGTCAATCTTTCTATTTCTTCATCGTGGGTATTAGATATCGGATGTGCTTCTCACATTTGTACTAATGTGCAGACGTCGAGAAATAGCAGGGCATTGACGAAGGGCTAGGTGGACCTACGAGTAGGCAATGGAGAACGGGTAGCTGCTGTTGCTGTAGGAACTTTCTTTCTATTTCTACCCTTTGGGCTTGTACTAGAATTAGATAAATGTTGTTATGTGCCTGCTCTCACAAAGAACATCATTTCAGTTTTTTGTTTAGACAAGAAAGGCTTTTCGTTTATAATAAAGAACAAATGTTGTTCTGTTTATTTAAACGATATATTCTATTGTAGTGCACCTCTGATAAACGGACTCTACATTCTAGACTTAGAGAACCCCATCTATAACATAAGTATCAAAAAGTTCAAGTCGAATGAAATGAACCGAATCTATCTCTGGCATTATCGCTTAAGTCATATAAATGAGAATCGCTTATCCCATCTCCATAAAGATGGTTTACTTGACTCATTTGATTTTGAATCATATGAGATATGCCAGTCATGCTTACTGGGCAAGATGACCAAAAATCCCTTTAGTGGACACAACGAAAGAGCAACTGACTTGTTAGGACTTATACATAGTGATATATGTGGCCCTTTCAATGTCACTGCCAGAGGTGGTTATAGGTACTTCATTACATTTACTAATGACTTCAGTAGATATGGTTATGTGTATCTGATAACACATAAGTCACAATCCTGTGAAAAGTTTAAAGAATTCAAAAATGAAGTAAAAAACCAGTTAGGCAAGAGTATTAAAATACTTCGATCAGATCGAGGTGGTGAATACCTTAGCCATGAGTTTCGTGACTATCTAGCTGAGTGTGGGATTCTATCCCAACTCACTCCTCCTGGAACACGACAGTGGAATTGTGTATCCGAAAGGAGGAATCATACCCTATTAGATATGGTATGATCTATGATGAGTCACACAGATCTTCCTATATCTTTTTGGGGATATGCTCTAGACACAGCAGCCTTCACACTTAACCATGTTCCATCCAAAGCTGTGATAAAGACACCATATAGGATATGGATTGGGAGAGATGCCCAGATATCTTTTATGAGGATTTGGGGTTGTGAGGCTTACGTTCGACGTCAAGTCTCAGACAAACTGGGACCCAAATCCGATAAGTGCTATTTTATAGGATATCCCAAGGAAATGAAGGGATATTACTTCTACATTTCCAGTCACCACAAAGTGTTTGTTGCTAAGACTGGGGTATTTCTAGAAAAGGATTTTGTTTCTAGAAAAACTAGTGGGAGTAGGTTCGATTTTGAAGAAGTTCAAGATATGGACCATAGCACTGAAGCCTTGATGGAAGTTGAACTGGAACCACAGAATGTTGTTGCACAAGGAGTTGAGGAACAACAACCAGTTCAAGTAGACCTACCTTTTCGCAGGTCTGACAGGATACGTCGTCAGCCTGAGAGATACTCATTTCTCTTGTCTGACCATGACGACATTATGCTCGTTGAGAATGAGTCTACCTCCTATCAGGAAGCTGTGATGAGACTAGATTCTGAGAAATGGCTAGAGGCCATGAGATCCGAGATGGAATCCATGTACACCAACTAAGTATGAACTTTGGTTGATCCACCTGAAGGTGTCAAACCCATTGGGTGTAAGTGGGTCTTTAAGAGAAAGACTGACATGGATAGACTTATTACCTATAAGGGTCGTTTGGTAGCTAAAGGTTTCAAGCAAATTCATGGTATTGACTACGATGAAACTTTTTCTCCAGTAGCGATGTTTAAGTGCATTCGGATCATGCTTGCTATTGCAGCATACCACGATTATGAGATCTGGCAGATGGATGTTAAAACCACGTTTCTGAATGGAAACTTGCTCGAGGATGTGTACATGATAAAATCTGAGGGTTTTGTAGATGCATTGCTTACTGGCAGAGTATGCAAGCTGCATAGTTCATTTATGGACTAAAGCAAGCTTCTCGGAGCTGGAATCTTCGATTCGATGATGCGATTAAATAGTTTGGTTTTATCAAGAATGAAGATGAACCCTGTGTCTACAAGAAGGTTGTTGGGAACACAGTTGTCTTCCTTGTATTATATGTGCATGACATACTACTCATTGGAAATGACATCCCTTTGCTGCAGTCTGTAAAGACTTGGCTGGGGAATTATTTCTCAATCAAGGACTTAGGTGAAGCAGCCTGTATTCTAGGTATAAAGATCTATAGAGATAGATCTAAGAGATTGCTTGGCCTAAGTCAAAGTACATATATTGACATGATATTACTACGGTTTGCCATGCAGAATTCCAAGAAAGGATTTCTGCCGATGTCACATGGTGTGAGTCTTTCGAAGACTCAAAGTCCCTCTTCTAGAGAGGAGAGAGACCGCATGGATAAGATCCCTTATGCTTCAGCCATAGGATCTATCATGTATGCTATGTTATGTACTCACCTGATGTTTCGTATGCTTTGAGCATGACAAGCAGATACCAGTCAGATCCAGATGAACGTCACTAGATAGCGGTGAAGAATATTCTTAAGTACTTGAGAATGACTAAAGAATATTTCTTGATATTTGGAGGCGATGGTGAGCTAGCTGTAAAGGATTACTGTGATGCCAGCTTCCAAACTGACCAGGATGATTATAGATCGCAGTCTGGGTTCATGTTTTACTTGAATGGTGGTGCTGTGGGCTGGAAGAGTTCGAAGCAGGACACAGTTGCTGATTCTACAACATAGACCGAGTATATTGCTGCATCAAAAGTAGCAAAGGAGGCAGTTTGGATCCGCAAGTTCATTATTGAGCTTGGGGGTGGTTCCTAGCATAGCAGATCCTATAGAGCTCTATTGTGACAACAATGGAGCAATTACGCAGGCTAAGGAATCTCGCTCACACCAGTGGATCAAACACATACTACGACGTTTCCATCTCATTCGAGAGATCATCGATAGAGGAGATGTGAAAATTTGCAGAGTACCCACAGAGTCTAACGTCGATGATCCCTTGACCAAGGCTTTAGCACAGAGAAAGCATGATGGTCACACTAGGTTATTGGGTGTTAGAGCCTACCCTGATTGACACTAGTGCTAGTGGGAGATTGTTAGTGAGAGCCCTGTTAGTGGGAGCCCTAGAGTCAATCATATGATGATTATTTTATGGACTCGATGTATCATATTCCTATATATATATATAAAGGCATTTCTTTATGGTTATTATACTTACTTGTATTAGTGCCAAATAACTGAGTATAATAGCGTCCTTGAGTAGAAGGTTCTTATCTATATCAATCGATTGGTTGAATTGATGATGAGATGATATAGAGAACACTACTCTTAATCATTCCTAATCAAGTATTAACATTCAGGGATAATGTTAATGTGATAAGAATAGCATGTAGGTCAACTCGATGACTTGATCTCACAAGTTATGGATATTAGATATCAAGTTGACACATGGGTATGCATTGGAGAATGTATACTAAATGACCCGTCATGAGAAAGTATTATGGATCGTTATATGAGTGTCATATACTTTCTCATGTGACTATTAGTATGACTAGCAGTTCTTGGACCTGAAGTCACCATGATTCCCTACATAAGGAGTTGCATACTTTGGTTTTGTCAAATGTCACCCATAAATAGGTGGACTATAAAGGCGACTACTGGGTATATATAACAAATAATGCAGAGGGATGTGAGTGATGTAGATGGGATCTATCCCTCCTATATGACGGGAGTGACATCATGATTCTTGATAGAGTGAGACCACTAAGTGCATGGTCATGCCCAAATAGGTCAATATGAGATATTGAGCTCATTTGATTAGAGTGAGTCTACTTGGAGTTCAAGACATAAATTGATTAGAGGATGGCACAGTCTATGCCTCAATTGATCAATTTAGATGTCAAGGATAGAATGACATTGTCACATATTGTGAGAGTCACAATTAGTAGTCACAATGGTGATGTTGGATCTCAACATTCTTGTAACTTGGGTAGTAATGATGTGTTACTAGATACCGCTCATTACTTATATTTCTAAATGAGTTTAGCAGCATTGCCAACGTTACAAGAACCTATAGGGTCACACACAAAGGGCAGTTAGATGGAGATTAGGTTCATATGATGGACCAAGAGGATTATGTTCATGTGATGAACCAAATTGGATTAAGAGTAATCCAAATTAGACTAATTGAGTTGGACTTAGTTTGATTCATGTGTCGAATGAGTCTAGTTTAGACTATGATTCATTGAGTCAATTTAAACCAATGAATAGAGATTCATTAAATTAAATTGATTTGAATCAAAAGTTAGATTTGATCAACCATGGGAGATAAGAGGTCAAGTTTGACTTGACTTGAGAGGGAAGATGAAAGGTCAAGTTTGACTTGACTAAATGCCACCTCATTGTGACTTGGCATGGGTCGGCCAATGATAATGTTTCACATCATCAAGGCTACATCATTAGGTGTCCCACCTCATGAGGAAGACCAAGAGCCATGACTCTTGGTATTACATGGAGGTATAAGATGCTCCATTAAGTGGCTGGCCACATTAGATGTGCGTTCAAGGCTTCTTCTTCTTCCTCCTCTCTTCATCTTTCTCTCCTTCTCCTCCATTGTCGAGACCTCTCAAGGGTGCTAGCACACTCTAAGTGGTTCTCTCCACCTTTTGTCCATGTGGATACGTGTAGAGGAGTGTACACTTGACACTCTACGAGATCCGACAACCATTTGGACGAGCGGGATAAGCGAAGGGCATCGCTACAAGGGTAAAACCTTTTTCCATGTAGATATAAGGTAGATCTAGTGTAGACAAACATGTACATGAATATTTTTATTTATCTTCGCACGGATCCGTGGCTAGCTTCGAGGTTTTCTTAATGCAAAAAACGGTTTTTGCGACTCGAAAGTCTAACAGGCAGAGCTAGACAGGCACTCAAAGCAAATAGCCAATCGCCAAATTTGAGGATCAAAACATCTGACTAGCTTAGTCCGATCAACATCCCCAAACAAACGCTAATCGATAGTAATCAAAATGGACAACATCCAACAATCAAGTCAAATATGATCGACAAGTCCTAAATAGCTTCAGTTGTAGGAATGCCCTGACAGGCAGCTCAGGCATACCAAATGGCTCATTCGTCCCTACTTTACAGCTTGAGATTATCCACTCAAACCAACCCAACAGATTATTCTAAAATTTGAATTTTATATGTTAATTCAAAATATATCTCTATCTTTAACATAACAAAAAGTTCAAGGTATTTGGATCATACATCGTGCCTTCTTAGTTATCCAAGGCATTCTGGCCATACACTGTGCCCCCACTCTCCAAGGCATTCAAGTCATATAATGTGCCTTCACTCTCCAAGGTATTCAGGTCATATACTATGTCTCCAATCGCCAAGACATTCAGGTCATACACTATACCTCCAATCTCCAAGGTATTCAGGTCATACAACATACCTTATGTTCTAAACTCTCATGTTGACCGACCGAGTTATAAGCGAGTATGCCCTCGCACCATGTTCCAAGATATTTAGGTCATATAATGTGCCTCCATTATTTAAGGCATTCGGGTCATACTACATACCTCTAAACTCTCGTGTTGATCGATCGAGTTATAAGAAAGCATGCTCTCGCTCCCAAGTCTCAAACTCTCATGCCGACCGATCGAGTTATAAGCGAGCATGCCCTTTCGCTCATGTTCCAAGGCATTCAGGTCATACACTATGCCTCTAAGCTCTAAGGAACTTGGGTCATACTTCGTGTCTATGCTCTAAGGCATCTGGGTCATACACTGTGCCTCCACTCTTCAAGGCATTCGGGTTATACACAATGCCTCCCAGACTCTCGTGTCGATTAGTCGAGTTATAAGCGAGCATGACCTCGCACCCATGTTCCAAGGCATTCAGGTCATACACTGTGCCTCCACTCTCTAAGGCATTTAGTTATACATTATGCCTCCAGACTCTCGTGCCACTCGGCCGAGATAAAAGCGAGCTTGCCCTCGTGCCTAAGTCCCAGACTCTCGTGCTGTTTGATCGAGTTATAACTGAGTCTTCTCTTATGACCAAGCCCCAAACTCTCGTGTCGATCAGCCAAGTTATAAGAGAGCATGCCCTCACGCCCGTGTTCTAAGGCGTTCAAGTCATAGACTATGCCTCTACTCTTTAAGGCATTTGGGTCATACACGGTGCCTCCAGACTCTCATTCCGCTTGGCCAAGTTAGAACTGGGCATGTCATCTCACCCATGTTCCAAGACATTCAGGTCATACACTGTACGCCCACTCTCTAAGGCATTCAGGTCAAACACCGTGCCTCCAGACTTCTGTACCGATCGGCTGAGTTATAAATGAGACTGTCCTCGTGCCCAAGTCCTAGACTCTCATGTCGCTTGGTCAAGTTATAAGAGAGTCTTCTCTCACGCCCAGGTCCCATACTTTTGTGCCACCCGACTGAGTTATAAGTGAGCCTGCTCTCGCGCCCATGCTCCAGACTCTTGTGTCGCTCAGCTGAGTTATAAGTGAGCTACTCTCACACCCTTGTTCTAAACTCTCGTGCCTCCTGACCGAGTTATAAACAAGTCAGCGCTTGTACCAATGTTCTAGACTCTCGCACTGCCCGACTGAGTTATAAGTGAGTATGCTCTCATGCTAATGTCCCAGACTCTCGCGTCTCTCGTTCGAGTTAAAAGTCTGTCTGCCCTCACACTTGTGTTCTAGACTCGTGTGTCAACCGACTAAGTTATAAGTGAGGTTACCCTCGAGCTTGTGTTCTAAACTATCGTGTCACTCAGCCGAGTTATAAATAAGTCTACCCTCGCACCTGTCCCAGACTCTCATACTACTCAATTGAGTTATAACCTAGCTTGCCCTCATGTCCAAGTTCTAAACTCTCATACCGCCTGACTAAGTTATAAGTGAGCTTATCCTCATGCCAATGTCCTAGACTCTCATGCCGCCTGATTGAGTTATAAGCGAGCCTACCCTCGCGTCTGTGTTCTAGACTCTTGTGCTGCTCGGTCGAGGTATAAGTGAGTCTGCCCTCATGCATGTGTTCCAGACTCTCATGTTGCTCGAGCAAGTTATGAGCAAACTTACCCTCATGCCTGTCCCAGACTTTCATGCTACTCGATCGAGTTATAAGCGAGTCTGCTCTCTAGTCCAAGTCCCAGACTCTCGTTCTAACTGGCCGAGTTATAAGTGAATCTACCCTCATGCCCAAGTCCTAGACTCTTGTTCTGATCAATTGAGTTATAAGCGAACCTCCCCTCACGCCTGTGTTCCAGACTCTCCTATCGCTCAACTGAGTTATAAGTAAGTCTATCCACACGCTTGTGTTCCAGACTCTTGTGCCGACCGACTGAGTTATAAAATAGTCTGCCCTCATGCTTGTGTTCCAGATTCAAGTACCCCATGGTGATTTTAATGTGATCAACCAAATCAAGTCAGGTCCTGTGTATTTGATTCTTATGTTGTGCAAGAGATTAGGATCACAAGAAGTTAAGCGAAAGATATAGTAGACGAGAAGGATGGCACGGGAATCGAGTTGACAGGATCGGTGCATCTGAGGTACGAGAAACTATGGAAGAGTACACAGGTAGAGAGAAAAGGACTCACGTGGTGCTTTTGAGGGACGAGAAGCCAGAGTGGAAGACTGCTTGAGGAGAAGGCCAGAGTTGGGTTCCGGTGAGCTTAACTCTGGAAGACCGGAGGATCACCCAAGTGACTAAGTTCTGCGCTTTTAACGTCTTGTACAAGGCTTCTTCGCTTCCAACTTGTGTCGAAGAAGGAGTATGTTAGTTGAGCTTCACTTGTCTTGGATTAGCAACCTCCCCAGTTGCAAACCAAGTAAACGCTTTTGCGTCATACTTATTTTTATACATTTTAGCTTCATTTATTAAAGTGTTTGATTTAATCAAAGTCAAAAGTTTCAGAAAGGATATTTTTGTAATTTCAGGCAATTTAACCCTCTTATCGGTCGTACCGGAACCAACAAGTGGTATCAGAGCGATGATGCTTCAGAAAGACTAATCTCCGATCGAAGCAAAGAAATCGATGGCTGGACCAAGTATCAATCTACCAAAGTTCAAGGGTAAGTTCACACACTAGAAACGTCAAATAGAGGTATTCCTAAAAACTTATTTCAAAATACTTTTAATAATCAAGTACAATTTTATAGTTTCCAAAGATCAACAAAGAGAGAAGAAAGTAGAACACCTTTGGATGAAGAAGAAGCAAAATGACTTCGTAGCCAATAGTAGAGTGGAATACCACTTGCTAAGAATTACACTCTCTTATCTCCTGATCAACTATATTTAGGAATAAAGTCTATGTCCAAATCTTTATGTAAACTTAAAACTAAGAATATAAATTTGAAGAAGGAAAATATGAATTTGAAAATAATTTTAGCTAAAGAATGCCAACTAGAAGAATTTGATAAAGTTAAAATTTAAAATGTAAAATTAAAAGAATAAATAAAATTTTTTAAAAATTCTATATGTTGAAATATTACTACTTCAAATTTAAGAAATTATCAAGGACTAAATTGATATTATAAATTCCAAAAGGATCAAATCAGAAAAATAAAAAATATATTTTAAGAAAATTTTTGATTAATCTAGTAGGTAGGAATCTATATTAGGTTTTAAAATCATGTTTAGGTTAAATTTTTATGCACGTTTTAATTTTAACTTGCTTTAATATTTTTAATTGCATGCTTAAAATTATCTAGCTCTTTCAAATAATTTTTTTTTTTATCTTTTCTATTCAAAATTAATTTAGATCTTAACTTTTTGGTCAAAAAAATAATTTTATTTCTTATCCGTAGACAAAATTTCGAAATTTTGTGATTGTTAATTAATTTTCTATGAATTTTTTTTATCAAAAATTTAATTTTTAATATTAAATTTTTTTCAAAAAATAAATCATCAAAAATTTATTTTTTCAGTAGATATGCTTCTTATTTTACATACTTAAAAAATTTTATAAAATGTTTCAAGCTCACAATCTATTTTTAAATATTTTTTAAGAAAATATATCTCTCTATATAAAATAATTCATCACTGTCTATATTAATTTTGTTTATTCTTGAAAAGTTTATCATAATTCTATATTATTGTGTGTATTAGTGACAAATATTTTTAGAATTTTTCAAAAATATAATCCATTTTTAAATTTATTTTTCTAAAAAATTAGTGTTTAATCGTAAAAATTTAGATTAACAAAAAATAAATTTCACATATGTTTTTAAGGTGTAGGGATGGCAATGGGGCGGGGCGGGGCGGGGCAGGGTTTGCCATTCCCATCCCCGCCCCATTCTTATTTTTTCGGGTTCGGGGATTCCCCGAACCCGAACCCACGGGTTCGGGGATTCCCCATCCCCGCCCCATTTCCAAATTGACCCAAACAAACCACCGACACCAGAAACAGTAGAATATTAACCCAAACAAATCACAGACACAGAAACTCCAAAATGGTAGCCACTGTATCATCAATTGCAATCCATGGAGGTGAAAGTTTAACTGCCATGTATTAATACCAATATTATCATCAATATTAATATTAATACATGTAATCTGATCTGGCATGAGCTATTCTAGTGTCTGTGGTTTGTTGGGTCAATTGATAATATTAATATTAATATCAATATTAATAATATTATTATTAATAATATTTTCAAAAATTTTAATATTAATATTAATACTATTATTAATACTTTTTTAAAAAATCATATTATTATTTAATAATAATAATAATAATAATAATATTCGGGGCGGGTTCGGGGATGGGGATAGTATTCCCATACCCGTCCCAAACCCGCCCCATCCCCAAAAAATCGGAGATCCCTATCCCTATTTTAGGTTTTCCCCGCGGGGCCCCAAACCCGCGGGGAAAATTACCATCCCTATTAAGTTGTAGTCACAATTTAGGCAACCCTTAGTATTTTTTTATCCCAAATTTTAATATGATTAAACGAGGAAAGAAAAGTTTAAATATAAAGAGATATAATTTTTTATATTAACCATCAATTTTTTACTAATTATTTCAATTTTTTTATTCATCGTTTCATTTTGCATATTAAATGTTTTAATTTGCAAATGTATTTACTTTTTTTTTTTAACTCTAACTTAATTTAGATTGTTTCATATGAAAAAAAAAGAGAGATTGTAAATACATGTGGTGATTTTGATGTGATCAACTAAGTCAAGTTAGGTTTTGTGTATTTAATCCTTGTATTTAAGTATGCGATCACATGAAATCGAGCAGAAGACGTGGTAGATAAGAAAGATGATATGAGAATCGAGTCGACGAATTCAATGCATTCGAGTGACAAGAAGTTACTGAAAAGTACACCGTTGGAACAAGAAGAATACGTACAGTGTTTATGAGAGATAAGAAATTAGAACGAAAGACTATTTGTGGAGAAGATCAAAATTGAATTGAGATGAACTCAATTTTAAAAGATCTGAGAATCATTCAACTGACCGGAGAAGGAGCCAAGGATTGGAGAAGCCGTTGAACAGTCAGCCGGAGGCTAATTGCACCGGGCGTCCGAACAATCTATGATTTGACATTTGATGAGTCAGAATCGGCACTTGGAGTTGGCAGCGACTCGACATTTGACAACTCAGTATTTGGCAATCGATGATTCGACAATCGATAACTTGACATTCAATAGTCAACAACTTGACATTCGACGGTCAGAATTCGCCAGTCGACAATCAAGCATATAAGATAGTCCATTTCTCCAACAAACACAGTCATCTCAAATAGTTTTTCTTTTCTTGTTTGACAGTCTGATAAAGGTTACTCAATAGATAAGTCTGTATTTAATTTTATAAATTTTGACTATTTTGCCTCTATCAAGATTGGGCAACATGAATTTGCAGGGAAGGCTTCCACACAGGTAAAGTCCTTCGTGCAGATGCTGTTGTGTGTGTGTGTGTGTGTGAGAGAGAGAGAGAGAGAGAGAGGCTGCTATTTCTTGAGCTGATTGTGTGCCTGCCATGGTAGTTTCGTCTGATAATGTTCTCAGAACATGGTAAAGTTCAGACTTTTTAAGAAACTCCATTGATGGGAAGACATTGAGCCATGGAATGCTTGAGGGCTAAAACCAAGTTTCTTACACTTGATATATGAAACTTGTTCCTGGAGGTCTCACAAAACTTGAGTGAATTATGAGGAATATCATCTCTAGCAAAATCCCTTGTTGGATGACGAAGGGATTAGAAATATTGACCTTGTCAACCTAGATTCCATGTGAAAAACCCTTCACTTGGTCAAAGTAGACTATATGTGGCACCTTTCCAACTCGGTTAAAAGCATTTGAAATCGGCTGAGTCTAGAAGAGTATTCAAATGAAGTCAAGTTTTTCTCTAGGAGAAGTCGGATGTTCATAAGGAACTCGATAGTATTCAAAGTCATTTGACCTACTTGGTAAAAGACTCGGCATTGCTTAGGTTTGCTTGGCCCAGCTCAAAGGTAGCTCAGTAGGAAGTATGAGAATTCATCCGAGTCGGAAGGCAGCTTCATCTAACAAGACATTCAAATAGAATTCGGACTTGATGGAGCAAAGAGTATGTTAAGTATGGAAGATATGTCAAATAAACAGTTGAAGTAGTTATTTGCGCGAATGACAAGGGTAAGGTGTGCCGCTTGCAAATACAGGAAGACCATTGTTACAAATGTGGAAGTTAATCTTTTTCTAAGAAAATAAGGATGTGTTTGGTATGCGTATTTTCTATTTTCATTTTTTGAAAAATACGTATTTTTTAGAAACAGAAAACGACTTTTTGTCATTTTCTGTTTTTCTAGAAAATACTAGCTATTTTTTTAGAAAATAAACACGAAAAACGCAAACCAAATACCATTTTTCAGAAAATGCGCGTTTTCCAGAAAATGAAAATAGAAAACGCGCGTACCAAACGCACCCTAAGTTTTCCTCGTTCTTGGGAGATATCAGTACAACTCATCGACCGGCCACCGACTGCTAACTCAACCCTTGTCGACCCACTAGCCCTGACACATGACTCATCAATACCTGACTCATCCATACCTGATCCGCTAAAGCTCGACTCATCAAAAATCAACCTGGTTAAAAGACAATAACTGATTCATCAAGAAAGTCGACTAGATACAACTAGGCAAGAAGCTCATCCTCGTTCTTGGACTAGAGCATTGGACAAAACTTATTTGAAACAGCCTCTCGGTTAAGCTGTTAAGGAGGATGATGACAAACCTACAGAGCCTAGGAAGATTTTGTAGGGTCGATTGTACGTGAGAGGAGGTATTTTAAATTTTTTTTTTTCAGTTTTAAAGCTGAGTGCACAACGAAATAAAACTAAATATAAAAGTAAAAAATAGAACACAGTTGATTTTTTCTTGGTTCAAAGTCTTTGGTGACTTCTACTCTAAGACTCAGATCCTTTGGATCTATTAACGAGTAATCCACTATCAAATCATAATTGAATACACAAATCGAAGGAGAAAGTGTAAGAACACCTATACACTTTTCTTTATACAATAATTAACTATAAACAGAATGTTACTCAATACTTAGACAGAGATCTGAATGCACTCATGTGTTGATGTTGGTCCGCCTGCAGTAGTCAGATGTAGCAGCGTCGCAACACAACAATTGATGTCGAAGCAACCAAATAGTCAAGGATTAGCGTAGAAGATTGATGTATTTTTCACATCCAACCTCCTTTTATAGATGAACCTGTTCTTATCAGTTCCATTAAATTCGGGATAAATTTTTCGATTTTAGATCTCGCGGATAATTTTGTAGAGAAAACTAATTAAATAATTCAGATCTTATCCATTTGCTTTGTTCGGTTTGATTTGGTTCGATTTGGTCTAGTCTGGTTCAGTTCAATCCGGTTCGGTCATATTCAGTTTGGTCCGATCTGGTCTGGTTCGATCTGGTTCAATTCACTTCATCCACTTGAAGCACTTCCAATTACTAGTTCGACACAACAATCTTTTGGATGCCATATCTTTTGACTCCGAATTCAGAATCATGCTCTGTCAGTGGTCATGCATCTAGAATTTGAAGATCTGTATATGTATTTACGGCACAAAGTTAAAATATATATATATACACACAAATAGTTTATTTATGAGTTAGATTCTGCCTTACCAAGATTAGGATCTAGTCATGGACTCAGCTTAGACTTCCAAAATGGATCTAAGCTAAAGTCCCGCTCGGACTCGTCCTCACTAGATCACTCTCCTCTAGTTAACTTACCTCACTTACCATTTGCAATCTCTTGACTTGCTTTTGACCCACCAGGTCTTTCTGTCAGAATCACACATCCAGACTTCAGACAGTCGTCTAGAATCGAACATCCCGACTAGACTTCAACCAGATATAAGGTCTTGCAGATCTAGTTGAACTTCCTGCCAGAATTGCACATTTGAACTTCAGCATGGTGTCAGGTCCTCTAGACCCATCAATTCCATGCACACTCTATAAAGAGGTTAGACAAACATAACATCTAATTTTAAATTATTTATCATTCATCAAAATCTAAGTTTGATCATTGATACTTACTGTACTAACAAATTTAAGGAGCAAGTGCTTCCTTATAAAACCTGGTTGCAATTTGGATGGTTTCACTAAAGATTGATTCGACAACTTTATTTGGTGTATGGTGTTTGTTTAATGATCTCATGACTTTCAGGAGTGTGTTTTAATGACAACAAAGAAAGTAATTATGGAAAATAATCTCGAATTGATTTCAATCAATTGAGATTTATCATATTTGGCATTATAATCAAAGATTGACAACAAAAGATAATATTTTCAAATTTATTATATTCACTACTACGATTATTATTATTATGATTGTATGTCATATTTAATATTTTCAATATTAGTTAGACAATTTGTATAAATAAGTCTTTGGCTTTATCAATATAATCATCTAAAAATAATTATTCTCTATTTTCTTTTATTTCAATCATGGTATAGAACCATGATCTATTATACCTATTTCTTCTTTCTGCATGTTTCTCGACATTTATTTGTCATCTTCAATCTCTGAATCTCTGTTTACTAATTCTTTTCTTTCAATTTCCCTCACGTTCTTTTTCTTTCTGTCTTTTTTTTTCTCTCTGTCTTTGTTTTTCCTCTATTTTTTTCACTTCCATTTTTTTCTTTCTCTATTTTTGTCCTCTGTTTTGGTTTTTTACTCTTTTCCTTTCCATGTTTTTTTACCTCTATCGCCACACCAAACAATAAGGTGTTCCATCGCCACCCCTTCTCTTGTCGTCTAGCTCTACCAGTGAGCCGACCCATCAGCATCACTACCTAGCAGCTTTGGAAATTACTAGACGGTTTCTACCGCTGCCTAACCAAGAAGTTGTGATCTCCTTGCGCCACCGGACAACAAGTTTCCAGCTGCCAAAATTTCTTCTAGCAAGCCACAACCGCAAATAAGGTCTATTACTATCAAAGGATGAGTTATTTTATTTTCGATGTCAAATACTCAACGACATCATGGTAGTCAAAAGTAAAGTTCAGACTGATGTCAAATTTATCACCTCGTTGGTCATACTGGTATTTATTGTTCTAAAAGATTTGATTGGTCTTATAGTCGAAGCAGATATCAAATTTGTCTCAGAGTTGGGCATATTAGTATTCAATGTCCTAAAAGATTTGACTCAAATTTTTCTGGTGGTCTTGCAACATTAGGACAACCAACTATTTCACAAGAAAAACTTGCATCTTCAAATCGACCATCTTCTAATATAGTTTCATTGACTCTTGAGAACCCAGGATGACATCCGTATTCAGGAGCAACTCATCATATTATACCAGAGTATGATATTCTTGCAGAAGCTTCGCCTTATCATGGACCTGACATGGTACAAATAGGTAACGACTTAGGTTTGCAAGTTATTCACCTTGAAAACACATCCTTTCACTCATGTGGTCGAACTTTTTGTATGCACAACACTCTTCACGTTCCTTCTATGACCAAAAATTTATTTTCTGTACGTCAATTTTCTTTTGATAATAATGTATTCTTTGAATTTCATCCTCATCATTATCTTGTGAAGGATCCCACGACAGGAACTACTCTACTCCGAGGAAACATTAAAGACGACCTCTATCATCTTCAACCCACTTATACTAATGCTTTTGTTGGAGAACGCACCAATAATTTTCTTAGCATGCATGTCTTGGTCATCCATCTCTACGTTTTGTTCAGAATATCATTAATCAGTATGGTTTACCAATTTCTTTAGCATTCTCATCTCATTTATATGAAGCTTGTATGAAAGTAAAATATTATAAATTACATTTTATGTCTACTCTCACCTCTAGTTTTCCTTTAGAAATTATTCACTCTGATATGTGGGGTCCTACTCCTATTCTATCTAATCAAGGTTTTTTTTATTATGTTATTTTTATTGATAATTTTAGTAAGTTTATTTAGATTTTTTCTATGAAAAGAAAGTCTGATCTCTTTAATATTTTTTATCATTTTCAGAAGCATGTTGAGCGTTTTTTTGATCGTAAAATACTCTCTCTTCATTCTAATTGGGGAGGAGAATATCAAGCCCTTCATCATTATCTTACCTCCTCGTGCATCCTTCATCGAGTCTCTTGTCCTCACACTCCTGAACAAAATGGATCTACTGAGAGGAAACATCGTCATATGATTAAAACGGCTTTAGCACTTCTTAATCATGCCTTAGTTCCACTTAAATTTTGAGATGATGTTGTCTAAACCTCAATATACCTTATCAATCATTTACCCACTCCAATACTTCAAAACAAAAGCCCATTGGAAAGACTTTATAATCGCTCTTCGGATTACTCTTTCTTCTATATCTTTGGTTGTGCATGCTATCCTTGGTTGCAACCTTACTCTAAACATAAATTAAACTCTCGGTCGCAACAATGTGTTTTTCTTAGTTATAGTAGTTTGCATCGTGGGAATCGTTGCCTTCATATATCAACTGGGTAGATATATATTTCTCAACGTGTTGCTTTTGATGAGTTTCTCTTTCCATTTGCAGTTGTTCCCTCGGACACTCCCTCAGATAATCAAAGTATTTTTCTGATTTCCCCGAATAGTATATCAAAACTATCACAGGTTGCTCTTGTTGGTACGGGAAGCATCCGACGATCGAACCTGAGTTTTGATAATGACAAAGGGTTCAAAGTTAATGTTATTTGTGATCTAACGAGTCTGAATGAGATTGCAGGAAAGTCCTAAGTGTACTTAGGCAAAAGTCCTAGCTGCGGTTAAACAGGTGAAAAACCCTAGGGGCGGTAACCCTAGGTCGTAGGAGGTGGTAACCCTAAACGAAAAGTCTTGGCGGGTCGAAGGCTTCGGGCAAAAACCCTAGAGACGGGGACTCTAGGTTGAAATCCTGGTATCGCGAACCGGATGGAAGACTGGACGGGTCGTAGAACAAACGTCCAATAGAAAGTCTTGGAGATTCAGACGCTGAGCAAAAGTCCAGTTGGTCTCGAGGATCAATCTAGAAAACAGGTAAACTCTCTTGAGTGGAGTAGGTGAGGACGCATTCCCCGATGAGGGAACAGTAGCATTGATTTGACCTAGGGTTTCTGGAGGTGAAATCCGAAGTTAGAACCGGACAGTCCGGAGACTGTCAAAATAACTTTCTATTTATCCTATTTTTTGTACGAATCTTGTTTTGCAGGGTATACTGTGTTTGTAGACTAAAATGCCTTGTAGGACGGAAATTACACAAGAAAGCCTCATATGAACAGTCCCTAGGCGCCCTCCATGGAGCTTGGAGGCATCTCAGGGGACTTGATCGACAGCCCCGTACAAGGCGCAAGGGCGCCCTCCATAGAGCTTGGAGCCACCCTAGACGCTGGAGGGAGGGTGCCCTCCATGGAACTTAGAGGCACCTTGGACGCTGCTTGGAGGGTGCCCTCCATGGAGCTTGTAGGCGCTCTAAGGTGGATAAGCAATGAAGATGGAGAACTTATTGACGTTGCGATTTTGGTGGGATTGGGGGCACCCTCCATGCTGTTGGAGGTGCCCTCCACGGGCTATATAGGCCTAGTTTGAGCAGTAACTTAGACAACACTTCAAATCGCAATCCGTCTTCCGTGTGCTGCTCAAAGAACGATCCGACAAAGCTATAACTCGACTCCGACTACCAGAAGCTTCAAATTTTCTATTTTTATTATCGGTATAATTTTTGCTACTGCTCTAAATTGTACTTCAAAGTTGTATTTTTCGAATTGATAGTGATTGCCCGAAGTAACGCTCAATGAGCGTGGGCCTTGGAGTAGGAGTCACCACAGGCTCCGAACCAAGTAAAACCCTTGGTGTTTGAGTATGTTTGTGTTTTAATTTTCCGCTGCGTATTTACTCTGAGTTTTTCCGAGATGAACGAATAAGCCACGAGCACTATTCACCCCCCCTCTAGCGCTTTCGATCCTACAGCTCCAACAAGACATAGTCAAAGTACAAGGGAAGATGGAATTTTGGGCTCTGCTCTATCTCCACCAAATTTTGCAAACTCAACATCTAGCAATGTTCCGCTCTCTAGTCCTGATTCCCATCAATCTGACCACTCATCTCCGAGTAGTTTCGATAATGATTCTCCTCGTCATATGCTTCCTCTAAGCGAGATTTATGCTCGATGCCCACAAGTTTTCACCTGCTATCCTCTTCCACAGACTCTAATTGCTTCTTCAAGTTTTGTTGAATCAACTAGCTTTACGTAGGCAGTCAAAGACTCAAATTGGCGTGCTGCGATGATGACAAAGTTTGATGCTCTTCTCCATAATTAAACATGGACCTTAGTTCCTCGTACTCCGTCTATGAATATTGTAGGCTCTAAATAAGTTTACCGAATTAAGTATCACGCAGATGGATCCATTGAACGCTATTGTTGCAAAATGTTTTAGTCAACAACCAGGCATTGATTCCAATGATACTTTTAGTCTGGTCGTCAAAATTACAACTATCATATTGTTACTGTCTATAGCTGTTAGCTCCAATTGGCTGATACAACAATTAGATGTTTCTAATGCTTTCCTTTATGGTCAACTTGAAGAAATTGTTTTTATGGAGCAACCACTAGGTTTCATCCACCAGTAACTTTCAATCCATGTTTGTAAACTTCAAAAATCTTTATATGATCTTCAACAAACACCTCATGCATGGTTTCATCGTCTATCTAATTGGCTTCATATTCAGGGTTTTTCTGGATCAAAAACTGACTCTTCGCTATTCTATAAATGCAATAAAAAATTTACCATATTTTTCCTAATTTATGTGGATGATATATATTTTAATAACTGGTAGTGATCAAGAAGACATCTCTTTTTTCTTCCATCTTCTTAATCAAAAGTTTCCAATTCGGGACCTCGGGAAGACTCATTTTTTCCTTAGCATTGAGTTTCTTCCACATGCTGAAGGTTGTTTTCTCTCTCAGAAGAAATATATCACTAGACTCCTTCAACGAGTTAAAATTGATGGCACGCATCCTATCTCCACACCAATCATTGAAGAAGATTTTAATGCTCCTTCTTCCTCTCCTTTAATGGCTGACCTTCAGATTTACCGAAGTATTATTGGTGCCCTATAATATGTCATCATTACATGACATGACATTGCTTTCGTAGTTAATTATGGCTGTCAATTTATGCATTCTCCCACCGAGTACCATTGGGAATGTGTTAAGAAAATTCTTCGTTATCTTAAAGGCATGATTTTACATGGTCTTCTTTTATATCGTTAGTCCTCACTAGAGTTGAATGCCTATAGTGATGCAGATTGGGTCGAATCTCCTGAAGATAGATGTTCGATTAGTGGATATGCAATATTTCTTGGACGAAATATTATTTCTTGCCTCTCAAAGAAGCAATATACAGTCTTTCGTTCTAGTATTGAAGCTGAATACAAAGCTATCGTCAATGCGGCATCCAAAATTATTTGGCTCCAATCTATTCTTTCATAATTACATTTTTCTCCACCCGTTATACCTAAAATCCGGTGTAATAACATAGGAGCAACTTATCTTGTGGAAAATCCAGTCTTTCATGCTCGTTCCAAGCACCTGGAGATTTATTTTCATTTTGTTCGCGAGCGTGTGGTGACTCGACAACTTTTGGTTTCTTATGTCTCTACGGAAGATCAAATTATTGATATATTCACTAAGTCATTATTTTGACAACGTTTTACTAAATTAGCAATCAAACTCAACGTTCGAACACTTCCGTTAAGTTTATAGTAATGACAACAAAGAAAGTAATTATGGAAAATAATCTTGAATTGATTTCAATCAATTGAGATTTATCATATTTGTCATTATAATCAAAGATGGACAACAAAAGATAATATTTCTAAATTTATTATATTCATTATTATGATTATTATTATTATAATTGTATGTTATATTTAATATTTTTTATTATTAATTAGATAATTTATATAAATAAATTTTTGACATCATCTAAATAATTATGCTCTATTTTTTTTTATTTCTATCATTTCTATCATGTTTTTTATTGAAGCCTCTGCCATGTTGACATTGACTGTTTTTTTTAACGAATTATTGGAGAAATATCTTGACTCTTGCTCTTAAAACACTAAATTGGTCGAATAACATGGAATTGCATACGACTTTCTTTACCAAACTTACTTGGAAGATAACTGAGTGTCGATCAGAAATCATCTCGTGTTTAATAATGTAACCAAGGCAATCATGATGCAGAAAAACACCAAGGCAGGAAGCATCTGATCATCTTCATGTCTGAAACTTTAATCTTCCTTTTCCCTCTCTTTTTATTTTTTTAATGAAAATTTGCCACTGGCAATCGCCAGTTCCTTCTTCTTTGCGTTTTTATAAAGAAAAAGGCAGATAAAAGCTAATCAATGGTGCACTTATTGAAGGAAAAGCACTGTCCAATGGTGATTACGAAATTAATTTCGAAAAAAAAAAGATTCATTAAAATGCATCTAATTTTCGAGCTTTGGCCACTATAAAAACAGAGTTCTAGCTGGCGACTGGCACAGCGGTGTTAACATCGAGAATGGCGACGCAGAAAGTGCTTGTTTTGTTCTTCTCCTTTTGGATGTTCGTCTCGTCGTCGTGTCAGTGTGCATGGATCTCAGAATCAGAATAACAATAACTTCAAAATGATGTTAATTTGATGGAGTACTGATCATGTTTCTGTGTTGTCGTTGTCGCAGACCAAATCCAGCTCATTCTGGTGAACAACTGCAACCACAGCGTGTGGCCGGGCACTCTCGGCAACGCCGGCCACGACCACCCCAGGGACGGCGGCTTCCACCTCGCCGCCTTCGAGGAAGCAGTCTTCGACGTGCCTACCGGTTGGTCGGGTCGGCTGTGGGGCAGGACGGGCTGCTGCTTCGACGAGCGCGGGCGGGGATCGTGCGCCACCGGCGACTGCGGCGGCGGCCTGCGCTGCGCCGGCGCGTGGGGAGTCCCGCCAGCGACGGTGGTCGAGATGACACTGGGAACGGCCGCCTCGTCGCTCCATTTCTACGACGTCAGCCTGGTGGATGGATTCAACGTGCCTTTGTCGATGACGCCGGTGGGCGGCGGGGCCGGGTGCGGCGTCGCGGTGTGCGACGTGGACTTGAACGCCTGCTGCCCGGCGGGGCTAGTGGTGGAGAGGGGAGGGCGGGTGGTGGGGTGTAACAGCGCCTGCCTGGCTCTCCGGAGCGACAAGTATTGCTGCACCGGCGAGTACGGCTCGCCGGCGAGGTGCAGGCCGACTCTATTCTCGCGGATCTTCAAGTCCCTCTGCCCTCGCGCGTACAGCTACGCCTTCGACGACGCCACGAGCTTGAACAAGTGCACGGCGACGCGGTATCTCGTTACCTTCTGCCCTCCGGCGAAGTAGGATCGCCGGAATCGAGCAACGCCTGTGTTCAATATCTTATTCCAGTACTCTTGTAGTTGTTTTGGTAACAGTGTTTTAAATAATTTTAATCAAGATTATTTGTTAAAATAATAGTTAAAAATTATTTCTAAATTGATAAAAATTAATTCAATATTATTAATTAGTTTTATATTATAATTTTGATAAGAATTATTTTATTTTATAACAATTTCCATCAAAATTACTGTAAAAACCTTCCTAATATATTTATTTTAATATCTACCCTTGCTTTGATACTCTTTCCTCCACGGGCACAGCGCGCTGCCCCAATCCATCCGCATTCCCTTTCCCTTCGAAACCCTAATCGCAGAGCAACCATGCTTCTCTCCCCCGGCCATTCCCCTCGCCAGATCTCGACTCCCCCATCCGCCTCCACCCTACACACCGATGGAGCTACGCCCTCCTCCTCCTCCACCGTCGTCAACCCTCGGAAGCGTGGCTCTACCGTCCTCGACGAGGAATCTTACGTCTCTGCTATAGAGCGCATCGTCGAGCGCGACTTCTTCCCCGACATCCCCAAGCTCCGCGATCGCCTCGACTGGCTCGAGGCTGTCCGATCTGGCGACCCCGTCCTCATCCGCGACGCCCAGCTCAAGATCCTCGAGCGCCGCGCAGCAGCGGCTGGGGGATCAGGCGCTGCCACCGCCTCCGCTCGCCGTTCCAGGACCCGCACCCCTGGGTCATCATTCTTTCCCTCCTTCTCCGCCACCCCCTTCGGTTCCACGCCTTCGACCCATCATGCCTCCGGCGACCCTGCCGCTCAGACCGCGCCTGATGATCCCTTGGCTGACATCGACACTTCTCTCTCACTGGATGACTTCCTCCGCCGGTACACCAGCGAGGACAACGAGAGCTTTTCTAAGATCTTAGAGAAAGTCAATCGAAAGAAGAGGGAGAAGTACGCCCACTTGCTGGAAGGCGAGAAGGAACCAGCTTTACTAACCCTAGAAGAGGAGAAGAGAGACCGGATAACTGATGGGTACGGCACCTCTGGGCAACCTGTGAGCACGTTGGAGGATTGGAAATACACGGCTAAGAATCTCCTCATGTATAATCCTGAAGAAAAGGGGGAGGCGCCACTGACGGAGGAGGAGCGGGCCGAGCGCCTGAAGGGTCTCACCAAGGAGATCGACCGCTCCAACACCCGGTTTCATGGGAAATCAGCACCCGAATCCAAGCCGACAAAGGACGAGGAAGCGGCTGCCATCCTTTATACCCCTGTCGCTGGCAACACTCCTGCTGGTGCTGCGTGGTCGTTTACTAATCGAGACGCTGAGAAATCAAAAAACTATGACTTGGAAGATTTGAGGAAGACTCCAAACCCCATGTATGTGGATTCCACGAAGAAAGCTGAGAATGGATACAGCTTCGTCAGGACGCCTTCCCCTGCTCCAGGTGTCGATGAATCCCCCTTCATGACGTGGGGAGAGATTGAGGGAACACCACTGAGATTGGACCTCGAGGAGTCACCTGTTGATATAGGAGGAAGTAGTGATGGGCCTCATTTTCGAATCCCACTGCCTTCGTCTCGAGATGTGAAAGCTCATTCCTTGGCGAGGGAAGCTGCACGAAAGGTGAGGGAAAGGTCCAAGATGTTTAAGAAGCCGCCACTGCCATCACCTGCCAGAGGAGGTAGTGCCAGCCCAAATGTGCGAACTCTTTCTCCAGCTGCTCAGAAGTTTGTGAGAAGAGCCATTGCCAAATCTTCTAGCTCCGTGGATGAGACTCTTCGAGCAAGCTATCGTGGGTCTAGCCCATTTTCTAGCACTCCTAAAGAGAAGTCAAGGTTCTCTAGAGATGGAAGCTCAGCATCAAGATCTCCTCCATCAAGGCCGGGATATGCTTCTCCTTGGTGATGTAAACTTTCTCTCTCCCGAGTTCTGCATAACAAAAAATGATTGTTTTTCTTTTCTCTTATGCCTACTGATATATATATAGATATATCATAGACACATGACAAGAATTTTTCACTTGTTCTATCGCCATAGCTAAATTGCACTGGTAGTGTCACTAGTAATTTGTGTTTACAGAATCTTTGCGTAAGAAGATTGTCTGCTACATACTTGCAAAAAACATATTTTGAAATCGAACCATTTACTAATGCAATTACCTATTTGCATGCTGGCTGTTTTCAGTTAACTTTTTGTCATGTAAACTAAATCAAGCTTGTGAGCTATCATTAAGCTTGTTTTTGCATTTTTCGTTTGATCATAGCATCCAAATCAATCCAAAGATGGATGGTTGAAGTTGTTTAAACTTGTGATTCTCATATAGATGACAATTAAACCCAGAAGCATAACTAGTTCAATGAGGTTCCCTATTAGCTTAATAATTACATTGAATCAATGGTTTCTCTTGTCTTACTCGTGAAGAATAAAATATTCACCCTTAAATTTAATTCATCGGCATTGTACACTTTTTAGGTCATTCATATGCTCTCACTGTTTAGTGTAGGAATAAGAAATGTTGGATTTGAATAAGCTGTGAAGTAATATGAATTTGTGAATTTCTACATCTCTTCTCCTTATTTCCTATTACTTCCTCTTTCTGTTCTTGTGCGCACTCGCAACACCCCGCTCGCCAACACCCTGCTAGTTTTAAAGAGATGATCATGGTAGCTCACTAATCTTAACGTCAGGGTACGAAGGAAGGAGTGAAGGAGTTAATATTCATTCATGTATAGTGAAGGAGTTAATATTCATTCATGTATAGTGAAAGAGTTAATAGTCATTCATGTATAGTGAAGGAGTTAATATTCATTCATGTTTTGCTTTTACTAGGTTTACGATTTCTTTGTTCCTACTTGTTCTTGGAGTGTTGGTATTATGCAAATCAGGTAATGTAAAAGAGGAGTTCCTAACTTGGCAGCAAGGCAGAGGCCGTAAGTCCAAGGGCACAACTTCGTGAGCAAAACCTGTAAGGAACTGCCCTCTCTAAGACCTGTATGACTTAGATGTCGAAAACTTGGGAAAGGGCAATTCATGAGTGATATAATAACTCCCGAACATCCGGCTTAAAGTACCTGGATCTTACTTCATCTACCACGGTTTCCACAAAACAATTAGCCAATAATTTTGCTATAGTCCGTGACAAAACCTGTTTATCCTCCTGAGTACATCTGAAAAACTTTAAATTAATACTTGAAATGTGTCAAGACCTAGAGAAAGAGGTCTCACAATTGAAAATTGCTTTGAAAAATCTGACAATTGTTTATACAGAAAATAGACCATTAACAAAGCAGGAAGTTAAAGAATTAGTTGCGGAGATAACAAAACAACCAAAGCTAGTTGAAAAAGAAGCTTTACGACTGATCGAGGAGCTTAATAAGAAGCTTGAAAGAGTGGAGAACTTGCTCCATAAACTGGAGAAGTGGACCATTTCATGAACAGCTGTATTAATTACAAAAAGCACGTCTTCTTACAAGGACGTCGTCAAAGCCACACAGAGCAGATCGAATCCCCTGTTGTTGGATTTGTGAAACCAAGTGAGTTCCAAAGTCTTGTTTCTGGAAACTCAGCGATAATCAAGCAGAATAACACGCAACTTCAGCTGCTGGTGCAAATAGCTGAAGACCTGAAGGACATAAAGGCGGATCTAAAGACACTTATCGAGCAAACAAAGGGGGAGTTCAATCCACCTTCATATCTGACGATTTAATTGATAAACTAAAGAATTTGTCTTTAGGCCCAGAAAACCCCAGAGAAGGAAGAGACAAGCTGAGAGTCTTTAAAGACCCTTACAAAATCTTGAAGGAAGAGCGGGAGAAACTAAAGAATTGATGGCAACAAGGGCAATTACTGAGCAACCTTCTAGTTCAACTCAGACTCCCCTCTTTGAAGACCAAATTCGAGAGTATCAAAGAAATCATAGGAGGATGTATAATCTGCAGCAAGCAACGAGAAGACTTGGCAGAGAGTCAGAGACTCCCCTCTTTGAAGACCAAATTCGAGAGTATCAAAGAAATCATAGGAGGATGTATAATCTGCAGCAAGCAATAAGAAGACTTGGCAGAAGCCTAACTGGAGGATCCACTCCAAAATATACTCTCGAACAACACATAGATCCTTAGGCTCAGTTGAGGTTATCTATGCAAGAAAAGGTGGTCATAGACCCTACGGAAGTATTGTACCACTCCATAAGGGATGACACACATCATCGAGTTTACGTGCATCGCTCCGAAGAGGCTATATTGGTAACTGAAGGAAACCAGTTGAACCAAATGTTTATACAAGAAGAAAGTTATAGCCAGCTTCAAAGAAGCAAGATGTAGTATATACATCTCAGCGTCTTACAGGTACGAATTCAAACACTTTATAGGCAGGAAGAAGGAACGATGGCTTTAATTGTCTTTAGGGACAATCGGTGGATAGGTGATCAAGCAATTTTAGCAACCATGGAAGTTGACCTCACACAAGGAAGCCAGCTAATATACATAATACCTAACATAATGTTAATTATTGGTGATTTCTTCAGAAATATTCATGTTTCAATTCTTACCAGAGGCTATGAACAATGAAGAAATGGTGAAGCTAACCTTCTTATTACTAGAGGATTAGTCGGAAGGCTCTCTAATACCCCTAACGTAGGCTTTGCCTACGAAATACAGGGAGTTATGGATTATTTGACTAGCCGAGGAGTACAAGCACTACCGGGAAGTAGGTATTCCACTACCCGTCTACAAGGATTGAACTAGATTATCAAATCCATGCAAATATGCATTCCCATGCAACCCTCTGAAGTAAATAGTAGAAATCTAATGGATGGAAGGATTTCTTTAAGCTTCAATAATTACACGGCTGCACCTTCATCAAGACCACCTCATTATAATACAAAAGACGAGGAGATGCAGAGTGATGAGGAGTCTTTTTAGACACTAGCAGTCCTAGTGGAGCAAGCTCCTGGTGTTCTTGTCTACACAGATGATGAAGGATACCATGATCAACCAACAAAAGAATCTCCTTTTGTGCTAGTACAAAAAATTCATCATAATGCAATTTTACCCCAGTAAAAATCTAGTGGTGCTGCAGGATTTGACTTAGCAGCCAGTCAACGATGCGTCATAAAGCCAAGAGGACGAGGCCAAGTTCCAACAAGCCTCAGCATGGAAATCCCTTGGGAGAGCTATGGACGCATTGTAGCTCGATCTAGGCCACTCAGAACATTCTCTCCCAGATGAGAAGGGTGTTCTCTTCAGAAGACCCAACCACAGGCTCAACAACTATCCAAGATGCAGCATACAAAGACATTGAGAAATTATCTTGCAACAGCAAGAAAAATATTGTCAAATATATGAACGACTACCTTAAGCTGGCATCAAAGACTGACAGATTATTTACTGGGCCTGAATTATCAGAAAAATTATGGCTCAAAATGCTAGGGGACTTAGAAAACAAAATCAAAGAGGCCTTTGACACAAAATACCCGAGCCTCACGGTTGGAGTGTTTCCAAGGGTAATGTTTGCTTACAAGTTTCTAGAGCAAGAGTGTAAAGATGTTGCTTTTAGGAGGTCTTAAAGATCTCTCATTCTGTAGTTAGATCCCTATTTCGGGTTATTATGGAGATTTCCAATCTTTTGAAAAAGGAAAGGAGCTGGCTACTGAAGTTGCTAGTGTGTTATATAAAGAATCTACTAGTAACATAACAGCGGCTCAGGAAATCAAAGGACCTAAGTTGGTGAAGAATATGTTATACAACTTGACGGTGGAAATGGATATTCCTGGACTTCTTAGATTCTCACTAAAGGCTATCTTGGACACTGAAGCGATCACTTGTTGTGTGGACCAGAAATCAGTACCAAAAGAAGCTCTAGAAGAAAATGCATTCATGGTACATTTCAGTGGAATTAACTCTTAACAGACCGCCAGATTAAAACTCAAACCAAGGAAAATGTTTATAGGGGAAAACATATTTAGAATCCTCTATACTTACATCTTTCCAATGACCCTTGGTGATTGATCCGGTTGTAAGAACAGGGGACCCCCGTCCGGTGGGGTCAACGCCACGTGGAAGTCAAAATGGTAGGTGGCCGGCCGGAGAGGGAGTGGGCTGATCGACCGGCCGGCCGGCCGGTGTCTAGGTGATGGTTATAGGCGCCCTGTCGAAAGTCAGGGTTTCGGCGCTCAACGGACAATATCACATAGCCGAGCGGATCGCTTGGCCGAATACACGAGGTAGCATACTGCTAATAGTCTCTACAAAGCACCCCCACCGAGAATCTTCCTACACCGTTATATGTGTGTGCCTGGTCGGACGTAAGGCGGATGCAAGCCGGCCGGACGCTCGGAGGCCGGCCGGCCGGACGCTAGTTCGGGAACCAAGTGGAAAAGGACAAGGGACATCTTTTTCTGACAACGGGTATGTTCCACATGTAGGCCATACTCCAAATCTTACGACAGGGGGTTCCGTTGTCCCATCAAGGACATGCTTTGACTGTAGCAGTATGGGTCAGGTAAGCTTTCTGACAGACACATACCGAGGTATGGGTTGCGGACACGTACGTGCCTCGGTGGACGTGCAGGAGCTCTTTCACCGCTCTATATAAAGAGCCTCATACTTCGCCGGAGGTACGAAAGATACAACTTGGGAGTCACTTGTTTTACTGCTAGCTTGCCTGACTTGAGCATCGGAGGGTCGCCGCCGGGAACCCCTTCCCGGCACGACTTCTGTGCAGGTTCGCCGGAGCTTCGTACGATTAGCCGGGGATCTCCATCAGTGACTCGGAGAGCGCCACGTGCCTAGCGTCCGTTGATTCAGCATTCGGACAGGATCAAATTGGCGCCGTTCTTCTTTTCTAAGTCGGAAATGGCCGTGTTTTTCCGAGTGGTGGCCAAGGTTATTTTTGTGTCGAGCGACTTGACTTGTCGCTCGGACTCGGCCAGGGCGTGGGCCTGATCGGCCGTCTTTTTCTGCTCGGCCGCCAGCAAATCTTGAGCCTTCTTAAGCTTCTTCTGCAGCTCGGAATATGAAGGGCCCTGAGGGCCGGACGGACCAACTGCTGCCTTCAGTTGTCGCAGCTCTTCATCCACGAAGGCCAAGCGGTTGGAAATCGCAATTTCCTCCACCCATCTCTGACGAGAGAAATTAGAAGCTGTTAGTGGCCGATCGGAAGAAATGAATACAAAAGTTGGTAGATTACAAACTTACCCCCGTGGCCTGCTGCATATGGCTGTTAGCCAAATTCCCGATGGGGATCATGGCGACGCGGGCCCGAGCGTCTGCCCACATCTCGGCGAGAGGCCCCTTCAGGGTGATAGTATGCTCGGGCACAGTCGGTTGGTCGGCCTCTAGCAGCAGCTCTTCAGTCGGGAGATGAAGAGTAACCCGAATCGTGCGGCCATGACCGGGGGTCGTCCTACCGGCAGTCGGAAGGGGATCAGAAGCCGGCGCAGAAAACTGCGAATGAATGGTCGAGCGTTGGACTGAATGACGAGCAGGCGGAAGAGTGCTCACCGGAGTAGCTTCGATTGGAGCAGCCGGTTCGTCCCATTCAGAAGGTGTTCGGTCGGACGAAATGGCTTCGATCTCAGGCGCCTTGCCTCGAGCGACTGCGGTGGCCCGGTCGGAGGGTTGGACCGCGGAGGTAGCCGAGCGCAGCGGAGTCTCCACTCGGCGCCTCTTTTGCAGAGGCTGCTCCTCCTCCCGAGCGGAACCTTCCTCGGGGGCAGTTGGTTCTCTAGGGGGGGTGGCTCCGCTGGCCACGTTTTGCTGAGAAGCTTGAGCGGCCGACTCAGCTTGAGTCCCGCTCTCTCCTTCATGGGATCCGACCGGTTGGATACCCAGCGCTTCCATCTCTTTGGCCGCCGCGGCTTCTAGAGCTGCCGCCTTTCTCTTCAAAACGCCGGCCATCACCGAATCCATGACGATGTCCGCTGCAAAGGAAAGAAAAGAAATCAGTTAGCAATCAAAATAAATGCCAAAGTAAAATTCTTACCGAAGCCGGTCGGAAGAGGAGTCCGTATGGGACTCAGGCCGAAGATGTACATCACTCCTTCGTGAAGAAGCTTATTGATGTCAAGGCGCAGACCGGCTAGCATATTTGCAGCATGGAGGTAGTCCGGTCGGGTCTTGAATTTCTTCAGCTCGGGAGTGGGGGGTAGGCTGACCTACCACTGGGTCGGGAAGTTGGCCCGATCGGGCATACGGATGTAGAAAAAATAATCCTTCCAATGTTTATTGGAAGTAGGTAGCTTGTTGAAGAAGACTAAGCCGAGTCGAGCTTGGAACATGAAGGTGCCCGGCTTGGCTTGCTTGGGGGTAATAGAAATAAAAAAAGACCTCCGGTCGGAGGGGGATGTTGTGAATCTTGAACAAAACAACAACACCACAGAGGAGACGAAAGGTGTTGGGTACCAGACTGCCGAGCGGCACACCGAAAAAATTACAAACATCTACGATGAACGGATGTACAGGGAAGCGCAGACCGCGCGGCGGCTTGTGCGGCCGAGCGGAGGGACCGGCTAAGCGAATTTCGAAATCATCTGGGATTTCGAAATTGTCTGTCAGAACATCGAAGTCCCGCTGTTCGAATCGGGACTGCATGGTAGTGTACCATGGACCGAGGGACTGGTCTTCAGGATGAGAAGAACCAGCCATGAGCCGAGCGGGAGAAATCAAAAAGGCAGAAAGGTAGAAGAAAGATGGTATCAAGTGAAAAGAGCACTCGGGAAGCGAAAACTGGGGAAAGAAATGTGAAGAAAGTATCGAAGACGAGAAAGAAAAGGGGAGAATCTTACGGAAAAAAGGATCGAGGGAGGAACACCGAAGATCAACGAAAGCAGGAAAACACGATCGTCGGAGCTCTAGAACGAGACGAATAACTGGGGGCACGCGTGAGGAGGAATGAGGCAACGGCGGAGCAAACGAAGATTTTATAGGGTGGAGGTCGGGCGGCCTCCACCGTTGGATCCGAGTCACGGGAATCAAAGCGCGCATCGCGCCGTCCATTTCGAATCGCTTCGATCACATCAAAGCACCATGCCACCGCCGCTGTACGGTGATGGCAGTATGCCACGTGGCATTCGACCATTCGAAGTATTTAATGAACGCATGCTCAGCCTTAATGTCGAAGATTGGCGCAGAACACGAGGGGATCCAGTGAATGCCATTGTTGATTCACTTTAAGGCCATCTCTGCGGCAGACCGATCGGATGATACTAGCACAGAGGATCAGCCCGGCTAAATTCGCAGTCCAGTCAGTCGGACAAATCGCCTCCTTCGACTAGACTTGAAGGGGAGGCAAGTGATCCGGTTGTAAGAACAGGGGACCCCTGTCCGGTGGGGTCAACGCCACGTGGAAGTCAAAATGGCAGGTGGCCGGCCGGAGAGGGAGTGGGCTGATCGGCCGGCCGGCCGGCCGGTGTCTAGGTGATGGTTATAGGCGCCCTGTCGAAAGTCAGGGTTTCGGCGCTCAACGGACAATATCACATAGCCGAGCGGATCGCTTGGCCGAATACACGAGGTAGCATACTGCTAATAGTCTCTACAAAGCACCCCCACCGAGAATCTTCCTACACCGTTATATGTGTGTGCCTGGTTGGACGTAAGGCGGATGCAAGCCGGCCGGACGCTCGGAGGCCGGCCGGCCGGACGCTAGTTCGGGAACCAAGTGGAAAAGGACAAGGGACATCTTTTTCTGACAGCGGGTATGTTCCACATGTAGGTCATACTCTAAATCTTATGACAGGGGGTTCCGTTGTCCCATCAAGGACATGCTTTGACTGTAGCAGTATGGGTCAGGTAAGCTTTCTGACAGACACATACCGAGGTATGGGTTGCGGACACGTACGCGCCTCGATGGACGTGCAGGAGCTCTTTCACCGCTCTATATAAAGAGCCTCATACTTCGCCGGAGGTACGAAAGATATAACTTGGGAGTCACTTGTTTTACTGCTAGCTTTCCTGACTTGAGCGTCGGAGGGTCACCGCCGGGAACTCCTTCCCGACACGACTTCTGTGCAGGTTCGCCGGAGCTTCGGACGATTAGCCGGGGATCTCCATCAGCGACTCGGAGAGCGCCACGTGCCCAGCGTCCGTTGATTCAGCATTCGGACAGTATCAGTGATAATATTCAGATGATCATAAGATGCAACTTCATTCGGGCAATGCATGGAGGCGTCAGAATCGAAGGGAACGTGGTAACATTCTATAAAAACTTGACCACGATTAATACCTTACCCTCTGTTGCCATAGCTGCAACTGTTGAAGAGCTAGAGCTTGAGGAGGAAGAATACATACAGATAAAAGAAATGATGTTTTATTCTTCTGAAGAAATGTCAAAGAAATTCCAAGAGAAATTTAAACTTTTATTAATAAGGTTAAAAGATCAAGCGTTTTTAGGAGGAAATCCCCTACTTTACTGGACCAGGAACCAAGTCTTATGTCATCTGGATATCAAGAATCCTGATTTTACAATAGAAGACAAGCCACTAAAAAACTTAACTCCCCAGCAAAAGGAGGCGTTTGCAAGACATGCAAAAGCTTTGTTGGAACTAGGAGTCATAAGGCCAAGTAAAAGTAGGCAGCGAACGACAACCATTATTGTCAACTCCGGAACAACTATTGATCCGAAGATAGGAAAAGAGACTAAAGGCAAAGAAAGGATGGTGTTCAACTATAAACGCCTTAATAACCTTACCAATAAAGATCAATATAGCCTGCCAGGAATAAAAACGATCTTCCAAAATGTTAGTAACTGCAAGATTTATTCTAAATTTGACCCTAAAAGTGGATTCCATCAGGTTGCAATGCACTTAGACTCCATCGAATGGACATCATTTTGGATTCTAGAAGGTCTTTATGAGTGGTTGGTAATGTTATTCGATCTCAAGAAAACACCAGTTATTTTCCAAAGAAAATGGATAATTGTTTTAGGGGTTGACTTTTTTCGGTTCGGGTCCTCTGCTTTGGTGCTGCTCGTCTCGATCCGGATCTTCCGCTCCAGCTTCGTTCGCTTGGGTGATTTCGGTCATCCGGAATAAGACTCACCCGAACCCAACTTTCATCCTTCTTGAGCAACCTTCCGCTCTGATTTTTCGTCCATCGAAAACACTGCGCGCCTCCTTCTCTGTTCGTGTACTCTTTCGCAACACCTCGTCCCTTAGACGCAGCGAGTCTGTTGGCTCTCTCCCGTGTCGTCCTTCTCCCTAACTGCGTCTTTTGCTCGACTTCCTGTGCTCCTAAGATCCTGCACACTTAGACACAAGGTTAAACACAACAGGACCTAATTTAACTTATTTGATCACATTAAAACTACCTTGGGGTACCAATAATCTATCCCTTTTTGATGTAAGCAACCCAAGTTAAGTTAGGGTAAATTAACATAAACATAAAGGCAATTAAAGTGAAAAATTAAAAAATTAATTTTAATCTATCAATCTACCTCCCCCTAGACTTAATCTTTTTCTTCTCCCGCTTTGATCACATAAAAATGGGGTACCAAGAAAAATCTAAGGATAATTCTGATTTTAAAATAAAAAAAACTTATCAAGTTTAAAAATTTTGAAACTTATTTTGATATTAAAAAATAATTTTGCAATAATTTTATAAACTTTAAGTGTTGGGGAAAAAAAATTCTAAGTAAGAAAATTTCACGCAGAAAAATTTTCTAAGTTTTTGTGCAACGTATAAAATAAATTTCGATAAAGCAAAGTTTATAAAATAACTTAAAAACTTTAAGTTAAATAGAAAAAAAATTGAGAAATTTTTCTAAGTTAAATAAATTTGCAGAGAAAAATTTATGAATTTTTCCAAAAAAAAAATTGAGTAACTATTTAAAGCATTATTTAATTTCAATTTTAATACTCTATCAGTTAGTCAATTAAACATTTTATTTCAATATCTGGCTTCTAGGCTGTGGCGAGACACTAAGCCTTCTTGGTAATTGGAGCAACAACCTCTTTCTAGACAAAGTCTCATAAGGAAATTAAACGTCTAATGTACTCTCTGAAAGCCCTAAGTCCAATTAAACTTTTAATTAAGACAAGTGTTTGAAATCCAATATAAGTTCGAGTCTACTGGATTAATTAAAAATCTTTTGGATATATATTTCTTCAAAATTTTCTTAACTTGTCATTTGTGATATTTAAAATATCAGTTTAAATTATATCTTTTATTGTTTTGATTAAATGAACGTGCACGATTTTTCAAGTATGTTATTTCTTTTTGTAAATTACCATTCTCCAATTTTATTTTATCAAATTCTTCTAATGTACAAGATTTTGCTAGAATTAATTTTAATTTTTTAATTTCTTTTCCTAATTTGCAATAATTTTTAGATAATAATTTAATGAATCTAAACATTTCTATCGGGAAGAAGAGATTGTACCTGACTTACCTTGTTGATCTTGTTGTCCGTGGCTCCCCCTAAACTGCTGCTTTCTTCCGATGTTGCTTCCCCTTCATCGATGCTCATTTCGGATGAGTTTACTTCGTGTTCATCTTCTTGATGACTTGCCATTAATGCAAGTTCGGAGAAAATCTCAATTTCTAATTTGGATGATGTTTCGTCCCACGTCGCCTTTAAAGTCTTGTACTTATTCATTTGGACAGACTTCTTTCCTTATCCTTATCCTTGTTTCTTAACTTAGGGCAATTGCCCTTAACGTGCTCTTCTTCGTTGCAGTGGTAGCATCTGATTGTCCTTTTTTTTTCTACCCTGCGGATGATTAGTTTTTCTTGATTTAAATAACTTTTTAAAACGCTTTACCATCATTACCATTTCTTAGAGATATAAAAGACATCTACTAGTGATGCCCATTTTGTATTTCTAGAAAATGCATTAAGAGCGTACCTTAGCAAATCTCGGTTGCTTACCTTTTCTCTGAGATTCGAAAGTCCAGTGATGAGCTACTTAGTCCTCAAGTGAAGGTGTGTGATCGTTTTGTCTTCTTCAAATTGTAGGTTGGTGAGCTGGTTGGGAAGTAAGTCCCATCTCGCAAGCTTGGTTTCGGACGTCCCTTCGTGTAGCTCAAGGAACTTCTCCCAAAGCTCCTTTGCCGAGTTGTAGGTGTCGATCTGGTTGACTTCTTATGGCGGAAGGATGTTCAGCAGATGAAACTCTACTTTGCCATTTGCCACGTAGTCGGTCTGCTCTTTCTTTGTCTACTGGTATTTTTCCTTACCCTTAGGTGCTACAAAATCGAACTTCATTATTAAAAGTAATTCAAAGTCGATTTTAAAAAATACCTGCATTCTCTTTTTTCAGCTAATGAACTCCCCCTTGAAGTTCGATGGGTATATGCTCGGTCCGACCATTGATTTGGTGCTTCGATCGGGTGTTAGTCCTCCTAAAGCGTCATAACTCTGATACCACTTGTTAGGACTGTTGGCTAGCTAGAAGGGGGGTTGAATAGCCCTGCACAAAATCAAAACAAATGAACCCTTCTCGGACTTAAAAGAACACTTGCATAAAATAATTAAATGATCAGAAAAAGAACAAGGCTCAGAGTTTTTATTTGGTTACAACCGGGGAGATTGTTAATCCAAGGAAATGAATTGCATTACTTTCTCCTTCAAGCAGAGAAATCTCTTTACAGTAATTTACGCACAAAAATGAAGAAGCTAAACAAAGAGCAAAGCGTGTTCAAGTGTTGTGTTGGATTGTTGGGCCAGTTAGAAGGGGGTTGAATAGCCCTATATAAAATAAAACAGAAAATACCCTTCTTAGACTTAAATGAACACTTGCATAAAGATATAATAGAAAATGAACTAAAAAGAAAAAGACACTTGAATTTATTTGGTTACAACCAGGGAGGTTGTTAATATAAGGAAGTGAAATGTATTAACTCTCCTTAGGCGGAGAAGCCTCTTTACAGTAGTGTAAGCACAAAAAATTAGAAGCTAAATGAAAACTAGAGCGTGTACAAGTATTGTTGCAAGAATGCTTGTTATTGTAACTTCTTGGACCAATGCTATATTTATAGCCTTGGTCATGGCGCCTGGAAGGGTTCCAGGTGCCTGGAGGGGGATAAAACTTTATCCCCTCCGTAACGGATCGCGGTCAAACTGTTGGGATTTTTGGGCCGTAAAAACCGCTTTTGCGTTGCGAAAACCCCGAATCCCATGCCACCGATCCATGCGAAGTAATAAAATTTCGTAAAAACTTCGTGTACATGTTTTCTAGCCTAGATCTGCACTAGATCTACAAGGAAGAGACTTATACCTTTGTAGCGAAGCCCTTCGCGTATCCCGCTCATCCAAGGTTCGCCGAATCTCAAGGTTGTCAAGTGTACAACCCTCTATGCGTATCCACACGAACAAATCGATGGAGAGAACCTCTAAAGATATGCTAGCAACCTTAGAGGATCAGCAATGGTGGAGGAGAGGGAGAGAAGAAAGGTAGAGAGGAAGAAGAAGGAGGTCACACCAAGCAAAATGAAACTCTCACTTGTGTTAAAGTGGTCGGCCACTTCAAGAAGGGGTTTTTAAACCCCATGGGATATCAAGAGTCACAACTCTTGATCTCCCTCATGATGTGGCACATACATATGCTAATCTTGATGATGTGGAACATCATCATTGGCCCACTTAATGTCAACTCACAAATGAGGAGGCAATGGTCAAGTCAAACTTAACCTTTCATCTTCCTCTCAAGTCAAGTCAAACTTGACCTCTTCTCTCCTATGGTTGATCAAATCTAACCATTGGTTCAAGTCAATTTTAATTTAATGAATCTCTATTCATTGAATTAAATTGGATCAATGAGTCTAAGTCCAAATTAGACTCATTTAACACATGAACCAAATTGAGTCCAACTCAATTAGTTTACTTTGGATTACTCTTAATCCAATTTGGTTCATCATATGAACCTAATCCTCTAGGTACATCAAATGAACATAATCTCCATCTAATTGCCCTTTGTGTGTGACCTTATAGGTTTTTGTAACGTTGGCAATGCTCCTAAACCCATTTAGAAGCATAAGTAATGAGCGGTATCTAGCAACACATCATTACTACCCAAGTTACAAGAATGTTGAAATCCAACATCACCTTGTGACTACTAATTGTGACCCCTCACAATATATGACAAGTGTCCTTCTATCCTTGACATCTAGATTGATTAATGTGAGGCATAGACCGTGTCATCCTCTAATCAATCTAAATCTTGAATCCCAAGTAGACTCACTCAATCAAATGAGCTCAACATCTCATATTGGCTCATTTGGACATGGTCATGCACTTAGTGGTTTCACTCTATCAAGAATAATGATATCACTCCCATCATATATGAGGGATAGATCTCATCTACATCACTCACATCCCTCCGCATAATTTGTTACATACCCAGTAATCGCCTTTATAGTCCACCCAGTTACGGGTGACGTTAGACGAAGCCAAAG
Organism: Zingiber officinale; assembly: GCF_018446385.1. Lineage (NCBI taxonomy): Eukaryota > Viridiplantae > Streptophyta > Magnoliopsida > Zingiberales > Zingiberaceae > Zingiber > Zingiber officinale. Next base: position 29,799,125 of record NC_055994.1, read on the forward strand.
TATATAACTCCTTATGTAGGGAACCATGGGGACTTTAGGTCCAAGGACTAATAGTCATACCAATAGCCACATGAGAAAGTATATGACACTCATATAACGATCCATGATACTTTCTCATGGCGAGTCATTCAGTATACATTCTCCAATGCATACCCATGTGTCAACTTGATATCTCAATATCCATGACTTGTGAGATCAAGTCATCGAGTTGACCTACATGCTAGTCTCGTCACATTAACATTGTCCCTGAATGTTAATATTTGACTAGGAATAATTAAGAGTAGTGTTCCTTATATCATCTCACTATCGATTCAACCAATCGATTGATATAGGTAAGAACCTTCTACTCAAGGACACTATTATACTTAGTTATTTGGCACCAATACAAGTAAGTATAATAACCATAAACAAATGCCTTTATATACATAAGAAATATGATACAATGAGTCCATACAACAATCATCAAATGATTGGCTCTAAAGCTCTAACTAACAATCTCCCACTAGCACTAGTGTCAATCAGTATAGGCTCTAAGGCCTAATGACTTAGTGTGACCATCATGCTTTCTCTGTGCCAAAGCCTTGGTCAAGGGATCTGCGATGTTAGCCTCAGTGGGTACTCTGTAAATTTTCACATCTCCTCTATCGATGATCTCCCGAATGAGATGGAAGCGTCGTAGTATGTGTTTGGTCCGCTGGTATGAGTGAGGTTCCTTAGCCTGTGCTATTGCTCCATTGTTGTCACAATAGAGCTCTATGGGATCAGCTATGCTAGGAACCACCCCAAGTTCAGTAATGAACTTGCGGATCCAAACTGCCTCCTTTGCTGCTTCTGATGCAGCAATATACTCGGCCTCTGTTGTAGAATCAGTGATTGTGTCCTGCTTCAAACTCTTCCAGCTCACAGCACCACCATTTATGCGAAACACGAACCCAGACTGCGATCGATAATCATCCTGGTCAGTTTGGAAGCTAGCATCACTGTAACCCTTTACAGCTAGCTCGTCATCGCCTCCATATATCAAGAAATATTCTTTAGTCCTTCTCAAGTACTTAAGAATATTCTTGACCGCTATCCAATGACTTTAACCTGGATCTGACTGGTATTTGCTCGTCATGCTTAAAGCATACGAGACATCAGGATGAGTACATAGCATGACGTACATAATAGATCCTATGGCTGAAGCATAAGGGATCTGATCCATGCGGTCTCTCTCCTCTCTAGAAGAGGGACCTTGAGTCTTCGAAAGACTCACACCATGTGACATCGGCAGAAATCCCTTCTTGGAGTTCTGCATGGCAAACCGTAGTAGTACCTTGTCAATGTATGTACTCTGACTTAGGCCAAGCAATCTCTTAGATCTATCTCTATAGATCTGTATGCCTAGAATGTGGGATGCTTCACCTAAGTCCTTCATTGAGAAACAAGTCCCTAGCCAAGTCTTGACAGACTGCAGCAAAGGGATGCCCTTCCCAATGAGTAGTATGTCATCCACATACAATATAAGGAAGACAACTATGTTTCCTACAACCTTCTTGTAGATACAAGGTTCATCTTCATTCTTGATGAGACCAAACTGTTTGATTGCATCATCAAATCAAAGATTCCAGCTCCGAGAAGCTTGCTTTAATCTATAAATGGACCTATGCAGCTTGCATACTCTGCCAGTATGCTGTGGATCTACAAAACCCTCAGGTTGTGTCATGTACACATCCTCGAGCAGGTTTCCATTCAGAAACGCGGTTTTGACATCCATCTACCACATCTCATAATCATGGTACGCTGCAATAGCAAGCATGATCCAAATGGATTTAAACATCGCTACTGGAGAAAAGGTTTCATCATAGTCAATACCATGAATTTGGTTGAAACCTTTTGCTACCAAGTGACCCTTATAAATAAGTCCATCCATGTCAGTCTTTCTCTTAAAGACCCACTTACACCCAATGGGTTTGACCCCTTCAGGTGGATCAACCAAGGTCCATACTTGGTTAGTGTACATGGTTTCCATCTCGGATCTCATAGCCTCTAGCCATTTCTTGGAATATGGTCTCATCACAGCTTCCTGATAGGAGGTAGGCTCATCCTCAATGAGCACAACGTCATCATGGTCAGACAAGAGAAATGAATATCTCTCAGGCTGACGACGTACCCTATCAGACCTGCGAAGAGGTAGGTCTACTTGAACTGGTTGTTGTTCCTTAACTCCTTGTGGAACAATATCATCCACAACACTTTGTGGTTCCAGTTCAACTTCCATCGAGGCTTCAATGCTATGGTTCACATCTTGAACTTCTTCAAGATCGAACGTACTCTCACTAGTCTTTCTAGAAACAAAATCTCTTTCTAGAAATACCCCAGTCTTAGCCACAACTATCTTATGTTGACTGGGAATGTAGAAGTAATTGATAGATCGATAAAGTGTGATAGAGGGGGGGGGGTGAATATCACGCTCTTTTAAAACTTTTCTTTTCGTATTTCAAAACAATTCAAGTAAGCAGCGGAAAATATAAAGAGACAAGTTCGTTTACTTCGTTTGGAGCCTAGCTCGACTCCTACTCGAAGGTTCACAGTCCTTCACTGCACCGATGAGCAATCCACTAAGATTCTTCTTCCCGAAAATCTCGGAAAGAAGTAATGCGTACAAAATACAATAATAAAAGATAGTAACAAGCCTACTATCTTATATGAGTTTAAGTGCAATACAAAAGTAAAGTATACCGACATTATATGAAAGTTGAAGCTCGGTCAGCACTTGCTTGCGTGTAGAAGAGTTTTAGAACAGTAGCACGAACAATAGCAGCTAGCACAGAGATTGACTTCGAACCCGAACAGTATTATTCAGCCCTGGACCTCTAGCTCTCTTTATAAGAACCTTCGACGTTCGGTCGACCGATCCCTGGGTTCGGTCGACCGAACCCGCTCCATTCCTTCTGTGTTGAGGTTCGCTGAGATCTGATCTTCGAGCATTAACTGATCATTAATGGTTCGGTCGACCGATAACCTTGTTCGGTCGACCGAACGGTGAATTTCCCTTCTCGGCGAGATTCACACTTAATGCTCCATTAATGCTTTTATTGGTTCGGTCGACCGAACCTCATTTTTGGTCGACCGATCATGCTGTGATACCATGTTTGCGAGCCTGAACTGTTTTTCCAAATTTTCCTGTTCGGTCGACCGAACCTTTTTTCGGTTGACTGATAAAATGCTTTGATCGGTCGACTGAACCTCTTGTTCAGTTGACTGAACCCTTGGTAAATTGAAGGTTCCTGAGTGCTGGTCGCGTGGCCGCTGACAGAGCCTGATTCTGAGTTCTGAGTCAAAAGTTATGACCATTTGAACTCCAAGGGGTCATATGATTCTGCAACACAAAGTTAGTTCGATATAACAATAATATTCCTGCAAAATCAAGTTAGCACAGTTATAATACATGAATAGTAATATGCATGAGTATAACAGTTAGGACTGTCTTGATCTCAACTTGGAAACCTTCCCGGTTTCTTCAGTTGGATCAGCGACCTTAGGTTGTTCCCTTCAGGAACCAGACCTCACTGTCGCTCCTCCAGTTATTTACCTCAACCTATCTGCCAAACGTTGGTCCTCCAGACCTGTTTGGACTTTACTGTCTGGCCATGACTAGGGCTTTCCTGATTGAGTAAATAGCCTACACACTTAGCCAAATCATCAGATCATAACAAGACTTAACTTGAACCTTTGACAACATCAAAACTCAGGTTTGATTCTGGTGCACCTTGCACCAACAGTAATATCCCTTTATTTCCTTGGGATATCCAATAAAATAGCACTTATCAGATTTGGATCCCAATTTGACCGAGACTTGACATCGAACGTAAGCCTCACAACCCCAAATCCTCATAAAAGACACCTGGGCATCTCTCCCAGGCCATATCATATATGGTGTCTTTATTACAGCCATAGATGGAACTCGGTTGAGAATGAAGGCTGCTGTGTCTAGAGCATAGCCCCAAACATACATTGGAAGATCTGTGTCACTCATCATAGACCGCACCATATCTAATAAGGTGTGATTCCTCCTTTCAGATACACCATTCCACTAAACATTTATCTAGAAATAAGAATCACATTGGTCAAATGTCTACATTTATGATAAATGTAATTGTTCAATTAATTTATATTGTAGATAACATGGTGTGTGGTGTCACACACAGAAGATCATGTTATCGGTTCCTTATAAATTATAAACAGTAGCTCACGACCAAGATGGAAAGGAACAAACCATTGGAAGGTCGTAGTGTAATTAGGTATTAGTTTATCTTAACTATATAATTACACTAGTACACTTAGAGTGTATTGAGTAGGACCATTTGAGGTCGTTTCTTTTATACTGACTTTATAAAGGAACAAAGACCTCAGTTATTATGGAAGTGTGTGCTCTTAATCCTAATATAATAACAAGCACATATATTTGATATTTATTTCTTTAATTTATCAATGGGTGAGATTTAGTTCGATAAATCAATAAGCCCGATAAGTTGGGAAATGATATCACTTATAGTATGTGTTGTTGATTATAGAAGGAAACTGTGTCCTAGTAATCTAGGTTGAGAATGTCCTCAAGAGGAGCTCATAAGGATTGTCATGTTAAATCTTGCAGGTGGACTTAGTCCGACATGACGATAAGGTTGAGTGATACTACTCTTGGACTAAGATATTAATTAAATGAGTTGTCAGTAACTCACTTAATTAGTGGACATTCGACATCTTAAACACGGGGAGACTAACATACTCATAATAACAAGGAGCCCAAAAATGTAATTTGGGATTGGTGCGGTAGTTCAATAATAGTTCTCTAGTGCAATGAATTATTATTGATAAAATTAAGTTGTGTGTTCGGGGCGAACATGGGATGCTTAATTTTATCGGGAGACCAAAACCAATTCCTCCTCTTGGTCCCTATCGTAGCCTCTTAATTATAGAGTACTATACCCACCTTCTTATCCATCCCATAGGGGCCGGCCAAGCTAGCTTGGAGACCAAGCTAGGGCCAGTCAAAGTTTGGTTCATGGGGGCTTCAAGGTGGCCGACCCTAACTTGGGTTCAAGCTTGGTGTGGCCGGCCCAAATTAAAATAAAAGGATTTTTATTTTTAAATTTTTTTTTATGTGGATAACATGATTTAAAAGAGAGTTTTAAAAATTTAAATCTTTCCTTTTATAAGATTCTACAAAAGATTAAGAGAAGAGTTAAAATCTCTTTCCTTATTTGTAGATTAAAAGGTTGATTTTAATTTTGGTAAAAACTTTCCTTTTAATTATGTTCATGATTTAAAAGAAAGTTTAAAAATTAAAAATTCTCTTTTATTAGTTTCTACAAAAGATTAAGAAAAGATTTAATATCTTTCCTTATTTGTAGATTGAAAGAAGATTTTAATTTTTAGAGATAACTTTCCTTTTTGGAAATTATCCACATGTTTAAAAGAAAGATTTTAATTTATAAAATTTCTTTTTATTAACCAATCATGAAGGGATTAAAATTATTGGAGAAATTTTTATAAATTTCTAGAAACAAATTAGGAAGTTTTAATTTTTGTTTTAATTAAAACTCTCCTTGTTTTGGGGAAAGAGGTGGCCGACCAAATAAATTGGAGAAGGGAAAATTATTTTTAATTAAATAAAATTTCTTTTTCATGGCAAAAGAATTAAGGAAGTTTTTATTTAAATTTCCTTATTTGCCAAGACCAAGAATTATAAAAGAGGGGGTAGAGGAGGCTTCATTGTGAACAACTCTATTCTTTTTCTTCCTCTCTTTTCTTCCTTGGTGTGGCCGGCCCCTAGAGGTTCCCCTTCTCCTTCTCTCTTCTCCTTCTTGTGGCCGAGACTTCATCATCTCTTGGAGGCATAGAAGTGGCCGGATCTAGCTTGGAGAAAAGGAGAGAAAGGAGTCTTGTTTCTTGCATCCCTTGGAGCTTGGTTGGTGGAAAAAGATCTTCATCTTTTGGAAGCTTTGTGCTTGGCCGAAACTTGAAGAAAGGAGAAGAAGGTGCTTTGGTGGTTTCTCATCTCGGAAGATCGTTGCCCACACAACGTCCGAGGTTAGAAGAGGAATACGGTAGAAGATCAAGAGGTTTTTCTAAAAGGTATAACTAGTATTTTTCCTTTCCGCATCATACTAGTTATTTTTGGAAATAATACCAAATACAAGAGGCATACAATTCTAGTATTTCGAATTTGTTTTCGATGTTGTGTTCTTTTGTTTTTTTCTTTTCCTTGTGATTTGATTGTTCTTTTCGGTTGACCTAAAGTTATTTAAGGAAATTAAATATTAACTTTCCTTAAAAGGCTTTGTCTTGTCGGTGGTGGTTGTTCCCATATCCAAGAAGGTCATGTGCCTCGCCACGTCAGTACTGGGAGCCAATTTTGGAAACTAATATTTAATGAAATTAATAACCTAAGTGATTTGGATCGAACGTGTTAAGTTCCGCAGGAGATCCAAGTCTAAACCTAAAAGAACAAATAGATTAAACTTTGGATCAAACGTGTTAAGTTCCGCAGGCGATCCAAGTTTAATTTAAAAGAACACATGGTAGCTAGGAAAAGGTTCAGACCTTTGTACAAAATTTTTGTACAGTGGAACCATTAGGTTTTCTGAGTAGCAACCAATAATTGGTATCAGAGCTAGGGTTTTGCCTCTGTGTATTTGGTATTAGTTTAATTATGCATATGTCATACATAATTTAGGCAGGTTAATAGTAGGATGTGCTAACTTTGTGGATCCAGGATCCAACTATTATGACTTTTAGTTATTATGTGTGTGATTGGACCCTTTGACATGTCAAGGGCATTTTATTGTGTGTGCATGATTGTATTATAAAATACAGCAGGAGCTGTATTTAGTTTTATTAGGATTTTATTTTTTGATCTAGTTACATGTACATTCCTTTTATGGAATATAGGATCGATGGATGTAAATTTTATTTTATGTTCGATCTAGTTTACATGTACATTCATTCGAGGAATATAGGATCGGAAAATGTAAAATTATATTTATGTCGCGAATCGAATCTTGCAAGGCGTGGAACCTTTTGAGGATCAGAGGCGCAGCGGAACAAGGAGCAAGATGGATGCGACAACTAGACCCGGTGGCGGTGGCCAAAGATGGCAACAGCTAGGGTTGGCGACACACGGAGGACAACAATAGATAAAAGCCATAATAGTTGAAAATTAGTTTTTCTATTTATTGCTTTTTATGCTGTGTTGTGTGTGCTTGTTAGTATGCATGTTAAGTAGGCTAGCATTGTTAAAATTCCTCACTTTAAATAACTAAGTGGGAGAGGGATTTATTTTTAAATAAATTCCACGGTCTCCATTACTGGTTTATAAGTGATGCAACAAACTTGCACGTTGGCTCTGAGTGCCTTCCTCCATATCGGATGAGCTTGTTTGCGGATCACTAGATTAAACTTCCATTTTGGATGACTATAGGAAGTTAATTAAGAGCGTGTGATCTTCCCCATCGGAAGGGGCACAATCTTATTAATGGACTTAGTGTCAAGTAATGGTATACATTTAGGCACGTCTAATAGTATTCTCCCCATTGGAGTCACTGCTATTATTTGTGTGACCGAAGAAAACCAACTATTAATTTGTCAAATAAATAGGTTGACAAGATAATAAAATTAAAAACCCCTCTTACAAATGTTTGATTTTGTATACGTCCACACTATCGTGACATACAAAATTCACGGTGTTTGAGGTAATTTTATTTGTCATAAAGATTTATTGACAAGATAATTAATGGGTAAATCCCTCCTCTTACAAATGTTTAATTTTGTATACGTCCACACTATCGTGGCATGCAAAATTCACGGTGTTTGAGGTGTTGGTGAATTTAAATAATATTGTTTGAGGAATCAATGTTATTTCAAATTCAAAAGTTTTCACCAAATATTTGATCAAAGAAAGATCAACTATTAATTTTATTCGTCATAAAGTAAAGTTGATGAGATAATAAAATTAATGGATAAAATCTCTTTTTTGTTTTTGTATACGTCCACACTATCGTGGCATACAAAATTCATGGGGATTTAAGGAATTGATCTTGACCAAATATTTTTGTGATTCTTAGGATTTAGAATGTTTGTCAATCCCCTAGTTGTTATACTATAGAAAAGACTTAGTAGTCCCAATTGTAATGATTGGAAATAGGACTTGGACATTTAGGTAGTCTGTCTTCTTAGAACTAAGAACAATATAGGTGTATTTAATTCATTAGTTGAAACACGTTTAGTGGTGTTATCTACCAGAACCTGGAGTGTAGATACAGATGCCATTAATCATGTTCGCAATTCATTGCAGGGTTCCAGGAAACCTGACAACTAAATGAAAATAAATCACCGTTCACATGGGCATTGCTGTAAAAGTAGCAGCTGTTGCAGTGGGAGATGTTTATCCTTTGATAGGAATAAAACATGGATTTTAAGAAATTGCTTTTAAGTACCAAGTTTAGAAAGAAATTTATTTCAGTATCTAAAGAATAAATATTGTGTCTATTTTGATAACAAAGTTGTTATCGAGAAAATAGGAAAAATATCTATTCTAGCATGTTGGTTGGCAATTTATAAATCCCACGATGCAACAAATGGAAATTAGTAACACCTTCTAATTTTAAGAGAAAACAACCTTCGGAAATGAACCATTTATATCTTTGGCATCTAAGGCTAGGTTATATTAACTTGAGTAGGATTCATTGGTAGCTGATGAACTTTTGGGTTCATTAGTAGAGGAAAATTTTCCAACCTGCGAGTCTTACTTGGAAGGAAAAATAACCAAGAAGCTTTTAAGTCTAAGGGCTATGGAGCCAAAGATATATTGGAATTGGCTCATTCTGATTTGTGTGATCCTATGACTATCCAGACAAGAGGTAGTATCGAATATTTCATCTATTTTATAGATAACTATTCAAGATACAAATACATTTACTTGATGTGCCGCAAGACTAAGTGCTTTGATTAGTTCAAAGAGTACAAGGCTGATGCGGAGAAATGTTAAAGTAAAAGTATCAAGTCACTATGGTAAGATCGTAGTGGCAAGTACCTCTTGGGACAATTTAGGAGTCACTTATCAGAAGTCGGGACTCAATCCCAACTAACTGCACCTAGTACACCCCAACATAATGGTGTAGTAGAAAAAGGAAGGTATAGGACTCTTATGGAAATAAGAAGATTGATGATGAGTTATTACCAAATTCATTTTAAGGATATACTCTGGAAACGGAAGTGAACATAGTATCTTCCAAAGTCAGAACTCTCTACTCATATAGAATTGCTAAATATGCATAAGCCTATTTTGAAGCATATTCGGATTCGGGTAGTCCAGCACATATGCTGAAGAGAGACAATGATAAGTTGGATAGGAATTCACTTGTTTGTAAGTTATCCTAGAGAAATGAAAGTAGGTTTATAGTCTTAAAAATCAGAAGGTCATTGTTAGCATCAATGATCGATTTTTAGAAAAGGAATATGTAATAAACCACAAGCCCATAAGTAAATTTATTCTTAAAGAAATTATAAAGGACATGTCTAATCTAGTACCAACTGTACAAGATGAAATATCACAAGAAACTGCAACACGTATCACAATTGATACACAATTATAGACAGTACATCATCGTAGTGGGAGGGTTGTCAAACAACCAAAAGGATTCATGTTTTGGGAAAGTTTTTGGACTTGATCCCAAATAAACATGAGTCTGATCCCGGAAATATGATGAAACACTCCAAAATAAAGATGCAGCATCTTGGCAAAGAGCAATGAATACAGAATTAGAATATATGTATTCTAATCAAATCTGGAAGCTTGTAGAACCACCAGATGGTGTAAAAGCCATTGGGTGAAAATATGTCTACAATAGGAAAAAATGGATAGACAGGAATGTGGAAACTTTCAAAGCAAGGCTTGATGAAAAAGGAAACTTTTTTCACTGGTAGTCATGCTTAAGTCTATCCGAATTCTTTTATCTATTTAGCAAGTGGATGTCAAGACAGCATTCCTTAATGGAAGTCTTGAAGAAAGCATCCATACAAAGTAACCAGAAGGGTTCATTACAAAGGGCTAAGAGCATCTTGTGTGCAAGCTCAATCAGTCTATGGACTGAGACAAAGCTTCAAAGGTCTTGGAAAATCCAGTTTATCAAAGTTATCCAGACCTATGGATTTATTTAGTAATCAGATAAGTCTTATGTATACAAAAGGTGTGATGGAAACGTGGTGGTATTTCTTGTACTATACGTAGATTACATTTTTGATAGTTGGAAACAATATCAAGGTGTTATCGGAAGTAAGGGTATGGTTCTCCAAGCAATTCGTTATAAAGGACTTAGGAAAATAAGCACATATTCTTGGGAACAAGGTTCGCAAGAAAAGAATGTTGTGCTTATCTCAAGCTTTATATAACAAGCTCGTTTTAGCATGCAAGAAAGGTTTTCTACCTTTTAAGCATGGAGTGTCTTTATCTAAAGAGATGTCTCCGATGACATCAAAGGAGATTGAGGACATGTAGGCAGTTCTTTATGCTTTGAAAGATAGACAGCCTAATGTATGCTATGCACGAGATCAGAAATCTGTTTTGCCAAGAGCATAGTTAACAGATATCAAAGTAACCCTAGACAAGAGCATTGGACTGCAGTAAAGTATATATTAAAGTACCTTAGAGGCACTAGAGATTATATGCTAGCTTACAAGGCAGTTAATTTGGTCCCTGTGGGTTGCACGAATTTTGACTTCCAATCAGATAGGGACAATAATAAGTCAACCTCGGGGTTTTGTGTTTACTTTAGGAGAAAAAGTCATAACTATGGAAGAGTGATAAGCATAGGTGTTTTTCTGGACTCCACCATAGAAGCTGAGTATATGGCAAGCCTCTGAGGTAGCCATAAAAGCTAAATGGCTCAATAACCTCAAGATGGACTTAGATATGATTTCTGGTTTGTCCAAAGATTATTACAATTCATTGTAATAATAGTGGTGCAGTAGCAAACTCGAAGAAACCATAAGTCTATAAGGCAAGTAAACACAATAGAGTGCAAGTACCACCCAATACGAGAAATCATATAAACGAGAAGAAGTTGTTGCTGCCTAGATTGTATCAAGTGATAACCTAGAAGATCCTTTCACTAAAGCCCTTAAGGCAAGAGCTTTTGATGGGCATGTTGAAGGTTTGGGAATCAGATGTATGGTAGCAGATATAGCAGCTTAGTCTTTTAGTATAAGTGGGAGATTGTTAGGATTTATACTAAAAGCCTAGCTTTTGGTATAAACATTTATCTAGAAATAAGAATCACATTGGTCAAATGTCTACATTTATGATAAATGTAATTGTTCAATTAATTTATATTGTAGATAACATGGTGTGTGGTGTCACACACAGAAGATCATGTTATCGATTCCTTATAAATTATAAACAGTAGCTCACGACCAAGATGGAAAGGAACAAACCATTGGAAGGTCGTAGTGTAATTAGGTATTAGTTTATCTTAACTATATAATTACACTAGTACACTTAGAGTGTATTGAGTAGGACCATTTGAGGTCGTTTCTTTTATACTGATTTTATAAAGGAACAAAGACCTCAGTTATTATGGAAGTGTGTGCTCTTAATCCTAATATAATAATAAGCACATATATTTGATATTTATTTCTTTAATTTATCAATGTGTGAGATTTAGTTCGATAAATCAATAAGCCCGATAAGTTGGGAAATGATATCACTTATAGTGTGTGTTGTTGATTATAGAAGGAAACTGTGCCCTAGTAATTTAGGTTGAGAATGTCCTCAAGAGGAGCTCATAAGGATTATCATGTTAAACCCTGCAGGTGGACTTAGTCCGACATGACGATAAGGTTGAGTGGTACTACTCTTGGACTAAGATATTAATTAAATGAGTTGTCAGTAACTCACTTAATTAGTGGACATTCGACATCTTAAACACGGGGAGACTAACATACTCATAATAAGAAGGAGCCCAAAAATGTAATTTGAGATTGGTGCGGTAGTTCAATAATAATTCTCTAGAGGAATGAATTATTATTGATAAAATTAAGTTGTGTGTTCGGGGCGAACACGGGATGCTTAATTTTATCGGGAGACCAAAATCAATTCCTCCTCTCGGTCTCTAACGTAACCTCTTAATTATAGAGTACTATACCCACCTATACCCACCTTCTTACCCATCCCATAGGGGCCGGCCAAGCTAGCTTGGAGACCAAGCTAGGGCCGGTCAAAGTTTGGTTCATAGGTGCTTCAAGGTGGTCGGCCCTAGCTTGGGTTCAAGCTTGGTGTGGCCGGCCCAAATTAAAATAAAAGGATTTTTATTTTTAAAATTTTTCTTATGTGGATAACATGATTTAAAAGAGAGTTTTAAAAATTTAAATCTTTCCTTTTATAAGATTCTACAAAAGATTAAGAGAAGAGTTAAAATCTCTTTCCTTATTTGTAGATTAAAAGGATGATTTTAATTTTGGTAAAAACTTTCCTTTTAATTATGTTCATGATTTAAAAGAAAGTTTAAAAATTAAAAATTCTCTTTTATTAGTTTCTACAAAAGATTAAGAAAATATTTAATATCTTTCCTTATTTGTAGATTGAAAGGAGATTTTATTTTTTAGAGATAACTTTCCTTTTTGGAAATTATCCACATGTTTAAAAGAAAGATTTTAATTTATAAAATTTCTTTTTATTAACCAATCATGAAGGGATTAAAATTATTGGAGAAATTTTTATAAATTTCTAGAAATAAATTAGGAAGTTTTAATTTTTGTTTTAATTAAAACTCTCCTTGTTTTGGGGAAAGAGGTGGCCGACCAAATAAATTGGAGAAGGGAAAATTATTTTTAATTAAATAAAATTTCTTTTTCATGGCAAAAGAATTAAGGAAGTTTTTATTTAAATTTCCTTATTTGCCAAGACCAAGAATTATAAAAGAGGGGGTAGAGGAGGCTTCATTGTGAACAACTCTATTCTTTTTCTTCCTCTCTTTTCTTCCTTGGTGTGGCCGGCCCCTAGAGGTTCCCCTTCTCCTTCTCTCTTCTCCTTCTTGTGGCCGAGACTTCATCATCTCTTGGAGGCATAGAAGTGGCCGGATCTAGCTTGGAGAAAAGGAGAGAAAGGAGTCTTGTTTCTTGCATCCCTTGGAGCTTGGTTGGTGGAAAAAGATCTTCATCTTTTGGAAGCTTTGTGCTTGGCCGAAACTTGAAGAAAGGAGAAGAAGGTGCTTTGGTGGTTTCTCATCTCGGAAGATCGTTGCCCACACAACGTCCGAGGTTAGAAGAGGAATACGGTAGAAGATCAAGAGGTTTTTCTAAAAGGTATAACTAGTATTTTTCCTTTCCGCATCATACTAGTTATTTTTGGAAATAATACCAAATACAAGAGGCATACGATTCTAGTATTTCGAATTTGTTTTCGATGTTGTGTTCTTTTGTTTTTTTCTTTTCCTTGTGATTTGATTGTTCTTTTCGGTTGACCTAAAGTTATTTAAGGAAATTAAATATTAACTTTTCTTAAAAGGCTTTGTCTAGTCGGTGGTGGTTGTTCCCATATCCAAGAAGGCCATGTGCCTCACCACGTCAGTACTGGGAGCCAATTTTGGAAACTAATATTTAATGAAATTAATAACCTAAGTGATTTGGATCGAACGTGTTAAGTTCCGCAGGAGATCCAAGTCTAAACCTAAAAGAATAAATAGATTAAACTTTGGATCAAACGTGTTAAGTTCCGCAGGCGATCCAAGTTTAATTTAAAAGAACACATGGTAGCTAGGAAAAGGCTCAGACCTTTGTACAAAATTTTTGTACAGTGGAACCATTAGGTTTTCTGAGTAGCAACCAACATCCACTGTGGTGTTCCAGGAGGAGTGAGTTGAGATAGAATCCCACACTCAGCTAGATAGTCATGAAACTCATGGCTAAGGTATTCACCACCTCGATCTGATCGAAGTATCTTAATACTCTTGCCAAGCTGGTTTTGTACTTCATTCTTGAATTCCTTGAACTTTTCAAAGGATTCTGACTTATGTGTCATCATATACCATAACCATATCTACTGAAATCATCAGTAAATGTAATGAAGTACCTATAACCACCCTTAGTTGCGACATTGAAAGGTCCACATACATCACTATGTATAAGTCCTAACAAGTCAGTCGCTCTCTCGCTGTGTCCGCTGACTCGCATGTCTCATAAGATTCAAAATCAAATGAGTCCAGCAAACTATCTTTATGGAGCTGGGATAAGCGTTTGTCATTTATATGACCTAAGCGACAGTGCCAGATATAGGTTTGGTTCATGTCATTTGACTTGAACCTCTTGATACTTATGTTATAGATAGGGTTCTCAAGGTCTAGAATATAGAGTCCGTTCATCAGAGGTGCACTACAATAGAACATATCATTTAAATAAACTGAATAACATTTGTTCTTTATTATAAATGAAAATCCTTTCTTGTCTAAACAAGAAATTGATATAATGTTCTTAGTCAAAGCAGGCACATAACAACAATCATCCAATTCTAGTACAAGCCCAGAGGGCAGGTCCACCTCGTCCTTCGTCAATGCTCGCTATTTCTCAACGCTTGCACATTAGTACAAATGTGAGAAGCACATCCGTATCTAATACCCATGATGAAAATAGATAGATTGACTTATATAACATATATAGGAAGTCTCACTCTCTTCTTCTTAAGATCTTCCGTGCACTTTGTAGTTCCTCTTCTCCATCGCGGTGGGGTAGCATCCGCAACCCTCCTTTGCCTTGCCTTTACCCTGGCTTGAGACTTTTTGCCCTTGTGTTTGAACCATCGAGTTGGGCTTAACCTTCTAAGGTTGAGCTCAGCTTAACAGCTCGGGCAGTGGCTTGTCAATTTCGTTCATGTTGTAATTTAGAACAAATTGACTATAACTATCTGGCAAGGATTGCAAGATCAGGTCAGTGGCCAGCTCTTGGCCAAGCGGGAATCCCAACCTCTGTAGGTTTTCTATGTACCTAATCATTTTGAGTACATATGGGCCTACGGGAGTCCCATCTTGCGTCTTGCACTGAAATAGTGCCTTAGAGATCTTGAATGTCTCGTGTGTCGCTTGTCCTTGATATAGTTGACGAAGATGTTCAACCATATCATAAGCGCCCATCAACTCGTGTTGCTTATGAAGCTCAGAGTTCATGGTCGCGAGCATAAAACATGACACATCTAATGCGTCATCTTGATGCTTCTTGTAAGCATCACGATCAGCTCGCGTGGCAGTGGCAGGAGGTGCCTCAGGAATGGGCTGCTCCAGGACGTACAATTTTCTTTCCTGAGTGAGAACTATTCTCAAATTTCTGTACCAGTCCAGGAAGTTAGCTCCATTGAGCTTGTCCTTATCAAGGACAAAACACAGGGAGAAGGAGTTCATGTTTGACGACATGGTTATCTACAACAGAAAAATATAGAAAAATAAATATCATATTCCAATTAATCATCTAATTAGGCCTTTAATTAAATGATGCTCCCACTGAATTATAGAACTTTTGTAGAATCAAGTCATGGTTGTGGTCAAACCACACTTACTAGATTCTAACTAACTATAATTCATGCGGGACAAGATCCACATCATACTAGGCCTTGAGTTAGCTTTGGCTAAATCACCCAAGACTTAGTATGATCGGTAGGTAATTAATTACCAATTACATCTCTATGCAACTCTTGTTTATAGGATCAAGATCCGCATTTATATTAAAACTTGAGTTAGCTTTGGCTAAATCGCCCAAGAGTTAATATAAATGTGATTTTGACCTATCTACCAATCATTGGAAAATGCCTATAGTTAAACTCGATCCAATTGAGTTAACTAGTTATTCAATCTAATTGAGTTGTACTCACCCATGCGTTGATAGGCGGGACCAAGATTGTCCCTCCGCACCCTACCAAGATAATATGCGTTGCTCTACTTTGGCAGATTCAACAACAACATGTGATCGAGGTAGTGATGGGTATCACGGCATGGTAGGCATTTCGAGTTGACGTGATTGAGATCTATTCTAATCGACGATGTGTATCATATACGCGATTTAGATCGAATCTAATCGTTAAGACACTAATTAATTACTAATCTAGCATGCATCACATACACACACACAAGCAATTAATTAAATTTTGTGATTAGTCATGACCCTACTACGATCTTCTCGAGCCAATAAGAAGATCAGTTGGTCAACCTAGGGTCAATAGCTTCCTCAAGCTCCTCCCTTTGACTGTCATGTGTTGTTCGCACTCTCCTCATAACTCCGTCTCGAGTGGACCTTCCACCGCTCCAATTTTGTACATTACAAAAGGTGAAACTTGAGTTACATTCGAGTCTAAAATCTATTTTACAACAGGAATATAAATAGAAGGGCACGACACGCAGGTCGCGAATCAAGTACAACATGCACAAACACACAAAATGGTGTGCATGCCATATTATGAATTACAACACATATTTCCAATCAAATTGGGTTCTTTGGGCCATGACCATCACAAAATGATACATAATTCTAAATTATGTGATTTCCATAAGCGAACATGTACCTATTTTTATTTTAATTTTTATGAAAAATTAAGGTTCTGTAAGTTTCTGTGATTTTTTTATTTTTATGGTTTTTATGAGTATTTTTCTCGTAGAAGCGAAGCAACGAGTGCTTGGACACTTGTAGGCTTCGACTACCGAGAAAAATTTTCCGAAACGACAAGTTCTCGCCCAAAATGATTTGGGACAGTGGGCTAAGGCGCTGTAGGATCGCTTAGAAACACTTGCGATGGTTATATCGCAAGTAGGGGTGCTTCCCCTAACCCCGCAAGGGGCTTCGTTCCGCGATTGCGCCCGAAAATCGCTAATTGGGACCGTCGGGAAGTTGCGACTCATAAAATCATAAAAATATTAGAAAAATTACAGAAATTTATGGAAATCACATAATTTAGAATTATGTATCATTTTGTGATGATCATGGCCTAAAGAACCCAATTTGATTGGAAATATATGTTGTAATTTATAATATGGCATGCACGCTATTTTTATGTGTTTGTGCGTGTTGTACTTGATTCGCGACCTGCGCATCGTGCCCTTCTATTTATATTCCTATTGTAAAATAGTTTTTAGACTCGAATATAACTCGAGTTTCACCTTTTGTAATGTACAAAATTGGAGCAGTGGAAGGTCCACTAGAGACGGAATTACGCGGAGGGTGCGAGCAACACATGACGGTCAAAGGGAGGAGCTTGAGGAAGCTATTGACCCTAGGTTGACCAACCGATCTTCTCATTGGCTTGAGAAGATCGTAGTAGGGCCATGACTAATCACAAAATTTAATTAATTGCTTGTGTGTGTATATGATGCATACTAGATTAGTAATTAATTAGTGTCTTAACGATTAGATTCGATCTAAATCGCGTACTTGATACACATCATCGATTAGATTAGATCTCACCATGCCGTGATACCTATCACTACCTCGATCACAAGTTGTTGTTGAATCTGCCAAAGCAGAGCAACACATATTATCTTGGTAGGGTGCGGAGGGACAATCTTGGTCCCGCCTATCAACGCATGGGTGAGTACAACTCAATTAGATTGAGTAACTAGTTAACTCAATTGGATCGAGTTTAACTATAGGCATTTTCCAATGGTTGGTAGATAGGTCAAAGTCACATTTATATTAACTCTTGGGTGATTTAGCCAAAGCTAACTCAAGTTTTAATATACATGCACTGCATCTTGATCATATAAACAAGAGTTACATAGAGATGTAATTGGTAATTAGTTACCTACCGATCAAACTAAGTCTTGGGTGATTTAGCCAAAGCTAACTCAAGGCATAGTATGATGTGGATCTTGTCCCGCACGAATTATAGCTAGTTAAAATCTAGTAAGTGTGGTTTGACCACGTCCATGACTTGATTCTACAAAGATCTATAATTCAGTGGGAGCATCATTTAATTAAAGGCCTAATTAAATGATTAATAGAATATGATATTTATTTTCTGTATTTTTCTGTTGTAGATTGTCATGTCGTCAAACACGAACTCCTTCTCCCTGCGTTCTATCCTTGATAAGGACAAGCTCAATGGATCTAACTTCCTGGACTAGTACAGGAACCTGAGAATCGTTCTCACACAGGAACGAAAACTGTACATCTTGGAGCAGCCCATTCCCGAGGCACCTCCTGTCACTGCCACACGAGCTAACCGAGATGCTTACAAAAAGCATCAAGATGACACATTATATGTGTCATGTCTAATGCTCGTGACCATGAACTCTGAGCTTCAGAAGCAACATGAGTTGATGGGTGCTTATGATATGGTTGAACATATTCGTCAACTATATCAAGGACAAGCGAGGCACGAGAGATTCGAGATCTCTAAGGCACTGTTTCAGTGCAAGATGCAAGACGAGACTCTCGTAGGCCCATATGTATTCAAGATGATTGGGTACATAAAAAACCTACAGAGGTTGAGATTCCCACTTGGCCAAGAGCTGGCCACTGACCTGATCTTGCAATCCTTGCCAGATAGCTATAGTCAATTTGTTCTAAATTACAACATGAACGAAATTGACAAGCCACTGCCCGAGCTGCTTAGCATGTTAAGAACTGCGGAGCTCAACCTTAAGAAGGTTAAGCCCAACTCTATTTTGATGGTTCAGAAACACAAGGGCAAGGGCAAGCCCAAAGGTAAGGGAAAGTCTCAAGCCAAGGGTAAAGGCAAGGCACTGAAACCCAAAGGAGGGGTTGCCAAGGATGCTACCTGCTTCCACTGCGGACAGACCGGGCACTGGAAGAGGAACTACAAAGTGTACCTGGAAGATCTTAAGAAGAAGAGAAGTGAGACTTCCACTTCAGGTATATATGTTATAGAAGTCAATCTATCTATTTTTCATCATGGGTATTAGATACCGGATGTGCTTCTCACATTTGTACTAATGTGCAGGCGTTGAGAAATAACAGAGCATTAACGAAGGGTGAGGTGGACCTACGCGTAGGCAATGGAGCACGGGTTGCTGCTGTTGCTGTAGGAACTTATTCTCTATCTCTGCCCTCTGGGCTTGTACTAGAATTGGATGATTGTTGTTATGTGCCTGCTTTGACTAAGAACATTATATCACTTTCTTGTTTAGACAAGAAAGGCTTTTCATTTATAATAAAGAACAAATGTTGTTCAGTTTATTTAAATGATATGTTCTATTGTAGTGCACCTTTGATGAACGGACTCTATATTCTAGACCTTGAGAACCCTATCTATAACATAAGTACCAAGAGGTTCAAGTCAAATGACATGAACCAAACCTATATCTGGCACTGTCGCTTAGGTCATATAAATGACAAACGCTTATCCCAGCTCCATAAAGATGGTTTGCTGGACTCTTTTGATTTTGAATCTTATGAGACACGCGAGTCATGCCTACTGGGCAAGATGACCAAGACTCCCTTTAGTGTACATAGCGAGAGAGCGACTGACTTGTTAGGACTTATACATAGTGATGTATGTGGACCTTTCAATGTCGCAGCTAAGGGTGGTTATAGGTACTTCATTACATTTACTGATGATTTCAGTAGATATGGTTATGTGTATATGATGACACATAAGTCAGAATCCTTTGAAAAGTTCAAGGAATTCAAGAATGAAGTACAAAACCAGCTTGACAAGAGTATTAAGATACTTCAATCAGATCGAGGTGGTGAATACCTTAGCCATGAGTTTCGTGACTATCTAGCTGAGTGTGGGATTCTATCTCAACTCACTTCTCCTGGAACACCACAGTGGAATGGTGTATCCGAAAGGAGGAATCACACCTTATTAGATATGGTAAGGTCTATGATGAGTCACACAGATCTTCCCATGTATCTTTGGGGCTATGCTCTAGACACAGCAGCCTTCATTCTCAACCGAGTTCCATCTAAGGCTGTAATAAAGACACCATATAGGATATGGACTGGGAGAGATGCCCAGATGTCTTTTATGAGGATTTGGGGTTGTGAGGCTTACGTTCGACGTCAAGTCTCAGACAAATTGAGACTCAAATCCGATAAGTGCTATTTTATTGGATATCCCAAGGAAACGAAGGGATATTACTTCTACATTCTCAGTCAACACAAGATAGTTGTGGCTAAGACTGGGGTATTTCTAGAAAGGGATTTTGTTTCTAGAGAGACTAGTGGGAGTACGTTCGATCTTGAAGAAGTTCAAGATGTGAACCATAACACTGAAGCCTCGATGGAAGTTGAACTGGAACCACAAAGTGTTGTGGATGATGTTGTTCCACAAGGAGTTGAGGAACAACAATCAGCTCAAGTAGGCATACCTCTTCGCCTGTTTGATAGGGTACGTCGTCAGCCTGAGAAATACTCATTTCTCTTGTCTGACCATGATGACGCTATGCTCATTGAGAATAAGCCTACCTCTTATCAGGAAGCTGTGATGAGACTAGATTTTGAGAAATGGCTAGAGGCCATGAGATCTGAAATGGAATCCATGTACACCAACCAAGTATGAACTTTGGTTGATCCACCTGAAGGGGTTAAATCCATTGGGTGTAAGTGGGTCTTTAAGAGAAAGACTGACATGGATGGACTTATATATAAGGGTCGTCTGGTAGCTAAAGGTTTCAAGCAAATTCATGGTATTGACTATGATGAAACCTTTCTCCAGTAGCGATGTTTAAGTCCATTCGGATCATGCTTGCTATTGCAGCATACCATGATTATGAGATCTGGCAGATGGATGTCAAAAATCGTGTTTCTGAATGAAAACCTGTTCGAGGATGTGTACATGACACAACCTGAGGGTTTTGTAGATCCACAACATACTGGCAGAGTATGCAAGCTGCAAAAGTCCATTTATGGACTAAAGCAAGCTTCTCGAAGCTGTAATCTTCGATTTGATGATGCGATTAAACAGTTTGGTTTCATCAAAAATGAAGATGAACCTTGTGTCTACAAGAAGGTTGTAGGGAGCACAGTTGTCTTCCTTGTATTGTATGTGGATGACATACTACTCATTGGGAACGACATCCCTTTGCTGCAGTCTGTAAAGACTTGGCTAGGGAATTGTTTCTCAATGAAGGACTTAGGTGAAGCAACCCGTATTCTAGGCATACAGATCTATAGAGATAGATCTAAGAGATTGCTTGGCCTAAGTCAGAGTACATACATTGACAAAGTATTACTATGGTTTGCCATGCAAAACTCTAAGAAGGGATTTCTGCCGATGTCACATGGTGTGAGTCTTTCGAAGACTCAAAGTCCCTCTTCTAGAGAGGAGAGAGACCGCATGGATCAGATCCCTTATGCCTCAGCCATAGGATCTATCATGTATGCCATGCTATGTACTTGTCTTGATGTCTCGTATGCTTTGAGCATGATGAGCAGATAGCAGTCAGATTCAGGTGAAAGTCACTAGATAGCAGTCAAGAATATTCTTAAGTACTTAAAAAGGACTAAAGAATATTTCTTGATATATGGAGGTGATGATGAGCTAGTTGTAAAGGGTTACAGTGATGCCAGCTTCCAAACTGACCAGGATGATTATAGATCACAATCTGGATTCGTGTTTTGCTTGAATGGTGGTGCTGTGAGCTGGAAGAGTTCGAAGCAGGACACAATCGCTGATTCTACAATAAAGGCAGAGTATATTGCTGCATCAGAAGCAGCAAAGGAGGCAGTTTGGATCCGCAAGTTTATTATTGAGCTTGGGGTGGTTCCTAGCGTAGCTGATCCGATAGAGCTCTATTGTGACTACAATGGAGCAATTGCGCAGGCTAAGGAACCTCGCTCACACCAGTGGACCAAACACATACTACGGCGCTTCCATCTCATTCGAGAGATCATTGATAGAGGAGATGTGAAGGTTTGTAGAGTACCCACAGAGGCTAACATCGCTAATTCCTTGACCAAGGCTTTGGCACAGAGAAAGCATGATGGTCACACTAGGTCATTGGACCTTAGAGCCTACACTGATTGACACTAGTGCAAGTGGGAGATTGCTAGTTAGAGCCCTAGAGCCAATCATATGATGATTGTTGTATGGACTCATTGTATCATATTCCTATATATATAAAGATATTTCTTTATGGTTGTTATACTTACTTGTATCGGTGTCAAATAACTAAGTGTAATAGCGTCCTTGAGTAGAAGGTTCTTATCTATATCAATCGATTGGTTGAATCGATAGTGAGATGATATAGAGAACACTACTCTTAATCATTCCTAGTCAAATATTAACATTCAGGGATAATGTTAATGCGTTGAGCTAGTATGTAGGTCAACTCGATGACTTGATCTCACAAGTCATGGATATAGAGATATCAAGTTGACACATGGGTATGCATTGGAGAATGTATACTGAATGACCCACCATGAGAAAGTTCATGGATCGTTATATGAGTGTCATATACTTTCTCATGTGGCTATTAGTATGACTATTAGTCCTTGGACCTGAAGTCACCATAGTTCCCTACATAAGGAGTTACATACTTTGGCTTCGTCAAACGTCACCCGTAACTGGGTGGACTATAAAGGCGATTACTGGGTATGTAACAAATTATGCGGAGGGATGTGAGTGATGTAGATGGGATATATCCCTCCTATATAACGGGAGTGACATTGTTATTCTTGATAGAGTGAGACCACTAACTACATGACCATGCCCAAATGAGTCAATATAAGATATTGAGCTCATTTGATTATAGTGAGTCTACTTGGAGTTCAAGATTTAGATTGATCAGAGGATGACACCGTCTATGCCTCAAATTGATCAACCTAGATGTCAAGGATAGAAGGACACTTGTCATATATTGTGAAGAGTCACAATTAGTAGTCACAAGGTGATGTTGGATCTCAACATTCTTGTAACTTGGGTAGCAATGAATTATTGCTAGATGCCGCCGCTCATTGTTTATGTTTCTAAATAAGATTTAGAAATATTGCCAACGTTACAAGAACCTATTGGGTCACACACAAAGAACAAGTGGATGGAGATTAGGTTCATATGATGAACCAATTGGATTAGGTTCATGTGATGAATCAAAATTTGATTAAGAGTAATCCAAAGTAGACTTATTGAGTTAGACTCAATTAGATTCAATTGTTGAATGAGTTTAATTTAAAGTTGATTCATTGAGTCAATTTATATTAATGAATTGAGATTCATTGAATTGAAATTGACTTGAATCAAAGGTTAGATTTAACTCACCTAAGAAGAGAAGTAGTCAAGTTTGACTTGACCAAATGCCACATCATGAAGGTTGACTCTTCCTACATGACATGACTAGCATTGCCACATCATCTCCACATCATCAAAGGAGATCAAGAGGCATGGAATGTCAAGAGTCAAAGACTCTTGATATTCCATGTGTGGCCGACCATATAAAGAAATATGAGTTTCATTTGTGGCATTGATTTTTGGTGATTGAATGCTTCTTCCTCCTTAGCTCTTAGCTTGATCCTTCTCCTCTCTTGGCCGAGAGCTCCAAGCAAGGCAAGAAGGTTAGTGAGTTTTAGTTCCAAGAAGAAAGATAGAGTGATAGTCACATAGAAGAATAAGAAGAGTGTTTGAGATTCATTCTATCTTTTCTTTTCCCTATCTTCTTCTTCCAATCCCATCCGAGAACCCTAGGAGTGCTAGCACACTTGTGGTGTTCTCTTCTCAATCTAGAGTGGTTTGAGAATCACTTCTTGTTCGTGTGGATACTACTAGAGGTGTGTACACTTGAACACACTCGAGATCCGGCAACACTTGGACGAGCGGGATTTGCGAAGGGCTTCGCTTCAAAGGTATAAACCCTAAACATGTAGATCTAAAGTAGATCTAGGATTAGAAAACTTGTACATGTAAAAATTTTAATATTCGCATGGATCCGGTGGCATGGGATTTCGGGATTTTCGCAACGCAAAAAGCGGTTTTTGCGGCTCGAAAATCCCAACAGTGGTATCAGAGCCACGTGCGAAGCGTGTACGAATTTCTTTTGTATTTTTATGAAAAATATCAGTTCTTGTAACGTTGGCAATGCTCCTAAACCCATTTAGAAGCATAAGTAATGTTACAAGAACTGATATTTTTCCATGCCATCGGATCCATGCGAAATAATAAAATTTCATAAAAACTTCGTGTACATGTTTTCTAGCCTAGATCTACACTAGATCTACAAGGAAGATACTTATACATTTGTAGCGAAGCCCTTCGCATATCCCACTCGTCCAAGGTTCGCCGGATCTCAAGGTTGTCAAGTGTACAACCCTCTATGTGTATCCACACAAACAAATCGATGGAGAGAACCTCTAAAGATGTGCTAGCAACCTTAGAGGATCAGCAATGGTGGAGGAGAGGGAGAGAAGAAAGGAAGAGAGGAAGAAGAAGGAGGTCACACCAAGCAAAATGAAACTCTCACTTGTGTTAAAGTGGTCGGCCACTTCAAGAAGGGGTTTTTAAACCCCATGGGATATCAAGAGTCACAACTCTTGATCTCCCTCATGATGTGGCACACACATGTGCTAATCTTGATGATGTGGAGCATCATCATTGGCCCACTTAATGCCAACTCACAAATGAGGTGGCAATGGTCAAGTCAAACTTGACCTTTCATCTTCCTCTCAAGTCAAGTCAAACTTGACCACTTCTCTCTCATGGTTGATCAAATCTAACCATTGGTTCAAGTCAATTTTAATTTAATGAATCTCTATTCATTAAATTAAATTAGCTCAATGAGTCTAAGTCCAAATTAGACTCATTTAACACATGAACCAAATTGAGTCCAACTCAATTAGTTTACTTTGGATTACTCTTAATTCAATTTGGTTCATCATATGAACCTAATCCTCTAGGTACATAAAATGAACCTAATCTCCATCTAATTGCCCTTTGTGTGTGACCTTATAGGTTCTTGTAACGTTGGCAATGCTCCTAAACCCATTTAGAAGCATAAGTAATGAGCGGTATCTAGCAACACATCATTACTACCCAAGTTACAAGAATGTTGAGATCCAACATCACCTTGTGACTACTAATTGTGACCCCTCACAATATATGACAAGTGCCCTTCTATCCTTGACATCTATATTGATCAATGTGAGGCATAGACCGTGTCATCCTCTAATCAATCTAAATCTTGAATCCCAAGTAGACTCACTCAATCAAATGAGCTCAACATCTCATATTGACTCATTTGGGCATGGTCATGCACTTAGTGGTCTCACTCTATCAAGAATAATGATGTCACTCCCGTCATATAGGAGGGATAGATCCCATCTACATCACTCACATCCCTCCGCATAATTTGTTACATACCCAGTAATCGCCTTTATAGTCTACCCAGTTACGGGTGACGTTAGACGAAGCCAAAGTATGTAACTCCTTATGTAGGGAACCATGGTGACTTCAGGTCCAAGGACTAATAGTCATACCAATAGCCACATGAGAAAGTATATGACACTCATATAATGATCCATGATACTTTCTCATGGCGGGTCATTCAGTATACATTCTCCAATGCATACCCATGTGTCAACTTGATATCTCTATATCCATGACTTGTGAGATCAAGTCATCGAATTGACCTACATGCTAGTCTCGTCGCATTAACATTGTCCATGAATGTTAATACTTGACTAGGAATGATTAAGAATAGTGTTCCCTATATCATCTCACTATCGATTCAACCAATCGATTGATATAGGTAAGAACTTTATACTCAAGGATGCTATTATACTTAGTTATTTGGCACCAATACAAGCATAATAACCATAAACAAATACCTTTATATACATAAGAAATATGATACAATGAGTCCATACAACAATCATCAAATGATTTGCTCTAGGGCTCTAACTAACACAAACGCGATCTAGATAGAATCGGGTTTCGGGTGCCCGGAATCGCTCCTGGCACTCAGACCCTTAAAGTCAACACAGTTGACTTTTTTTGGGTCCGAGCCCTCTGCTCCAGTGCTACTCGCCTCGGTCCGGGTCTTCTGTTCCAGCTCCGCTCGCTTGGGTGATTCGGCCAATCGAAATAAGGCTCTCCTAAACCTAATTTCGGCTTTCTCCTCGAGCAGACATCCGCTTCGGCTTCTCGTCCCTCGAATGTCGTGCACATTTATCTCATCCACCTATGTACTCTTTCGCGGTGCCTCGTCCCTCAGAAGCACTGAGCCCGTCGGCTCTCTCCCGTGTCGTCCTTCTCGCTAGCTGCGTCTTCCGCTCGACTTACTGTGCTCCTAATCTCCTGCACACTTAGACACATGGATCAAAAACTAATAGGATCTAACTTAACTTGTTTGATCACATCAAAACAACCTTGGAGTTCTAACATGTTGCTTAGTAATTCTTGTTGTTGTCTAGCTTCTGGGCCAAGGCTGTATTTATATCCTTGGTCGGGACGCCTGAAGCGTTCCAAGTGCTTGGAGTGGGATATAATTCCATCCCTGACGCAACGGTCAACATCCACGTCGAAGTGGATAAAAATGGGATCCCAGGCCGCCCGAACCCGTTCCGAGCGCTCGGACTCCGGGAGCTCGGAATGGGTCCGGACCCTCTGCTCCAGTGTTGCTCGCCTCGGTCCGGGTCTTCCGCTCTGGCTCCGCTCGTTTGGGTGATTTCGACCATCTGGAATAGGTCTCACCCGAACCTAACTTCTGGCCTTCTCAAGTAACTTTTCGCTCCGGCTTCTCGTCCTTTGGAAATGCTGCGCGTCTCCTTCTCGTCCGCCCACGTACTCTTCTGCAGCACCTCATCCCTCAAATGCACCGAGTCTGTCGGTTCTTTTCCGTGCCATCCTTCTCGCTAGCTGCGTCTTTTGCTCGACTTCCTGTGCTCCTAAGCTCCTGCACACTTAGACACAAGGTTAAATACAACAAGACCTAATTTAACTTGTTTGATCACATCAAAACTACCTTGGGGTACCAACAGTATCCTTCATCATCTGTGTAGACAAGAACACCATGAGCTTGTTCCACTAGGATTGCTAGTGTCTGAAAAGACTCCTCATCACTCTGCATCTCCTCATCTTTTGTATTATAATGAGGTGGTCTTGATGAAGGTGCGACCGTGTAATTATTGAAGCTTAAAGAAATCCTTCCATCCATCAGATTTCTACTATTTACTTCAGAGGGTTGCATGGGAATGCATATTTGTGTGGGTTTGATAATCCAGTTAAGTCCTTGTAGATGGGAAGTGGAATACCTTCTTCTCGGTAGTGCTTGCACTCCTAGGCTAGTCAAATAATCTACAACTCCCTATTTTTCGTAGGCAAAGCTTACGTTAGGGGTATTAGAAAGCCTTCCGACTAACCCTCTAGTAATAAGAAGGTTAGCTTCACCATTTCTCCATTGTTCATAGCCTCTGGTAAGAATTGAAACCTGAATATTTCTAAAGAAATCATCAATAGTTAGCATTATATTAGGTATTGTGTATATTAGCTGGTTTCCTTGTGTGAGATCAACTTCCATGGTTGTCAAAATTACTTGATCACCTATCCATCGATTGTCCCTAAAGACAATTAAAGCTATCGTTCCTTCTTCCTGCCTGTGAAGTGTTTGAATTCGTACCTGTAAGACGCTGAGATGTATATACTGCATCCTACTTCTTTGAAGTTGGCTATAACTTTCTTTTTGTATAAACATTCGGTCCAACTGGTTTCCTTCAGTTACCAGTATAGCCTCTTCAGAGTGATGCACGTAAACTTGATGATGTGCATCATCCCTTATAGAGTGGCACAGTACTTCCGCAGGGGCTATGACCGCCCTTTCTTGCATAGATAACCTCAGCTGAGCTTGAGGATCTATCTGTTGTTCGAGAGTATATGCTGGAGTGGATCCTCCAGTTAGCCTTCTGCCAAGTCTTCTTGTTGCTTGCTGTAGATTATACATCTTCCTATGATTTCTTTGGTACTCTCAAATTTTGTCTTCAAAGAGGGGAGTCTGAATTGAACTAGAGGGTTGCTCAGTAATTGCCCTTGTTGCCATCAATTCTTTAGTTTCTCCTGCTCTTCCTTCAAGATCTTGTAAGGGTCTTTAAAGACTCTGAGCTTGCCTCTTCCTCCTCTGGGTTTTTCTGCAGGGCCTAAAGACAACTTTTTTAGTTTATCAATTAAATCGTCAGATATGGAGGTGGATTGAACTCCTTCCTTTGTTTGCTCGATGAGTGTCTTTAGATCCACCTTTATGTCCGTCATGTCTTTAACTATTTGTACCAGCAGTTGAAGTTGTGTGTTATTCTACTTGATTACTGCTGAGTTTCTAGAAATAGGACCTTGGAACTCACTTGGTTTCACAAATCCGATAGCAGGGGATTCGATCTATTATGTGGCTTTGACCGCGCCCTTGTAGGAAGACGTGATTTTTGTAATAATATAGTTGTTCATGAATGTTGGATCGTAGAGTTCGCTAGAGGGGAATGAATAACGATCGAAAAATTCGTAACAAAGTCAAGTCGAGTACACAGCGGAAATACGAAAGACACAATGCTAACACAACCAATTTTACTTGGTTCGGAGCCTTTGTCGACTCCTACTCCAAGGCCCGCACGTGAGAGTGTTTTCGGTGGGCAATCACTAATAGTTCGCAAAAACGATTACAGAATAAGTACAGGAACTATAAAAATAATACCGACAACAATTGAAAAGAAAATCGAGCCACAAGTTGTCGGAGAGGTTTCGTAACTCGCAGGAACATAGCGCAACAGAGCAGTCATAGAAGAAGTTGTTGTTCGTAGCTATGGAGGAAGTCTCCTTTTATAGGAGTGCTCCAGGTGCCCGGGTCCTTTTTGGGCGCTCGGACCATAACGTCGGCCTGATCAATCAGCGCGCTCCACGTTTGCGACGAGATAGACTTTTGCCTTCCAGGCGCTCCACGTTTAAGGCTGAATTAATTTTTAAAAGTCTAGAAATAGGAAAGTTTGAAAAATAAAAAAAAATTACCCTAGAATTTTAAAGAAAATTTTTAAAATGATTTTGCAAACTAAGAATCTTAGTCTATTAAACACATTCCTAATTGTCGACGTAAGTTACTAAACACTTTCAGGGAGGGGTTTAGTGAATATGTCAGTTAAGTTAGACTTGGACTCAATGTATTTGAGCTCAATATCGCCTTTGGTGACATGATCCCTGATAAAGTGATATCTAATTTCAATGTGTTTAGTTCTTGAATGATGCACATGATTTTTTGTTAAATTAATTGAGCTAACATTATCAATGAGTACTTTTACTTTGGTAAGGTTTAAATTAAAATCTTTTAAAGTGTGCATCATCCATAATAATTGTACGACACATTCTCCTATGACTATATATTCTGACTCAGTAGTAGATAAGACAACACAGTATTGTTTTCTACTAAACTAGCTGACAAGTGATCGGCCAAGTAGCTGGCATCCACCATTTGTACTTTTACGGTCCAGTTTACATCTAGCGTAATCTGAGTCAGAATAACTTATGAGTTCAAAATTGGTTATTCTAGGATACCAAATTCCTATATTCGATGTTCCTTTAAGATATCTAAAAATTCTTTTGACTTGAGTTAAATGTGATTCTTTAGCACAGGTTTGGTATCTAGCACACATACTTACTGCAAATAAAATATCAAATCGACTTGTAGTTAAGTACAGTAGGTTACCTATGACACTCCTATAGTATTTTAAGTCAACTAGTTTTCTATTAGGGTCATCATCTAGGGCCAAAGGCGTCTTTAGTATTTTCCATTCCGAATTTTTTAAGTAATTCTTTAATATATTTTTATTGATAAATGTAATCACCTTCATTTGTTTGTTTAATTTGTAATCCTAAAAAGTAAGTTAATTTACCTACTAAGCTCATTTCAAATTCTTGTTCCATTAGAGTTATAAATTCTTGTAAAAATTCTAAGTTGGTTGATCCAAAAATTATGTTATCAACATAAATTTGGACTATAAAGATATCTTCTTTGATTGATTTGACAAATAGGGTTGGGTCAATTAGTCCTTAGTTGAATCCTTTAGAGATTAGGTAAGAGGTCAACCTTTCATATCATGCCCTAGGTGCTTACTGAAGTCCATATAAGGCTTTCTTTACTTTAAAGACATAGTCAGGATGGTCTAAACTCTCAAATCTAGGTGGTTGACCTACATAGACTTCCTCTTGTATTAGTCAATTTAGAAAGGCGGATTTGACATCAATTTGATAAAATTTGAACCCTTTATGGGTTGCATAGCTAAGTAGCATTCTAATGGACTCGAGTCTGACTACTGGGCATATGTTTCGCTATAGTCAAGTCCCTCTACTTGACTAAACTCTTTAGCAATTAGCCTAGCTTTGTTTCTAGTAATTTCCCCAGTTTCACTTAATTTATTTCTGAATACCCATTTTGTCTCTATTACCTTTTTATTTTTAGATGGTGGTACTGAGTCCCAGACTTGGTTACTCTCAAATTGGGCTAGTTCTTCTTGCATAGCTATAATCCAGTCTGGGTCAAGTAAGGATTCAGCTATAGTTTTGGGTTCACGTTTTGAGATTAGGGATATTTAACTTAGGTTTCTGAAGGATGATCTGGCTTGAACTCTTAGATCTGGATCACCAATTATTTGGTCAATTGGGTGATTTGGGTTGACTCTTATAGTTTTAGGAGGTTGATTCCCTTGAAGCTGATATTCTTTTTCGTGAATTAGGTTTTCATTAGCTCCCCCTTGACTAGTATTGCCTTGAATAAAATTAATTGATTGAATTTGGGTTTGTTCTAAGTTTTGATTTGTCTCTTCAAATTTCATATTTGGTTAAAATAATTTTAAGTTAAAATAATTTTAAAATCATTTTTAAATTTAAAGAATTTTAAAATAATTTTTAAGTTAAAATAATTTTAAGTTAAAATAATTTAAAATTAAATTTAAAATTAAAATTTGAATTTAATATAATTTAATTCAGTTTACTTTAATTTAATTTAATTTAGTTTAATTTTAGTCCTTAGTCATCTCACCCAATCTAAGTTTTCAATTAGAGAATCCTTTTTTTTTTGTGAGATGAAGTTAAGTTCAATTTTTAGGGTTTGGTTTAACTTTGTGTTAGATTCAAGTTTAGCTTTGAGCTCAACAAATAGACATTCTTTGGATAAACTTCTGGGCTATGGTGACTCACTTGGACATTATTAGAGTAACCATGCCTTCAAGATTTTCTAAATAGTCCTATCCACTGAACTTAGTACAAAACCTTGGTCTAACTAGCTAGGATCCATGAGGGGTAATTTCAGTTAGTTCCACTCAGCCAAATGCACCAGGTCGAAGTTGTTGGTGCAACCTTAGGTCAAGGTTGACCTGGTTGACCCGACTCGAGTTGACCTGACTAGAGTTGTATTTTGATGTTTGACGAGAATAGAAAAGTTGTATCTTGATGTTTGACAAGAATACAAACTTGGGAGATTGTGGGTGCAACCTTCGGTAAAGGTTGACCTGGTTGACCCGACTTGAGTTGACTTGATTCGGGAAAAGTCCAAGTATGGAGACTTGGCACGGAAAAGTCCAAGCAGGGAGCTTGGCACGGGAAAAGTCCAAGTATGGAGACTTGGCACGGAAAAGTCCAAGCAGGGAGCTTGGCACGGGAGAAGTCCAAGTATGGAAGCTTGGCATGGGAAGTCGGAGGGCTCTGGCTGCGTTCTCGGGACTAGGCCGAGAGGGCCCTGGAGCTAGTTTCTGGATCGGAGTCGGAGAGGGCTGCAGGCTCCTGACTAGGCCGGAGGGCTCGGGAGCTCGTTCTCCGGACCGGATCAGAGAGGGCTCGGCGGCTTGTTCTCCGGACTAGGTCGAGAGGGCTCGGAGCCTTCTGGACGAGACGCAGTTGGAGAGGGCTCGGTGCCTCCTCGGACCAGGCCGAGAGGGCCTCGGAGCTCGTTCTCTAGGCAGATGAAGTCGGAGAGGGCTGTAGCTCGTTCTCCGGACTAGGTCGGAGAGGGCTGTAGCTCATTCTCCGGATCGGACGTGGAAGTCGGAGAGGGCCTCGAGCTGCCTCCGGACCAGGCCGAGAGGGCTCGGTGGCTCGTTCCTGGACCGAACGTGAAGCCTGAGAGGGCTCGGTAGCTCTCTCCTGACTAGGTCGAGAGGGCCTCGGTGAGCTCGCTCTCTAGACCGGAAAGGCTTTAGGGTTTAGAAGCTCTAAGGCATTGGATCGGTCCGTGGACCGATCCAAAGGATACTGATTATCCGATCGGTCCGTGACCGGTAAGAACCAAAATGTTTACGTGGGTTAGCCGACGGGTAGACCGTAGCGGCGGACTTGAGAGAGCGATAGAGGGGATGGGTCGGACCGATCCACCTATAGTCCGATCGGTCCACATCGATCAGACTTCAAGCCAACTCTGAGAGTTGGTTGATCGGATCGGGGACCGATCGTCTAGGGCTCGATCGTCCATGATCGATCGAGTCTCATCGATCAGTTGGAGCTTGATCGGTCCAGCCCAGCCCTACGACAACGGCTAGATTTCTGTGTTGCTCTTTGTCTTCTTCGCAGGTGCATGATATATATCGAGGTCGAGGGCCTCTACAAAAAAAGTTCTTGCTCTTCCTCCTTACTGTGATTTGAGCTTTGCTGAGCTCCTCTTTGCTGAAGCTTCGTGTGAGCTTCCCTCGACTGGTTGATCAGCTGCTGTTGGCATCATCCATGAAGTTGCTGCTTCATCAACGGACTCCAGTCGACGAGAAGAAGGCAAGCAAACTTGGTAGAGTGTATTTACATTCATATTATCCATTGTTTCTTGCTTTATTTCTTGTACTCCTTTATTGCTGTTGCAAAAGAGATTGTGGCGAGGTTTCTCCACCCAGAAGGAGTTGTTGTTAGCCGGTTTTCTGGGGTCTCATCCACCGACGGATTGATAGGCTTCGTCCACCTTACGGACACGCCGAGGAGTAGGAGTATCATCTCCGAACCTCGTTACATCATCGTGTTTGAGGTTTGATCTTCTCCACTTTCGTTTCTACATTGTATTTCCGCTGCGCTAACCTAAATTGTAGGAAGAAACGATAATTTGAGGTCGGCTATTCACACCCCCCCTCTCTAGCCGCATCCGAAGGTCCTAACAAGTGGTATCAGAGCAAGGTTGCTCTTCGTCGGATTAACACCCGGGGGAGCACAAGCTAGAGAATGGATCTACTTGGAGAAGACATCACGATTCCACCCTTCTACGATCGCGACAACTTCGCGTATTGGAAGGTAAGAATGAAGTATTTTCTTATGACTACTCTAGTGAATTGGAATTGTGTACGAGTAGGTTTTACTCCTCCGGTGGATAAAAAGGGAGAACCTCTCGAGAAGAAGAAGTGGACGAAGGAACAAATCCACCAATCCACAATCAACGACGAGGTAACGAAAATCCTTGAATTTTCATTACCTAATGATATCTTGTGTAAGATAGGTGGATACAACGATGCCAAAGAGTTGTGGAACAACTTGGCTAAGTTCCATGAGGAGAGCTCCAATTCAAGTCATGAAGAGGAGTCAAGTGAGCCAAGTAGCTCACATCATGGAGGTATGGAATTAGAAGTTGAGGGCTACTCAACATCTAAGGAAGAAGAGGAGGAGAGTTCTTCATCAAGATTGGTGCAAGAAGAAGCCTCTACCTCTGGAAGGGATGAAGAAGAGAGCGTATATCCATCCTCAACCCTAGGTAACTCAAGCAACTTAATTTCAAATAAATTACATATAATGTGCTTTGAGTGTAGGGAATATGAGCATTACAAGAGTAAATGTCCAAAGAGGATTAGGAAGACTCCACCGGCGTCAAAGGTCAAGGAAGCCGGAGTCCCGATACGCAAGGGCAAGGAGCACGTGGTGTGCTTCCAATGCAAGCAAAGGGGACATTATAGGAGCCAATGTCCGAGGGGGAGGCAACCTCACAAGGACAAGAGACCAAGCACATCTATGGGGGGAGCTAAGGCAAACCCTAAGGTACCCTTTAAGGCATATCATTGCAATTCTAATAGGACACATGCTAGTAGCTTTATTGCATTTGTCAATAATGATAAGCATGAAAACCATAGAAACCGATTCATGTCCTTAGGTGCCAAACATGTTAGCCTAGATAAGGACAATGCTAGAAATGCCAACCCTAGAGTTAACTCATCTAAGGTTAAGGAAAACCGAGATAGGAATCCCAAAATAACTAGACATATGCCTAGGAATACCTCAAAGAAAAATGACAAATTAAAACTTGAGGTATTAGAGAAGGAAAATCAAGTCTTAAGGTCAAGACTTGACACTTTAGAAAAGGCCCTTAAGAATTTGGAGAAGTCAACTCTAGGGTCTAAGGGTCAAAAACAAAAGCCCAAGGACATGAGAGGTTTGAGTCACAAACCTAAGTCTCAAGTGGTCAAGCCCACTTATCATAATGTTCCATTCGATTATGGAACAAGACCTAGGGTTAGGAAGACCATCACCAAGGTCACAAGGGGAGTCACCCCTAGAGTTGATCTTGATGAGTCCCAAATGACCAAGGCTTTAAAGCCTAGGAGGGTCATTAGGAGGGTTGCTAGGGAAGTCATCCCTAGTGAATATTTAGTGAATCCAATGAGCTCAAATAGGTTTTGGGTTCCTAGGAGCGTGATTCCATCATGCTAGATGGGTTAGGGTGTGCCAACCTTAATTGGATAGGTAGTTAACCTAATCATGGCAAAATGTGGCATTTTAGGAATTTTCAAGGTGTAATCAAGCCTTGAAAATGAAATTTAAAATTTTACTCATTCCTAAGGTGATTAGGATGTGCCAACCACACTTGAGGAATTTTCTAAGGTCAATCTAATTGGCACATAGTGATCTAAAAATCTTTAGTATATGATTTTAGGTCTATTACACTTAGGAATATAGAATTTATGGCAAAATGAACAAAATTATCAAAATGGCAACTAAGGCTAGAATTAGATATTTTCTATACCTTTATATGTTATTTGCCATATATTTTTTGCCATATGTCATGTCATGACATCATATCTAATTTACTATCATTTGAAATGTCATGATAATACTTAGGTTAGTTATATGTCATGCCTTATTTAAGTTTCATACTTTATGCCATGACATCATGGCATTGGCACATATGTACACTTATGATATTATTTTATGTCATGTCATCATCTCTTGCATTTATGATCAATTAAATTGATTTAAGGATAAAAACACAATTTGATATGGAGATCAAATTGTTGTCTAGAAAATGCATGAGAACTTAGCTTAAGATGACCTAAACCCATATCTTACATCAAAATTGACTTGGATGTGTTTGATACACCTTAGATGTGTGTGAGATATTAGGATTATGAGTTAGGATCAAGGTGCATAGTTCTTGTACCTAGATGAGCCTAATTCAAAATTGAGGATCATAGGGAAAGCTTGTGTACAAGTCATGTACATTTAGCCCTAAGATTGTGATCCTAAATTGAATGTTTAAAATCATTTCAAAATTGATTTGAAAAACCTTGATGAAGCTTTTCTAGTGATAGCATTCATCATTGAGCAAGTTGATACAAAGATGGATTAACCTTGAACTATTTCAAAGTCTTTCAAACTTTGTATCAAGATTTAAAAATGGAAGTTATTTTTATAGAAAACTATTTTTCCATGATAATATATGTTATGAGGAATATATCCTCAAAATTTTACAATTTTTAGAATTTTCTGTGATATTTTAGGGGTTTCTGAATTTCGGGAGAAAAATCAGAAATTCCTATCAGAGCTTTGTGGACCGATCAGAGGGGATGCTGATCGGTCCAGGGAGGTCTGGATCGGTCACTGGACCGATCCAGGGAAGTGTGGATCGGTCTGGTGACCGATCCAGTAAAGGGCTTAGCGTGCCAAAATGCTGATTTTCGACTAATTGTCTGAAATTTCAGCTGGAAGTTGGTATTTTAGATTTCTAAAGGATTGAAACTCTCCAAGACATTGTTGGTGCAATGGTCAAGGGGGAGTTGACCTTTAGGGGGAGTTTTACCTATTGGTCAAGCAGGAGTTGACTTTTAGGGGGAGTTTTTACTCGTCAAGATGAGTGATATGGGATGGTCATTATGTTGATTGTTGTATTTAGTATCAAGGTGGAAATTAAGAGTTTCAATGAAAGGTATGAGACTTTCATTAGGAAGAAACTCTTGACCTTGATTCACTCTTTTTGATGTGTGTCAAAAAGGGGGAGAATGTTTAGAAAATGTTCAAGGAAGAACATTGGAGTTTGGGGAGAATGTTCAAGGAAGAACATTGATTGGAGAACTATTAGAAAACCTAAGTTAGGTTATAGGGTTAACCTAACTTGATTATGGTTTTTGTCAAACATCAAAAAGGTGGAGATTGTTGGTGCAACCTTAGGTCAAGGTTGACCTGGTTGACCTGACTCGAGTTGACCTGACTCGAGTTGTATTTTGATGTTTGACGAGAATAGAAAAGTTGTATCTTGATGTTTGATAAGAATACAAACTTGGGAGATTGTGGGTGCAACCTTCGGTTAAGGTTGACCTGGTTGACCCGACTTGAGTTGACTTGATTCGGGAAAAGTCCAAGTATGGAGACTTGGCACGGAAAAGTCCAAGCAGGGAGCTTGGCACGGGAAAAGTCCAAGTATGGAGACTTGGCATAGAAAAGTCCAAGCAGGGAGCTTGGCACGGGAAAAGTCCAAGTATGGAGACTTGGCACGGAAAAGTCCAAGCAGGGAGCTTGGCACGGGAGAAGTCCAAGTATGGAAGCTTGGCATGGGAAGTCGGAGAGGGCTCGGCAGCTCGTTCTCCAGACTAGGTCAGAGAGGGCTCGGGAGCTCGTTCTCTGGACCAGATGAAGTCGGAGAGGGCTCGGCAGCTCGTTCTCCGGACTAGGTCGGAGAGGACTCGGGAGCTCATTCTCTGGACCAGACGAAGTCAGAGAGGGCTCGGCAGCTCGTTCTCCGGACTAGGTTAGAGAGGGCTCGGGAGCTCGTTCTCTGGACCAGACAGAGTTGGAGAGGGCTCGATAGCTCGTTCTCCGGACTAGGTCAGAGAGGGCTCGGTAGCTCGTTCTCTGGACCGGATGAAGTCGGAGAGGGCTCGGTAGCTCGTTCTCCGGACTAGGTCATAGAGGGCTCGGTAGCTCGTTCTCTGGACCGGACGTGGAAGTCGGAGAGGGATCGGTAGCTCGTTCTCTGGACTAGGTCGGAGAGGGCTCGGTAGCTCGTTCTCTGGACCGAACGTGGAAGTCGGAGAGGGCTCGGTAGCTCATTCTCCGGACTAGGTCAAACAGGGCTCAGTAGCTCGTTCTCTGGACCAAACGTGGAAGTCGGAGAGGGCTCGGTAGCTCGTTCTCCAGACTAGGTCAGAGAGGGCTCGGTAGCTCGTTCTCTAGACCGGGAAGGCTTTACGGTTTAGGGCTGGGAAGCTCTAAGGCATTGGATCGGTCTGGTGACCGATCCAGTGATACTCTGATTGTCTGGATCGGTCTGGTGACCGATCAGTAACCAAACAGAATGTTTCTGTGGGTTAACTGATCGGTCTGTAGACCGATCAGGAAGCGATGGACTTCAGAGAGCGATAGGAGGGCGATCCGTGGACCGATCCACCTATAGTCTGATCGGTCCACAGATCGATCTGCAACCAACTCTGTGAGAGTTGGTTGATCGCCCGGGCCGATCGGCCCTGATCGGTCCACGCATCGATCAATCTCAGACCGATCGAGGTTGGAGCTGATCGGTCGAGCCTAATGCGACAACGGCTAGATTTCTGTGTTGCTCTTTGTCTTCTTCGCATGTGCAGGATATATATCGAGGTCGAGGGCCTCTACAGAAAAAGTTCTTGCTCTTCCTCCTTACTGTGATTTGAGCTTTGCTGAGCTCCTCTTTGCTGAAGCTTCGTGTGAGCTTCCCTCGACTGGTTGATCAGCAGCTGTTGGCATCATCCGTGAAGTTGCTGCTTCATCAACGGACTCCAGTCGACGAGAAGAAGGCAAGCAAACTTGGTAGAGTGTATTTACATTCATATTATCCATTGTTTCTTGCTTTATTTCTTGTACTCCTATATTTCTGTTGCAAAAGAGATTGTGGCGAGGTTTCTCCACCCAGAAGGAGTTGTTGTTAGCCGGTTTTTCGGGGTCTCATCCACCGACGGATTGATAGGCTTCGTCCACCTTACGGACACGCCGAGGAGTAGGAGTATCATCTCCGAACCTCGTTACATCATCGTGTTTGAGGTTTGATCTTCTCCACTTTCGTTTCTACATTGTATTTCCGCTGCGCTAACCTAAATTGTAGGAAGAAACGATAATTTGAGGTCGGCTATTCACACCCCCCCTCTCTAGCCGCATCCGAAGGTCCTAACAAGTGGTATCAGAGCAAGGTTGCTCTTCGTCGGATTAACACCCGGGGGAGCACAAGCTAGAGAATGGATCTACTTGGAGAAGACATCACGATTCCACCCTTCTACGATCGCGACGACTTCGCGTATTGGAAGGTAAGAATGAAGTATTTTTTTATGACTACCCTAGTGAATTGGAATTGTGTACGAGTAGGTTTTACTCCTCCGGTGGATAAAAAGGGAGAACCTCTCGAGAAGAAGAAGTGGACGAAGGAACAAATCCACCAATCCACAATCAACGACGAGGTAACGAAAATCCTTGAATTTTCATTACCTAATGATATCTTGTGTAAGATAGGTGGATACAACGATGCCAAGGAGTTGTGGAACAACTTGGCTAAGTTCCATGAGGAGAGCTCCAATTCAAGTCATGAAGAGGAGTCAAGTGAGCCAAGTAGCTCACATCATGGAGGTATGGAATTAGAAGTTGAGGGCTACTCAACATCTAAGGAAGAAGAGGAGGAGAGTTCTTCATCAAGATTGGTGCAAGAAGAAGCCTCTACCTCCGGAAGGGATGAAGAAGAGAGCGTAAATCCATCCTCAACCCTAGGTAACTCAAGCAACTTAATTTCAAATAAATTACATATAATGTGCTTTGAGTGTAGGGAATATGGGCATTACAAGAGTAAATGTCCAAAGAGGATTAGGAAGACTCCACCGGCGTCAAAGGTCAAGGAAGCCGGAGTCCCGATACGCAAGGGCAAGGAGCACGTGGTGTGCTTCCAATGCAAGCAAAGGGGACATTATAGGAGCCAATGTCCGAGGGGGAGGCAACCTCACAAGGACAAGAGACCAAGCACATCTATGGGGGGAGCTAAGGAAAACCCTAAGGTACCCTTTAAGGCATATCCTTGCAATTCTAATAGGACACATGCTAGTAGCTTTATTGCATTTGTCAATAATGATAAGCATGATAACCATAGAAACCGATTCATGTCCTTAGGTGCCAAACATGTTTGCCTAGATAAGGACAATGCTAGAAATGCCAACCCTAGAGTTAACTCATCTAAGGTTATGGAAAACCGAGATAGGAATCCCAAAACAACTAGACATATGCCTAGGAATACCTCAAAGAAAAATGACAAATTAAAACTTGAGGTATTAGAGAAGGAAAATCAAGTCTTAAGGTCAAGACTTGACACTTTAGAAAAGGCCCTTAAGAATTTGGAGAAGTCAACTCTAGGGTCTAAGGGTCAAAAACAAAAGCCCAAGGACATGAGAGGTTTGAGTCACAAACCTAAGTCTCAAGTGGTCAAGCCCACTTATCATAATGTTCCATTCGATTATGGAACAAGACCTAGGGTTAGGAAGACCATCACCAAGGTCACAAGGGGAGTCACCCCTAGAGTTGATCTTGATGAGTCACAAATGACCAAGGCTTTAAAGCCTAGGAGGGTCATTAGGAGGGTTGCTAGGGAAGTCATCCCTAGTGAATATTTAGTGAACCCAATGAGCTCAAATAGGTTTTGGGTTCCTAGGAGTGTGATTCCATCATGCTAGATGGGTTAGGGTGTGCCAACCTTAATTGGATAGGTAGTTAACCTAATCATGGCAAAAGGTGGCATTTTAGGAATTTTCAAGGTGTAATCAAGCCTTGAAAATGAAATTTAAAATTTTACTCATTCCTAAGGTGATTAGGATGT
Organism: Zingiber officinale; assembly: GCF_018446385.1. NCBI lineage: Eukaryota > Viridiplantae > Streptophyta > Magnoliopsida > Zingiberales > Zingiberaceae > Zingiber > Zingiber officinale. The sequence continues at coordinate 29,839,108 of NC_055994.1, forward strand.
GCCAACCACACTTGAGGAATTTTCTAGGGTCAATCTAATTGGCACATAGTGATCTAAAAATCTTTAGTATATGATTTTAGGTCTATTACACTTAGGAATATAGAATTTATGGCAAAATGAACAAAATTATCAAAATGGCAACTAAGGCTAGAATTAGGTATTTTCTATACCTTTATATGTTATTTGCCATATATTGTTTGCCATATGTCATGTTATGACAGCATATCTAATTTACTATCATTTGAAATGTCATGATAATACTTAGGTTAGTTATATGTCATGCCTTATTTAAGTTTCATACTTTATGCCATGACATCATGGCATTGGCACATATGTACACTTATGATATTATTTTATGTCATGTCATCATCTCTTGCATTTATGATCAATTAAATTGATTTAAGGATAAAAACACAATTTGATATGGAGATCAAATTGTTGTCTAGAAAATGCATGAGAACTTAGCTTAAGATGACCTAAACTCATATCTCACATCAAAATTGACTTGGATGTGTTTGATACACCTTAGATGTGTGTGAGATATTAGGATTATGAGTTAGGATCAAGGTGCATAGTTCTTGTACCTAGATGAGCCTAATTCGAAATTGAGGATCATAGGGAAAGCTTGTGTACAAGTCATGTACATTTAGCCCTAAGATTGTGATCCTAAATTGAATGTTTAAAATCATTTCAAAATTGATTTGAAAAACCTTGATGAAGCTTTTCTAGTGATAGCATTCATCATTGAGCAAGTTGATACAAAGATGGATTAACCTTGAACTATTTCAAAGTCTTTCAAACTTTGTATCAAGATTTAAAAATGGAAGTTATTTTCATAGAAAACTATTTTTTCATGATAATATATGTTATCAGGAATATATCCTCAAAATTTTACAATTTTTGAAATTTTCTGTGATATTTTAGGGGTTTCTGAATTTCGGGAGAAAAATCAGAAATTCCTATCAGAGCTTTGTGGACCGATCAGAGGGGATGCTGATCGGTCCAGGGAGGTCTGGATCGGTCACTGGACCGATCCAGGGAAGTGTGGATCGGTCTGGTGATCGATCCAGTAAAGGGCTTAGCGTGCCAAAATGCTGATTTTCGACTAATTGTCTGAAATTTCAGCTGGAAGTTGGTATTTTAGATTTCTAAAGGATTGAAACTCTCCAAGACATTGTTGGTGCAATGGTCAAGGGGGAGTTGACCTTTAGGGGGAGTTTTACCTATTGGTCAAGCAGGAGTTGACTTTTAGGGGGAGTTTTTACTCGTCAAGATGAGTGATATGGGATGGTCACTATGTTGATTGTTGTATTTAGTATCAAGGGGGAAATTAAGAGGTTCAATGAAAGGTATGAGACTTTCATTAGGAAGAAACTCTTGACCTTGATTCACTCTTTTTGATGTGTGTCAAAAAGGGGGAGAATGTTTAGAAAATGTTCAAGGAAGAACATTGGAGTTTGGGGAGAATGTTCAAGGAAGAACATTGATTGGAGAACTATTAGAAAGCCTATGTTAGGTTATCGGGTTAACCTAACTTGATTATGGTTTTTGTCAAACATCAAAAAGGGGGAGATTGTTGGTGCAACCTTAGGTCAAGGATGACCTGGTTGACCCGACTCGAGTTGACCTGACTCGAGTTGTATTTTGATGTTTGACGAGAATAGAAAAGTTGTATCTTGATGTTTGACAAGAATACAAACTTGGGAGATTGTGGGTGCAACCTTCGGTCAAGGTTGACCTGGCTGACCCGACTTGAGTTGACTTGATTCGGGAAAAGTCCAAGTATGGAGACTTGGCACGGAAAAGTCCAAGCAGGGAGCTTGGCACGGGAAAAGTCCAAGTATGAAGACTTGGCATGGAAAAGTCCAAGCAGGGAGCTTGGCACGGGAAAAGTCCAAGTATGGAGACTTGGCACGGAAAAGTCCAAGCAGGGAGCTTGGCACGGGAGAAGTCCAAGTATGGAAGCTTGGCATGGGAAGTCGGAGAGGGCTCGGCAGCTCGTTCTCCGGACTAGGTCAGAGAGGGCTCGGGAGCTCGTTCTCTGGACCAGACGAAGTCGGAGAGGGCTCAGCATCTCGTTCTCGGGACTAGGTCGGAGAGGGCTCGGGAGCTCATTCTCTGGACCAGACAAAGTCGGAGAGGGCTCGGCAACTCGTTCTCCGGACTAGGTCAGAGAGGGCTCGGGAGCTCGTTCTCTGGACCAGACAGAGTTGGAGAGGGCTCGGTAGCTCGTTCTCCGGACTAGGTCAGAGAGGGCTCGGTAGCTCGTTCTCTGGACCGGATGAAGTCGGAGAGGGCTCGGTAGCTCGTTCTCCGGACTAGGTCAGAGAGGGCTCGGTAGCTCGTTCTCTGGACCGGACGTGGAAGTCGGAGAGGGCTCGGTAGCTCGTTCTCCGGACTAGGTCGGAGAGGGCTCGGTAGCTCGTTCTCTGGACCGAACGTGGAAGTCGGAGAGGGCTCGGTAGCTCGTTCTCCGGACTAAGTCAAACAGGGCTCGGTAGCTCGTTCTCTGGACCGAACGTGGAAGTCGGAGAGGACTCGGTAGCTCGTTCTCTAGACCGGGAAGGCTTTAGGGTTTAGGGCTGGGAAGCTCTAAGGCATTGGATCGGTCTGGTGACCGATCCAATGATACTCTGATTGTCTGGATCGGTCTGGTGACCGATCAGTAACCAAACATAATGTTTCTGTGGGTTAACTGATCGGTCTGTAGACCGATCAGGAAGCGATGGACTTCAGAGAGCGATAGGAGGGGATCGGTCTGTGGACCGATCCACCTATAGTCTGATCGGTCCACAGACCGATCAGACTTCTAAGCCAACTCTCTGTGAGAGTTGGTTGATCGGTCTGGGGACCGATCAGCCTAAGGCCTGATCGGTCCATAGACCGATCAGGAGTCTCCCAGACCGATCAGGTTGGAGCCTGATCGGTCCAGGCCTAGCCGTTCCGACACAACGGCTAGATTTCTGTGTTGCTCTTTGTCTTCTTCGCAGGTGCAGGATATATATCGAGGTCGAGGGCCTCTACAGAAAAAGTTCTTGCTCTTCCTCTTTACTGTGATTTGAGCTTTGCTGAGCTCCTCTTTGCTGAAGCTTCGTGTGAGCTTCCCTCGACTGGTTGATCAGCTGCTGTTGGCATCATCCGTGAAGTTGCTGCTTCATCAACGGACTCCAGTCGACGAGAAGAAGGCAAGCAAACTTGGTAGAGTGTATTTACATTCATATTATCCATTGTTTCTTGCTTTATTTCTTGTACTCCTTTATTGCTGTTGCAAAAGAGATTGTGGCGAGGTTTCTCCACCCAGAAGGAGTTGTTGTTAGCCGGTTTTCCGGGGTCTCATCCACCGACGGATTGATAGGCTTCGTCCACCTTACGGACACGCCGAGGAGTAGGAGTATCATCTCCGAACCTCGTTACATCATCGTGTTTGAGGTTTGATCTTCTCCACTTTCGTTTCTACATTGTATTTCCGCTGCGCTAACCTAAATTGTAGGAAGAAACGATAATTTGAGGTCGGCTATTCACACCCCCCCCCTCTCTAGCCGCATCCGAAGGTCCTAACAGAAGTCATATCTTCCTAGACATGTATAGACTGAGCTTCCCTAACCTACTATCATTCAAAACTTCACCAGTACCGTAGGTCAAGTTAAACTTAGTCTCCTTTTTTATTATTTAATATTATGTCTAAATTTTTAGATCTAGTTGTGAACTTTTCTAATAACCCTTTAAGTTTGTTAATTTCAATTTTTAGTGTTGAATTTTCCTCCTCAAGTTTTACGACTTGATTTGGATTTGATTTTTCAATTTGTTCCTTGAGTTGTTGGTTTTCCTCACGGAGCAATTTATGTTGATTTTCTTGTTCAGTTAATTTTCTATTTAAAAATACAATTACTTTAAAAAAATTTGCTTAAATTAAAATTTACCTCCTCGGAACCTTCGGAAATGAGTACAGACTCGTGGCTCGATTCGGGTTTGGAACGGTCTTCCGATTCTAATTCACGGGCCATCAGCGCGAGGTAGCTCCGATGCTTCTACTCTTCAACTTCTGATTCCTCTGAAGACGGCTCGTCCCATGTTGCTTTGAGTGTCTTCTTCTTCGTTGTCTTGGTTTTGTCGTTCTTCAGCTTCGAGCACTCGTTCTTGTAGTGACCCTTCTTGTTGCATTCGAAGCATGTCACATTCTTTGGTTTGATAGTGGAGTTGATCTTCTGTAGGTCTTTTCTACTAAAGTTCTTCTTTCTTTTGGTGAACATTTTTCTTATCAAGTTCACCAAGTGTTCTTCGTCTTCTGAGCCTTGTTCTGACTCACCTTCAGATTTAGGAACGATTCTTGACTTTTTCTTGGAGGGACCTACAAAAAGAGCAACACCTTTCTCGGTTCTGGCGTTAGTTTGCTCGTGTAGCTCAAGTTCACAAAACAGTTCATCTAATTTTAACTTTGAAAGATTCTTTGAAATCTTGTAGGCATCTACGATGGATGCCCACAATGCATTTCGAGGAAACGCGTTTAGGGCGTACTTTATTAAATCACGGTTCTCCATTTGGTGGTCGATGGTTGAACTCTACATTAAGCCCGTTGAGGATGTCTTTGATCCTCGCGTTGAGTTGACTCGCGGATTCACCTTCCTGGATCTTAATGTTAAATAATCTATTTAGAAAGAGATCTCGTTTGGTTACCTTAGCGTCACTCGTTCCCTCGTGCAGGTCGATGAGCTTGTCCCACAGTTCTTTCGCATTTTCATGTGGGTCCACTCTGTTCAACTCCTCCTTTGTTATCCCGCATTGTAGAGTGTTGAGCGCCTTGAAGTCGATCTGGACTTTTTTTTTCATTTCCGGATTTCATTGTTCTGGGTCCATTGGGTTTTCAGAGTTGTCGATAGGCACCTTGTAGCCTCTGGTGACGCTAAACCACCGGTTGAAGTCGGTCTTCAAGTAGACTTCCATTCGTTTCTTCCAGTATGGGAAGTCGTCGCCACTGAATAGGGGAGGTCGGACGGTGTCGTAACCCTCAGTATGGGCCATGAATCATGCACACAAAGAGAAAAAAAAAAGAAGAGAGGGTCTCAAGACTTGGTCTTGGATTAGTAGTGTGGGAGAAAAAAAAATATTACGATTGAAATGGTGTTGCACCAGTTCAGTTTAATTCGCTACGAAGAAAATGTAGTTTGGATTATATCGAAAAAACTTAAAGTCAAAAAAAAACTTTCACCCCCTTGCTTGATTGGTGGTTGCACCAAATCAGAGCGGTACCTACTCTGATACCACTTGTTGGATTATAGAGTTTGCTAGAGGGGGGAGTGAATAACGATCAAAAAATTCATAACAAAGTCAAGTCGAGTACGTAGTAGAAATATGAAAGATACAATGCTAACACAACCAATTTTACTTGGTTCGAAACCTTTGTCAACTCCTACTCCAAGGTCCGCACATGAGAGCTAGTACTTTCGATGGGCAATCACTAATAGTTCGCAAAAACGATTACAGAATAAGTACAGGAACTATGAAAAGAATACCGACAACAATTGAAAAGAAAATCGAGCCGTAGGTTATCGGAGAGGCTTCGCAACGTCGCAGGAACAGAGCGCAATAGAGCAGTCATAGAAGAAGTTGTTGTTCGTAGCTCTGGAGGAAGACTCCTTTTATAGGAGTGCTCCAGGCGCCCGGATCCCTTCCGGGCGCTCGGACCGTGATGTCAGCCCGCCCAATCAGCTCACTCCACGTTTGCGACGAGATAGACTTTTGCCTTCCGGGCGCCCGGACCACCATTTTCCAGAACTCGTTTTCCTGCAAGAAAATGTTAGTCCGAGGCAAAATAAAAATTATACTACCTTGCAAAACAAAGTGTTAGCACAATTATAGTAAAGGGTAGTACTTAGATTCTGTCTCACCGAGACCAGAATCTAGTCACGATCTCAACTTATATTCCCGAAATGGTTCTAAGTTGGATCGACGCATACTGTTCCCTCGAACGAGGAACGCGTCCTCACCAAGTCACTCCCTTCTAGTGGCTTACCTTAACTTACCTGCCAGATATTCGGTTAGTCTGTCGACCTATCTGAACTTCATGCCAGCTATCCGGTCAGCCCGTCGACTTAGCTGGGCTTCGTGCCAACTATCCGGTCGACCCGTCGACCTAGCTGGGCTTCGTGCTAACTATCCGGTCAGCCCGTCGACCTAACTGAGCTTCGTGCCAGATATCCGGTTAGTCCGTCGACCTATTTGGACTTCGCACCAACTATCTGGTCGGCCCGTTGACCTAGGTGGATTTCTCCTGCACACTCAGTTAAAGTGTTAGATCACAACAAACTTAACTTAGCCTTCTTTATCATTCATCAAAACCTGAGTTAGACCATTAGTGCTAACTGCACCAACAATAAAGTAGTCCACTTCTCCAATTTATGGAGCAAGCTTTCCACTCCTTCAAGCTTCTTATTAAGCTCCTCGATCAGCCGTAAAGCTTCTTTTTCAACCATCTTTGGTTGTTTTGTTATCTCCGCAATCAATTCTTTAACTTCTTGCTTTGTTAATAGTCTATTTTCTGTATAAACAATTGTCAGATTTTTCAAAGCATTTTTCATTTGTGCGACCTCTTTCTCTAGGTCTTAACACCTTTCAAGTATTAATTTAAAGTTTTTCAAATGTACTCGGGAGGATAAACAGATTTTGTCGTGGACTATAGCAAGATTATTTGCTAATTGTTTTATGGAAACTGTGGTAGATGAAGTAAGGCCCAGGTACTTTAGGTCAGATGTTCGGGAATTATTATACCACTCTTGAATTGTCCTTTCCCAAGTTTTCGACATCTAAGTCATACCGATCTTAGTGCTAACATAAATTATTGTCCTCTTCAATTCACGTAGACTATAGTCCACACTATATGGAGGATTTAATTGGAGAATTAGTCCAGTCTAATTCTAAATTATGTTATGTATGATTTGGAATTCTATATTCTTCCATCAATTTTCAGCCAGTTAGACATAAAAGATACTAATATCTACAAAATTATTTGATACTCTATATTTTCTTGAGTATTTATGTTCTAGTTTTTGAGTTGAACAATATTTATTCTAAATTCTACAAAAAAATTCTGTGATCATGTTTTCTTACAAGGATTGATAATTTTATTTTATTTTAAAAGTTTAGATTTGAGCTTCTTTGTAAAATATATTTTTTATTTAAATTGGATCAAAGTATATAGAAGCTGTGGGGTATCAAGACATTATTGTCAATATAAATTTTATTTAATCAACATATTGTATATTTGAAAGCATAAATTTACGCGAATCAATGAGATCTTTTGATAATGTAACACAAAGATATTAAATGTTAATAAAGTTAGTTTTGACTTAATAAATTTATGAGATTAATAATTTATAGAATTGTATTTGCATCACGCCACTTTTAAATTTTATTTTTAATTACATTTTAGATCATTTATATTATAGTTAACGCAAGTGAGCGAGGGTGGGACGGCAGCCGTGGTAGAATGTTCTAGATCATTTATATTTTTTTACGGCGCATCATTGTTGTAATCAATATTAGGAAAAAAAAAATATGAGGTTCTAGTCTTATTTGTGGTGGATTGTAGATTTTTTTTATTATTATTATTTCGGTAAGAAGTGGCTTTAAGAATGTCGGTCAACTGAATGGGTATGCATGAGTGATTGGCAGATGAAAATTTTCCGTTGAGTTAAGTTGGTTATTTTCATGATTAATCAATTCGAAGAGTTTGATAATTGAATTAAAAAAATAATATGGAAACAAGTTTTTTTTTTTTAATATCCTTGTGTTATCGTAAAATATCTTTCATAATTTATCTATTTTTATTTTACTATGAGATTAATGATATTGGATGACGATACTAAATTATTTGGCATAAGGTGATATCGTATTTTGTTGCCGTGAGAAAAAAAATATGATAATTTTTTAAAAAGGAGTACCTAATTCCTTGAATTGACTAAAAGGTGCATCACACTTTGATAATTATCCAAGGATGTACTAACATATCTAATATGCCTATTCCACCCCTCCTCATAATTACATTTACATGGAATCTCTTTCTCTACTTGTGAAAAAGTAAGCAAATCTCTTTTTCTTTTCTCTCACCTATCCTCTCACCTATCCAATTTTATTTAATTAAAATTATTTTTTTTTCCAAACCTTTATACCATCACCAGGGAAGCAAAAAATAATAATGAATTTTATTTAATTAAAATTAAATTTTTTTCAAAACCTTTAGACCATCACTAGGAAAGCGAAAAATAATAATGAAGAACATATTTAAACTCCTTATAATTTTAGAAATTTATAAGATCTACAATGATTACAATATGATATCTTTAGATCGATCAATAAGTTTCGATCTATTCATGAAAAGCAAGTAACTCTCTTTCGTCTATTCTCTCATTTATTGAATTTTATTCAATTTGAATTATTTGTTTTAAAACCTCTAGAGCATCACTGAAGAAGTCAAGAATAACAATACAGAGCATGTTTGAACTCTTGTAATTTTAGAAATTCATACGACTTGAAATGCTTGCAATATGAGATGTTTAGGTCGAAATCCATTATTTTGGTCGAAACTCACTGATTGACCTAGAACTATCAAATTACAATCATTTCAGGTCCTATAGATTTATGAAATTATAAAGAGTTCAAATATGTTCTCCATTACTATTTTAGAGTATATTTAGACTTCTTGCAATTTTAGAAATCTACAGTACTTGAAATAGTTGCAATATGAGGTCTCTAAGTCTATCAATGAGTTTGGTCGAAATCTACTGATTGACTTAGAGATCTTAGATTGTAACAATTTCAGATCCTGTGAATTTTTAAAATTGTAAGAAGTACAAATATGCTCTCCATTGTTATTTTCGACTTCTTTAGTGGTGGACTAGGAGCACAGATCTCCTGGACCACTTTTTTGTGGTCCAGGGGATGTGCCACTCGTATTTACGGTCGGATTGTGGCCGCGATCCGGCCGCAAATAGTTGAGATCCTTTCCTGGGTTTACCGTCTCTACCAGGTTATAATTTTTGTTTGGAGCGGGCGGGCGAAGGCCGCCCGGAGGCCTCCGGTGATGGATAAGTGGTCAGGTTATTGGGCGCCGAACGAGGGTGTCTTCCGGGCAACCTCCGGCCGCCCGCTCCGAACAAAATCTATAACCTGGTGAGGATGGTGTACCCAAAAAGGGATCACAACTATTTACGGTCGGATCGCGACCACGATCCGACCGCAAATACGAGTGGCACATCCCTTGGACCAAAAAAAGTGGTCCAGGAGATCCTGCCTCGTGGACTAGAGGTTTTTTTAAAAAAACTAAATCGCTTTTTTTTTCTTTTTTTCTGTTGGGTCTGATATCTCCTCATATCAGGTCCACATTTGGCCTGATATGGGGAGATATCAGGCCCAATATAGGTCTGATCTCCTATAAGAGACACAAGAAAAGAAAATTATTTTTTTCAAAATCTTTGGATCACTCCTAGAAAAGTTAAAAATAACAATAGAGAACATATTTACACTTCTCGCAATTTTAAAAATCCATAGGACCTGAAATAGTTAGAATCTGAGGTCTCTAGATTGATCAGTGAGTTTCAGTTAAAATCTACTATTCGACCTAAAGATCTCATATTGCAACCTTTTTAGGTCCTATAGATTTCTAAAATTATAAGGAGTCCAAATATGCTCTACATTATTATTTTCGACTTTCCTAGAGGTGGTCTAGAAGTTTTGAAAAAAAATAAATTTTCTTTTTTTCGTTTTTGTTTTTTTCTTTTTGTTGGGCCTGATATAGGGAGATATTAGGCCCAACGTGGATCTGATCTGTTAGATCGTGGAAGTCGCTAGAGAGGGGGGGGAGTGAATAGCGATCGAAATTCGAAGCGAGTATACAGCGGAAAAATAAAAATCACAATGCTAACAGGAACCAGTTTTACTTGGTTCGGAGCCTTCGTCAACTCCTACTCTAAGACTCACACTCGTTGAGTGCTTTCGTTGGACAATCACTAATAGTTCGCAAACAAGATTACAATAGTAGGTACTAGAACTATTAAAATGAAATACCGACAACAATAATAATAAAAAAACTTGAACCGCAAGTTGTCGAAGTAGCTTCACAGCGTCGCAGGGGCTGAGCGCAGCAGAGCAGTTGTAGAAGAAGTTGTTGTGTTTGATGCTCTGTGAAGGCATTCTTTTATAGGCATGCTTCGGGCGCTCGGATCCCTTCCGGGCGCCCGGACCGTGACGTAGGTCCGGCCAATCAACATGCTCCAAATCTACGACGAGATAAATTTTACCTTCCAGACGCCTGGACCACCATTTTCCAGAAATTTCTTTTCCTGCAAGAAAATGTTAGTCCAAGGCAAAATAAAGATTAAACTACTTTGCAAAACAAAAGTTAGTACAAATATAATAAAACAGAGTAGTAATTAGATTTCGTCTCACCGAGACCGGAATCTAGTCACGATCTCAACTTAAACTTCCGAAATGGATCTAAGTTGGATCAACGCCTAAGTTCCCTAACTGGGAACGCACCCTCACCAAGTTACTCCCCTCTAGTGACTTACCTTAACTTACCTGTTAGACGTCCGGCCAGCTCGTCGACTCGACTGGACTTCGTGCCAGCTACTCGGTCGGCCCGTTGACCTAGCTGGACTTTGTGCCAAACATCCGGTCAGTCCGTCGACCAGTCTAGACTTCATGCCAGCTATTAGGTCAACTCGTCGACCTAGCTAGGCTTCTTACCAGACATCCGGTCAGCTCGCTGACCAGTCTGGACTTTGTGTCAGCTATCAGGTTAGCTCGTCGACCTAACTGGGCTTCGTGCCAACTATCCGGTCGGCCCGTCGACCTAGCTAGGCTTCTCCTGCACACTTAGTCAAAGTGTTAAATCACAATGAAACTAACTTAACCTACTTTGTCATTCATCAAAACCTGAGTTAGACTGTCAGTGCTAATCGCACCAACAATCTCCTCCTTTTTGATGCAATGACAACCTGGGTTAAGTTAGTGAAAAATATGCAAAACATAAGCAATTATAAGAAACGACATGGTTTTAAAGTTAGTCTTGTTTTATATTTGGTATTTTGTTGCTAAGTAAATTAAACCACTTAACCCTCCTCTTTGGCATTCATCAAAAATAGTAAGAAAGATGGCAAAGTAATACAAATTTGACAACAGAAAATTTTGATAAAATAAAATTTTCAAGTTTACATGGGGAGTTAACTTAAAAAAATAATTCAATGGAAAATGTTTTGAAAAAGTCGTTTAAGGTAAAAATGTAAGCTTTAAACTTTCGATATCAGAAACAATTTTCAACATCTCAAAAAAATATTTCCTAAAATAATTTTGTAAAATATTAAGGTAAAAATTGACTAACTTTGTAAGTTAAAATAAGTTTGCAAAATTAAATTAATTTTTGGAGTAAATTTCAAAAATAAGCTTGCAAAATTAATGTAATTTTCAAAAATAAGTTTATAAAAGTCAATTTTCAAAAATAAGTTTGTAAAATTAAAGTAATTTTTTAAAATAATTTTAAAAATAATTTTACAAAATTAAATAATTTTCAAAAATAATTTTATAAAATTAAAGTAATTTTAGAATAATTTTGCTAAAGTATTTTCAAGGAAATGAAAAACACTTTTCAAAAATAATTTTGTAAAATATTTTTAAAGAAGAGAAAATAATTTTGTTACAAATAGTTTTACTACGTATGAAACCGATTTGAATTAATCCTTCCCCTGAATCTGATATTATTTTTGAAGTAAGACTTTTAAAAATATTTGTCAAGAAAATTTAAAGTAAGATTTTCAAAGTATTTTTAAAAGTGAGGTAGGATTTTCAAAAAAAAACTAAAAAGAAATTTGATAAGGAATAAATAAAAAATCTAAGGAATTTAATAAAATAAAATATAAGGAAATAATTTTTTAAGTAAATATTTTTAAAAAATTGATCTTTACCTGAATTTGATACTCCCCTAAATTTGATACTCCCCTGAATTTGATATTCTCCCTTAATTTAACACTCCCCCTTAAGTTAACACTGGCTTTAGATATTTTAAATTTTAAAACCTTAGCACATTTTTCTATATAAGTGTTTTAGGGGCTTTAGTGTTAGTAACACTTATATTTATCGAGTATAGTATTTACATAAGTATTTCTATATACTTGGTATATCAATGGTTTATTGATTAACTTTTATTTTACTTGACTTATTTGATTAAATTTTATATTAATTAATTTCATATTAATTGATTGAAAAATATTAGTTATAATTTACTTAATCTTTAAGTTTTGATTAAGTTTAACTTAAGTTATGTTGAATTAGGATTAGCTAAGTTTAGAATTAATATTAATTTATTAAAGTTATTAAACAAAGTTAAATAATGTAAAAGTTCAATTTGCGTTAATTTTTAATTATGATAAATTATAATTTAATTACAGTAAAGTTAAGATTTTGATTAACGTTGAAATTAAGATTAATTGAGTTAAATTAAGGTTCAGTTTTAATTAACCTTCAAATGTAAGGTCAAGTCTAATTTAAAATGCATTAATGTACAGTTAATGTTTGAAGTTTTTACATCAATTATTTACTTATTAATTAATTAATTCAGTTTAGATTTTTAAGTTAATCAAATTTTAATTATTTTCTAATTAAGATTTAATAATTTAATTAAGATTTAAGTTTTAAGTTAAGTGTCTAAGTTTTAAATTAAGTTTTAATTTAATTTGTAAATTAAGTTTTAATTTAATTTGTAAATTAAGTTTTAATTTTAAGCTTTAATTTAAGCTTTAATTTTAAGTTTAAAATTTTTAATTAGATTTTTAATTTTAATTTTAAAGTTACATTTTAAAGATTTTTTTAATCCTAATTTTTTAAAAGTTAAACTAATTTTTTAAATGATTTTAAAGTTAAATTAATTTATAAAATAATTTTAAATTTAAATTATTTTTTAAAATAATTTTTTAAAATACTTTTTAAAGTTAAATTAATTTTTAACATAATTTTTAAGTTAAATTAATTTTTAAAAGTTAAATAAATTTTTAAAATTATTTCTTTTAAGTTAAAATAATTATTTTTAAAGTTAAAATAACTTTTATGTTAAATTAATTTTTAAAATAATTTTTTTAAGTTAAAATAATTTTTTAAAAGTTAAAAATATTTAAGTTAAAATAATTTTAAAATAATTTTTAAGTTAAAATAATTTTTAAAATAAACTTAAGCTTTAATTTTAAGTTTAAATTTTTTAATTAGATTTTTAATTTTAATTTTAAAGTTAAATTTTAAAGTTTTTTTTAATCCTAATTTTTTAAAAGTTAAAATAATTTTTATAATTATTTTAAAGTTAAATTAATTTTTAAAATAATTTTAAATTTAAATTAATTTTAAAATTAATTTTAAAAATAATTTTTTAAAATACTTTTTAAAGCTAAATTAATTTTTAAGATAATTTTTAAGTTAAATTAATTTTTAAAAGTTAAATAAATTTTTAAAATTATTTCTTTTAAGTTAAAATAATTATTTTAAAAGTTAAAATAATTTTTATGTTAAATTAATTTTTAAAATAATTTTTTAAAAGTTAAAAATTTTTAAGTTAAAATAATTTTAAAATAATTTTTAAGTTTAAATAATTTTTAAAATAATTTCTTTCAAGTTAAAATAATTTTTTAAAATATATATTTTTAAAAATAATTTTTTTGAATAATTTTTTTATTTAAATAATTTTTTTAAAGTTAAAATAATTTTTATCAGTTAAATTAATTTTTTAAAATAATTTTTATCTTAAATGAATTTTTAAAATAATTTTTTAAGTTAAAATAATTTTTAACTTAAATGAATTTTTAAAATAATTTTTTAAGTGAAAATATTTTTTAGAAATGAGTTGAAATTGAATTTTTAATTTAATTTTTAATTAAATTAAATTAAACTATTTTTAACTTAAATTAAATTTTAAAATAATTTTTTAATTTAGAATAATTTTTAAAATAATTTGAAATTGAATTTTTAATTTAGTTTTAAATTAAATTAAATTTGTTTTAGTTTAAATTATTTTAATTTTAAATTTATTTTAATTTAATTTTAATTTTAATTTTAATTTAATTTTAATTCAATTTAGTTTAATTTAATTTAATTTATTTTATTTAATTTTAATTTTAAAATCCTTAGTCATCTCACCCGATCTATGTTTTCAATTAAGGAATCCTATAATTTTTGTGAGATGAGTTAAGTTCAATTTCAAGGTTTGGTTTGACTTTGTGTTAGATTCAATTTTAACTTTGGGTTTAATAAACAGATATTCTTTGGATAAAGTTCTTGGATATAGTGAGCCACCTGGATATCATTAGAGTAACCATGCTTTCAAGATTTTTCAAATAGTCTCATCCACTAAACTTAGTACAAAACCTTGGTCTAACTAGTTAGGATCTGTAAGGGGTAGCTTCAGTTAGTTCCACTCAACTAAATGCACTAGGTCGAAGTCATATCTTTCTAGACATGCATAGATAGAGTTCCCCTAACTTACTATCATCCAAAACTTCAAGTATTGTAGGTCAAGTTAACTTTGTCCCTTTTTAAGTCAATCCTAATTACCCTGCCGGGTAGGTTATTTTTGGAGGTACCAGCTATTCTAGAGTCTCCTCCTAAATTATTGATTTTTATTTTAAGATTTTTAATTTGTAATTTAAATTTAAGTTTTTAATTTTGAATTAATTAAATTGGTCAAATTTTCCTTTTTGAAGGAGCATATTTAATATTTAAATTTTCTTCCAATTTTAATTTTATTAAGTTAAGATTTTTAATGTTTAAGTTTTTATTAGTTTTTAAATTTGAATTGATTAAACTGTTTAAATTATATTTCTTTAAAGGTTTATCTCTTAGTTTTTTATTAACTATTAATTTTGAACTTTCTAAATTATCTTTGTTTAATATGTTATTTTTAACATTTAATTTTAACTTTGTTAAATTTAGTTTTGATTTTATTAAAGTATTTGATTTTATCCTTATATTTTCTTTGCATTTTATGTTAATATGATTAGTTGAATTTATTAGATTAGTCTTTATCTTTAAAATTTAATATTTTGTTAATTAAATTATCTTAGTTTTGGATATAATTCTCTAGATTGATATTGTCTAGATTATTAAATAATTTATTAAGGTATTTATTAATTTCATCTAAATCTATTTCGTTATTTTTTTAGTTAAACTTTATTTTAATGCTTGAATTAATTATTTCTGAATTAATTAATGTGTCTGAATTGATTTGGTCAATGTTTTGTTTGACCAAATCACGATTGATATCAATTTGATCGAAGTCTTGATTGACTTGATCAAAATCTAGATAGTCATTCAAATTGATTTGGTTATCATTTTAATTTTTAGGTTTATTAATTATTTTTAGATTTTTTGAATTTTCTAAATTAATTAGGTTTGTTTTATCAGATAATATCCTAGGGGTATTTTTGCATGTATTGTCAAATACATTATTTTCATGTATATTTTCAGAAATATCCAAATTAACATGCATATTTTTTAAACTACTATTAGCAGGGGTATTTTGATAAATATTACTAATCTTGAGCGCAACTCCTAATTCAGTAAGCTCTTTCATTGGATTGACTCGATTCTGGATTCAATTTTGACTTGATCGTCTAACTCCAATGGCTCCTCATGAAGGTTGGTCAGGCAGGTCCAAAACTCGTGGGCATTCTTGACCTTTCCTATCCTGCAAGTAACTTTGTTAGGTAATAAATCTGAAACTAACTTTATTACCTTTTAGTTTGTTTCCGAGTTTTGTATTGATCTTCTCAGTGTCATGTCACCATCAAAGTCGTTCATGAAGATGAAAGTTTTCATCTACATACTCCATAGATTCTTGGTCTTGAATTAGTAGTGCGGGAGAAAAACAATATAGTATTTCACTGATTTCTAAAAAATAATAAAAAAATAATAATAATAAATTAATAAAAAATATTATTTCAAATTTTGGTAAATGCGATATTTTGCTAATACTAACTAACGGTGAAAAGATGATAATATATTTTGAAAAATAATTTTGGAGGGAACAAACGAATAATATCTATTTTGCTAATACTAACCAACGTAAGAATATTTTTTAAACACAAATTATATCTATTTTTTTTTAAAAAAAAAAAGAATTCCCCTTGCTTGATTGGTGGTTGCACCAATTTAGAGCGGTACTCGCTCTGATACCACTTGTTGGATCTTGGAAGCCGCTAGATGGGGGGGGGGGATGAATAGCGATCGAAAATTCGAAGTGAGTATGCAATGGAAAAATAAAAATCACAATGCTAACAAGAACCAATTTTACTTGGTTCGGAGCTTTCGTCGACTCCTACTCCAATGCTCACACTCGTTGAGTGCTTTCGTTGGGCAATAACTAATAGTTCGCAAACAAGATTACAACAGTAGGTATAAGAACTATTAAAACGAAATACTGACAACAATAATAATAAAAAAAACTTGAACCACAAGTTGTCGGAGTAGCTTCGCAGCGTCGCAGGGGTTGAGCGCAACAGAGCAGTTGTAGAAGAAGTTGTTGTGTTTGATACTCCGTGGATATCTTCTTTTGTAGGCATGCTCTGAGCGCCCGGAAGGGATCCAGGCGCTCAGACCGTGACGTAGGTCCGGCCAATCAACGTGCTCCAAATCTGCGATGAGATAAATTTTGCCTTCCGGGCGCCCGAACCACCATTTTCCAGAAATTTCTTTTCCTGCAAGAAAATGTTAGTCCAAGGCAAAATAAAGATTAAACTACCCTGCACAACAAAAGTTAGCACAAATATAATAAAACAGAGCAATAATTAGATTCTGTCTCACCGAGACCAGAATCTAGTCATGATCTCAACTTAGATTTTCGAAATGGATCTAAGTTAGATCAACGCCTAAGTTCCCTAACTGGGAACGCGTCCTCACCAAGTCACTCCCCTCTAGTGACTTACCTTAACTTACCTGCCAGGCGTCCGGTCAGCTCATTGACCTGTCTAGACTTCGTGTCAGCTACTCGGTCAGCCCGTTGACCTAGCTGGACTTTGTGCCTGACATCCGGGTAGCCCGTCGACCAGTCAGGACTTCGTGCTAGACATCCGGTCAACCCGTCGATCAGTCTGGACTTCGTGGCAGCTATCAGGCCAGCCCGTCGACCTAGTTGAGCTTCGTGCCAGACATCCGGTCAGTCCATCGACCAGTTTAGACTTTGTGCTAGCTATCAGGTCAGCCCGTTGACCTAGCTGGGCTTCGTGCCAACTATCTAGTCGGCCCGTCGATCTAGCTGGGCTTCTCCTGCACACTTCGTCAAAGTGTTATTTCACAATGAAACTAACTTAACCTACTTTGTTATTCATCAAAACCTGAGTTAGACCGTCAATGCTAACCACACCAACCCCATAACAAGTATGAGAAGAAAATAAAAAAAAAAAGAAAATAAAAGAATTTATTTTTTTTTTCAAATCTTTGAACCATCCCTAGGAATGCTGAAAATAATAATGGAGAGCATATTTGAATTCCTTTCAATTTTAGAAATCCACAGGACCTAAAATGGTTGCAATCTGATATCTCTAGGTTGATCAGTGAGTTTCGTTCGAAATCCACTAATTGACCTAGAGACCTCAGATTGTAACCATTTCATGTCTTGTGGATTTTAAAAATTATAGGGAGTCTAAATATACTCTCCATTATTGTTTTCGATTTTTTTAATAGTGGACCAGAGGTTTTGAAAAAACTTGGCAAGATATGGAGAGATATTTGACCCACATTAGGCCTGATATGAGGAGATATCAGGTCCAATGTGGGTCTAATCTCCCATAAGAGGAGAAAAGTAAAGAATTTAGTTTTTTCAAAACCTCTGAACCACCCCTAAGAAAGCTAAAAATAACAATGGAGAGTATATTTAGACTCATTATAATTTTAAAAATTAATAGGACCTAAAATGATTATAATATGATGTCTTTATGTCGATCAGTGAGTTTCAGTCGAAACTCACTAATTGACCTAGAAATCTCAGATTGTAACTATTTCAGGTTCGATGAATTTCTAAAATTGTTAAGAGTTCAAATATGCTATCCATTGTTGTTTTTGGCTTCCCTAGAGATGGACTAGAGATTTTGAAAAAAACTAAATTTATCTTTCTTTCTTATTTTTTTATTAGGCCTCATATCTTTCCATATCAAACCCACATTAGACCTGATATGAGAAGATATCAGGGCTAAGTTGGGCTTAATATGGGGGATATCAGGCCCAATGTGAAATTGGTCTCTTATAACATACATGAGAAAGAAATTAAAAAAAAAAAGAAAAGAAAAAAAAAATTTATTTTTTTTAAATCTTTGGACTACCACTAGAAAAGTCAAAAATAATAATGGAGAGTATATTTGGACTCTTTGTAATTTTAGAAATCCACATGACTTGAAATGATTGTAATATGATATTTTTGTGTCAATAAATGAATTTCGATTAAAATTCACTGATCGATTTAGAAACATCAGAAAGTGATTTGATTATTTTCCACAAGTGGAGAGAAAGCGAGAGAGAGAGAGAGAGGTTGGATGCAACCATAATTGTTAGGAGGGCTAAAATACAAAGATTAAATATATCAATGTACTGGTTGTTAATTACTAAAGTAAAATATACTTTTTGGTCAATTCTAAGAGTTAAAGTGCTTCCGGTAAATTGTCGAAAAAAATAAATAGAAATATAGTATATATTATCATTTTGGTTAAAAAAAACCTAATTTTTAAAATACATTTCTCATTATTAAAATATTTTATTTTAATATTATAATATAGAATAAATTTGTTTTAATTAATTAAAATTATTATATACAAATTATTATTTATTTTAATACGTTGTGGTAGATATAACCTTTTGTGTTATAATAGTACTTGAATAAAAATATTTCCATACTGAAGAATATATTAAAAAAATATTTTTAATATTTTGTTTAAGTGGACACCGAATATTCCATTTACGTTGATCCAATTAATTCAATTCAGTCTATAGTTCATATTTCGTCGACCAATCTTTCCTAATTCATATCTTTGTTGAAAAAATTTCTTTTGTAATTCCTTACATAAGGACTCAGAAAATATCGGATCCCGCTTACACAAGTAAATTGTTGATAAAATTTCAAAATAACACTTTCTTTTGACCCAATCTTTTTTTTCTCCTTATCATTCAGATTACGGAAAGACAAGAAAATTTCAGGGTAACAAACATTATCCAGAATTTCTCTTAGATTCGAACCCATAGCCGACGATAGAACTAGAATAGATATTTTTTATTTCCTACTCACACGGACCCATATCCTTAAAGTAGCCTATTTATCCCGTATAAATCTCTCATTAGCCACTAAGTTAATCAAGAAGTATTTGTAAAGGATGTCTTCGGGGTTATGATGTCATGGTAGGATATCTAGGTTATCTTTTAGGTATCTATGGTTCGAACCCCAACTACGGTGTATTTGTAGGAATTTTTTCTCCAAATGAGGGGCGCAATTAAAGGATACTGGGCTTCTGGTCTGGCCACCCTGCGCTTCCCGATTTATCTTGGTGGTCGGTGAAAAACTTCCATGGGATCGGATCGATCACCCAGAGATAGTCAATCAGACTAACTGGGATTATTGAAAAAGTATTTGTAAAGGATGATTTATTAACACAATGTTCTTAGATTAATCATCTATGGAAAAAAAAATTATCTATTAATTTATTCAAAATTATCTATTAATTTATTCAAATTGAGACTCAATTTTCAAATACTGAAAAATAAAAAATGTGTTCTTGTTGTAATATTATCTTGGAGGCCTAATATTATTATATTGTTCTAATTCTATGGTGTATGGAAGAGAATTAAGTTATTATTTAAGTATTCATGATTCGATTTTTAATTATGATATATTTATAGAATTTTTTTTTAAATGAGACATGTAATCATATAATGTTTGACTTTTGAATTATCTATGATCGTTTTTTGATTTATTCTAATCCTAGGTGAAATTTTTTTATAAAATTAGATGATGATTTCAAATTTAATGTTACACAGTTCGTCATTATATAGGGAGGAGGAGAAGGAGGAGGAGGAGGAGGAGGGACTTTTTTTAGTTTCTGCCTTATTTAAAATTTACATCTTCACCCAATTATTCTAAAATTATGGGAAACAATGTAAAGGATGTTTTATGGCCAGTTGCACGTCTTTGCCCTTTTTTTTCCTCTTTAAATAAGAAGAAAAAAAATAATTGGCCTTTTCTTTTTCTTATTCAAATTGCAATCGCTTCAATAAAAAAATAAATGACGAACTATATAATATCAAATTTGGGAGGATAAATTTGATCAGAAAGTGTTGATAGGGATGGTTAAAGTTTAATATAATGTGGTTGCGTGTCCATTAAAAAAAATTTGTTTACAACTATATTGAAGTTGAATAACTACTACAGCTCAAAACTGTGCTCAGGAATAAGCAAAAATTCGATTAAATCGAATAAATCGAGTTTTATTCATAAATTTGATTTTTTTTCTTTAAAAAATTAATTAATTCAGTTAATTTGATTCAGATTTGATTTTAAATTTTTTATTTGATTAAATTGAATTAATCGAATAGATTGAATTTTTAAATTAAATTGATTTTTTACATCATAAATTTTAATAAATTTTAGACCGAATCAAATTTTTATTAAGCTAAATCAAATTTTTTTAAAAAATTGATTTTAAAATTTGATTCGGTTTGATTTTTATCAAAAATCAGTTCAGTTTAATTTATTTAAAAAAATCGACTCAGTTTGGTTCGATTAATTCAATTCGATTTGATTTTAACCGAATACTCATTATTTTTTTTTTTGTTTTTTGTTTTTTTTTTTTTGCTCGGAGCCATCCTGTCAAGTAAGGGTTTTTATGTAATTATGCCCTCCGGCCGACCGTACACACCCGACCGACCGAAAACGCTTTCTCCGGCGGATCGGACTGAACCCAACCTGGTTCGCTTCTGTCCGGTCTGATGTACCTTTCGTCGACGCCGTTGGTGGAACGTTAACGGAGTCGTCAGTGTCCGCAGTAGTGCACGATGGACCGTTCGACGACGCCGTTAAGCGCACCAGGTTCCGCTCTTGAAGCTTCGTCCGGCGCTTAAAACCTTCCCCTTCGCTTTCTCGCTCTCCAGCTGCGGGAATCTACTGAAACATCCAAATCTTCGATTTATATGTGCAGAGTTTGATTTCTTCGGCAGATTTGTGACTTTTCGTTTGTTCTGGTTGGGAAAGATTCGATTTTTAGGGCATCGATTCTAGATCGGTTTGTCTCGATCTTGGATCTCCAGTAGGGTTCTTCTTTCTTTGTTGCTGCGGTGGTCTTCTTGTTGTAGGATACAGCAGCGATGAGCATGGAGACGGCTTCGCCGCAATGGTGTCGTCGCTGCTGTCGCTTCATCTCCGTTGGGCCGGACGCCGTCGTTTGCCCGGATTGCGGTGGCGGCTTCATGAATGCATATGGCCTTTTCCATCCCTCCTTTGCGGTGGCTGCCGAGCCTCGCCGTCGACGCTTCCCCTCCCCGGTGATCGACTCTGCCGCTGCCGACGGGCGGCCACACCAGCACTCGGGGATTAGGTTCCGTAGTAACAGTCGTCCGTCCACGAGCGACCGATCTCCTTTCAATCCCCTCATCGTTCTTCTCGGTCCCGGAGGCTCACGACGCGATGCGGATCGGGATACCATCAACAGTTTTGAGATGTACCACTACGACGGCACAGGGTCGGGCCTCCGCCCCTTGCCAGAAAACATGTCGGATTTCTTGATAGGCTCCGGGTTTGAGAGGATACTCGATCGCCTTTCTCAGATGGAGACCAATGGAGCAGGCAGCAGGCATGTGTTCGGTCACCCGCCTGCTTCAAAGTCTGCCGTCGAGTCTATGCCCACAGTCGAAATTGCTGACCTTCATGTTACCCTGGAATTCCATTGCGCCGTCTGCAAGGATCCCTTCGAGCTCGGAGCTGAGGCCCTCGAGATGCCCTGCAAGCACATCTACCATCAAGATTGCATCTTGCCATGGCTCGCCCTAAGAAATTCCTGTCCAGTTTGCCGGCATGAGATGCCGACGGATGTGCAGCAACCAGATGCGGACGAAGACGCCTCCTTGTCTGGGAACGAGGACGAGATGGTCGGGCTTACCATATGGAGGCTTCCGGGAGGTGGGTTTGCCGTAGGCAGATTCACAGGGGACAGGAGAGCTGCTGAAGGGGAGTTTCCAGCCGTTTACACAGAGATGGATGGCGGATTCAATACTAATGGGGCACCAAGAAGGATAGCATGGTCCTCGAGAGAGAGCCGATCACAGCATCATCGAGGATTCAGTCAGGCATTCCGCAGTGTGCTTTCATTCTTCAGGCGTTTGAGGTCTTCTACTCCGATATCTTCAACCAGGTTAAATCCCAATTCCCAATCTTTCTCAAACCCTTCTGTTAGACACAGGAGATCTTCCATGTTCAGGAGGAGTCCGAGAAGCCGCAGCACAAATTCGACACGAAATGGTGGAACTGTCGATTCACCATGATGGTAATTATGAGAATTAGATTAGAAATACTTATCCTGCAAGAAGAATGAAAATGTTTGTTCAACATATGGCTAGCTGATGGAGAACTCTCGACATCTAATTCCACAGTGAACATGAACGACGTAAAAAGTGTAGCATCTTCTGTTAGCTATCCTCCATCATACATGGCACCTCTATTGCTCTTGAACACACAGAAGAGGCTTTATTTTCTTTAGGTTAGCCGTTCAACATTTTCTACATGTATGTGTTTACTTTAGAAAAAAAAAAATCATATATTCATTAATCGTTTTATGGGTTCACAAATGATCTGTCTGTATCATTTGTCTTTGGAGTTAGATTCAGTAGATTCTAACATCTACATGCTAAAATGTGATTTGTAGAAAACATGCTGCACTGCACATGTAAGATTGGCTTAATTAGTGGTGTAAAGCTAAATGCATTGCTTATTTCTAGCTAAGACACTTTATCTGGCACTATGGTTCATTAACTAGATTACAATTTTATGTGTAAGAAATAATAGACCAATTGTGCAACCTCTCGATCACTGAGCGGACTACTGGGTAGCTTCTGCGAGTATTCGTGCTATCAGAGATACTGCCACATTGTACCAGAACTGTAATTTATCTAGCATCGCAAGATTGTTGTTTTTCTCTTATGAATCTTCTTGTGTTCATAGCAAAGAACTGAAGTTATATGCCTCCCCCTATTTGTGGAAATCTTATTACCTTGTTGTAAGAAATAATGGACCAACCGAGAAACCTTTTGATCACCAAGCGGACTATTGGGTGACTTATGTGAATACTCGTGCGATCAGATATACTGCCACATTGTTCCAGAAGTGTAGTTTATCTAGCATCACAATAGTCAATTGTTGTTTTTCGTTTTTATGAATCTTCTTGTGTTCATAGCAAAGAACTGAAGTTATATATGCCTTCCCATATTTGTGGAATTCTTATTATACCTTGTCTCCCAGATACGACAATCTTATTTATTAAAGCTTCAAGCTTGGTATGCCACTTCATTTTAACTTTACAGATAACCTGAATATTTCAAATCATGTCTTGAGACTATATAACGCAATTTTTTTCTGCTCAAATTCATTGCTTTCTTTCTGTGTGAATTTTATCATGATGTTTCAACCTGAGGTTCTCCTAGCTTGTTTTATTACTTCAAAATGGTCTTCAATTCTTATGGAGTTTGATCGATTGGAGGACATGGGCAATTTCACTGCCTTATAGGCTCATGCCTGAGTTGGAAAAGAGGAGACATCATTGTCTTGGAGCATAAAATTATTATTGTATGATCTACTTGTCACAACTTGTAAAAATAATCTCTTACAATACAAGATAAGACGACCTACAATAGCTTTTTTCTCCAAGGAGTTTCATGCACTGGATTATATATATATATATATATATATATATATATATATATATATATATATATATATAGCTTGATACCCTGCGCACCCTTATATGGACGATCGTGGACAAGAGACGTGGTTTGGTAATGTAGCATCAACTTGAATTTTTTTGGGGCTCTTTCTTCCTTCGCACAACCTTATTTTGCTCTTTCTCTTCCTTCATTTCCCCCTCTTCCCTAAAATGAATATATAGCTTGATACCCTGCACACCCTTATATGGATGATTGTGGACAAGAGACGTGGTCTGGAAATGTAGCATCAACTTGAATTTTTTTAGGGCTCTTTCTTCCTTTGCACAACCTTATTTTGCTCTTTCTCTTCCTTCATTTCCCCCTCTTCCCTAAAATGAAAGGTCGCACGACCCTCTTTGCCACGTATCCGCTCCTCTCTTCCTTCGCCTCCAACCTTAGATATAGTTCATTTTCTTAAACTCTCAGCACACGCCAAGTGAGTTAGGGTTGCCGCTTACAACTAAACAACTGGTCATCTCCCTTCTCTCCTTTTTCTACTTATGTTTCAGAATGACGTAAAAAGGTGTTGCGAAGGTATGTTGAGTGTTTACCTTTTTCCCATCATAGTTTCTAAGAACCAGCTATTTTAAAACTACTGCGAGAAGACTTTGGTGCTTGATTCCAAAGAACATAATGATGCTAATTTTCAAAAATAGTAACATTAGTATGATTTTCAAAACCCAAACTTCAATGTTGGTTCTAATTTTCAAAAATCCAATGACTATAAATCAGCACCAACATTGGTGTTAATTTTCAAAAACCATTGCTAGTTTGATAAAATTAACACCAACGTTGGTACTAGTTTGCAAAAATCAACATCAACATGAAAGTCATTGGATATTTGAAAATCAGAACCAACGTTGATGTTGGTTTTTGAAAACCAGTACTAATGTTGTAATTTTTACAAACCAGCAACAACATTGTTTTTGATTTTTAAAAACTCATTGACTACACGTTGGTGTTAGTTTGCAAAGATTAGTACCAATGTTGGGTCTGGTTTGCAAAAACTCATTGACTAGACGTTGGTGCTGGCTTGCAAAGACCAGCACCAATGTTGGTTCTGATTTTCAAAAACCCATTGATTACTACATTGGCGCTGGTTTTAAAATGGATATATTAGTGCTGGTTTTAGAAAATCACCACTAATGTGGTGTTGGTTTCTCAAAATCAACACCACCCAATTTTAAAAAAACACAGAAGTCATCCCAACATGTTTTAGTAAATGTCTGGAAAACAACATCAATGTGATATTGCAATATGAAAACTAGTATCACCCCAACATATTGATAAATATATAGTCAAAAAGCATATTGTTATATCAATGGTAAAATCTTAGACCCATTATTTGTGCATATATACATTTGTTTATTTATATTAATAATGTATATTTTGAATAATTTTAGTCATTAGTTAATATTGACCATAAACTCCAATGAACCAATATTTTAGATTACTTTAATATTTTTTTTGGCCGTCAGTTTATTTACATGATCAACACAAAGCAATCATTAAATAATCCCTTTTTTTTTGTATTTTTGGACACACAAGATATTCAGCAAATTCATGGTCGATGAATATATTTCAAAGTTAGGATTTGGCATCTCAAACCTTTATATTTTTAGGTACATTTTCTAGTTTTGAAAGTTAGAAGCACGTAATAAAAAATTAATCATTGTAAATTTGTAGTTGTCTCATTACTTTCACTAGAAGAGATGTATCTCTGTTGTTGGGTATTTCAGATAGAGGTACATTTTCTAGTTTTGAAAGTTAGAAGCACGTACTAGAAAACTAATCATTTAAAATTTGCAGGTGTCCCAATTATTTTCACTAAAAGAGATATATATATCTATGATGTTGGGTATTTCAGATAGAGGTGCTTCCTGTTAGGGTTATAAGGTTACAAATATAGTTTCACATTGAAAACACATGGGAAAGATCATGGGTTTATAAGAAAAAGATATCTCCATTGGCATAAGACCTTTTGGGTAGAGCCCAAGAACAAAACCATGAGGGCTTAGGCTATCATACTATTGTGGAGATATCTAAATTCTTTTCGATCCTTCAATTGGTATCAGAGCGAGATCGCTCTTCACCGGACTAACCGTCGGAAGAAGCACGAACCAGAGCTATGATCCAAGATTGAACCATTTGGGTGAAATCTTGAATAAAGTAGGGGAGACCCTAAGTAGGTCAAGGTGACCCGATGCTCGAGGGGAGTGTTAGATTGTATACTAAAAGCCTAAGCTTTTGTAAACATTTATTTTGAATAAAGAATCACATTTGGTCAAATTATCTACATTTGTTTGTAGTTGTTCAATTAATTTATATTGTAGATAACATAGTATGTGGTGTCACATACAGAAGATAATGTTAACAGTACCTTATAAATTATAAACAGTAGCTCACGACCAAAATGGAAAGGAACAAACCATTGGAAGGTCGTAGTGTAATTAGGAATTAGTTTATCTTAACTATGTAATTACACCAGTACACTTAGAGTGTATTGAGTAGGACCATTAGAGGTCGTTTCTTTTATACTAACTTTATAAAGGAACAAAGACCTCAGTTATTATGGAAGTGTGTGCTCTTAATCCTAATATAATAACAAGCACATATATTTGATATTTATTTCTTTAATTTATCAATGGGTGAGATTTAGTTCGATAAATCAATAAGCCCGATAAGTTGGGAAATGATATCACTTATAGTGTGTGTTGTTGATTATAGAAAGAAACTGTGTCCTAGTGATCTAGGTTGATAATGTCCCCAAGAGAAGCTCATAAGGATTGTCATGTTAAACCCTGCAGGTGAACTTAGTCTGACATGATGATAAGGTTGAGTGGTACTACTCTTGGACTAAGATATTAATTAAATAAGTTGTCAGTAACTCACTTAATTAGTGGACATTCGACATCTTAAACACAGGGAGACTAACACACTCATAATAAGAAGGAGCCCAAAAATGTAATTTGGGATTGGTGCGGTAGTTCAATAATAGTTCTCTAGTGGAATGAATTATTATTGATAAAATTAAGTTGTGTGTTCGGGGCGAACACGGGATGCTTAATTTTATCGGGAGACCAAAACCAATTCCTCCTCTCGGTCCCTATCGTAGCCTCTTATTTATAGAGTACTATACCCACCTTCATACCCATGATGTAGGGGCCGACCAAGCTAGCTTGAGGATCAAGCTAAGGCCGGCCAAGCCTTGGTTCATGGGTGGCCGACCCTAGCTTGAATCCAAGCTTAGGTGGTCGGCCCCATTAAATTAGAAAAGAATTTTAATTTTAAAATTTTCTTATATGGAAGATATAATTTATTGGAGAGATTTAAAATTAAAATATCTCTTCTACAAAAGATTAAGAAAAGAGATTAGATCTCTTTCCTTATTTGTAGATTGGAAAGATATTTTATTTTTCTTCTTTATAAATTATTCACATGATGAAAAATTAAAATTATAGAAATTTCTTTTTATCAACCATGAAGGGATTTTAAAGGGAAATTTTATTTTTAAAAATTTCTGAAGACAAATAAGGAATTTTAATTGTTGATTAAAATTGCCTTGTTTGCTCTCCATGAGGTGGCCGATCATGATATGATTTGTTAGGAAATTTTATTTAATTTTTCTTAATTAATTCATGTCAAGGAAAGTTAAGGAAATTTTATTGTAATTAAATTTCTTTATTTTCCAAATCTAAGGATTATAAAAGAGGGGGTTTTGGGAGCCTTCAAGGTGAACAACCTCTATTATTTTCTCCCTCTTTTTCTTCCTTGGTGTGGCCGACCCTTCCCTTTCTCTTCTCTCCATCCTTGTGGCCGAACCTCTCATCCTCCTTGGAGATCAAGTGGTGGTCGGATTCTAGCTTGGAGAAGAAGGAGAGAAAGCTTGCATCCCTTGGAGCATTGGTGGTGTTATCTCTTCATCGTTGGAGGTGCTCTTGTTGTGGCCGAACCTTGCAAGGAGGAGAAGAATGTGCTTTGGTGGTTTCTCATCTCGGAAGATCATTGCCCACACAACGTCCGAGGTTAGAAGAGGAATACGGTAGAAGACTTAGAGGTTTTTGTTTGCAAAAGAAAAGGTATACTAGTATTTAATTTTCGTATCATACTAGTTTTATTTCTTTGTAAAAATACCAAATACAAGAAGCATGTAATTCTAGTATTTCGAATTAGTTTTCGATGTTGTGTTCTTTTGTTTTTCTTTTCCTTGTGATTTGATTGTTCTTTTTAGTTGACTTAAAGTTATTTAAGGAAATTAAATATTAGCTTTCCTTAAAAGGCTTTGTCTAGGCGGTGGTGGTTGTTCCCATATCCAAGAAGGCAATTTTCCCATATCTAGGCGGTGGTGGTTCTTTTCCTTGTGCCTCGCCATGCAGTCCTGGAAGTCAATTTTGGAAATTAATATTTAATGAAATTAATAACCTAGGTGATTTGGATCGAACGTGTTAAGTTCCGCAGGAGATCCAAGTCTAAACCTAAAAGAACAAATAAATTAAACTTTGGATCAAACATGTTAAGTTTCGCAGACGATCCAAGTTTAATTTAAAAGAACACATGATAGCTAGGAAAAGGTTCAGACATTTGTACAAATTTTTGTACAGTGGAACCATTAGGTTTTTCGAGTAGCAATCAACAATTGGTATCAGAGCTAGGGTTTTACCTATGTGTATTTGGTATTAGTTTAATTATGCACATGTCATACATAATTTAGGCAGGTTAATAGTAGGATGTGCTATTTTGTGGATGCAGGATCCAACTATTATGGCTTATAGTTATTATGTGTGTGATTAGACCCTTGGACATGTCAAGGGCATTTATTGTGTGTGCATGATTATATTATAAAATATAGCAGGAGCTGTATTTAGTTTTATTAGGATTTTATTTTTTTGATCTAGATACATGTACATTCCTTCGAGGAATATAGGATCGAAAAATGTAAAATTCTATTTATGTCGCGGATCGAATCTTGCAAGACGTGGAACCTTTTGAGGACCAGAGGCATAGCGGAACAAGAAGCAAGATGGATGCGACAATTGGACCCGGTGGCGGTGGCAAAAAATGGCAGCAGCCAGGGATGACAACACACGGAGGACAACAATAGATAAAAGTCATAATAGTTGAAAATTAGTTTTTCTATTTATTGCTTTTATATTGTGCTATGTGTGCATGTTAGTATACATGTTTAGTAGGCTAACATAGTCAAAATTCCTCACTTTAAATAACTAAGTGGGAGAGGGATTTTAAATAAATTCCACGGTCTCCATTACTGGTTTGTAAGTGATGCAAACAAGCTTGCGCGTTGGCTCTGAATGCCTTCCTCCATATCGGATGAGCTTGTTTGTGGATCACTAGAACAAACTTCCATTTTGGATGACTATAGGAAGTTAATTAAGAGCGTGTGATCTTCTCCATCGGAAGGGGCACAATCTTATTAATGGACTTAGTGTCAAGTAATGGTATACACTTAGGCACGTCTAATAGTATCATCCCCATCGGAGTCACTGTTATTATTCGTGTGACCAAAGGATACCAACTATTAATTTTATTTGTCAAAAAGTTAGGTTGACAAGATAATAAAATTAATGGGTTAAACCCTCCTTTTTACAAATGTTGAATTTGTATACGTCTACACTATCGTGGCATACAAAATTCACGGTGTTTTGAGGTGTTGGTTAATTTAAAATAGTATTATTTGAGGAATCAATATTATTCTAAATTTAGAGTTCTGACCAAAAGTTATTTGTGATTCTTAGGATGACTTTCAACCCACTGGTCATCATACTAAAAGAGAATAGACTTACTGGTCCTAACTACATAGATTGGAAAGGGAACCTGGACATTGTTCTTACTGCTGAAAGCTATAAGTTTGTATTGACTGAGCCTTGCCCTGATGCACCCACTGGTGAATCTACCCAAGAGGAGATTGAATATCATAGGAAATGGGTAAAAGCAGATGAGATGGCGCGTTCTTACATTTTGGCTTCAATGTCAAATGTATTGCAATATCAGCATCAAGATTTACCAACAACTTATGATATTATGAACAATCTCAATGAACTCTTTGGTCACTAGGATCGGACATCTAGGAAAGAAGCCATGAGAAAGATAATGACAACCACCATGCAAGAGGGTACTCCTGTGAGGGATCATATCCTAAAGATGATGGCTTATCTAAACGAAATACAGATCCTTGGAGGAGAAATTGATGGGGAAACCCAGATCGATATGATCCTCCAAATGCTACCTAGAAGTTTTGAGCAGTTCCGCCTGAATTATAATATGAATAAAAGGATATATTCATTAGCGGAACTACTGACAGAACTTCATGTAGCAGAAGGGTTATTTCATCACAATTCTCAGATTCACTATGCTGAAAATGATTCTACTTCTAAACCGAAAGGAAAGAAGAAGAAACAAGTTGGCTCAGCAAAGAAGGTGAATAAATCTCAGAGTACAGGATCTAAAGCTAGAGTGAAGAAGCTGAAGGGCAAGTGCTTCATTTGCAAGCAGTCAGGGCATTGGAAGGCGGACTGTCCTCGTAGGAATCAAAACAAAGGTATATCTCATGCTCTAGTTGTTGAAACATGTTTAGCGGTGTTATCTACCAGCACCTGGTGTGTAGATACGGGAGCCACTGATCATGTCTGCAATTCTTTGCAGGGGTTCCAGGAAACCCGACGACTATGTGAAGGAGAAATAACCGTCTACATGGGCAATGCTACTAAGGTGGCGACTGTTGCAGTGGGAGACGTCTACTTATCTTTTGATAGAAATAGAAAATTAGTTTTAAGAAATTGTCTTTATGTACCCAGTTTTAGAAAGCATTTAATTTCAGTTTCTAAACTATTTTTGGATGGATATTCTGTTTCCTTTAATAACAATGTAGTTATAAAGAGAAATAAAGTGATTATCTGTTCTGGTACATTAGTTGGCAATTTGTATGCTTTAAATCCAATTTCTCCCACAAAGCAAAATATGGAAATTTATAACACATCTTCTAACACTAATAAGAGAAAACAACCTTCGGAGATGAACCAAGCATATCTTTGGCATCTAAGGCTTGGTCATATTAACTTAAGTAGGATTCAAAGGCTTATAGCCGATGGACTCTTGGGTTCATTAGAGTTGGAAAATTTTCCAACTTGTGAATCTTGCTTGGAAGGTAAAATGACCAAGAGGCCTTTTAAGGCCAAGGGGTATAGAGCCAAAGAAGTGTTAGAGTTGGTTCATTCTGATTTGTGTGGTCCTATGTCTATCCAGGCGAAAGGTGGTTTTGAATATTTTGTCTCTTTTATAGACGATTATTCAAGATACGGATACATTTACCTAATGCGAAGTCCAAGTGCTTTGATAAGTTCAAAGAGTACAAGGTGATGTGGAGAAACGACTAGGTAAAGTATCAAGACACTACGATCTGATTGTGGTGGCGAATACCTCTTAGGAGAGTTTAGGAATTACTTATCGGTGGGATCAATCCCAATTGTCCACTTTGGTACACCAGAATGGTGTGGCAGAACGAAGGAATAGGACTCTTATGGAAATGGTTAGATCGATGATGAGTTATTCAGAATTACCAAATTCGTTTTGGGGATACGCTCTGGAAACGGCAGCGCACATTCTGAACTTAGTACCTTCTAAATCAGTATCTTCTACTCCCACAGAATTGTGGAATGGGCGAAAGCCCAGTTTGAGACATATTCGGATTTGGGGTAGTCCAGCACATGTGCTGAAACCAGATGCTGATAAGTTAGAATCTCGTACAGAAGTTCACGTGTTTGTGGGTTATCCCAGAGGAACGAAAGGTGGTTTATTTTATAGTCCTAAAGATCAGAAGGTCATTGTTAACACCAATGCCCAGTTTTTAGAAGAAGACAATATAATGGATCACAAGCCCAGTAGCAAAATTGTTTTAGAAGAACTTAGAGAGGACACGTCTACTTTAGTACCAACAGTACAAGATGAAGTACCACAAGAGACTGCAACATGTGTCACACATGATACACAACCACAGACGGTGCCTCGTCGTAGTGGGAGAGTTGTAAGGCAACCTGAGAGATTCATGTTTTGGGGAGAGTCCTCAGACTTAATCCCGGGTAAACATGAACCTGATCCCCAAACATATGACGAAGCACTCCAAAATATAGATGCAGCATCTTGGCAAAAGGCAATGAATTCTGAAATAGAGTCTATGTACTATAATAAGGTCTGGGAGCTTGTAGAACCACCTGATGGTGTAAAAGCCGTTGGATGTAAGTGAATCTACAAAAGTAAAAGAGGGATAGACGGGAAGGTAGAAACCTTCAAAGCTAGGCTTGTTGCGAAAGGGTACACTCAGAAAGAGGGAATCGATTATGAGGAGACCTTTTCACCAGTAGACATGCTTAAGTCTATCCGGATACTCTTATCCATTACTGCTCATATGGATTATGATATTTGACAAATGGATGTCAAGACAACTTTCCTTAATGAAAGTCTTGAAGAAAACATCCATATGAAGCAACCAGAAGGGTTCATTGAAAAAGGCAAAGAGAATCTAGTGTGCAAGCTCAATCGGTCAATTTATGGACTGAAGCAAGCTTCAAGGTCTTGGAACATTCGGTTTAATGAAGTAATCCAGTCATATGGATTTATTCAGTGTCCGGATGAGTCTTGTGTATACAAGAAGTGTAACGGAAACATGGTGATATTTCTTGTACTATACGTAGATGATATTTTGTTAATTGGCAACAATGTCAAGGTATTATCGGACATAAGGGTATAGTTGTCCAAACAATTTGATATGAAGGACTTAGGAGATTGTGCACACATTCTTGGGATCAAAGTTATAAGGGATCGCAAGAAAAAAATATTGTGTCTGTCCCAAGCTTCATATATAGATACAATCCTTGCTCGTTTTAGCATGCAGAATTCCAAGAAATGTTTCTTACCTTTTAGGCATGGAGTAGCTCTATCTAAAGAGATGTCTCCGAAGACATCAAAGGAGATAGAGGACATGAAAGCAGTTCCTTATGCTTCGGCTGTAGGAAGCCTTATGTATGCAATCTATGTACGAGACCGATATCTGTTTTGCCATGGGCATGGTTAGCAGATATCGAGTAACCCTGGACAAGGACATTGGACTGCAGTAAAGCATATATTAAAGTACCGAGAAGGACTAGAGATTATATGCTAGTTTACCAAGCGGACGATTTGCTCCCTGTGGGTTACACTGATTCAGATCGATAGGGACAACAAGAAGTCTACATCAAGCTATGTGTTTACTTTAGGAGGTGGAGCCATTGCATGGAGGAGTGTCAAGCAATACGTTTCGGACTCAACCATGGAAGCTGGGTATGTTGAGGCAGCTAAAGAAGCAGTATGACTCAGGAACTTTCTAATGGACTTAGATGTGATTCCTGGTTTGCCCAAAATCATCACAATTTATTGTGATAATAGTGGTGCAGTTGCAAACTCGAAGGAACCACGAGCTCATAAGGCAAGTAAACATATAGAGCGCAAGTACCACCTGATACGAGATATCGTGAAACGAGGAGAAGTTGTCATCACCAAGATTGCATCAACAGATAACCTGGCAGATCCTTTCACTAAGGCCCTTCCAGCAAAAGCTTTCGATCGGCATGTGGAAGGGATGGGAATCAGATGTATGGCAGAAGATATGGCAGCTTAGTCATTAGTATAAGTGGGAGATTGTTAGAGTGTATACTAAAAGCCTAAGCTTTTGTAAACATTTATTTTGAATAAAGAATCACATTTGGTCAAATTATCTACATTTGTTTGTAGTTGTTCAATTAATTTATATTGTAGATAACATAGTATGTGGTGTCACATACAGAAGATAATGTTATCAGTACCTTATAAATTATAAACAGTAGCTCACGACCAAAATGGAAAAGAATAAACCATTGGAAGGTCGTAGTGTAATTAGGAATTAGTTTATCTTAACTATGTAATTACACTAGTACACTTAGAGTGTATTGAGTAGAACCATTAGAGGTCGTTTCTTTTATACTGACTTTATAAAGGAACAAAGACCTCAGTTATTATGGAAGTGTGTGCTTTTAATCCTAATATAATAACAATCACATATATTTGATATTTATTTCTTTAATTTATCAATGGGTGAGATTTAGTTCGATAAATCAATAAGCCCGATAAGTTGGGAAATGATATCACTTATAGTGTGTGTTGTTGATTATAGAAGGAAACTATGTCCTAGTGATCTAGGTTGATAATGTCCCCAAGAGGAGCTCATAATGATTGTTATGTTAAACCCTGCAGGTGGACTTAGTCCGACATGATGATAAGGTTGAGTGGTACTACTCTTGGACTATGATATTAATTAAATAAGTTGTCAGTAACTCACTTAATTAGTGGACATTCGATATCTTAAACACAGGGAGACTAACACACTCATAATAAAAAGGAGCCCAAAAATGTAATATGGGATTGGTACAGTAGTTCAATAATAGTTCTCTAGTGGAATGAATTATTATTGATAAAATTAAGTTGTGTGTTCGGGGCGAACACGGGATGCTTAATTTTATCGGGAGACCAAAACCAATTCCTCCTCTCAGTCCCTATCGTAGCCTCTTATTTATAGAGTACTATACCCACCTATACCCACCTTTATACCCATGATGTAGGGGCCGGCCAAGCTAGCTTGAGGATCAAGCTAGGGCCGGCCAAGCCTTGGTTCATAGGTGGCCGGCCCTAGCTTGAATCCAAGCTTAGGTGGCCGGCCCCATTAAATTAGAAAAGAATTTTAATTTTAAAATTTTCTTATGTGGAAGATATAATTTATTGGAGAGATTTAAAATTAAAATATCTCTTCTACAAAAGATTAAGAAAAGAGATTAGATCTCTTTCCTTATTTGTAGATTGGAAAGATATTTTATTTTTCTTCTTTATAAATTATTCACATGATGAAAAATTAAAATTATAGAAATTTCTTTTTATCAACCATGAAGGGATTTTAAAGAGAAATTTTATTTTTAAAAATTTCTGAAGA
The DNA here is from genome assembly GCF_018446385.1 of Zingiber officinale. Lineage (NCBI taxonomy): Eukaryota > Viridiplantae > Streptophyta > Magnoliopsida > Zingiberales > Zingiberaceae > Zingiber > Zingiber officinale. The sequence continues at coordinate 29,874,092 of NC_055994.1, forward strand.
CAAATAAGGAATTTTAATTGTTGATTGAAATTGCCTTGTTTGCTCTCCATGAGGTGGCCGACCATGATATGATTTGTTAGGAAATTTTATTTATTTTTTCTTAATTAATTCATGTCAAGAAAAGTTAAGGAAATTTTATTGTAATTAAATTTCCTTTTTTGCCAAAGCTAAGGATTATAAAAGAGGGGGTTTTGGGAGCCTTCAAGGTGAACAACCTCTATTATTTTCTCCCTCTTTTTCTTCCTTGGTGTGGCCGGCCCTTCCCTTTCTCTTCTCTCCATCCTTGTGGTCGAACCTCTCATCCTCCTTGGAGATCAAGTGGTGGCCGGATTCTAGCTTGGAGAAGGAGAGAAAGCTTGTATCCGTTGGAGCATTGGTGGTGTTATCTCTTCATCGTTGGAGGTGCTCTTGTTGTGGCCGAACCTTGCATGGAGGAGAAGAAGGTGCTTTGGTGGTTTCTCATCTCGGAAGATCATTGCCCACACAACGTCCGAGGTTAGAAGAGGAATACGGTAGAAGACCTAGAGGTTTTTGTTTGCAAAAGAAAATGTATACTAGTATTTAATTTCCGCATCATACTAGTTTTATTTCTTTGTAAAAATACCAAATACATGAGGCATGCAATTCTAGTATTTCGAATTAGTTTTCGATGTTGTGTTCTTTTGTTTTTCTTTTCCTTGTGATTTGATTGTTCTTTTTAGTTGACCTAAAGTTATTTAAGGAAATTAAATATTAGCTTTCCTTAAAAGGCTTTGTCTAGGCGGTGGTGGTTGTTCTCATATCCAAGAAGGCCATGTGCCTCGCCATGCAGTCCTGGAAGCCAATTTTGAAAATTAATATTTAATAAAATTAATAACCTAGGTGATTTGGATCGAACGTATTAAGTTCCGCAGGAGATCCAAGTCTAAACCTAAAAGAACAAATAAATTAAACTTTAGATCAAACGTGTTATGTTCCGCAGGCGATCCAAGTTTAATTTAAAAGAACACATGGTAGCTAGAAAAAGGTTCAGACCTTTATACAAATTTTTATACAGTGGAACTATTAGGTTTTCCGAGTAGCAACCAACAGGGAGGTCTTGAGCAGGTCAAGAGTGACATGATACTTGAGGGGGATCCTGTGGTCCTTTGTTTGAGGGGGTGATTGTTGGGGTTGTAAGGTTACAAACATAGTTACACATTAAAAACACATGGGCAAGATCGTTGATTTATAAGAAAAAGATATTTCTATTAGCATAAGACCTTTTAGGTAGAGCTCAAGAGCAAAATCATAAGGGCTTAGGCTTAAAGTGGATAAATCATACCATTATGAAGATCTAAATTCTTTTCGATCCTTCACTTCCATTCCTATGAACTTAACTAATATATAAGATGACCTTTTTATTGCTCACTTCTCTAATAAAAAAGAATCTACTAGATCAAAAATTGAGGAGTTGCTTAAACTTTATTCTCATAGAGTTGAAGTAGATCGTGATGTTTTAGCATTTTGTAAATTATACATTTTGTATATATTTGTTTGTGTATTATTTTATTCTAGTACATACAAGGTTCCATTAGGTCTTGTATGTTGGGACACTTCAGAGCTAGGGGGTGAATAGCTCGCTTCGATAATGATGATTTATAGCGGAATACTCGAAGATAAGTACCTCTAATGCTAACAAATAGAATTTATTTGGTATCCACCTCAAATGAGGTGACTAATCCAATGATCTGATCCTCTCTCACACATCCACTATGAATACACTCCTTAGAAATACTCCGGAGGAGGAGAAGCCTCTTACAAACTCTCAATACAATAAGAAAACAAGAGAAGCAAATACAAATGAAATCTTACAAGATTTACAACAATAGAACCCTAGTTTGCTTTTTTCTTGTTTAGAAACGCTTCTTGATACTTGAAAATGTAGCAGCACATTGCTTTAAGAAACTTCAAGAATTGGCGGTAAGAATCGGAGAAGAAGATGTGTCGAGAGATCTTATGAAACAGTGCACGCATCAACCCTTTTTCAAGGCTCTTCGGGCTCCTTAATCGATTAAGAATCTTCTTAATCAACTACCAAGTCAGCAACCTGCATAACGGTAATTCTTCTAAAGCTTAATCAATTACCCTAATCGATCAAGTCTTTCTAATCGATTAGCCTAATCGATTAGGAAGCTTTCTGTTTCAAACAAAAAATTTCTTAAACAATTGCCTTAATTGCTTAAGATGTGCCTAATCGATTAAGCACCTCTCTGTGCACTTGTGAAAGCTGGTTTAATCAATTAATGTAATCGATTAAGCATGCCATAATCGATTATCCTAATCGATTATGACCCTTTCTATTTTCACGATCAAATAGCTTAAGCAATTAGGGTAATCGCTTAAGCTATGGTAATCGATTACCAAACCCTAACTTCCAGAACTAAGTATAGGGTTCCTCTACCCAACATCCGGTCAATCGTAACCTATTGGGACTCTTCATTGCTTAGTATCTGGTCAACCTTGACTTGCTACGACTTCTCCTCCAAGTGTCCAGTTAATTCTTTAACCCACTTGGATTTTTCTCCTCGTGTTAAGTGTCCGATCAACCTTGACCCTCTTGGACTTACCATCTCGTGTCAAATGTCTGATTAGCCTTGACCCACTTGGACTTCCAATCACCAGGTGCTCGGTCAACCTTTGATCCACCTGGATTTTCAATTGTCTGGCTTCACTCACCAAGACTTACTCATTGCCTAAATTCATTCACTAGGGGTTTTCACTAGGATTCACTCACCAGGACTTTTCATTACCTAGCTTCACTCACTAGGATTTCCATTTACTTAGCTTTACTCACTAGGGTTTTTCACTTTGTTTTACTCATCAGGACTTCTCATTACCTAGCTTCACTCACTAGGATTTCCATCTGCCTAACTTTACTCACTAGGCCTTTTCACCTGGCTTCACTCACCAGGATTTTTCATACCAAGTGTTCGGTCAACATTGACCCACTTAGATTTTTATTTTTTGCCAACTTTTCTGGGACTTACCCTTGCCTAACATCCAGTTAGGACTTCCTAGTTAAGTATCTAGTTATCCTTGACCTACTTGACTATTCTTCACATCAAATTGGTCAATCCTTAACTAGAGGGGAATTATACTAACAATCTCCCCAAACGGACAATTGCACCTACAATCTCAATATATTGTCAAACATCAAAACTCAAGCTTGCACCAATTCAAACTTAGTCAAATTGGTCAACCCTGACCTAAGGAAATTACACCAACAGTCTCTCTCTTTTTATATTTGACAATACGTTTAAGTTAGTCTTGTCCACAAGCCCCAACTTCTTCTTCATGTCTAAGCATGAATGAGGGTTTCCTATATTTTTCCCCTTAACATAAGGGTTTCACAATCTCCCCTTGTAAACATGGAGAATTTCCTAACTTAAATCCTACATTGTCCCTCTTTGGCACACATCAAAAACTTTTTTCTTTAAGAGTTATCTCATGTTGTTCACAACCTCACTTGTGGTTCACAACATCACCATAAAGCTCCTATATCCTTCATTGTGTCCAATGCTCACCCTTGAGTATTAATCATTCGTGACAATGAAGATTTTCCATCTTCCATTGTCTCTCATGCTCAACATTGAGCATTCATAACAATGAAAGTTTCCAACCTTCAATTGTTTAGTTAAAAGAAAGAATCTAAGTCATGTCTTTGAGGAGTAGCCTCCCCTCAAAATATGCTCCAAACTTCCGTCATTGCACCAACAATGACTTGAAGTTTCTAAACCTTTAGAAAATCCAAAATTTGAAGTTTTGAGGTTCATAATTCAACTTTAAAACTAAACTTGATCCTAAGCTCCAATGTAGTCTTCTTTAACCAATCCTTTCTTGTTTCAACAAAAAAAACTACCTTAAATGTTCATAAATGAATTTCTTAAAGTTAAGGATGGTTAACACAACTAAACATGGCTTAATCAACTTAAATAAACTTATTTAAACTGAAATCAGGGCCTTAAGCGATTAGGGAAATCTCTTAATCGCTTAAACCTGCCTTAATCGATTAAAGTTAAGATTTAATCTATTACCATGTGTTAATCGATTGCTCTAATCGATTAAGACCTTTAATCGATTACATTGATTGATTTTGTGAGCTATTGTGTTCACGGGAATTCACCTTAATCTATTGGCCTAATCGATTAAGATGGGGTAATTGATTGTCATAATCAATTACCATATCTGAGTTCCTGATTTCAGAAATGCCCTAATAATTTCACAAAATTTTAAAAATAATGAAAATTCATGTAGACATTATATAAGACATAATCTATTAGGGGAAAATAGTTTTTTAAGAAAATACATCTCATTTTCAAAGATTGACACAAACTTTGAAATTTTTAAAACTTCAATGTTTTTTCTCTAGTTTGTGTTTAACTATACAATGGTGATTCCTATCAAAATATAGCCTTCTCCAAAGTTTTTCAAAACTAAATTTTCAACCACGATCTTTGGGCTAAATGCACATGACTTGTACATTTGCTTTCCCAATGATTGGATAACACATAGCCCATGTATTTTGATGAAACTAAAACTCAAAAAGATGCACTAAATCAACATCTTGAGTTTTGTTCATTATCCTAATATCTCACTTTATTGTGTACTAAAACACATACATGTCAACTTATGATTTTTGTGAGATGTAGATATTGATTTTGCCCTAATCTAAGGGATCATGTATTTCTATCTAGACATTTTAAAATTGATCATTCACCTAGGATGTCACTTGTTGATTAATGTCATTGTCCTTAATTATAAAAAATTAAAATAATGCATGATTAAATAATTTTCAAAAGAAAACTATTTTAGCTACATGATGTATATATGACATGACACGATATTTTTCATAATGATATGAGTGTAAAATATGATGTCATAACATATGATGAACAAACAATCATAACAATTTAGCATAAAGAATATACCTAGGTTATCTATCTAAGTATCCCTAATTAATTTTTAAACTAAAATTAATCTTAAGTTGTCCTTTTTCTTCATAAGAAAATATCAAAATCCCAACTTGTCATTTCTTTTGCCTCTATCTTAATTGTGCTAATTTAATTAAGTCTAATCTTCAAATTTTGGCACATTTAGTCTTTCAAAGAGTAAACAATTAATCATTCTCATTTCCAAGGCATAACAATACCTTGAAAATGCCCTCCAAATGTCAACTTCTTCAAGGTTAGGTTAACTGCTCTTCTAATTAGAGTTGACACTCTTTAGACTCATCTAAGGGGTAGAGAAGACACACTCCTAAGAATCCAAAATTGATTGGTGCTCCTTGGGTGTTCTAGGTATTCACTAGGGATAACTTCGCTTGATACATTCCTAATGACCTTCCTAGGCTTCTTAGAAGCCTTGATCATACTTGACTCCTCACGGTCAACTCTAGGGATACCTATCCTTGATACCTTCCTAGGATTTTTAGAAGCCTTGGTCATACTTGACTCCTCTAGGGCTAACTTTCTTTGTGACCTTCTTGTTTGGAATACAATCAAAGTCCCACATTAGAAATATATAGAAAAGATCATGAGTTTATAAGATGAAGACATCTCCATTGATATAAGACCTTTTGGGTACAGCCAAAAATAAATCCATGAGAGCTTAAATCTAAAGTGGACAATATCATACTATTGTGGAGATATCTAAAATCTTTTGGTCATAACAATTGATATTAAAGCGATGTCACTCTTCACCAGAATAACCACCAAAAGAAGCACGAGCTAGATCCATGATCCAAATTGAACCATATGGGTGGAACCTTGAACGAAGTAGGGGAGGCCCTGAGCAGGTCAAGAGTTACCCGATACTTGAGGGGAGGCCCAAACCATGATAATAATGATGGTCCTTTGTTTGAAGGGAGAATTATTGGGAATACAATCAAATTCCCACATTATAAATACATAAAAAAGATCATGAGTTTATAAAATGAAGATATCTCCATTGATATGAGACCTTTTGGGTAGAACCCAAAAATAAATTCATGAGGGCTTAAGTCCAAAGTGGAAAATATCATACTGTTGTGGAAATATCTGAAATCTTTTGATCCTAACCCTTCTCAGTGATGTGGCTTCTTAGAATCCTTAGTCATATTGGTCTTTTCAAAGTTAATTCTAGAGATAGCCTTCCTTGTAACCTTGACTTGACCCCTAGACCTAGGGTTAGTTCCATAACTATATGGAATTCTATGATAAGGGGCATCCTTATTGGCTTTAGTTTTGTATCACAAATCTCTATGGCCATTAGATGACTCTTGTCTATCTATCTCTAAGTTTTTATTCTTAGATCCTTGGACACCATTTGTCAATTTTCTAAGGGTCATCTCTAATTTATTAAGTCTTGACCATAAAACTTGATTTTCCTTCCATAAGTCCTTGAATTTTGATTTTTCATTAAAACCTTGAGTTTTCTTTTTCTTAGGTATATATCTAATTTCTTTTGATTTATTACCTAAATTGTTATCTACCTTTCTAGTTTTAGGTGAGGTAGTCTTAGCATGATATGCTATATATTTTTCTTTATCTCTATCATGCTTCCTATTTTCATGATAAATTACATTAAAATGATAAAGATTAGACCTGACATATTTTGTATCATGACTTAAAGGAATTGTTTTAATAAATAATACCTTGGGGTTGCTCTTGAGAGCTCCCCCTTGATTTGAGTTTCCTACTTTGTTCTTGACTGGATTCTTCCCCTTTGGACATTGGCTTTGATAATATTCATTTTTCTTGCAAGAAAAGCACACAATGTACTCATTGCCTTTGCGTACCGAGGAACCGACCTCCTTGGTCTTCTCCTTGCCCTTGGGTGCCACTTGATCTTTCTTCTTGATCAATTTTGGACACTTACTCTTGTAGTGTCTATTTTTTCTACACTCAAAGCAAATGATATGACTTTTATTATTAACAATTAAAATTGTTATATCTTTGCTTGAGGGGTGATACATGATACTCTATTTGGTTTTTCTTGATTTATGGAGGTGACACAATCTTCCTCTTCATTTGACCCGGAAGTAGAAGCTTTTTCTTGATCTGGTGGCAATGAATGATGCTTCCCCTCAATCCTAGAGGTGGAGGCCTCTTCATTTTCATCTTCATGCACATGAAACAAGGAGTATACCCCTTTGCCTTTGTCTTTGTACTCTAATGAGGATGGCTATTACTTAATTTTCTCCTTGGATGTTGAGCACCTCTCATCTTCTGAATCTTCTTCCTCTTCCTCTTGATCCAATGAGTTCCCCTATTTGGATTCTTCTTGATTTGGTGTAGTGGAGGGTTCTTCATAGATTCTTGCCAACTTGCTCCAAAGCTCCTTGACATCTTGGAATTCTTCAATTTTGTACACATTGTTGCTCGGAAATAGATTGACCAATAATTTAATCACTTTATCATTTACCTCGCATCTTCGAGTTTATTCCTCGCTCCAATTGCTCCTCTTGATGGGGTTGCCTTTTGAATCTCTTGGAGCTTCAAAGCCCTCCATTAAAACAAACCATTGCTCTATCTTCATCATGAAAAAATTTTCAATCGTTAATTTTCAAAGATTGAAGCTCGTCATTGTGAATGGTGGAGGCACCCGAGTATCAAATCCAAGTTCATCTCAGAAATCCATCTTCAAGTTGAGCTCCCTTGATGATAATCTTTGATTTGTTGAAATTTGGGGCTTCAACTTCTTCTTCTTCCTCTAGCTCATTGCCCTTTAGGCTATGAGTCCGGTGAAGAGCGATCTCGCTTTTATACCACTTGTTAGGACACTTCAGAGCTAGGAGGGGTGAATAGCTCACTTCGCTTTGATGATGATTTGTAGCGGAATACTTGAAGCTAAGCTCCTCCAATGCTAACAAATAGAATTTACTTGGTATTCACCTCAAATGAGGTGACTAATCTAAGGATTCGACCCTCACACACATCCACTATGAATACACTCCTTTTCGGAAATACTCCGGAGACGGAGAAGCCTCGTAGAAACTCTTAATACAATAAGAATATAAGAGAAGAAAATACAAATGAAATCTTACAAGATTTACAACAATCGAACCCTAGCTTGCTCTCATCTGATTTAGAAATGCTTCTTAATACTTGGAAATGCAGCAACACTTTGCTCTAAGAAACTTCAAGAACAGACGGTGAGAATCAGAGAGGAAGGTGTGTCAAGAGCTCTTATGAAATAATGCACGCATCAACCCTTTTCTAGGGCTCTTCAGGCACCTTAATCGATTAAGAATCTCTTAATTGATTACCACGTCAACAACTTGCATAATGACTATTTTTCTGAAGCTTAATCAATTACCTTAATCGATTAAGCCTTCCTAATCGATTAGGAAGATTTCTGTTTCAAATAGAAAGTTTCTTAAACGATTGCCTTAATCTCTTAAGATGTGCGATTAAGCATGTCCTAATCGATTACGGCTCTTTCTATTTCCGTGATCAAACAGCTTAAGCGATTAGGGTAATCACTTAAACTATGGTAATCGATTAGCCTAATCAATAACCAAACCCTAACTTCCAAAACTAAGTATAGGGTTCCTCTACCTAATATCCAATCAACCGTAACCTATTGGGATCCTCATTGTCTAGCATATGGTTAACTTTGACCTGCTAGGACTTCTCCACCAAGTGTATGGTCAATCCTTTGATCTACTTGGACTTTTCTCCTCGTGCCAAGTGTCTGGTCAACTTTGACCCATTTGGACTTACCATCTCATGTCAAGTGTTCGGTCAACCTTGACCCACTTGGACTTCCAATCACCAGGTGTCCGGTCAACCTGTGACCCACCTGGATTTTCAACTGTCTGACTTTACTCACTAGGACTTCCTCACTGCCTAACTTCACTCATTAGGGATTTTCATCTAGTTTCACTCACCAAGACTTTTCATTACCTAGATTCACTCACTAGGATTTCCATTTACCTAGATTCACTCACTAGGACTTTTCACCTGCTTCACTCATCAAGACTTCTCATTACCTAGTTTCACTTATTAGGATTTTCATCTGCTTGGCTTCACTCACTAGGGCTTTTCACCTTGCTTTACTCACCAGGACTTTTCACCTTACTTTACTTTCCAGGACTTTTCACACCAAGTGTCTGATCAACACTGACCCATTTTGATTTTTATCTTCTGTTAACCTTCCCGTTGGACTTGCCCTTGCCTAACCTCCAGTTAGGACTTTCCAGTCAAGTATCCAGTCATCCTTGACCTACTTGACTCTTCTTCACATCAAATTGGTTAAACCTTGACTAGAGGGAAATTACATCAATAATCTCCCCAAATGGACAATTACACTTACAATCTCCATATATTATCAAATATCAAAACTCAAACATCAAGACTCAAGCTTAGTCAAACTGACCAACATTGACCTAAAAAAATTGCACCAACATTGTACATACAAGGTTCAATCTTGAACTTGGTCAATTAAGGAACTTAGGTTAGTCACTTCTTTAAGGGATTTAATCTCCTTTTGGAGTGACTTGATCTGGATATTGGACTTACCTAATTTACACATTAAATAATTAATTAAATTATACAATTGTTCTTCTGTAGGAGAACTTACAGTGTTGTTTGACCCTTCAAAAATGGATACGGATCCATGACTTCTCTCAGACTCGGGCTCTGATTCAGCTTCGACTCTGGACTTAGACTTGGTTTCAGCAATGTGAGATTGTACTAGTAAAACAAGGAAGCTCGTTTGTTCGTATTCTTCATCAGAGTCTTCTGAGGACTCGGACCGCGTTGCTATCAAAGCCTTCCTTCTTCTTTGGTTCTGGTTTGGACATTCTGACTTGTAGTGACCCTTCTGGTTACACCCATAGCAAGTCACTTTTGATTTAGGCTTCGTTATTTGATTCAGACCCGGTTGCTTACTCTTGGATTGGATCATCTTTTTCTTCTTAAGCATTTTTGGAACTCGGTTGACTAACTCGGTGGTGATCTTGCCTTCATCTTCGGAATCCGATCCGTCTTTGGATTCATATTCAGGTTGGTACTTGGGCTTCACCTTCTTGTTTGTAAGCTTTCCTGTAAGTAATGGAATACCTTTCTTGATCGAAGTAGTATTAGTTTGTTCATGTAATTCAAACATAGAAAATAACTCATCTAACCTAATAATTGAAAGATCCTTAGATACTTTGTAATCTACGATGGATGCCCAAAAAATGTTCCTTGGAAAGGCGTTTAGCTCGTACCTTATTACATCACTATTCTTCACTTTCTGTCCAATCACACGAAAACCATTGAGTAGATCTTGGATCCGGGTGTGTAGTTGACTCACCGATTCACCATTTTGTATTTTAATATTATATAATTTATTTAAAATTAGATCTCATTTAAATACCTTTGTGTTAGATGCTCCTTCGTGTAGCTCTATCAGTTTCTCCCATAGTTCTTTGGCACTTGAGAGCAAACCTACCCGGTTCAGCTCTTCTTTGATCAGGTAGCATTGGAGAGTCTAGGTAGCCTTTGCATACACCTTGATCTTCCTCTTTGTTGGTGCATCCCACTTGTCGCAGGAGATGAGTACCCCATTTTTAGTGGGAAATGTGAATTCAGTTTGGATTATGATCCACATTTCCACCTGCGCATCTTCAAATTGTACTCTATCTGTCCTTTCTAGTATATGAAGTCCTCACAAAAAAAAAGGGTGAGCGTGTGGTTCTGTAACCTTCTTGATGGGTCATTTAGTGAAGATCTTTTAATGACAAAAATAATGAAACTTGTTCTAAGACTTGATTTTAGATTAGTAGTGCGGTAGGAAAATAAGGTGAAAAATTGAGTCGAGTGGTGTTGCACCAATTTCAAAAAAAAAATTGAAGAATCAATAAATTTGGCAAGAGTGGTTATTAAACCAATTTTAACTTATAGCAAAAATTTGAAAATGGAAAAAATGCGTAAGAATATTTTTTTACCAAAAAATGGACGAAAAAAGTAACAAAAAAGATTACTCGAATAGTATTTATACCAGTTCAAAGTGCCCCCACTTTGATACCAATTGTAGGATCGTTGCGCTAGAGGAGAGGGGGGGTGAATAACGCTCGTGACTTTTCACGTTTGTCAGAAATCGATTGCGTAAAGAGTAAGTGCAACGGAAAGAAAGAGACGAAAGTAAAACAATGTTAACACGACTAAGTTTCACTTGGTTCGAAGCCTATGACTACTCCTACTCTAAGGCCCTCATGTGAGAGTATTTTCATTGGGCAATCTACTAATAGCTCGAACAAGATTACAAGATTGAAATACAATAGCTATAAAATAAAGTTACCAACAACAAAGAGAATTAGCAGAGATTCGATTGTCAGTTGTCGGAGTAGCATTTCTACATCATAGAGTAGTTTTCAGAGCAATGCACAAGAGAAGAAGTTGTTCAAATAGTTGTCTTTAAGCTGTTTGTCAACCCCTCCTTTTATAGCCCCATCAGAGCACCTGGATCCCTCCCTAGGCGCTTGGAGTGTGTTGGCATGACGAGCTCTCGTCGAAACTTCATCCAAGAAGTTTATCCATGTCCGGGCGTTGGGACTGTTGACATGGTTCAACCAGTCGTCGTGCTTCAACTTAGAATGAAGATGACTTTTTGTTGGTCCAGGTTCCTAGAGCAACTCCGGGTGCTTGGACCATCCGAGTGCTTGGCCAAGCACCCACCCGGGACGCTTTCTCATCGCCGCTTACCTGGGCGCCTGGAGCTCTGTTTTCTAGCCACCAACTTCCTGCATCACAAGGTTAGCACAATCACAAATAATATGTTAAGTAAAATGATTTTGACAGTCTCTAGATTGTCTAGTCATGACTTTGAGTTTCACTTACTCCTCTCAGGAGAGATTACCTTTTTCCAAACTGGTCCTCCAGACCGTCTGGACTTTTGCTTAGCATCCGAGACCTCAAGACTTTCCGTTGGACGTTCGAATCCCGATCCATCCAATCTTTACCTGCATCGTTAATGTTCGTGAACAATATCCATGAACATTGCTTAGGAACAATATTCGTGAATAACATTCATGAATAATGTTCATGAATAACGTTTGTGAGCAGGGTCGGATTTACACGTGGACGTATGGGGGGGGGACCCCCCTAGTCCACGTGTAAAATTTATTAGTAATATACTAATATATTATTATTATTTATAAGCTAATTAATGAGAAAGGCAAATACCTATTTTGTATACGATTTGAGAGTTCGAAACTTCGAACGAGTCAGTGGCGCAGACGCGCAGCGGCACGGCGACAGGGACTACTCACTTCACATCAAGCGTAGCTCTGGTGTGGAGGTCTCAGGTCTCGTGCGAGACTACGATGAGAACGTTCTCGAGCCCGATTCTAGAGAAAGGTGCAATTCCTCTTCTCCTTAGTCCTTATTCCTTAGGATTTTGAAACCCTTAAAATTGAGAAGGGGAAAAACCTTTGTTTTAGTTTGTGTTTCCATATTCATTTCTTTATCCTACATTCCCTTTCTAGTTCCTCGATCAGTCATCCTTCTAAATTTTATCTGTAATATGTAGATTGTAGAACTTTGCCTTTTTTTTTGTTTAAGACGGTTGGCTATTGCCTGTTGATGCTGACATAGGGGTAGAAAGGCTGCGACTGTGAGCCTGTGGATAAGATTGATAATGTTATTAGAAATAGATAATGTATTAGTATTACTGTATTAGAATTTAGAAAAGTTGCGAACCTGTTATCAATAACTGTTGAAGAACAGATCAGATAAAATGATAATGTATTGTTAGAAATAGATAATATACTAGTATATTATAAATTGATAATATATTAGTAGAAATAGATAATGTATTGATTTACAACAGTACTAACAAGCCTGATAAATTGATAATTCTTTCAATTTTGATCTAGTTTCTTCTTGATTTTACACATTCATCTTCCATTAGTTTTTCTTATTTCTTTCTTTCACTATGTGTGAATGATTGTTAATTATCAGTGTTAACAATCAGTAGCAACAAGAATTGTATCCTAATAATCTTATTATTGTTTTAAAACACAACCTATATATGCCACTACATTTTAAAGGGAAGGTAGGATCTATCACATTATGATTATGATTTATGAAACTTACTAGCTTAGCACAAATTTATACCTTCATTCTACCATTTTTTTTAACTTCATTTTAAAGAATAGAACGATCTAACGTTCACAATTTTGTTGGACTTTTTTATTTTGTTTGATTTTCTACTTTTTGCTAGATTCCTTGATTTTGTTTGCTTTCTCCTAATGATTAATTTAGAGATTTTAATTAAATCTTGTTATTTTAGAAATTAAAGTGCCTAAGTAGTTGAAGTTGGAATTCTGATTTAATAGTTGATGATCATGAAATGATAAAAATCTTGATATTTTTTTATACTATTATTATTATTTACTCTTTATCATTGACTTAATGTTCGGTTTAATATTGTTGTTATTAATTATTATTTACTTATTTGAAATATTTTGAGTTTTCCATTGTTAAAGGTTTCGTATACATCAAATGAGAAAAACTGTTACGATTGATAAATTTTTTCAAAGGAAGAGAGCAAATGAATTGGATCTAGCTATTCCAATGACTCTATTGACAAGATCAAATAATGATGATCTTCCATCTGAAATTCCTCCTAAAAGATTCAAAAATACAAAAACTGAAGAGGTTGATCTCGATTCTTTAGAGTGTGATCCAGGATTGCGTCGACAAATTTGGGAATATCATCCTAATCAATGAAAGGAGATTTGTCGAGTTTATTTGAATATGAAAGCATATCAACCTATTTTTCAAGAATATTCATTAAATAAAAATATTAAGCACCCTCGAAGATTTCAGTCAACTTGGTATAAACAATTTCCTTGGTTGGAGTATTCACCCACTAAAGATAAAGCGTATTGCTTTCCATGTTTTATCTTCAACAAGCCTTCAGGATGCTTAAATCAAACTACATTTACTGTTGATGGATTTGATAAGTGGAAGAAAGTTAGAACTGGAAAAGCTTGTGCTTTCCTAGGTCATATGGGAAAAGATAATGTATCTTCACCCCATTGTAATGTTGAAAAGGCATGTGAGGATTTGATGAACCAAACACAACATATATCAAGGAGATTTAACAATTTTAATGATGAACAAGTTGCAACTAATCTTCTTCGATTAAAGTCTCACATACACATGGTGTTGTTGCTTTCACTTCAAGGAATTCCATTTAGAGGTCATGATGAGGAATCTAGTTCATCTAATCGTGGCAATTTTCTTGAATTTTTAGATGTGCTGACCATGTACAATGATGAACTTTCAAAGGCAATTGCGAAAGCTCCAAAAAATGCCAAGTATACAAGTCACGATATTCAAAAACAAATACTTCATGTGCTTTTGGTGAGAATGAAAAATACAATTTGTGAAGATATTGGAGTTGCCAAGTATTGCATAATTGTTGATGAAGCCTGAGATGAGTCAAAAAGAGAGCAAATGTCTATAGTATTGAGGTTTGTGGACATTAATGGATTCATTCAAGAATGTTGTTTTGGTCTTGTTCATGTATCTGATACTACGACTTTAATTTTAAAGGATTCTATATATTCTGCTTTGGCTCACTATAATTTGGATGTTCAAAATATTAGAGGTCAAGGCTATGATGATGCTAGTAATATGAGGGGCGAGTTTAATGGATTGCAAGCTTTGATTATAAAAAATTGTAAAAGAGCTTATTATGTTCATTACTTTGCTCATCGGTTACAATTGGCTTTAGTTGTAGCATCAAAAAATGTGACACCTATTCATCAATTTTTTGATAGATTAACTTTTATAGTTAATATTGTTGGTTCTTCATGTAAGCGTAATGATGAATTGAAGAATTCTCATGCAAATGACATTGCATATTTGATTGTTATTAATGAACTCGAGACAGGGCATGAACTTAATTAGATAGGTACTTTACAACGAGCTGTTGATACATGTTGGAGTTCTCATTTGAGATCATTGAAAGGCTTAATTAAGATGTTTAGTGCATCATGTACTATATTGCTCAAGATTATGGATAATAAGCTTCCTTCTCAATGAGCAGATGTAACATCTATTTATGATGAAATTGTTGGACCACTGGGCCGGCTAAAAAGAGGGTCGAATAGCTTGTAAAAATAATAAAACCAAAACTCTTCTCGACTTTTCTTAAACTAACACTTGCAAAATAGAAAAACGATAAACTAAAACAGAAAGTAGAAGCACAAGGATGCTTTACATGGTTACAACCGAGGAGATTGTTAATCTAAGGAAAGTGTCGCACTAACTATCTCCTTCAGGTGAAGAAGCCTCTTACAGCAATGAAGCGCACAAAGAAAGAAGCTAAACTCTAAATGAAAGCTTACAAGTGTTGGAAATGAATTTCTTGAGTTGATGTGAAGCTTTTGGACCAAGGCTGTATTTATAGTTTTGGTTGGGGCACCCCAAAGGGTTCCAGGCACCCTGGGGGATAAAATTTTATCCCCTACGCACAGATCATGGTTTGATTGTGATTTGGATAAAGTCCAACTCCGGGCGCCCCGAGTGGAAAAGTCAACCTTGTTGACTTTTTCAGCCGGGGTCTTCTGCTTCGGCTCCGTTCACCTCGGTCCGGGTCTTCTGCTCCAGTTCCGCTCGCTTGGGTGATCTCTTTCATTTGGAATAGGGCTCACCCGAGCCCAACTTCCAGTCTGCTCGAGCAGGCTTCCGCTCTAGCTTCTCGTCCCTCGGAATCATCGTGTGCTTCCTTCTCGCCCGCCAGCGTACTCATTCGCAGTCTTCGTCCCTCAGTCGCACCCCGTGCTGACCTTCTCACTAGCTGCGTCTCTTGCTCCCCGAGCAGTCTTCCGCTTCGGCTTCTCGTCCCTTGGAACCACTGCACGCTTCCTTCTCTCCTGCCGGTGTACTCTTTCACAGTGCCTCATCCCTCAGTCGCACCGCGTGTCATCCTTCTCGCTAGCTGCATCTTCTGCTCGACTACCTGTGCTCCTAAGCTTCTGCACACTTAGACATAAGGTTAAAAACACACAGGACCTAACTTAACTTGTTGATCACACCAAAACAACCTTGTGGTTCCAACAATCTCCCCCTTTTTGATGTGAGCAATCCAAGTTAGATAGGGTAAATAAACATAAAAAATAAACTAACTAATTTTGAAATAAGGTGCAAAAAGATAGAAAATTTTGGTCTATCTCCCCCTAGACTTATACTTTTCCTTCTCCCCCTTTGATCACATAAAAAATTGGGATTCTAGGAAAAACAATAAGGGTAAAAAATTTGAAAATTTTGAAAATTTTGCAATAATTTTCACATAAAGAGTCTCTAATAAAAACATTTTCAAAGTAAACTTTAAGTAACAGAGAAGAAGAAAAAAATCCTGACTTAGGCAACTTTGCAAAAATATTTTTAAAAATTTTCCTAAGTAAAAGAATTTAAACAGAAATTTCTAATTTAAAATTTTGAATTTTCTAAGTAAAAAAGTTTACTCACAAAATTTTTTCTAAGTATACAAATATTTTAGAAAATATTTCCAAAATAAATGTTAAAAACTTTTTTAAGCATTTATTAAATTTTAATGCTTTACCAGAAAGTTAATTAAACATTTTATTTCCATATTTTGGCTTCCAGGTCGTGGCGAGATACTAGGCCTTCTTGGTTATTGGAGCAATAACCACTTCTTTAGATAAGGTCTCATAAAGAAACTGATTGTTTAATTTTCTCACTGAAAGCACTAAATCCGATTAAAAGTTCAATTTAAACATGACTTTGAAACCCAATAAAGGTTCCAGCCTACTGGATTGACTAAAAATTTCTTAAGGACATATCTTTTTGAAATGTTCCTAATTTATCCCTTATGATATCTAAAATATTAATTTAAATTGTTAAATTTTCTAACATTGGTATTAGATGAGCATGCATGGTTTTTCAAGTTATTTACTTGTACTTTTAAATTATCATTTTCTACTTTTAATTTTTCATATTCTAATTTAATTCTGTCGAATTCTTCTATTGGACAAGATTTAGCTAATATTGTTTTTAAATTCTTAATTTCTTTTTCTAATTTACAGCAATCCTTAGTTAACAATTTAATAAACTTAAATAGTTTGTCGGGAGGAAGAGATCGTACCTGACTTACCTTGTCGATCTCATTTTCCATTTCTCCCCCTGAACTGCTGTTATCTTCCGACATGGCTCCCCCTTCATTGATGCTCATTTCAAAAGAGCTTGACTCGCAGTCATCGTCTTGATGACTTGCCATTAGTGCAAGTCCGAAGAAGGCTTCGACTTCCGATTCGGACGACGTATTGTCCCACGTCGCTTTTAATGCCTTGCATTTTGAACAAGCTTCTTACCTTTATCTTTGTCCTTGTTCTTTAGCTTGGGGCAGTTGTCCTTGACGTACCCTTCTTCGTCGCAGTGGTAGCAGCGGATGGTCTTTTTCATTCTACCCTGCGGATGGTTAGTTTTTCTAGACTTACAAAGATTCTTGAATCGTCTTACCATCATTACCATTTCCTCGTCATCGAGAGAAGACTCCGACTCAGGTTCGTCTCTAGATGCTTTGAGGGTGATGTTGTTCTTGGGCTCCTTCGTACCTGCACATCTTGATTCGTGCACTTCGAATGTCGAGAATAATTCTTCCAATGTAATTGTTTCTAAATCTTTAGAAACATAAAAGGCATCTACTAGTGATGCCCATTTTGTATTTCTAGGAAAAGAGTTTAGTGCGTACCTGAGCAAATCTCGGTTACTTACCTTTTCTCTGAGATTCAAAATTCCGGTGATGATTTCTTTAATTCTCGAGTGCAAATGTGCAACTGTCTCATCTTCCCTAAGTCGCAGGCTGGTGAGCTGATTGCGAAGTAGATCTCGTCTAGCGAGCTTAGCTTCGGACGTTCCTTCGGGCAGCTCAAGGAACTTCTCGCAAAGTTCCTTTGTGGAGTCGTAGTTGCCAATTCGGTTGACTTCTTGTGGCGGGAGAACGCTTAGCAGATGATACTCTGCTTTGTCATTTGCTACGTAGTTGGCTTGCTCCTTTTTCATCCAGTGGTATTTCTCCTTACCTTCCGGTGCTGTAAAATCAAATTCCATAATTAACATTAAATCAAAATCAATTTTAAAAAATACCTGCATTCGTTTTTTCCAGCTAGCGAATTCCCCTTTGAACTTCGGTGGGTAGATACTCAGTCAGGCCATTATTTCGTTGCTTCGTTCGACAGTTAGTCCTCCCGAAGCGCCTTGGCTCTGATATCACTTGTTGGACCACTAGGGCCGGCTAGAAGGGGAGGTTGAATAGCCTGCAAAAATAATAAAATGAAAACTCTTCTTGACTTTTCTTAAACTAACACTTGTAAAATAGAAAAGTGATAAACTAAAACAGAAAGTAGAGGCACAAGGATGTTTTACTTGGTTACAACCGGGGAGGTTGTTAATCCAAGGAAAGTGTCGCACTAACTATCTCCTTCAGACGGAGAAGCCTCTTACAGCAATGAAGCGCACAAAGAAAGAAGTTAAACTCTAAATGAAAGCTTACAAGTGTTGGAAATGAATTGCTTGAGTTGATGTGAAGCTTCTGGACCAAGGCTGTATTTATAGCCTTGGTCGGGGCACCCCGAAGGGTTCTTGGCGCCCTGGGGGGGGGGATAAAATTTTATTCCCTACGCATGGATCACGGTGTGACCGTGATCTGGATAAAGTCCAACTCCGGGTGCCTCGGATTGTTTCGGGCGCCCCGGGTGGAAAAGTCAACCCCATTGACTTTTTCAGCCAAGGTTTTCTGCTTCGGCTCCGTTCGCCTCAGTCTGGGTCTTCTGCTCCGGTTCCGCTCGCTTGAGTGATCTTTACCATCCGGAATAGGGCTCACCCGAACCCAACATCCGGTCTTCTTGAGCAGGATTCCGCTCCAGCTTCTCGTCCCTCGGAATCGTCGTGTGCTTCCTTCTCGTCTGCCAGCATACTCATCCGTAGTTTTCGTCCCTCGATCACACCCCATGCCGAACTTCTCGCTAACTGTATCTCTTGCTCCCCGAGCAATCTTCCGCTCCGGCTTCTCATCCCTCGAAACCATCGCACGCTTCCTTCTCGTCCGCCAGTTTACTCTTCCGCAGCGCCTCGTCCCTCAAATGCACCGCGTGCCATCCTTCTCGCTAACTGCATCTTTTGCTCAACTACCTATGCTCCTAAGCTCATGCACACTTAGACACAAGGTTAAAAACATACATGACCTAACTTAACTTGTTGATCACACCAAAATAACCTTGGGGTTCCAATAGAAATGACTTCCTTTGATTTTATATTCATCTTGCATCTTATGAAAGAGATTATGGTGATCATAGATATTCTTTGTCAGACTTTACAAAGTAAGTCTCAGAATATTATAAATGCAATGGAGCTTATATTATCTACTAAGAATTTACTTCAACAGATGAGGGATAACAAGTGGGATGTTTTGCTTATAAAAGTGAAATCTTTTTGTAAACTTTGAAATTTTGACATTCCTGATTTCAATGCTCCGTATATTAATAGACGAGGTCGAGGATGTGCTCATCAAGACAATTTCACTATTGAACATCATTATCAGATAGACCTCTTTTATGCCTCGATAGATTCTGTTGGCGCAGCGGAGACCGACAAGAGGGGGTGAATTGCTGAAGACAAAAATAAAAATACCCTCCTCGGATTTCAACTCAGAAATAAGTGCAGCAATAAAAATAACTAGCAACTATATAAAATTAAAGACAGAAATAAAACGGGAGACCGAGGTTTAACCTGATTACAACCAAGGAGGTTGATAATCCAGGACAATCGAAGAACGCACTAGCAGAGTCTCCTTCACTGTAGGCGGAGAAGCCTTTTTACACACTTAATGAACTCACAAGTTGCTAGGAATTGAAAGCTTGAATGAATGATGAATTCATAGCTCCAGGGGCTTTTTTATAGCTCCTGGAAAGTCTATCCCGAGGGTCCAAGGCGCCTCCAACAAGGTTTAAGGCGCCTCCAGCTCGGTCAGCGGATAAAACTTTATCTGCACGCAAACGGTCATGTAACGACCACCCTTCTTACTACTACTACTACTACTCTCTAAGAGTGACCGTTACTTATCTACTACTCTACTTAACCGGTTTATTAAAAATCACATGGAAAACCCTACCGAAAAATTTCGACAGAGTCTCCCCTGTACCGGTGACCATTTTCCATAATACGAGCATAATATACTCAGCCACAGACGGCTGGAAATATATTCCAATCAACCACGCAGTTTAATAAAAAATGAAAACTAACCACAACCACGCAGTTTAATAAATCAAAACATGCAGGTAATGAAAAGCGAAAACATAACTTCTTACTACAAAATTTTCTTATCAACTTAATAAGAAATTAAACTAAACAAATTCTTAAACTAAGTGAGTTCTTTAGCTAAGTCCAAAGGATCTCCATAGTCCACACATCACACACTGTCACAGCATCTCCTTGTCGCCTTCTTCCTTATACTTTAGCTTTTCCTTTATCTGCAGTAGGAGGAAAATAGTATCTATAAGCTAAAAGCTTAGTGAGCGCTATCCTACTCACAAAAACTCGATATGCATGTATATAGATAAAAACATGCTAAAACTGAATGCTAACATGTAAAGCTACTCATGCTCATAAATAGCAAAGAAATCAACTAACTGAAAAACTAACATGTATAGCTACTCATGCTCATAAATAGCAAAGAAATCAACTAACTGAAAAACTAACATGTATAGCTACTCATGCTCATAAATAGCAAAGGAATCATGCTAACTGAAATACTAAACATGTACAGCTAATCATAGAACTATCATGTGTATCAATAAGAAACTGAACTGATACATAAGCTGAACTAATTAATGCTAAACTGAGTCTAACTTGTATTCACATAACTAATTTGTGAAGTTTTGAAAACTATTTACATAATAGATTAAAATAATAATCATGCTGCTGATGGGCCCGGCGTCCCTAACTAAACCCAGGATTGCAAGTTCCGAGTCTAGTAGGGTTTACTAGGTTATCTAAACCTAGGGACGACTGTGGGAGCCCAACCCAATGGATATCTAATCCAGTACAGTGCCACTGCTGAAAATAAAATACTGATTTCATAGCTAATTTTCTTACCTTGCTTTAACTAGGTTATCTGAACCTAGAACTAGGTTATCTGAACCTAGAGGTGACTGTGGGAGCCTACCCATTGGACCGTAGTCCCATATAAGCTGAAGCAAGACTAAATAAGTTATTTTAAATGCTTCTACTGCATTAACTGAGCTATTAAAATGCCTACTGTAGCATTATATTGATCTAAGCATTTTATCAAGCACTTGGTGTACACTAGAACACACCCTACGTACTGAAAATCTGTATACAAAGCTTAACATAAATCTGCATGCAAAGCTTAACAAAAATCTACATATCAAGCCTATCAAAATCTGCATACTAAGCTTATCTAAAATCTGCATGCTATAAAAATAGAACTGCTCATGTTATTCCAATAGAAAATAGGAAACTAGAACAACTTAAGCATGTTGTGATAGTAAAACAAATTCAACTACTAGGCATGCAATAGAATCTAGAAAATAAAGGAATCGTTGCTGCATGGAATTAACAGAATATCATGCTTCATCAGGAAATACTAAACAGCAAGAAAAGGAAAACTGCACTTCTATTAGCAATGGAAAAGAAATCCACCAATGCTAAAAAAAACTATTCTTACTAAGCAACCAACAAGAAGATCTCAAGGCTAATATGAAATTCATGAGGCATATAAAAAACTGAGATACTACAACTGAGATGCAAAAACTGAGATGCTGGGGTCTAAACTGAGAATTCGGAATGCCGATTACATATATATTACAGTGACAATGTGATGCTACAGCTGAGATGCTAAAACTGAGATCAAAAGAAAGAAATCAAAACAGGCATGTTACTCTTAAACCTCTAGCTAACTCAATACTGTACAGTATAATCCAAGGCAAAGGAAACAAGAAACCCATGCTACTCAGAAACATCTAACTATTCCAATGCTGTACAGCATAATCCAAAAGCAAAGAAACTCATGCTCTGATTTAACAAACGAACTTCTGAAATTGAAACTACAACACAACTAATGGAACAAAAACCGAAATCCAAAACCTTCCATAACTAGCTATCCATGTTATTCCAAATCTCTCCTCATCTTCTTAAAAACTCACGGCAGCTAGCCTCAAGAATACACTCCTTACAGCATGCTTCGGAAAAACAGCAAGAAACTAACAAGAATTCGAAACCAACAACCACAAGCTAAACAAACAAACAAATTCCATTTCCTTCCTTTGAGGTAAACGGCAACAAGCCCAAAACCAAAAACTTCACAGCAAACTTCGAAAGCAAGAAGAACGAGAATCAGGAACTACTCCTACTGCAGGTGAGTAGCAACTCACCTCGCTGTTCTTGGACTTACAACCGGAGAGAAAAAGGCTGCTAGGATTCGGAGAAGTTGTTTCCTTAAAGATCTCTTGGTATCTACTTGTTCTTCTCGACGAGGGGATCACAAAGGTGTGGAGATCTCGCCGGAAAAAGTCCTCGTCGGCCGCCGAAGATGAGCCCTAGATTCGGCTCTGTTTCCGCCCGAGAGCCAGCGCCGTCGCGAGGGAAGGGTGAGGAAAAGTTTTGGTTTCGGGAAAAACTTAAGCTATTTTTTTATAACTAAGATTTTTATTAATTACTATACCTTAAATATTATTCACTCTTTCCTTATTTAACATCGGCCGCCAGCACAGCTGGTCAGGCGGGTTTTGCTCGGGTCAAACGTCTCGACTTCGATCCCTCAGCCGCGCACTTTTAATTTCAATTTATTTTAAACGTCTCAACTATAGGTTAAATATTTGTTGTTGCCTATTTATTTAGCAATGACCGCTAGCCCAGTTGGTTAACCGTGTTTTGCTTAAGGCGTGGCTCTCAGGTTCGAAACTCGGTTGCAACCATTTTTCCTTCTTATTTATTTTAAACGTTCCAACTACTGCATATATACATTTTGCTCCATATATGATTATTAAAAATCATGTAGCTCAGCTGGTTGGGCTAGTTTTGCTCGAAGTCACAGATTGCAGGTTCAAATCCTGGCTTCAACATATTCCTTTTCTCTTTTTTTTTTTTAACACTTCTTCCTCTTGGTAAAAATACCAAACGAACCCCAAAAATTACATAAAAATACTCTAAAAATTTCTAAAAATCTCTAGAATATTTTAAAAGTATTTCCAAATATTTTTATGGACTTTTAGAACTCTAAATCATGAAATTTGGGGTGTTACAATTCTCCCTCCCTTATGAAAAGTTCGTCCTCGAACTTAGAATAATTCTGGATATTTCTATCTCATACTATCCTCTCGCTCCTAAGTAACTTCCTCATGCTTCTGGTTCTAAATGACTTCCACTAATGACACTTCTTTGTTTCTTAGTCTCTTGTCTGCTCTGTCCACTATCTGTGTCTGCTCTTATAGCTAAGATCCTCTTGGATCTGCACTGTCTGAGGCTGAATCACTTGGCTAAGGTCGTGAATACACTTCTTTAGCATGGAGACATGAAACACATTGTGTATTGCTGACATATCTTGAGGTAAGTCTAGCTTGTAAGCTACCTTCCCAATTCTCTCTGTGATCGGGGTAGGGTCCTACGTATCGAGGACTTAACTTGCTCTTTTTCTCTTGGGTTCTCCGATGTACTCAAACTGTGCTTCTGCTTCAGGTTGGAATACGACTTTCTGTTTACGGCACTCTATGGAGGCACCGTATCTGATCAGGAAGTTCATTCCAAATATGACATCGTAGTCAGTCATGTCTAGCACTATCAGATCACAAAAGAGTTCTCTGTCTGCTATCATGACTGGCACTGTTCTGAACCAGTGCGTGGATGCCATAACTTCTCCCGAAGGTAATGTTGTCAGAAACTGACTACTGAGTACCTCTGGGGGTATTGCTAACTTTTCGGCGAATGCCCTGGCTATATAAGAATGGGTTGCCCCAGTATCGAATAAGACAGTTGTACTTTGCTGTAAAATACTAATCTGACCTGTAACAACTGTCGAGGCATTTGCTACGTCCTCTCTGGTAAGTGAGTAGATCCTCGCGTTCGTCGTAGCTGAGGGGGCTTCTAGTCTGCCCTGACTGATGTGTGGACCATCTAGAACGGCCTGCATCTGGTGTAACTGTGCTGACTGGCCTCCATGCTGAATCGGCTGTGGGGGAGGAAAGCTGGTTTTGTTCGGGAATTGCTTAGCCATATGTCCTTCCTGTCCACATTCGAAGCATCCTCGTGTGCCCTTGCAACAAACTCCTGGGTGAAATTTCCCACAAGTAGCACACTTGGGATAACTTGGCTGCTTGCTAGCCGGTCCTCCTTTTGGGTAATTCCCTGGTTTGCGCTTGTTGCTGGAGTTCCCTTTCCAGTTAGAGCTGTGGCCTTGAGATTTCTGAGTATCTGAACTTCCTTGGCCTTTGGAATCTGAGGAGGTTTGCTTCTGCTGCTTGATGTTGTTCTGGTAGTGCTCGGTGATCAGAGCACTACTCACTAGTTCTTCTGTGGTTTGTGGCCTATGGATGCCACCGGCCACATTCATCGCTATTTCCGGCCTCAACATTTTGAGCATCAGCCGAACTCGTTCCTTTTCTGTGCTGACTAATTCGGGACATAGACGAGCCAGTCTGTTGAATTTCTTCACGGCTTCCTCAACTGATAGGTTGCCCTGACGAAACTCCGTGAACTCGTCGTAGTGGCGGTTTGTGACGCGCATGTAAAAGAACTCCTCGAAGAATTCTTTCTCAAAGTCAGCCCATGTCATCTGGTTCACTGGGCGCTTCGCTCTGACTCTTTCCCACCACATACGTGCGTCTCCTGTCAGGCAGAAGGAGGCACACTTCACCTTCTCCTGTTCTGGCCAGTCCAGAAGCTCTATCGTGCTCTCTAGTGTTTTGAACCAGGCTTGAGCATCCCATGGTTCGCGGGTGCCTGAGAAGTTCTCGGGCTTGACTCGCTGCCACTGGATCAGATAGGCTTCCTTTCTTGGCTCAGCTGCTGGTGCTGGTACTGGTGCTGGCGTTGGCGTTGTAGGCTGGGCTGGTGGAACCTCTAAGACTTCTGGAGTCGTCAGATTCGGTTCCGGGGTGACTGTGGGGGTACTCTGCTGATTAGCCTTTAAGGTGGTTATTTCTTGTTGCTGTTCAGCTAGCTGCTGTTGTAACTGAGCCACTAATGCTGTAAGGTCTGGAGGAGGCACTGAACTGCCTGCCTCTTGCTGTGGCTCAGTAGCTAGTGCCCTTCTAGCTGGGTGTCCTCGTGCCATTTCTAAAGACATAGAGAACATAACATAACTAATGTAATCACAGTTATACAACTACAGATATCATGTTTAAAAACTATCACATACTAACAAGCAGTAGTCATATAAACATGAACTGTAATAACAAAACAAGAAGCATAAATTAAGTAGAGGTATTCTTACTTGGAAGACGGCAAGGCTGATGCTGATGTGTGTGATGCTGGAGAATGGGAACTGTTGGTTGCTACTCAGAAAACCTATAGGTTCCACTGTACAAAAATTTTGTACAAAGGTCTGAACCTTTTCCTAGCTACCATGTGTTCTTTTAAATTAAATTTTGAATCGCCTGCGGAACTTAACACGTTTGATCCAAAACTTAATCTATTTGTTCTTTTAGGTTTTGACTTGGATCTCCTGCGGAACTTAACACGTTCGACCCAAGTCTCCTTAAGTTATTAATTTCATTAAATATTAATTTCCATAAAAGGTTCCCAGTACTGACGTGGCGAGGCACATGGCCTTCTTGGATATGGGAGCAACCACCACCGACTAGACAAAACCTTTAATAGAAAGCTAATATTTAATTTCCTAAAATAACTTTAGGTTAACCAAAGAGAACAATCAAATCACAAGGAAAAGAAAAAACAAAAGAACACAACTTCGAAAAAACATATTCGAAATTCTAGAACATAAGCCTCTTGTATTTGGTATTATTTCCATAAATAACTAGCATGATGCGGAAATAGAAATTACTAGTTATACCTTGTAGAAAAAACCTCTTGATCTTCTACAGTATTCCTCTTCTAACCTCGGACGTTGTGTGGGCAGCGATCTTCCAAGATGAGAAACCACCAACCACCTTCTTCTCCTCCAAGCAAGGTTCGCCACAAAAGAAAAGCTTTACCAAGGAGAAAAACCAAAATACTAACCAAGCTCCAAGAGATGCTAGCTTTCTCTCCTTCTTCTTCTTCTTCTCCGAGTAGTATCCGGCCACCACAAGAACTCCAAGGGAGAGGGAGAGGTTCGGCCACCACAAGAGGAAGAGAAGGAGATGATGGCCGGCCACACCAAGGAACAAAAGAGGGAGAGGAATAATAGATGTTGTGTCTTGTGAAGGCACCCTCACCCCTTCTTTTATATTCCTTGGCCTAGGTAAATTAGGAAATTTAATTACAATAAATTTTCCTTAATTTCCTTGACATGATTTAATTGAGAAAAATAAAATAATATTTCCCAATTAAACAATGATGGCTGGCCAAATCAATAGGAAGCAAATTGGACAAGTTTCAATCAACAATTAAAACTTTCCTTATTTGTTTCGGAAATTTTAAAAATAAAATTTCTCTTTAAAATCTCTTCATGGTTAATAAAAGGAAATATCTATAATTTTAATTTTATTAACATGTGAATAATTTTAAAGAGAAAATAAAACTCTCCAATCTACAAATAAGGAAAGAGATCTAATCTCTTTCTTTAATCTTTAGTAAATCTTTTACAAGAGATATTTTAATTTTAATTCTCTTTTAAATTAAATCTTCCACATAATAATAAACATTAAAATTAAATTTTCTTTTAATTAATTACCCTACTAGCTTGGGTTCAAGCTAGGGCCGGCCACCCTAAACCAAGCTTAGGCCGGCCCTAGCTTGGTTCCCAAGCTAGCTTGGCCGGCCCCTTTAGGTGGGTATAGAAGGTGGGTATATGTGGGTATAGTACTCTATAAATAAGAGGCTACGATAGGGACCGAGAGGAGGAATTGGTTTTGGTCTCCCGATAAAATTAAGCATCCCATGTTCGCCCCGAACACACAACTTAATTTTATCAATGATAATTCATTCCACTAGAGAACTATCATTGAACTACCGCACCAATCCCAAATTACATTTTTGGGCTCCTTCTTATTATGAGTGTGTTAGTCTCCCTGTGTTTAAGATATCGAATGTCCACTAATTAAGTGAGTTACTGACAACTCATTTAATTAATTTCTTAGTCCAAGAGTAGTACCACTCAACCTTATTATCATGTCGGACTATGTCCACCTGCAGGGTTTAACATGACAATCCTTATGAGCTCCTCTTGAGGACATTATCAACCTAGTATCACTAGGACACAGTTTCCTTCTATAATCAACAACACACACTATAAGTGATATCATTTCCCAACTTATCGGGCTTATTGATTCATCGAACTAAATCTCACCCATTGATAAATTAAAGAAATAAATATCAAATATATGTGCTTGTTATTATATTAGGATTAAGAGCACACACTTCCATAATAACTGAGGTCTTTGTTCCTTTATAAAGTCAGTATAAAAAAAACGACCTCAAATGGTCCTACTCAATACACTCTAAGTGTACTAATGTAATTATATAGTTAAGATAAACTAACACCTAATTACACTACGACCTTCCAATGGTTTGTTCCTTTCCATCTTAGTCGTGAGCTACTGTTTATAATTTATAAGGAACCGATAACATGATCTTCTGTGTGTGACACCACACACCATGTTATCTACAATATAAATTAATTGAGCAACTACATTTATCATAAATGTAGACATTTGACCAATGTGATTCTTATTTCTAGATAAATGTTTATACCAAAAGCTAGGCTTTTAGTATACACTCTAACAATCTCCCACTTATACTAAAAGACTAAGCTGCCATATCTGCTGCCATACATCTGATTCCCAACCCTTCAACATGTCCATCAAAAGCTCTTGCCTTAAGGACCTCGGTGGAAGGATCTATAGGTCATCACCTGATGCAATCTAGGCAACAACTTCTCCTCGTTTATACGATTTCTCGTATTGGGTGGTACTTGCGCTCTATTGTGTTTACTTGCCTTTATAGACTTATGGTTTCTTCGAGTTTGCTACTGCACCAATATTATTACAATAAATTGTAATAATCTTTGGACAAACCAGAAATCATATCTAAGTCTATCTTGAGGTTATTGAGTCATTCAGCTTTTATGGCTACCTCAGAGGCTTGCCATATACTAAGCTTCTATGGTGGAGTCCAGAAAAACACCTATGCTTATCACTCTTCCATAGTTATGACTTTACCTCCTAAAGTAAACACAAAACCCCGAGGTTGACTTATTATTGTCCCTATCCGATTGGAAGTCAAAATCCATGCAACCCACAAGGACTAAATTAACTGCCTTGTAAGCTAGCATATAATCTCTAGTGCCTCTAAGGTACTACAATATATGCTTTACTGCAGTCCACTGTCCTTGTCCAGGGTTACTTTGATATCTGCTAACTATGCCTTTGGCAAAACAGATTTCTGATCTCGTGCATAGCATACATTAGGCTTTCAACAGTCGTAGCATAAAGAACTGCCTATATTTCCTTTATCTCCTTTGATGTCTACAGAGACATATCTTTAGATAAAGTTACTCCATCCTGAAAAGGTAAGAAACCTTTCTTGGAGTTTTGTATGCTTAAAACAAACAAGGATTTTTCCGATGTATGAAGCTTGGGATAAGTAAAATATTCTTTTCTTGCGATCCCTTATTACTTTGATCTCAAGAATATATACATTCTCCCAAGTCTTTTATATCGAATTGTTTGGACAACCATACCCTTACTTCTGACAACATTTTGATATTGTTTCCAACTACCAAAAATGTTATCTAAGTATAGTACAAAAAATACCACCACGTTTCCATCACATCTTTTGTATACACAAGACTTATCCGGTTACTAAATCCATAGATCTGGATTACTTTGATAAACCGGATATTCCAAGACCTTGAAGCTTTGCCTCAGTCCATAGACTGATTGAGCTTACACACAAGATGCTCTTAGCCCTTTGCAATGAACCCTTCTGGTTGCTTTATATGGATGTTTTCTTCAAGACTTCCATTAAGGAATGCTGTCTTGACATCCACTTGCCAAATAGATAAAAGAATCCGGATAGACTTAAGCATGACTACCAGTGAAAAAGTTTCCTTTTTCATCAAGCCTTGCTTTGAAAGTTACTACCTTCCTGTCTATCCCTCTTTTCCTATTATAGACCTTTTTACACCCAACGGCTTTTACACCATTTGGTGATTCTACAAGCTTCCAGATTTTATTAGAATACATATATTCTAATTCTTTTATTCATTACTCTTTGCCAAGATGTTGCATCTTTATCTTGGAGTGCTTCATCATATGACTGGAGATCAGGTTCATGTCCTCCAGGGATCGAGTCCAAAAACTCTCCCAAAACATGAACCTATTTAGGTTGCATAACAACCCTCCCACTACAACAAGACACTTTATGTAATTGTGTATCAATTTGTGATACGTGTTGCAGTTTTCTTGTGGTATCTCATCTTGTACAGTTGGTACTAGGTTAGACATGTCCTTTATTATTTCCTTAAGAACAAATTTACTTATGAGCACGTGGTTCATTATATAGTCTTTTTCTAAAAATCAGTCATTGATGCTAACAATGACCTTCTGATTTTTAAGACTATAAACCTACTTTTGTTTATCTAGGATAACTTACAAACAAGTGAACTCCTATCCAACTTATCATTGTCT
This sequence comes from Zingiber officinale, assembly GCF_018446385.1. Taxonomy (NCBI): domain Eukaryota; kingdom Viridiplantae; phylum Streptophyta; class Magnoliopsida; order Zingiberales; family Zingiberaceae; genus Zingiber; species Zingiber officinale. Next base: position 29,903,916 of record NC_055994.1, read on the forward strand.
CTCTTTAACATATGTGATGGATTACCCGAATCCGAATATGCTTCAAAATAGGTTTTCACCTATTCAGCAATTCTATATGAGTAGAGAGTTCTAACTTGGAAGGTACTATGTTCACTTTCGTTATCAGAGTTTATCCTTAAAACAAATTTGGTAATTTTCTGAATAACTCATCATCTATCTAATTATTTCATAAGAGTCTTTTACCTTCTTTCTACTACACCATCCTTGTTGGGGTGTACCAGGTGCAGTTAGTTGGGGTTGAAATCCAACTACTGATAAGTGACTCCTAAAATCTCTCAAGAGGTACTTGCCACTATGATCTTACCATAGTGACATTTACTTTAACATTTCTCCGCATCGGCCTTGTACTCTTTGAACTAATCAAAGTACTTAGTCTTGCGGTACATTAATAAATTTATTTGTATCTTGAATAGTTGTCTATAAAATAGATGAAATATTCAATACTACCTCTTGTCTGGATAGTCATAGGATCACATAAATCAGAATGAACCGATTTCAACATATCTTTGACTCCATACCCCTTGGACTTAAAAGCTTCTTGGTTATTTTCCTTCCAAGTAAGACTCGCAGGTTGGAAAGATTTCCACTACTAATGAACCCAAAAATTCATCAGCTACCAATGAATCCTACTTAAGTTAATATAACCTAGCCTTAGATGTCAAAGATATAATTGGTTCATGAAGGTTGCTTTCTCTTAAGTTAGAAGATGTGTTATTAATTTCCATTTGTTGCATCATGGGAGTTATTGGATTATAAATTATCAACCAACATACCAGAATAGATAACTTGCCTATTTTTCTTGATAACAACTTTGTTATCAAAATAGACACAATATTTATTCTATAATAGTTTAGAAACTGAAATCAGGTTCTTTCTAAACTTAGTATGTAAAGACAATTCCTAATAATCCAAATTTTATTCCTATTAGAGAATAAACCTCTCCCACTGCAACAGCTGCTACTTTTGCAGTAGTGCCCATGTGGACGGTGTTTTTTATTTTCATTTAGTTGTCGGTTTCCTGGAACCCTGCAATGAATTACAGACATGATCAGTGGCTCCCATATCTACACACCAGGTACCGGTAGATAACTCCACTAAACATGTATCAACTAATGAATAAAATACACCTATATTGTTCTTAGTTCTAAGAGGACAGTCTACCTTAATGTCCAAATTCTATTTCCAATCAATTATAATTGGGACCACTAAGTCTATCCTAAAGTATATCAGCTAGGGATTGACCATCTTCCTAAGAATCACAAAAATATTTGGTTAAGACCAACTCCTTAAAAATCCCCATGAATTTTGTATGCCACGTTAGTGTGGACGTATACAAATTCAAAGAGGAAATTTTATCATTTAATTTTATTATCTCGTCAACCTTACTTTATGACGAATAAAATTAATAGTTGGTATATCTTTAATCAAATATTTGGTCAAGACTCTAAATTTAAAATAATATTGATTCCTCTAACAATACTATTTAAATTTACCAACACCTCAAAACACCGTGAATTTTGCATGCCACGTTAGTGTAGACGTATACAAAATCAACATTTGTAAGAGGAGGGTTTTACCCATTAACTATCTTGTCAACGTAACTTTATGACAAATAAAATTATCTCAAACACCGTTAATTTTGTATGCCACGTTAGTGTGGACGTATACAAAATCAATCATTTGTAAGAGGGGTTTTAACCCTTTAATTTTATTATCTTGTCAACCTAGTTTTATGACAAATTAATAGTTGGTTTCATTTGGTCACACAAATAATAGCAGTGACTCCGATGGGGAGGATACTATTAGATGTGTCTAAGTGTATACCATTACTTGACACTAAGTCCATTAATAAGATTATGCCCCTTCCGTTGGGGAAGATCACACGCTCTTAATTAACTTCCAATAGTCATCCAAAAATGGAAGTCTGTTCTAGTGATCCGCAAACAAGCTCATCCGTTATGGATTTCCTTCCTCATTATTGAGGATTGACATCGAGTGTGTGCAGATATGAAGGTGATTTACTTAAAATCCCTCTCCACTTAGTTATTTATTAATGAGGAATTTTTAAGCTAGCTTCAAAGCAAAATTGAGTTACGCACCGACAATATAAAAGCAATAAATAGAAAATCTAATTTTCAACTATTATGGCTTTTATCTCTAGTTGTCCTCCGTGTGTTGTCATCCCAAGCTGCTGCCATATTTGGCCACCGCCACCGGGTCTAGTCGCATCCATCTTGCTCCTTGTTCCGCTGCGCCCCTGGTCCTTAGAAGGTTCCACGCTTTGCAAGATTCGATCCGCGACATAAATAGAATTTTACAATTTTGATCCTATATTCCATAAAAGGAATGTACATGTATCTAGATCAAAATAAAATCCTAATAAAACTAAATACAGCTCCTGCTGTATTTTATAATACAATCATGCACACACATATAAATGCCCTTGACATGTCCAAGGGTCCAATCACACACATAAAATTATAAGCCATAATAGTTGGATCCTGCATCCACAAAGTTAGCACATCCTACTATTATCCTGCCTAAATTATGTATGCATAATTAAACTAATACCAAATACACAGAGGCAAAACCCTAGCTCTGATACCAATTGTTGGTTGCTACTCGGAAAACCTATAGGTTCCACTGTACAAAAATTTTGTACAAAGGTCTGAACCTTTTCCTAGCTACCATGTGTTCTTTTAAATTAAATTTTGGATCGCCTGCGGAACTTAACACGTTTGATCCAAAACTTAATCTATTTGTTCTTTTAGGTTTTGACTTGGATCTCCTGCGGAACTTAACACGTTCGACCCAAGTCTCCTTAAGTTATTAATTTCATTAAATATTAATTTCCATAAAAGGTTCCCAGTACTGACGTGGCGAGGCACATGGCCTTCTTGGATATGGGAGCAACCACCACTAGACAAAACCTTTTATAGAAAGATAATATTTAATTTCCTAAAATAACTTTAGGTTAACCAAAGAGAACAATCAAATCACAAGGAAAAGAAAAAACAAAAGAACACAACTTCGAAAAACATATTCGAAATTCTAGAACATAAGCCTCTTGTATTTGGTATTATTTCCATCAATAACTAGCATGATGCGGAAATAGAAATTACTAGTTATACCTTGTAGAAAAACCTCTTGATCTTCTACCGTATTCCTCTTCTAACCTCGGACGTTGTGTGGGCAACGATCTTCCAAGATGAGAAACCACCAACCACCTTCTTCTCCAAGCAAGGTTCGGCCACAAAAGAAAAGCTTTACCAAGGAGAAAACCAAAATACTAACCAAGCTCCAAGAGATGCTAGCTTTCTCCTTCTTCTTCTTCTTCTCCGAGTAGTATCCGCCACCACAAGAACTCCAAGGAGAGGGAGAGGTTCGGCCACCACAAGAGGAAGAGAAGGAGATGATGGCTGGCCACACCAAGGAACAAAAGAGGAGAGGAATAATAGATGTTGTGTCTTGTGAAGGCACCCTCACCCCTTCTTTTATATTCCTTGGCCTAGGTAAATTAGGAAATTTAATTACAATAAATTTTCCTTAATTTCCGTGACATGATTTAATTGAGAAAAATACAATAATATTTCCCCAATTAAACAATGATGGTCGGCCAAATCAATAGGAAGCAAATTGGACAAGTTTCAATCAACAATTAAAACTTTCCTTATTTGTTTCCGGAAATTTTAAAAATAAAATTTCTCTTTAAAATCTCTTCATGGTTAATAAAAGGAAATATCTATAATTTTAATTTTATTAACATGTGAATAATTTTAAAGAAAATAAAACATCTCTCATCTAGAATAAGGAAAGAGATCTAATCTCTTTCTTTAATCTTTGTAAATCTTTTACAAGAGAGATATTTTAATTTTAATTCTCTTTTAAATTAAATCTTCCACATAATAATAAACATTAAAATTAAATTTTCTTTTAATTAATTATGGCCGGCCCTACTAGCTTGGGTTCAAGCTAGGGCCGGCCACCTTAAACCCAAGCTAAGCTAGCTTGGCTGGCCCCCTTTAGGTGGGTATAGAAGGTGGGTATATGTGGGTATAGTACTATATAAATAAGAGGCTACGATAGGGACCGAGAGGAGGAATTGGTTTTGGTCTCCCGATAAAATTAGCATCCCATGTTCGCCCCGAACACACAACTTAATTTTATCATGATAATTCATTCCACTAGAGAACTATCATTGAACTACCGCACCAATCCCAAATTACATTTTGGGCTCCTTCTTATTATGAGTGTGTTAGTCTCCACTGTGTTTAAGATATCGAATGTCCACTAATTAAGTGAGTTCTCGACAACTCATTTAATTAATTTCTTAGTCCGATAGTAGTACCACTCAACCTTATTATCGTGTCGGACCACCTGCAGGGTTTACGACAATCCTTATGAGCTCCTCTTGAGGACATTATCAACCTAGTATCACTAGGACACGTTCCTTCTATAATCAACAACACACACTATAAGTGATATCATTTCCCAACTTATCGGGCTTATTGATTCATCGAACTAAATCTCACCCATTGATAAATTAAAGAAATAAATATCAAATATATGTGCTTGTTATTATATTAGGATTAAGGGCACACACTTTCATAAGAACTGAGGTCTTTGTTTCTTTATAAAGTCAATATGAACCTGACCTCAGGTTCTCTGAACACTACAGGCTACTTAGTGTAATTATATAGTTAAGATAAACTAACACCTAATTACACTACGACCTTCCAATGATTTGTTCCTTTCCATCTTAGTCGTGAGCTACTGTTTATAATTTATAAGGAACCGATAACATGATCTTCTGTGTGTGACACCACACACCATGTTATCTACAATATAAATTAATTGAGCAACTACATTTATCATAAATGTAGACATTTGACCAATGTGATTCTTATTTCTAGATAAATGTTTATACCAAAAGCTAGGCTTTTAGTATACACTCTAACAGGAACTGCTCTGATACCAACTGTAACGACCACCCTTCTTACTACTACTACTACTACTCTCTAAGAGTGACCGTTACTTATCTACTACTCTACTTAACCGGTTTATTAAAAATCACATGGAAAACCCTACCGAAAAATTTCGACAGAGTCTCCCCTGTACCGGTGACCATTTTCCATAATACAAGCATAATATACTCAGCCACAGACGGCTGGAAATATATTCCAATCAACCACGCAGTTTAATAAAAAACTAAAACTAACCACAACCACGCAGTTTAATAAATCAAAACATGCAGGTAATGAAAAGCGAAAACATAACTTACTACAAAATTTTCTTATCAACTTAATAAGAAATTAAACTAAACAAATTCTTAAACTAAGTAAGTTCTTTAGCTAAGTCCAAAGGATCTCCATAGTCCACACATCACACACCGTCACAGCATCTCCTTGTCGCCTTCTTCCTTATACTTTAGCTTTTCCTTTATCTGCAGTAGGAGGAAAATAGTATCTATAAGCTAAAAGCTTAGTGAGCGCTATCCTATTCACAAAAACTCGATATGCATGTATATAGATAAAAACATGCTAAAACTGAATGCTAACATGTAAAGCTACTCATGCTCATAAATAGCAAAGAAATCAACTAACTGAAAAACTAACATGTATAGCTACTCATGCTCATAAATAGCAAAGAAATCAACTAACTGAAAAACTAACATGTATAGCTACTCATGCTCATAAATAGCAAAGAAATCAACTAACTGAAAAACTAACATGTATAGCTACTCATGCTCATAAATAGCAAAGAAATCAACTAACTGAAAAACTAACATGTATAGTTACTCATGCTCATAAATAGCAAAGGAATCATGCTAACTGAAATACTAAACATGTACAGCAAATTATAGAACTATCATGTGTATCAATAGGAAACTGAACTGATACATAAGCTAAACTAATTAATGCTAAACTGAGTCTAACTTGTATTCACATAACTAATTTGTGAAGTTTTGAAAAGTATTTACATAATAGAGTAAAATAATAATCATGCTGCTGATGGGCCCGGCAACTGTACTTGCTGTGCGCGCATCCCTAACTAAACCCAGGATTGCAAGTTCCGAGTCTAGTAGGGTTTACTAGGTTATCTAAACCTAGGGACGACTGTGGGAGCCCAACCCAATGGATATCTAATCCAGTACAGTGCCACTGCTAAAAATAAAATACTGATTTCATAGCTAATTTTCTTACCTTGCTTTAACTAGGTTATCTGAACCTAGAACTAGGTTATCTGAACCTAGAGGCGACTGTGGGAGCCTACCCATTGGACCGTAGTCCCATATAAGCTGAAGCAAGACTAAATAAGTTATTTTAAATGCTTCTATTGCATTAACTGAGCTATTAAAATGCCTACTGTAGCATTATATTGAGCTAAGCATTTTATCAAGCACTTGGTGTGCACTAGAACATACCCTACGTACTGAAAATCTGTATACAAAGCTTAACATAAATCTGCATGCAAAGCTTAACAAAAATCTGCATATCAAGCCTATCAAAATCTGCATACTAAGCTTATCTAAAATCTGCATGCTATAAAAATAGAACTGCTCATGTTATTCCAATAGCAAATAGGAAACTAGAACAACTTAAGCATGCTGTGATAGTAAAACAAATTCAACTACTAGGCATGCAATAGAATCTAGAAAATAAAGGAATCGTTGCTGCATGGAATTAACAGAATATCATGCTTCATCAGGAAATACTGAGAATTCGTACTAAGGTAAAGCTAGAAAAGGAAAACTGCACTTCTATTAGCAATGGAAAAGAAATCTGCCAATGCTAAAAAAAACTATTCTTACTAAGCAACCAACAACAAGATCTCAAGGCTAATATGAAATTCATGAGGCATATCAAAAACTGAGATACTACAACTGAGATGCAAAAACTGAGATGCTGGGGTCTAAACTGAGAATTCAGAATGCCGATTACATATATATTACAGTGACAATGTGATGCTACAGCTGAGATGCTAAAACTGAGATCAAAAGAAAGAAATCAAAACAGGCATGTTACTCTTAAACCTCTAGCTAACTCAATACTGTACAGTATAATCCAAGGCAAAGGAAACAAGAAACCCATGCTACTCAGAAACATCTAACTATTCCAATGCTGTACAGCATAATCCAAAAGCAAAGAAACTCATGCTCTGATTTAACAAACGAACTTCTGAAATTGAAACTACAACACAACTAATGGAACAAAAACCGAAATCCAAAACCTTCCATAACTAGCTATCCATGTTATTCCAAATCTCTCCTCATCTTCTTAAAAACTCACGGCAGCTAGCCTCAAGAATACACTCCTTACAGCATGCTTCGGAAAAACAGCAAGAAACTAACAAGAATTCGAAACCAACAACCACAAGCTAAACAAACAAACAAATTCCATTTCCTTCCTTTGTGGTACACGGCAACAAGCCCAAAACCAAAAACTTCACAGCAAACTTCGAAAGCAAGAAGAACGAGAATCAGGAACTACTCCTACTGCAGGTGAGTAGCAACTCACCTTGCTGTTCTTGGACTTACAACCGGAGAGAAAAAGGCTGCTAGGATTCGGAGAAGTTGTTTCCTCAAAGATCTCTTGGTATCTACTTGTTCTTCTCGACGGGGGGATCACGAAGGTGTGGAGATCTCGCCGGAAAAAGTCCTCGTCGGCCGCCGAAGATGAGCCCTAGATTCGGCTCTGTTTCCGCCCGAGAGCCGGCGCCGTCGCGAGGGAAGGGTGAGGAAAAGTTTTGGTTTCGGGAAAAACTTAAGCTGTTTTTTTATAACTAAGATTTTTATTAATTACTATACCTTAAATATTATTCACTCTTTCCTTATTTAACATCGGCCGCCAGCACAGCTGGTCAGGCGGGTTTTGCTCGGGTCAAACGTCTCGACTTCGATCCCTCAGCCGCGCACTTTTAATTTTAATTTATTTTAAACGTCTCAACTATAGGTTAAATATTTGTTGCTGCCTATTTATTTAGCAACGACCGCTAGCCCAGTTGGTTAACCGTGTTTTGCTTAAGGCGTGGCTCTCAGGTTCGAAACTCGGCTACAACCATTTTTCCTTCTTATTTATTTTAAACGTTCCAACTACTGCATATATACATTGCGCTCCATATAAGATTATTAAAAATCGTGTAGCTCAGCTGGTTGGGCTAGTTTTGCTCGAAGTCACAGATTGCAGGTTCAAATCCTGGCTTCAACATATTCCTTTTCTCTTTTTTTTTTTTAACACTTCTTCCTCTTGGTAAAAATACCAAACGAACTCCAAAAATTATATAAAAATACTGTAAAAATTTCTAAAAATCTCTAGAATATTTTAAAAGTATTTCCAAATATTTTTATGGACTTTTAGAACTCTAAATCATGAAATTTGGGGTGTTACAGGTCAAAACTGACCTGTTGAAGGCGCCTTCAACAGGCTTGAAGGCGCCTTCAAGGGCGCCTTCCAGGGCGCCTCCAAGCTTCCAGCTTGGTTTCTTCAGCTTCCGACGCTCCGTTCTTTTGGGTGATTGCGGCGAACCGGAATAGGGCTCACCCGAACCCAAATCCCGGCATTCTCCTCGAGAAGCCTTCCATCCCGGCTTAACGCCCCTCGAACGCCGTGCACGCTCTTCACGCCCACCGGAGTACTCTTCCGCAGCTCTCTCATCCTTCGGACGCACCGAGCCCGTTGGCTCCCTTCCCGTGCTGCCCTTCTCGCTAGCTGCATCTTCCGCTCGACTTCCTGCGCTCCTAAGCTCCTGCACACTTAGACACAGGGATCAAACACAGCAGGACCTAACCAACTTGGTTGATCACATCAAAACTACCACGGGGGTCCAACAATCTCCCCCTTTTTGATGTGCATCAACCCAAGTTCAAGTTAGGGTTAAAAATAGACATAAAAAATAATTTTAAAGAAAAAATTACTAAACTAACAAGTTAAGCATAATTTTTACAATTAGTAAAATTGCAACACTTTTTAAAATAATAAAAGAAATTTTAAATTTTTCTAACTCCCCTTAAACATTTATAAAAATAATAAAAGAAATTTTAAATTTATCTTACTCCCCCTAAACTTGTACTTTTCTCTCCCCCTTTGATCACAGCAAAAATGGGGACTTAAGTAAAATGTTTTTAAGTAAGATTAAATCTTTGAAGAAAATTTTCTAAGTGAATATGAATTTTTTTTAAAAAAAATCGAAGTTAAATTGAATTTTTCAAAAAAATATTTAAGTAAAAAAAAATTCTAACCAAAAAAAATTTCTAAGGAATTTCTGTTTATTTTAACAAATATTTGATAAACTTTCAAAGCATTATTTAATTCTTATTTAATGCTTTTTCAGAAAGTTAATTAAACATTTTCTTTCAATATTTTAGCTTCCAGGTCGTGGCGAGGCACTATGCCTTCTTGGTTATTGGAGCAACAACCACTTCCTTAGACAAAACTTCCATAAAGAATTTCAATGTTTAATTTTCTCACTGTAAGCTTTTAATTTTTGAAAAATTAATTAAGCACAGATTTTGGAACCCAATAGAGGTTCCTTCCTACAGGATTATTCAAAAATCTAGGGAGTACATAGTTTCTTGGTATTTTCCTAAGTTGTCCTTGATGCTTCCTTATATACCAATTTAATTTACCATAAATTCTAATTTTTGACTTTGGAAATTTCTTTAAGCATGCATTCTTTTTCAATTTTTCAATTTCTAATTTTAAATTTTCATTTTCTGATTTCATACTATCGTACATTTCAAGTGGACATGCTTTTGCTAATTTCATTTTTAATTCTTTATTTTCTTTTTCTAATTCAAATAAATCTTTAGAAAGCGATTTAATAAATCGAAATGACTGAGACAGGGTTAGATTGCGTACCTTACTTACCTGATCAGGTGACGCTCCCCCTTCACTGCTGCTTTCTTCTTCTGACGTTCCTCCCCCTTCGTTGATGCTCATCTCTGAGCTGGACATTTCTTCTAGCTGATGGTTGGCTATCAGTGCTAGTCCCGAGAATTCTTTGATTTCTGATTCGGAGGATGACGAATCATCCCACGTGGCCTTTAGATTCTTGTGTTTGGAGGGTTCTAGTTTCTTGTATTTTGATTTTTCCCTTTCTTTCTCCTTTCTCTTTAGCTTTGGGCAGTCATCTTTGATGTGCCCCTCTTCATTGCAGTTGTAACAGTGAACCGTCCTCTTCTTTCGATGATGCCTCTGCGATTTAAATTTGTTAGTACTAAAAAACTTATTGAAGCGTCTTACCAGTAGTGCCGCTTCGGATTCGTCGACTTAGGCTTCAGAGTCAGAACTGTTCATCTTTGCCTTTAAGGCAATGTTCTGACTTGTCTTCTCTGCTATGTTGGATTCTGAAACTAGAGATTCGTGAAGTTTAAAAGTGAAAAATAATTGTTCTAAAGTACTTACCTCGAGGTCCTTAGAGATGTAATACGCATCTACTAAGGAGGCCAACTCTGGAGTTCTCGGGAAGGCATTGAGCGCGTACCAGATGGAATCCCAGTTGGTTACCTCTTCTCCAAGGTTCGTTAGTTGCGTTATCAGCTCCTTGATTCTCGCTTGGAGTTGCGCTACCTTCTCGCCTTGGTTTATCCGGAGGTTCGTTAACTGGTTCCGGAGGATGTCACGCTTTGCTAGCTTCGCTTCGGAAGTACCTTCGTGTAGCTCCAGAAATTTTTCCCAGAGATTTTTCGCTGAGTCGTAGCTTTCGATCCGATTTACTTCTTGTGGTGGCAGCACACTGAGCAGGTGGAACTCTGCCTTTCCGTTGGCGACGAAATCAGCTTGCTCCTTCTTGCTCCATGTGTTTTCTTCTTTGTCTTTCGGCGCTGCAAAACCATATTTCATTGTAATAAGAATATCAAAATTCGTTTTAAAAAATACTTCCATTTTGCGCTTCCATGTGGCAAAGTCTCCGTCGAACTTTGGGGGATGGATGTTCGCTCCGGCCATCGTCTTGATCGTAGTGTTTCAGTTAGCGGTTAGTCCTTCTGAGGTGATCAGGCTCTGATACCACTTGTTGGCGCAGCGGAGACCGGCAAGAGGGGGTGAATTGCTGAAGATAAAAATAAAAATACCCTCCTCGGATTTCAACTCAGAAATAAGTGCAGTAATAAAAATAACTAGCAACTATATAAAATTAAAGACAGACTGGTTACAACCAAGGAGGTTGTTAATCCAGGACAATCGAAGATCGCACTAGCAGAGTCTCCTTCACTGTAGGCGGAGAAGCCTTTTTACACACTTAATGAACTCACAAGTTGCTAGGAATTGAAAGCTTGAATGAATGATGAATTCCTAGCTCCAGGGGCCTTTTTATAGCTCCTGGAAAGTCTATCCCGAGGGTCCAAGGCGCCTCCAGCTCGGTCAGCGGATAAAACTTTATCCGCACGGAAACGATCAAAACTGACCTGTTGAAGGCGCCTTCAACAGGCTTGAAGGCGCCTTCAAGGGCGACTTCCAGGGCGCCTTCCAGGGCGCCTTCCAGGGCGCCTTCCAGCTTGGTTTCTGCAACTTCCGACGCTCCGTTCTTTTGGATGATTGCGGCCAACCAGAATAGGGCTCACTCGAACCCAATTCCCGGCCTTCTCCTCGAGCAGCCTTCCATCCCGGCTTAACATCCCTCGAACGCCGCGCATGCTCTTCACGCCCACCGGAGTACTCTTCCGCAACTCTCTCATCCTTCGGACGCACCGAGCCCGTCGGCTCCCTTCCCGTGATGTCCTTCTCGCTAGCTGCGTCTTCCGCTCGACTTCCTGCGCTCCTAAGCTCCTGCACACTCAGACATAGGGATCAAACACAGTAGGACCTAACCAACTTGGTTGATCACATCAAAACTACCACAGGGTCCAACAGTCGAGGATGTGCTCATCAAGACAATTTCACTATTGAACATCATTATCAGATAGACCTCTTTTATGCCTCGATAGATTCACAGTTGCAAGAAATTAATGGTCGCTTTAGTGATGATGCTATGGAATTGCTCATTCTTAGTAATGCCCTAAATCCTCAAAATGCGGTAGAGTCTTTCAGAGTTGTGGATATATATAAATTAGTTGAAAAGTTTTATGCCCAAGATTTTACAAGAGATGAAAAGGAATAATTGGAGATGCAATTGGAGTATTATGAGTATAACGTAGTCAAAGGGTCTGACTACAAAAATCTTTCAACCATTTCAGAATTATGTCAATGGTTGGTAAAGACTAACAAGTCTGTTACATACAATCTCATTTTTATAATGATCATACTTGTGCTTACTCTTCCAGTTTCTACGGCTACTTCAGAACGATCATTTTCTATGATGAATATTGTGAAAACAAGACTTCAAAGCAAAATAGAGGATGCTTTTCTCTCAGATGCATTAATGATATATATTGAGAGAGAAATTGCTAGAAATGTGAGCATAGAAGCTATCATTGAAGACTTCAAACATTTAAAAGAACGTCGAATTCTTTTTAGTTAGAGAATTGTACTTAATACTTAATTAATTATACATTAACTTCATGCTTCTAAATCAATGTTTGTTCACAATATTGTCAACATATAGTTTGTTATCAAAGGAAGTTCCTGATTGCTTTGAATTATCTCCTATGTTAATTGAAATAAATTGGGTTGATTATGTTTACTGTGATACTTTTAGTTGCATCATATTTGTTGTTGCCATGATGAAATGAAATTTGATTTTGTTATTTTTATTTTTTCATTTTTCTGATCTCTGATTGATGATTCTTCCTTACAACTCATAGAGTTTTTTTCTTGATGATCTTGATAAGCGTTGTTTCATCGAGGAGGCGACATTTGTATTAGCAATGAATGTAAACAATATGTATCAATTTTGTAATATGATTTTTGTAAGTTTTAGTGTTCATGTCCTGATTTACTTGTATTCATGTATGGTTTTTGAATGATGTATGATTATTAGTGGTGGATGCACTTGGTTTTTGAATAATGTATGATTTTAAATTCAGTAATGAAGAGTTGTGAATTGAAATTAAATAATATTGAATGTTAAATGATATTGTTAACTCATAGAGTTTTCTTTTTGAGACTATTGTTGGATGTTTAGGAGTTTATTATCAGGGTTTAATGTAACGCCCCGCCTCCTACTAGCTAGGCTGTGAGGCCGAGCGTCACATTATGCTGTGCTAAACTATATCCATGACCATCACTAGTCTAGGTGCGGAGAGTTGTACCAACTTAAAACTTTGCTTAGCTAATAAAATTTCTTGGTCCTACATGTGCTAAGGGGTGCAATCTAAGGTATACATGACATATCCTACATCCTCTATGGTCAAGGAGCTGAATTACAAGGTCACTTGGTCAAAACCCAGCTTCCCAATCGATCCAGGTTGAACTCAATCGATTGCAAGCTGTTGGATCGATCCATGGATCGATTTAGACTGCTACTGTGCTCGGGGTAATATTCTGGATCGATCAGATGATCAATCCAGACTGGACAATCGATCCAGTGATCGATTCCAGCACTCTCTGTTCGCGGGAGCGATTTCTCGATCGATCAACCGATCGATCCCGGAACACTCTGTTTGCGACAGAATGCAACTGGATCGATCGGCTGATCGATCCAGAAGCTTACTGTTCGCGGAACCAGGCTCCCAATCGATCCGCTGATCGATTGAGGGCCCCCAATCGATCAGCTGATCGATTGGGGTTTCTGATTTCGCAGCAACCCTCTGATTTCAACACTGTTTCGTGCCAAACTCACCTACAAGAGTTCTTTAATAGCTGGAAACATACCAATAACACATAACTAAGATTATGAGCATAAGTACTAACAATCTAAGCAATTCGTTCACGATTCAAGGCATTAAAATAACTAGAAATGCGGAAAATAACACTATATAAAACTGAAGTCTTAGTTTGCTAATTTCGCCAAGACCTTTATTCCAGGTTCCTTCCACACACATCTTCATCGCATTAACCTCCAGCCTCCGCTAATCCATCTTCCCTTTACCTTTATCTGCAGTATAAGGAAAGAAGTATCTATAAGTTTTACGCTTAGTAAGAAACCATCTACCTCACAAAAACATGCATACGATGAAATAATGCTTTTAAAACATGCTATTTGAAATATATGTATACTGAACATGTAAGAGCATAGCATGGCATACAAACAAACTAGTCATGGCAACAAGTGCTAACATAAGCTATCATATGGTATCAATAGACAACTAAACTGATACAAACAAACTGAGCTGAGCTAATTCTAAACTAATGCTAAAACTGTACTGAATTCACATAACTATTTGTGAAGTTTTGAAAACTATTTTCATAAATAGATTAAAATAATAATCATGCTGCTGTTTGGGCCCGGCAACTGTACGTGCTATGCGCGCATCCCTAACTAGACCCGGGTTTGCAAGTCCTGAATTTAGTAGGGTTACTAGGTTAGCTGAACCTAGGGACGACTGTGGGAGCCCAACCCAATGGATATCTAATCCAGTACAGTGCCACTGCTAAAATAAAATACTGATTATAGCTGAGTTCTTCTTATATTGCTATTTCTAGGTTATCTGAACCTAGAGCTAGGTTATCTGAACCTAGAGGCGACTATGGGAGCCCACCCATTGGACCGTAGTCCCATATAAGTTGTACTAAAGCTAAACATACTGAATGAATGCTTCTATTGCATTTAGCTAAGCTAGTAAAATGCTTAAGTTGCATTTTAACCGTGCTAATAATTTAATCGAACACTTGGTATGCGCTAATTCGCATCCTTTGTGCCGAAAATCTACATACTACTAACTGAAGCATAAAATTCATATGGAAGCTACTTATACTGCAGGTGAGGGGTTTCTTACCTTCTGCTCTAATTTTCTTACGATTCTAATAGCTAGATTTCCGGAGGAGACGATCCTTTCGACGATCTTCTCGCGGAGAGGAGCACCCTCGTATCCTTGATGTCGCCGGGAGGTACTCCTACGCTCCTCAAGATGGAACCCTAGGTCTTCTTGAGGTTGGCGCCGAGAGATGAGGGAGAAAGAGAGAGGGTCGGCGGGTGAGGTTTGAGGGAAGAGTTTTCTCGTTTAAGAAAATAACAATTCCTCACTTAATTTCCCTATTTATATTAAGTGGGTAATTCAGCCCAACTCAAATATAAATATAATTGTTTCCCTTTCCTTTCAGCACGACCCTACTGGGTTCACTTGGTTACTAGAGCTATCTATAAGTTGTAGGACCCAATAGGTCTCGGGTTCAATTCCCGCTTAAGCTATTTTACGTTTCTATTTATTTTTGCTACTTCCACTACTCTAAAAATTCCATAAAAATATTCTAAAATTCTCGAAAAATCATAGCATATTTCTAAAATAATTTTGAGAATTTTTGGACGTTACAATCCCCCATACCTTATAAAAAGTTCATCCTCGAACTTAGAATAACTCTGGGTACTTCTGTCTCATACTAGCTTCTGTCTCCCATGTTGCCTCTTCTGTTGTGTGATTTTGCCAAATGACTTTTACTAATGGTACCTCCTTGTTCCGTAATTTCTTAACTGCTCGGTCTATTATCTGAATAGGCCGACTATCATAGTTGAGATCTTCGCGAACTGGTACCGACTGGGGCTCAATCACCTGGGTGGCATCTGGGATATGCTTCTTTAGCATAGAGACATGAAATACATTATGGATGGCTGACATATCCTGTGGTAGCTCTAGCTCATATGCTACCTTGCCAACTCTTCTAGTGATAAGGTATGGTCACACATATCTGGGACTTAGTTTGCCCTTCTTCCCAAAATGCATTACTCCCTTCATGGGAGCCACTCTGAGGAACACTGTATCCCCAACTGAAAATTCTAGGGGTCTGCGCCGCGTATCAGCATAACTTCTCTGGCGGCTCTGAGCTGTCTCTATCCTCTGGCGGATCTGCTATATAGCTGCTGTGGTATCTGCTACTAGATCCGTCTGAAGTTCTAGCTCCTTCTTCTCACCACTCTCGTACCAGCAGATTGGAGATCTACACCTCCGCCCATAGAGTGCCTCGTAAGGTGCCATGCCGA
The DNA here is from genome assembly GCF_018446385.1 of Zingiber officinale. Classification (NCBI taxonomy): domain Eukaryota; kingdom Viridiplantae; phylum Streptophyta; class Magnoliopsida; order Zingiberales; family Zingiberaceae; genus Zingiber; species Zingiber officinale. The sequence goes on from NC_055994.1 coordinate 29,919,948, forward strand.
TAGTGGCCTGATAGCTATTGTTGTATGCAAATTCTACTAAACTCAGGTATTTGCACCAACTTTCCTTGAAGTCTAGGGCACATGCTCGGAGCATATCTTCGAGTACCTGATTTACTCGCTCCGTCTGACCATCTGTCTGAGGATGGAAAGCTGTGCTGAATTTTAACTTCGTGCCCAAAGCTGCCTGTACACACTCCCAGAAGTGTGACGTGAATCTACTATCTCTGTCTGAAATTATAGTTCGTGGGACTCCATGTAGTCTAACGATCTCCTTGAGATACAACTGTGCTAGCTGTTCCATGGAATAGGATATCCTGATAGCTAAGAAGTGGGCTGATTTAGTCAATCTGTCGACTATTACCCAGATGGCGTCAAAACCATTCGTGGTTCTCGGTAGTCCCACTATAAAATCCATAGAAATATCCTCCCACTTCCATTCTGGAATCTGGATAGGCTGCAGGACTCCTCCTGGCCTCTGGTGTTCTGCCTTGACCCTCTTACAGGTTAGACAGATGCTGACATATCTAGCGATGTCTCTTTTCATCCTAGGCCACCAAAAACGTCTCTTCAGGTCTTGGTATATTTTGGTGGAGCCCGGATGCATCGCGTAGGGAGTCCTGTGAGCCTCGTCTAAAATCTTTCTTTGTAGTTCCTTCTGATCTGGAACACATAGTCTGTCACCAAAATATAATACTCCACTATCTGAGACCATGAACTCTCCACTTTCTGATTCTGTTAACCCTTGCTTGATTTTTTGGATTTCAGGATCCTGTTCCTGAGCTGTCTGGATGTCACCAAGCAGGGTAAACACTAATGTCATAGTAGAGAGCTGTCCCACTATGAGTTCGAGACCGAAATCTGTGATCTCCTTCTGTAGGGGCGGTGACATGGCTGCTAGGGATAGTAAGGTAGCACTGGACTTTCTGCTAAGTGCATCTGCTACCTTATTAGCTTTTCCTGGGTGGTAGAGGATGTCTATGTCATAGTCCTTGACCAGCTCTAGCTATCTGCGCTGTCGCATATTCAGATCCTTCTGAGTGAAGAAATACTTCAGACTCTGATGATCTGTATACACTCTACACTAAGCTCCATACAGGTAATGTCTCCAAATTTTGAGAGCGAACATGACTGGTGCAAGCTCAAGATCATGAGTAGGATAGTTCCTCTCACAGTCTTTGAGTTGTCTGGAGGCATAGGCGATTACCTTGCCATTTTGCATCAGCACTGCTCCTAGTCCCAATTTAGAGGCATCACTATAAATGTCAAAGCTGCCTGTGTTTTCTGGTAGAGTCAGAATAGGTGCACTGGTCAATCTCCTCTTTAGCTCGCTAAAGCTGTTCTCACAGTCCTCTGTCCACTGAAATCTTCTGTTCTTTCTGGTAAGAGCTGTCAGTGGGGAGGCTATCCTGGAGAAATCTTCTACGAACTTTCTGTAATAACCTGCTAATCCCAGAAAGCTTATGATCTCACTGGCGTTCTTGAGTCTTTTCCAACTACTCACAACTTCTATCTTACTGGGGTCTACCATGATACCATCCTTTGAGATGATGTGACCTAGGAAGGACACCTGATCTAACCAAAATTCACATTTCGTGAACTTGGCGTACAGCTGGTTCTGCTAAAGGGTCTGCAATACTATTTTCAGGTGCTCTACGTGTTCTTCCTGAGTTCCTGAATAGATAAGGATGTCATCGATGAATACGATAACGAACTTATCTAAGTATTCTCTGAATACCCTGTTCATGAGGTCCATGAAAGTAGCTGGAGCATTTGTCACGCCAAAGGGCATGACTACGAACTCATAATGTCCGTATCTAGTCCTGAATGCTGTCTTGGGTATATCCCTTTCTTTAACCTTCACCTGATGATAACCTGATCTGAGGTCTATCTTAGAGAACACTGCTGCTCCCTTTAGCTGATCGAATAGGTCATCAATTCTGGGAAGAGGATACCTGTTCTTGATCGTGACTTGGTTCAGTGTCCGGTAGTCTATACACAGGCGCATGCTCCCGTCTTTCTTCTTCACGAACAATACAGGCGCTCCCCATGGTGAGTGACTAGGACGTATGAAACCCTTGTCAAGCAGCTCCTGTAGTTACTCATGAAGTTCCTTCAGTTCTGCTGGAGCCATGCGGTAGGGCACTTTGGAGATAGGATTTGTACCGGGAATGAGTTCTATCTCAAATTCAATCTCCCTGTCTGGTGTTAGACCTGGTAACTCCTCAGGGAAGACTGCTGGGTAGTCACATACGACTCGGACCTCTGCTAGCTGTTGGTCCTTGTCATTTCTGACATTGACTACATGCACTAAAAATCCCGTACATCCCGAATCCATTAACTTCTGTGCTTTTAGAGCTGAGAGAAACTTCTTGACCTTTCTCTTTGGTTCTCCAATGTACTCGAACTGTACTTCTGCTTCCAGTTGGAATACGACTTTCTATTTACGACACTCTATAGAGGCACCGTATCTGATCAGGAAGTCCATTCCAAAGATGACATCATAATCAGCCATGTCTAGCACTATCAGGTCACAAAAGAGTTGTCTGTCTGCTATAATGACTGGCACCGCTCTGAGCCAGTGCGTGGATGCCATAATTTCTCCTGAAGGTAATGTCGTCAAAACTGACTACTGAGTACCTCTGGGGGTGTCGCTAACTTTTCAGAAAACATCCTGGATATATAGGAATGGGTTGCCCCAGTATCGAATAAGACAGTTGTACTTTGCTGTAAAATACTGATCTGACCTGAAACAACTGTCGAGGTATTTGCTACGTCCTCTCTGGTGAGTGAGTAGATCCTCGCATTAGTCATAGCTGGAGGGGCTTCTAGTCTGCCCTGGCTGAAGTGTGGACCATCTAAAGCGGTCTGCATCTGATGTAGCTGTGCTGGCTGGCCTTCGTACTGAATCGGCTGTGGTTGTGGAAGACTGGTCTTGTTTGGGCACTGCTTAGCCATATGCCCTTCCTGCCCACACTCAAAGCATCCTCGAGTGCCCTTACGACAAACTCCAGGGTGAAATTTCCCACAAGTAGCACATTTGGGATAACTAGGCTATTTACTAGCTGGTCCTCCTTTTGGGTAACTCCCTGGTTTATGCTTGTTGCTGGAGTTCCCTTTCCAGTTAGAGCCATGGGAGCTGTGGCCCTGGTGCTTCTGAGTACCTGAGCCTCCTTGCCCTTTGGACTCTGAGAGGACTTGCTTCTGCTGCTTGATATTGTTCTGGTAGTGCTCGGTGGTCAGAGCACTGCTGACTAGTTCTTCGGTGGTTTGCGGCCTATGAACGCCGCCAGCCACGTTCATCGCTATTTCCGGCCTCAGCATCTTGAGCATCAACCGAACTCGTTCTTTTTCTGTGCTGACTAGTTCAGGGCATAGACGAGCCAATCTGTTGAATTTATTCACAGCTTCCTCCACTGAAAGGTTGCCCTGGCGAAACTCAGTGAACTCATAGTAGTGGCGGCTTGTGACCCGCATGTGAAAGAACTCCTCGAAGAATTCTTTCTCGAAGTCAGCCCATGTCATCTGGTTTACTGGGCGCTTCGCTCTAATTCTCTCTCACCACATACGTGCATCTCCTGTCAAGCAGAAGGAGGCACATTTCACCTTCTCGTGTTCTGGCCAGTCCAGAAGCTCCATCGTACTCTCCAGTGTTTTGAACCAGGCTTGAGCATCCCATGGTTCATTGATCAGATAGGCTTCTCTCTTTGCCTCTGCTACTGGGGCTACTGGTGCTACTGGTGCTGTAGGCTGGACTGGTGGAACCTCTATAACTACTGGGGTTGCTATGTTTGGTTCCGGGGTGACAGTGGGAGTATTCTGCTGATTAGCCTTTAAGATGGCTATCTCCTGTTGCTGTTCTGCTAGCTGCTTTTGTAACTGAGCCACTACTACTGTAAGGTCTGGGGGAGGCACTGAACTGCCTGCCTCATGCTGGAGCTCAGTAGCTGGTGCCCTTCTAGCTGGGCGTCCTCGTGCCATTTCTAAAGACATAAAGGACATACATAACTAAGGCAATCATGTTTATATAACTACTATCACTAGCATGTTAGGTACTATCACAGATAAGCATACTTTAGTTATCTACAAACATGAAAGCAATAACATACAAAGTGAGAGGTATTCTTACTTGGAAGCTGCAGGTTCAATGCTGATGTGTGTGTAGGAAGTATGGAAACTGCTCTGATACCACTCTGTAACGCCCCGCCTCCTACTGGCTAGGCTGTGAGGCCGAGCGTCACATTATGCTGTGCTGAACTATATCCATGACCATCACTAGTCTAGGTGCGGAGAGCTGTACCAACTTAAAACTTTGCTGAGCTAATAAAATTTCTTGGTCCTACATGTGCTAAGGGGTGCAATCTAAGGTATACATGGCATATCCTACATCCCCTATGGTCAAGGAGCTGAATTACAAGGTCACTTGGTCAAAACCCAGCTTCCCAATCGATCCAGGTTGAACTCAATCGATTGCAAGCTATTGGATCGATCCATGGATCGATTCAGACTGCTACTGTGCTCGGTGTAATATTCTGGATCGATCGGCTGATCGATCCAGACTGGACAATCGATCCAGTGATCGATTCCAACGCTCTCTGTTCGCGGGAGCGATTTCCCGATCGATCCCGGAACTCTCTGTTTGCGACAGAATGCGACTGGATCGATCGGCTGATCGATCCAGAAGCTTACTGTTCGCGGAACCAGGCTCCCAATCGATCCGCTGATCGATTGAGGGCCCCCATCGATCAGCTAATCGATTGAGGGCCCCCAATCGATCAGCTAATCGATTGGGGTTTCTGATTTCGCAGCAAACCTCTGATTTCAGCACTGTTTCGTGCCAAACTCACCTACAAGAGTTCTTTAATAGCTGGAAACATACCAATAACACATAACTAAGATTATGAGCATAAGTACTAACAATCTAAGCAATTCGTTCACGATTCAAGGCATTAAAATAACTAGAAATGCGGAAAATAACACTATATAAAACTGAAGTCTTAGTTTGCTAATTTCACCAAGATCTTTATTCCAGGTTCTTTCCACACACATCTTCATCGCATTAACCTCCAGCCTCCGCTAATCCATCTTCCCTTTACCTTTATCTGCAGTATAAGGAAAGAAGTATTTGTAAGCTTTACGCTTAGTAAGAAACCATCTACCTCATAAAAACATGCATACGATGAAATCATGCTTTTAAAACATGCTATTCGAAATATATGTATACTGAACATGTAAGAGCATAGCATGTCATACAAACAAACTAATCATGGCAACAAGTGCTAACATAAGCTATCATATGGTGTCAATAGACAACTAAACTGATACAAACAAACTGAGCTGAGCTAATTCTAAACTAATGCTAAAACTGTACTGAATTCACATAACTATTTGTGAAGTTTTGAAAACTATTTTCATAAATAGATTAAAATAATAATCATGCTGCTGTTTGGGCCCGGCAACTGTACGTGCTATGCGTGCATCCCTAACTAGACCCGGGTTTGCAAGTCCCAAATTTAGTAGGGTTACTAGGTTAGCTGAACCTGGGGACGACTGTGGGAGCCCAACCCAATGGATATCTAATCCAGTACAGTGCCACTTCTAAAATAAAATACTGATTATAGTTGAGTTCTTATATTGTTATTTCTAGGTTATCTAAATCTAGAGCTAGGTTATCTGAACCTAGAGGCGACTATGGGAGCCCACCCATTGGACCGTAGTCCCATATAAGTTGTACTAAAGCTAAACATACTGAATGAATGCTTCTATTGCATTTAGCTAAGCTAGTAAAATGCTTAAGTTGCATAACCGTGCTAATAATTTAATCGAACACTTGGTATGCGCTAATTCGCATCCTTTGTGTCGAAAATCTACATACTACTAACTGAAGCATAAAATTCATACGGAAGCTACTTATACTGCAGGTGAGGGGTTTCTTACCTTCTTCTCTAATTTTCTTACGATTCTAATCGCTAGATTTCCGGAGGAGACGATCCTTTCGACGATCTTCTCGCGTCTACGTGTTCTTCTCGTGGAGAGGAGCACCCTCGTATCCTTGATGTCGCCGGGAGGTACTCCTACGCTCCTCAAGATGGAACCCTAGGTCTTCTTGAGGTTGGCACCGAGAGATGAGGGAGAAAGAGAGAGGGTCGGCGGGTGAGGTTTGAGGGAAGAGTTTTCTCGTTTAAGAAAATAACAATTTCTCACTTAATTTCCCTATTTATATTAAGTGGGTAATTCAGCCCAACTCAAATATAAATATAATTGTTTCCCTTTTCTTTCAGCATGGCTCTGCTGGGTTCACTTGGTTAGTAGAGCTATCTATAAGTCGTAGGACCCAATAGGTCTCAGGTTTAATTCCCGCTTAAGCTATTTTACGTTTCTATTTATTTTTGCTACTTCCGCTATTCTAAAAATTCCATAAAAATATTCTAAAATTCCCGAAAAATCATAGCATATTTCTAAAATAATTTTGAGAATTTCCGGACGTTACATTTAAATAAGCTATTGAATGTTCCCGTCGCTAAATTTAGCGACTAAAAATTAATATCTATCGTTAAATTTAGCGATGGAAATTTAATTTCATCACTAAAATGTCTTGGCAATCTCAAAATTTGTGATCGATAATTTTAATCGCTAATTGCGTTTTTTCTTATAGTGTGCGGCCCCCTCAAACTTAAAATCTTGGATCCACCCCTGTTTGTGAGCAATATTCATCAATAAAACTCTTATCAATATATTAAACAAATAAAAAAGTTTCAAAATGAGCAAATAAATTTATATTATCAAATTCAATAATCAACCAAATAAACTTAAAGCATGTAAAAATTGTAAATAATCAAATAAGCTTAAATTGAGAGTTCTATGACATCTAAACAAATCAAGCTCAAGACAAACTTAAAGTAAGCCCAAGCCAAACTTAAATCAAGTTCAAGCTCATAAAAAATAAACAAAGTGAATCTTAAACAATCATTTCAACGACTTAGTTCATTTTAGACTCGGCTCAACTTAATTATCTTATCAAATAAACTTAAATATCAAAAATTTTGATTCGACTTGGCTCGTTTACCACCCTCATTATCAGTTAGTTCACAATGAAAATACGAAAGATATTCCGTGACCTATTAGGTTGTTAGATTAGTCACTCTTTAAAAACACCTTCAATGAATAATTGACCGGAGAAATTCTATACAAAAAAAATTGTTATTTTTCACTTGTACAAAATAATAGAAATTTAGAGCACTAGGAAAACATATTTATATTTGTAGAGTAGGACATCGAATAATTAAATGTATGCCTCATTAATTAGCTTGAACAGGTAGCTGTTGAGTAGGGCATCGAATATTCATAAGTTTGTTGTTTAACCCAGTCAAAGATTATTTATATTTGTTATCAATTAATTAAATAAATACAAAAAAATTATTAAATTAAATAAATAAATTTAAAAATATATGTGTTTAATTTCTTAGTATTTATTGTAAATTATTCAATTATTTATGAACAATATCTATGAATATCAACAAATTTTTTTATAAATACTATAAAAAATTATTAAAACTTTCAAAATTAATAAATAAATTTATAATATCCAACTTGTAAACAAGTATAAAAATGTAAAAGTTTCAACTAATAAAAAAAATTTGAACCATCAAAATAAAATTTAACTCAGTTCAATTTCTTAAAAAAGAATTTTTTCAATAATTTAATTCTAAGTTTAATTTAATTTGATTATTTTATTTATTAAATAAGTTTAAACAATATAAAATTTAGGACAAAACTCATAATGATGTCCATTTGGAATCGTCAAAGAAATATCTTTTTTTTTTATTTATTTATTTTTTAAAAAAGTGTCTCCTCCCTTTTCTGTCATTTTACTTTTCAAAATTACCATTATTTTTAGCAATTACAAAATTATAACTATTACACAATTATAATAATTATGACCCACAATTATTATACAATTATAATAATTATAAAATTTATGAATAATAATTGCTACAATATAATATTATTAATGTTGATTAAAATTGAAGTACTGCTATAATATAATATGAGAAAAAAATTAAAAGGACGTTTTTTTTTTTAACAAATCATTAAAGGAGTGTTTTATGTTGATTTATTATTAAAAAGGCATATAAAATGACACAACTGTCATCCACTATAAAGTATCATCTTATTTCCATTATTATATCTCTTCTATTTTTCCTTCTAAATCGACGCATTATATCATTTACAAACTCGTAGCTACTACACAGTTGTAGAAGCTATAAAATACATAGTTGTAGCAGCTACAGTTCTATAGCTGCTACAGTATGGAATATTTTTTTAAGACTAAAATTGTTTGGAGCCTCTGCAAATGATTTAGACGATATTTTTGAGCTTGAAACATGGCCATTATGGGTTCCATCCCATAATAAGTTGTAGATATATGAACGAGTTTCGATTAGATATATTGTGCGTCCTGTGGTTCAATCCGAGTAAAAAATTATGACTTCTCAAAAATAGGTTTTAGTATTCATGTTGTAGCAGTAACGAAACATTAGCTCATGCAACATGAATGCTAAATTTTAAATTTGGAGAGGTTATAACTATTGGATCGAGACGCACGTGAGAGAGGGGGTGAATCACGTGATTTTTAAAAACTTATCCTTTTCTTTTGAAACCAAAAGTATGCAACGGAATTAAACATAGAAATAAAAAGTAAAAACACAAGTATGCGAACTCGGTCGGTTTTACTTAGTTCGGAGCCTTCGGAGACTCCTACTCCAAGACCTAAGTCCTGCAGACCTATTGATGGATAATCCACTAAAGACCTCTTTCAAAATCGCCAGAAGAGGGTCATTAAGTAAAAAAGACAAGGATGAGTGTAACAAACTACACTTTCCTTTTAAACAATATTTAAGTGCAAATTAAAATCACTTTCGTTACCTAACACTTGTAGATGATCAGATCAAACTTGGTGTTGGTCGCCTCCTCAGCAGTAATCGGGTGCAGCAGTGCAAAGTCGTAGTAGTCAGAACATCACACGATTGCGTAGAAGCTTGTAATAGAGGTGTGTGTAAAGCCTTAGTCGAATAACCCTTTTAAAGGGGATGGAAGGCACCTTCAACACCATTGAAGGCGCCTTCAACTACAACATCTTATTGGTGCGTTTAGCACTAACGGTCTAACTCAGGTTTTGATGAATGACAAATTAGGTTAAGTTAGGTTTGTCGTGATCTAACACTCTGACCGAGTGTGCAGGCTAAGTCCAGACAGGTCGACGAGCTGACCGGATGTCTGACACAAAGTCCAAGCGGGTCGACGGGCTGAGCGGACGCTTGGCGAGAAGTCCAGCTAGGTCGACGGACTGACCGGATAGCTGGCGAGAAGTCCAAGCAGGTCGACGGGCTGACCGGACGCTTGGCGAGAAGTCCAGCTAGGTCGACGGGCTGACCGGATAGCTGGCGAGAAGTCCAGACGGGTCGAAGGGCTGACCGAACGTCTGGCGGGTAAGTAAAGATAAGTCACTGGAAGGGAGTGACTGTGAGGACGCGTTCTCGGGAAGGGAACATTAGGCGTTGATCCGGCTTAGATCCATTTCGGATCTCTAAGTCGAGATCGTGACTAGATTCCGGTCTCGGAAAGACGGAATCTAAGTCATACTTTTTATGTCAAACTTATAAACTGTGCTAACACTCTGTTTTGTAGGATATACATTATTTATTTGCGTCTGACTAACATTGTCTTGCAGGAAAGCTGGTTTCTGTAGAAAGGTGGTCCGGGCGCCCGGGAGGCGATTTTTATCCCGATCGTGCGTCGCCACGTGGAGCTCGCTGGTTGGACCTGCCACGTCTCACCAAGGCTCCCGGAGGGGATCCGGGGCGCCCCGAGCCTCATATAAAAGGAGGGTCAGAGGGGAGCTTCAAAACAACAACTGAAAAAGAGAGATCTTATACTGCTTGCTCTGCTGCTCTGCGCTCCTGCGACGCTAACAAAGCTCCGACAACGCGTTCTTTCTTCTTTGGTTAATTGTCTTGTCGGTATCGCTTTAATTTTCATTAGTATTTCAGCACTTAGTTTGTAATAATTTTTTGAACTGCTAGTGATTGCCCACCGAAAGCACCCTTGTGTGCGGGCCTTGGAGTAGGAGTCGACACAGGCTCCGAACCAAGTAAAACTAGTTTGTGTTAGCGTTGTCTTTTTATTTCCGCTGCGCGTAACTCTTTTCGAACGAATTTTGTAATCGATATTCACCCCCCTCTATCGAAACATCACAATCCAATAAGTGGTATCAGAACAGATACCGCTCTGATTTGGTGCAACCACCAATCAGACAAAAGGAGGGTCTTTTTAAAGAAAAATTAGATATCGTTCGTTCTTAAAATAAAACCTTACGTCTTTCGTTTTTTCCCTACAGAACTGGTTTTGAAAAATACATCGTCATCTTTTCACCATTATTTAGTATCGACAAAATATTACATTTTCAAAAATTTGAGATAATATTTTTTAATATTTTAATAATATTTTATTATTTTTTCTTTAAAAAAAATAGTGAAAATTATATTTTTTTTTGCACTGCTAATCCAAGACCAAGTCTTGGGATTTTTTGTTTGTTTCTCTGTGTGCAAGAATAATGACTCTTCTAGAAGGACGGAACTCTCACGAACCACCACCATACGATCAAGATTTCAACTACTGGAAACGATTAATGGAATGCTTCTTAGGAAGCTTAGATTTTGATTATGTGCTAATATTGAGGAAACCTTCTTAGGACTCGGAACTGAATAAAAATGTAAGTAAAATTATTTGTAATGTTTTACCTAACAATATTTTATGCAGACTAGAAAAATACAAGAATGCATATGAGCTGTGGACCCAGTTGATCAAGCTTCACGAGACGCCAATAGAACTAGAACTGTAAGATATCGAAAAATTATATAATAAGGTTATTGGAGAAATAATCTTATTGAATTTTTTGAGAATTTTTAGAAATTTTTCTGGAATTTAATGGAGGTCGTATGACTCGTTTTGAGGGGATGAATCGGTGGGGTTAAGCGGAGCCTGTTTGGAATACCCATTTAAGTTGGGAGTTAATTAAGAAGTTATCTTAAGATTTAATTAAGTTAACCTAGGTATTTAATTAAAAACTTAAGCCCTAAATTTTTGATTTCCTCTCCCGGTTCCCATTTCTCGCGCGATCTCCACCTTCCTCGATTCATCTCCACTGCCAACGTCGGGCTCGCGATCGCCGGCGCCATTTGGGCCACCACCGGCCGAGCCTCCCTCTTCCCTCTCCCTCCCGAGGCATGGAGTCTTTCTTCCTCTCCCTCTCTGTAACTTTGCCGATTTCCCCTTTTTCTCTCGCGAGCAGTCGACCTGACGCCAACGAGGAGCGATTTTTCTCCGGTGATCTCGTCCTCACCGCATCGCTTGAGGAAGCGGTGTCGGATCTCGACGGCTCCGACCATCTCCGATAGAGTGACGCCACTTCGATGGGTTCTTGCTCATGATCGGCGGAGGCTTTGCGACTAGGGCTTCGCGGGATGTTTGCTTCACGCCGATCGTCGGACATCCGTGAGCAGCCAATGCTAGGGCGAGCGTCATCTGAGGCAACCTCCATCCGATTGCTGACATTGGCTGTCGCTTACCTATTAGTGGTCGTGGACATTGTGTACTCACAGGGAGCAGAGCCGAGCACCTACTCGCACCCTTTTGGTTGAACCCTAGTTGTTGATCCAGCGCCGTCGATCACTGACACTGCCTTGTCGTAGCTTATGGTCGTCATGCTTCCGTCCACAGGAAGGTAGGTTATGTCATTGATTCTTGTCTTCTGTTCATCCAGCCAATCTTTGCTTTGAACAGTGCTTGTATTTTCGATCCTTTCCTTGTAGAGGGATTCCATTCCTGATCCTTGGGGTTGTACTAGTCTTCTTGCTTGGATCCGACATGAAGCATCTGCTTTGAATCTCCCAGACAACACAGCCCGACTACACATCACTGTTCTTGCTGGAAAATAGGGATCGAATTGGAGGTAAGCTGTGATGAGAATTAAATTGATACACTATTGGTTCTTTCTTGCATTAGAGTTGTTGGCTAAAAGGTTGATTGGATTGTTTGGTTAGTAGGTGATGGGAGTGGGAGGGGGCAGCAATAGCTCTAGAGATGGTGGGGAAACACTATCAACTATATCCGATTTTAGGTGAGTTTTTGAAGATTGATTTAATTCCCACATTGGTTTGGATTAGTAGATGGATTGTAGATTGTGTTTGGAATGATTGAAGGATTTTTAAGGAGGTTTGAGTAGTGTTTGATAAGTGAGTTTTGTAGTTGACTTATAATGGTTATTGGGTGAACGATTTATGTAAATGGATACATGATGGTTATTGGTATGTGTTGGATGGATTGAGGTTTGTATTGGGTTGGAATTTGTGGATTAGTGAGTTTTGGATGAATTAATAGATTATGGATTAAGAAATTAAGTAATCTATTTCGATTAGGGTTTTCCCTAATTAGATTGAAGAGCTTATTTAGCTATTTGCTACCTATGTAATTAGCTAAATATATATCATGTGATCGCAGGACTTGGTTTCGAGGCGAGCGTCTCGACGTGGGATTTATCTTATCACGATCGACAGATTAAAGGTGGGTATTTCTTCCTTGCCTCTATGTAGATCTTCTTGTACTTAGTGCATGGTTATTATTGGATGAATTAGGCAGCTTTATCTTATATCATGATTGGTTGCTATTTTTCCTGCATGATACTTATGCTTGACTCTTGTGATGATCTATTTAATTCATATACAGTCTCTACTCTTGATATATACTCTGTTGTGATTTCACATGTAGAGTATGTCTTGTATGGATTGTCGGGTGGTTGGTATTACCATGCTGATTGGGTATATGATGTTGACTGTATATAGGTGGGTATGTGTTATAGGAGTCATCTTGTTGACCGTGCATTTATATGTGGTGTGTACATACATATTTGTTATGTACTTTTGGAGGAGTTGTGTTGATTGTATGTTTGAGTTTATACACGTGTCTGAGGTGTTTATTATTGGAGGATACATGTTGATTATACTTATGTTCTGTGCATATGTGTCCAGTGGGATTATTGGGGATTTTGGTTGATTATACGTGTGTAGTTGTGTACATGTGTTTGGTGAGATGTGTGGATTTACCATGACGATTATATTCATGTTGTGGAGTGCTTATGTGGAGTTAGAGTTTGCATGGATGATGACGGTGTTTGTATCATGATTATATATATATATCATGTTCATCATTCATTGCATACTGACGACTATCGTCTCCTTTGTAGTTGAGAGGGTTGTCAGTTTTTATAGCTGTCCACTCTACCACTAATGGAGAGTGGTAGCTGGGAGTGGAGCTATGTCCTGTCGCGCTCATTCAGCCACTCATTGTTCTGTCAGCCTCGACCACTCTGGAGTAGTGGGTCTTGAGGGTACAGTAGTCAGAGGGTTTGAGTTATGAGTGGTCAGGGACCCTTAGCTATGTAGTTATATAACTACTTAGCTGACCATCCACTTCGGCCGCCTATAGCGGTGCATGTACTGGAGGCTAGTACGGTTTGTCACGGACCTAAGCCTCTCGGCCATACAGGGGTCGTGGTGTCTAGAGAGGTGGCGGGGGTGACCATGGAGCATGCATGCACATTTGCATTTGATGCACGGTGCATCTTTGGAGATATATTTGCATACATGCCTAGTAGATACTAGTTGTATGTGTTTGTGATATGTTGCATCTGTTTGCGATATGATTGTTGCATATGGTTGTCATGCTGCATACATGTCATTTATTTACATGTATATGCAGTCATATTTATATTGCACAGGTGTCACGGGTATGTCTGTTGCAGATCCAGTGAGTTTACTGATCTTTGTACCTTGCGTCGATTTCAGATTCGGTATGTATTTGCCATTATGTCAGTAGTGGTTTGTGCAGTTTGTATGTCAGTTATGATTAGGTCTGGTTATTACGTCAGGTATGTTCAGATGCATTGATTATGATAGTATGATCATGTTCTTTATTTCCCTACTGAGACTGTATACTTGTGATCTCCATGTTGTTTATGGACCATGCACTATCTTATCTATTACCCGCTGAGTTACCTATACTCACCACCGCATATATATCTTTATGTTTTCAGGTAGATGGTTGGAGTGTCGCTCGGAATATCCTGTCTGCCGGGTCCTACGTCACATCAGAAGGTCGTTTTTAGTTTTGTATATTTTTCATTTGTATTTGTTGTATTTGGTGAGTTGTTGTATTTGTTGTTGTGGTTGTTGTATAAAGCCTAGCCGGCTAGCAAAGTGTTGAGTGTGTTGTATTGGGCTTTCCGTTTTCGTTTTTCCGCTGTGTTGGTTTTTAGTACAGCCGTGTGAGCTGTTTTATATATAACTGCGTGGTTGTGATTGTTTCATTCCAGCCGCGTGGGCTGTTATTATAACTGCGTGGTTGTGTATATAAATATTCCAGCCGCATGTGGCTGATGTATATTTTGTTTGTAGTGATGCTTCATATTGTCACCGGTACAGGGGAGATGCTGTCGGATTTTTGTTTGGCAGGGACTCCTTTGGGGGCGTGACAAGAACATCAAGTTAAAGTCGAATCCGGACTCGAGTCAGATCCAACGGAGAAGCCTGCTGAATTAGGGGTTGTGCTCAAGGTTAGTAATATTTACCAAAACACCCTTGCTAGTAATAGTTTAAAATATGTGCATGTTAATTTGGATATGTCTAAAAGTATATGTAAAAATAGTGTACATGACAATACTTGCAAAAATACCCCTAGGATATTTTCTAATAAAATAAATATAATTAATTCAGAAAATACAGAAAATACCCCTAGGATATTTTCTGATAAAACAAATATAATTAATTTAGAAAATATAGAAAATCTGAAAATAATTAATAAATCTAAAAATTTGAATTTAAACCTAAACAAATTTGAAAATTCAAACAAAAAGGATGACAAGGTCAATATTGATCTAGAAAAAAATAATAAATTATTTAATCTAGACAATATTAATCTAGAAAGTCTTATCCAAACTCAAGATAATCTAATTAACAAAAAATTAAATATTAAAGATAAAACTTATCTAATAAATTCCACCAATTATATCAACTTAAAAGATAAAAAAAAAATATAAGGATAAACCCAAACACTCTGATAAAAACAAAAATAAATTTAACAAATTTAAAATTAAATATTAAAGATAACATATTAAACAAAGATAATTTGGAAAATTTAAAATTAACAGCTAATAAAAGATTAAAAGATAAACATTTAAAGAAATATAATCTAATTAATTCAAATTTAAAAATAAATAAAAATTTAAACTTTAAAAATAAGCTGTTAAAGAAAGATAATTCAATTAACCCAATAAAATTGAAATTGAAAGAAAATTTAAATATTAAATATACTCTTTTAAAGAAAGATAATTTGATCAATTTAATTAATTCAAAATTAAAAACTTAAATTTAATTAAATATTAAAACTTAACTAAAACCAACTCTAATTATACAAAAATCTTAAAATAAAAAGCCAATAATTCAAGGGAGGCTCTAAAATAGCTGGCACCTCCAAAACTAACCTACCCGACAAGGTAACTCAAACCAACCTACCCGATAGGGTAACAAGGACTAATTAGAAAGGGACAAAGTTTAACTTGACCCACGGTACTGGTGAAGTTTTAGATGATAGTACGTTAGGGAAGCTTAGTCTATGCATGTCTAGGAAGATATGACTTCGACCTGGTGCATTTGCCTAAGTGGAACTAGCCGAAGCTACCCCTTACGAATCCTAACTAGTTAGACCAAGGTTTTGTATTAAGTTCAGTGGATAGGACTATTTGGAAAACGTTGAACGCATGGTTACTCTAATGATGTTCAGGTGACTCACCATAGCCCAGAAGTTTATCCAGAAAACGCCAATTTGTTGAACCCAAAGCTAAACCTGAATCTAACACAAGTTAAAAACAAACCCTAAAATTGAACCTAATTCATCTCATAAAATTATATGATTCTCTGATTGAAAATATAGATCGGGTGAGATGACTAAGGACCTAAATGAAATTAATTAAATTAATTAAATTAAAGTAATTAAATTTAATTTAAATTATATTAATTAAAATAAATTAACATTTTAAAATTAAAACTTATTTTTTTTAATTTAACTTAAAAATTTTACTTTAAAACTTTTTTTTTAATTTAAAAAATTATTTTAAAAATTAAACTTAAATTTTTTAAATTTAAAAATTTCAGTTAAAAAATTAAACTTAATTTTTTTTTAAATTAAAATTTTTATTTTACAAATAAACTTAAATTTTTTTAACTTAAAAAAATCATTTAAAAAGTAAATTAAAATTAAAATTAAAATTAAATTTAAATATCGAAATTTAAAATTTTATTTTAATCTTAAATATTTATTTTAAAATTAACTTTAAATTTTTATTTTAAAACTTTAAAAATCATCTTAAAATTATTTTAACGTAAAAAATTATTTTAAAAATTATTTTAACTTAAAAATTCTTTAAAAAAAAATCAATTAAAAATTATTTTAAATTGTTTAAAAATTCTTTTAAAAATTATTTAAAAACTCCCTTAAAAATTAGTTTAAAAATACTTTTAAAAAAAACTATTTTAAAACTCTTTTAAAAATTATTTTGAATCCTTTTAAAAATTAATTTAAAAAATCCTTTTAAAAACTATTTTAAAAATACTGTTAAAAATTATTTTAAATTAAAAAATTATTTTAACCTACAAATTATTTTAACTTAATAAATTATTTTAAAAAAAATCTTTTAAATTAAAAACTTATTTCAAAAATTATTTTAACCAAAAAATTATTTTAAAAACTATTTTAAAGTAAACAATTATTACAAAATTTGTTTAAAAATTCTTTTAAAAATTTATCTAAAAATTATTTTAAAAATCCTTTTAAAAATTATTCTAAAAACTATTTTAAAAATTATTTTAAAAAATCTTTAAAAATTATTTAATTTTTTTTTTAAAAACTATTTTAAAAAAATCTATAAAAATTAGTTTAAAAATTCTTTTAAAACTATTTTAAAAATTCTTTAAAAAATATTTTAAAAATTCTTTAAAAAATTCTTTTTAAAATTCTTTAAAAACTAATTTAAAAATTTTTTAAAAACTATTTTAAAAATTTTTCTAAAAATTAGTTTAAAAATTCTTTTAAAACTATTTTAAAAATTCTTTAAAAATTATTTTAAAAATTCTTTAAAAATTATTTTTTAAATTCTTTAAAAACTATTTTTAAAATTCTTTTAAAAATTATTTTTAAAATTCTTTAAAAACTATTTTAAAATTCTTTAAAATCTATTTTAAAAATTATTTAAAAACTATTTTAAAAGTTTTTTAAAAACTATTTTAAAAATTCTTTGAAAACTATTTTAAAAATTCATTAAAAATTATTTTAAAAATTATTTAAAAACTAATTTAAAAAATTCTATAAAAACTATTTTAAAAATTCTTTAAAAACTATTTTAAAAATTCTTTAAAAATTATTCTTAAAATTCTTTAAAAACTATTTTAAAAATTCTTTGAAAAATATTTTAAAAATTATTTAAAAATAATTTTTAAAATTCTTTAAAAAATATTTTTAAATTATTTTTAAAATTCTTTAAAAACTATTTTAAATATTCTTTAGAAAGCTATTTTAAAAATTCTTTAAATATTATTTTAAAAATTCTTTAAAAACTAATTTAAAAAATTCTTTAAAAACTATTTTAAAAATTCTTTAAAAATTATTTTTAAAAAAAGCTTTTAAAACTCATTTTAAAAATTCTTTTAATAATTATTTTTAAAACTTTTTAAAATGATTTTAAAAACTCTTTTAAAAATTATTTTACAAACTTTTTTTTAAATTCTTTTAAAAAATTATTTTAATAACTTTTAAAACTCATTTTAAATTTTTTAAAAAAATTATTTTAAAAACTTTTAAAAATTCTTTTTATTTTTAACTTTTAAAACTCATTTTAAAAATTATTTTTAAAAACTATTAATAAATTATTTAAAATCATTTTAAAATTAGTTAAAATAAACATTCTTTAAAAAAAATAAATTTTCTTTTATAAATTCTTTTAATCATCATTCTAAAGTCATGGTAAAACTAAGCCACTTAAGTTAATTAAAACTTTTAAACTTAAATTTAAAACTACTTAAATTATAACTTAGAATTAAAACTTTAAATTCATACCTAAGATAAAACCTAAAATTTAAAATTTTGACTTTTAACTTAATCAAGTAATTGTTTAAGTCTAACCTTATTTTGAGAACTAAGGTGATTCGATTAGAACCTAGATTTAACCTGATAAAAACATTAAAATTATTCTAAATCACTTTTAATCAACCTTTAAAATATTAATTATTTTAATTAAAACATAATTAAAGTTTAACTTAAATTGATCCTTACTTAACTTTGTTTAATACTTTAATAAATTTTACTTCAAACTTTAAACTAAGTTAATCCAATTTAAAAGGAAGTAAATGAAAAAGTCAGATTATAACTAATACTTTTATTAACCAATTCAATTAATTAATACAAAGGTTAAATTATTAAATTATTAAATCAAGTAAAATTTAATCAATAAATTATTGATAATGGTTAATTGTTATTGAATTAATAAAATCTTATTTAACCTTAAACTAAAGCTTAAAAGCCTGAATCTAAAATGAATTATTGATTAATCAAACTCAAATAAACAATTATACCAAGGATACAAAGATAATAATATAAGAGTTACTAAATCAGACAAATGTATTAGGGTTTTGAAATTTAACACACTCAAACCTTAGTATTATATTAAGGGGGAGTAATAAAATAAGAATGATTAATAAATTAAGGGAAAGTAATAAATTAAAAGAGTATCAAATTCAAGGGGAGGTTCACATCCTTTTATATTTACTTTAAAAAAATCCCCTAAGTTTTTAAATTTCTCTTTAAAATTTCTTTAGAAAATCCTACCTCAATTTAAAAAAAAAAATGAGCAAATTTTTTAAAATTTTATGTCAGGTTCAGGGGGAGGATTAATGAGTCTCATATTTATTTTTCCTTTACTAAAAATATTTTAAATTTGGTTTTTGAAAAATACTTTCTTAAAAATATTTTAAATCTGTTTAACAAATCTGACTTATCTTTGTAAAATCTAATTTGATAAACTTGGTTTTGAAAATCTTACCTTTGCAAAATCATCTTTATAAAACTTATGTTTAAAAAGGTGTTTTAACTTTACAAGCTTATTTTAAAAATTTCAATAATTGGATCTAGCTTTAAAGTTTAATTTGAAAATTAAACTTCACTTCATTTTGAAAATCTGGATTTTGCAAACTTAGACTTGAAAAATAAATTTTAAGAACTTAGTCTTAATTAGTTTTGAAAAGTAGATTTTTCAAACTTAATTTTGAAATCTTGGTTTTGAAAATTCATTGTTTCAAAGTTGAAACTTATTTTGAAAATTTAACCTTGATTTTGAAATTTTGGTTTTGAAAACTCAGGTTTGAAAAGCATTTCAAAGTTGAAACTTATTTTGAAAAATGTACACCTTGATCTTGAAACTTAGATTTTGAAAATTCATGTTTGTAAAGTGTTCCAAGTTGAAACTTATTTTGAAAATTTAATTTCTTGAAATTTGGAACTTAAAAACTTATGTTTGAAAATTAGACTATCTAAAACTTATCTTTCCTAAACTTATACTTGAAAATTAGTTTTTAAACTCTTTTTAGAAAATTCTTGTTGAGTTCATTATCCTTAAACACTAAATACTGAGTTATTTTTCAAAACTTAGCTATGTTACAAAAGCTAAATTACTATGTGTTAAAATTTAAAACTCCCCTAAGTTAACTTGACATCATTTCTTAATTTTTTTTTGTTAACTTTGCGTGTACTCTATATTGTTGATTAAGTCCTTATTTGATGAATGCCAAAGGGGGAGGGATAGGTGGTTAAGTTAGAGCAACTAAATGGAAATTTGAAAAACTAACTTAAAACCTTAAAAACCTCAAAAATCATGCTTGATTTTTGTATATGGTTTAACTAACTTAACCAAGTTGTCATTCCATCAAAAAGGGGGAGATTGTTGGTGTGGTTAGCACTAACCGTCTAACTCAGGTTTTGATGAATGACAAATCAAGTTAAGTTAGGTTTGTCGTGATCTAACACTTTGACCGAGTGTGCAGGCTAAGTTCAGATAGGTCGACGGGCTGACCGGATGTCTGGCACGAAGTCCAAGTAGGTCGACGGGCTGACCGGACGCTTGGCGAGAAGTCCAGCTAGGTCGACGGGCTGACCGGATAGCTGGTGAGAAGTCCAAGAGGGTCGACGGGCTGACCGGACACTTGGCGAGAAGTCCAGCTAGGTCGACGGGCTGACCGGACAGCTGGCGAGAAGTCTAGACGGGTCGAAGGGCTGACCGGACGTCTGGTGGGTAAGTAAAGGTAAGTCACTGGAAGGGAGTGACTGTGAGGACGCGTTCCCGGGAAGGGAACATTAGGCGTCGATCCGGCTTAGATCCATTTCGGATCTCTAAGGCGAGATCGTGACTAGATTCCGGTCTCGGAAAGACGGAATCTAAGTCATACTTTTTATGTCAAACTTATAAATTGTGCTAACACTCTGTTTTGTAGGATATACATTATTTATTTGCCTCGGACTAAGCTTGTCTTGCAGGAAAGCTGGTTTCTGGAGAAAGGTGGTCCAGGCGCTCGGAGGGGATCCGGGCGCCCGGAGGTCCGAGCGTCCGGGAGGCGATTTTTATCCCGATCGTGCGTCGCCACGTGGAGCTCGCTGGTTGGACCTGCCACGTCTCACCAGGGCGCCCGGAGGGGATCCAAGGCGCCCCGAGCCTCATATAAAAGGAGGGTCAGAGGGGAGCTTCAAAACAACAACTAAAAAAGAGAGATCTTATACTGCTTGCTCTGCTGCTCTGCGCTCCTGCGACGCTAACAAAGCTCCAACAACGCGTTCTTTCTTCTTTGGTTAATTTTCTTGTCGGTATCACTTTAATTTTCATTAGCATTTCAGCACTTAGTTTGTAATAATTTTTCGAACTGCTAGTGATTGCCCACCGAAAGCACCCTTATGTCCGGGCCTTGGAGTAGGAGTCGACACAGGCTCTGAACCAAGTAAAACTGGTTTGTGTTAGCATTGTCTTTTTATTTCCGCTGCGCGTAACTCTTTTTGAACAAATTTTGTAATCGATATTCACCCCCCCCCCCCCTATCGAAACATCACGATCCAACACATCTATCCCTTAAAAGCTGACTCTTATCATCGACGAAGCTTTCTGCCTTATCCGACTGAAGGCGCCTTCCCAACCCTCGAAGGCACCTTCCATTGCTTGGAAGGCGCCTCGGGTACTATTCACCCAAGACATTCTGTACTCTTTTACCCTGTAAAATGTGTTAGTCCAACACAAATAAAGCATACCCTGCAAGACAAAATTAGTGATGCGGTGATAAAGGGGGGCCCGTCCGGTACGGGTCAACTGCCTAGGTGGAGGTCAAAATCAAGGTGATCAACGCCAAGGTGTCAAAGGGCTCGTCTATGGAGGCCGAGCAGAGGTCACCACCTTTGGCCAATCGGCAACAGGCATGTCTACAGAGGCCGAGCGGAGGTTGACTACAATGGCTTGTTGAGATAGATAATGTCCGATCGGCAACAGGCCTATCCGAGCTGACGCCAGTCTAGCTCGAAACAATATGGTAAGATCGCCAAATGTCCAGTACGAGGCGACAGAACACCAAGAAGACCGATGCACTTATCCGATCAGGAGGCGACACTCTACTATATCCAATCATTGCAAAGGAGAACAACCAGGGTCGACCGAGCAGAGGAGTCCCTAGCCGAGAGGCTACCCCGCTAGGCCGATCAGCAGGATCGCTGACTTATCTCTAGATATCCTTTTGGGAGATAGTGTCGTTGACATAGGGCATAGTCAACAGGCAGAACGTAATACGACAAATTGGAGGGCGTGCCCACGATCAATTGGAGAATGTGTCCATGACCACGTGTTTAGGACCAATTGGAGAACATGTCCGCAACCAATAGGAGAATGTGCCCATACCTCGAAAAGAACACATATTGTCCACCTGGGCATTATTTAAAGGGGGGTCCGTACATCTGCAGAGGTGCATAGTATTCACTATTTACGCTTGTGCTATTATTGTTCTGTCTTCTTCTTCATCGTGCCAGTGACTGACGTTTCTTGTGCTTGCAGATTGGAGCGTGGTCTACATCTAGTCAACGTAGTAGCCATATTCCCAGCTTTTCGTCTTCATGATTTTCAGATAGGATCGTATTGGCGTCGTTTGTGGGAAGATAGCATGAATTCGAAATATGAAGATGGAGGACGCTGGACGACTTGCCACGATTACTTTAATAAAGGAGGAGCTGAATATGTTGATACAAGCTTGAGCGGCAAAAATAGTAGAACAACAACATCAACAGGCGCGGGTTGATCTCCAATTATAAGAGCCTACAGTTTTAGCATTGGGTCATCCAGTCATATATAAAGACCAAGCGGATCATGTATCCATTTGGGGACAGAATAAGAAGTCGGCCGACACATATGAAGACGCACCCCTCGCGCCAATCCCCTTCCATCGAGCACTGTTCCACACTCCAGTAGAGGAGCTAGGACAAGTGGATAAGGAACTAGGGTCCTCCTCAGACGACACACTCATTCAGGATGCATGTAAAGGGAAAGAACCAAGGAATGATGATTCGCCCGAGTGGATCAATTAACAGTTTTCTCTGAGAATCTTGGACGACCCTCTGCCAAAGCACTACACATCGATGATGATTAGTGAGTATAACGGAATGACCAATCCAGATGACTACCTGGCCCAGTTTGATAACGCAGCCATACATCATCAGTACACCGACGAGGTGAAGTGTATGGTCTTTCTCACTACACTTTCTAAGTCAGCACAGTGCTGGTTCAGACGAATGTTGATCGGCTCGATTCATAGATTCAAAAACTTATGAACGACATTCTTACACCACTTCACCAATAGTTGTCGTTACTAGAAGACGAGCGTAACCTATTTTCCTTGAAACAAGGGCCCAAGGAGGCACTGAGAGTCTACATTAAGTGCTTAAACCAAGTGGCCATAGATATTCCATCGGGCTCCTCGAAAATATTGGTGAATGTCTTCGCTCAGGGGCTCGTCGAAGGAGAGTTCTTCTGCTCATTCATCCGAAGGTCGTCGAAGGACTTCGACCACCTTCTCGTAGGGCCATGGAGTACATAAATATGGAAGAGGCCCAAGTAGCAAGAAGAAAGGAGGCGTCGACCGAGTCCGCAGGAGTGCCCGAGTGACGACCACCAAACAACCATCAATCGCCCAAGGGGCCTTGAGCGGGAGGAGCACAACAACACCAGGAGCCCAGAACGCAGACTATACTGCATGTGGCAACCAGTTGCCCAAAGGCAGCGAAGGGAAAGGTATGGACACCAATGTTTTGCTTGTTCCATCAGTCAGCAACGCACAACATGCGCGATTGCTATGATCTGATGCCAATTACGAGCCAACCGGCTCCTCGAGGGTATCGCCATCGATCACCATCACCCGATAGACATAAGAGTCTCCAATCGGCGGGGTGGCAAGAAGATGATCGAGTGGCATCTGAGCGGCATCATCAGCCTCAAAGGAGAAACAACACAAGTCCCCCTGAGCTTCTGCTAAGCGGACTAGGACCTCGGCTCGGGAGGAGGAGAATAGAAATAACACTGCTCGGGGAGAGATTAGAATGATCGCTGGTGGGCCGACCGATGGTAATTCAAACCGAGTGAGGATGTCACATGCTCGGCGTCTAGAAATACATGTTTTCGGATGCAACAAGGAAAAAGTCGAGGGCCCTGAGATCAATTTTGTCCCCCGAGACCTAGAGGGAGTGGAGATCCCTCATGAAGACGCTCTAATCATCCAAGCAATAATAGCTAATTATACTATTCACTAAACTTTTATTGATACAGGAAGCTCGGTGAATATTATATTCAAGAAGGCATTCAACTAGCTATAAATTGATAGAAGCAATTTGCATCCAATGACTATCCCATTCTATGGATTCACAGGAAATGAAGTATTGTCGATCAGTTAGATTCGGCTAGCCATTTCGCTCGGAGAGGAGCCACTCAAGAGGACAAGGACCATAAACTTCATTGTGGTGGATGTGTCATCCGCCTAAAATGTTATATTGGGCCAACCTACCCTTCACAAGTTCCGAGTGATGGTGTCTACTTTCTACTAGAAGATCAAGTTTCCTATGGACAATAAGGTGGGAGAAGTAAAAGGTGATCAGCTTGCCACTCAGTGATGCTACATCGAGATTATCAAGTCCGAAGCAAGGGCCGCGCAGAAGGCCCCACGCTTGGAAGTGAACGCTATTAGGGAAGAACCTCTCGCGCTGGTCTACGAGAAAAAGGAGGAAGTCTAGATTCAACGCAGCTGATCAGAGGCCACTACCTTCATAGTCGCTGACCTGAAAAAGGAGAAGAAGGCAGAGTTGGTCACCTACCTTAGGCGAAATCACGACGTGTTTGCCTGGTCGACCCATGAGCTCCTTGACATCTCGCCAAGTGTAGCTTTGCACAAGATTCATGCCCGATTGAATGTTTGGCCTATGAAACAGAAGAAGAGAGACTTCAGTGCAGAGCATAACTAGATCATCCAGGCAGAGATAGAAAAACTACTTGAAGCTGGTCACATCTGCGAGGTTCAGTTTCCAAGTTAGCTTGCCAACGTCATGCTAGTCTCCAAGCCAGGCAACAAATTGTGAGTCTGCATTGACTTTCATGATCTGAACAAAGCTTACTCGAAGGACTTCTATCCCCTACCCAGGATAGACCAGATGTCCCCAAGAGGAGCTCATAAGTATTGTCATGTTAAACCCTGCAGGTGGACTTAGTCCGGCATGACGATAAGGTTGAGTGGTACTACTCTTGGACTAAGATATTAATTAAGTGAGTTGTCAGTAATTCATTTAATTAGTGGACATTCGACATCTTAAACACAGGGAGACTAACACACTCATAATAAGAAGGAGCTCAAAATATAATTTGGGATTGGTGCGGTAATTCAATAATAGTTCTTTAGTGGAATAAATTATTATTGATGAAATTAAGTTATGTGTTCGGGGCGAACACGGGATGCTTAATTTCATCGGGAGACCAAAACCAATTCCTCCTCTTGGTCCCTATCGTAGCCTCTTGTATATAGAGATTTATACCCACCACATACCCACCTTCTTACCCATCCTAATGGGGTCAGCCAAGCTAGCTAGGAACCCAAGCTAGGGCCGGCCAAGCTAGCTTGGAACCCAAGCTAGGGCCGGCCAAGACCAATTGGATGAGCCAAGTTGGTGGTCGGCCAAAGCTTGGGTCCCAAGCTTAGGTGGTCGGCCAAAGCTTGGGTCCCAAGCTTAGGTGGCCGACCACTAGAATATTAAAAAGGATTTTTTATTAAAAATTATTTCTTATGTGGATATCATGGATTTAAAAAGAGAGTTTAAAATTTAAATCTTCCCTTTTATAGCTTTCTACAAAAGATTAAGAAAAGATTTGAAAATTTTCCTTATTTGTAGATTGAAAGGAGATTTTAATTTTTTAAGAAAACTTTCCTTTTTAACCATGATCATATTTTAAAAGAGAGTTTAAAAATAAAATATTCTCTTTTATTAGTTTTTACAAGAGATTAAAAAAATATTTGATATCTTTCCTTATTTGTAGATTGAAAAGAGATTTTAATTTTTAAAGATAACTTTCCTTTTTGGAAATTATCCACATGTTTAAAAGAAAGATTTTAATTTATAAAATTTTCTTTTTACAAATCACCATGAAGGGAAAAATTATTGGAGAAATTTTTATAAATTTCCGGAAACAAATTAGGAAGTTTTAATTCTTGTTTTAATTAAAACTTTCCTTGTTTTGGGGAGAAAGTGGCCGGCCATGATGTTTAAGAGAAGAAAATTGTTTTTTAATTAAAATAAATTTTCCTTTTCATGGAAAAAGAATTAAGGAAGTTTTTATTTAAATTTTCTTATTTGCCAAGACCAAGGATTATAAAAGAGGGGGTAGAGGTACCTTCATGGCTAACGACTCTATTCTTTTCTTCTTCTCTTTTCTTCCTTGGTGTGGCCGGCCCTAAGGTCTCCTCTTCTCCTTCTTTTCTCTTCCTCCTTCATGGCCGGCGGCATCAACATAAGGGAAGTCCATGGTGGCCGGTTCTAGCTAGGAGAAGAAGGAGAGAAAGAAGGCTTCGTTTCTAGCATCCCTTGGAGCTTGGTGGTGGTGGTCGAACCACATCTATTCATGGAATATTTGTGGTGGCCGAATCATGCTTGGAGAAGAAGGTGGCTTAGGTGGATTCTCATCTCGGAAGATCGTTGCCCACACAACGTCCGAGATTATAAGAGGAATACGGTAGAAGATCAAGAGGTTATTTGCTTACAAAGAAAGGTATAATTAGTAATTGTTTTCCGCATCATACTAGTTTTCTTTGTATAGTTATTTTTGGAAATACCAAACACAAGAGGCATAAGATTCTAGAGTTTTCGAATTTGTTTTCGAGTTTGTGTTTTTTTTTACTTTGTCGAATTTGTGATTTGATTGTTCTTTTTGGTTAACCTAGAGTTATTTAAGGAAATTAAATATTAGCTTTCCTTAAAAGGCATTGTCTAGGCGGTGGTGGTTACTCCCATATCCAAGAAGGTCATGTGCCTCGCCATGCAGTCCTGGAAGCCAATTTTGGAAATTAATATTTAATGAATTAATAACATAGGTGGATTTGAATCAATAGTGTTAAGTTCCGCTTGCGATTCAAATCTAAACCATTAAGAACAGATAAGTTAAATTTGGAATCAATGATGTTAAGTTTCGTCTGCGATTCCTAATTTAACATCTAAAGAAGACAATATGTTATTTAAGGAAAGGTTCGACACTTGTACAAAATTTTTGTACAATGGAGCCGATACGGTTTTCCTATGACTAACCAACAACCACTTCCTCGGATACGTCATCATTGAATAGGAGATCAAGGCGAATCCGAGCAAGGTGAAAGCGTTGCAAGACATGCCCTTGCCCTATAACTTGAAGGAGGCTCAACGGCTGACTGGACGGATCATCGTGTTATTAAGGTTCATCTTCAATCATCCGACCAGAGTCACCCGTTCTTCAAGATACTGCATCGAGCGATTAAGTTCCAGTGGGATGCGGAATGCGACAAGGCGCTAGAAGAGCTCAAGGAGTACCTTAGCTCCTTGCTTGTACTGGCTAAGCCCATCGCTGGCGAGCCACAAATGATTTACTTATCATCCACCGAGCATGTGGTTGGCTCGGCATTGGTGCGCCAGAACGGCTCTGAGCAACAACTTGTATATTTTCTCAGTCATATATTAAAAAATGCAGAGTCCAGCTACACCTATCTCAAAAAATTGGCCTACGCGCTAATACTCGCTACTTAGAAACTTCATCCATACTTCCTATCACATTCGATCATCGTGATGACCAACAGTACCTGGGAATAGTCCTCCTTAACCCAGAGGCATCCGGACGGCTGATCAAATGGACAACCGAGCTAAGTGAGTTCGACATACAATATCTGCTCAAGACAGTGATCAAGACCCAGACCTTAATTAGCTGATTTTGTCATGAGGTCCAAAACACCGAGCTGGACACAACATGGAAAATATACATAGACAGATCGTCCACTCGGCTAGGTAGCAGGGTCAATATTCTCTTGATTTCGCCATGGGAGGATAGGATGCAATTCTCCGTGTGGCTAGACTATCGAGTTACAATCAGGTTGCAGGTGGCTCGGCTCGTTGTAGTTGTAAAAGTCATCATCCACTTGGATTCTCAGTTGGTCGCTCGGCAGCTACTGGGGGTGTTTGAAATAAGTAGCTCCCGACTCAGACTTTATGCAAAAGCTTTCAAGAAGTTAAAAGCAAATTTCCAAGAAGTGGTTATACAAAGATCGTCCAATCGGACAACCAGATCACGGATGATTTGGCTAAGTTAGCCAGTTCATTGTCACTGATCACGATAGAGCAACCGAATGAGCAAGTCTCACTAGTGGCGTACATTGACGGGATGGATGGAATAAACTTCCTGAGCGACTGGAGGAGCCCATTGATAGAGTTCCTTCGATCGGGTAGCACTCTATTTGATCAGGAAGAAGATTGCCTATTGAAAAAGAGGGCTGGACGATTCACTCTGATCGGAGACCAACTATTTAAAAGAGCTTTCTCAAGGCCATTGCTCAAGTATATCAGATAGGAGGGCGTCGAGTACATCCTTCAAGAAGTGCATCAGGGCTCCTGCGGAAGTCATCCGGGTGGCAGATCGCTGACCCGAAAGATCTTGTTGGTGGGATTTTTTTGCCAACGCCACACTGCAAGATGATGCTGCTCAAACAGTGGTCACCTGTCATGTCAAAAATATCATAACATCCAACACCAACCGATCGAGGAGATGAAGGCATCGACGGTGTCTCGTCAGTTTAACTAATGGGGCATGGATATCGTTGGGCTATTTCTAATGGTGATTGGTCAGTGCAAATTTCTACTTGTCACAGTAGATTATTTCTCAAAGTGGGTGGAGGTCAAGCCGCTAGCCAAGATAACTGAACACATGGTCATCAAGTTCATATGGTAGCATATCCTATGTCGGTTCGGCATCCCTCGCTGGCTCATCTCAGATAACAGGAGGCAGTTCGCCAGATGGAGACTCAAGGAATGGTGTGAGGGCTATGGCATAGTGCAGGCTTTCACTTCAGTGGCCTATCCTCAGAGCAACGGCCAGGCTGAAGTCACCAACCGAGAAATCCTTAGGAATTTATGGGCTAGGCTCAACCATACTAGAGGTAGCTGGGTCAATAAGCTCCCAAGCCTCTTGCGGGCTCATCGTACCACACCAAGAGAGGCAACCGGCATCACACCATTCCACCTGGTGTACGGCGGTGAGGCGGTGGCTCCAGTGGAAGTCAGAGTAGAGTATGATCGGGTACAACTCTACGATGATGGAAACGCCCAGTGGAGGCTCATGGAGCTCGACCTAGTGGACGAAGCGTGGGACAAGGCCCCTATCTGACTGATGGCATACAGACAACCATGAAGCAAAACTACCACCAGAGGATGATCCCAAGGTCATTTTAGGTCGGTGACCTAGTTTGGAAAAGAGTAAAGCCAGCCGGCGATGTCACCAAATTGGAGGCTCCATGGGGAGGACCTTTTAAAGTCATTCGGAAGTCTCGCTCAGGAGCCTACTACCTGCAGGACAAGGATGGGAGAAAGCTCTAGAAGCCTTGGCGCGTGATCCATCTCCAACCATATAGGGTCGGGTGAGAGGTGTGTGGTTAAATCCAAATGTACTTGTGTAAATGTATGTCTTGTGGATGCAGGAAGACAATGAATAAAAATCCTAAGTGTCCCAGACTCTTGTGTCATTCAGCCAAGTTAAAAGTTGAGTGACGACTATAAACCTTAGTCTTCACCGACAGTTGAGCAATGACTATAAACCCTAGTCTTCACTAATAGTCTAGTGGCGACTATAAATACTAGTCTTCACCAACAGTCATGCGACGACTATAAACTATAGTCTTCACCAATAGTCGAGCGACGACTATAAATCCTATTCTTCACCAATAGTCGAGCGGCGACTATAAACCCTAGTCTTCACCAACAGTCGAGCGACGACTATAAACCTCTGTCTACGCCTTCAGCAGTCGAGCGGCGATTATAAATCCCTATCTACACCAACAGTCGAGCGGCGATTATAAACCCCAGTCTTCACCAATAGTCAAGCGGCGACTATAAACCCTAGTCTTCACCAACAGTCGAGCGGTGACTATAACCTCTATTTAAGCCTTCAACAGTCGAGCGATAACTATAAACCCCTATCTACTTCAACAGTCGAACGATGACTATAAGCCCCTATCTACGTCAATAATCGAGCAGTGACTATAAACCCTGTCTACGTCAACAGTCGAGCGGCGATTATAAACCTTAGTCTTCGTCAACAGCTGAGCGGTAGCTATAAACCTGAGTCTATAATGAATGTCGGTCAAGCGGTAGCTCTAAAACCAAGTCTACAACAAATAAAGATGATTAACGAGTATATAAACCAAAAATAAGGCTGACAAGGAAGCATGCTGCTCCTAGAAGCAACAATTCTCCGCTAAAATGAGGTCATTCGACTAGACTGGAGTGATTACTCTAATAACATAGCGACCAGTTACATTGACAATCGGGAGGGCATGGAACCATACTTAGAAATTTGATAAATGGTTCATGGTCCTACTCAAGCCGAGCAGCAATGCATTCATTAACAAGTGTAAAACCCAACATCGGGAAGAAACGTTGAATGGTATGCATGAGAGAACACTGTAGAAAGCAACTAAACAAAGATTCGCCGAACGAGTGATCATGTATTAACACTTCGAAAATATTCTACAAGATAGCAAGGGATGGTACAAAAGGAGGCGAGCTTCATAGTGGGATGGGATCACTCAAGGTAATACAGCACGTCATTGGGCAACGACTCGATCAGCTTGTCTCGACTGATGACCTTATTGGTCACTGAGGTTGGGATATAGTCATCGCCCTTCATCTGGTCGAGTGTCCCATCAATGGCGAGGTTGAAAAGGCAGAGCGTCCGGTCGGAGAGCCGGTCATTAAAGGTGTCCAATAGGAGGTAATCCTGCTTCAGAATCTTGAACCGGCTAAACTTTGCGCCTTCATAAACTTCCAAGACCTTTCGGGAGGCCTCCAACTCAGGCTTCATAGAAGCTAGCTCAGCATCCTTAATGGCCAGCTGCTCTTGTGTCACTACTTGCTCAGTCGATCGGGTATCTCGCTCGGCATTCAGAACTTCCTCCGCCTCCTTCAAGTTCTGAGCCAGGATGCGAGCCTCTTTGTTCTTGATCTCCAAGTCCTCAATGGCTCAGAGCTTCCTACATTGGACGAATTGGCCTTCGCCTTAAAGGAGTTGGCCATCTTATTGAGCCTCGTCGGCTGCGAAGCCTTCTAAGCACTCTTGCTCCTCTGTGGCTCCAGCAGCTCAGAGTTCTTCTATAGATCAGCCCTTAGCTGGGCCCCCTCGGCAGTCAGCTGCTCCAAACGTGCCTGAGAAGCCTCCGACTAACCGCACAAGGTGCACATCTGTTGGACTTCATGCTCCAAAAACGCTAGCCTTTGGCACATGGCCAAGCTCTCGACCCAGTACTACGACGATAGGGAGATTGCAAGGGTCGAGCGGGGAAAACCATGTAAATATGAAGACAATATACATGCCCAGTGCCCATCTGGGTGTGGCTGCTCGCTAAGTCCCTCGGAGAGATGACTGTTGCACGGGCCCTGGCATAAGCCCATATTTGTACTAGCGTCCCTTGGATTCGAATCTAGTACTCGGGGGTGCGGGACGCGATGTCGCTCAGACTACGCCATTCATCAATAGGCAAATGAATGATAGTCGGTTATTTGTCTTTGGCCGCTCGGGCTAGAGGGCTCCAAAGTCACCTTGTCCGTGGACTTGAGCATTGGGGATGGTCAGATGATGGACACTTGTGCAGCCGGTGAGGATTGCGGTGGCATGAAGGCGTAGGTGGCACACAGATAGTACCCGACGACAACCCGGATAGCAAGAGTGTCCAGTTGGATGACAGGAAAGTATGGAGCACTATAGCTCCTTGCTCAGGAAGAGCGGGCATTGTTGTCTCACCTTGCTCAGAAGCAGGGGGTGAGCTGGGTCGGGTGGGTTTTTATAGGGTGGATATGGCGGAGTGGGAGGAAGCTTCTGTTGGAAACCCAAGGTTATTTTGGTGTGATCAACAAGTTAAGTTAGGTCCTGTTTGTTTCTAACATAGTGTCTAAGTGTGCAGGAGCTTAGGAGCACAGGTAGTCGAGCGGAAGACGTAGCCAGCGAGAAGTGTTGGAGCAATCCCGATGGTCCACGGGACCATGTGTTTTGGTGTTTGGGAAAAGGGTTTAAGTTAGGTTCACCCTTGTATTTGATATGTGTATTTGAGTTGTGCAAGTTTGCAGGATACACATGTGACTCAGGTTGATGGCTTCGGGTCCGGTGAAGGATGGAGCATCCGAGGGACCGTGGACAAGGCAGCGAGGACAAGGGCCGAGGGAAGCGACTTTGAGGCATACGCGAAGGATGACATTAGAGACGAGCCGCGGGCTTGAATGCATCCGAGGGACGAGAGCTAAAGGAAGTAGGCTTGAAGGCAAGAGGTCAAAGCTGCAAATGAAGCGTCAAATGAGTCATAAGGGTGAGGGTACGAGTGCATGAGAGATTGTACTCGGAGTAAAATCCTAGTTTTAGGATTTTACTGTAGCAGTACTGTAGCACTACTGTAGCAGTACTGTAGCAGTCGACTGCATGTTTTAGCAGTCGACTGGTGCAGTCGACTTGGGCTATCGACTGGCAGCGAACAGAATGTCTCTGTTCGCTCGGTTAGTGTGGAATCGAGCCGTTGGGATGTAACGGTCGAATTTCCACAGAGGGCAGTCGACTGCATGTTTTAGCAGTCGACTGGTAGGCGGGGTTTTCCAACCCGTGGCCTATATAACCAAGCCTTGGGAGCTTGGTTGAGGTTGACGAAATAGAGGTGGTTAACCCTATTAGTAGTCTACCTGTGCCCTAGCTTGTAAGAAGCTCTTGTGAGGGTTGTGGTGAGGTTTCTCCACCCACAAGGAGATTTGAGCTAGCCGGAGTTTGTCGGGGAATCATCCACCGACGGATCGGGATCGTCCACCTTACGGACAGCCGTGGAGTAGAAGCTTTATCTCCGAACTACGTTAAACAACATGTCAGCGGTTTGCATTTCATTTCTTGTCTTGTATTTAGTTTAGCTTGTTTGTATTAGTTTGTATTTCCGCTGCGCAAGCTAACTAGTGTAGGAAGCGAGTAATTTGGGGGTGTCGTCTATCCAACCCCCTTTCTAGCCGGCCACCGATCCCCAACAAGTGGTATCAGAGCTAGGTGAGCTCTTGTTGAACTAATCGCCAAGAGAGCGGCTAGAGGAAGAAGATGGAGTCGGAGGGACCTCTCGGATGGGACATCCGAATCCCATCGCCATACGAGCGCGAGGACTTCGACTATTGGAGGAAGCACATGGAGATGTGGTTCCAAATGAATTGGAACCAATAGATTGCGTTGGAGGAACCATTTAAAGCTCCAACGGACAACAAGGGAAAGTGTCTCCGACGTCGATATTGGACCAAGGAGCAAAGGGAGCAATCGGAGTGGACAAGGAGGTAACTAGAATTTTAATTAATTTATTACCTCCTAATGTGATATTGAATGTAGGTGAATACGAGAATGCAAGTGACCTTTGGAAAAAGGTAATTGCGCTTCATGAAAGTCCTACACAAATCCAAGAAGAGGAGGAACCCAAGGAGAAGGACTCATTAGTCCAAGAAGAGAAGGACCAATGGAATGTTGACACAAGCTCAACATTTGAGGAGGAGAAGGAAGATGAGGAGGTATCATCCACATCTTCAAGGGAGGAAGAAGTGGAACTGTCCACATCTTCAAGTGAAGAGGAAGAAGAGCAATCCAAGGAAGAGGAGATCTTGGAAGTTCAACCCTCCACCTCAACTACCAAGAAGAGCACAAAGGATCACATCAAATGCTTTGAGTGTGGTAAGATGGGGCACTACAAGAGTAGGTGTGCTTCGCTCAAGAAGGTAAAGGAGGTAAACTCTAAACTCACTAAAGTTAATTTAGAAACTAATGTGAGTTGTAGGAAGAAGAAGGAGAAGAAGCACATTAGGTGCTTTACATGTGGTGAGTGGGGTCACTACCACACAAAGTGCCCAAGGAGAGGAGAGCTCAAGAAATTGGCACACTTGAAGAAATGGGAAAAGAAGAGGAGCACAAGTCAAGGGGGAGCTCCAAAGGTAAAGGGTAAGGTAAACCCTAATTTAAATTTGAAGTCAAATTTAAATTCCTCCATGCATGTTAGGGAAAATAATGTTAATCATTATATGCCCATGCATAATTTTGGTTTCAAATATCATGATAGGAGTAGGGTAATTGTAGATCAAAACCCTAGGAGGCCCATTCATGAAAAATCTAGAAATGGTAGACCTAAGGAGACCCAAGGCATTAATCCCAAGAAGGGGAGACATATGCCTAGAAAGGGTAGGTCTAGGAATGTCCAATTTGGACAAATTAACTCTAGGGTTAGGAACCTAGAGAAGGAGAATCAAGCCTTAAGGGGAAAGCTTGATAAGTTAGAACAATTCCTTAAGAGATTCAATGTTGGATCTAAGGAATTAAATATGATGTTGCGTAGCCAAAGACCCAACCATGATAAATCGGGCTTGGGATACCGATCTAGTTCCTCCAAAGCTAAGGGAAAGTCTTATGCTAGGGTTGCATATGACTATAGCAAGGAGAAGCCAATAAATGGCAAGGGAAAGCCATTTAATGGTAAGGAGAAATTAACCAAGGAAAAAGTGTCCAAGGTTAAGAAAATTAGATTTGTAGGCCAAGTGTCACCGGAGGTGCACCAGAATGGCCTAGCCATTGTGGATGAGTCACCTAGGGAGGTGGCTAAGGCTAAGAGCTCTAGGGGTAGCTCAAAGAATCAATTTGGGGTCCATGGCCAATGGACCTCAAGTGGGCTTTACTTGGGAGTCTAGGTTAGGTCATGGAATGTGCCAAGTGGTTGGGAGACGGACTTGAGTCTCAAACCTAGGGAATTGGCACACATAGGTTGTGTTTCATGCTTAAAAATATGACATTGGGGTCATATAGCATGATAATTGGTTTTGGATGTATAGATGCCATATAAACCAATGCTAGGGATGCATTGTGGGTTAGTATGGGCAAATACATCAAGAAGAAGCCAAAACTAGGACTTTAGGTCAAGGTTCAATTGAACTTTTTAGCTAGTTTTGTGTTTTGTGTCAATATTGGGATTGGTGATATATATATTTTTATATATATTTTTTCCAAGTAGATATTGATATAATAGGCCTCTCCACAAAATTTGGAGATTTTTGGAGGTCTGTGGAATTTCTGGCGCATTTCTGAAGTTGGCGAGAAAAGGTTGATTTTTTCATGAATAGTGTACCAGTTGACTGGTACAGTTACCAGTCGACTGGTAACACTATTCACGGGCACATAATGTCTCTGTAAGCTCATTTTCATGGGGGTAGTCGACTGGTACTTCTTGCAGTCGACTGATACCAGTTTAAAAGTATTTTCAGCACTGGATTTTAACCGGGTCAGCTCATATAGATGTATGGGATCCATGGGGGATATATACATGAGTTTAGGGTCAATTTGGATGACAAGTTTTCAACAATTGGGATATTGTTGGAGAAATTTTTGGATGTTAGGCAAAGGGGGAGAAGTAAGGTTTAGTTGGGAAAACCTGAAAGTGTCTTTGCATAGGGGGAGCCTTGGGATAAGTTCTTAAAAATCCCTGTAGGAAAATTCCTAGCTCAATGGGAAGCATAGGTGTAGGGGGAGCCTTGGGATAGGATTCCAATGCATGATGCATTATTTTGGCGTTGTAAGTCCAAGTGTGTAGCCTTGGCATCGTAAGTCCATTCGGCAACGTAAGTCCAAGTGTGTAGTCTTGGCAACGTAAGTCCATTTTAGCATGTTTATTTGCTATATGTTTTCCCTAACTTAAACGTATTGCCAAACACCAAAAAGGGGGAGATTATTGAAGCAATCCCGATGGTCCGCGGGGCCATGTGTTTTGGTGTTTGGGAAAAGGGTTTAAGTTAGGTTCACCCTTGTATTTGATATGTGTATTTGAGTTGTGCAGGTTTGCAGGATACACATGTGACTCAGGTTGATGCCTTCAGGTCCGGTGAAGGATGGAGCATCCGAGGGACCGTGGACAAGGCAGCGAGGACAAGGGCCGAGGGAAGCAACTTTGAGGCATACGCGAAGGATGGCATTAGAGACGAGCCGCGGGCTTGAATGCATCCGAGGGACGAGAGCTAAAGGAAGTAGGCTTGAAGGCAAGAGATCAAAGCTGCAAATGAAGCATCAAATGAGTCATAAGGGTGAGGGTACGAGTGCATGAGAGATTGTACTCGGAGTAAAATCCTAGTTTTAGGGTTTTATTGTAGCAGTAATGTAGCGCTACTGTAGCAATACTGTAGCAGTCGACTGCATATTTTAGCAGTCGACTGGTGCAGTCGACTTGGGCTATCGACTGGCAGCGAACAGAATGTCTCTGTTCGCTCGGTTAGTGTGGAATCGAGCCGTTGGGATGTAACGGTCGAATTTCCACAGAGGACAGTCGACTGCATGTTTTAGCAGTCGACTGGGAGGCGGGGTTTTCCAACCCGTGGCCTATATAACCAAGCCTTGGGAGCTTGGTTGAGGTTGACGAAATAGAGGTGGTTAACCCCTATTAGTAGTCTACCTGTGCCCTAGCTTGTAAGAAGCTCTTGTGAGGGTTGTGGTGAGGTTTCTCCACCCACAAGGAGGTTTGAGCTAGCCGGAGTTTGCCGGGGAATCATATACCGACGGATCGGGATCGTCCACCTTACGGACAACCGTGGAGTAGAAGCTTTATCTCCGAACCACGTTAAACAACGTGTCAGCGATTTGCATTTCATTTCTTGTCTTGTATTTAGTTTAGCTTGTTTGTATTAGTTTGTATTTCCACTGCGCAAGCTAACTAGTGTAGGAAGCGAGTGATTTGGGGGCGCCATCTATCCAACCCTTTTTCTAGACGGCCACCGATCCCCAACAAGAAGGACGGCACGCGGTGCGTCCGAGGGGCGAGGCACTGCGGAAGAGTACACCGGCGGACAAGATGGAAGCGCCCGGTGGTTCCGAGGGATGAAAGCCGGAGCGGAAGATTGCTCGGGGATCAAGAGACACAGCTAGCGAGAAGGACAGCACGCGGTGCGTCCGAGGGACGAAGACTGCAAATGAGTATGCCGGCGGACAAGAAGGAAACACGCGGTGATTCAAAGGGACGAGAAGCCAGAGGGAAGGCTGCTCGAGAAGACCATAACTTGAGTTCGGGTGAGTCCTATTCCGGATAGAAGAGATCACCCAATCAAGCGAATCCAGAGCAGAGGACCCGGACGAAAGTCAACTGAAGTTGACTAAGCATCTAGGGCGCCCGGAACTGTCCAGGGCGCCGAGACCAACCCGGGGCGCCCGGAACCCTTCC
Source organism: Zingiber officinale (assembly GCF_018446385.1). Taxonomy (NCBI): domain Eukaryota; kingdom Viridiplantae; phylum Streptophyta; class Magnoliopsida; order Zingiberales; family Zingiberaceae; genus Zingiber; species Zingiber officinale. The sequence goes on from NC_055994.1 coordinate 29,957,135, forward strand.
GGGCGCCCGGAAGTGAGTTTTTTACCAGATCGAGCTTTGAATCGATCTGAACGTTGGGGGATAAAATTTATTCCCCTCATGGCACCCAGAACCCTTCCAAGCGCCCCGACTAAGGCTATAAATATAGTCTTGGTCCAGAAGCTTTTGATCAACTCAATGCATTCCATTTCCAACACTTGTACGCTACTGTTCTAGATTAGCTTCTCTATTTTACGCCTTCACTGCTGTAAGAGGCTTCTCCACCTGAAGGAGATACTAGTGCTACATTCCTTGGATTAACAACCTCCTTGGTTGTAACCAAGTAAAAACCTTCTGCCTCTCTCTTTCTACTTTTTATTTACTGCTTTAATTTTATACAAGTGTACTGTAGAGAGTTCGAGAAAGGGTTGTCTTATTTTTGCAGGCTATCCAACCCCCCTTCTAGCTGGCCACAACGGTCCTACAAATGGTATCAGAGCCGAGATGCTTCAGGAGGACTGACCGCCGAACGAAGCAACAAGATGGCCGGATCTAACATCCACCCGCCAAAATTTGAGGGGGACTTTACAAGCTGGAAGAAGCACATTGAGGTATTTTTTGGTACCGATTTTGATTTATTACTAACAATGGAACTCGGTTTTGAAGCTCCCGAGGGTAAAGCAAAATATCAATGGACAAAGAAAGAGCAGGCCGAGTACGTGGCAAACATAAAAGTAGAATTCCATCTGCTAAGCGTACTTCCGCCACAAGAAGTCAACCGGATCGGCACCTACAACTCAACAAAGGAGCTTTGGGAAAAGTTCCTTGAACTACACGAAGGAACATCCAAAGCCAAGCTTGCGAGACGAGATTTACTTCGCAACCATCTCACTAACCTTCGTTTTGAAGAAGGTGAAACAATTGCACATCTACACTCGAGGATCCAGGAGCTCATCACCGGACTTTCGAATCACGGAGAAAAGGTAAGTAACCAAGATTCGCTAAGGTACGCTTTAAATTCCTTTCCTAGAAACTCAAAATGGGCATCATTAGTAGATGCCTTTTACATTTCGAAAGATCTAGAAAAAAAATTCATTAGACGAATTCTTTTCAACATTTGAAGTGCATGAGTCAAGATGTGCAGGAATGAAGGAGCCCAAGAATAACGTCGCCCTCAAAGCTTTGAGAGACGAACCTGAGTCAGAATCTTCTCTCGATGACGAGGAAATGGTAATGATGGTAAGACCATTTAAGAAGTTATACAATTCTAGAAAAACTAACTATCCACAGGGTAGAAAGAAAAGAACGATCCGCTGCTACCATTGCGACGAAGAAGGGCACGTCAAGGACAACTGCCCCAAGCTAAAGAACAAGGATAAAAATAAAGGTAAAAAACCTGTTCAAAAGCGCAAAGCTCTAAAAGTGACGTGGGACGATACATCGTCCGAATCGGAAGTTGAAGCATTCTTCATACTCGCACTGATGGCAAGTCATCAAGACGACGACTGCGATTCAAGTTCCTCCGAGATGAGCATCGAAAGCATCGATAAAGGGGGAGCTTCGTTGGAAGAAAGCAGCAGTTCAGGGGGAGACATGGACAACGAAATCAAGGTAAGTCAGGTACGTTCACTTCCTCTCGACAAACTTTTTAAATTTATTAAATTATTAACTAAAGACGGCTGCAAGTTAGAAAAAGAAATTAAAAATTTAAAAAGAATATTAGCTGAATCTTGCCCGTTAGAAATGTTAGACAAATCAAAACTAGAAAATGAAAATTTGAAGTTAGAAATTCAAAATTTGAAAATTCAAGTAGAAAACTTAAAATAAAACCAATTTTAGAAGATCTAATAATTTAAATTGGTACTTTAAATATCACTCTGGACAAATTAGGAACATTTCAAGAAAATATGTCCCTGAAAGCTTTTTAATTAATCCAGTGGGTTGGAACCTATATTGGGTTCCTAAATCATGCTTAAACTAAAACTTTAAAATTAAAATCAACTCTTTAAGTGAGAAAATTAAACAAAGAATTTCTCTATGAGGCTTTGTCAAGAAAGTGGTTGTTGCTCCAATAATCAAGAAGGCCTAGTGCCTCGCCAGGACCTGGAAGCCAAAATATTGAAATAAATGTTTAATTAACTTACTAATAAAGTATTAATGCAAGAATTAATTAATGCTTTAAAAAGGTTATTCAAAATATTTTTTTAATTTAGAAATTTACTTACTTAGAATTTTTTGTAAAATTTACTACGTTATTTTTTTTTTACTTAGAAAAATTTTCTTAAAAATTCTCAAAGACTTAAGTTAGAAATTTTTGCTATTTCAAAAATATATTTACTCAAATTTTTTTCCTGAAACTAGAAATTATGTAGAAAAACTTTTTCATTTTTTTAAACTTAGAACTTTTTGACTCAGGAATGTTTTTTCAAAATCTTTAACCCTTAGATTGTTTTTTCTTGGAACCCCATTTTTTTGTGATCAAAGGGGGAGAAGGAAAAGTATAAGTCTAGGGGAAGGTAGACCAAAATTTTAACTAAATTTTAAGTTGTGTTATTTTTTGCACTTAATTGCAAAGTTAGTTTATTTTATATCTTTTTTTTAACCCTAGCTTTGTTGGTGCGGGAAGCATCTAACGATCGAACCTGAGTTTTGATAATGGCAAAGGATTCAAAGTTAAGGTGTGTTGTGATCTAACATGTTGAATGAGTATTTCAGGAAAAGTCCTAGCTGCGGTTAGGCACAGGGAAAACCCTAGGGGGTGGTAACCCTAGGTCATAGGGGGTGGTAACCCTATGCGGAAAGTCTTGGCAGGTCGATGGCTTCAGGCAAAAGTCCTAGGGGGTGGTAACCCTAGGTGGAAAGTCCTGGTGTCGCGAACCAGGTGAAAGACTGGACTAGCCGGGAAGCGGATGTCCAGCAGAAAGTCCGGAAGCGTCGAGTGCTGAGCAAAAGTCTAGTCGATCTGGAGGATCGCACTGGCAACAGGTAAATCTCCTGAGTGGAGTAGGTGAGGACGTGTTCCCGTAGAGGGAACAGAGGCGTCGGGTCGACCTAGGGTTCGGAAACCTGAAGTCGACCCGGACAGTTCGAATCTTGTCAAAACTTTCATTATTATCATTCATTATGTTTACGTGCTAAATTTGTTTTGTAGGGTATGTGTTTGGGACTAACACATTTTGCGAGAACAAATGAGCAAGTTACAACTCGGATGAACAGTGTCCGCGCCTCCATGGAGCTTGAGGCGCCTCGAGTGCAAAGCCAGAGAAGGTTGGAGGCGCCTTAGATGAAGTTCAAGGCGCCTTGGTGAAGGTTGAAGGCGCCTTGGGTAGGTCAAGGCGCCTTGAACTCGATGAAGTTCAACAAAGTCTGTGATCCGGGTGACTCGGCCTGTTTAAGGCGCCTTGAAGGGCTTCAAGGCGCCTTGAACACCCTTTATAAGGGGTCTCGAGCAGCAGCATCAGAATAACGAACTCCAAGCAATCCTTACGCTACAAGCTGCTATAGAAACACCCAGAAGTGCTGTTAGAAGTCCCCGACAACCCGGAGCTTCAGATTCTGCTACTTTATTGTTGTCGGTATAATTTGTTTTAGTTCTTTCAATTGTAATATCTTATTGTACATTTTACGAGCTTATAGTTGTTGCCCACGGAAAGCGATCAAGGATCGCGGGCCTTCGAGTAGGAGTCGCCTTAGGCTCCGAACGAAGTAAAACTTCTTGTGTCCCTCTGTGATTGCATTCGTTATTTCCGCTGCGTATATTTACTTTGATAGTTTTATGATTCCGATATGATCAAAATAGCCACGAGCGCTATTCACCCCCCCCCCCCTCTAGCGTGTCTCGATCCAACAATTGGTATCAGAGCGGGGTCGTCTTGAATCAGTGCAACCACTATTCAAGATAATTTTCTTTTCGTGGTTTTGTTCGGAGTCAATTAGAATTTAGCCTCATAGCTATATTCTAATTTCTTTTTACGAATCGATTTTTTCCCGAAGTTTGTGCAACACCACTCGAGCTCGTAATTATTACTATTCTCTTCCCACACTACTAATCCAAGACTCAGTCTTGGAATAGATCTTGTTGTTTTTTGTTCTTTTAGATCTAAATGGCCCAACAAGAAGGATATAACACTGCTCGCCCACCGCTCTTCTCCGGAGATGATTTCGGAGATTGGAAGGGTCGGATGGAGGCGTATCTCCAGACTCACTTTGAAGTCTGGATGATCGTCAAAATCGGGCTTCAACTGCCAACTGACAAGCCACTACCGTACGAGAACTGGGACGCGAACCTTATCAAAAAGGTAGAAGCAAACGCAAAAGCAACGTATACACTTCAGTGTGGCTTAACGAATAAGGAGCTAAATCGCGTCGGCCCATTCTCAAGCGCCAAGGAGCTGTGGGAGAATCTGATTGAGCTACACGAAGGTATTCGTGATACGAAAATAGGTAAGCATGTTTTAATAAACAAATTATTTGAGCAGACTAATGCTATTCCGGCCGAGGAAGGTGTTGCGGTATTTGCAGGAACAAGCAAGACGAAGAAAGCACTAAAGGCAACTTGGTCCGAGTCATCAGATGAATCCGAATCGGACAAAGAAGAGCAAGCGAGCCTTCTCGCTCTACTAGTACTAGCACATGTTGTTGAAACCGAGTCCGAGTTCGAGCCCGATTCAGAAACCGAGAGCGAATCAGACACCGAGTCCGAGCGAAGCCACGGATCTGTATCCGTTTCTGAAGGACCCAAAACCACTGTAAGTGCTCTAATTTCCAGTATTACCTTAGATGATTCAGAAAATTTAATTCCTTACTTATTAAAGAAGTTGCCTAATCCAACGTCCGGGTTAAGTCGCTCCAAAAGGAGGTAACAGCCCTCAAGGAAGCGACTGACTTGAGTACTTTAACTGAGTCAGTTCAAATTGGAAGTTCAACTCAAGTCCAACAACTTGAGGAAGAAAATTCCAATCTGAAAGCTCAAATTAAAGAACTCAAGAACACATTGGAACGGTTCACCTTGGGTTCCAAGAATCTGAATCTGATTCTTGGAAAACAGCGAGCCGTTTACAACAAAGCCGGACTTGGATTTAAGACCAAAACGAAATACAAATCGTATTTATCATTAGTTAATAGAAATAATATAAAGGTAGTCCAAGCATGGGTACCTAAGTCCAACTTGGTCAATTAAGTTGGACTTGGTCAATATTGGGTCCCGAAGGATCAAATACACTACCTCGATAGACCAGATCGAGGCTATGATCCAGGGGGAGCAAAAAGAAAAACAATCTTAAAATTTTAAAAATTAAATTTAAAATTTGAAATTAAATTCAAATTTTAAAATTCAAAATTAAATTTAAAATTTGAAATTAAATTCAAAATTCAAAATTCAAAATTTGAAATTTGAAATTCAAAATTAAATTAAAAAATTGAAATTAAATTACAAATTCAAAATTCAAAATTAAATTCGAAATTAAATTAAAAAATTGAAAAATAGCTGGAGGATCCAAACTAGCTGGCACCCCCAACTGAACTACCCGACAGGGTAACCCAACTTAATCTACCCGAAATGGGTAAACAAGAGTAGACTACCCGACAGGGTAATTAAGGTTAGATAAATGGGCGAGGTTTAACTTGACCCACGGTACTGGTGAAGTTTTTGGATGATAGTACGTTAGGGAAGCTTGGGCATCGCATGTCTAGGAAGATATGGCTTCGACCTGGTGCATTTGGTCAAGTGGAACTGACCGAAGCTACCCTTAAATGGATCCTAACTAGTTAGACCAAGGTTTAGTATTAAGTTCAGTGGGTAGGACTATTTGGAAAACCTCGAAGGCATGGTTACTTTAATGAGTTCCTTGTGACTCACCATAGCCTAGAAGTTTATCCAAAGAATGCTTACTTGTTGAACCCAAAACTAAATCTAAATCTAACACAAAGTTAAACCAAACCCTGAAATTGAACCTCAATTCATCTCACAAAAATTATAGGATTACCGGATTAAAAACTTAGATCGGGTGAGATAACTAAGGAATTTAAAATTCAAATTAAACTCATAACTATAATTCTATAATCAATTAATCAATTTGAAAAATCTTTTAAAAATTCTTTTCAAAAATCATTTTAAAATACTTGAAAAACTTATTTCAAAATCCTTTGAAAAATACTTGAAAAACTAATTTCAAAATCCTTTGAAAAATACTTGAAAAACTTATTTCAAAATCCTTTGAAAAATACTTGAAAAACTTATTTCAAAATCCTTTGAAAAATATTTGGAAAACTAATTTCAAAATCCTTTGCTCCCCTAAATTTACTAGACTTACAAAAACATGGAATTAGCCCTGAAGAAAATGGAGATTTAAAGTTTGAGCATGCTCATACTTTAGGGCTCTGATACCTGAACAAAACAATCTGGATAACTTAAAATCTATTTAACCTCATGCTTGGACTTAAAGACCAGCTAAAATAAATAACCTAAATTAAGCATTTAGTCACTCCCTCTTTGTATTAACAAATTCTTACTCCTATCTTTTCAAAATTAAGTTTTAACGCTAAGTACCTTTTAAACTGAACCTACATTCTCAAAATTCATTGTTTGCAAAAGGCTTAGCTAAGTGGTTCATAGAGCAACTTTCAAATTTTTTTTCAAACTTAGCCAACCTTGAAATCTAACGTTATATATTATGGCTAAGATATTTTCTAGGTTACCCTTCAGATAGTTTTGCAAAATTTTAACTCAGTGCTTTCAAAATTTTAGGTGAAAAGTTATTTTTCAACTTAGCACTTATCCTGTTTCTTTATCTAATTTATTTTTCAAAAAGAAATATTGAAACTGGCTTATTTTTTGATAAAGGCAAAGGGGGAGAATAAGAAAATTCAAAAGTGAACTTTAAAAGTAAAATGTAAAAATTTAAAAAGGAAACCCCGTATTAAGGGGGAGCTTCACAAAAGTTTAAGTGTTAGCTTAAGTTAGGCGTTGATTTGATTTTATATACTTAAGCTTGCTCACTTAAAACCTTTTTATGCATTTGTTTTTACTTAACTTTGAATTTGGGTTGCCATAATCAAAAAGGGGGAGATTGTTGGTGCGGGAAGCATCTAACGATCGAACCTGAGTTTTGATAATGGCAAAGGATTCAAAGTTAAGGTGTGTTGTGATCTAACATGTTGAATGAGTATTTCAGGAAAAGTCCTAGCTGCGGTTAGGCACAGGGAAAACCCTAGGGGGTGGTAACCCTAGGTCATAGGGGGTGGTAACCCTATGCGGAAAGTCTTGGCAGGTCGATGGCTTCAGGCAAAAGTCCTAGGGGGTGGTAACCCTAGGTGGAAAGTCCTGGTGTCGCGAACCAGGTGAAAGACTGGACTAGCCGGGAAGCGGATGTCCAGCAGAAAGTCCGGAAGCGTCGAATGCTGAGCAAAAGTCCAGTCGATCCGGAGGATCGACCGGCAACAGTATCTTCCGAGTGGAGTAGGTGAGGACGTGTTCCCATGAGGAACAGAGGCGTCGGGTCGACCTAGGGTTTCGGGGAAACCCGAAGTCCGGACAGTTCGAATGTTGTCAAAACTTTCATTATTATCATTCATTATGTTTCTGTACTTGTTTTGCAGGGTATGTGTTTGGGACTAACACATTTTGCGAGAACAAAGGAGCAAGTTACAACTCGGATGAATAGTGTCGCCCTCCATGGAGCTTGAGGCGCCTCGGGTGCAGAGAAAGCGCAGAAGGTTGGAGGCGCCTTAGATGAAGTTCAAGGCGCCTTGGGTCGAAGGTCGAAGGCGCCTTGGGTAGGCTGAAGGCGCCTTGAACTGGATGAAGTTCGACCAAGTCTGTGCTGATCTCCGCGGGTGACTCGGCCTGTTTAAGGCGCCTTGAAGGGCTTCAAGGCGCCTTGAACACCCTTTATAAGGGGTCTCGAGCAGCAGCACCAGTACAACGAATTCCAAGCAATCCTTACGCTACAAGCTGCTCTAGAAACACCCAGAAGTGCTGTTACAAGTCCCCGACAACTCGGAGCTTCAGATTCTGCTACTTTATTGTTGTCGGTATAATTTGTTTTAGTTCTTTCAATTGTAATATCTTATTGTACATTTTACGAGCTTATAGTTGTTGCCCACGGAAAGCGATCAAGGATCGCGGGCCTTCGAGTAGGAGTCGCCTTAGGCTCCGAACGAAGTAAAACTTCTTGTGTCCCTCTGTGATTGCATTCGTTATTTCCGCTGCGTATATTTACTTTGATAGTTTTACGATTCCGATACGATCAAAATAGCCACGAGCGCTATTCACCCCCCCCCCCTCTAGCGCGTCTCGATCCAACAAGCTTAACTTGGGTTGATCACACCAAAAAGGAAGATATTGTTGAAATCCCAAGGTTGTTTTGGTGTGATCAACAAGTTAAGTTAGGTCATGTGTGTTTCTAACATAGTGTCTAAGTGTGCAGGAGCTTAGGATCACAGGTAGTCGAGTGGAAGACGCAGCCAGCGAGAAGGACGGCACGCGGTGCGTCCGAGGGATGAGCCGCTGTGGAAGAGTACACCGACAGACGAGAAGAAAGCACGCGGTGGTTCCAAGGGATGAAAGCCGGAGCGAAAGATTGCTCGAGGAGCAAGAGACGCAACTAGCGAGAAGGACGGCACGCGGTGCGTCCGAGGGATGAAAACTGCAGATGAGTATGCCGATGGACGAGAAGGGAACACGCGGTGATTCCGAGGGACGAGAAGCCGGAGGGAAGCCCGCTCAAGAAGACCGGAACTTAGGTTCGGGTGAGCCCTATTCTGGATAGAAGAGATCACCCAATCAAGCGAATCCGGAGCAGAGGACCTGGACGAAAGTCAACTAGAGTTGACTAAGCATCCGGGGCGCCCGGAACTGTCCGGGGTGCCCGGAACTGTCCAGGGTTCCCGAACCAGCCGGGGCGCCCAGAACCCTTCCAGGCGTCCAGAAGTGAGTTTTTGGCTAAATCGAGCTTTGACTCGATCTGAACGTTGGGGGATAAAATTTATCCCCCCCTAGGGCACCCGGAACCCTTCCAGGCGCCCCGACCAAGGCTATAAATATAGCCTTGGTCCAGAAGCTTTTGATCAACTCAGTGCATTCCATTTCCAACACTTGTACGCTACTATTCTAGATTAGCTTCTCTATTTTACGCTTTCACTGCTGTAAGAGACTTCTCCGCCTGAAGGAGATACTAGTGCTACATTCCTTGGATTAACAACCTCCTTGGTTGTAATCAAGTAAAAACCTTCTGCCTCTCTCTTTCTGCTTTTTATTTACTGCTTTAATTTTATACAAGTGTACTGTTGAGAGTTCGAGAAAGGGTAGTCTTATTTTTGTAGGCTATCCAACCCCCCCTTTCTAGCCGGCCGTAACGGTCCTACAGCTTCCCCACGACACCTCTTGCATTGTTGTAGGGGTTCGCTGGAAGTGGTCAACTCTAAAGCCACCGCGATCAACAGCATTGAAGGTTGTTCTAGAGGAAGGTCAATTGTAGCGGCCCCACTAGCTGCCATCCGACTCGCTCTACCCTCACTCATCGGAGGCCTGCACTAAACTGGTCCTTGAAAAAGGTTAAAAAGTCGACTGGTGGTTCATGTGGCCAGTTGTAAGCAGAGGGGATAGCAACTTGATAAGCAGAGGGAAAATGATATGTGGACTTCATCTTTTCTATATTGTCCCCGTCAAACCTAGATTCGGTGGAAGTATACCAGAGCCTAGGGATGAGCATAGGGGGTTGCGAAGAACTAGCCATCAAAAACAAAGAAAGTGAGAAGAAACAACACAAGGATTCGACAAAGGAAGGAGAAAAGAACCTTACTGAGAAAGGTCGCTGAAGAAGAAGGGGATAAGAAGCATCACAGAGACTGCTTGAAGAGGAAGGACCAATGCATGGTGAAGACGACGACAAGCAAAAGGTAGGTTTGTAAACCTCATGGTCGATCACCCATTGTCGTCCGATCAAGGGTTGCACAAAATTAAGATGAAATCTGGCCGTAGAATTTGAAAAGGCGCCTGTCACATCATCAGCAAATATCTGCCTATCATGTCAAACGTGCGGCAGTAGAAAGTGGGACACGTGGTAGTCTGCTATGGGAAAGCATTAATGAGACTTAATTAAAAGATATGGCCGCGTGTTCGACCATAATTATCGAGGATTTGCACAGTTTCCCAGAAATTTAGAGAATGTCAGCCACTATCACAGGGCGCTCATCCGAGAGAGCGCAGGGAAAAGAGAAATTTCGCTAAGTGTAGTCATCAACCATCCTAAGCAGCACAAATATTTGATTATCACACAACTGAACGACCGATTCACCATCAGTCTTATGAGGTATGACCCGAGCGGCAACTACCAACCCAGGGCAGCGAAATGAAGCTGAACGGTGAAGATATGTAAGTCGATCAGAAACTCGAGGGCACAGATGGTCCGATCGGACATAGAGGTCACCGAAGACCCTACTTGTCCAGTCAGTCGAACTTGTATCCTCCTTCGACTAGACTTGAGAGAAAGGCTTGTGATGTGGTGATAAAGGGGGCCCGCTCGGTATGGGTCAACTGCCCAAGTAAAGGTCAAAGTCAAGGTGGTCAATGCCAAGGTGTCAAAGGGATTTTCTATGGAGGTCGAGAGGAGGTCACCACCTTTGGTCGGTCGATAACAAGCCTGTCTATGGATGTCGAGCAAAGGTCGACTACAATGGTCGGTCGGGCCAGATAATGTCTGATCGGCAATAGGCTTGTCCGAGCTGACGCTAGTCTAGTTTAGAATAATATGGTAAGATCGCCAGACATCCGTATGGAGCGGCAGAATGCCAGGAAGACTGAAGCGCTTGTCCAATCAGGAAGCAGCAGTCTACTATATCCAATTGCTGCAAAGGAGAACAGCCGAGGCCGACCAAGTAGAGGAGTCCCTAGCCAAGCGACTACCCCGCTTGGCCAATCAATGGAATCACTGACTTATCTCGGGATATCCTTTTGGAAGATAGTACCGCCGACATGGGGCATGGTCAACAAGAAGATCGTACTACGATATATCAGAGGACGTGCCCAAGACCAATTAGAGAATGTGTCCAAGACCAATTGGAGAACGTGTCCACGACCAATTAGAGAACGTGTCCATGACCACGTGCCCAGGACCAATTGGAGAACGTGTCCACAACCAATAAGAGAACATGCTCATGCCTCGAAAAGAGTGCATGTTGCCCACCAGGGCATTATATAAAGGGGGTACATACACCGACGGAGGTACGCATTATTCACTGGTTACGCTTGTGCTACTGTTGTTTCAGCTTCTTCTTCTTCGTACCGGTGACTGACTTGAGCGTCGAAGGGCCAACGTTGGGGACTCCTTCCCTGGCTCGATACTGACGTTTCTTGTGCTTGCAAATCGGAGTGTGGTCTACATCCAGTCAACGCAGCAGCCACATCCCTAGCTTTTCGGACAAGATCAGTTAGCATAATAAAAATAGTATTAATTATATCTTGTCCTCCAGACCCGGATCTAGTTATGGTCTCAGTTTAGGTTTCTAAAATGGATCTAAACTGGACCAATATCTACTATCCCCTCAAACGAGGCGTGTCCTCACTAAATCATTCTCCTCCAACGACTTACCTCCACTTACCAAATGTCGAGTTACCTCTTCGACATCCAATCGGACCCACCAGGTCTTCCTACCATAATTACACATCTGGACTTCATCAATCGAGAATCAAACATCCCGACCTTCTGCCAGAATTGCACATCTGGAGTTTAACCCATCGGGATTTGAACATCCCGATCTCCTACCAGAATCCTATATCTGGACTTTGCCAATTGGAAATCTCACATCCTGACAAGACTTCCTACCTAGTGTCTGGTCCTCTTGTAACACCCCAAATTTCATCATTTGGAGTTTTAAACATGCTTATAAAAACTTAGAAATGCCATAGAAATATTCTAGAGATTTTTAGAAATTTTTAGAGTATTTTTACGTAATTTTTGGAGTTCGTTTGGTATTTTTACCAAAAGGAAGGAGTTTAAAAAAATAAAAAGTGAAGCCAAGATTCGAACCGGAGACCTCCGATTAAGCAAAGCCTTAAGTTGTCTCGGCTAACCAGGAGCCCAAGCAGGCGGTGCTGATTAAATAGAGAGTGAAATATATTTAAGTAGTACTAGTTAACAGAAACATTAGAGTATTAAAAGGAAAACTTAGGTGTTAATTGTCGTGACCTAATTTTCTCTCCTCTCCCTCACGAACGGCGTCGGCGACGGCTGCTTGGGCGAAAACGAAAAGAGGGAAAGCAAGGGCCTCTCCGGCGGCCGGCCAAAGGGACTTCTCCACAAGCTCTTCTCGGATCCGAGCCCTCCCGTCGAAGAGAACACGTGGACACAGAGGAATCGCCGAGTTTTGGAGCTCACCCGAAACCCTAGAAGCTTCTTGTTCGGCTGTGAGTTCAAGAACGCAAGGTAAGTGCTCTCACCTGCAGTAAGAGTAGTTCCTTCGATTGGTTTTCGACTGGTTTTGGTTCCTTTTGGTTTCCTTGCCGTGGCACAGAACAGGAGAATTAATTGTGGTTTTGGTTTTTCTTCCTTGCGTTCGATAGTAGCATGCTTTAAGAACTGTTGCTAGGGATTTAAGAGAAATTCTGAGATTTGCTTTCTCCTGTTTAATTCGGCAGTAGCATGCTTAAAGAATTAGAAGCTTAAAGGGATTTAGGTTTGTTTCCTTGTTAAGATATTTCGATTTTAATGAAAGGTGCATGTTTCAATTATGGAAGTGCTTTAGTTTAGTCTATGTAGCCTCGTATTATTTCAGATTTTGCTTTCTTCTTGATTCTGAAGCATGCAGTAAAGATGTTGTGCTTACTGCCGTGAGTTTCATGAAGGAAATGAAAGGGGATGGCTTAGTTTGAAATATGGTTATCTTTTGTTATTAGTCTCCTTATACATACGGTTTGGAGTCATTGTATGTGGTGTAGTATCTGGTTCCTTGTTTGGTTTCCTTGCGTGGCACTGATCAGTTAAGGGAGGAAGAGTAGTGGTTCGGTTTGTTTGGAGTTTGTTGCCATGAAAACCTAATCCAGATTAGTAGGTTTGGGATTTTAACATGGAAGGGTATAGTTGTTTGAGTATGTAGCCTTCTCGGTTCCTTTTTGTTTTCTTACAATGGCACTGAACAGGAGTTTTGAGCTTTGAGTCGTGTTATGCAAAAGGCATGAATAGCTTTACCTTTGGGAGTGCTCTGTTGGTTCCCTGTGGCTTAATTAGACCCTTTTGTTATCAATTGTTTAAGATGCTACTAGATTCTTTGTTAGTGATCCTTTAACCTGTAGTTATAGTTTAAGTTTAGCATGTTAGTTTCAGATTTCATGAAAACATTTCAGATGTAGATTTTCAGTTTTAGTTATATATATATATATATATATGCAACGAACTGCCTTTTATTCCAAGTATATAGTTAGATTTTTCTTTAAGCTTTTAGTTTCCCTTTGTTCTGCTATTAGGCAATGAACATAGAATGGCTTGGATTAAGTATTGGTTTATTAGGCTAATTGGAGGTTGATCCGGCAGTGATTTTGGTTTATTTTATGATGAAGTAGGTAGTGTAATCTCTTTAGTGCAGAAGTGTGGGTGAAAGAGTGAAGATGAGCATATGTAATATGTTGTTTTGGTGAGTATCATGTATTAAGACTAAGGATGATTTGAATTGATGTAATGAATTTAACAGGTGAGAAGTATGTGAGTAATTTAGATATGCAAGTAGTAAGTTCAGAGTAGAAGTTTAGTTTAGAAGATGAGAAAAGATATTTATATGTTGATCAATATAGATTTTATACTGAGAATTCCTTTCTGACCATAAGTTTAATGGCATAATTGATGTTCAGAATTAAAGTACTTGGATGTGTCAATATCAAGGATTCCATTTGGTCTTAGCCGGTTACTAGAATATGAAATTCTAGGTTAATAATTGCCATGTGAGAATTTTAGTGCAGTTTAGATATCCTTGAAGTGCAGAATTTTAATGCAGTTGAAATCTCCTTGTAGTGCAGAATTTTAGTGCAGTTTAGATCTCCTTGTAGTGCAAAATTTTAGTACAAATTTTTATTAAGTATTAGTGTGCAGATTTTATTAAGCATTAGTGTGCAGATTTTTATTTAACATTGCAATGCAGATTTCTGTTAAGCATTGCAGTACAGAATTTTGTTAAGCATTGTAGTGTAGATTTGCTTTAAGTATTTAGTTTCTTTAGTAGTGCAGATTTGCTAATAGATAGTTTATGGATAGCATTGTAGAACAAGGCTTAGATTTCCCTTAAATATGCATGATTATGTGTTACCTAGTTGATTTCACTTATAGATGCATATGGAAAAAATACCCTAACAGTATTTTGAGTTTAAGAAAAGTATAAGAAAGATAAAGAAAAGAAAAAAAAATGCCAAGGCCTTAAATAGATCCCAAAATCAAGACTTTAGGAATTTTTGCACACAAGGTGCTTGTTAAAATGTCAAGACATTTAAAGAAAAAATAATTAAGATATTTTACTTTGAAGAGGCTAGTACCCGACTTCCAAGGTTGTCGTTAAACAAATCCAGGTGACCAATTCCAAGGTCTTGGCCCTGGTAAGACCAAGGTCTTTACCCTCGTAGGATTGGTGACTAGCTACCACAGTCTCTATTAGGGAGCGCGCATAAGATGGTACTACGCCTGGGCCCAAGAAGAAGTTTATTATTATTTTGAAGTATTAAAGTATAAGTTTTTGGAACAAATGAAACAAGCTTGAAAGATGCTTAGAATCAGTAAGTTTAGTTCTTTAGAATTCTAAGCATTCAGTATTGGTTTTATTTGTTTCCCTTATTAGTTTATTGAGCATGATTAGTCTTATTTCTAGCATGTTGTTTAGACTTCCCTATGTTGTTTAGACTTTCCTTTGTTGTTTAGTCTTTCCTTTCTTGTTAGGCTTTTCTTTGCTATTTCGAGCATGAGCAGTATTGAGTTCTTAGTTCTATTCCATTTGCTATTGATTCTAGCATGAGCAGTATAGATTCTTATTTCTAGTTCTTTGTTATTAGATGAGCATGAGTAGCCTTCTTTTTAGCATTTCAGTTTCAGTATCATTTGTATTTACATGCACTTTCGAGTTTTGTGAGTTAGATAGCGCTTACTAAGCAATTCACTTATAGTTTGCATTTCCTCCTACTGCAGATAAAAGTAAAGGAAAGCTATAGCCAGAAGGAAGGTGACAAGGAGATGCAAGAGAAGTGTGTGATGCCTGGACTATGGAGAGAGATGTGGGGATTTGCTAAGAAGTTCATTAAGATTTTTGTATTTAGATTGTTAGTGAAATTAGGTGGATTAAGTCCTACTTGCACTGTTGGAATTATCCTTTTATATTATTGATTTGTTCATAGAATGTTTTTATGCTTTAAAATTCTTCCATTTAACTGCGTGGGTGTTTGATATATATTCCAGCCACCTGTGGCTGATGTATACTGTGTATGTATTAAAGTTTATGGTCACTGGTACAGGGGAGATGCTGCCGGAATTTTTCGGTAGGGACTTCTCTGGGTTGTGATCATACCAGTTAAGTAGAGTTAGTAGTTAAGTAGCGTCCACCTCTAGAGAGTAGTAGAGCGGTTGGGTCGTTACACCTCTTGACTCGTCAAGTTAGTCAACCCTACACACTCGGCAATAAGGTTAGATCACAAATATATTTAACTTTAATTCACTTGTCATTAATCAAAACTTAGGTTTAACCATTGGTGTCAAATGCACCAACAATCTCTCCCTTTTTGATATAATGACAATTTGAGTTAAAGTTAGAAAAAAAATATACAAGCATATATAGTAACAAAAAAGAACTTTAAGAGAAAACTAACATGAAATAGATAAGTTTTATTCTCTTGATCATTTTAGGGTTAAGTATTTTAGATTTTCGTTGATTTTCTTACTTAAACTCAAATTCTTCCTCTTTGACATTCATCAAAAAAATTATGCAAAGTAAGCAAATAAAAGGAAAAATAAAAAAGTTTTTAAAAACAAAACATTTTGTAAAGATAAACTTTGCAAATTACTTTTTAAGACAAATTTCAAAACACTTTTCAAAAATTATTTTCACAATAATTTTCAAGGTAGTGTTGCAAAATAATTTTTTTAAAGTTTAACTTTCAAAGTAACTTTGGAAAGTTAATTTTTCAAAGCAACTTTTAGAACACTTTTTAAAAGTGATTTAAAGTATAATTTTCATAGCAACTTTTGAAAATTAATTTTTTCAAAGTAAATTTTAAAACACTTTTTAAAAGTAATTCTCAAAATATTGTGAAACGAAGTTTCATAAAACTTAATTTTTGAAAGTATTTTCAAGGAGTAATTTCTAAAGTATTTTTATTTTTAAAAGATTTTTCAAAATAATTTTTGAAACAATTTTCAAAGTTATAAAGTGACTTTCAAAGCATTTTTCAAAAAGATTCAGTAAAATAATTTTGAAAATATTTTCAAGAGTTTTATAAAGTTTTTCTAAGTTTTTTTTAATTCTTCCACTCTCTTAAGTTAACATTCCCCCTTAACCTGACACCTATGGTTATTAAGAAGCTCTATCTAATTGTTTAAGGGGCTTAGTGTTAGAATACTGATTTTTAGAAAATATGTAACTTTGAAAAACTATATAAGTTAAGTTTGATTAATTTGAGATTGTTTAAATTAATCGTTAATTAATTATTCCTAGAGAATTAATCTAGGATTAAGTTAATTAATTTTCAAACTAAATGATTCAATTGGTTACTAATATTTTATTAAGTTAAAGATAAGATAAGCTAAAAAATTTTAAGTTCAAATTAAGTGTATTTAATATGTTTATGTTTGGATTGATAGTTTACTTGAAACTAAATTAGATTGTTTATTATCAATATTGATTAATTATTATTAAAATTTTAATTATATTAAGTTAAGTTTCATTATATTGTAATTTAGATTAATTAATGATTACGTTGTAATTAATTTAAGTATAAATTGATTAATTTATTTTTAGAATAATTAAATTATTTATTTATTTTGGATTAACAATACTTAGTTATTAATTAAGATTTAAGTTAATTGACTGGTAATCTGATTGATTTGAATTAAGTTAGTTTAATATTTTAATTAGGATAAATTATATTAAGGTATTAATAAATTAAGTTTTTAAATGAGGTTATCCTAAATTATCAATTAAGGTCAGATTAATATTTTAAGTTTAATTAAATTAATTTTAATTATTTACTTATTAATTATTTAATTCAGTTAGAAGTTTAAGTTAATTAAATTTTAATTATTTATTTAATTAATTTTAGTTTTAAATTAATTAATTTACTTAAAATTTAAGTTTAAATTAATTTCATTAAGTTTTAATTTAAGCTTAATTAATTTAGGATTTCATTAAAGTTTTTATAGTTTGTAGTTAAAGTTTTATTTTTTTTTATTTTATAAATTTAAAAAGGTTTAAACTTAGATTTTAATTAATTAAAACTAACTATCGTTGAGGAATTTTAGGATGAGCAATTGATTTTAGATTTTATTTTAAGTTAGATTTTATTAATGTTTTAATTTAACTATAAGTTTTAATTAAATTTTGAGGTTTTAACTAAGTGTTTAAATTTTAACTAAGATTTTAAGATAATAATTTTTTATTTATTTAAAAAAAATCAAAATAATTTTAAATTTTTTTTAAAAAAATAATTTTTAAAAATAATTTTTAAAAAAATAAAAGATTTTTTAAAATAATTTTAAATTTTTTTTAATGTAATAAGTTAATTAACTTTACATTTAATTCTATTTTAATTTTAAGTTTTAATTTAATTTGGAATGTTTAATTAACTTAATTTTAAAGTTTAAAGTTTAAGTGGATTAATATTTAAGGTTTAATTAAATAAGCATTTAATTAAATTAATATTCAAAGTGGAATTGAATTAACGTTTAATTAATATTTAAAATTAAATTTACGTCCTTAATCATCTCACCCGGTTTAATTTATCAGCCAAGATATTCCTATAGTTTCGTGAGATAAATTAGTTAAATTTTCATTTGAAGATAGTTTGATTTTGTGTTAGATTCAGGTTTAACTGTCAGTCAATTAAATGCACATTTCATAAATCAGCTTTCATGCTGTGGCGAGGTATAGGGGTCTTCTTGAGTATCGGAGCAATAACCATTTCTAGACAAAACCTTTTTAAGAAATTTTACATTTAATTTTCCTATTGAAAAACTTTGGTCTAACTAGTGTAGCATTTGACGAGTTAGCTTCGGTTAGTTTCACTTAGCTAAGTAGACCAAGCAGGGTACGCCTTAACCTACTTGACTCCCTAAACTAAACTTCCCTAACATACTATCATCTCGTCATACTCTGGTACTAGGTTGGATAAAAAGTCAAATTATCTTTTTATTTAGTCCTAATTGAGTTGAGATCCTCTGTCCCCAAAATCGTGTGTCCCCATGTCCCCTCGCTGATCAGACGGGTTAAATCATATCTCAAGGATGCAGTGCACATCACGAGGCTATCATGACCGCCCAATCGACGAGGGGACATGGGGACATACCATTTTGGGGACAGAGAATCTCAACTCGTCCTAATTACCCAGACGAGTAAACTATTATTTTAGAGGTGACAACTAATTTAGAGTCTCCCCTAAATCATCTAATTTTTGTTTTAATTAAGCTTAATAAATTTTTAGTTAATGTTTAATTAATATTTAATTAATTATAATTTAAGTTCAAGTTTTTAATTTTAAATTAATTAAGTTGTTTAAATTTTCCTTATTATTTAAAGTAGTGTATTCAAGATTTAAGTTTTCTTTTAATTTTGAATTTATTAAATTATTTAAATTATCTTTGTTTAAAATATTATATTTGATATTTAATTCCAAATTTGTTAGATTTGATTTTAATTTATCAAAGTATTTGATTTTATCTTTATATTTTCTTTATCTTTTAAGTTTATATTATTAATTAAATTTATTAGATTAGTTTCATTATTATCTTTGTTTTGGATAGAAATGTCTAAATTGACATTATCTAGATTATCAAATATTTTATTAAGAAATTTAGTAATTTTATCAAAATCTTTATTAAGTTCGTCAATTTTATCATTTGAATTTTTAGATTTTTTAAATTTGAATTATTATTTAAATTTTTAGATATATTTAAATTTAAATTTTGATATTATTTGAATTTTTAAGATTTTTTATTAATTAATTTATTTAAATTCAAATTCAGACTTGGTGAATTAATTAAATTAGATTTTTTTTATTAATTAATTTATTTAATTTGAATATTTGAATTAATTAAATCTAAATTTTTATTAATTAAATGGTTTAATTTTAGATTTTTCTGAATTAATTAAATATGAATTTTTCAGATTTTTTTTGAATTAATTAAATCTAAATTATTAATATGTTTACGGGAGTATTTTTATAAATATCTAAATTATCATATTTATAGAAAAATTTTCTAAGCTATCATTACATTATTTAAATTATTACTGATAAGGATATTTTGATAAATATTATTAACTTTAAGCGCGACCCCTAATTTTGTAAGTTTTCATATTGGTTCAAACTCGTGTTTGGATTTAACTTTGACTTGATCTTTCAGTTTTGATAGATCCTCATGAAACTTGGTCATGTGAGTCCAAAACTTGTAGTCATCTTGGTGTTCTCCAATTCTGTATGTAATTTCGTTAAGTAATAAACTTAAAATTAAATTTATTACCTTTGTGTTTATTTCTATGTCTTGAGTGGATCTCCTTAGTGCTATACTGCAATCGAAGTCATTCATCATTATGAAACATTCCATATAATACTTCTATACTCTGTAGTAGTCCATTTCGTATAGAGGTGATTCATTGACATTTCACCCGAGCGTCTCTTTGTGCTCTATTTTTCTTGCACAACACAATTAAAAAGAAATTCCAAGACTAGGTCTTAGGGTAAGTAGTGTGGGATGAGAAAGATAAAACAAAAATAAAGCTCGAGTAGTGTTGTACCAATTTCGAGTAATTCGAAGAAATCGTGGCAAAAAACTAATCTAAAGAGGTAATTGTACTAATTCAAATTGATTTGAAAAACTTAAAATCAAAAAAGTAAAGTAGAAGAAAAATAACATCAATTAAACCCCTGCTTGATTGGTGGTTGCACCAATTCAGTGTTAACCTGGCTCGATATCACTTATTGGATTAAGACACACGTGAAAGAGGAGGGGGGATGAATCACATAGTTTTCAAAAACTTATCTTTTCCTTTTGAAATCAAAATACGCAGTGGAATTAAACATAGAAATAAAAAGTAAAAATTACAAGTACATAAACTTGGTAACTCCTACTCCAAGACTCAGGTCTCATGGACCTATCGACGGATAATCCACTAAAGACCTCTTCCAGAACCGCCAAAAGAGGGTCTTCAAGTACAAAAAGATGAGGATGAATGTAGCAAGCTACACTTTCCTTTTAAACAATATTTAAGTACAAAATCACTTTCGTTACCCAACACTTGTAGATGGTCAGATCTGACTCGATGTTGGTCAGCTCCTCAGCAGTAGTCGGGTGCAGTAGCATCATAGTAGAGCAGCAGCGCAAAGTTGGAGCAGTCAGAACGTCGCACGATTGTGTAGAAGCTTGTAATAGAGGTGTGTGTAAAGCTTTGGTCGAATAACCCTTTTAAAGGGGATTGAAGGTGCCTTCAACACCACTGAAGGTGCCTCAACTGCAACATCTACCCCTTAAAAGCTAACGCTTATCGTCGATGAAACTTTCTTCCTTATCCGACTAAATGGGCCTTCCAAGCCCATGAAGGCGTCTTCCATCGCCTAGCTCAAGGCGCCTCCCGTCGCTTGGAAGGCGCCTCGAATACTATTCACCCAAGACATTTTGTGCTCTTTTGCCTTGTAAAATGTGTTAGTCTAACATAAACAAAGCATACCTTACAAGACAAAGTTAGCACAATAAAAATAGCATTAATTAGATCCTATCCGCCAAACCTGGATCTACTCATGGTCTCAGTTTAGGTTTCTAAAATATATCTAAACTGGACCGACGCCTACTATCCCCTCAAAAGGAGTGCGTCTTCACTGAGTCACTCTCCTCCAGTGACTTACACCCACTTACCAAATGTCGAGTTACTACTTCGACATCCAATCTAACCCACCTGGTCTTCCTACCAAAATCACACATCTGAACTACTAGGCTTCGACATCCAATCTGAATCACTTGTTATTAATCAAAACTTAGGTTTTACTATTAGTGTTAAATGCACCAACAATAACTTTTGACTCGGATTGAATCACGAGACATGCAATATATTAAATCAAAACTCGTTCAGAGATCTTCAATTTAATATATTGTGTGTCTCGTGGTTCAATCATAGTCAAAATTATGACCTCTCAAAATACAACTACAAGTTCAACTTTAAAAAGTCATAACTTTTAATTCAGATTGAATTACGAGATGCACAATATATCAAATTGAAACTTATTTAGAGATTTTGATTTGATGTATTATGCATCTCGTGGTTCAAATCAAGTCAAAAATTATGATCTTTCAAAATTTATCCTATATATGTTGTAGCATCTACAAAATCCTAATTGCTACAACTACAAGTTATAACTTTGAGAAACCATAACTTTTTAATCAATTTGAACCACAAGACGTACAATATATCAAATCAAAATTTGTTTAAAGATATTTGATTTGATATATTGTGCATCTTGTTATTCAACCCGAATCAAAAGTTATAATATCTTAAAGTTGAACTTGTAGTTGTAGTAACTACAGTTCATACTACTACGTGAATAGTGGATAAATTTTGAGAGGTTATAACTTTTGATTCAGATTGAACCATGTGACGCACAATATATCAAATTGAAGATAGCAGCTACAAAACTGTAACTATTACAACTTGAATGTTCAACCTTAAATTTTGACAGATCATAACTTTTAACTCAGGTTGGACTACGGGACGCACAATATATCAAATTAAAACTCGTTCAAATATATACAACTTGTTATAGGGTGGAGCATGTAGCAACCAAGTTACAAGCTCAAAAAATATCATTTAAATATTTTTTTGGACGCTCCAAATAATTTGTCTTAAATTTGTTTTCCATGTTGTAATAGCTATGGAACTATAGTTGCTGCAACTGTGTGACAGCTCAATTGTAACAACTACGATACCATACCTATTACAATTGTGTAGCAGATACGGATTTGTAGTGGTTACAATATGCCAATTTAGACAAGAAAAATAGTAGAGAGATAATAATAGGAATAAATTATTACTTTTTAGTAGGGGAATCCTTTTATAATGATTTGTTAAAAAAATTCTTTTAATTTTTATCCATATAATATTACTTAATATAGAGAAAAAAATATTAATAATCAAATAAGGTGCTCATTATAAAAAGAAAAATAAGGCTCTCTTTAATCTTACTATTTTATTATCTCCTTTACTAACTAATTTTGATAAAATCCAAAATAAAATTATGTTAATATCTTTTTTTTATTTTTATGCCAAAAATAATTTCAAAATTTATTAGTAATTTTCAAAAACGCATCAATCAGTAATCTAGAGTTCAAGACTTCACTGCGGTGTATTATTAGAAATTTTTCTCATTGATCAGTGATCTAGAGTTTGAGACTCAACTACGACGTATTATTAAGAATTTTTCTCATTAATCAATCAGGGATCTAGAGTTTGAGATTCAGTTGTGGCCTATTATTGAAAATTTTTTCCATTAATCAATTAAAAATCTAGAGTTTTCTTTAGTCTCACATAAATACCTTGAGTCGGCGATGTTAAAAAATATAATTTTCTCAGCTTTTTGACTAAAATCAATTATGATATTAAATTACTTTTTTTATAAAGGAGAGTTTGTTCTAGTAGTTTGCTGTTAGGATTCTCGAGCGTCGCCTTAGCATTACACTACCGCATGAGTCTGATACACCCTTACCCAATTTGTGGATGATCTCTTAGCTAAGATTAAGTGTAGTATTTATTCTTATCAATTTAATATTTGATATAAATAATTAAATTAATTGTTTATGAGGAGAGTCATTATCAGGGACGGAGTCATGTATAATTTTGGTCTTAATTTTTTGTAAGTATTTTAGATGGGTATAAAATTATAAAAATATTAAAGTATTGCTCTATAAAAATAAAAAATAAAAATAATATTTAAAAATTAAAACTAGTTTGTACAGGTCCATTCTTCTCCTCTTAAATTTCTCTCCCTATATTATCCCACAATTCCCTATATTATCCCACAATGGAATAAGGTCTGCAAAATTAAAAAGGGGCGCCCTCTATCATTCTCATAAAACAGATGGTCTGTGGGTTTTATTTTTTTCCCAAAAATTTAACTTGACTTGCTTGGTTTACCGCCTTGGTCACCAAAGTGAGAGGGTTCGGTTTCCAGTGGGTCCGGCCCCAAGATTTCCCGGTTCCGGATTTTACAGACCCATTCGGATCGGTGTTCATAAGAATGCGCTGATCCAAATCCAATCGGAATACGGCTCGCTATCTCCGGGCTGCTGCTCTCCGCCGCTTCCACCCCACCGCGCCCCTCTTCTTGCCCTCGTGGATCTCGCCGGCGGCGAGAAAATCAGATGGCGAAGCGTGAGCTCTCCGGCACCCTTAAGAACCTAAAGGTGAGTCCTCGATATCCTCCGCCACCACCAAACTCTCTCTCCTTTCACGCCTCTTCCACGAGATAATCTGTCAGCCATGGATCTATTTTTTTCTCGGTTTTCAGTTCATGCAAAGGGCTTCCTTGAAGGAAGATAAGTCTAAGGAAGTCGACAACTACAAGCCCGTCGAAGACTCCGCCGCCGCCCCAGCCCCTTCAAGAAGATGGTATGCTGACTGTGCACTTTTAGGGTTTTTCCCCTCTTGCTATTAGAACTTCTCTTTGCTTATGAATTGATCCTTATCAGGTTTCTATTTTAGTATTATGCCGCTGGTGTATTAGTTTATCCTTCTCTTTCTAGATTTTACCTTTGTTCTGTTCGTTTAGGACCTATGTTCTTACACAATGGATATTTATTCTTTAGTCCTCTTGTAAGCGTATCAACATGTGAGGGCCATAAAGAATTTTCTCATATAGGCTTTTGGTTGTGTGCAAACCTCATTTCAGGTGACATGAATGCTTTTGGTTGAAGAATTTGGAGTTTTGTTGCAAGTAATGAGTAATTAATTAACTTGTGACGATAGTTTTAATGACCCACATGGATTCCTTTTCACTAATTCATCGACTATTTGCATAATTGTTTTATCATATGGGTGTGAACTGAAAATTTTGATGAAATATTGTTGGTTATTGTTGCTTTGGCCATCATTAAGAGTTAACCCTTGCTATAATGTATGTCAATCTTGCTGTCCAGTTAGTGAAACCATTTGCAATTTAAGCGTGTACAGATTTGATGTATAATAGTGATTCTCTTATAGCAAGTTGGGTTGCAGAAATGGAATTGACAATGAGTCGAATAGTAATTCTTGGGAGAAAGAATATAGTAGGAATAGAATAAGAATATGTACCTCTCAGTTTGGTTTATTGAATGGATGTTTCATTTCATTCCTATGTTTGGGAAGATCAAAATACCCCGTCAGTTAAACTTGACTATGTTAAAATAAATATTTTTTTTTCAGATTCATAAAAGGAATAGCGAAGATATTTCTAAAATTGATAAAAGGGATACCTAAACAAGATTAAGAGAAATGACAATTATTTCAGAATGGGTATTTCAACTTGTTGGTCCCTTTGGAGGCCGGCAAGAGGGGAGAGGTGAATTGCCCTACAAACTAAAACTCGAACCTTTCTCGGATTTCAATTATATAATGAACACTTGTAATAAATAAATAAAAGAGACTAAGTAAAGAAAAGCAGACACCAGAGTTTTACTTGGTTTGCAATCAGGGGATTGCTAATCCAAGGAATGTAAGCGCACTATCTGATTCTCCTCTGGGCGGAGTAGCCTCTTTACAACGTTGACAACACAAGTGAAAAGAACAAAATTGAAAGCACAGAAGGAATTGATTACAAGTTCGTTGTTTTGAATGTACGGATCAGTACTTTATTTATAGTACTGGTCCGGGCGCCTGGAAGGGGTTCCGGGCGCCCCCCGGGGGGATAAATTTTATCCCCCAACGGTCAGCTCGCGATCAGCTTCGATCTGGTCAAATATGAACCCCCGGGCGCCTGGACCTGTCAAGTCAACAAAGTTGACTCTGGTCCAGGCTCTCTGCTCCGGTTCAGCTCGTCTCAGTTCGACTCGTCTTGGTCCGGGTCTGTTCGCTCCGGCTCTTTGGGTGATCTCGGCCTTCCGGAATAGGGCTCACCCGAACCCATGTTCCGGCCTTCTCCTCGAGTAACCTTCCTTCCCGGTTTCTCGTCCCTCGAGCGTCGCGCACGCTCTTCTCGTCCACCAGTGTACTCTTCCGCGGACACCTCGTCCCTCGGACGCACCGAGCCCGTCAGCTCTTTCCCGTGCCGTCCTTCTCACTAGTCACGTCTTCCGCTCGACTTCCTGTGTTCCTAAGCTCCTACACACTTAGACACAAGGGTTAAACAAACGCAGGACATAACTTAGCTTGTTTGATCATATCAAAACACCTTGGGGTTCCAACAAGTTTCATCTTGTAATTATATGTAGGGTGCTAGGAATAGCTCTCTTCTTTTAGAATTCATGAATGATGAAATAATTAACCTGTGAACCAATAATGCTTTTAGATTATACGTTTCAATGACCTATGGTGTTATATGTTCATAGCCATATTGTATATTATGTCGATCCTTTAATTGAATATATGTTATTTTTCCAACATTGCGATTATATTTGTTATGCCTATTTGCTTAACCTTTTAGTTTGTTCAATTTTGTTCATTATGATTTCAATTTAACATATTTGTGCTCTCTAGTCTTTAGGACTCCCTCTTCAATTTTGAGGTTGTGCTATCCATTTCTTTTTTTTGTATTATCATCCTCTTTATTTAACATTTGAAGAACCTCTTCTACTTATATTTCTTCCCACAGCATTGTTATAATGGAAGGTGATCCTCATCCAGGAGCTTTAAAAGGTCGAATGTCTTTCCAGAGTTTCAATCCCTCAGTAGACGTGAGTTACATTTTTTGCAAGTTAGACTATTTCACCTCCTCGTTTAATATATTTTCTCCTTGCAGAAACTAAATGAAGTGGCTGCAAATAATCAACAAAATGCTGCCACTGCTTCAAATAATAAGAGAGATTCAGTTAGGTACTACTCGTGGTCTACATATTTTAGGATTCTCATTATTGCATTTGATATTTTATTTTTGCAACTGCTCAAGTTCAAATAGCTGTTCAATTATTCGATACAATAAAGATTCTTGCTCATGAGGATTTGCATTGTTTGTATTGATGGTCAGGAGTCGGATATAATGTAATTCCAAACTTTTTATAGTCCGGACCTCAGCTTCCCATTTGCATTGGACTGTCTCCTTTTTTATAAATTTATTTTGGCTGTTGCAGACCAGGTGAAACCACATCAGTAGGTTCTATGGACTCGAGAATAGGTAGATCAAACAATGCTTCGGATACAGACCTCAAGAGGAAGCAACTAGAAGTGGATAGCGACAAAACAACACCCAACGAGATACTGAAAATCCATGGCGAAGAGGGTAAACATTCATCGTCGAGCAATAGAGCAGGTTCTCATAAGCAACAGAAACGTGAAAAACTGGACTGGAATGTTCTTAGACCTCCAAAATACAATCAAAAGGATTAGCGCATGCTGACTTCTTCAATTGCACTGCAGCGATTTCTTCCTTCAATTGTACTTCTCATTGAAGCTAATTTAGTAGCAAGGTGTAACTTGTGTTTTGTGACCGATGGAGACGTTCTCCTGAGAAAATTTTGCTTGTTTGCACATTGGTAAAATTCCTATTTGCAGCTCACTTATTTGAAAGTGTTGGAATATTCAAGATTGTGTTATCAAGCAAATTTTGACGGTTTGTGGTAACTTTCGAATATTAGCAAACGCCTTAAATTTGGGAATTTAAGACTCGGAATTCATATTTATGACTAAAAATAGCAACTGATTGCGATCATGAGAACAATGGGCATTTCAAAACAATTTTGCAGGGGTAGGAAAAAGTTAAAACTCTTTAGTTCTTGAAGCAAAATGATCATACATCATGGTCCTGAAAGTAAAACGTCACGGCTAAACTATGTTTGAATCACACTATTACCATATAAAAAATAAAAGCTAAAAACAAAGATGATGCAGATGGCCACATTTTGCAAATGGTACCCGTTCTAGTTCAAGAACCTCTCTTAAATACTCCTGCACCTTATTATTGCAAAATCATGGGCGTCGAGCATAGTCAAACACAAAAGTATAGGTCGACAACCCAAGTCACCACACCAAACGAATCACGCTAAGCAGTGATGCATTTGTGCGCACCTGTCCATACAATTCTTGATAAAAAGTAACCTAACAGAATTCCAATCACTCCAATGCCAAAACGATGGGGCATTAAATCCAGATTCCATAGAGAAGTGTGTACACGACTGTCTTCAAAAATGTAGTAAACTGTATACGACAATCCATGAGAGCTGCATCCAACAAGACATTGTTGTGTTAAATTGTTATCGCCCTTTGAGGGCATCACAGAAGTCATGTGGCATCAAAATGCCATGACAATTCAAATAGGTGAATCGGATAATAATCGACTAAAGCAAATGATCAAGGAATCGTACCAAAAATAGGGTAAATGAAGCAAAAAGGCCCTCCTGAAGCAATGCACCATGACCTCCAAAATCTTCTCCATCAATTTTTAGTACATAGGTGTAATAACAATATACAATGCTGGTCGATATCACCAGAAATCTGGAGATAATAAGGATAACTTTAATGAGATTGAGTGTCAAGTTGTAAAAAAATCATGTTTAAGAAATGAAGATATATGATAAAGAAATTAACTGCTAAGCCAACAGTCAGATGCATGTTTGTAAACCAAACTGAACAAGAATGTTTTACCTGGTGTGGACAGATGCATGTTTGTAAACCAAACTGAACAAGAATGTTTTACCTGGTGTGGACATATGTATATATAATATATCTAATATGGCATGCATATGTAAACATTGCCACCTCGAATCCATATACAAATTTAAGCATAGCTGTTAAAGGAGTTGATTTTTCAGGTTTGATGAATTTTTGGGATTTTATGCTTACCAAATTATGGAAAATTTACTCATGTTCAATGTGGGTAAACCAATGCTGATTCATTCATTATTTTTTAATCTTCTTTACTGCTGTCAAGTAATAACTACATATTATATAATTATATATTTGTGTATTATCTAATAATTATATACCCAACCAATTTGGAATTTTTATTTTCATCTTTTATATATAAAGCTCAAAAGTCTGACCCGGAACTCGAAACCTAATATTTCACATCCAGGAAACTCAGAGAATTTTCAAGTTAGAAAAAAACCAAACCAAGATCAGATTTGACACGACCTGAACATGTTATGTTCAGAGATTTTTTTGATAAATTGAGTCTGCACTGGTGTTTGAAAATTTTGTATAACCCCAAATAAAACTGGGCAGGTCAAGCTTTTCTGTAAAACCTTTCCCAACCAGACCCACCTATCTTGACTCTTAACCCCTTTTAACAGTGAGCACTAACTGTTAGGGTAACTATACTAATCTGTTTTTTGTTTTCCATCTAATTAAGTCTTTGTGGGTATATATGTATACCTGAGATAAAATGGAATTGATCCTCATGTCTAGTAAACTGCTGGAGTTCTTGATTCCCAAATCTCATGGTTTTCATTGCGAACGTTCTTACCTTCTTCTGTCTATCCATAGGTCTTGTAATATATTTAAGTGATGTTAATATAAAAGTCTAGATAAAGTATCAGAAAGAGAATTATTTATTCCTTTTATATGTTCCTAGTGAATTTTTAATCCTCTGTTTATGACTAAATTTAAGTCATCTTTTTGTGCTTAAATTTTTCCTTAAACCCTTTGTCTGCTACTATTTAACTATCGCTTCACAGTCGGTTCTTATTGTAATCTCTTGCTTGTTGCAGATAAAAAACATAAATGTATCAAAGTAATAAATTACTGCTAGAATTCCATAATCTAGGAAAATTTAAGTTACATTTTTCTTTGTATTTTCATGAAACGAATCTACGTAGAGCTTCAGGTGTTTTTGGATCATATTTTGAAGTTTTTCTTAATAACACTCCTCTCCATTCTGAGTCACACCCATCCATTTCAATTACCATACAATCTATATCTAGTGGAAGAGTTAGGACTAGAATAGTTTTAACCATTTCTTTAATTTGTTTGACTAATTCAATATGGCTAAAATATTTTTCTCGTATTTGACATTTTGTTGTATAATAGTCCACTGATTTT
The DNA here is from genome assembly GCF_018446385.1 of Zingiber officinale. Classification (NCBI taxonomy): domain Eukaryota; kingdom Viridiplantae; phylum Streptophyta; class Magnoliopsida; order Zingiberales; family Zingiberaceae; genus Zingiber; species Zingiber officinale. Next base: position 29,986,475 of record NC_055994.1, read on the forward strand.
TCCTATAATTTTAAGGTAATGTCGAGCGTAATTAAGAAGTCCTAAAAATGCTCTAAGAGTTTTTGTTTCTTCCATTTTGTCAAGGAAAGTAAGAATTTTAGAAGTAATACGAGGTTGGAGTGAAAATTTTCTTTATCCGATTTCTACACCTAAGAATTCTGTGTTTAGTGGCTAGTTTCATCTTCTTGCGAGATACTATATGGCCATGTTTTTCAAATAAGTTGAAGACCATGTGGAGATAAGCATAGTGTTAATCTTTTGTTTTTGAGAAACCTAGAATGTCATCAATATACACACATGTGAATAGAGAAACATCTTTAAAAATATTATTCATTTTTTTTTGGAAGATCTGAGATGCTACCTTAAGTCCAAATGGCATGACTACTCATTCGAAGTATCCTTCACGAAAAGGTTGCCCATTCTATAGCATCACAGTTCATTTTAACTTGCCAGAATCATGTCGAATTTTGAGTATCATTCTAAGTTTTGTATCTTATTTAGGAGTTGATTTTTATCTGATATTTTATAGTCATCCTCCTAGAAAGTGTCATTTAATCTTTTATAGTTGAAAATCATCCTAGATTGTCCGTGTTTCTGTTCTGACTCTTTGTTTACAATAAAGGCTAGACTTCTATGCCTACGAGTGGATCTTTGGATTGCACCAAGGGCTAGTAATTGTTTGATATGAATAGTGCATTCTGCCATTTCCCAATTTGTATATCTTAAGTCTTGAGCTTTGATGGTAAGATCTGAGTTTATGATTGTTAATCTATAATAGATCTTTCCCGTTCCTAATATTTTGTAGGGTTTTTGCCTATGATTTTTTTTAAAAATCAAAATATTAGAGAGTCCAAGTCTAGTTGGATATTTATCGAGTGAGACAAATATGTGGGAGTAAATAAATCTTCTGGTATGGCTAAGTCTGAGCTACTAAGGTCTTTTATACAAGTTTTCCCATATAAGGGTTTGTACAACCAAGTAGTGTTAGTTTTCCTACAATGCTAATGAATAGAAAAGTTCTTGGTTTCGTAAACAAGAACCTTTACAAGTGGTTTTGTGTGTACATCTATTGTTCTTAGTGGTAGAGGTAGATGTAGAGTTGATATCCTTATTAGTAATTGTAGGAATAGGTGTTGTTTTAGTGGTTTATGGTTATGGGTGTCACCACACTTACACATTGTAGAAGGGTAATCAGAAACAAATGGGGAGACTATGGGTGTAGAGAGAAAAATAGAATAGTCTTTTGTAAGTAATAATACTCTATCTTGAACAATAAGGAAATTAAATCCAAAGATTAAGTGAATATTTGGATGTAGGAGAGGTTTTATCCAAAGCTTAGGGAGGGAAAGAGAGGAACCAAAATCATCATGGTATAAAATTGTGAGTATTCGTTACAAACTTGTAGCATGATAGTTGTTCATGATCAAATTGGGTATTAATCAATAGTTGAGTAGCAGTTTTGATGAGTTATGGAGGGACTATTGATAGTATAATGGTGGAATTGGTGGCCCCACTATCAAGTAAAGCATGAAGTGTAAATTTATGTCCATGAATATTTGACTAAACAATAAAATCTTATATTAGTAGTTCATCCAATATTGCAAATACTGAGTTTTTTTAATGAAAACCAAGTTAGTCTCAAAGGTAGGTTCATTTATCGCAAGTCCTTTGCCTCGATGATCAGGTGTAGGGGCAGAGCTTTCATTGCGATTAGCAAGCTCAACTTCTATAGACTCTGGTTTCAAGGAGCACATTTGTGTAGTGTCTCGTACTTGGAGTAGTAGGTATAAGACTATTAAAAGTTTGTTGTAAGCATAGATTGTAGATTTATTTTCTGTAGAGTTTACAAGTTCCTCTTTTGTCTATGGCTACATAAAATCTGCATAAAAAACAAGGATCTTTTAACATCCAATCATGAGAACATTTGGGCACGTCAAGTCTTATTGATGTAGTTTGTGGTATACATAAGGTTGAAGTCATCTAAGTCCTCCCATTGGTTTGTTAAGTCGTCAAGTTATAGTGGGAAAGGGTTACTAGAGATTCCATATTATTTTGCCAAGGTATATGAGATGTCTATGAACGAGTTGATTAGTTTATAATTAGAGGAGGTCGTTATTTCTTCTGTCTTCTATTGAAATGATAGAGTAGATAGAGGAAGTATCAGATATATCCTCTTGTATTTCTATTAAGTCTAAATTGGTATAAGAGACTAATTTAGTCTCTCTTGTATAAAAGTTTTTCCTATTTGGACATGTTGAGGATAAATGTCCATTACAAGCAAAACATGTTATAGTATTGGTATATGTTTTCTTTGGTTTAAATCTCCTGACATGGTTATCTTTGTTTAAATAAAGCTTCTTTTCCTTACTTTTTCTTAAGTAGTAACTTGGATGGCTAGTCGTTTCTGGCTTTCTTCGTTGTTTGTGTTTATGTTGGTTTGATCCACATTGTTGAGTATATATTTGACTACATAAAACATATTATTGGTTTTTAAGTTGCTTCTGTATTTGGATAAGTACATTTTTCCTTGATTACCTAGATGATATGTTGTATTCATACCCTTATGTTGTTAAATTGGGGTGTTACTTCATGTCTATCCAGGCTTTGTAAATTTCTTTTCCTAAGTCTCCTGGTAATTTACTGAATAGTTTTTCACCTAATTCGGGATTACAATAATTTCCTAAGACGGTAGTAAGTGCTAGGAAATCATTGCAGAAAGGTTTAATCTAATTCCAATTAAATAGTCGAAGTTGTTCTAAATCTCTCATTGCTTCTCTCTGTCTTAAATCTAATCATCTATTGCCATCTCTGGCTGTTAGAAATCTGTGAATGGTATAACAATTTCCTCTGTATAGACTGCCCATGCAACTCTAGCTACGTCATCTACATAATTTTCTCCTATGTGCATCATAGCCTCGCCTGTTTCTATATCAAGTTCATGCCTAGCTAGGTAATCTCATTGAACAGAGACAATCCATTGTTCTAAATAAGTATCATACATCTAGGGGTTGTCGCACTCAGCTATATTCACTAGTACTAAGTTTTTCCCGAAATAAGTAATTTCAAGTGGCCTTCTTTACCCTATAGTTCGAAGTAAAGGATTGTTGTTTGCGTATGGAGTTATTTCTGTCCTTGGTGGGTGGCCATGTCCATAATCCATAGTTTGCATAGAACTTTCGGGATCCTGGATCATTAGTGGCCTGGATGTAGCAGATGTAGTGGTAGATTGTGCTAGATTCATGAGATTGATCTCATTGAATTGTTTTCTAGCAATTGTATTTTTTTGTTCACCAAAATATATCAAGTTTTGTTGTTGTTTATCAAATTTTTCTTGTTCTATTAATTCTTCTGGGATTATATGAGTTGTTATTTCTGCAATTATATATAAGTATTCGTCTAAGTCATCAAAAAATCCTTATTGTAAATCTTGCTGAAACATACAATCTGTGTTATTTGTCGGGTATAAGAGTTGGTCGGCTAACTGAGTCTTCTGCCTAGCTGTTGTATCTGCCTAGCTATTGTAATGTTTGCATAGTATTCCTGGTAAGGTTTCATCTTCAAGTTCTTCAATATTCATTAAGTTAAAGTTTTCATTTTCTTCATTTTGTGAAGTAGAAGGTTTGTAGTTAGGCCACCATATCTATCTTTATAGATTATTGAATCTATCGGTTGAAGCATTTGTGGTTAAGTTTCTAAATTGAGGGTCCAATCTAGTCTTGCTAAGACTTCTGATGAAAAATCTTTTGGTTTTAGGAAATAGATTCTTTTTGAAATAAGAGCTTCAATGATATTTGTTTATTTGTATCTTAAAGCTATTATTAATATGGGTCATTGTTTTTCCCAAAAAAATTATGTCAATTTGGATATTGTATTTCTAGAAGTTTCCATAGCCTTAGGCTTAGACGAGAATTTAAATATGTTTGACAAAATCTGGAATAGTTAAAACTTGATCATTTCTTTAAAGGAAAGTTGATGAGAGGGAAGAAGAGGTGTTTTTATTATTCTTGTTTGGTTCAACATAAATCAAGCAGACAAAACATCGGAGAAAACAATAATGGCATTCATCTGCCTAACACTCTTCATTCAGGTTGAGCTCAAACTTTAGCCTGGTGTTACTACCCTTCCTCGCTACATCCTTCCTTGCACCCCCTGAAGCACACAAACAAAGCTATCATGAGGAGCTCTCAAGCACCTCTGTTCCCTTTTAGGGGGATGCTTGAGCCTCCATTTCTTTCTAAGTGCGCATCTCTAACCCTTAATTAGTTTTAACTCAAGCATTTCAAATTAATTAAATCTAACCATATTATGTGATTACGCTTTCTAATATTTGCTAATGCTATAACTTTATTAATATTAAAATGATTTCAAATTGTAGAACTAGAAAATTCTTTAATATATAAAAGAAACCACATAACAATAATTTGAAAACAACTATTTGAATTTCATTTTTTTATACCGTTTCTAATTGTTGAATAAGCTTTATCAAACCCAATGGCACATATTTTTTAAGAATATATATATATATTGCAAAAAGAATTTATTTAATCTTAAAATTATAATTGATTTTAATAATTCTTCTATCTTAGGCGTTGGTATTTTTTAATATGGTAAGAGTTTAATGGGTATCTTTTAGTTTGGTAAGAGTTCTTGTAGGGTTAAATTATAATAGAGTTTTTAAGCTCAATTCCTTTATTTTAATTAAAAGTTCATTGATGGTAGGTGAAAATCGTGAAGGAAATGATGAAGAGGAGTCGTGACATACCTTAAGCAATCAAATATGAGCAGTGGAGAAGTAAGTGCATTGGATTCGCAAAGAGGACCACAAATCATGCCATACAACTTAAAGGTATATAGAGTCATATAGCTAATCTGATGAAACCAATTGATTTATGTATTGGATTACAAATAAGGAGGGATTGCGGACAAAACCAACAATTTACTCTCAAGATGGAAGTTATCCTATAGATGTTGTATCTATGCTATTTGAAATGTGAATATGGTATTCATTCTTTTGGAAATGGGAAAGAAAAAGAAGAGAAACTCTTTCTAGAAATAAGGACAAATGGAAGTTTAACTCCTAAGGAAGCACTTTATGAAGCTTATTGGAGGTTGAGGGTCATTTGCAACATGCAAAACTGGAGGGTCATAGTAGGCATGGGAGGCCGAAGTCTTCACTCTTTAGCAGAAGCTTATTATTGAAGCTTAGTGAGCATTCCTTCTGGCTGTAAGAATAAGGAATAAGGATGATGATGAGAATCAAAAGGAAGGGTGTTTTCTAAAGGGGATAGCGGCGAGAGAGCAAACGGACGGGAGGGATGATGACGTTGGGTTAAGAAGGTGTCACGGACAAAGTGGTGACATCTTGCGGAAGTTGGGGGGGTGATGGATAAGTAGATTCGTAAAGGTGAAGGCAATTTAGGTGATGGCAGAGGATAGAATACAAAGATAGGAATCGACTTTAATACCAAATTGATTCAACATAAAATTGACCCCTAAAATCACACAAAAATTTGGAAAAAACTTAATAAAGCGCTGAATAACTATGTCACACAGGGAAGAGATGTCACATAGAGAATTGATCAGGATATACACTAGTATGGTACATACACAGAACTTTTATAGATTCAACGAAAACAAGAAAGAAATTTTACGAATTGAAAAGCATAATAATTCTACCATTAAAAGGACAATTACTAAAATCAAATTCATTTTGTTTAAAATATAAAATTTGCCTTTGTATTTGATTTTAGTAATTGTCTTATTTTAGGTGTTAACAATTTTTATATAATATGAGTTTAATGGGTGTATTTTAGTCTGATAGAAGTTCTTAATTTGACAAGAGTACATTGGAATATCGTGTTTCCCAATTAATGATATTTCTTTTCAAATTTAGTTGGTATTGAGTTTATAAAAGTGGCATGTTCTATGTAGTAATCAAATTTCGATTAATAAAATTTCCTCTTTAATTCTCTGTATGACGCTTGTTCCTATGTATGATAGTTATCTAGTGTTTCACAATTTCATCCTAGTATTCCGAATTTTTTGTGATTTGAGAATTCAATTTGGTGCTATATTAATTTGGTATGAAAGAAGAGACCTCCTTCTATACCAATATTGGAACCTTGATTTGAAAACAAATTTTAAAAAATACTGTCATATATCCTCCTCGTACTACAGTGCAAGAGAAACTTCAAATAGAAGAATCACTTGTTGTGTTCATTTTAATATTCATCTAGCGGTGATTGAAGGAACAGTAAAATTCTGTGTTACTTATTTCTCCTATGGCATTTTGTTTTACTGTTTTGTAAAGTTATTTCTATATATTTGATTAGACGTGTTGTAAGTGCTCTTAAGAAGAGCAAGTGTAATTTCCTTGTTCCACTATTTGCTTTGCAATTGTGGTCCCTTCTGGATGTTAACAATGTGGGATTTTTGTATCCTATATCCTAATTCTTCACCATGATAAAAATTCCTAAACTCATATAAAATTGGGTGGGCCATTGGAGGTCTAAATATAAATATTTTGGATTTACAGTGATCTTATTTTGTGCTGGATTGTTTTGATTACCATTATTCAATCCTTGCAAAATAAAAACATCTAATTTGATTTTTGAATAAAATTTTTAAGTTCATCTTAAAATGTTTTGTACACAAAATTCACCTCTATCTTGTGTGATCTCAATCTCAATTTATATCTCTCATTTACAACCTTTAAATTTTTTCTCTCTCTCACAGTGGGAACAATAGAGCCAATGTGGTCCGACCATTCCCGAGACCCCGCATTGGCAAGAGCTCCATGCACCAGAGCGCCCTTTTTTATCATCACAAATTCAAACTCATGTAGCATCTTTGGCTTGTGGGGTGGAGAAGATTATACTATGTAACACATAAATAGAATGACTTCAACATTGCACCAGACCACCACCAAAGCACTCAACCATATCACATGTGCTACATCTTATATGTTTTTTCTATTTCATGTGACAAACTATGCTTCAATTGTTGTGTATTCCCCAGTTTAAGGAAGAACATTAGGGGTATGATTATTTGAGGGATTTTAATTTCCTGAAAAGGGAGAGAACTACATACCCCTTCTTTGTTGAAAACTCTGATGGATTGTAGTCTGCAAATGATAAAAGACCACCATGTCCTTCACCTCTATAACCCAATATGATGCTCATCATTCATAACATTATATAGACATCAATACATTGGTACACAAGGTGACCAGCATGGCCACCTTGAAAAACCCAAAGAAGTCCCACCCAAAGTAGCAAGGGTGACGGCCAGCCAATGTCCTTGAGGAGACTCAACCACGTGAAGTTGTAGCAACTGGAGAAGTTAAACCAAAACTTCTACCGGCATTGTCATTCCAAATATATTCAAGATGGACAGGGCATCTCTACTCTTAGTCTCTTACATGTTGTTATGATCAACAAACAAGCCAAGGATGCAACATTTAAATAGATCGACGAGCTGTAAAGGGTCAAAGACAAGGGGGAGAGAATTAAGAGACCACAAGGAATCTTGTGACCTCAAGTGACAGATTGGAGGTTGAGGGGGAAGATGTTTGTGATAATGTCGATGTGGTGCTTGTTGAAGGTTATAATTAGCAATCGGGTGGCTTCGAAGAAGTGATGGAAGAAGATGGATTTGGCAGAGATGTGATGGATAGATAACAAGGATAATCGGTCCTTTCCAACCTTTTTATCTCTTTTTCCACCTTTCTTTTTCATCAAGTAATCAATCTTATGGCTTCATCCACTTATGCCTTCCTTCCCTTCATCCCCTTCTCTCCTTTTCTTTCCCTCCTCTCTTTATCCCTTCTCTTTAAGGTAACCATAGCCTGGAGTTAATAATATAATTTTACATTTTATATTTATCCATGAAGTTCCAAGTAGTTCTTAGCTATACAAACGTAATATTTCTCTATTTATTTTCTTTGACTAATAAAATGCTTTTTTTTATTCTCAACAAGATTGGGAAAGGAAGAATAGGTGAAGTAACATGGGTCCATCAAATTTAGTATAATTACAATTTTTTGGACTTGAACAGGACTGCTTTTAGTTGAATTGGTTAATCTGGTAAGGTTTTGAAAGTGGTTATTTCTCAAACAATGTTTGAAATCTCGAACTGAACAGAGGTTATGATCCTCAATGGCTCGAGTTAGTGTCATCGGTGTTGCATCAGTGTCAGAAGTATGCCAAAGGAAGGAAGAAAAGAAGAATAAGAGAAGGCAGTGGAGGAAGAAGAGTGGCCAAGCGTTGGTCGCTCCAAGGAGGATGAGGAGAAAGAAGTAGAGGTGGAGGAAGACGAACTTAGTGTACAGAACCCAATGAGTGGACAGATGCAGAAGGAGCAGGCCAAACTAGAAAAATAAGCTTCCTAGCAGTGGAAGGAGATCCCATATGAGTGGAAGTTGCAGGAGCAACAGCTGTGTGGAAGGCAAAACACATGTGTTTGGCATTAGGGCTTCGAAAAGGACGCACAAACAATGAAATCAATGTCTGCTCTACGTTGAGCAATGGTGTCACATGGCATGTGAGCGTTGAGTTCATCTCCAGGTCTATCAAAGGGGAGAAGATGTGTTGAATGGTTGAAGACATGGAGGAAAGAAGATTTGTCTGTTAATGTATCAAGGTACTGAGACCTTCCTGCATGCCGGTCAGCACAGAACGAAAAGTTTTGCCTGTGCGAACTGCCATGGCTCAAGGTTTGAAATGTCGGTCTCAACAATGATCGCGTTTGAGGAAGAGGCTATATACAATAAAAATCAAATAGTATACACACAAAAAAAAATTAGTTAAGTCAACCATAGCTTTAAACTCCTTAAAACATTTGAATAATTAAGCCTCTTGTCTTGCTAAATAGTGTAATTCTCGTTTCTCGTTCAAAACCTTGCCAAATCAAAATTGCGCAAAAGCTCAAGCTTAAAAAGACTATATTATGCAAAGACCGAATAAGGAAGTGGTAGAGTGAATCTATGGTCTTTTTTTGTTTATTTACTAGAATTTCGTTGAATAGCATTAGAAAAAAGAATAAATAGAAAAGAAATTGAATGGTTATCATTCTAATTCACTTTTGAAGTAAAAGCATAAACTATGGATTAAGTATGAGCATTCAAATTGTTCATAAGAGGGACTGCATTAATTTGATAACTCCAATCGTCAATTTTAAGGACACAACCGTGTGTATGGCATACCAAGGCTTAACCCAACACCTAGATGCACCATTCTAAAGTATGCACCATGAAACTTTGAGAAATAGTAGAAAAAAGATTAAGGACATGATCAAAAATCAATTTGGGTTCATGCTTGAAGTGTCGACAATAGAAGTTATACATCTTCTCAGACAACTAATTGAAAAGTAGTGGGAGCAAAAGCAAGATCTACACATGTTATTCATTGACTTAGAAAAAACTTATGATAAAGTCTCAAAGAAATTATATGGAGAATTCTAAAAAAGAGAGGTGTTAACATAACATATATTGAACCAATAGGGTTACATCAAGGATCAGCTCTAAGTCTCTATCTTTTACACTAAACATGGACGACTCAACACATTTAGTACCGTAGTGCATTTTATTTGTAGATGATATTGTTTTAGTATATGAGACACGTGAAGAAGTAAATGTTGAACTAGAATCTTGGCGGAAAATACTAGAAATGAAAAATTTTAGGCTTAGTAAAGTAAAGACAGAATATATGAAATTTAAATTTAGCAATATTAGACGTAATGAGATAATTGTTAAGATAGAAGATGACGAGTTGTTTGGATTGAGAGGTTTAAGTATTTAGGATCTTTTTTTTAAAATGATGGAGGGATTGAAAGAGATATCTTACATAGAATACAAGCAGGATGGTTGAAATGGAGGTTAGCGTAAGGTGGATGTATGGACATATAAGGCATGAGCAGAGATGATGATATTAAAATGGATGTATGAACATATAAGGATAAATCAGAATAAAAAATGAGAGCATTAGAAAGAAAGTCAAAGTTGCATCTATTGAGGAAAACTCTGAGAGACACGTTTAAGATGATACAGACATGTACCTAGACGGCCAATAAATATCCGATTAAGCGATATGAAATTATGACAAATACGCACATCAAACGAGAAAGAGAAAAACTAAAATAGACTTGGTTAGCAACAATAGAACAAAATAAAATTTATTTAAATATAAATGATGATATAGTAAGGGATAGGGCGTAATGACATAGAAGGATCCATATAACCGACCCCACCTAGTAGGATAAGGCTTGTTGTTGTTGTTGTTGTTGTTGTTAACCGTAGTAGTCATTTATTCAATAAGATAACAAATAAGAAAATATAGAACCGGATCTTATAATTTCTATTGACTTAGCAAACTCTTATAAAGTCTCTAGAAGGTGGATCTTAGAGAGGATACGAATCTCTAGTAATTCCACTAATATCATAAAAGAAACATACCCTAATATTATTACTAGTGGTAAATCTCCTGATAGCGAGAATAAAAGATTTTTCAATAGTTATGGGCTTATATTAAAAGTCATCTCTAAGTCTACTTGTTTGCATTAGTAATAAATGAACCAGACAACCACATAAAAGATAAGCTTCTTTAATGTAAGTCATTTATAGAACTTTTTATATTTTGAGTGTTATTAGATTAAAATTTCAAGCTTGAATTAAAGATAAAATTTTATGAGCTAAAGGTCTTAAAATCAGTAGAACCAAAATTTAATACATAAAATATAGTTTCAGCAATAAGAAATGAATCAATTTTAAAATGGATAGTCAAGAAATTCAGATAACTAAGAGTTTAACATATCTTTGATCCATCATTCAGCAAAAAAAAAAATGGTAAAGATAATATTAATAGGAGTAAGACTAAGTGGTTTGCGATTGCTAAATGATTTTTAGGCTAAAAGGAAAATTTTATAAGATTGTAGAGAAACCAACCATACTTTATGGGTTAGAGTGTTGGCCTATTAAGACATAACACACAAAAATTTAATGTAGCAAAGATGAGAATAACTTAAAATGAGTATGTAAAGCTAAAAAAAATAAAAAAAATTAATATCCAAGAGCAATTAGGTATAGTTCAAACAGATGATAACATGAGAGAAAATAAATTACATGGTATAAACATATTCAAAGGTGACGAATAACTTATATATAGAAGAGTCATCTATCAGAGCACATAAACCTGTAAAAGAGAGAGCAAAGAAATATAACCCAAGATTTGAAATTTCATTCCAAATTGAGTTTCAGTCTCCAACCAGAACAAGATGTTAGGGAAATGAAACTTCAATTGATAACTCAATGTGATCAAGTTGGTTTGTTAAATGATTTGATGTGGTCAAGTTTGTTGGTTTAGGTTCAATGGCTCGAAAGGCACACACAGGTAGTTTCAAAAGACAAAGGGAGAAAGAGGTTATGTGAAACAAACTCACAAAGCTTGGCGTTTTTGAGGGACTAAAGACCTGAGGCAAGTTGTACTCTGAGGTAAACTCAGAATGCAAGGAAAGAAGGATGACATATGGATCAAGAAAGTAGTTTAGGGCATCCGAGGTACTGATTACTTAACACAAGGTGTACTCTGGGGTGGCCCAAAGCAAGTAGTCTCGCATGCGAGGGAAGAAGAATAGAAGGTGGAGCTTAATGTATTTGAGAAACTAAAGGATTGACATGAGGTGAACTCAAGGGCAAAAAGGCACGTCAATAAAGTTAAAGAGACCTAAAGGCATGAAATTTGTGAGGAATTAAGAGTGACGTAAAATCTTGGGCTTTTGCTTTTGGGTAGTATCATTGGGGATGATGTGGTTAAGTAGGTAGGGGTAGACTATTAACTAGTGGTTTAGCTGAAGCATTCGATTAAGGAACATCAGGTCCTGATTCAAAGTTTGCAACTTAGCTCTATCCCGGAACTTTAGATAGGCTAACAAGGGCACAAAAAGTTGAGTGGAAGTCCACAAAATCCAATCGACTGGAGGGCGAACTCAAATGATGGAAGTTTAGTAAAGCCAAATGTGAGGGTTCAATGAACATAATATTTTTGTCTAAGCAATAGTCAACTACATTAGTTTCCAGTTGACTAGAGGCATGAGTAGTCAACTTAAAATTTAATCCAGTCAACTGGCAATATAGTAGTTAGCTATCAACGATTGCATTTGCCCAATCAGACAATTGAAGGTAGGTCAAATAAAGTCATTAGAGACCTATTCATAAAAGCTTTTGAAGAGCCCATAAAATCATTATTAAAATTGCTTTAAACAAGTGTCTACATTGCTTAAAGGCCTCCAAGGCTTGAACAAGGTTGAATGCTTCAACTCAAGATCTTAGTAAGCCTATCGTTCTTAGCTTTATATTTTATCATCTTTGAGAGGAGAGTTTTATGTGTAAATATCCTTTGTATGAATTATAAAAGGATTGCCCCATTACCTCTTATAAAGGGGTAGGTATAATGGAATCTTTCAAATGTGACTCACTGACAAGTAATCTATACTTAAATGAACAACCAAACGCACACGAAGACCCTATGTGAAATTGGCATTTATTTGTGTTTGTTCTGCAAAAAATATTGATTAAGGGGTGTCGACTATGCTCCCCTCCCCCTCTAGTCGAGTTGCAGTCTTCTCCAGACAAGGCCATTGATCCAAATACATGATGTGCCAACTAGCATGGGTGAGAGTACTAGTGGTTGTTTCCCCCTAGGTGAAGGAGGAGAAAACTTGATGCAGAGGAGGAGGAGGATCATGAGTGGCAAGGGAGGAGAAAACCCAATACAGAGGATGAAAACTTCACATTTCTAGAAGTATCATGGAATGATCGAAAACCTCACCATGTCTTGCATCGTCGCAATGCTTTTGTCTTTCATAAACTACATGAAGGAGGTGGGTCATCGTTGAATACCCTATGAAAGCCTCAAAGATGCATTATGTGAGGGCTCACATGGTCGTTGTTCGAGGAAGCTTACATGAAGCTTCCCCTTCATGATAAATGAACCATTCAAGCTTTTTACAATGAAGGATAAGCTTTTGATTTGGAGCATCCCTCAATAATGGTTCAAAACTTCTCCCAAAAGAAGCATGATGTGATCCGAAGTCTATAAAGACCAAGGCAAGTTGTGTAATGAGGGTTTTGGGCTTTTCACATGTCGATTGGGAAGCAAAACATCTTGTTCCATCCGTGCCAACTAGCACAAAACTATATTTAAAACCTTGATATACCCTTATATTAAGCTCAATGGAGGAACAAGGCGAACCCAAATAATTGGGGCAAACACAATTTGATGATGATGCGAGGAGTACGAACTTGATTACCCTTATAAAATGTCAATAAAAGAGTGGGTTAGGTGATTAAGTACCCAAATTTTCAGGTACTACTTGTACCCAAACAACTACCTATTATTCAAATCCATTTAAATATTCACTTTTTTGTCTTTATTCTACTACCTAAACCCTATCCAAATACGTTAGCAAACTTGAAACTGATTACAAATAATATAACTACCTGAACCTGAACACGATTACAAATATAGTAATAACTATCTGAATCTGAAATAATAGGGTCAGGGGTACAGGCAGATACTCTACTCTAAGGTATTTGTTACCGCCCCTAGAAATGACTAAATTAATTTTCCTCTTTCATTTTTTTTCTGGAAAAATAAGAATGAACTAAATGTCGATTGTGCTGGTAAAAACGAGTATGAGAACAAAAATATCACATAGAAGTGAGGAGTTGTGGACTTAGTTATTCAGATGACTATAGTAGGATAATCAAAGAAAATCATTTGCAGAAAATCAAAGCAAGTCATTCAGGGAGTGGACAATCGCAGTACTTACCCAACAATCCAGAAAGCCCCAATCAAGGGTACGGCGCCGCACAACAACCCGGACAAAATACCCAATCCCTGGCGGATCCAGTGCAGGGTATCCCCCAAATTATCCTACAACAAAGAGAGGCACGTATTTCACGATCAATCAAGACCAGATCTCGCAGAAGACCCTAAATCCCGTGCGATCAGATAGTTCCTAGAAGCTTATGGAGACACGAGACTCAGAGCAATTTGACCGGGTACCTTATCCCAGGAGGCCTCGGGATCGAGCAATTTGAGTAACTTGGAGGATGGGGTGTGATCGTTCTGCTGCTCCAGCGAAGTAGCCTTGTTCGATTTCGTCTTCTTCATGATCGAAAAAAAAAAATGGCCGCCTCGCCTGGATCGGATATACTGGTGGACGGTAAGAGCCCTAGGATTTGCTTTAGCGTCACCGGAAGATTCTACTCCGTCGGCGGTCTTCTCGAGGAATTGGGCTGGGAAAACTGGAGAGACGACGAGGCGTTCGATCGCATATGATAAGTATGATAATGTTTAGAAACGAATTACTAAAAAAGCAAATCGGGAAAGCTGAACAACATATGTACGGCGTTTCACATGGCGCACCTGAAGTTCTGAAATTTGCCGTCATATTTTGTTTTTTTATCAAAAAGACACGCCTAATTTCAATATTATCCCTTCCACCAGCAGCTATATTATCAATTCATTTTTCTAATTATCCGAGCGAAAAAATAACGTTGAACATTGGAGTCTGAATTATCCTCCGATTATGGTACCAGTTTTTTAATAATTAAAAGATTTAAGATTTGAATCTTAATTGTTAAAAGATTTTTTCTTTAATAAGAAATGGGTCTAATAATGATGGCCGTTTATATAGACTTTCATGAATATTTTTTGATTTATTTTAATAATTGATAAAAAAAATTATTGGACTGAATTGATAATTTTAGAATTATTTGATGCCAACTACAAACAAATGTATTGTGAACTCTCAAAATCAATCCTACTGATTTCTCAAATTCAATAATGCAATAGTACTAAATTTTGAAAATCAACATTAAAATGGTGTCATAATCAACACCATATGTTCTGATTTTCCAAATTCAACAACACGATATTGTTGGACTTTAAAAATCAATACTAAAGTGGTGTTCAACCTTTAAAATCAGTACTTTAATATTTTCATTTCTCAAACCTGCAATATAATGGTGTTGAACTTGAAAATCAATACCAAAACGATACTGAATATTGAAAACTAGTATCACAATGCTTTAATTTCTGGAACCTATTAACACAATAGTATTAATTTTAAAAATCAGTACCAACGTACTGTTGAACCTTCAAAACTAGCAGTATAGTATTCTGATTTCTAGAACCCAGCAACATACTATTATTGAACTTTAAAATTATCAACACCAAACTGGTATTAAACTTTCAAAATTAATACCATAATATTTTAATTTCTCAAACCCAACAACATAATATAATAGTGCTAAACTTTAAAAATCAATACTAATATCTTGTTGAACCTTCAAAATCAGCACTACTAGTTTTGATTTCGCAAACCATAGCATTCCGAATCCAATTCAAAGGTATGGGGTTTTTGCATTATCCCTTAGTTTCAGTATGCCCTAAAGCATCAGTTTCATTAAATTGCCAAAGAACTATAACTTTATATAGGAGACTCAGAATTAGGGGTGGAAATTTAAATTTGAATATCTAAAACTCAATCCGACCCGATCGAGTATTACCCAATTGAGTCGGATAATTATTTTAAAAAGTCAAGTTCAGATATTACTAAATTTTTTGTTGTTGAGGAGTAGGGGTCAAATAAAATTTTTCTTACTTAAAATTTAATCGAATGCCCGCTCGTTATTATATGTTACCTTTCTTATTTCACAAGGAACAAACATTTTTGTATAAAATTTTTTTGTTGTTGAGGAGTAGGGGTCAAACATTTTTGTTTCTTTTTCTTTATCATCAAAGGAAAACACACTCCACACTTTTATTTGTCTTCTTATTATTATTATTTAATATAATCAACTTATAAATTTGTGTAAATTTCAGATGTTGAATTTGCAAGATAAATGTGATATCCTCCATGAAAATTCAATTGATTAGTAATGCTGATTGTGAGAACATAGATAAAAATGTTGATGCTACAATAGAACTTGAAAATAATTGCAATGATAGGATGATGAAGTTGATCCTAACTCTATAAAAAAAAAGTAAGAAAGAATATGTGGTTAAGTGACAATTTTGGGATCATTTCGCGAAATTCTTTTGTGAAGTGAATAAGGTTCAAAAGGCTAGGTGCAAGTATTGTTCTAGAGTTACTAAGGCTGATCCAAAAAATATGCATGGAACTAAACCTACCAAGAACCATTTTGAGTCTTGTAAAATGAAAAGTATTGAAATTACAACTGGTCAAACTTGAATTTCACTTCAACCAGCAAGAATTGGGTATAAAGAGACCCATGCATATGGCGCCTTGGAAATTTGACCAAAGCAAAATTAGAGAAGCATTGTGTCATTGGTTAATTGCAGATGAGCTAGCATTCCAAACTGTAGATAATGCTGGATTTAGATATTTCATGTCCATTGCATGCCCGATGTTGTGAATCCCTTCACGGAAGATAATAGCAAAAGATATTTATAACATGTACTTCACTGAGAAGATGAGGCTCAGTGGTGGCCTTGCAGTGTTGTAGTATTTTTGGTAGGTCATTTAGAAAAAAAAATCTTGCAAAGATAAAAATGATGAAACTTATTCCAAGATCCAGTCTTAGATTAGTAGTGCAATAAGAAAATAAGATAATAAATCAGCTCAAATGGTGTTGTGTCAATTTCGAGAAAAAAAAATTAATGAATTAACAAATTTGTCAGTAGAGATTATTAGACCAATCCTGACTTATAGTAAAAATTTAAAAATATAAAAAAGGCACAAGAATTTAATTTTAAAAAAATAGACGAAAAAATGACGAAAAATGTTCGAACGGTAGTTGTATCGATTCAGAGTGGCTCTACTCTGCTACCAACAATTATAGGATCGATACTTGCTAGAGGGGGTTGAATAACACTCATAACTTTTTTGTACTTTTTGGAAAATAGTCGATCAGAATCACGCAACAGAAATAGAAAGTAAAATAAAATAAATACTAACAAGTGTTAGTTTTACTTGGTTTGGAGCCTGTGAAGACTCCTACTCCAAGGCTCGTGGTCGTTGATCACTTCCGTTGGTCAATTCACAATCAATTCGGAAATTCCAATTACAAGGATGAGTACAATAAAAATATAATTTGAATGTTTTACAATAATTATACTGATGACTTTTGGAATTTAGAGAGTCTTGCTTTTGGTCATCAGAGTCGCGTCGCGGAGTCGCAGGATCATCCTTGAAGCAGCGCGCAAGAGAAGAAACATAAGAATGAGTTATTGTTGATGCACTGTTCGAAGAGGGCATTTATAAGCTATTTAAGGCGCCTTCAACCTCCTTGAAGGCCCCTTCAGCTCAGATCTTATCCCCATAACTTTGGTCGTCGATAACATCTGCTTTCCATAAATTTTATCTCTTCAAATGTGCCTTCAAACGAATGGAAGACACCTTCCATCTCAGCTCCAAGACACCTAGAAGGCGCCTTCATGCCTCTCCCCGTGGGCTTTCGGCCAAGCCTCCCGAGGCACCTCCAGCACCCCTAGAGGCGCCTTGAATACTATTCATCCGAGCATTTTATGTCCTTTTCGCTCCCTGTAAGATATGTTAGTCCAAAATGTTGGATCGGATGAGTGCGATAGAGGGGGGAGGGGGTGAATATCGTGTTTTTAAAACTTTTCTTTTACTCTAGAAAACAGAGTTGTGCAATGGAAAGTAAAAAGAGACTCGTTCGGTTACTTGGTTCGGAGCCTAGATCGACTCCTACTCCAAGGCCCGCGATCTTTGACCGCACCGATGGGCAATCCACTAAGATTCTTCTTCCCGAAAACCTCGAAAAGAAGCAATGCGTACAGTATGTGATGATATAAGATAGTAACAATCCTACTATCTTATATGAATTTAAGTGCAATACAAATAAAGTATACCGATAATCGTAAGTGAAGGTTAAAGCTCGGTCGGTACTTCCGGACGGAGTAGCTTGAAGAGTCGTAGAGAACTTGTAGCACGGTCCGCTTGCAGAGAAGAGCTTTGAGATGATCAGTAAGTGTTGTATAGCCTCAGACCTCGAGCTTCAATTTATAAAATCTTTGATGTTCGGTCGACTGAACCAACTCCCTTCCTTCCTGGCTGAGATCCGATGCTGATTTGATCTTCGGCATTAGCTGTCCATTAAGGATTTGGTCGATCGATCCTCTTTTTCGGTCGAACGAACAGACTCCTTCCCTGTTCGTCAAAATTTGTCGAGATCCACATTTAATGTGACATTAATGTTGATTGGTTCGGTTGACCGATCTTACTGTTCGGTCGACCGATCTTACTGTTCGGTCGACCGATCAGCTCTTTTTCCTTTTACTTCTGATCGATGCTGATGAACTGGCCTGTGCCGAGTCATCATGTTTCGGTCGACCGATCTTACTGTTCGGTCGACCGATCAATCTTTGATCGGACTCGGTCTGTTCTGGTCTGATCTAATCACTGCTTTGATCTCTCCTTGTTCGGTCAACCTATTCACCATTTCGGTCGACCGATCCAGCCGGACCTATAAAACAGTGTTAGACAAAACATCATGCAAAACAGATGTTAGCACAATAATATTATAATGCATGAGTAATATAAAAGACAGTAGAACTGTCTTGATCTCAACTTGAAAACCCTCCCAGTTTCTTCAGTTGGATCAGCGACCTAAGGTTGTTCACTTCGGAAGCCGACCTTATTGTCGCTCCTCCAGTTATTTACCTCAACCTACCTGCCAAACTTAGATCCTCCAGATCTAGTTTGGACTTTTCACTTAGCTTTGATGAACTCGCCAGGACTTTTCTCTTAATCTTCGATCCTCCAGACCTCTCAATCACACCGCCAAGCGTCGAGTATGTTGGATCGAGATGCACTAGAGGGGGGGGGTGAATAGCGCTCGTGGCTTTCACTCGTTTCGTATTCAGAAATCATTCGAGAGTTTAAGTAGCGGAAATAAAAGAACAGAAGAACAATCACACAGAACGACCCAAGAATTTACTTGGTTCGGAGCCTAGGGTGACTCCTGCTCCAAGGCCCGCGATCGTTGATCGCTTACTGTGGGCAACAACTATATCACACAAAATGTTTACAAATATGTATTACAATAGGTGCAATAATAAAAATTTATACCGACGACAATAATCGGAATCTCGGAGCTTCGGGTCGTCGGGGACTTGCAATAGCACTTTAAGGCGTCTTTTGGAGCAGCACGTTGATGAAAGATCGTGTTTTTAACTTGTTAAAGAAGGAGCTGCTCGAACCCCTCTTTTATATAGTGCTAGAGGCGCCTCCAACACCATCCAAGGCGCCTCCAATACCCCGAGTTAGATGCGTGGATCAGCGCTGAAGAATTCTTCTCTGATCCACTTGGAGGTGCCTCCATACCCATCCAAGGCGCCTCCAAGCATTGGTCCAAGGCGCCTCCAGCTCTGTCTGAGGCGCCTCTAAGTCTGCTTCATAGACTCCTTCTGGCTTGCACCCGAGGCGCCTCCAAGCACCATGGAGGCGCCTCGGACACTGTTCATCTGAGGCCAAGTGTACTCTTTTGTCCCTGCAAAATGTGTTAGTCTACAAAATACACACATACCCTGCAAGACAAAGTTAGTACACATATAAATACATAATTACAAATATTTGACAGTCGTCGGACTGTCCGGTTCTGACTTCGAATTTCCGACCGGAAACCCTAGGTCGAACCGACGCCTACTGTTCTCTTTTCCGGGGAACGCGCTCTCACCTACTCCTCTAAGGAGAGTTACATGTTGCCAATATGATCCTCCAAATCGACTGAACTTTTGCTCAGCGTCCGATGCTTCCGGTCTTCATGCTAGACATCCGGTCCACGACCCTTCCAGACTTCTACCCGGTTCGCGACACCAGAATTTCAACCTAGGGTTACCGACCCCTAGGATTTTTGCCCAAAGCTTCGACCCGCCAAGACTTTACGCATAGGGTTACCACCCCCTATGACCTAGGGTTACCACCTCCTAGAGTTTTCCACTTGCCTAACCGCAGCTAGGACTTTCCTGAAACACTCATCCATACACATTAGATCACAATTAAACTTAATTTTGAATCCCTTTGTCATTATCAAAACTTGAGTTCGATCGTCGGATGCTTCTCGCACCAAGAATCTCCCCCTTTTTGATTATGGCAACCGAAATTCAAAGTTAAGTAAAAAATGCAATAAAGATAAACATAAATGAGCACAAGCATAAATAAAACATAAGCATATTAAAGCTCCCCCTTAATAGAAGCTCCCCTTTAAAAAAAATTCTTTTTATTTTGAATTTTCTTTAATTTCCTTTGAATTGCCTTATACTCTCCCCCTTTGCCATATATCAAAATAAATAAGAGAGAAAAATGAGTATAGAAGTAAACACTTAGCTTTTTAAAATTAACTTTCTTGTAAACCTTTAGCTAAGTTAGAGAAGAAAATTCACCATATATTTGGAAACATAACTTTTTCTCTAAATTTGAGAAATACTTTCATCTAAGATAAAATTATTTTGACTTTGAAAAATAACTTAGCTAATTTTGTGATATCAAAACACTTAGTTAAATTTTTGAAGAGCAGTTTTTGAAAAGATACTTAGTTAAATTTGTACAATACCGGTTAGTTAAGCTTTTGAAAATAATTGCCTTTTGAAAAATTGAGCTCTTTAAAGGATTTTTCAAATCTTTTGAAATTGATTTTTTAAAGAATTTTCAAATAATTTTTGAAATTATTTTAAAAGTATTTTCAAATAATTTTTAAATGATTTTGAAATAATTTTCAAAGTATTCTGAAATAACTTCTTTTCAAATGATTTCGAAGTAATTTTTAAAGTATTTTTAAATAATTTTTTCAAATGATTTTGAAGTAATTTTCAAAGTATTTTTAAAATATTTTTCAAACAATTTATTAAAGGATTTTTAAAAGATTTTTTAAATAATTTAAAGGATTTTTTAAAAGTTTTTTCAAATAATTTTAAGGTTTTTTTAAAGATTTTTCAAATAATTTTAAATATTAGTTAATTAATAAGTTGAATTAATTAAACTAATTGAGTAAATTGAGTTAATATTTTGAATTAATTAAATTAATTACTAATTTCAACCTAGATCTATCTCACCCGATTCTAAGTTATCAATCAGGTAATCTTAAGTAGTTTTGTGAGATGATTATCTTTAATTTAGGTTATGTCTAAGGATTAATTTATATTTGAGTTAAACTTAGGTTTTCAATTAGTCAATTAAATATACATTTCAAAGATTGGTTCCCAGTCAGTAGCGATGCATTAGGCCTTCTTGGGTATGAAAACATCCACCACTTTCTAGACAGAGTCACTCAAAGAAATTACATATTTAATCTTCTTTTTGAAACCCCTAGATTTAACTAACAAGTGTAAATTATGCCTAGGTCCTTAAATTATCCTAAATCTAAACATGCATAAAAAAAATAAATAAACAAACATCAATCAGTTCTATCTATTGGTAAAGATGGTCTTTCTATTGTCTCCCCCTGGATCATAGCCTCGATATGGTCTATCAAGGTAATGGATCTGATCCTTGGGGACCCAATATTGCCCAAGTCCAACTTGATTAACCAAGTTTGACTTGGGGACCCATGCTTGAATTATGTTTCTATTATTTCTATTAACTAAGGATATATATGATTTATATTTACTTTTGATTTTGAATCCAAGTCCAGACTTGTTGAAAACGACTCGCTGTTTTCCAAGAATCAGATCCAAATTCTTGGAACTCATGGTGAACCGTTCCAACGTGTCCTTGAGTTCTTTAATTTGAGTTTTCAAATTGGAGTTTTCTTCCTCAAGTTGTTCGACTTGAGTTGAGTTTCCAATTTGAACTGACTCAGTTAAAAAACTCAAGTAAGTCGCTTCCTTAAGGGTTGTTACCTCCTTTTAGAGTGATTTGACCTGAACGTTGGATTTAGCCAACTTTTTTAACAAGTAAGGTACTAATTCTTACAATTCATCTAAATGAGTTTTGGCGAGTAGGGCACTTACAGTAGGGTTCGGTCTTTCGAAAACGGATGCGGATCCGTGGCTTCGCTCGAACTCGATTTCTGAATCGGTTTCGATAATGTTCGCTTGCACTGGTAACACGAGGAAGCTCGTCGGTTCTTCTTCATCAGTCTCGGATTCATCTGATGACTCAGACTAAGTCGCCTTCAACACCTTCCTTCTTTTCTTCTTGTTTGGACAATCTAGCTTGTAGTGCCCCTTCTAGTTACAGCCGTAACAGGTGACTCCAGACTTGTCCTTCGTGTTTGTTTGAGTCGCTTTTTTCGACTTGCATATCTTTCGTATGAGCTTTATCAGTTTAGAAACAACTTTGTCATCATCCTCTGCGTCTGATTCATCTTTGGACTTGGGTTTTGTTTTGCGCCTCGACGTCGGTTCGCGCGTTCTGCTGGTACCTGCAACCAAAGCAACACTTTCTCGACCGGGCGTGCATTAGTCTGCTCATGCAATTCTAATTCAGAAAAACATTCGTCTAATTTGATTGAAGAAAGGTCCTTAGAAACCTTGTAAGCATCAACCATGGATGCCCACAAGGTGTTCCTCGGAAAAGCGCTAAGCGCGTACCTTATTATATCGCGGTTTTCTATTCTTTGGTCGATTGCGTGAAGGCCATTTAGGAGGTCCTGGATGCGCGCATGGAGTTGGCTAGCCGTCTCACCTTCCTGCATTTTAATATTGTATAATTTATTTAAAATTAAATCGCGCTTACTTACTTTAGCATCGGAGGTGCTCTCGTGCAGCTCGATTAGTTTGTTCCACAACTCTTTCGCACTTGAGAATGGTCCGACTCTGTTCAGTTCTTTTTTTGTCAAACCACATTGTAGCATGCAAGTCGCTTTGGCATTAGCTTCCACCTTTTTCATGATGCTGGTGTCCCAGTTGATGCAGGAAACCAGTTCTCCGGTGTCGTTGCGTGGAAGCTCGAGACCGGTCTGGATAATAATCCACATCTCGACTTACGTCTTGAGATGGTATTCCATCCGGTTCTTCCAATATCCGAAATCATCTCCGGAGAAGAGCGGGGGTCAAGCAGTGCTAGGACCTTCTTGGAAAGCCATTAAAATCGATGACAAAGAAAAAATAAAAAAAATGTCCCAGGACTTGGTCCTGGATTAGCAGTGCGGTATGAAATAGAAAAAGAACGAACTCGAGTGGTATTGCACCAACTTCGAGCAAAAATCGATTTGAATAAAAAAACTAGATCGGAATATAGCAATTATACTAATTCTGATCGACTCTGAAAATTTAAAAACACCACGAAAAATTTGCTTGACTGGTGGTTACACCAAATCGAAGCGACCCCGCTCTGATACCAATTGTTGGATCGAGATGCGCTAGAGGGGGGTGAATAGCACTCGTGGCTTTCACTCGTTTCGTATTCGAAAATCATTCGAGAGTTTAAGCAACGGAAATAAAAGAACAAAAGAACAATCACACAGAACGACCCAAGAATTTACTTGGTTTGGAGCCTAGGGCGACTCCTACTCCAAAGCCCGCGATCGTTGATTGCTTACTGTGGGCAACAACTATATCACACAAATTGTTTACAAATACGTATTACAATAGGTGCAATACTAAAAATTTATACCGACAACAATAAATTTATCAAGCAAGGGATCCTACTGTGCTTGTGAGATGCTGGCTCTTAGAACTATAGGATCATGCAATTCTATGGTAGAACCTAGCTATTCCAGAAAGAGAAAAAAAGTTTGAAATAGGTTTTGAAAACAAAATTTGAAATGGGAATGTTTACAAAAATAATTTGAAAAACTACTAAGTAATATTTTGAAAGCATGTTAAGAAACCTATTCTATAAAACACAACCCTAATTGTCTTCTTAGGTTACTAAATTCTGCTTCAGGTAATGGTTTAGTAAAAATATCTGCCAAGTTAGATTTTGATTCAATATAATTAAGTTCAATATTCCCTTTGGACACATGATCCCTAATGAAGTGATGTTTAACCTCTATATGTTTAGTTCTAGAGTGATGAACTGGATTTTTAGTTAGGTTTATAGAACTTATATTATCAATGTAGGTTTTTACATTCTTATAATCTAAATTAAAGTTTTTTAATGTATGGGACATCCATAGCAATTGAGCTACGCATTCGCCCATCGCTATGTATTCAGCTTCAGTGGTAGATAAGGCCACACATTATTGCTTACGGCTAAACCAACTAACTAAAGATGATCCTAGCAATTGACATCCTCCACTAGTACTCTTTCTAACTTACATCCAGTATAATCCGAATCAGAATACTCAACTAAGTCAAATTGTGAAGTTCTAGGGTATCACATTCCTACACTAATAGTTCCTTTTAAATATTTAAAAATTCGTTTAACCAAGGATAAATGTGACTCTTTTGTACAAGTTTGGTATCGGGCGCACATACTTACTGCAAATAAAATGTCAGATCTGCTTGCAGTTAAGTAGAGTAAACTTCCTACCATGTTTCTATAATATTTTAAGTCAACGGGTGTACCATTTTCATCACTATCAAGATTAATGTTACTTGCCATAGGTGTTTTAAGTTCTTTAGAGTTTTCCATACCAAATTTTTTAAGAAGGTCTTTTGTGTACTTAGTTTGATGTACATAGTTACCATCTTTAGTTTATATAATTTAAAGACCTAAAAAATAAGTTAATTCACCAACCAAACTCATTTCAAATTCATTTTCCATTAAAGTTACAAATTCCTTTAAGAATTTTGAGTTGGTTGAACCAAATACAATATCGTCAACATAAACTTGAGCTATGAAAATGTCTAAGTTAAAGGTCTTAATAAAAAGTGTAGGATCAATTTGCCCTTCTTTAAACCCTTTAGATTTTAAAAAACTAGATAGTCTTTTATACCAATCCCTAGGTGCTTATTTTAGTCCATATAATGTCTTTTTTAGCTTAAAGACATAGGTTGGGTTTTCTATATCCTCAAAACCGGGTGGTTGACTTACGTACACTTCTTCCTTAATATGTCCATTTAAAAAAACGGATTTAACATCCATTTGGTATAACTTGAAACCTTTAAATGCTACGTAGGTGAGCAACATTCTAATTGATTCAAGTCTGGCTACCGGGGCATAAGTTTCGTCGTAATCTAGTTCTTCGACCTGACTGAATCCCTTGGCTACTAAACGAGCTTTATTCCTTAAGATTTCACCTTGATCATCTAATTTATTCCTAAATATCCATTTGGTGTCTATGACTGTCTTACCTTTTGGTCGAGGTACTAAATCTCAAACCTAACTCCTTTCAAATTGATTTAACTCTTCTTGCATTGCAATTACCCAGTTAGGTTCTGTTAATGCATCATTTATGTTTTTAGGTTCAATTTTAGATATTAATACTATTTGACTTAGGTTTCTAAAAGCATATCTGGTTTGAACCCTTAATTCAGGATTTCCTATGATTTGATCAACTGGATGATTAGGGTTAGATTTAAAAATTCGTGGATTAGAATTTTTAGATTGTTTGGTTTGTGTTAATTTTTCTTCTTCTTCTTGATCAACAGAACCATGTTGATTAATTGAAATGTTGTCATTTTCATTAAAGGTTACATTGGTGGTTTTCTCAATTTTCAAAGTAGATTTATTATAAACCCTATAGGCTCTACTTGTAGATGAATAGCCAAGAAAGATTCCTTGGTCAGTTTTCGAAGTAAATTTTCCTAAGTAATCCTTAAGGTTTAAAATATACACATGACAACCAAAGACTTTAAAATATTTTATATTATGAATTTTGTTAAAATAAATTTCATAAGATGTTTTATTTTGATCTTTATTAATTATAATTCGATTTTGGACATAACAAGTTGTATTAACAGCTTTAACTCAAAAATATTTAGGTAGATTGTATTCATTTAACATTGTTCGTGTAACTTCTTGTAAAGTTCCATTCTTGCGTTCAACTAGGCCATTTTGTTGTGGAGTTTTAGGGCACAAAAACTCATGGTGATAACCATTTTCTAGGCAGAAATTAGTAAAATTTTGATTTTTGAATTCTCCTCCATTATCACTTCTTATTTTCTTGATTTTAATTTCTTTATCGTTTTCTATTTGTTTACAGAAGTTTCTAAAAGTTTCAAAAGTTTCATTTTATTAGATAAGAACTTAACTCAAATATATTTAGAGTAGTCATCAATAATGACTAAGTAATAAAGACTTCCATTTAGTGATTTTATTCCATGAGAGTCAAATAAGTCTAAATGTAAAAGGTCAAGAATTCTATTGTTTCTAATTTGATTAGTAAGTTTATGAGTTGATTTAATTTGTTTTCCTTGTTGACAAGAATTACAAAATTTATTTATAGGATTTTCTAATTTTGGCAAGCCATTGACTAATCCACATTTGTTTAATTTTAGTAAATTTCTAAAGTGGGTGTGAGCTAATCTCCTATGTCATAGCCAAGTTTCATCATGATTTGATAAAAAAACATTTGGGTAGTGTTTTAGGTAGATGAATTGAATATATATTTTTATCTCTAAAGCCTTTTAATGATATATTAGATGAGTCATTGTAACTTATCAAGAATTTAGAAGACAAAAATTTAACCTTAAATCTTGAATCACAGAGTTAACTTATACTAAGCAAATTAGAATGAAAATATTCAACAAGTAAAACTTTTTTAATTGAAATGTTAGATTATAATTGAATTTCATCTGTACCAATTACCTTTAGTTTGTCATTGTTTCCAAAGGCAACTGACCCTAAATTTTTAAATTTGATAATGGTAAATTTGTGTTGATCCCCAGTCATGTGTCTGGAGCAGCCGCTGTCCAAGATCCATTTATCCAAAGCTTTGAATTCTTACACAAAACGTAGGATTTAAGCCAAAGTTTGGTTAATGGATGAGTTTAAGTATGTGGGTAAATTTTTAGATGTTGTAAGTATTGTAGTTGATTTAAGTTTCAAAATAATATAATTAAGTTTTTAAAATAATTTAATTAAGTTTTAAAAATAATTTAATAAAGTTTTTTAAAATAATTTAATTACATTTTTAAAATAATTTAAATTAAGTTTTGAAAATAATTTAAATAAAGTTTTTAAAATAATTTAATTAAGTTTTTAAAATAATTTAAATTAAGTTTTTTTAAAAATAATTTAATTAAGTTTTTTTAAATAATTTAATTAAGTTTTTAAAATAATTTAATTAAGTTTTTAAAATAATATAAATTAAGTTTTTTAAAAAATAATTTAATTAAGTTTTTAAAATAATTTAAATTAAGTTTTTTTAAAATAATTTAATTAAGTTTTTAAAATAATTTAAATTAAGTTTTTAAAAATAATTTAATTAAGTTTTTAAAATAATTTAAATTAAGTTTTTAAAAATAATTTGATCTTGTCCGGGTGCTGAGTCGACAGACGTTGGGGACGTGGTGCTCTCGTTGACGGCGTATGAACCTCCGACTAGCGTGAGCCTCCGATGAGAACCTGCAAGCACAAAACCGAGGCGGGGAGGGGTTCCCGACGACGACCCTCCGACGCTCAAGTTAGCTCCGACGAGAAGAGATTGAGGCAGAACAACGAGCATGAAGAATAGCTACAGTGATGAGAATGCATACCCCCGTCGAAGCCTGGGGGTCTTTATATAAGACCCCTAGGAGGTGCGTGCACGCTTCTCGAGGTGTGTACGCTTCCCAAGATATATCTTAAAATGTATGTGTCAGAAAAGTACGTCTGACGTCATACCGCAATCGTCCGAGCATATCTCTGAAAGGGCAGTGGAAACTTCCACCGTACGATTCTCTGTCCGGCCCGGCCGTCGACCATGCTGTTTGTCGACGACACATGTCTCGAGAAGGATATCACCAGTTGCCCCCTTCGTCTTCTTCTGCACCCTTTGTCTGTTACTAGTCTGAACGGGAGAGATGCTTGGACTCACTGTCGTCCGGGAAGGGATATGTACTGGACTGAACAGAAGAGACGCTCGACCCGTCGATCACCCGTAGTTCGGTGGACATCACGGCTGAGCCGAGCGGGTCGTCCACTCGGCTGAGGGCGACTGGCGCAGTCTTCTGAACAAAAGGAGTCCTGCTTGGCTTGTGAGCGTCGGAAGTTCGGCATAACGACCGAGCCATCAAAGCGCCGGATCGGGCGCTATCCACGCCGATCGCTCAGATAGGTTAACTTTGACTACGACCGCCACAGGGTCGTTGACCATCATCCGGGCGGGCCCCCCTTTCTTACCACCGGATCACGTGCCTCCCGCTTAAGTCTAGTCGAAGGAGGTTGTAGGTCCGACTGACTGGACTAGTATGCCAACACAGGACCGACCGGTCAGGGATGCCGAGCGGCCATAACATTACCTCATACCGCCGAACGGAAGCGTGCCCGCTATCACTTGGCAGAATTTTTATTGATTGGTCTGCCTGTCTGAAGATGGTCAGCGATGACCTGCCTCAGTTCTCCTCGGAATGCTCGCAAATCCCGTCCATTAGGGCAAAGCATGCGGCCACACCTTCGTAATGGCGTTCATTAAATACCCTCCTATGATTGACGGCCACGTGGCACCGCCGCTGTCATCGCACGCACGAGGCAACATGCTCGATATGACCTATGGCGGTTTGAATTCAACGGTGCGATTTGCGCCTTAGAGCTTGCGACCTAGATCGAACGGCTCCGCTCGGCCGATCCTCTCTTTTATAAAGTCGTAGCGTTGTTCCTGTTTCATTTCACAGTCTTCGCGTTTTGGTGCTCCAGCTACTCGATACTCATCGCTCCGTCGACGATTTGCGCTCAGGGCTCCGTAGATTCACGCTTCCCTTCCCTCCTCCGAGTAAGGCCATTGCTTCTTCTTATCTTTGCCTCTATTTCTCTCGCCTTTTTGAGCTTTTGGTGTTTCCCTGCCGTCTTTTTCGTTGACCTTCCTATATTCTCGCTTTCTCCACTGTTCCGGTGATGGCGAGTTCGTCACAACCATATGACCCTGCTCCCAACCTCTGGTATACCACCATGGAGAGCCGGTTTGATGCAGGTGATGCGGTGAGCCTCGTCCGCACCTTCGAACTTCCCCCTGACCATAAATTAATATTAGCTACTTCGTCCGATCGACCTCATGATCCGCCGACCGACACTACTTGTTTCTTTCGAGACCAGTTTGTGGCTGGTCTGCGTTTTCCCTTACATCCGCTCGTCATTGAAGTATGTAACTATTTTCGCCTCCCGCTCGGCCAACTCGTTCCAAACTCGTTTAGATTGTTGTGCGGCGTAGTTGTCTTATTTAGGCTGCACGACATCCCTTTAGTTCCCAAGATTTTCCATTACTTCTACTATCCCAAACAGTCCGAGTGGGGTACTTTCCTTTTCCAGTCTTGGATCGGCATTGTCTTCTTCGACAAAATGTCCACCTCTAATAAACACTGGAAAGAATACTTTTTCTTTCTGCACTTGCCCGAGTTGCCGCCCTTCCGAACCAAGTGGCAGACCGCTGTACCCTCTCCGCCAGAGCTCGGTAAATACAAGAGTCAGCCAGCCTACCTTCATGCAGCCAACATGCTGGCCGGCCAAAAGTTCAACATCCACAAACTGCTCTGCGAGGGCGTATTATATATGTTCATGCTGAATCCAATCCGCTCGAATTTCCGAGCAGCATGGGTAAGAGCTTTCGCGATCCTTTTTTCCTTTTGGTCTAACTGATTTGTTTTCCCTTTTTGCAGCGACATCATGATGTGCGCTCGCGCTACCGAGCGGATGAGGTTGAGGGTCACCAAGATTGAAGCGGCTGCTGCTAAGGAGATGACCGACCTTGGTATTGTGCCGGTCGGCTCACACGAAGGTGAGAGTGGCGAAGCACCTACTGCTATTGGTGGCTCAGCATAACGGCCGAGCTGTCAAAGCGCCGGCTCGGGCGCTATCCACACCGATCGCTCAGATAGGTTAACTTTGACTACGACCGTCACAGGGTCGTTGACCATCATCCGGGCGGGCCCCCCTTTCTTACCACCGGAACATAATTTAATTAAGTTTTTAAAATAATTTAAATTAAGTATTTTTTAAAAATAATTTAATTAAGTTTTTAAAATAATTTAAATTAAGTTTTTTTTAAAAAAATAATTTAATTAAGTTTTTAAAATAATTTAATTAAGTTTTTTTAAAATAATTTAATTAAGTTTTTAAAATAATTTAAATTAAGTTTTTTTAAAAAAATAATTTTAAATTAAGTTTTTTTAAAAAATAATTTTAATTAAGTTTTTACAATAATTTAAATTTTGTTTTTTAAAATATTTTTTATAAATAATTAAATTAGGTTTGATGTTAATTAGGTTTGAAGTTAATTTGAATTATTGAAAAAGGTTATTGAACCCATGTGAGATTCAAACTTAGCTTTGGGTTAATCAAGCATGCTTATTAAGGATAAATTTTCAGTTCAGTGACGAGACATATTACCTTCTTGTGTATTAACGGTGGACCACTTGCTGAAGACTTTCCAAATTGTTTCTGTTAAAAAAACTTAATACTAAATTTTGGTATAATTAGCCCATGTTTGACTGGAGTAGCTTCGGTCAGATCCACTAAGTCTAGTGCACCAGGTAGAATACACAAGATTCAACCTAGATATCCCTTTGACAAAGCTTCCTTGACATACTATCATTCCAATCCATTCTGATGCTATGTTGTAGGGTTTGGTAAACATTTTTTATCTAACCAGTCTAAGCAAAAAATAAACTTAATCCTAAGTGTATGGGTTCAGTTAATCATGTTGGTTGAATTGTCTTTCTAATTACTCCCCCTGAGTCATAGCTTAGATAAGGTCTATCTAAGTAATGAATTTGACTTTTAAGGATTAAGTATAGATTTGGTTTAATTGATTTGGTTAAATGTTTTGTTTGGATCCATGCTTGGACTTGACTTCTAACATTTTGACTAATTAATGACAAGTATGATTTGTTTGTTTGTTTAGGATTGTAACCAAGTCCTGATTTGTTGTACACAGCTCGTTGTGATTCAAGTACCATATTTAGACACTTGGATCCCAGTTCGAACTTTTCAAACATTTTCTTGAGTCGCTCGACTTGACCTTTCAAGTCGAAATTTTCTTCCTCAAGTTTTTTAACTTGAGTTGAAGTTTCGATTTAAATTTGATTAGTCGAGTCATTCAAGTTAACTTACTACTTAAGATGATCTATTTCCTTAAGTAACAAGTTATTTTATTTTTTATATTTTGATAATTTTTTAAACAAACATTTAACTACTGTTAGACTTTCACATATTAAGACAGGATCATATGAGAATGTGAAAAATAAAGCACCACGTGGCAGCTCCAAATGTGCCACGTCTCAACATAGACGGATCGCATCCATAGCCCATTACAAGTAAAGCAACTCCTAATCATTAACAATGAAAAAAGCAAAAGTGTAAAAATTAAAAAAGCGCCATTTTTTTTTATTGGAATCTTAAATTCAGAACAATAATAATAACATTATCTTTTAACAATTATAGTACATAACTACTGCACCAGTTAACATTGATCAACATTATAAATCAATCAATATTATATTATAAAAATTACAATCTTATATTTATAATAGTTACAACAACTGTAAAATTGTAATTACTATAATTATATAGTAACTATAAATTTATAACTACTGCAGTAATATAAAAAATAAATTCATAACTACTACAGTCATATAAAAAAGTAAAGACAGTTTTAGAAAATAAAATATATAATAGCTATTTAATAATAAATAAATGTTATTTTGATAAATAAATGAAAGAGGAGCATCCTTGTTGATTTTGCCTTTTTGATTTTTTTTTTATAAAAAAACTAAACTATTTAACCATCGCCCTGCCTATTTTAAGGGGCATGTTTAAATACCTGCCCACAACACTTTACGATAATGACTCAACAACCAACGGATAACATTGATTATAATACTGGAAGTTGATACCAGTGTACCACTAAAAGTACTATAATTTTTAAAGGGTAAAGCATTGTCCCTTTGGGAGATAGATATGCCTTTAGATGAGTAAATGTCCTACGACTCACTGAAAATACAATACTTACCAGGCAAGAGATGATGAAATATGTTTGTAACAGAGTCAACAAGTATGATTAAAAAGAGAAGCTGTACAAAACATAACTAAAAACACATTCTCTTGTTCAATTTGTTTACTTACAGCTTCCCTGGGAGTGTGTATATTACGTATAGAGTGGGGAGGCTGAGGGCCTCGGATAGGTAGCTTTTCTATTACCAGATTCTTCTATACTTGTTGCCCGAGGCCTTCCAGCTTTGTTGTTCATGCTTTGGCTGTGTGACTTATGTTCTGAACTGACGGTTCGGCTGGGATCTTTAATGTTTTGTATCTCCTCTAGTGCAGAAACCACCTGGTCCATGGTTGGCCTGTACTTTGCTTCAGCTGATAGGCACTGGAGTACGAGAAGGGCAGCCTTTTGGGCAGCCAGCTGCGGATACTGTCCCCGCAATCGACTATCCAAGACACGGAAAAATTTCCGCTTGCTTGCTAGTAAAGGCTTCGCCCACTCTACCAGGTGGTGCTGTCCAATAGGACGGTTCCGGTCCAAGGAACGGCATCCAGACAACATTTCCAGTAGGACAACTCCGAAGCTATAGACATCGCTCTTGGGAGTCAAATGACCTAGAAAATCAAATAAAAAACTAGGGTCACTAAAATTGAATTGGAAATGATTAAGGTTAGAAGATGCAGAAATATTAACCTTCTCCAGCCACTACACTCCTCTAGATTTTGCGAAAAGATGACAACACTTTGAAGTGTTAAGCGACGATCCAATTCTCGTTGAATTTGTTTAAGGTAAAACACACTAGCTCATAAATTCTATCATTAGTACTGCGATTAGGTATCAGAATGCTAATGAATTAAAGGATAAGAGATAAGTGCCAGTTCAAATTAGCTACATGCATGGAATGCACTATGAAGTCTTAGCAGAAGATATTTTCTTTTATCAAATTTTGCCACTCGATTTAAATGATTTGACTATAATGCACTGG
Organism: Zingiber officinale; assembly: GCF_018446385.1. Classification (NCBI taxonomy): domain Eukaryota; kingdom Viridiplantae; phylum Streptophyta; class Magnoliopsida; order Zingiberales; family Zingiberaceae; genus Zingiber; species Zingiber officinale. Next base: position 30,019,456 of record NC_055994.1, read on the forward strand.
AAGTGCACTTTACTTATATTTTCAATAATAAAAAACACTTCAATTCAAATTCAAAAAACCATAAACACTTGAGATGGACAGAAACTATATTGATTTACCTGTTGAAAGGTATTCAGGGGCTGCATATCCATGGGTACCCATGACCCTTGTAGAGACATGGGTATCATCGCCGCTTGGACCATCTTTCGCTAATCCAAAGTCTGAAAGTTTTGCATTGTAGTTCTGTGCATATGGTGATATGATTACTGATCAAATAGAATTTTCATCGAATTTCTAGCCTAGAACAAACCATAATCTAACTTACCGAGTCCAGAAGCACATTAGAGGCTTTCAAGTCACGATATATGACTTTTGCTTTCTCACTGTGCAGAAAGGCAAGTCCTTTAGCGGCACCAAGAGCAATCTTCATACGAATGTTCCAAGATAGTGGTTGAATGCTTGAACTCCCTAAGGCAGCATTTCCGTAGACATTTTAATATATACACAGAGAATAATAAATAATCTCATTAACAATCAACAAGAAAAGAAGACAAAGTATGCCAGTCTGACCAAATAAAAGGACATACTTCTAAAAAGATGATTATCCAAGCTGCCGCATTGCATGAATTCATAGACAAGGAGCCGTTGCTCGTCCTCCACGCAATATCCAATTAGCTTTACAAGATTAGGATGAGTTAATTGACCCAAGTAATTAACCTCTGTCTGCAAAACATAAGAACTAGTGATCAAAATTAAAAGTAAAATGGGGAAAAAATCATATCCAAGGAAACAAAAAATGTATGTACATCTCCAAAAACCATGATCAGGTAAAAAAAAGGGTAAGCACATAAGCAAAAACCACATCCGAGTACCATCTTTAATGCATATATATGCTTATATGAACCTTGATTTTATTAAAGTAAAATCAAAGTAATAGAGATTAAGAAGAAACTAATACTAACCAACCATTCCCTGTGACCTTGGTATCCTTCCTGGTTGAGCTTCTTCACTGCAATGACAATACCAGTTCCAGCCTTGGTTGGTGCAAATGTGTGCTCATCTATCCACCCCTTGAAAACTGAGCCAAACCCTCCCTCGCCTAAGACACTGTCTGGCCTGAAGTTTCGGGTGGCGGTTTTCAGCTCATTGAAGGTAAAACTCTTTACATTTGATGATTTCAAAATCTCATCCTCACTCCGAGGGGTTGGAGGCACTGACAATCTGCTGCTAGAACTACTAGACGTGTTGCCCACCCGGCTACCTTGTTTTAAGTTCGCACCTAGAATCCGAGTAAGAGGAATTTTGATCATATTCATTAAAAAAATATCTTCCTTCAAATCTTCCCAAAGCAGAAGCGACCACCAAACAAGTGACAAACAATCAAAACAAACTGCGTCCGGTAATCATATCCGTAAATAAAGTGGAGATTGATTTATTTAAGAGTGTGGTGCAACGATGGATGACTTCCACAGATATGCAAGAAACAGATTTCTGGACACGCAAGTAAGAAAAATGGAGATGTTCTAATTCGATCACGCACAAATCACCTCGATCTAAAAAGCGGTCACTTGTAACTATCAAATTTCATAAGAGGAAACAATTAACTAACAACAATCAAAAAGTGAAACAAAAACTCAAAATTTTCGTTTTTGTGTTAGTTTTTGCGAGCGGGAGAACAATCAAAGACGTTCAAAAGGTTGAGTTTTGGTACCTGAGGTAAAGGCGCTGTGGCAAGGGCTCTCCGCCTTGATCTTGACTCCCCAGCAATTCCCCATCCCAGATCTCCCAGAGCGCAAGGGCAAGAGAGGCGCACCAACCACAAAAACAAGGGTTCAGGATGCCAAAGGGGGCGATGCCAATTCGTCAAAGGAAAAAAAGTACCTCGCTATAAAAAGCGAAACAAATAGAAAGCCCTGCGACCCGAAAAGCTAACGGGAAGAAAAAGAAAGGCAAGGCAGGCGCCGACAAGCGAGGTAGAGGAAGCTCACCAAACGAAAATCTGGCTGCCGAACTCCATGTCTCCAACTTCGGAGCAGATCAAAGAGCCGTGTAGAAAGGAGGAGAGAAGCAGCAGGGTAAGGTAGCAACTTTTTAGAGCTTGACGGCTCGCTTCCCTTTTAGGCCTTGGTGAAGAAGGTTGACCCACATATGAAAGCTCGAGCGGGGCTCATCCATGTCGGGCGGGAGGGGGCGGTCCCCATCTACCTACTCACTCGGAAGCTTCAAGGGCTAGAGTACGTTATTATTATATTCATAATTTAATCCTAATATTTGCTCATTTTTATTCAAATTTGAACTGGTAAATATATAAATAATATATTTGATCCTGTTCGAACACTGAATCAACGGACGCTGAGCATGTGGCACTCTCCGAACTGATGACGTGGATCTTTGGCCGGTTGTAGAGATCTCCGGCGAACCTACAAGGAAGTCGGGCAGGGAAGGGGTTCCCGGCGACGACCCTCCGACGCTCAAGTCAGGCAAGAGGAAATTATGAAGTGACTCCAAAGATGCAAGAATGCGTGATCGCGTCCCTTCATCGAAGTATGAGGGCTCTTATATAGAGCTGTGGGGAGGCTTGTGCACACTTACCGAGGTGTACACGTGTTGTTTCCCATACCGTAGTATGGGCTTGTCAGAGGAACATACCTGACACCATACTGCTACAGTCTGATCACCTCTCCGATGGGACAACAGAACCTTCCGTTGTACGATTCTGCATATGGCCTGGTCGTTGAATATGCCCGCTGTCACTACAAAAAAACAGGGCTTCAGAGACGAAAAAATCAATTTCTGAAAGTCACTTTTCTGTTTCTAAAAAAGGTTTGAGACAGAATATTCCGTATATAAAATCCGTTATTGAAAGCCCCGTTGCTAATTTAAGAGACGGAAATATTTCGTCTCTAATTTAGAAACAGATTAAAAATTTATTTCTAAATCTGTTTTTAAATTAATCAAATAAAATAAATTTCAAATACAAAATCTGTCTCTAAATTTTGTTTTAAATCCATCATTAATCCGTTTTAAATAACATATAAAAATTAATTTTAATTTGTTTATAAATCTGTTTATAATTATATTTATAAATATAAATATAATTTTATTTTTTAATATATTGCTATTTTTTACTTTATTATATTTCTATATTCTTATCTACTACAAGAAACACACACACTCCAAATAAATAATTAAAATAACTAATTTCTAATCCAAAAGTATCATAAAATTAACATTGGGATAAATAAATATTTACATCGTCTAAGCAAATGTATAAATTTTTAAATCTCACCTTAAGTAATCTAATCTTTACATTCTATCAAGACGCTCATGATCACAGGGATCAAATCCTCCTAGATATAAATGATTTGAATATTTCACCTTTTGAATCATTTTACAAACCTTCTCCTTTTCTTTGCTTTGCCTACCTTACTTGATAAACTTTTCTTCCCATTTTTTGTGATAAGAAGTTCAATACTTTGTTACTTTCAATAATGTCTTCATATCCTCTTGCTAGTAGCATGCATGTCTATGATTTCTTCCCTTTGCCCTCCTTTGTCTCGAACTCCATGAGATGAATTACTTCATACGGATTAATGAACCAACCAAGTTTGTTGAAACAATCTAGCAAAATCAAAACATGAAATGAGTAAGTTTAATAAATATAAAAACAAGCATGCAATGAAATAACCTATATATAAAAAAAAGACTACTTACTAACAGTACAAATTTATATTATCTCCATTGAGATTTGGACCACAACCTAGGGGAGAAATGAGATAATCAAACTTAGGACAATTAACATGCAATGACATTATTTGTTTAAAAATCTATACTTGAGTCTGGGTCATAATTCTTATATTATCGCAAATATGTCATCAACAACATTCTAATCAACCGATTATATTTTTAATTGATATCAAGTTCATTATCCTAACTGATTTTCCAAGTCTTGACTTATTTGCCATCCTTGCAATCTTCAAAACCCCTCAACAAAAGGGGAAGCACTTTTCATCCTGAGAGTCTAAAATAACTCATGAACATACATACACTTAATTTTAGTAGAAAGCTACAAATTTTAGAACAGCTAAACCCTGGTTGATTGATGCACAACCAAACTTTCTTCACCATTGTTTTCTGGTCCTCTTGAAATGCTACACTCATACAAATGAGATCATATCAGACTAAATAATAAATTCCTTTTGCAATTATATTTACACTAGAAAAAGAAACTCTTGGAGTTTGAATTTTGAACCAAGCATATATAAATTACTTTGATAGATATTTCACAATAGCAATGAGTCACCAAATTCTTAAAAACCAATTTTAGAAAACTACTATCTTATTCACTAAGATTTTCCAATCAAAACATATGAAATTACATATGGAACACTGACCAAGTCTTCAACCTTGATATTTGATATTATATTCTAATACAATTTACAAAATTTAGAATCATGGATATATTGTATCTCAGTAAAGCAATCTAACAAGTTTAAAATACATCATTTAGTATTTACCTTGCACTGCAGTTGCCTAGCCTTGATAGGAGAGGAACCACTAAACCAATTTAATGATTCAACATGGAATGCCAGCTGCCTTTTATTTAATGAAAAGTAGTTTCTTGATTAAGAAATCACATTGTTATGTACAAATTTTTCAGCAACATACCTGCAATGATTGATTCAAGTAATATGAAACTGAACTAAACATTAGTCATAAGTTACAACTGAATCATGTAATGCAGTGAATATCAGAAAATAAGAGAGAAGCATTTCTATCACCACTATAGTGTTCATGCAACGAAACGAGGCAACAGAGCAAGATATGTGTTGAGGCAATACAACATACTAGGGTACACCAAGAAGCCACATACCTTGTTCTTTATGGAATTTCGATCAAATTTAACTTTGACAAGTAATGCAGACCTTGATATCAGCGTCTGAGGCCTGATAGATCTCTAGAGCCTTAGCTTCGAGTTCAATCTTCCTCTCCTCAAACTCCTTGGTGATCTCCTCCTGCAACATCAAGATAGATTATGTATATAAACAAATTAAAGAAGAAGAAGAATTAAGAAGAAAAAAAATATTGTTGGGAATTAATTATCGACTTGTGATTCCTCAAATGACTTGCAGGTCTCTGTGGAAATTAAGCATTGAATGAAATATAGAGCATTAAAGAAATCTAATCCTAATTGCATCCAAACGAAGAACATAACTTATAGCAATTGAAAGAGACAAGACCAGTAGAAATTAAGTAAAATAAAGTGCACGAATTTAAACCTAACTATTGGAAGAAACATTTTGTCAAACACCTTAAGAGCATGAATCAAAATGACATGGGTACATGCAAACCTAAAACATGGGAGAACATCTTAAGTACAAAAACATCAAACAATCAACCATGCAAATCAACATATCGACCATTGAAGAAGAAGCTTGCTGTTCAGAATCTGATGAAGGCCGGAGATGTCTGTGGGAAGCCAGTGCTAAGCATAAAGTGAAGAGCTCTCCGAAAGAGGACCGCTGCTTGCTTAGGGCGGCCAAATCTTGGAGATGTCGTGGCCGGATGTTGACTATGAAGGCCCCCTTATCTTCTAGCCCGAAGAGAAGAGGGTTGCGGTTTGGATCTGAAGTAGAGAAACTCCGTCGTGGCCTGGATCCTGGTGTCGGCACGTCGGGGCAGACAATCACGAAGAGCCACTGGAGGAAATGATGGCGTTGGCTGGAATCGCGGGTAGAAAATGACGGTGGGAAGATGGAGAGGAGATGGCCGGCCGGCGGCGGTGGAGTGGTGGCGTATCGCCGGCCCCTTTGGTGGAGTGATGGCGAAGGAGGGAGAAGTGGCGTACCGGCCTTCGCAGCGTGAGAAACCGAGCGAAGGAGAAGAAGATGCGTGCTTGTGGATTTTATTTCCCCAGATCTGATCCGACAGTCCTGATCAATCCAGATCTGATGGAGCGGTTGAGATCAAATCTGAGTGAATGGTCGAGATCCACTAGAACCCATTGAATGGTCAGGATGGCTAGATCAAGATGAGCGGCTCAGATCATGCTAGATCTACACAGATTGGCCAGAATCAACCAGATCTTGATGAACGACTAGAATTAATCAGATCTAAATCTTTCATTTAATTTGCTTTAGATATAATCCAATGACTCATATTTCTTCAGATTGGACTTCTCATTAACTCAAGTCTTTATGTTTAATTTGGTTCAACTTGAGCTCAATCCATAAAAAACAAAAGTACACAATTATAAATAGAAATCCATAAAAATAGGAAAAATTATAACAAAACTCATAATATGAATTCAACTCAATAAACATGAGAAGAACCAACAATTAATCATATGAAAGGATTAAAACATGAAAATTAAGGAAAAAAATAATGCATCAAAATGTTAGTTATCAGCAATTGAGCGAGGAAATCCCACGAAATTGCTACAACGAGAGAAAGAAAGGGAAGGGTTGATTTAGGTTACAAAGAGGGCTCAAGCAAAAAAAATATATATTAAGAAAAAAATAATACAGGCTAATAAATTTTAGGGAAAAAATAGTCCATCATATTTGAGAATAATGACATATATTTATAAATCCAAGTTTATTTCATCACAAATTTTATTAATTTAGAAACTAATTTTTTATCTCAATTGTTTATATTTTAAATGATATTTTTAACATTTTTTTAAAAATCTATTTATACTTAATATTTTTTTTAAAAAAAATTATATAAAATTTTATTTCAAATCTATTTCATATTTCATCTCAAATTTCATTTTATACATTATATTTTTAAAAATAAAATAAATTCATCTTCGTTAAATTTTAAATAATTTTAATAGAAATATGGTTTCAAATATTATTTATAATCCATATTTATTTTCCTAATAAAAATTTATATTTTATTTTGTATTCAGTTGGTTTTAAATTCTAGTTTAGTTTTTTATATTATATTTTATTAAAGTAAAACAAATTAGTGATTTAGTAGAAAATCATTCTTTGATTTATAAAAACTTGAAACAGATTTTATTTCTGTTTCAAATATTCATTTATAATCTGTATTTATTTTTGCTTATAAAAATTTATTGACAATTTCATCTCAAATTCATTTTAAATTCTGTTTCAAATTTATTTTTGTATATTTTATTTTATTTAACTAAAACGGATTAGTAATTCTGTAGAAAATCTGTTTCTGATTTACAAAACTTTGAAACGGATTTTAATTCCGTTTTAGAAATCTGTTTCTGAAGCCTTGTTTTCTTGTAGTGTGTCAGAAAAAGATGTTCTCCAATGTTCCCTCTGCCTTTGTCTTCTTTTTCCCCGAGTCGAGTATCCCTCCGCTCGGCAAGCATCGATCCGACCGGACGTAGGTATTGGTCCGACCGGGTGTTTGGCTCAAACTGTTTATTTACCGTATCGATGATTTAGGCCTCGGCCGAGCGGGCTACCCGCTCGGGCAAGCGACTCTGTTCACCGTGAGCGTCGGAGACCCGACTCCCCGTCGGGTTGCCTTTGCTTCCGCTTGGATCCGTTCGGCCGGTCGGTTCCCCTTTTCCGATCGGCCATTTGACCTTTGACCTCCACGTGGCGTTGACTTCCCTCAAAGGGGGTCCCCCGTTCTTACCGTCGGATCACTTGCCTCCCCTTCAAGTCTAGTCGAAGGAGGCGATTAGTCCGACTGACTGGATGCCCGTTGTGCTGAGCGGCGCTTCCAAGAAACCATCATCCGCTCGGATGGTGTGGAGATAAGTACGGCCTCAATCAACGCCACCCTCTCTCGGATCTCCTCGGAATTTGCGCCAATCTCCGTCAATAAGGGCGAGCACGCGCTCTGTGCCTCGATAAGGCGCTTATTAAATGCTCTCCCGTGATGGAATGTCATGTGGCACCCCTGATGTCGTCAGCGTACGGCGGCAGCGTTACCTTCGATGAGACCGCCTTAGTTCGAAATGGACGACGCGATGCATGCTCCGGTTCTCGCGACCTGAATCCGACGGTGGAGGCCGCTCGACCTCAACCCTATAAATCCTTCGCCTTCTCTGCCTTCGCCGCATTTCTGCTCTCGCGTGCCCAAAAGTTTCCTTCGGCATTTCAGCGCTCTGGCAGCTTCGGTTCTCTTTTTCCGGCGATCCCTCGTTCTTCGTCGATCCTCCTTTTTCTCTGTAAGGCTCTTTTCCTGTTCTATCTTTGGTTCTTGTGTTTTCTCTGCCTTTTTTTTCTCAAGTTTTGGTCCTCAGGGCACTATTTCGTTTGCCATCTTCTTTCTTCTATCCTTTGCCTTTCTTCGCCCTTTTTTGGTTTCGTCTGCTCAGACAATGGCTAGTTCCTCTCAGCCTCAAGACCAAACTCTCGGCCCATGATATACCACCATGGAGTCACGCTTCGATCGGCTCGACGTGGATATTTTGATGGATAATTTTGACATCCCATCCGACTTCGAAATTATCTTACCCTCTCCCTCCGCTCGACCACACAAACCACCGCGCGGAGCTTTTTGTGTTTTCCGCGACCAGTTCACAGCTGGTCTATGATTTCCCATTCATCCCTTCATCGTTGAAGTTTGTAACTTTTTCGGCATTCCACTCGGAAGCCTAGTCCCCAACACTTTCCACCTTTTATGCGGCGTTGTCGTCCTGTTTAAAATCCACAATATCCCCCTCCGACCGGAGGTTTTCTACTTTTTTTATTACCCTAAACAGTCCGAGCTGGGCACATATATGTTCCAGGCTCGACCCGGTTTAGTTTTCTTCAATAAGCTACCCTCTTCCAATAAGCATTGGAAAGAATTCTACTTCTACCTTCGGATGCCCGAGCGGGCCTCCTTCCGAACGCAGTGGCAGATCGGACCACCAACCTCCCCTGAACTCAAAAGATTCAAGACCCGACCGGATTATCTTCACGCAGCCAACATGCTGGCCGGTCTGAAGTTTGACATCAATAAGTTCCTGCCTGAAGGGGTGATGTACATATTCGGCCTGAGTCCAATCAGGACCCCCCCTCCCGAGCGGCTTCGGTAAGAATCTTGCTTGTACATTTGCCTTGATTGCTAACTGATTTCCTCCTTTTTCCTTTGCAACGAACATTGTCATGGAGTCGGTGATGGCTGGAATTTTGAAGAGGAAGGCGGCGGCGCTCGAGGCGGCGGCGCTCGAGGCCGCGGTGGCCAAAGAGATAGAGACGCTTGACATTCAGTCGGTCGGCTCTAATGAAGGGGAGAGCGACACGAACGCGGGGGAGTCGGCCGCTCAGGCTTCTCTCCCGGAGCAGGCGGCTGGCGCAACTGCTAGTCGAGAGCCTTCCGTCCGGGAGGAAGGCTCGGCTCAGGAGGAAGAGCACCCTCTTCGACAAAAGAGGCGCCGAGTGGAGACACCCCTTCGATCGGTGACTTCCGCGGTCCATCCTTCCCAGTGGACCACCGCTGATTCCCGCGGCAAAGCCCCGGCGGTGGAGGCCATCTCGTCCGATCGGACTCCGTCACAATTGGACGCGTCCGCGGACCCCCTCGAGGCTGTTCCAGTCGTCCGCTGCCCGCCAAGTTCAACGTTCAGCAATTTTATCCCAGATGTCTGCGCCGGCCTCCGATCCTTCCCCGGCTTCTGCCCAGACGACCCCCGGTCGGCGCCGCACCATCCGGGTCTCTTTGCATCTCCCTACCGAGGAATTAATGCCCGAGGCCAATCGGCCAACCGCGCCCGAGCACATGATCACAATGAAGGGGCCCTTAGGCGAGATGTGGGCCGACGCTCGGGCGCGCGTCGTAATGATTCACCTCGCCAATTTGGCCAACAGCCACATGCAACAGGCCACGGGGGTAAGTTTATTTTTTCAAGTCCTTTACGCATTCTTTCCGATCGGCTATTAACAATCTCTCTTTTGTCAAAGATGGGTGGAGGAGATTGCTGTCTCCAATCGGCTCGCCATGGTGGACGAGGAGCTCAAAAGGCTATGGAGTTCGGGCGGCGCTCCTTCCCAAGGCCCATCATATGACTGTTGGTGCAATATCCCTCAGGTCAAGGTTGACCTGGGTAACCAAGCTGAGTCTTGGTTTGGGTTTAGATGTTTGACAATAAGATATTGATTAAAGAAGAGTCAAGTAGGTCAAGGTTGACTGGATACTTGACTGGGAAGTCCTAACTGGGATGTTAGGCAAAATGAAAGTCCTAGTGAGTGAAGCTAGGCAGATGGAAATCCTGGTGAGTGAAGCCAGGTGAAAGTCCTAGTGAGTGAAGCTAGGCAGATGGAAATCCTGGTGAGTGAAGCCAGGTGAAAGTCCTAGTGAGTGAAGCTAGGCAGATGGAAATCCTGGTGAGTGAAGCCAGGTGAAAGTCCTAGTGAGTGAAGCTAGGCAGATGGAAATCCTGGTGAGTGAAGCCAGGTGAAAGTCCTAGTGAGTGAAGCTAGGCAGATGGAAAACCCTAGTGAGTGAAGCTAGGTGAAAGTCCTGGTGAGTGAAGCCAGGCAAGGGAAAATCCAGATGGATCAAGGATGATCGGACATCTGGTGTTGGGAAGTCCAAGTAGGTCAAAGGATTGACTGGATACTTGGCATGAAAGAAAAGTCCAAGTAGGTCAAAGGGATTGACCGGATACTTGGCACAGAGAAAAGTCCAAGTGGGTCAAAGGATTGACCGGACACTTGGTAAGGGAGTCCTAGCAGGTCAAGGGAGTGACTAGATGCTAGGCATGACATACCAACAGGTCAAGGTTGACCGGATATTGGTTTGGGAGGTTTGGGACTTGGTTTTGGACAAAATCAAGTCTTTGGATCGATCGATGGATCGATCCGGCCCGATCGATCGGTGGATCGATCGGACCTGTCCCAGAGAGCCTCCGGATCGATCCGTGGATCGATCGAGGTCCAATCGATCGATGGATCGATTGGGGCCGACTGCCAGCGCGATAAGCGTTCGGATCGATCCGTGGATCGATCAGCACTCCAGAACAGAGGCGCTCTGGATCGATCCGTGGATCGATCCAAAGCCTCCCCGATCGATTGGGAATATTCGAATCGATCGGGATCCGACCGTTGGCGTCGTTTATAGCTGCAGGCGTGTGATGGCTGCGGCATCTCTTCACGATTTCATCTCAGATCTTCGCCAGCTCCTCCACAGCGCTCTCAAAGATCAGATCGCCAGTTCTTGAAGGATCTTGGAAGCTTTCCAAGTCAAGAGGCGGATCAAAGGCAAGAAGAGAAGCTAGGGTTAGGGTTTTCTGTACTCATTGTAAGCTTTGCGCTTGTATTTTGTTTCCCTTTCCTTTCTTCTTGTACGGAGAGTCTTGTAGGGCTTCTCCGCCCTCGGTAGTTACCGAAAAGGAGTGTTTTCATAGTGGAGGGTGCGTGCGTGGTGTGGATCCTTGGACTAGTCACCTCTTGTGAGGTGGATACCAAGTAAACCAACCGTGTTAGCGTTGTTGTATTTGTTTCTGTATTTTCCGCTGCACATCTTTGAAGGAACAAGCAACGCCGAGCACCGAGCGAACGCGACGAGCTATTCACCCCCCTCTAACAAGTGGTATCAGAGCGAGGCCGCTCTTCACCGGAATCATCGTCGGAAGGGTCAAGCATAACAAGAAAAGCTAGAGGGTGAAGAAGTTGAAGCAAATTCTTCAAGTTCAAGACTTTATCAAGCTCAACTTCAAGATGCAATTCCAAGATGGACTTGGATTTGACACAAGGGTGGCTCCACCATACACTTCTACGAGTTTCAATTCTTGGAAATCAAGAATCGAAAATTTTCTTATGATGGAGATAGAGCAATGGTTTGCTCTAATGGAAGGCTTCAAGGCTCCAAGAAATTCAAAGGGCAAAGTTCTAAAGAAAAGCAAATGGAGCCCGGAACAAGTCCAAAGGTGCGAGGCAAATGACAAAGTGACCAAGCTTTTGGTCAATTTATTGCCAAGCACCATTCTTTGCAAAATTGGAGAATTTGAAGATGCAAAGGAACTTTAGAGCAAATTGGCTAAGCTTCATGAAGAGATCCCCTCCACTGTACAAGATCATGAAGAATCCAGAGAGGGTGACTCTTTGGAGCAAGACCAAGAGGAGGACTCCGGGGTTGAGAGATGCTCAACCTCCGAAGAAGAGGAAATCCAAGAAGCTTCATCCTCAAGGGAATGCACCGAAGGGAACAAGGAGGGAGCATACTCCTTATTTCATGTTCAAAATGATCAAGCCTCCACCTCTAGGATTGAGGGGGAGCAATTCTTGGTGACGCCGGATCAAGAAGAAGGAGAAGCTTCTACATCCGGGTCAAGTGAAGAAGAAGAAGATAGTGCCACCTCCGAAATTCAAGAAATATCAAATGGAGGAGCAAGTGCCATCCCTATACAAGAAGGTATAAATGTTTCAATTAAAAATAAAAATCATATAATATGTTTTGAGTGTAGGGAAAGTGGGCACTACAAGAGCAAATGCCCTAAATTGGCCAAGAATAAGGGCAAAGTGGCACAAAAGGGCAAGGAGAAGCCCAAGGAGACCATCCCCGGAACAAAGAAGAGCAAGGAGCACATCGTGTGCTTCTCTTGCAATCTAAAGGGGCATTACCGAAGTCAATGCCCTAAGGGGAAGAAGGTGGTCAAGGCTCATGGAGGAAGCTCTAGTCAAGGGGGAGCCTCTAAGGTAAAGAAGAAGGTAACATTTATTGAGCCTACTCCTTTACATTATGGTAAAAAGCATGATAGTTCAAATTTATATCATTTTAATGCTATTTACCATGAAAATAGAAAGCATGATAGCGTTAAAGAAAAATATATAGCTTTTCATGCTAAAACTACTACACCTAAGGCTAGGATTGTAGGTAAAAATCTAGGCGAAAACTCTAAGGATTTTAGATACAAGCCTAGAAACAAAAATGCTCATGGGTCAAATACTAAGGACTTAGTGAGAGAAAATCAAGTCTTGAGGTCAAGACTTGATAAAATGAAAAAGACCCTAAAAAGTATGGAAAATATCCTAAAAGGGCAAAATGAGCATAGTCTAGGTCTGGGAGCACATAGGTCATCTAATGGCCATAGAGGTTTGGGATACAAACCTAAGGCTAAGAAGGATGTGCCCTCTTACCATAGGGTTCCATATAGTTATGGAACAAACCCTAGGTCTCGTGGTCAAGTCAAAAATACTAGAGAAGTCATCCCTAAGAGTATTTTTGCAACAAATGTGACTAAGACTTCTAAGAAGTCAAAAAAGGTCACAAAGAAGGTCACAAGGGAAGAAATCCCTAGAGTTGACCTAGAAAAAGTGACCAAGGCTTCTAAGAAGCAAAACAAGGTCACTAGGAAGGTATCTAGGGAGGTTATCCCTAGTGAATACCTAGAGCATCCAAGGAGCACCAATAGGTTTTGGGTTCATAGGAGCATCTTCTCTACCCCATAAATGGGTTAGAGAGTGTCAACTCCGATTAGAAGGGTAGTTAACCCAACTTTGAGGAAATTGACACTCAAGGAGCATTTTCAAGGTTTTAGTTAACCTTTGAAAATGAAATGGACCTATTGATTACTCCTTGAAAGAGTAAAATGTGCCTAATGGTGGTAGAATTAATTTTAATCTTAAATGGCACATATTGGGAAATTCATAAGAACTATCAAGTTGGGATTTTGGTATGTTCTTAGGCAATTTAAGGCAATCCGGGCCTTAAATTTAAAAGTGCTACTCTTGAGGAAAAATGGAATATGCCAACATTTGAGGACATGTTTATTTTCAATTGGCATACATTAAATCAAGGAAATTAGAAATGCCAAATTTAGGCTTTGGCATTCTCTTGTAGCACTTTAGGGCAATCTAGGTTTAAGTTGTAAGTTTAGCTAAGACTTTAAGGATACTTAGATAGTTAATCTAGGTATATTTTATTTATGCTAAATCTTGCCATGATTGTTTGCCCATAATATGCCATGACATCATGTCTAGTTTTGCATTCATGTTTTATTATGAAAAATCCAAAAAAAAAAAAAATACCATGTCATGACATTCATACATCATGTAGAAATAGGATATTTTCTTTTGAAAATTATTTTCTTTTGATGTATGCCATAACATAATCATGCATTAGGTTTAATTCCTTGTAATTAAGGACAAATGGCATTTAACGACACTTATTGACAAGTGACATCCTAGGTGGATGTCAAACATTTCTAAAATGCCTAGATAAATATGCATGATCCCTAGAATAGGGCAAAACCAAATTTTACATCTCACAAAGACCTCTAAGATGACTTGTATGTGTTTTGTCCACAATAGATACAAGTGAGATGTTAGAAAGATGAACAAAACTCAAGATGTTGATTTAGTGCATTCTTTTGAGTTTTATGTTCATCAAAACACATAGTTATGTGTTTTCCCATCATTGGGAAAGCTAATGTACAAGTCATGTGCATTAAGCCCAAGGAATGTGATGGGATATTGGTTTTGAAAATGTTTTTAAAATGTTTTTGGAAAACCTTGGTGAAGGCTATCTTTTGATAGTAATCACCATTGAATAGTTAGACACAAACTTGAAGAAAAACACTAAAGTTTTTACAAGTTTTCAAGTTTGTGTCAATCTTTGAAAATATGAAGTACTTTCATAGAAAACTATTTTTCCGTGATAGTAAACGCCCTAAATAATGTCTACACGAAATTTCATAATTTTTTGATTTTTGTAGAATTTTCTAGGGGTTTCTGAAGTTGACTGAAATGGAATTTCAGCAACTATCAGAGCTCCGATCGATCCATGGATCGATTGGAGTTCCTGAATCGATCCATGGATCGATTCAAACGGCAATTCCCGCGAGCAGAAGCTCGCTGGATCGATCAGCCGATCGATCCAGGGAGTCTGAATCGATCAGTGGATCGATTCAGAAAGGTTCAATCGATTGGAACCCAACTTCAATCGATCCAAGTTGCTGGTTTTGGCTGGGAAGGCCTGATTTCAGCATCTTTGAACCTCTTTGAGTCTAGGTAACCATTCCAAACCCCTTAAATACATTTGTATACATACAAAGGGTGTTTTCATGTTGAAAACAAGGATGGATTGGTTAACGAAGACTAAGTAGAAGTTTAGGTTGAGGTTGTTTCAAATTTTGAATATTTGAACCTCAAAGCTTCTAAATTTGGGTTTCCTAATGTGTTAGGGATTCCAAGTCATTGTTGGTGCAATGACAGAAGTTACCACCATGTCTTTAGGGGGAGGGACTCTTTAAAGACATGAAAATTATTTTTCATGAACCTTGGAAGGTGGTTAACCTTCTGTTGTGAACTTGCTCAAGGTTGAGCATTTAAACTTGAAATGGGGAGAAATGGGGAGTGGATATCCTCATTATTTCAAGTGGACACTCAAGTGGTAGATAATGCTCAAGGTTAGGTAGTTGTCTACATTGAGGGAGAAGTTAAGGATAAATGAAGGGTATGGGACCTTCATTATCGTGTTGATCACAACTAGTGATGTTGTGAACAACGATGAGCAACTCTGCAGGGGGAGAGTCTTCAACAAATGGATTTGTTGAAGTGTGCCCAGAATTGGAGCATAGGTTGATGTGTGTCCAACGATGGGTTGATGTGTGCCAATAGGGGGAGAATGTATGATTAAGTTTAGGCTTTCATTACCTATGGGAAGGTCATAGGGGGAGAATGAAAGGACTCATGAAAGGGAGTAAGTTAGGCTTTCATTACCTAGAGGGAGTTTGCCCTCTTAGGGGGAGAATGAAGAGCTTAATTTATGCTTTCATTACCTAGTGGCATGAAGAAGGAGGCTATGGAATTAGCCTAACTTACATATGGGATTGTAAGTGTTATTGTGGTATTGTCAAACATCAAAAAAGGGGAGATTGTTGGTGCAATATCCCTCTGGTCAAGGTTGACCTGGGTAACCAAGCTGAGTCTTGGTTTGGGTTTAGATGTTTGACAATAAGATATTGATTGAAGAAGAGTCAAGTAGGTCAAGGTTGACCGGATACTTGACTGGGAAGTCCTAGCGGGATGTTAGGCAAAATGAAAGTCCTAGTGAGTGAAGCTAGGCGGATGGAAATCCTGGTGAGTGAAGCCGTGTGAAAGTCCTAGTGAGTGAAGCTAGGCGGATGGAAATCTGGTGAGTGAAGCCGGTGAAAGTCCTAGTGAGTGAAGCTAGCGGATGGAAATCCTGGTGAGTGAAGCCGGTGAAAGTCCTAGTGAGTGAAGCTAGGCAGATGGAAATCTGGTGAGTGAAACCAGTGAAAGTCCTAGTGAGTGAAGCTAGGCGGATGGAAAACCCTAGTGAGTGAAGCTAGGTGAAAGTCCCGGTGAGTGAAGCCGGGCAGGGAAAATCCGGATGGATCAAGGATGATCGGACATCCAGTGTTGGGGAAGTCCAAGTAGGTCAAAGGATTGATTGGATACTTGGCATGAAAGAAAAGTCCAAGTAGGTCGAAGGGATTGACGATACTTGCACAGAGAAAAGTCCAAGTGGGTCAAAGGTTGACCGGACACTTGGTAAGGGAGTCCTAGCAGTCAAGGGAGTGACTAGATGCTGGGCATGACATACCAACAGTCAAGGTTGACCGGATGTTGGTTTGGGAGGTTTGGGACTTGGTTTTGGACAAAATCTCGTTGGATCGATCGATGGATCGATTCGGGCTCGGATCGACCGTGATCGGGCGTAGCTGTGACGAGAGCCTGCGGATCGATCCGTGGATCGATTCAGAGGTCCCAATCGATCGCTGGATCGATTGGGACGCTACTGCTTGCACGGAATAGCGCCGGATCGATCCGTGGATCGATCCAGCGCTTTCGAGCAAAGGTGCTTTGATCGATCCGTGGATCGATCCAAAGCCTCCCGATCGATTGGGAATATTCGAATCGATCGGGATCCGACCGTTGGCGTCGTTTATAGCTGCAGGCGTGTGATGGCTGCGGCATCTCTTCACGAATTCATCTCAGATCTTCGCCAGCTCCTCCACAGCGCTCTCAAAGATCAGATCGCCAGTTCTTGAAGGATCTTGGAAGCTTTCCAAGTCAAGAGGCGGATCAAAGGCAAGAAGAGAAGCTAGGGTTAGGGTTTTCTGTACTCATTGTAAGCTTTGCGCTTGTATTTTGTTTCCCTTTCCTTTCTTCTTGTACGGAGAGTCTTGTAGGGCTTCTCCGCCCTCGGTAGTTACCGAAAAGGAGTGTTTTCATAGTGGAGGGTGCGTGCGTGGTGTGGATCCTTGGACTAGTCACCTCTTGTGAGGTGGATACCAAGTAAACCAACCATGTTAGTGTTGTTGTATTTGTTTCTGTATTTTCCGCTGCACATCTTTGAAGGAACAAGCAACGCCGAGCACCGAGCGAACGCGACGAGCTATTCACCCCCCCCCCCCCTCTAGCTACTTTTGGTCCTAACAATGACGAGCTGCAGAAGGAGCTCAAAAAGATCCAAGACTTGTTGGAGGCCGAACGGAAGAAGACGGCCGACCAGGCTCACACTCTGGCCGAACTTGATCACTTGAACAAATCACTGGACCTGGCCACCGAGCGGAAGAAAACGGCTATCTCCGATCTGGAGAAGAAGAACGTAGAGGCTCGGGGCCTGGAGTAAAAAGTTAAGGAGCTGATGGATCATCTGGACGGCGAGAAGGTGGCCCGCTCGGCGGAGGCAAATAAGCATAAAGAGGAGCTGAAAACTCTGCAGGAGTCCCTCGCAGCCTCCCAAGCGGCCTTCAAGGAATATCAAGATGCTGAGCCTGGCCGAGTCACAGCCCTGAGGCTGAATTACATCCGTTCGGAAGTATTCTCAGAGAAAGTCTGCAAACGGATGTACACCGCCTTCGAGCTTGCCATGAATGCCACCACCACTTATTTGAAGTCCAAGGGTCATCTGGCCGACTCCGTCCTTATCCCAGCCCAAGACCAGGCGGCGCTTCTCGGCAACATCCCCCAGGACATTTATGATTTCCTTGAATAGGAAGTTTTTATGTAACTCATCCGCTCGGCCAAAAACTTATCCATTTTTGTAATTAGGCCGCTCAGCCTTAATTTCTTTAATGCTATCCTTTTACTTGCTTTTTTCCTTTTCTAATCAATATGAGTGTTGTCCGCTCGGCTAGCCAACTACCGTTCATGTTCCTTTGTTTCTCCTCGTTATTCGCTTCTCATCCCACCTTTCTTGTGTTCGAAAGGGGTTTTTTACGAAGTATTTTGCGTAGCTTGTCCGCTCGGCTGAATATATCCTGTTTCGTAAACGGGATTTTCGCTAGATGTTCACGTACTTTTGGTTACTTGGCCGATCAGCCAAACGACTTTAGAGTTGACCTCTTTATTATCTTATTCCGGCCGGAGGGTTTATAGTCGCCGGCTCGACTCTCGATATTTAACGTCGGAGCTCGACGGTCTTCCGCTCGGGGGGTTTATAGTCGCCGGCTCGACTCTCGATTTTTAACGTCGGAGCTCGACGGTCTTCAGCTCGGAGGGTTTATAGTCGCTGGCTCGACTCTCGATTTTTAACGTCGGAGCTCGACGGTCTTCAGCTCGGAGGGTATATAGTCGTCGGCTCGACTCTCGATTTTTAACGTCGGAGCTCGACGGTCTTCCGCTCGGGGGGTTTATAGTCGCCAGCTCGACTTTCGATTTTTAATGTCGGAGCTCGACGGTCTTCCGCTCGGGGGGTTTATAGTCGCCGGCTCAACTTTCGATTTTTAACGTCGGAGCTCGATGGTCTTCCGCTCAGGGGGTTTACAGTCGCCGTCTCGACTCTCAATTTTTAACGTTGGAACTCAACGGTCTTCCGCTCGGAGGGTTTATAGTCGCCGGCTCGACTCTCGATTTTTAACGTCGGAGCTCGACGGTCTTCAGATCGGAGGGTTTATAGTCGCCGGCTCGACTCTCAATTTTTAATGTCGGAGCTCGACGGTCTTCAGCTCGGGGGGTTTATAGTCGCCGGCGCGACTCTCGATTTTTAACGTCGGAGCTCGACGGTCTTCCGGCCGGAGGGTTTATAGTCGCCGGCGCGACTCTCGATTTTTAACGTCGGAGCTCGACGGTCTTACGGCGCCGGCTCGACTCTCGATTTTTAACGTCGGAGCTCGACGGTCTTCCGCTCGGAGGGTTTATAGTTGCCGGCTCGACTCTCGATTTTTAATGTCGGAGCTCGACGGTCTTCCGGCCGGAGGGTTTATAGTCGCCGGCGTGACTCTCGATTTTTAACGTCGGAGCTCGACGGCTTTTAAGGCTAATTTCAACACTACCATTCGGCGAAGATTGCCAAATGCGTTGTCATTTTGCTTCCTGCATTAAAAGAACATAGGTGACCAAGATATACACAAAATGAATTACATCAGCGCACCTCTCACCCAGCTCGGTACGACTGGAGATGATTTGCGCTCCATGGTCGATCCAGCCGCCGTCCATCTTCATCTTCCAAATAATAAGCACCCGAGCGGAGCTTTTTGATGACTTTGAAGGGACCCGCCCAAGGAGCTTCCAGCTTGCCAACATCGCTGACCGGCTTTACTTTCTTCCAGACTAGGTCGCCGACTTGGAATGCTCTAGGGATCACGCGCTGGTTGTAGTTCTGCTTCATCCTCTGCCGGTACGCCATCAGCCGGACGGACGCTTTGGCTCGCTCTTCATCAATCAAGTCCAATTCCATGTTCCTCCGCTCGGAGTTATCATCATCATAATTCTGGATCCGGACGGACTCGACGCCAACTTCGACCGGGATAACCGCTTCGCCGCCGTACACCAAATGGAATGGAGTGACGTCGATTCCTTCCTTTGGGGTCGTGCGGATAGTCCATAAGACGCCCGATAGCTCGTCCACCCAACTTCCTCCTATGTGGTCAAGTCGAGCACGAAGAATTCTAAGTATTTCTCTGTTGGTTACTTCCGCTTGGCCGTTACTCTGGGGATACGCCATGGAAGTGAAGTGTTGTTCAATGCCATAACTTTTGCACCATTCTTCGAGCTGCTTCTCGATGAACTGTCATCCGTTATCGGATATGAGTCGGTGCGGAATGCCGAACCGACAGATTATATGCTTCCAGATAAACTTTTTGACCATCTGCTCGGTGATTTTGGCCAGTGGCTCGCCCTCCACCCATTTGGAGAAGTAGTCGACCACCACCAGTAGAAACTTCCGCTGACCGATCGCCATAGGGAATGAACCCACGATATCCATTCCCCACTGATCGAACGGACAGGATACCGTAGACGCTTTCATCTCCTCTGCCGGTCGGTGGGAGAAGTTGTGGTACTTCTGGCAGGAGAAGCACGTCGCGACGGTCCGAGCGGCGTCTGCTTGCAGTGTTGGCCAGAAGTACCCGGCCAGCAGGATCTTCCTAGCCAACGATCGGTCGCCCGGATGTCCCCCGCACGATCCTTGGTGCACTTCGTGGAGGATGTACTCTGTGTCCTCCGAGCTCACACGCTTCAACAGTGGGCGGGAGAAAGCCTTCTTGTAGAGTTGGTCTCCAATGAGTGTGAACCGACCGACTCTCCTCCTTAATAGCTGGGCTTCTTCCCGATCGGACGGTGTTGCCCCTGATCTCATAAACTCCATGATGACTGTCCTCCAATCGCTCGGAAACGCGATGCCCTGCATCCGGTCGATATGCGCCACCAAAGATACTTGTTCAATTGTCTGCTGAATGACGACCGGTGATATTGAACTTGCAAGCTTGGCTAACTCGTCTGCTGCCTGGTTTTCCGCTCGGGGTATCTTCTGGATAATGACCTCTCTGAAGTGGACCTTGAGCTTTTCAAAGGCCTCAGCGTAAAGCTTGAGCCGAGTATTGTTAATTTCAAAAGTGCCCGAGAGCTGTTGGGCAACTAGCTGAGAGTCGGAATGGAGCATCACCCGACCGACCCCAACATGTCGGGCGGCTTGCAAGCCGGCTATGAGCGCCTCATACTCTGCTTCATTATTGGTGGCTTTGTAGTCCAGCCGGACGGATAGGTGCATCCTTTTTTCTTGGGGAGAGAGTAATAGCACGCCAATCCCGCTCCCGAGCCGAGTGGACGATCCGTCCACAAATATTTTCCACACAGCTTCGGGCTCTGGCTTTTGCACTTCTGTGACAAAATCTGCTAAGGACTGCGCCTTTATTGCCGAGCGGGGTTGAAACTGGATGTCAAATTCACTCAACTCTGTTTTCCATTTGATGAGTCGGTCGGACGCTTCTGGGTCCAGCAGCACTCTTCCCAATGGGCTGTTCGTCCGGACTATGATGGTATGTGCTAGGAAATAAGGGCGAAGTCTCCGAGCGGCGAGGACCAAAGCGAAAGCTAGCTTCTCGAGCCCAGTGTAGCGAGATTCAACATCTTTTAATATATGGCTCAGGAAGTACACAGGTTGTTCTTCTCCGCTCGTCCTCACTAATGCCGAGCCTACGGCCTGCTCGGTTGAAGATAAGTAAATACAGAGCGGCTCACCCACAGCTGGCTTGGCTAGCACGGGCAAAGAGTTCAGATATGTCTTCAGTTCTTCGAACGCCCGATCGCATTCTTCATCCCAATGAAACTTAGTAGCTTTGAGCAAGATTTTGAAAAATGGAAGGCTCCGATCGACTGTCTTCGAGATGAATCTGGACAATGCTATTATCCGACCAGTCAAGAGCTGTACTTCCCTCAGATTTCTTGGGGGCGGCATATCTTGTAATGCTTTCACCTTGCTGGGATTTACCTCGATGCCCCGCTCGGTCACTATATAGCCCAAGAAACGCCCGCCTTTTGTCCTGAACAGACACTTCTGAGGGTTCAGCTTAACTCCATACTTCCTCAACGTTCGGAAAGTCTCCTCCATGTCTTTAAAGAGATCGGCCGCTCGGACGGACTTGATGAGAATATCATCCATGTACACTTCCAAATTTCGCCCGATCTGCTCCTTGAACACTTTGTTCATCAAGCGCTGGTAAGTTGCTCCCGCGTTCTTCAGTCCGAACGGTATCACATTGTAGCAGTAAGTGCCGTCGGCTGTAACGAAGCTGACCTTCTCTTGATCTTCTCAGGCGAGCGGCACTTGATGGTAGCCCTGATAGGCGTTGAGCATGCATATCAACTCGCAGCCGGCTGTGGAGTCCACCAGTTGATCGATCCGGGGTAGAGGATAAAAATCCTTTGGGCATGCTTTGTTGAAATCTCGAAAATCGATGCAAACTCTCCATTTGTTGCCCGACTTGGAGACTAGTACCACGTTCGCCAGCCAGCTCGGGAACTGTACCTCACGTATGTGGCCGGCCTCCAGGAGCTTCTCGACCTCCGCTCGGATGATGACATTTTGTTCGGCGCTGAAGTCCCTCTTCCTTTGCTTCACCGGCCGAGCATCCGGTCGGACGTGGAGCTCGTGCTGCGCTATACTTGGCGAAATTCCAGGCAGCTCATGCGTCGACCAAACGAAGATATCACAGTTTCTTTGGAGACATTTGATCACTTCCTCTTTCTGGCTTGCCTCCAGATCGGCTGCAATGAATGTGGTGGCCTCCGATCGGGTCGGGTGAATCTGCACTTCCTCTTTTTCTTTATAAACCAAAGAGGGTGGTTTTTCGGTTATGGCATTAACCTCGATCTGTGGCGTCTTTCGAGCGGAGTTAGCTTCAGCTCGGACCATCTCGACGTAGCATCGCCGAGCCGCCAGCTGGTCTCCTCGTACTTCTCCCACTTTATCCTCCACCGGGAACTTGATTTTCTGGTGGAAGGTGGAGACGGCCGCTCGGAACTCGCTGAGCGCCGGTCGCCCCAAAATAACATTGTATGCTGAAGGAGAGTCGACCACGACGAAGTTGGCAGTCCTCGTCCTTCTGAGCGACTCCTCTCCCAGCGAAATAGCCAGTCGGACTTGTCCGACCGGCAGAACTTCATTGCCCGTAAAC
Organism: Zingiber officinale; assembly: GCF_018446385.1. Classification (NCBI taxonomy): domain Eukaryota; kingdom Viridiplantae; phylum Streptophyta; class Magnoliopsida; order Zingiberales; family Zingiberaceae; genus Zingiber; species Zingiber officinale. Next base: position 30,042,218 of record NC_055994.1, read on the forward strand.
CCATAAAGGGGGGTTGTCATGGGCAGCAGCTCGGCTCGATCAATTTGCAGTTGGTCGAAGGCCTTTTTTAATATAATATTGACCGAGCTTCCTGTATCGATGAAAACACGGTGAATAGTATAGTTAGCTATTACCGCTTTGATTAGGAGAGCGTCGTCATGTGGCACTTCGACTCCCTCCAAATCCCTGGGCCCGAAACTGATTTCGGGACCGCTCGCCCGTTCTTGGCTGCAGCCGACTGCATGAATCTGAAGCTGTCTGACGCTCGCCTTCCTTGTTCTGTTGGAGTCTCCTCCGGTCGGCCCACCAGCGATGATGTTGATTTCGCCTCGGGAAGTGTTACTTCTATTTTCTTCTTCCCGAGCGGACGACCTAGGCTGCTCCCTAGACATCCGGGGATTATCCTCACGCCTCGGAGTATGATGCAGCTCGGGAGTCTGTCTCTGTCGCCTGTCGGATATCATCTGATTGGCTTCACGAGGGCGCTGTCGCCTGTCGGATGATGGCGATCGACGGCGGCCACTCCGGGGAACTGGGTAGGCGATCAGGGGAAGCCTTCGGCAATCTCTTGTGTTATGCGTGTCGATCCGATGGAATGAGCAGAACATGGGGGTCCATACTTTCTTCTTTGGTTTGGGCCGTTCGACAGCTACTTCTTGGACGACATGGGACCTCACATGGTGAGAGCGGACTGCTTCGGCCCGCGGTCCTCTGGGCGGCTCCTGGCGAGTGACAGCCTTCCGCTCGGCAGGAGCTAGCCGCTCAGTTGAAACTTCTTTTCTTCGGGCCGCCTGGGCTTCCTCCACATTGATGTATTCATTGGCCCGGTGTAACATATGATCGTAGTCTCGGGGCGGCTTCCGAATGAGCGAGCGGAAGAAGTCCCCGTCCACGAGGCCTTGCGTGAACGCATTCATCATCATTTCTGAGGTGGCCGTTGGAATATCAATGGTCACCTGGTTGAATCGTTGTATATAAGCTCTGAGCGGCTCTCTGGGCTCTTGCTTGATGGCGAACAGGCTGACACTTGTCTTCTGATAACGCCGACTGCTTGCGAAATGGTGGAGGAAGGTCGTGCGGAACTCCTTGAAACTTGTAATAGATCCGTCCGGCAGCCTCCGGAACCACCGTTGCGCCGATCCCGAGAGGGTGGTAAGGAACACCCGGCACTTTATTCCATCTGTGTATTGATGAAGGGTAGCTGTGTTGTCGAACTTACCCAGATGATCATCCGGGTCGGTGGTTCCGTTGTACTCACCGATCGCCGGGGGCACATAGTGCTTTGGTAGAGGGTCCCGCCGGATGACCTCTGAAAATTACCGGTTGATCCGCTCGGGGGAGGCGTCTGTTCTGGGGGCCTTGCCTTTTCTGTTGTCTCGCAGAGGAGCCTCGTCGGACGAAGATCCTCGATCACGGTTAACTATTGCGGCTTTAGGAAGCGTACGAAATAGGGCCCGATGGAATGGAACTGTGGCCGGTGGTGCTTCCACTCGGCCTCCTGACGCGGACGTAGCTTGTTTCTCGATCCGCTCGGGTTGCGTCTGTTATGACCTTCAGATGCGGCTAGAGAGGGGGGGTGTGAATAGCCGACCCCAAATTCACGTTTCTTCCTACAATTTTAGTTAGCACAGCGGAAATAAAAGATAGAAACGAAACGGGAGAATATCAAACCTCAAACGCGACGATATAACGAGGTTCGGAGATGATACTCCTACTCCTCGGCGTGTCTATAAGGTGGACGAATCCTATCAATCCGTCGGTGGATGAGACCCCAGAAAATCGGCTAATGAAAACTCCTTCTGGGTGGAGAAACCTCGCCACAATTTCTCTTGCAACAGCAAGATCAGAGTATAAGAAATATAGCAAGAAGCCAAGAACAATATGAATGTAAAAACACTAGTTTGCTTGCCTTCTCGTCGACTGTTGATGAAGCAGCAACTTCACGGATGCCAACCACAGCAGCAACTGTTCAGTTGGAGACACAGCCGAGGGAAGCTCACACGAAGCTTCAGTAATGGAGAGCTCAGCAAAGCTCAGATCGCAGAAGCAAGAAGAAGACAACCAGCCTCTGTAGAGGCCCTCCAAATCTTGATTTATATGAACCTGCGAGAAGATAGAAATCTAGCCGTTGTGTCTCAACGGCTAGGCCTGGACCGATCAGGCTCCACCCTGATCGGTCCAGGATGGGTCTGATCGGTCATGGGACCGATCAGGGCCTAGGCTGATCGGTCCCCAGACCGATCCCAACTCTCACAGAGAGTTGTTGCCGATCCCTGATCGGTCTGTGGACCGATCATAGATCCACGGACCGATCCCTCCTATTCCTTCTCCCAATCTGTTTGTTCTTGATCGGTCACCGGGCACCGATCGATGACCCACTGAGAATCGAGTATCCTGGGTCGGTCAGCACCGATCCGTGACCCATAGATCATCCTTTGGATCGGTCAGACCGATCAATTTCCCCTTAAACCCTAAAGCCTTCACGATCTAGAGAACGAGCTACCAAGCCCTCTCGACCTAGTCCGGAACGAGCTACCGAACCCTCTCCGACTTCCACATCTGGTCCAAAGAAGCGAGCTACAGAGCCCTCTCCCGCCTAGTCCGGAGAGCGAGCTACCGAGCCCTCTCCGACTTCCACGTCCGGTCCGAGAACGAGCCACCGAGGCCCTCTATGACCTGAGTGCGGAGAACGAGCCACCGAGCCCCTGGACTCCATCCACGGTCCAGAACGAGCCTACAGAGCCTCTCGACCTAGTCAGGAGAACGAGCCACCGAGCCTCTCGACTCCATCCAATCCGAGCGAGCTACCAGCCTCTCGACTCCATCCAATCCGAGAGAGCCAGCTGAGCCCCTCTCGCCTAGTCGAGACGAGCCTACCGAGCCTCTCCGACTCCATCCACCCAGAACGAGCACCGGCCCTCTCGCCCAGGAGGAACGAGTTGCCGAGCCCTCTCCGACCTCCCATGCCAAGTTTCCATACTTTGGACTTTTCCGTGCCAAGTCTCCATACTTGGACTTTTCCCGTGCCAAGCTCCCTGCTTGGACTTTTCCGTGCCAAGTCTCCATACTTGGACTTTTCCCGTGCCAAGCTCCCTGCTTGGACTTTTCCGTCCCAAGTCTCCATACTTGGACTTTTCTCCGTGCCAAGCTCCCTGCTTGGACTTTTCTGTGCCAAGTCTCAATACTTGGACTTTTCCCGTGCCAAGTCTCCATACTTGGACTTTTCCGTGCCAAGTCTCCATACTTGGACTTTTCCCGAATCAGGTCAACTCAAGTCGGGTCAACCAGGTCAACCTTGACCAAAGGTTGCACCCACAATCCCCCAAGTTCCTATTCTTGTCAAACATCAAAATATAACTTCTCCATTCTTGTCAAACATCAAAATATACCTCGAGTCAGGTCAACTCGAGTCGGGTCACCCAGGTCAACCTTGACCTAAGGTTGCACCAACAATCTCCCCCTTTTTGATGTTTGACAAAAACCATAATCAAGTTAGGTTAACCCGCGATAACCTAACTTAGGTTTTCCAATAGTTCTCCAATGTTCTTCCTTGAACATTCTCTGAACATTCTTCCCAAACTCCAATGTTCTTCCTTGAACATTCTCTAGACATTCTCTCCCTTTTTGACACACATCAAAAAGGAGTGAATCAAGGTCAAGAGTTTCTTCCTAATGAAAGTCTCATACCTTTCATTGAAACCCTTAATTTCCCCCTTGATACTAAAATCAACAATCAACTTAGTGATAATCACATATCACTCATCCTCAGAAATCTTGACGAGTAAAAACTCCCCCTAAAAGTCAACTCCCCCTTGACTAGTGGGTAAAACTCCCCCTAAAGGTCAACTCCTCCTTGACCATTGCACCAACAATGTCTTAGAGAGTTTCAACCCTTTAGAAATCTAAAACACCAACTTCCATAGCTGAAATTTCAGACAATAGTCGAAAATCAGCATTTTGGCATGCTCTGATCGGTCACCAGACCGATCCAGAACTCCACTGGATCGGTCACCAGACCGATCCACACTGCCCTGGATCGGTCCAGTGACCGATCCAGACTTCCCTGGACCGATCAGAATCTTCTCTGATCAGTCCACAACTCTCTAATAAGGATTTCTGATTTTTCTCCCGAAATTCAGAAACCCCTAAAAAATTACATAAAATTCCAAAAATTGTAAAATTTTGAGGATACATTCCTCATAACATATATTATCATGAAAAAATAGTTTTCTATGAAAATAACTCCCATTTTTTAATCTTGATACAAAGTTTGAAAAACTTTGAAATAGCTCAAGGTTAATCCATCTTTGTATCAACTTGCTCAATGATGAATGCTATCACTAGAAAAGCTTCATCAAGGTTTTTCAAATCAATTTTGAAATGATCTTAAACCATTCAATTTAGAACCACAATCTTAGGGCTAAATGTGCATGCCTTGTACACAAGTTTTCCCTATGATCCTTAAATTCGAATTAGGCTCATCTAGGTACAAGAACTATGCACCTTGATCCTAACTCATCATCCAAATATCTCACACACATCTAAGGTGTATCAAACACATCCAAGTCAATTTTGATGTGAGATATGGGTTTAGGTCATCTTAAGCTAAGTTCTCATGCATTTTCTAAACAACAATTAGATCTCCATATCAAATTATGTTTTTATCCTTAAATCAATTTAATTGATCATAAATGCAAGAGATGATGACATGACATAAAATAATATCATAAGTGGAAACATGTGCCAATGTCATGATGTCATGTCATCAAGTATGAAACTTAAATAAGGCATGACATATAACTAATCTAAGCATTATCATGACATTTCAAATGATAATAAAATAAATATGATGTCATGACATGGCATATGACAAATAATGTATGACAAATAACATATAAAGGTATAGAAAATACCTAAATCTAGTCTTAGTTGCCATTTTTGATAATTTTGATCATTTTGTCATAAATTCTATATTCCTAAGTGTAATAGACCTAAAATCATATACTAAAGATTTTTAGATCACTATGTGCCAATTAGATTGACCCTAGAAAACTCCTCAAATGTGGTTGACACATCCTAATCACCTTAGGAATAATTTTTAATTTCATTTTCAAGGCTTGATTACACCTTGAAAATTCCTAAAATGCCACATTTTGCCATGAATAGGTTAACTACCTATCCAATTAAGGTTGGCACACCCTAAACCATCTAGCGTGAAGGGATCACGCTCCTAGGAACCCAATACCTATTTGAGCTCATTGGGTTCACTAAATATTCACTAGGGATGACTTCCCTAGCAACCCTCCTAATGACCCTCCTAGGCTTTAAAGCCTTGGTCATTTGGGACTCATCAAGATCAACTCTAGGGGTGACTCCCCTTGTGACCTTGGTGATGGTCTTCTTAGCCCTAGGTCTTGTTCCATAATCGAATGGAACATTATGATAAGCGGGCTTGACCACTTGAGACTTATGTTTGTGACCCAAACCTCTCATGTCCTTGGGCTTTGATTTTTGACCCTTAGACCCTAGAGTTGACTTCTCCAAATTCTTAAGAGCCTTTTCTAAAGTGTCAAGTCTTGACCTCAAGACTTGATTTTCCTTCTTTAATACCTCAAGCTTTAATTTTCCATTTTTCTTTGAGGTATTCCTAGGCATATGTCTAGTTGTTTTGGGATTCCTATCTAGGTTTTCCTTAACCTTAGATGAGTTAACTCTAGGGTTGGCATTTCTAGCATTGTCCTTATCTAGGCTAACATGTTTGGCACCTAAGCACATGTATCGGTTTCTATGGTTATCATGCTTATCACTATTGACAATTGCAATAAAACTACTAGCATGTGTCTTATTAGAATTGCAAGAATGTGCCTTAAAGGATACCTTAGGGTTTGCCTTAGCTCCCCCCATAGATGTGCTTGGTCTCTTGTCCTTGTGAGGTTGCCTCCCCCTTGGACATTGACTCCTATAATGTCCCCTTTGCTTGCATTGGAAGCACACCACGTGCTCCTTGCCCTTGCGTATCGGGACTCCGGCTTCCTTGACTTTTGGTGCCGGTGGAGTCTTCCTAATCCTCTTTGGACATTTACTTTTATAATGCCCATATTCCCTACACTCAAAGCACATTATATGTAATTTACTTGAAATTAAGTTGCTTGAGTTACCTAGGGTTGAGGATGGATATAAGCTCTCTCCTTCATCCCTTCCGGAGGTAGAGGCTTCTTCTTCTTGCTCCAGTCTTGAAGAAGAACTCTCCTCCTCTTCTTCCTTAGATGTTGAGTAGCCCTCAACTTCTAATTCCATACCTCCATGATGTGAGCTACTTGGCTCACTTGACTCCTCTTCATGACTTGAATTGGAGCTCTCCTCATGGAACTTAGCCAAGTTGTTCCACAACTCCTTGGCATTGTTGTATCTACCTATCTTACACAAGATATCATTAGGTAATGAAAATTCAAAGATTTTCGATACCTCGTCGTTGATTATGGATTGGTGGATTTGTTCCTTCGTCACTTCTTCTTCTCGAGAGGTTCTCCTTCTTTATCCACCGGAGGAATAAAACCTAATTGTACACAATTCCAATTTACTAGGTTAGTCATAAGAAAATACTTCATTCTTACCTTCCAATACGCGAAGTCGTCGCGATCATAGAAGGGTGGAATCGTGACGTCTTCTCCAAGTTGATCCATTCTCTAGCTCGTGCTCCCCCGGGTGTTAATCCGACGAAGATCAACCTTGCTCTGATACCACTTGTTAGGACCTTCGGATGTGGCTAGAGAGGGGGGGGGGTGTGAATAGCCGACCCCAAATTCACGTTTCTTCCTACAATTTTAGTTAGCGCAGTGGAAATAAAAGATAGAAACGAAACGGGAGAATATCAAACCTCAAACGCGACGATATAACGAGGTTCGGAGATGATACTCCTACTCCTCGGCGTGTCCGTAAGGTGGACGAATCCTATCAATCCGTCGGTGGATGAGACCCCGGAAAACCGGCTAATGAAAACTCCTTCTGGGTGGAGAAACCTCGCCACAATTTCTCTTGCAACAGCAAGATCAAAGTACAAGAAATATAGCAAGAAGCCAAGAACAATATGAATGTAAAAACACTAGTTTGCTTGCCTTCTCGTCGACTGTTGATGAAGCGGCAACTTCACGGATGCCAACCACAGCAGCAACTGTTCAGTTGGAGACGCAGCCGAGGGAAGCGCACACGAAGCTTCAGTAATGGAGAGCTCAGCAAAGCTCAGATCGCAGAAGCAAGAAGAAGACAACCAGCCTCTGTAGAGGCCCTCCAAATCTTGATTTATATGAACCTGCGAAGAAGATAGAAATCTAGCCGTTGTGTCTCAACGGCTAGGCCTGGACCGATCAGGCTCCACCCTGATCGGTCCAGGATGGGTCTGATCGGTCATGGGACCGATCAGGGCCTAGGCTGATCGGTCCCCAGACCGATCCCAACTCTCACAGAGAGTTGTTGCCGATCCCTGATCGGTCTGTGGACCGATCAGGCCATAGGTGGATCGGTCCACAGACCGATCCCTCCTATTCCTTCTCCCAATCTGTTTGTTTACTGATCGGTCACCAGACCGATCAGATGACCCACAGTGAGAATCAGTGTATCACTGGATCGGTTAGCAGACCGATCCAATTTCCCAGCCTTAAACCCTAAAGCCTGTTGATACAGTCTGACCTGGCTATTGTTTTGATGTTGACACGGATTTAAGTTTGTATCAGATGTTAATTAAACACGGTTTGATTAATTATCAAGGTTGATCAAGTGGAAGGGAAAAGTCCAAGTTGGAAACTTGGCACGCGAAGTCGGAGAGGGCTCGGTAGCTCGTTCTCCGGACTAGATCAGAGAGGGCTCGGTAGCTCGTTCTCTGGACCGGACGAAGTCAGAGAGGGCTCGGTAGCTCGTTCTCTGGACCTGACGAAGTCGGAGAGGGCTCGGTAGCTCGTTCTCCGGACTAGGTCGGAGAGGGCTCGGTAGCTCGTTCTCCCACCGTCGAGAGGGCTCTGAGCTGGTTCTCGGACTGGTCGGAGAGGGCTCGGTGGCTCGTTCTCCTGACTAGGGAGAGGGCTCGATAGCTCGTTCTCCCCCGGTCGAGAGGGCCTCGGAGCTCGTTCTCTGGACTGGCGAAGTCGGAGAGGGCTCGTAGCCTGCTCGTTCTCGGACTAGGCCGGAGAGGGCTCGGTTGGCTCGGCCACAAAGTCGGAGAGGGCTCGGGAGCTCGTTCTCCGGATTAGGTCAGAGGGCTCGGGGCTCGTTATCGGACCAATCCTAGTATCACATAGGCGTTGGATCGGTCAGCAGACCGATCGCAGATGGATGACTGATCGGTCCACAAACCGATCTAGTGAACTCAATTTCTGATCGGTGCGGTGACCGATCAGAAACACTCAAGAGCACAGCGTGTAATCTCGATGCGTCAGACCGATGAACAGTAGCAAGGAGAAATCGTATAGAGATCGGGAGAATGCTTGCGAAGAAGAAAGCGTGGATCGACTTCATACTTGGCCTGATCGGTCTCCACGACCGATCAGACAAGCAGTGGACCGATCATGATATGTCCTGATCGGTCCATGGATCGGTCTGGTGACCGATCCACACACGATCCATATTGTTCGCTGTTTCTGCGATTCCTCCACTGCATTTGATCTGCCTGATTCATGTGATATAACCTCTGTGCTGTTAGCTTTTGAGTTTGCAGGATCACAGGTATCATTCCAAGCTTAATTTCAAATCAAGTCCATAAGAGGAATACGACAAATGGCCTTTCTGCTGTGATTCGCGGCGCATGATGCATTTGAAGCATCAACGGCTACTGGTGTGATCTGGCTGTGATCTGCTTGACTCCTGGTGATTGGTTCGAGCTCAGAAGACACCAGTGAAGACTGTGATTTCATTGGTGTGAGTTAAGGGAACCAGGTAAGGAGGAAGAGGGATTGGCTGGAGCGATGATTCGGAGCAGCTTGACCACGATCCGTGACAGCGGAGAACAGGGGCTTAAGAAGCAGTAAAAAGCGAGAGGAAAGAACAAGAAAGAAAGCAAGAAAGTTCTGTTGATTGTTGAGGTGTGCTAAGTTCTTGAGCTCTCGGGTGAAAAACTGCTGTTTGTGAGTTCTCTGTTTTCACTGATCCTCGCGTGGTTGTAAGCTTTAGTTCATTCTTCTTTGCCACCAAGCTCTGTAAGTCTTGTGCTTTAACATATATATTTCTTGAGACTTTGTGGAGAGGTTACTCCACCGAGAAGGAGGATCTTGAGCCGGAATTTTTTCGGGGTGCGATCTACCGAAGATCGAGGGGTCGTCCACCTTACGGACATGCCGAGGAGTAGGGGCAAGTTATCCCCGAACCTCATAAATCCTTGTGTTAGTGTGCTTGTTTCCTCCTTGTTTTAGTTTCCTAATTCCGCTGTGCTAACAAGTTTCTTTGTAGAAATCTTTGTTTAAGTTTTTAAGAGGCTATTCACCCCCCTCTAGCCATCTAAGATCCTAACAAAGCCTTCCTGATCTAGAGAACGAGCTACCAAGCCCTCTCTGATATAGTCCGGAGAACGAGCTACCGAGCCCTCTCCGACTTCCACGTCTGGTCCAGAGAACGAGCTACCGAGCCCTCTCTGACCTAGTCCAGAGAACGAGCTACCGAGCCCTCTCCGACTTCCACGTCTGGTCCAGAGAACGAGCTACCGAGCCCTCTATGACCTAGTCTAGAGAACGAGCTACCGAGCCCTCTCCGACTCCATCCACCCAGAACGAGCCACCGGCCCTCTCGGCCTAGTCCGGAGAATGAGCTACCGAGCCCTCTCCGACTCCATCCAGTCCAGAGAATGAGCTACAGAGCCCTCTCTGACCTAGTCCGGAGAACGAGCTACCGAGCCCTCTCCGACTCCATCCAGTCCAGAGAACGAGCTACCGAGCCCTCTCTGACCTAGTCCGGAGAACGGGCTACCGAGCCCTCTCCGACTCCATCCAGTCCAAAGAACAAGCTACCGAGCCCTCTCTGACCTCCCATGCCAAGCTTCCATACTTGGACTTTTCCCGTGCCAAGCTCCCTGCTTGGACTTTTCCGTGCCAAGTCTCCATACTTGGACTTTTCCCGTGCCAAGCTCCCTGCTTGGACTTTTCCGTGCCAAGTCTCCATACTTGGACTTTTCCCGTGCTAAGCTCCCTGCTTGGACTTTTCCGTGCCAAGCTCCCTGCTTGGACTTTTCCGTGCCAAGTCTCCATACTTGGACTTTTCTCGTGCCAAGCTCCCTGCTTGGACTTTTTCCATGCCAAGTCTCTATACTTGGACTTTTCCCGTGCCAAGCTCCCTGCTTGGAATTTTCCGTGCCAAGCTCCCTGCTTGGAATTTTCCGTGCCAAGTCTCCATACTTGGACTTTTTCCGAATCAGGTCAACTCAAGTCGGGTCAACCAGGTCAACCTTGACCAAAGGTTGCACCCACAATCCCCCAAGTTCCTATTCTTGTCAAACATCAAAATATAACTTCTCCATTCTTGTCAAACGTCAAAATATACCTCGAGTCAGGTCAACTCAAGTCGGGTCACCCAGGTCAACCTTGACCTAAGGTTGCACCAACAGCGTCTTCTGTTTTTGTTCCACAAGCTTAGCTGCACTTGCCTCGACCAGAGCATCTAGCTCCTCCGTGGAGAGCATCACCGTATGCGGTCGTCCAGCTTCGTCCATTGCTTCCGCTCGGATGCAGGTGCGTTCCCATAGACGGTGCCAAATTGATCCTGTCCGAACGCTGAATCAACGAACGCTGGGCACATGACGCTCTCCAAACTGATGACGTGGATCTCCGGCCGGTCGTAGGTGTTAGTTAGAGCCCTAGAGCCAATCATTTGATGATTGTATGGACTCATTTATATCATATTCTTATATTAATAAAGGCAATAGTTTGGTTATTATGCTTATTTGTTTTAGTGCCAAATAAACTAAGTATAGTAACGTCCTTGAGTAGAGCGTTCTTACCTATATCAATCGATTGGTTGAATCGATAGTGAGATGATATAGGGAACACTACTCTTAATCATTCCTAGTCGAGTATTAACATTCAGGGACGATGTTAATGCAATAAGACTAGCATGTAGGTCAACTCGATGACTTGATCTCACAAGTCATGGATATGGAGATATCTAGTTGACACATGGGTATATATTGGAGAATGTATACTGAATGACCCGCCATGAGAAAGTATCATGGATCGTTATATGAGTGTCATATACTTTCTCATGTGGCTATTAGTATGACTATTAGTCCTTAGACCTGAAGTCACCATGGATCCCTACATAAGGAGTTATGTACTTTGGTTTCGTCAAACGTCACCCGTAACTGGGTGGACTATAAAGGCGATTACTGGGTATATAACGAATTATGCAGAGAGATGTGAGTGATGTAGATGAGATCTATTCCTCCCATATGACGGGAGCGACATCGCTATTCTTGATAGAGTGAGACCACTAAGTGCATGACCATGCCCAAATGAGTCAACATTAGATGTTGAGCTCATTTGATCGAGTGCGTCTACTTGGAGTTCAAGATTTAGATTGATTAGAGGATGACACGGTCTATGCCTCACATTGATCAATCTAGATGTCTAGGATAGAAGGACAATGTCACATATTGTGAGGAGTCACAATTAGTAGTCACAAGGTGATGTTGGATCTCAACATTTTTTTATAACTTGGGTAGCAATGATGTATTGCTAGATGCCGCTCATTGCTTATGTTTCTAAAAGAGTTTAGAAACATTGCCAACGTTACAAAAACCTATTGGGTCACACACAAAGAACATGTGGATGGAGATTAGGTTCATATGATGAACCAATAGGATTCGGTTCATATGATGAACCAAAGATTGGATTCGAATTAGACTTATTGAGTTTGACTCAATTAGATTCAATTGTTGAATGAGTCTAATTTACATTTGATTCATTGAGTCAATTTATATTAATGAATTGAGATTCATTAAATTAAAATTGACTTGAATCAAAGCTAGAATTTAACTCAACAAGGAAGAGATTGGGTCAAGTTTGACTTGACCAAATTGGAAGTTGAAACATCAAGTTTGACTTGATGCATTGCCACATCATGTAGGTTGACTCATCCTACATGGCATGACACATAGTTGCCACATCACCTCCACTTCATGAGGTGTGCCACCTCATTGGAGGTTACACTCTCCTTTCTTTAATGTGGCCGGCCAAATTAATGAGAGGAGTTATGTGGCCGGCCACACTTAATGGTGTGGAGTTTTTTCATTTGTGTATTGATGTGGTTTTATTGTATCATCTTCCTTCTTGCTTCCTCTCTCCATGGCTGATGGTTGCCGTGCACTTCATTGGGAGGAGAGGTGTGAGTTAAGTCCAAGACAATAAGAGAGTGTGAAGGTCACAAAGGAGAAGACTACTAGAGGAGTGGTGAGATTCTTCTTGTTTTCTCTTCTTTTCTCTTCTTTCCAATCCCATCCGAGAGCATCTAGAGAGTGCTAGCACACTTGTGGTGCTCTCTCTTCCATCCTTGAGAGTTAGAGAACCCTCCTTGTTCGTGTGGATACCGAGAGAGGAGTGTCTACATTGACACTCTCGAGATCCAACGCTTCCTTGGACGAGCGGGACTAAACGAAGGGCACGCTTCAAGGGTAAACACTTTTTCTCGTAGATCTAAGTAGTAGATCGGTTTTTGAACTCGTACAAGAAATAGTTTTTCGAATTTTGTATACGAATCTTTGCACGGATCTACGGCTTTGGGTCCTTCGGGGTTTCCGCGACGCGAAAAAGCGGTTTTCGCGGCCCGAAGAACCCAACAGTAGGGATCTCCGGCGAACCTGCAAGGAAGTCGGGCCGGGAAGGGGTTCCCGGCGACGACCCTCCGACGCTCAAGTCAGGCAAGAGGAAATTATGAAGTGGCTCCGAAGATGCAAGAATGCGTGATCGCGTCCCTTCATCGAAGTATGAGGGCTCTTATATAGAGCTGTGGGGAGGCTTGTGCACACTTACCGAGGTGTACACATGTCGTTTCCCATACCGTAGTATGAGCTTGTCAGAGGAACATGCCTGACACCATACTGCTACAGTCTGATCACCTCTTCGATGGGACTGTTAGAGTGTATACTAAAAGCCTAGCTTTTGGTATAAACATTTATCTAGAAATAAGAATCACATTGGTCAAATGTCTACATTTATGATATATGTAGTTGTTCAATTAATTTATATTGTAGATAACATGGTGTGTGGTGTCACACACAGATGATCATGTTATCAGTATCTTATAAATTATAAACAGTAACTCACGACCATAATGGAAAGGAACAAACCATTGGAAGGTCGTAGTGTAATTAGGTATTAGTTTATCTTAACTATATAATTACACTAGTACACTTAGAGTGTATTGAGTAGGACCATTAGAGGTCGTTTCTTTTATACTGACTTTATAAAGAAACAAAGACCTCAGTTATTATGGAAGTGTGTGCTCTTAATCCTAATATAATAACAAGCACATATATTTGATATTTATTTCTTTAATTTATCAATGAGTGAGATTTAGTTCGATAAATCAATAAGCCCGATAAGTTGGGAAATGATATCACTTATAATGTGTGTTGTTGATTATAGAAGGAAACTGTGTCCTAGTGATTTAGGTTGATAATGTCCCCAAGAGGAGCTCATAAGGATTGACATGTTAAACCATGCAGGTGGACTTAGTCCGACATGACGATAAGGTTGAGTGGTACTACTCTTGGACTAAGATATTAATTGAGTTGTCAGTAACTCATTTAATTAGTGGGCATTCGACATCTTAAACACAGGGAGACTAACACACTCATAATAAGAAGGAGCCCAAAATGTAATTTGGGATTGGTGCAGTAGTTCAATAATAATTCTTTAGTGGAATGAATTATTATTGATAAAATTAAGTTGTGTGTTCGGGGCGAACACGGGAAGCTTAATTTCATCGGGAGACCAAAACCAATTCCTCCGTTCAGTCCCTATCGTAGCCTCTTGTATATAGAGATTTATACCCACCACATACCCACCTTCTTACCCAACCTATAGGGGTCGGCCAAGCCAAGCTTGAAGCTCAAGCTTAGGGCCGGCCAAGACCCAAAGGTGGTCGGCCAATAGCTTGGAGCCCAAGCTTAGGTGGTCAGCCACATCATATTAAAAAGGGATTTTTATTAAAATTATTTCTTATGTGGATATCATAGTTTTAAAAGAGAGTTTAAAAATTAAATCTTTCCTTTTAAAGCTTTCTACAAAAGATTAAGAAAAGATTTGAAATCTTTCCTTATTTGTAGATTGAAAGGAGATTTTATTTTTAAGAAAAACTTTCCTTTTTAACCATGATAATAATTTAAAAGAGAAGTTTAAAAATTAAATATTCTCTTTTATTAGTTTCTACAAAAGATTAAGAAAAGATTTGATATCTTTCCTTATTTGTAGATTAAGAGAGATTTTAATTTTTTAGAGATAACTTTCTTTTTATCCACATGTTTAAAAGAAATATTTTAATTTATTAAATTTCCTTTTTATTAACCACCATGAAGGGAAAAATTATTTGAGAAATTTTTAAATTTCCGGAAACAAATTAGGAAGTTTTAATTCTTGTGTGAATTAAATTTTCCTTGTTTTGGGGAACTAGAAGTGGCCGGCCATTATTATTAAAAGAAGAAAATTATTTTTTAATTAAAATAATTTTTATTTTTTATGACAAAAGAATTAAGGAATTTTTTATTAAAATTTCCTTATTTGTCAAGACCAAGGATTATAAAAGAGGGGGTAGAGGTGCCTTCACGGGTGATCAACTCTATTATTCTTCTCCTCTCTTTTCCTCCTTGGTGGCCGGCCCTAGCTTCTTCCTCTTCTCTTCTTCTTATGGCCGGTGGCAACCTCTCTTGGAGCTCTTGATGGTGGCCGGTTCTAGCTAGGAGAAGAAGGAGAGAAAGGTGGTTTTGTTTCTTGCATCCCTTGGAGCTTGGTGGTGGTGGCCGGACCTTTACTTCTCTTGGAGAATTGTGGTGGCCGAAACTTGCAAGGAAGAAGAAGGTGCTTGGTGGTTCTCATCTCGGAAGATCGTTGCCCACACAACGTCCGAGGTTAGAAGAGGAATACGGTAGAAGATCAAGAGGTCTTTTTAGAAGGTATAACTAGTAATTTTTCCTTTCCGCATCATGCTAGTTATTTATGGAAATAATACTAAATACAAGAGGCATACGATTCTAGAGTTTCGAATTTATTTTCGATATAGTGTTCTTTTGTTTTTCTTTCCCTTGTGATTTGATTGTTCTTTTCGGTTAACCTAAAGTTATTTTAGGAAATTAAATATTAGCTTTCCATAAAAGGTTTTGTCTAGTCGGTGGTGGTTGCTCCCATATCCAAGAAGGTCATGTGCCTCGCCACGTCAGTACTGGGAACCAATTATGGAAATTAATATTTAATGGAATTAATAACTTAAGGTGATTTGGGTCGAACGTGTTAAGTTCCGCAGGAGACCCAAGTCAAAACCTAAAAGAACGAATAGATTAAGTTTTGGATCAAACGTGTTAAGTTCCGTAGGCGATCCAAAATTTAATTTAAAAGAACACATGGTAGCTAGGAAAAGGTTCAGACCTTTGTACAAAATTTTTGTACAGTGGAACCTCTAGGTTTTCCGAGTAGCAACCAACAGGGACAGCAGAACCTTCCGTTGTACGATTCTGCGTATGGCCTGGTCGTCGAACATACCCATTGTCAGAAAAAGATGTTCCCCAATGTTTCCTCTGCCTTTGTCTTCTTTTTCCCCGAGCCGAGTATCCCTCCGCTCGGCAAGCATCGATCCGACCGAACGTAGGTATCGGTCCGACCGGGTGCTTGGCTCAAACTGTTTATTTACCGTATCGATGCTTTAAGCCTCGGTCGAGCGGGCTACCCGCTCGAGCAGGCGACTCTGTTCACCGTGAGCGTCGGAGACCCGACTCCCCGTCGTGTTGCCTTTGCTTCCGCTTGGATCCGTTCGGCCGGTCGGTCCCCCTTTTCCGATCGGCCATTTGACCTCCGACCTCCACGTAACGTTGACTTTCCTCAAAGGGGGTCTCCCGTTCTTATCGCCGGATCAATATTTATTTTGATATATATAATTTCACTAATTAAAAACTCGTGATCAAAATTTTGGAGTTTTTATTTTTATTTTTATTTTTATAATATTGTGCGCCGATTAATTCTAAAGTTAAGTTATTCTTCTCTCATCCATTTATGGAATAATTTTAAAGTATAATGTATAGTTGAATATTCATCTTATTTAAATTTAAATCGTCTGTACGGATATCTAGTTGGTTAGAAAATAAAAGGGATAAAGGTTTCTTCCAACTCTTAATCATTTGATTTAATCAAGGTCGGTTAAATTATCCTATAATTTATTTTTTTTTACATAACTTAGGAAGGATCATCTTTTTACTACACTTATTTGTGATTATTTTTTTTAATTAATCTTGTGGCGGCAGCTTTTTAGTTTCTGTAGTGTTAACTAATTGAGGTAAACAGATATTTCCTTCAAATGGTAATGGAGCATAATTGGCAAAACAATCTTCCCTTTTGCTTTCTTTTTATTCTTCATTACAATACAAAAAGAATCAATCTTACTATCTTAATAATACGTTTAGTTTAAATTATCGTGTATAATTTTGATTATATGATTAGAAATCACATAATTAAAATTATGGAGAATAAAATATAATCAAATATTATTTGGTTCAACCAAGGTAATGTAACAAAAATTTATTTATTTGAAGATTTTAATAAATAAACTAATTTAATATTTTACTATATTATCCTTAGTTATAAAATTAACCATATATTATGATCATGTCTGAGCGTTGAGTCGACGAAAACTGGGGATGTGGCGCTTTGTACTGCCCTTGGGTGATCTCCGCGCTGATGTGGACCTCCGGTGAACCTGCAACAAAGCCGGGTCGGGAAGGGGTTCTCAGCGACGACCCCCCGACACTCAAGTCAGGCAACAGCGAGATGAAGCAGAGACAAAATAACGAGATTGTGACTACAGTAGATGAGGAAAGCATACCTCTGTCGAAGTCCGGAGGTCTTTATATAGGACCCCGGAGAGGCGCGTGCACACTTCCCGAGGCGTGCACGCTCCTCAAAGCATACCTCGGAATGGTTGTGTCAGAAAAGCGTGTCTAACGCCATACCGGAATTATCCGAGCATATCTCTGCAACGACAGTGGAAACTTCCACCGTACGATCCTCGGTACAGCCCGGGCGCCAACCATGCTGATTGTCGAGGCAGGTGTCTCGAGAATGATATCACTAGCTGCCCTTTTTGTCTTCTTCTAAGTCTTTTGTCTCTTACCGGGGCGGACGGGATGCCCGCTCGGCCTCCAGGGCGCTCGGGTGCGCATGCGCATCGGACCGGGCGAGAAGGTCGCTTGGTCAAATACTCGGACGGGAGTGCGATCTGGTTGACCTGCGGTTCAACCGAGCGGATCAGCCGCTCAACATGACGGTTCCGCTATAAGGGAGCTTGTGAGCGTAGGAAGCTCGACCCGAGGTCGAGCTATCTACACGCCGGCCCGGGATTTACTCCGGTCAGTCGGCCAGGTGGCTTCCCCCCGCTTAGCCGAGACCTTGACTCCCCCGTGTCATTGACCCCTCCCTATGTGGGCCCCCGATTCTTACCACCGGATCAGGTGTCTTCCCTTCAAGTCTAGTCGAAGAAGGCTGCAAGTTCGACTGACTGGACCACTGGCCTGGTGACACCACGACCGCCCTGCCCCTAGCATAAATATTTATCCGATCGGGCACTATGCAATGAATGATGCCGCTCGGCATATCACCCACCGGCACTTGGCGGATACTGATCTTACAGCCGTCTATCTCGCCGACCCAGCGTCAGTCGATGCTGACGTCCCTCGGATTTTCTCGGGATTCACGCAAATCCTGGCCATTAAGGCTGAGCACGCGCTCGCGCCTACGTAGTGGATGTCATTAAATGCGCCTTACGTGGTGACGCCACGTGGCCAGGCAGCCGTCATCGCCTGCTCGAGCTGTCAGGCTCGAGGTGACCCCTAGCGCTTTGAATTCAACGGTCGGATGCGCTCCTTGGATCCCGTGCCCTGGATCGGACGGTTCCGACCGTTCGAGCCCAACCTTTATAAGGCCGCCTCCTCTCCTTCCGCCGCTTCCGCTTTATCGCGCCCGTGTTTTCGAAGGCTCCTGATTTGTTCTCCGGCGAACCGGTTCTCCGCCTTCCGGCCATTTGCTCTCTTCTCCGACCATCTTTTTTTTCTGTAAGAACTCTCTGCCCGTTCCTTTTTCGTTCCCTTCGCTTTCCTTCGCATTCCGGTGGTGTTTGTGCTTCGTGGGCACTGTTCTGCTCACCTCCTCCGTCGCCTTTTCTATTTTTCCTTTGCTTCACATTCCGGCGGTAATGGCCAGTTCCTCTGCCCCCTCTCCCGGCCTTTGGTATCAAACCATGGAGAGTCAGTTTGATTCGGGGGATGCCTTTAGACTGATTAATACATATGACATCCCTGTTGACCATAAACTCATTTTGGCCGAGTCATCCGACCGGCCACATGACCCACCGGCCGGGACTGTTACCTTTTTTCGCAACCAATTTGTAGGTGACCTTAGGTTTCCGATCCATCCATTCATCTTAGAAGTTTGCAATTATTTTCGCATTCCGCTCGGCCAGCTCGTGCCTAATTCCTTTAGGTTGCTGTGAGTCGTAGTTGTGCTTTTTCGGGTGCACAATATTCCCCTCAAGCCTCAAATCTTTCACTATTTTTATTACCCCAAGCAATCCGAGATCGACACCTTCCTATTTCAATCGGGGATCGGCTTGGTCTTCTTCGACAAAATGCCTACCTCCAACAAACATTGGAAGGATCATTTCTTCTTTTTGAGTTTTCCCGAGCCACCACCCTTCCGAACCCAATGGCTAACTTCGTTGCCACCTCCCCCCGACCTGAAAAGGTACCGGACCAAACCTGCCTTTCTACATGCAGCTAATCTGCTGGTCGGGCTGAAGTTGGACATACATAAGTTGTTGCCCGAGGGGATGATGTATCTATTCGGGTTAAGTCCGATCCGAACATGGCTTCCGAGCGGCCCTGGTAAGAAAGAACCTTCTCTCCTTCTCTTTGAGTCTAACTGATTTTTTTTTTCTCGCAGCTGAGACCATGATGAAAGCGGTGGTGTTCGGCAAGCTGAAACGCAGGGCCGCCGAGATAGAGGCGGTTGCCGCGCAGGAGGCGGAGAAACTGTGCCTCACCCCGATCGGCTCTCACGAAGGTGAGAGTGGAGAGGTACAAATGGCGGGCGAGGCGTCTGCCGCTCGGACGGTCACCACCGATGCAGTTGGGGAGACCACTCCACCGAGTGCGCAACCGGCCACTTGGCCCGAGGAAGCCGGATCTGATGACGATGAACTCTCGTTGGTCGGGCGTAAACGTCGCTGAACGGGAACCCCCACCCGCTCGGCCACCTCTTCCATTCACGTGTCCGAACAGATGGACGATCCTCCAGCTCCTGCGTCTATGGAAGCGCTGTCGTCCGACAGGATTCTATCTCAAGTAGACTGGCCTTCTGATCCCGTAGTGGCTCAGCCCCTTACCTCGCTTCCTCCAGCCCGCCGGATAATCCAGCGCTCTCTTATTCGCTCTGAGTGGCCGGACAATCTTCTGCCCCATCTGTGTCCGCTCAGTCTACTCCGGGCCGACACAGGACGATCAAGGCTTTGCTCCACCTACCAACAGAGGAATATTTGCAGAAGGCTGAACAGCCGTCGAGCCCCGAACACTTGATAACAATTCGGGGGCCCCTCACAAAAGTCTGGGAGGACGCCCGAGCGCGCATAGGCGTGATGCCACCTGGGCTGCTCGATAACAGCTATATGCAACAAACTACCGGGGTAACTCTTACAAGCCTTTTCTTCTTATCCCCCGTTCAGTATTGACTATTCTTTACGTTTTTAACCGAACCGCAGCATTGGGTGGAAAGTATAGCGATCTGCCACCGCTTAGCTTTCCTCGAGGAGGAATTCAAAAAGCTCAAGGTCTCTGGTGGGACTCCTCTTCAAGGCCCTTCTTACGCCGAGCTGAAGGCCGATCTGGAGAAATCCAACAAAGTGCTGGAGGCCGAGCGGCACAGATCCTCGAGCTTGCAGACCATGGTGGATCGGCTTGAGACCCAAGTCAAGACATATGACAAGAAGATCACATTGGCCACCAACTGGAAGAACCAGACCATCACCGACCTGGAGGTAAAGAATGCTGAAGCCCGGGCGCTGGAGGACGGACACTCAGCGGAGGTGGCCACTCTTCAGAGTGATCTGAAGACCCTTCAAGACGCCTTAGAGGCCTCTCGAGCTACCTTCAAAGAATATCAAGATTCTGAACTGAGTCGGGCTGCTATCATGCAGCAGAACTATATCTGCTCGGAGAAATTTGTGGAGAAAACATGTGATCGGCTCGTCCATGCATTTGAGTTAGCCATTACGACCACGGCCGACTACCTGAAGACCAAGGGTCGGCTTCCTGAGGACTTCACTATTCCCGTCCGGGATCACGCTGATCTTCTAATCATGATTCTGGATGATATTTTTAATTACCTAGAGTGAAGTCATGGCTTATGTACTGGTCGTTCGACCTATCTTATCTTGTATTCTTGCCTTTTTTGGTTTAATGAACTTTCTTTACTGTTCCTCTGCTGTGTGTATTTGTGCGGGTTATCCGCTTCTTTGATCTTCACCGAATTCGTGGGAGCGTCTTTTGATTTCCGAACTGCCGCTCGGCAATCGAGTACAAGACCACATGAGTCTTGTTAAGCTTAAGCGATGCCCTGGCCAAATCATTACAGAGGCTGATCGGCGATAAGTCGGCTTTTCAATAGCCGCCAGTTCAACTCTAGGATTTAATGTCGCTGCTCGACGGTATTCGGGTCGGGAGGTTTATAGTCGCCGATCCGACTCTGGGATTTAACGTCGTCGCTCGATGGTCTTCGGCCCGGGGTATAGTCGCCGGTCCGACTCTGGGATTTAACGTCGCCGCTCGACGATCTTCGGACCCCCCTGTAGTCGCCGGTCGCTCGACGGTCTTCGGGCCATGGGGTTTATAGTCGCCGGTCCGACTCTGTGATTTAAAGTCGCCGCTCGACGGTCTTCGGTCAACATAAATTATTCGTATCCTTGGTTTTCTTTGATTTTACTCCTGCGGTCAAAAGATATAGTAGGATTGAATATTATGAGTTACAATGGCACACCTTTCATCCAGCTCGGTACGGCTGGAGATGATTTGCGCTCCACGATCGTTCTAGCTTCCATCCATCTTCATCCTCGAGGTAATAGGTGCCCGAATGGAGCTTTTCTACAATCTTGAACGACCCAGCCCAAGGAGCTCCCAGCTTGGTCACATCGCCGACATGCTTGACTTTCTTCCAAATGAGGTCGCCGACCTGAAAAGATCTGGGAATTACCCGTCTATTGTAGCTTTGCTTCATCCTCTGCCGGTACGCCATCAACCGAATGACGGCCTTGGCTCGCGTCTCGTCCACCAGGTCCAGCTCTAAATACCTCCGCTCAGCATTGTTCTCATCGTAGCCTTTGATCCAGTCGGATTCTACCCTGACTTCTACCGGGATGATGGCTTCTCCCTCGTACACCAGGTGAAAGGGGGTCGCTCTTGTTCCCTCCTTAGGCGTCGTTCGGAGCACCCATAATACCCCGGGCAGCTTGTCCACCCAACTGCCACCTTCATGGTCGAGCCGAGCCCGAAGAACTCGTAAGATCTCCCGATTGGTGACTTCGGCTTGCCCGTTACTTTGGGGATATGCTACGGAGGTGAAGGCTTGCTGGATGTCGTACCCCTCGCACCATTCCCTGAGTTGTTGACCCGAGAACTGCCTCCCACTATCAGAGATGAGCCGTCGCGGGATGCCGAACCGACAGATGATATGCTGTCATATAAATATTTTGACAATCTCCTCGGTTATTTTAGCTAGCGGCTCAGCTTCAATCCATTAGGAAAAATAGTCCACTGCAACTAGCAAGAACTTTCGCTGTCCGGTCGCCATTGGAAATGGTCCCCACAATGTACATACCCCATTGGTCGAATGGGCAGAACACCATGGAAGTTTTTAATTCTTCCGCGGGACGATGTGAGAAATTGTAGTACTGTTGGCAGGATAAGCATGTGGCGACTGTCTGGGCGGCGTCCTCCTGTAAAGTTGGCCAAAAGTTGCCTGCCAAAAGAATCTTCCTCGCCAACGAGCGACCGCCCGGATGCCCGCCGCATGAGCCTTGGTGTACCTCTTGCAGAATATAGTCCACATCCTCCGGGCCAACGCATTTAAGCAGAGGCCTGGAGAATGCTTTTTTGTAGAGCTGGTCGTCGATGAGGACGAACCGACCAACTCGCCTTCTGAGCAGATGCGTCTCCGACCGATCGGACGACATTGCTCCTGACTTCAGAAACTCTGTTATAGTCGTCCGCCAGTCATTTGGAAATGTGAGTCCCTCCATCCGGTCGATGTGGGTGACCAGAGACACCTGCTCGACTGGCTGCTCGATGACGATCGGTGATATCGAGCTGGGTAGCTTAGCCAGTTCATCTGCAGCCTGATTCTCCGCGCGGGGGATCTTCTGTATCACCACCTCTAGGAAACCGACCTTCAGTTTGCCGAAGGCTTCCGCATAAAGACGTCGGCATCCTTCAGAATGTGACTTAGAAAATACACCGGCTGTTCTTCATCGTCCGACCGTACCAACGCCGAGCCAACAGCATGCTCGGTCGATGATAAATAGACGCGGAGCGGCTCGTCGATAATTGGCTTGGCTAATACAGGCAGAGAGTTCAGATAAACCTTCAAAGCTTCGAATGCCCGGTCACATTCTTCATCCCACTGGAATTTAGTAGCTCGGCACAGAATCTTGAAGAAGGGCAAGGCTCGGTCGGCCGTCCGGGAGATGAAATGCGATAATGTTGTTATCCGACCGGTGAGACACTGAACTTCCTTAAGATTTCTGGGTGGCGGCATATCCTGCAATGTCTTCACCTTGCTAGGGTTCGCCTCAATTCCACACTCGGTGATGATGTATCCCAGGAAGCGTCCGCCTTTGACACCGAACAGGCACTTCTGGGGTTCAGCTTGACTCCGTACGTTCTCAGCGTCTAGAAGGTTTCTTTTATATCTGCACACAGATCGGCCGCTCGAAGTGATTTAATGAGTATGTCATCTACGTATATGATGCGGATGTGATTAAGGGGCAGAAGAGAGATTTGGAGGAAAGAGAAGGGCATTTTGGACATTTGGGGTCAAATTAGGTTTTGGTTTTAAAAGGAGAGCACCGTTCACTTTGGGAAGGGGTCGGGTTCGTGTTTTTTGGTCTCCGCCGCAGCCCAGCACAGAGAGGAAGGGGGGTCATGCTTCCCTGCCGCCATCCTCGCACAAGAGCCAACGCCATTAGCTTTCCCTCACATTGACGACACCGACGTCGCCCAGTAACATCTCAGCCGCTTCGCTCCCTCGCGAGCGAAGATGCCATCTCCTCCCTCGGGTTCACTCGGCCTCCGCCATCATGGACCGAAGCAGAGGCTTCTGCTCTCGTTGCCGCCGCCGCCGGAGAGATCCGCCGGTAGCACTCACCTCTAGGCCATTTCCTCTGCCTCTTCCTATCCCCGACATGATCGTCTTCTCCTCTCGCCGACACGGATGCCGTCGAGGGGAGGCTGCCTCCTCTCTCCCTCACCTCTCCTCTCGCCGGCAGAAACATCTGGCCACTGTCGCTGTCCTACGAGCCACGACCATTCACTGTCGTCGCTCCTCCCGTGGCCGCAGGCACCGCCAGCAGCCGTCACTGCCTCCTCCCGTGGCCACAGTCGCCGTCGGCATCCGGCGTCGCCTCCCCCAATGGCCAGTGGCGTCTCCCATCACCACGGTTGCTTCCAACGGCTGTGGGTGTCGCCTCTGCCTCCCTTAGCAGCCTCTGTCACTCTCTAGACAGCCGCCATCTGGCGAGCTCAGGTTTGTTTACTCCGGCCTTCGGGCTAAGATGATGTTCGTCCTGCGAGCCGATTTGGTTCCGACCATCGAGCCGTGGTATTTCATTCTTCGCACCATTATTATGCTTGTGAGTTATCTGTACTATCCGGCCTGCGTGCCGCGTATCAGCCTGCGAGTCGTTATCATATATCCCGGCCTGCATGCCGCTTTCCGGATCCAGGCTTCACCGGATTCCGTGCCGTCACCCTCAGATCTGGTTCCTCAGCAGGTTCACATCCATCCACTCGTCAGGGCCGTGACGACTCGATCAACAGCGCGATCAGTTCACCCATCCATCCGAGGGTGCCCCCCGGGGCCAGGGTACGTTACCGTACCTTTCCTGCATTTATTTCACTATTCTGTTATTAGTATTCGACTGCTTATATATTTGTGGGATTCACCTCGAGCACTGAGGTACTAGAGACCGGGGTGACCCGGTCACTGGCTGTAGGGATTATTGACCAGAGGACTTTTGACGACTCGGTCAACACATAAGACAGCTCACCCTCCGGGTCATGGAGATGCGGTCAACATTCCATCCACGTCACGCTGGCAGGTCCGTCTTCTCAGCTTCTCGACAGGATCAAATTGGCGTCGTCTGTGGGAACGCACCTGGTTTGGAACGTGAAGACGGATGACCCGGAAAGTTCCGCCATCCTCATAGCCTTGATGAGTTGCGATGAGTATATCGTATCCTCCTCACTCCACGGGTATTCGGGAATCGAGAAATTAAGTCAGATCCTCTGCTGGTCGGTAGGTCAGTTTTTCAGTTACATTCTCTTTCGGTCATAATATTTATCATCATTTCTTGAGCAAGGACCCCGTGCCGATTGGCTGGGCGTATATTATCCGAGCCAAGGGCTCGATGCCGAAAACCCCATATTGATCGGCCGGGTGCATATTATCCGAGCCACAGGCTCAATACCGAAGACCCCGTGCCGATCGGCCGGGCGCATATTATCCGAGCCAAGGGCTCGATGCCGAAGACCCTGTGCCGATCGGCCGGGCGTATATTATCCGAGCCACAGGCTCGATGCCGAAAACTCATGCCGATCGGCCAGGCGTATATTGTCCGAGCCACGGGCTCGATGCCGAAGACCCCGTGTTGATCGGCACGACATATATTATCCGAGCTAAGGGCTCGATGCCGAAGATCCCGTGCCGATCGGCCAAGCATATATTATCCGAGCCAAGGGCTCGATGCCAAAGGCCCCGTGTCGATCGACCGAGCGTATATTATCCGAGCCAAGGACTCGATGCCGAAAACCCCGTGCCGATCGGCCAGGCGCATATTATCCGAGCCACGGGCTCGATGCCGAAGACCCCGTGTCGATCGGCCGGGCTCATATTATCCGAGCCAAGCGCTCGATGCCGAAGACCCCGTGCCGATCGGCCGGGCGTATATTATCCAAGCCACGGACTCGATGCCGAAAACCCGTGCCGATCGGCTGGGTGTATATTGTCCGAGCTACGGGCTCGATGTAGAAGACCCCGTGCCGATCGGCCGGGCGTATATTATACGAGCCAAAGGTTCGATGCCGAAGACCCTGTGACGATCGGTCGGGCGTATATTATCTGAGCCAAGGGCTCGATGCCGAAGACTCCGTGCCGATCGGTCGAGCGTATATTATCCGAGCCAAGGGCTCGATGCCGAAGACCCTGTGACGATCGGTCGGGCGTATATTATCTGAGCCAAAGGCTCGATGCCGAAGACCCCGTGCCGATCGGTCGAGCGTATATTATCCGAGCCAAGGGCTCGATACCGAAGACCCCGTGTCGATCAGCCGGGAGTATATTATCCGAGTCACGGGCTCGATGCCGAAGACCCCGTGCCGATCGACGGGGCGTATATTATCCGAGCCACGGGCTCGATGCCGAAGACCGCGTGCCGATCGGCTGGGCGTATATTATCCGAGCCAAGGGCTCGATGCTGAAGACCCTGTGCCGATCGGCCAGGTGTATATTGTCCGAGCCACGGGCTCGATGCCGAAGACCCCATGCCGATCGGCCGGCGTATATTATCCGAGCCAAGGGCTCGATGCCGAAGACCCCGTGTCGATCGGCCAGGCGTATATTATCTGAGCGAAAGGCTCGATGCCGAAGACCCCGTGCCGATCGGCCGAACGTATATTATCCGAGCCAAGGGCTCAATGCCGAAGACCCCGTCCCGATCAGCCGGGCGTATATTATCCGAGCCACGGGCTCGATGCCGAAGACCCCGTGCCGATCGGCAGAGCGTATATTATCCGAGTCAAGGGCTCGATGCCGAAGACCCCGTGCCGATCGACTGAGCGTATATTATCTGAGTCACGGGCTCGATGCCGAAGACCCCATGCCGATCGGCCGGGCGCATATTATCCGAGCCAAGGGCTCGATGCCGAAGACCCCGTACCGATCGGTCGGCCGTATATTATCCGAGCCACGGGCTCGATGCCGAAGACCCCGTGCCGATTGGTCGGGTGTGAGCTATGCCTGAAGACCGTCGAGCGGTGACGTTAAATCCCAGAGTCGAACCGGCGACTATAAAAACCGCCTGAAGACCGTCGAGCGGCGACATTAAATCCCAGAGTCGAACCGGCGACTATAAAACCCCGGCTTGAAAATCGTCGAGCAGCGACGTTAAATCCCAGAGTCAAATCGGCGATTATAAAACCCCGGCTTGAAGACCATCGAGCGGCGATGTTAAATCCCAGTGTTGAACTAATGACTATAAAACCTCGGCCCGAAGACCGTCGAGCTGCGACGTTAAATCCCAGAGTCGAACCGGCGACTATAAAACCCCGGCTTGAAGACCGTCGAGCAGCGACGTTAAATCCCAGAGTCGAACCAGCGACTATAAAACCCCTGCTTGAAGACCATCGAGCAATGACATTAAATCCTAGAGTCGGACCGACAACTATAAAAACCCCGGCTTGAAGATCGTCGAGTGGCGACGTTAAACCCCAGAGTCGAATCGACGACTATAAAAACCCGACTGCACGGACTAGTGCATCAAATATTGTTTCTCCCCCGTTCGAGGTTAAGCTTATCAGAGCATCTATCTCCCCCATTCGGGGTCGAGCTTATCGGATATTCTTTCTCCCCCATTCGGGGTTGAGCTTATTAGATGTCCTATCTCCCTCGTTCGGGGTCGAGCGTTCGTCACTGGTCTCGGACCAGCTTCAGATATTTTATCTCCCCCGTTCGGGGTCGAGTATTCTTCACTGGTCTCGGACCAGCATCAGATATTTTATCTCCCCCGTTCAGGGTCGAATGATTATCATTGATATTAGACCAGTTTCAGATATTTTATCTCCCCCGTTCTGGGTCGAGCGGTCGTCACTGGTCTCGGACCAGCTTATCCGATCTTCTATCTCCCCCGTTCGGGGTCGAGCTTATCAGAGCATCTATCTCCCCCGTTCGGGGTCTAGTGTCTTCACTGGTCTCGGACCAGCCTATCAGATCTTCTATCTCCCCCGTTCGGGGTAGAGCAGTCTCCACTGCGCATGAACTAGTTTATCAAGCTATCGCAAATGGTCTCGGACTAGGGTATCTCCATTGTTCGCTGACCGGGACATCTCCCGGGCTCCAGGCCTTTTTGTTGCATGAGCCTCACACCCACTGGGACGCCAACTCCGTATTTTTCGTTCTCCTGTAATCGTCTCCTGGGCATCATCATCTCGCTCGGTATTATTCGATTGACGGATCAACATTTTATGATCGCCCGGTCAGCATTCTCTGGGCCACTCGTTTATCACTCCTGTAGTCATCTAACCGGTATTACTCAGCCATCCGTTCGGCTATACACAGACTATTCGAACGCTCGATATTCTCTCGATGGTCTGGCTAGCATCTTATGGTCGACTCGTCGAAATCTTCTCAGTCACCCGTTCGGCATCACCCGTTCGGTCCTTAGGTCGGCATCTTCACGGTTGCGCGCCCGGCATCGTCTGCTCGGCTTCTATCCACACGATCGATATTCTTTTGATCACCTGGTCGTTATCTTTGCGTTTGTGCGCTCGGCATCAGCCGCTCGACGTCTACCCAGACATCCTTCTGATTGCCTGGTCAGCATCTTACGGTCGATTGGACGACATTTTCTCGATCACTTACTCGGTCACTCGGCCTGCTCGGTATCCCATGTGGTGCTCGGTCGACTATCATTTCACTCGTTGGGCGTTCTGCCGCCCACTCGGCATCACGTTCTGCCGCTCTCTCGGCATCGTTTTGGTTGTCGACTTGGTATTATTTCTTGTAGTTCGCTCGGCATCGCTACCATCTCTCGCACGACGCTCTCTCGATTACTCGGTTTGCATTTTTTCGATTGCCTGAGCGGTATCTTTTTGATCGTGCGCTCGGCTCGATCGCCTGTCTTTCTGCTCGATCGCCTGTCTTTTTACTCGATCAGCATTATTTTTGTTGCCTGGACCACATTATTTCTTGTCGCTCGCTCGATGTCACTTTTCGACATCACCACAGCTACTCGTTCAACATGATAAGATGAGCCCAATGATTTCGCGTTCGGTAGCGATTCTGTTTTGGGCTTGGTCTAGTGAGTCAGACTTGCGCCTCCTTCGACTAGACTTGAAGGGGAGGCTTGTGATGCGGATGTAATTAAGGGGCAGAAGAGAGATTTAGAGGAAAGAGGAGGGCATTTTGGACATTTGGGATCAAATTAGGTTTTGGTTTTAAAAGGAGAGCACTGTTCACTTTGGGAAGGGGTCGGGTTCGTGTTTTTTGGTCTCCGTCGTAGCCCAGCACAGAGAGGAAGGGGGGTCATGCTTCCCTGCCGCCATCCTCGCGCAAGAGCCAACGCCATTAGCTTTCCCTCACACTGACGTCACCTAGTAACATCTTAGCCGCTTCCCTCCCTCGTGAGCGAAGACGCCATCTCCTCCCTCGGGTTCACTCGGCCGCCGCCATCATGGACCGAAGCAGAGGCTTCTACTCTTGCCGCCGCCACCGGAGAGATCCGCTGGCAGCGCTCGCCTCTGGCCATTTCCTCTGCCTCTTCCTATCCCCGACATGATCGTCTTCTCCTCTCGCCGACACGGATGCCATCAAGGGGAGGCTGCCTCCTCTCTCCCTCACCTCTCCTCTCGCCGGCAGAAACATCCGGCCACTGTCGTTGTCCTACGAGCCACAACCGTTCACTGTCGTCGCTCCTCCCGTGGCTGCAGTCACCGCCAGCAGCCTTCACTACCTCCTCCCACGGCCACAGTCGCCGCTGGCATCTGGCGTCACCTCCCCCAGTGGCTAGCGGCGTCTCCCATCACCACGGTCGTTTCCAACGGCTGTGGGTGTCGCCTTTGCCTCCCTTAGCAGCCTCTGTCACTCTCTGGACAGCCGCCATCTGGCGAGCTCAGGTTTGTTTACTCCGGCCTTCGGGCTAAGATGATGTTTGGCCTGCGAGCCGATTTGGTTCCGGCCATCAAGCCGTGGTATTTCATTCTTCGCACCATTATTATGTTTGTGAGTTATCTGTACTATCCGGCCTGCGTGCCGTATATCGGCCTGCGAGCCGTTGTCATATCCCGACCTACATGCCGCTTTATGGATCCAGGCTTCACCAGATTCCGTGCCGTCACCCTCAGATCTGGTTCCTCAGCGGGTTCACATCCATCCACTCGTCAGGGTCGTGACGTCTCGATCAACAGCGCGATCAGTTCACCCATCTATCTGAGGGCTCCCCCCGTGGCCAAGGTACGTTACTGTACCTTTCCTGCATTTATTTCACTATTCTGTTATTAGTATTCAGCTGCTTATATATTTGTGGGATTCGCCTCGAGCACCGAGGTACCAGAGACCGGGGTGACCTGGTCGCTGGCTGTAGGGATTATTGACCAGAGGACTTTTGGCGATTCTGTCAACACAGAAGACAACTCACCCTCCGGGTTATGGAGATGCGGTCAACATTCCATCCATGTCATGCTGGCAGGTTCGTCTTCTCAGCTTCCCGACAGGATCAGTATACCTCCAAGTTCCGCCTGATCTGCTTCCGGAACACCTTGTTCATGAGCCGCTGATACGTCGCTCCAGCATTCTTTAGTCCGATTGACATCATGTTGTAGCAGTAGGTGTCGTCCGCCGTAATGAAGCTAACTTTCTCTTGGTCTTCCTGGGCGAGCGGCACTTGGTGGTAACCCTGATAAGCATCCAGCATGCATATCAGTTCGCACCCGGCAGTTGAGTCCACCATTTGATCAATCCGGGGCAGCGGGTAAAAATCCTTCGGACACGCTTTGTTCAAGTCACAGAAGTCGACGCAGACTCTCTATTTGTTGTCGGTCTTGGAGACTAGTACCACATTTACGAGCCAGCTTGGGAACTATACCTCGCGTATATGGTTGGCCTCTAGGAGCTTCTCGACTTCCACCCGTATGATGACGTTCTGCTCGGCACTATAGTCCCGCTTTCTTTGCTTGACGGGGCGAGTGTCCGGCCGGACATGTAGCTTGTGCTGTGCGACACTCGGCGAGATTCCTGGCAGCTCGTGCGTCGACCACGCGAAGACGTCGTGGTTTTGTTGGAGATATCTGGTCAGCTTCTCCTTCTGGCTTGCCTCCAGGTCGGAGGCTATGAACGTCGTGGCCTCTGATCGGGCAGGGTGGATCTGTACCTCATCTTTTTCTTCATAAACAAAAGTAGGTGGCTATTTGGTTATAGCGTTTACCTCGATACGGGGGGCCTTCCGAGCGAACCTCGACTCGGCTCGCACCATCTCCACATAGCAACGCCGTGCTGCCAACTGATCGCCTCTAACTTCACCCACTTGGTTTTCCACGGGGAACTTGATCTTCTGATAGAAAGTTGAGACGACAGTCCGAAACTCGTTGAGGGCCGGTCGGCCCAAAATGACATTGTACGCCGAGGGAGCGTCCACAATGATGAAGTTAGCGGTTCGCGTCCTCCTGAGTGACTCTTCCCCGAGCGAAATGGCCAACTTCATCTGACCGACTGGTTGAACCTCGTTACCGGTGAATCTGAACAAGGGCGTGGTCATTGGTAGCAGCTCCGCCCTGTCGATCTGGAGCTGGTCGAACGCCTTCTTGAAGATGTTGTTGACCGAACTCCCTGTGTCAATAAAGATGTGATGAATAGTATAGTTTGCTATTACCGCTCGAATGATGAGGGCGTCATCGTGCGGCACTTCGACTCCCTCGAGGTTGCCAGGACCAAAGTTGATCGTCGGCCCATTCGCCTTCTCTTGGCTCCAGCCCACAACATGAATTTCCAGTCGTCGGGCGTACGACTTGCGGGCTCGGTTGGAGTCACCACCTGTTGGTCCACCAGCGTTGTGCCGAACCGAACAATGTAGTGAGGAAGACTTTGCATTTGACTCCGTCGGTGTATTGATGAAGAGTATCAACATTATCGAACTTACTGAGATGGTCGTCCGGATCGGTTGTACCGCTATACTCTTCGATTGATATGGGAGTGTAATGCTTCGGGAGAGGGTCTTGTAAGATTACCTCGGAGAACTGGCGATTGACCCTCTCGGGGGATGACTCTGCACGCGGCGCCTTCCCCTTCTTGGCGTCCCGCACGGGCGCTTTATCGGGCGATCCCTGGTTGGCTAGGGCCAGCTCCGACAGAGTCTGGAACAGTGCCCAGTGGAACGGAATAGGGGCGGGTGGCGCATCTCCTGGTGTGCCGGTCTGCCCCTTGTTCTATGCCTAGGTAGAGTATTGTTCCTGTCGGTCCTCCATTGTCGCTCGACCCCTAGAAGCCGAGGCGGCCTGCTGCGCTATCCGCTCGGCTTGGGCCTTCTGTTGTTGCTCGACCATCTTCACAGCTCGCGCTTGAATGAGTGCGTCAAACTCCTCGGGAGAGAGCGTCACCATGAGTTGGCGTCCAACTTCTTCCATCTTCTCTGCTCGGCTTCAGTGCGTTCACACAGACGACGCCAATTTGATCCTGTCCGAGCGTTGAGTTGACGAAAACTGGAGATGTGGCGCTCTCTGCTGCCCTTGGGTGATCTCCGCGTTGACGTGGACCTCCGGTAAACCTGCAACAAAGTCGGGCCGGGAAGGGGTTCCCGGCGACGATCCTCCGACGCTCAAGTCAGACAACGGCGAGATGAAGCAGAGGCAAAATAACGAGATTGTGGCTACAGTAGATGAGGAAAGCATACCTCCGTCGAAGTCCGGAGGTCTTTATATAGGACCCCGGAGAGGCGCGTGCACACTTCCCGAGGCGTGCAAGCTCCTCAAAGCATACCTCGGAATGGTTGTGTTAGAAAAGCGTGTCTGACGCCATACCGCAACTGTCCGAGCATATCTCTGCCACGACAGTGGAAACTTCCACCGTACGATCCTCGGTACAGCACGACCGCCGACCATGCTGATTGTCGGCGGCAGATGTCTCGAGAATGATATCACTAGCTGCCCTTTTTGTCCTCTTCTAAGTCTTTTGTCTCTTACCGGGCCGGACGGGATGCCCGCTCGGCGTCCAAGACGCTCGGGTGCGCATGCGCATCGGACCGGGCGAGAAGGCTGCTCGGTCAAATACTCGGACGGGAGTGCGATCTGGTTGACCTACGGTTCGGCCGAGCGAATCGGCCGCTCAACACGACGGTTCCGCTATAAGGGAGCTTGTGAGCGTCGGAAGCTCAACCCGAGGTCGAGCTATCTACACGCCGGCCCGGGATTTATCCGGCCGGTCGGCCAGGTTGCTTCCCCCCGCTCAGCCGGGACCTTGACTCCCCCGTGTCGTTGACCCCTCCCTATGTGGGCCCCCAATTCTTACCATCGGATCATATTATTATTATTATTATTATTAAAACTCTACGTTTTTTTTATTTTTTTTCTTTTTCACATTTTTTTATTTTTATGATTTTTTTTTATTTTTCCTTTTTTCACGTTTTTTTTATGTATTTTTTTTATTTTTTTTAATTTCTTTTCATTTTTATTTTTTAAAAAAAAATTAAAGTTTTTTATTTTTTTTTACTTTTAATTTTTTTTTGTTTTTAAATTTTTTCTATTTTTAATATATTTTTTATTTTTAATGATTTTTATTATTTTTTACATTTTTTGTTTT
Organism: Zingiber officinale; assembly: GCF_018446385.1. Classification (NCBI taxonomy): domain Eukaryota; kingdom Viridiplantae; phylum Streptophyta; class Magnoliopsida; order Zingiberales; family Zingiberaceae; genus Zingiber; species Zingiber officinale. The sequence continues at coordinate 30,075,271 of NC_055994.1, forward strand.
TTTAAATTTTTTATATTTTTATATTTTTTTGTTTTTTATTTTTCCCATTTTTTATAATTTTTAATTTTTTTATGTTTTTTCTATTTTTTAAATTTTTTTTATGTTTTTTCTATTTTTAAAATTTTTTATTTTTTAAAAAAGTTTTTTATTTTTATATTTTTTTTGTATTTTCTTTATATTTTTTTTTTATCATTTTTTTCTCTTATTCTAGGGTATTTTGGATTAAAAAAAATTTCCTTAACCCCGAAATCAAGAAAAATTTTAATTTTTCGAGGTTTTCCGATTCCGGATTGTATGTCCCTTTTGCTGACGTGTCGAGCATGGAACATTATTCGGGAATCATCGATTATTTAAATCAAATAAGATTTTCATTGATAACTTTAAATGGATAATTAAGATTGTCAAGAATAATCTTGAATCAAACACACCCTATGTATTTTTAAACTATCCTTGTAACATATTTTGTGAATATAAAAGAGAGTATTTGTGAATTCAGATTCCAAGAAACTTCTTGTGAATTTTTAATATGGTATCAGGAAAGTTCGTTCTGATAGAGAAGTTTCGAACGTAATTGGTGCACTAGTTCGAATAATCCTAATGAACCTTGTACGTTGTACTAGTTAGATAATAATTTCTTTTTATTACTAAATAATGGTTTTATATATATATATATAAAACAATATTATTCCATCATCAATCAATTCTGACGGGATTCTCTGATCCAATCTGTTTTGGTCCGTTGTCCCTAGATTAGGAATAGTGATCGGAGAAATTCAATCATCCTCACCTGCTGATCTGGTCCACTAAAAACATCATAAGATCCTTGCTCCAATAAATTTGAGTGTTTTCAAAAAAAATAAATAAATAAATAAATAAATAAATAAATAAATAAATTATATATGTAAAATAATTATATTATAATAGCTTCTTTATCAAGCGTAGGTGATTCTGTTCGAGCGCTGAGTCGACGGAGACTGAGGATGTGACACTCTCAGCTGTCTCCGACTGGGGATGTGGATCTCCGGCGAACCTGCAAAGAAACCGAGCCGGGAGGGGTTTTCCGGTGACGACCCTCTGATGCTCAAGTCAGACAGTGAAGAAGAGGAGCAAAGTAACGCTACTGTGGCTACAGTGATGAGAATCGCCTATCTCCGCCGAAGTTTGGGGGTCAAGGACCCCAGGGAGGCGCGGACACGCTTCTAGATGCATGCACGGTTCCCCAAACATACCTCAGTAGGGTTGTGTCAGAAAAGCATGTCTGACGTCATTTCGCAATCGTCCGAGCATATCCCTGATGTGACGGTGGAAAATTCCACCGTACGATACTCTGTTTGCTCCGGCTGCCGACCATGCTGTTTGTCGGCGGCAGGTGTCTCGAGGATGATGTTACCAATTGTCCTTTTTGTCCCTTTGCGCTCTTGCCTGTTCCCGGGCCGAGCGGACCAGCCGCTCGGCGCTCATGGCCTCCGGGAATGCGCATACCTCGGCCCGGGGCGGGGAAGCCCTGCTTATGTGCTCGGATGGAATTGTGTCTTATTGTCCTGTGGCTCGGCCGAGCGGCCTGTCCGCTCGGCCAATAGACTCTTTTGCCTTGAGCATCGGAAACCCGACCCCTGGTCGGGCTGTTTTTCGTCCGGGCTGGGAGACCCCTGGCCGGATGTTCGGTCGACCGGATGCTCGGTCGGCCCGCCAGTCCGCTCGGCACGACTTTGGGATTGATCCTCTTGACCATTGACCTCCATGTGTCGTTGACCTCCCGCCAACGAGGATCCCCGTCCTTACTGTTGGAGCAATCTGAGTACCCTAGGTTTTGATGTTTGAGCAAAGGTTTAAGTTAGATTTATTGTTGTATTTGATATGCATTTGTGAGTGTGCAGGATACAGGTACAATAAGGAAAAGTCCAAGGGTGAGTCTTGGCAATGTAAGTCCAAGCATGTAGTCTTGGCAACGTAAGTCCAAGTGTGATCTTGGCAAAGGAGGAAAGTCCAAGGATGAGTCTTAGTGGTGTAAGTCCAAGCATGTAGTCTTGGCAATGGATGAAGTCCCGGAGGCGCGACCTCTTGGCAAAGGAAGACCCGACAACAATGACATGGTCGATGGAAGCTCCAGAAGGCAAGACGTGAAGGATGGGGAGGCATTCGAGGGACGCAAGGCTGATGGAGGAGGCTAGAAGGCTAGGTCTAGGTTGGTCAGGCGAGAACGAGTGCTGAGTGGATACTCGGGGTAAAATCCCAAAATTATGGTTTACTGTAGCAGTATTGTAGCGTTACTGTAGCAGTCGACTGGTGGTTTCATCAGTCGACTGGTGCAGTCGACTGGTGCAGTCGACTGGTAGCGAACAGAGGGTTGGTATCGAGCCGTTGGGCTGCAACGGTCGAATTTCCACGAAGGGCAGTCGACTGCATGTGTTGGCAGTCGACTGGTAGGCGGGGTTTTCTAACCCGTGGCCTATATAACCAAGCATTGGAAGCTTGGTTGAAGTTGACGAAATTAGTGGTGGTTAACCCTAATTAGAGTCTCCAAGTGCCCAAGTGATCTAGCGTGCTTGTACGAGGTTGTGGCGAGGTTTCTCCACCCACAAGGAGCTACGCGAGCTAGCCGGAAGTTCTCCGGGGAATCATCCACCGATGGATCGGGATCGTCCACTTTACGGACAGCCGTGGAGTAGGAGCTTTATCTCCGAACCACGTTAAATCAACGTGTTAGGTTTGCTTTCTATTGTTAGTGTTTATCTTGTATTTCCGCTGTGCACACTAACCATTGTAGGAAGCGACGATTTGGGTGAGACGCTATTCACCCCCCCCTCTACCCCCTCTAGCAGACGTCAAGGTCCCAACAAGTGGTATCAGAGTCAGGTCGCTCTTCTACGGACTAACCGCCAAGAGAGCAAGAAGCTAGAGGAAGAAGAAGATGGAGTCCGAAGGACCGCTCGGATGGGATATCCGAATTCCACCTTCGTACGACAAAGAAGACTTTAATTATTGGAGGAAACGGTTGGAGACATGGTTCCAAATGGATTGGAACCAATGGGTTGTCTTGAGTGACCCATTTGAAGCTCCTACGGACAAGAAGGGTAAACGCCTCCGACCTCGGCATTGGAGCGAAGAGCAACGGGAGCAATCGGAGGCGGACAAAGAGGTAACGAGAATTTTACATAGTTTACTACCTTCTAATATTTTGTTGAGTGTAGGTGAAACCACAAATGCAAGTGATCTTTGGAAAAAGATCATTGCCTATCATGAAGACCCTACAAAAATCCAAGGATTGGAAGAGCCCAAGGAGAAGGGTTCATTGGTCCAAGAAGAGAAGGACCAATCGAATGTTGACACGAGCTCAACATCCGAGAAGGAGAAGGAAGATGAGGAGGTATCATCCACATCATCAAGGGAGGAAGAAGTGGAACCGTCCACATCTTCAAGTGAAGAGGAAGAAGAGCAATCCAAGGAAGAGGAGATCTTGGAAGCTCAACCCTCCACCTCAACTACCAAGAAGAGCACAAAGGACCACATCAAATGCTTTGAGTGTGGTAAGATGGGGCACTACAAGAGTAGGTGTCCTTCGCTCAAGAAGGTAAAGGAGGTAAACCCTAAACTCACTAAAGTTAATTTAGAAACTAATGTGAGTTGTAGAAAGAAGAAGAAGAAGGAGAAGAAGCATATTAGGTGCTTTACATGTGGTGAGTGGGGCCACTACCACACAAAGTGCCCAAGGAGAGGAGAGCTCAAGAAATTGGTGCACTTGAAGAAGTGGGAGAAGAAGAGAGCTTCAAGGGTAAGGGTGGTAAACCCTAATTTGAATGCTAGTTCAAATTTAAATCGTTTTAATGCTAATTATAATGAAAGTAGGAAGCATGATGACACTAAGGGTAAATATATTCCTCCTCATGCTAGATTTATCACACCTAAGGCTAGGAAGGTGTATAACAATTTAGGCATTAACTCTAAGGATTATAGATATATGCTTAGATATAGAAATGCTCATAGGGGTCAAGAAAAATCCAAGTCTATGGATTCAATGATGGAAAACCAAGTCTTGAGGTCAAGACTTGATAATTTAGAAAGAACCCTAGCAAGAATGGAAAATATTCTTAGGGGTCAAAATGAGCATAACCTAGGAAAAGCTAGACAAGAGACATCCAATGGCTATATAGGTTTGGGATACAAACCTAAAGCCAAGAAGGATGTGACTTCCTTTCATAGGGTTCCATATAGTTATGGGACCAACCCTAGGTTTAGAGGTCAAGTCAAAGATACTAGGGAAGGAATCCCTAAAAGTACTTTTAGCAAGACCAATGTGACGAAGACTTCTAAGAAGTCTAACAAAGTCACAAAGAAGGTTACAAGGGAAGTTATTCCTAGAAGTGACCTAGTAGAAGTGACCAAGGGTTCTAAGAAGCCTAGAAAGGTCCTTAGAAAGGTATCTAGGGAAGTCATCCCTAGTGAGTACCTAGAGCATCCAAGGAGCACCAATAGGTTTTGGGTTCCTAGGAGCATATTCTCGATACCCTAGATGGGTTTAGAGAGTGTCAACTCAAATTGGTAACCTAACCTTATTAAAGTTGACACTTGAGAGTATTTTCAAGGTTATTGTTAACCTTTGAAAATGAAAAGGATGATAAGTGTTACTCTTTGAAAGAGTAAAATGTGTCAAAGTTTGAGGAGTTGAATCTAATTTAAATTGACACACTTGAAAGAAGCAAAAGTAATGCCAAATTTGGAATTCGACATTTTATTATGGAATTAAGGGAAATGTAAACCTTAATCCAAATTATCACTCTTGGAGAGAGTAACATGTGCCAAATCTTAAGGATCTTTGAATTAAATTGGCACAATTTGGAGAATCATAAGAAATATCAAGTTGGGATTTTGGTATCTTCTTAGTGATTTAAGAGAAATCTAGGTCCTAATGTAAAATGTTTACTCTTTGGAAGAGTAAAATGTGTCAAACGTTGAGGATTTGAACTTAATTTAATGCCAAGTTGGGGTTTTGGCATTTTCATGAGAAATCATGAGCAATCTAGGGTAAAATTTTAAGTTTGTTAGGTTTAAGGATACTTAGATAGGTAATCTAGGTATCTTATGTATACTAATTTGTCATGTTTTGTTTGCCCATCATATGTCATGACATCATATCTATTTTTTTCATTCATCTTTATTATGAAAAACATAAAAATATCATGTCATGTCATACATACATCATGTAGTTATAGCATGTTTTTCTTTTAAAAATTGCTTATTTTGATGTATGCCATAAAACATCATGCATTATTTTAATTTCCTTATAAATAAGGACAAAAGGCATTTATTAAGAATGGTAAATATCCCAATAAGTGGGATTATAACAAATGACATCCTAGGTGGATGATCACAAGTTTCATAATGCCTAGATAGATATGCATGATCCCTTAGTTTAGGCAAGACCAAATATACATATCACAAAGAACTATAAGGTGATTTGTATGTGTTTTAATACATGTTAGATACAAGTGAGATGTTAAAATGGTGAACTAAACTCAAGATGTTGATCTAGTGCATCTTGTTGAGTTTTAGGTTCATCAAAACACATAATTATATGTCTTCCAATCATTGGGAAAGCTAATGTACAAGTCATGTGCCTTGAGCCCAAAGAACGTGGTTGGATATTGGTTTTGAAAAAGATTTCAAAATACTTTTGAAAAACCTTGGTGAAGACTATCTTTTGATAGTAATCATCATTGGAAAGTTAGATACAAATTAGGAAAAAACATTGAAGTTTTCGAGAGTTTTCAAATTTATGTCAATCTTTGAAAATAGGAAGTATTTTCATAGAAAACTATATTTCCCTGATAAAGTATACCCTAAATAATGTTTACATGAGTTTTCATGATGAAAACAAGTATGGATTGGTTAAGAAAAACCAAAGTGAAGTTTCGGTTGAGGTTTAGTTTCATTATTGAATTTTGAACCTCAAAACTTCGAGTTTTGGTTTTCCTAATTATTTAGGAACCCCAAGTCATTGTTGGTGCAATGATAGAAGTTTGACCATATTTTTAGGGGGAGTTACGCTTTAGAAATATAAAAATCTTTTCCAAGACCAAAAGGAGGTCAAGTGTTAAGGTAGCACATGACATTGGTATGAGAGATGTTACCAAGGACAAGGGAGAGTCATCCAAGGCCAATAAGAAGGAATATGCTAGGGTAGCATATAATTATAGCAAGGATGAGGTGTCCAAGATTAAGGACAAGAAGAAATTAATCAAAGACAAGGTGTCTAAGGTTAAGAAGGTGAGTTTAGTAGGCCAAGTGTCACCCGAGGTGCATCGAAGTGACCTAGCCATAGTGGATGAGTCACCAAGGGAGGTGACTAAGGTTAAGATTCCTAAGGTTAGGAAGAGCCTTTGGGACCCATGGTAGATGGGTTATCAAATGTGGCAAGTGGTTAGGAGACGGACTTAAGTCTCTAACATAGTGGGTTGGCACAATTGAGTTAAGTTTCATGCATAGAAATATGAATTGGGTTCATATTGCATGAACATTAGTTTTTGATGTATAGATTCCATATAAACTAATGCTAGTGATGCATTATGGTTTAGTATGGGCAAATACATCAAGAGGAAGCCAAAACTAGGACTTTAGGTCAAGGTTCAATTGAACTTTTTAGCTAGTTTTGTGTTTTGTGTCAATCTTGGGATTGGTGATAGATATATTTATATATATATTTTTCCCAAGTAGATATTGATATAATAGACCTCTCCACAAAATTTGGGGATTTTTGGAGGTCTGTGGAATTTCTGGCGCATTTCTGAAGTTGACTAGAAAAGGCTGATTTTTTCATGAATAGTGTACCAGTCGATTGGTACAGTTATCAGTCGACTGGTAACACTATTCATGAGCACAGAATGTCTCTGTAAGCTCGTTTTCATAGGAGCAGTCCACTGGTACTTCTTGCAGTCGACTGATACAGTCTGAAAATATTTTTCAAGCATTAGAAAATGACCAAAAGAGTGGTGAACATGTATGTAATCTTATCGGGGATTAATACATGATGTTTATGGTCATTAGAGGTCAAAGAGTCCAATAATTGAGATATTGTTGGAGCTCTTTTTTGATGTATGGCAAAGGGGGAGAAGTTTAGGTTTAAGTGGAAAACTTACATACCTTTGCAAGAAATCCTAGCTCCAGGGGGAGCTTAGGTGAAGGGGGAGCGATTGCTCATTTATTAGTAAAAGGGGAGAAGTTTATCTTTGCAAGAAATCCTAGCTCAAGGGGGAGCTTAGGTGAAGGGGGAGCCTAGGATTAGGTTCCATGATTTATGCATGTGTAGATTACATATATTTATTTGCATATGTATTGCTATATTGTTTCCCTAACTTAAACGGGTTGCCAAACATAAAAAAGGGGGAGATTGTTGGAGTAATCTGGGTACCCTAGGTTTTGATGTTTGAGAAAAGGTTTAAGTTAGATTTATTGTTGTATTTGATATGCATTGTGAGTGTGCAGGATACAGGTACAACAAGGAAAGTCCAAGGGTGAGTCTTGCCAATGTAAGTCCAAGCATGTAGTCTTGGCAACGTAAGTCCAAGTGTGATCTTGGCAAAGGAGGAAAGTCCAAGGATGAGTCTTAGCGGTGTAAGTCCAAGCATGTAGTCTTGGCAACGTAAGTCCAAGTGTGACTTGGCAATGGATGAAGTCCCGGAGGCGCGACCTCTTGGCAAAGGAAGACCCGACAACAATGACATGGCCGATGGAAGCTCCAGAAGGCAAGACGTGAAGGGTGGGGAGGCATTTGAGGGACGCAAGGCTGATGGAGGAAGCTAGAAGGCTAGGTCTAGGTTGGTCGGGCGAGAACGAGTGCTGAGTGGATGTACTCGGGGTAAAATCCCAAAATTAGGGTTTACTGTAGCAGTACTGTAGCGTTACTGTACCAGTACTGTAACAGTCAACTGGTGGTTTCATCAGTCGACTGGTAGCGAACAGAGGGTTGGTATCGAGCCGTTGGGCTGCAACGGTCGAATTTCCACGAAGGGCAGTCGACTGGTAGGCGGGGTTTTCTAACCCGTGGCCTATATAACCAAGCATTGGAAGCTTGGTTGAAGTTGACGAAATTAGTGGTGGTTAACCCTAATTAGAGTCTCCAAGTGCCCAAGTGATCTAGCGTGCTTGTACGAGGTTGTGGCGAGGTTTCTCCACCCACAAGGAGCTACGCGAGCTAGCCGGAAGTTCTTCGGGGAATCATCCACCGACGGATCGGGATCGTCCACCTTACGGACAGCCGTGGAGTAGGAGTTTTATCTCCGAACCACGTTAAATCAATGTGTTATGTTTGCTTTCTATTGTTAGTGTTTATCTTGTATTTCCGCTGTGCACACTAACCATTGTAGGAAGCGACGATTTGGGTGAGACACTATTCACCCCCCTCTAGCGGACGTCAAGGTCTCAACACTTACCACCGGATCAGTAGGTATCTAAAACATATAGATTTTAAGATCCATTTTGTATAATATAATAAATATAATGATCATGTTAATTAACATATAGTATCATATCCTATGCACTTGGCAATTTAGATTTTTACTGAAACTAAAACCTTGAACCCTACAAATTAATCTTTTATTGTATAATAATGATTAATATCTTTAATCATGCTTGACATAATGTCTATATAAATTTATATACTGATTTATTACCATTTATGAATTCGGTTAATGTAATGCATATTTTAAAAATAATTAAGATTTGGTTATGATTATGTTATAAATATACGCATGATTTTATATTAATTAAGATGGTTTGTGATAACCAAAGTAACCAAACTAAAATAATTAATTGTCATATATAAAATAATTATTTATTTATCATACTTATAAAATGCCTAAAACTGATAAATAAATTAGATTATTGATCATTAAAATTATGAATTTCCCAAAGGAAAAATTAATTTTTTATGATTAGTGACGTAAACGAAAAAAATTAAAAATTCTTGAATTAAATATATTTTGTTTATCTAAAGATGATATTTGTATTTGATTAAAAATTTTAATTTCTTAATAATATGAGGCATTTATTTTTGATACTATATTATAATATCAGCTCAAAGGTGTATTACAATATATTAATGTTATATTTGAATTCGTATGTCTGATTTACAATCATTTCTCTTTATTCGCAAGCTTCTTTTATTATTATGTTTAATGATTTAAACTTCTCCGAATGAAATAAGAGTCAATTTTCATTTAGGTATATTGAATCTTGACTTTTGCTATTACTTAAAGCAGTGAGAAAGAGAAGTTTAAATATAAAGTATGAGAATAGTCTAACAGATTAAGCCTTATGATTGTGCAAATGATTATCACAAACAACATTAAGATTATCATTCTATAGAAAAAAATGCAAATGAATATTTAAAGTTTATGGAAGAACGTTTTCATTTTATTGATAAGTCACTGATACATTAATAGTATAACTCATGATCATAAAGTTTAATGGGTCATGTAGTATGCAAGAACATATCATTGAGATGACTATATTATAGTAAGATTAAAGATTTTAGGAATGACTATGGATGACTCCTTGGTTCAGTGTATTATGAACTCACTACCTCCTAAATATGGTATTTTTCAAATTAACTATAACACTATTAAAAAAAATGGAATGTTAATAATTTGATAAACAAACTTATTCAAGAGAGAAATAGCCTTAAAAATTTAGGAAGTCATTCCATCAATCTCACTATTCAAGGAGCTCGTAACTAAACCACTAAAAACAAAAGCCAAAAGTTTTAAGAAAAAGAGAAAATCTATTAAAGTTCTTTAGACTGATAAAAAATAGCACAATAAGGATAAGTGTTATTTCTATAGGAAAGAAGGACATTATTAGAAATAATGTCTTAAACACAAAACTTGGTTCAAAAAGAAAAGTATATTAAAAACTTATGTTTATTTCGAATGAAACTTAATTAATGTTCCTCATAATATTTGGTGGTTTGATTCTGATGCTACTATTCATGTGTCCAATATGATACAAGGATTCCTTACAATCCACACCACAAATCAAACTAAGAATTTCTATATATGAGAAATTGTATGAAGGCTCCAATTGAAAGCATAGAGACTTATCATTTGGTCTTAGATATTAAATATTATTTAGATCTATTAGAGACTCTTTATATACTTTCAATTTCTAGGAATCTTATTTCTCTTTCAAAACTTGATGTTTGTGATTTTGATTTTAATTTTGGAAAATGTTGTCTTAATTTATATAAGAATTCACAACTTAATGGTTTTGGAGTTTTTACTAATGATTTATATAAAATAAAATTTGATAGTAAATTTGTTGAATCCTTACTGTGCATCAAAATATTGGAACAAAGTATAATATGCTTAATGAAAGTTCTACTTTCTTATGACATAGCATTTGGATCACATATCCAAAGGAGGAATAGAAAGATGGATAAAGAATGAAATTCTACATAAGGTAGAGTGATCTTGATTTATGTGTGGATGTATTAAGGAAAAACAAATCAGACATAATAAGAAAGGAACCACAAGAATCACTCAACTTCTTAAAATAATGCACACTAATGTATGTGGATGTTTTGACTTCAAGTTATGGAAATGACTATTTACTTAAAGAAAAATCTCAAGTAGTAGATGCTTTTGAAATCTACATTAATGAGGTTGAAAGACAATTAGATTAAAAAAAGTAAAAATTATAAGGTCTAATAGAGGGGGTTAATACTATGGGAAGTATGATGAAACAGGATAATATCGAGATCCATTTACAAATATTCTTGAAAAAATATGACATATGTGCAAAATATATTATGCTTATACACATCGCAACAAAATGATGTGGCAGACAGACATACCGCACATTAATGGATATGGTCAGGAGTATGATGAGTAATTCATCATTACACAAATCATTGTGGATGTATGCTTTAAAAACAATAATGTACTTACTTAATAGGGTTACTAGTAAGATAGTTTCAAAAACTCCTGTTGAGTTGTGGACAAATAGGAAACCTAGCTTAAGACACCTGCATGTTTGGGGTTGTCCGACAAAAGTAAGAGTTTATAATCCACATGAAAAAAAGTTAGATTATCAAATAGTTAGTGACTACTTTATTAGCCACCGAAAGAAATATAAAGGGTATATATTTTATTATTCTAACCATAATCCAATAATAGTATAAATTGATAATGCAAAATTCCTTGAGAATGATGAAGTTAGTGGGTGTGACAAACAATAAAATGTGGACATAAAGGAAGTTAAGATAAATATTCCCTTATCTGTAAATATTCCTTTATCCAGTGTTGTTCCAGTTGTTGAATAGCATCATATCAACACTAAACAACATGACAAAACATCCCTTAAACTAATTTAAAAAGATCTGATGCAAATGAGTTACAAAAAAATAATATTGAGAAGATCTCATAGAATAAGAAAAACTACTATTTCAAATGATTATGAAATTTTTTTGCAAGATGGTGAACCTAACCCCTTAGAGACTGAAGCAAGACTTGAGCAAGGGGAGATTAATCTTAAATTAACTCAACTCCTTCAGAATCAAAAAATGAAACTTGGTTCACCATCTTTGCCTTCTCTCAGAAAATCCACAAGGCAAAGGCTATCTCCATCTAAATAGGTAGATTATCACAACCTTAAGGTTACATCTTATCTAATTGCTAATTATCATACTATTAATAATACTTCATTAAGTCACCAAGTACTCTTAAGTGACATTAACTAAGTACAAGAACCCAAGAACTTTAATGAGACTAATGAACATCCAAAATGGAAAAGGTAATACAAGAAGAGTTAGATGTATTTTTTTTAAAAAAATAAGACCTAGGAAATTACAACCCTACCCAAGGGCAAGAAAGAAGTAGGGTGTAAATGAATCTACAAAGTCAAGCACAAGAGCGACGATTCAATAGATCACTTTAAAATTAGGCTTGTTGCAAAAGGTACACCCAAACTTATGGTGTTGATTACACAAAAATATTTACTCCAATGGCTAAGATGAACACCATAAGTATCCTTTTATCATTCACCATTAACAAGAGATGACCAATGTACCAAATGGATGTCAAAAAATGTCTTTATTTAGGGGGAGCTAGAAGAAAAAAATATATATATGCAATTTCCTCGGCTCCATCAAAGAGATGAAGGAAAGGTTTGCCGACAAAGAGAGACTATCTATGGACTAAAATAATCTTCTAGAGCTTTGTATGCTAAATTAAGTTCTACCCTTATTAATATCAATTTTAAAAAATGCAATAGTATCTCTTCCCCCTTTATTAAAACTAATGGTAGGAAAATCACCATAGTTGCAAAAGGTGGAACCGTCACCTTAACGACCCCCTGGTCCGGCCCCACAGATATTCAAAGGGTGTAAATCACGGTTAAGCTGGGCAGGAAAACTACCATAGTACTTATATATATAGATGTCATAATTATTTGCGTCGAGACGAAGAATCGCAACCAAAATGATGGTCTGGAATGAACGACAAAAGAGGCGGCTATTTATATGAAGCATAAACTTAAAGCTTAGAAAATGATCGAAGACAGACGAGCGAATCATCTTAATTCATTAGGTTAAAATTATGCAACAAGTGTAGTTTCAAAATCAATCTTAAAAATTAGAGCAATAGAGTCAATTTATGATAGCAATTTACATAAATCATTGTTAAAAGTGTTTAATAGAAATATGTAAACTACTCCTAGAAGTTAAAACAATAAAAACATTTTAAAGTAGCGTTTTACACAAAACAACTATTAAAATTATCTGATATCAACCATTTCAAGATTATTTCTAATAAATATATTATTAAGAGTAGTTTTGCAAGTATATATATATACCTTATAACAATTTTGGACTTATCAAAATTTCTAGGAAAAGGATCGGAATGAAACATGTATGACATGAGGGTTAACCCATCAGGCATTGGGAGCAACCGGATGGAATATTAAATTAAGATGGGTTAGTCCTAAGTTTAAATTAATGGACCTATATCAAAAGAAAAGAAAACCTAAATCTCTTGGCTTTCTCTCTTAACCCTCACCCTCGACCCCTCTCTTCGGTGCCGCCATCTCTTCCTCTCACTGGATCAACGTCCACCTCTCCTCTTTTCCCCGCCGGCGCGTCTTCTGACTTGGACGAGAGCGCGATTGGTGGCACAACCTCTGCGGTCTAGGGCTATTGACGGGGGCTAGTGGTGTGGAGGGTTTGAATCATTCCGGAGCCGAAACCGCTTCTCCGAATCGCAAGGAAGGCAAGTGTAATCCATTCTGTAGGTGTAGATTTCGGGAGGTAGATGGGGAGTTGGATGCATAATGATTCCGAATGGTGTCCCTATTTCTTGATTGAGTTTCTGAGTTCGGTTTTATGCTCCGCGATTGGAGGTTCGTGATGGGTTTCCGATGTGGCTTTGCTTCGTTGTAGCGATTTTGATTCCATGGGATAGATTTGAGAAGTTTTGGAACCTGATTTGTCTTCTTTGCATTACTCCTACTGGATAGTTTGGTTTTGAATAGTTTTGATTGTGGGGGATTTGTTTCTTTATTGTGATTTTGCTCTTTGTGATGATGCTGGATTTCGGGACAGATTTGGGGAAATGGGGGAATTGATCCGTGGTGTTGTGTGTCCTGCTTCATGTTAAGCTAAATTTCTGGGATAGACTTAGTAGATTGTAACCTTTTCATTTATGGTTCTTGCTTTTTCGAGGCAGCTGTAAATTTCTGACAGATTTGGAGGTGGTGAAACAATTTCGTGGTGGTTCTTGATTTTCTGGGTTAACTTTGGATTTCAGAATAGATTTGAAGCGGTTAAATGGCTTTTCATTGTGCTTTGATCTCTTGTGTTGGCTGTGGTATTTCCAGACAGATTTGGAGCGTTTAGGATGGCTATTCATTGTGCTTTGATCTCTTGTGTTTGTTGTGGTATTCCCGGAGAGATTTGAAGCGGTTAAAGTGGCTTTTCATTGTGCTTTTATTTCTTGTGTTGGCAGTGGAATTTCCAGACAGATTCGAAGTGTTTAAAGATGGTTTTTCATTGTGCTTTTACGTCTTGTGGACTGTGAAAATTCAGGACAGATTCGAAGGAATAGGAATGGGTGTGGTTTAGGTAGATGTTTTCATTGTTCCCTTATGATACTTAGAGGTTTTCATTGTTCCCCTATGGTACTAAGATGCTTTCATTGATTCCTTATGATATTTAGATAGTATATGCATTGTTTGAAGTTTTGAGTTGGGTTCTTTATGAAAGACAGTATAGGAATGCATGTTTACTTGTAATGTATGATATGCATTGAGTCATGTTTGTTTGTTTTTCTGTATATTTATGATAATTGGATGATTAGGGGTATGTGTGGTAACAGTATGGTATGGGTGTCCCAGGATGAGCTTCGGAGAGGGCTCCTCCATACAGAAATGATAATGCAAAATATGCTGGCTTAAAGCATATGAATACAAGTCTCCTAAGAGGTACCGCTAGAGTTCGTGATCATGGATCAAACAAATATGCTCGAATGATGGTTACCACAAATTTTTCCTATGTATATGCTTATTAGGTTATACCGGTGGTTTCTGTCATGTGTAAATAAGATCATGCTCCATGTTCTATAGCTTTACTTTTGCCAAGTTAATCTTGAGTTTTCTTTTAAAATGTGAGAAAATTTCCTAATCCATGCTTCATACTTTTTACTCTACTTTGCTATTTATGTTGTATACTGGCTAGTGGATTATACTGGTTGCGTCTGGGGACACCATATCATGGGTGCAGGTGAGGAGGATGCCACACTGTCCAGAGGTCCCTATCTTTTTCCTGTGATTTTGTTATGTTGCTATAAGTTGGGGTTTGTTTGTTTGCTTGCATTTGGTGGGTGGTCATATTGGTTCGTTGAGAAATGTACTTCCAATTTTGAGGTTTATATGTAATTCAAAGTTTCTTTTTCTCTCTTAAATTAAAAGTAACTGTGGTACCATAAGTTTTAGGCATGGGAATGGAGTAAGGGCTTTTTCAAGTTTACAGTAGCAGTTTATATAAATTGGCGTTAAAATTATGCAATAGGTGCAATTTAAAAACTAATTCTAAAACATTAGATTAATAGAAGTGATTTATAGTAGCACTTTATACAAAACAATCTTAAAAGTATTCAATAGAAATAATTTATTAACTGTTCTTAGAAGTTAGAGTAATAAAAAGATTAGTAGTATTGTTTCTAATGGTTGTATCATTAAGTGTGGTTTATAGTAGTGGTTTACCCAAATTGGTGCTAAAGATATTTAATAAGAGCTATTGTAAAACTATTCTAAAAATGTAATGAAGTAGAAACTATTTAGTTCAAAACATTTCTGTTATTAAATTTTTAAAAGCAGTATTAAAACCACTCCTAATAAATCACTCTTAATGCAAGTGTTTTTTTAGTGGCAAGACACCTTAACTAAGGATTAAGTTTTATCTTTGATAAATTAACGGATGGATTTTTCTTAATAGGTGGTTTATCTAAGAACGATGGGTTGATGAGTTGTTCACTGCGAGTGCTTTCGGATTTATTCCGTTGGCAAGTGGAAAATTTTCGTGGGACCGGGTTAGTCAATTTCAAAATTAGTCGGTATAAATTGAATATTTAGTGTCAATTAAAAAAATAAATAATAATAATAATAATAATAATAATACCTTGTGTTGTTTTTTTAACCTTGTAGAGCCTTGGGGCTTGATGTAATGGTAAGCGGATGGATAAGTTTATCAATCAATGAAAGTTTGATTTCTACGTAGTATAAATAAATGTCTATAATGATATTAGTTGTCCTTGTGGCCCATCCATAATTCCTAAATTTGACCAGTGATTGGTGGTAAACTTATGTGACATCGTCACCTTCAAATGAATATGGGGTAGACATACCTAAACACTGAAACTTCTTCCACTTGTGTGACCTTGTAGAATAATCAAGTATCATTTGCGGCCTTCAAGGATTTGGATGCCACATTGAAAGTTTCAAGGTTTTATAGTTGATATATAATATATCACAAATATTGATGTTGTGAATATATACATGGGGAGAGACTCCCTCTCATGCGTGGACTCCAGGGTGCAAATCCTAACTCAAATTGTATTTAATTAAGTTGATTCATGTGCGAGCATGACTTACGCGTGCCAAATACTAAATCAATCGGGGGTAAAATTTATATAAACGAATGAATTAATATTTTACCATCTGGATCATCCTTTTGTATTAATATGTGATTAATGTACAAGCTGTAATTGCTGATTGAATTAGTCATCAATTGATGATTGAGCGTCTAGGGTCAATGAATGACCATTGAATGCATTATAGGTATGAAGCTCTTATATAAAGAGTCTATGCCTTCGGGGTTATAGTGCCGTGGTAGGATATCTAAATTATTACTTAGGCATCTGTAGTTCGATCTCTAATTATGACATATTTGTAGAAATTTTTTCTCCAAATCTAGGGCGCAACCAAATGATCCTGGGCTTCTAGGTTGGCCACTGCATGCACTTTCCGATTTACTCTGATGATCGTTAAAAAATTTTTGTGGGGTTGAGTCGGTCACTCTCAGGGATAATCAATGAGACTAACTGGGATTATCATTTTCTTATATAAAGTGCCCATGACCTGAGCAAGAGGAAAAACAATAGCAAGGAAATTCTTCTACGTTTGTCCACCAAATTATTCACTATTGTGCATTTCGTTTGATAGAATCTTCATGATAGAATTGGGTATACACTTTGTTTATCATGAACAATCAGTGATTGGTTGTTAATTTGGTCTTCTCATTGTATCATAGAAAATAGATGTTCCTCGTAATCTCGAAGTACTGTTGGATGGGGACAAATTTATTTTAAGAAAATTGCATCAAATAGGCCTTGACATTCTACTTTCCTAAGCAATCAACAACTTCCCGACTTGGCACTTGACATTATCTTCCCGACTCGAGAGTGCAGTTGACTTGGGAATTCAGGTCACTCGACGGGAATACTCAAGTCGATTTCCACTTGGGAGCATTCGACGTTTAATCAAAGTACTTGGTTGACTTGGTTGTTGCTGGACTCCACTAACTTGGCATTCAGCTGACTTGTCAACTCAACAATCGGCTAACTTAGTCGACACTCGATTGACTCATCACTTAGCATATAAGGCAATCTAGCCTTCTTAGTAGCTATTTCAATCTAGTAATTTCTCTTCTATCTTCAATAAAGATTGTCAAGTCTGACTCATAGAGGTTTTTCATCAATCATTTAAATAAATCGAAAAAAATATAAATGAAGATTAGTCCTGGCAATCAATATTTTCAGATCCGTTTGAATTTCAAATTCTGAATGTCTAATTTATCATCGGATGATTTAACCATAGTACCACCATGCTCTGTGGCAAAAAAAAAAAAAATAAAAAAAATAAAAAATAAAAAATAAAAACAAAAGTGATCCAACTCGATAATGTTGTTTGCTGTCTCAAGTGCGACGCCGCGCGAGCCGAGGTGGCCGATGGCGGGAGCCGCAGAGGAGGTGCCTGCTCATCAGCTCCATAGTCCGGCTTTTGACTCGGTCTGGAGCGAGGCTGTGGAGGACTGCATCGACTTCTTCCAGCGCTCGGCAACGACCAGCACCGGCCGAAGCATCAGCGTTGTCTGCGAGGAAGCTGCCTTGCAAAAATATTAATATTTGATTTTGAGTTGGAAAAATATATATAATCGTAGAATTTATGATTATGACTATAGCTTAGTTCGAATGAAATTTGAGTTCGACAGATTCAGAATCGAATTATAATATGAAATAATTTAAATTTGTGTTATTTAAATTTTAATTTGAATATATTAATATAAAATTATGAAAAATAAATAGAGTTCGGTTCCAATAAATTTTGCTTATCCGTGAATAATTAAATAAAATATTATAAATTTAAATTCGACTAAAAAATTTATAATACGAATTAAATAATTTTGGAATCGACTCGCAGACAAAACTCCAGTCATCAGCACCCTTAGATGTCACGTGAGAAGCTCTCCGATGAAATCTGGATCGTTGAACTTACCAAACAGTCCGATGAGTAAAATAAAAATCATAGGAAAAAAATATATCATTCCAAATTCAACGAAGGACCTTTTTTCCATAAATAAATAAATTATATTTTTAAAATGAAATTTCCAACTACGGAACGCTCAAACATGTAAAACATAATAAAACGGTTAATAATGTTTAAAAAGGAAAATAATATCCTTATGTTGGTTTAAATCATATTGTTTGTTTATGCTATAAAAGCATAAATTAATATGTTAAGATAATATTTTAATTCCATATCAATTTTTTTAATATAAATGTGATATATTTTTTATTCTATAAAAGCATAGATTTTAATATGTTGAGATAATATTAATTGCAGTTGATATGATTTTCGGATAGGCCCATTCATATTCTGTATTCCTTTTAGAATTTGTTACCAAATTTATCATAATTTTTCTAACTTACTAATCTGTTTAATTTTCCCCTGACGTTTATGCTATAAATTAATACAATGAGATACAATTTCATCTTTGTTATCTTTTTCATTGAAGCAAGTTCCTATCAATTGGGGTGACAGATCCATGGAGGATGGCAGAATTTTTCTAGATACAACTAGAGCAGAACTACCGGTGTGGCTATTGAAGTGCCCGCCGGCCTTGTCGAGGGCGTTTCAATCGGTCGCCTCCAATTCCTCCGCCGCAACTAGTCCGGTCGTCGCCAAGATCATCCATACTGTTGATCTCCTCCACCTTGACGATCCCTCCTCCGAACAAGTAAATATAATTTTCTCTTTATGTATCCCTTCTTTTTATTTTTATTTTTATTTTTCATCTTGGTGCAATTGCTCAGCTCACCGTTTGAAATTAGGATTCGGAATTAGTTTATCAAAGAAATTTGAAATTAATTAACATAGTTTCGAGTTGTTTAATTAATAACATTATGTTTTTTGATTTGCAGTTTACATTGGAAATGATTCAAACGGATCCTAATACACCCAGGAGTTACAAGCTGAACATGTCCAAAGATTTTGCACCAATGTGTGTTTTTTCCAAATCTAACCAAGGTAAGCATTTACTTTCGAACAAGCCTTAAATCGTAAATCCTAAACTCATAATATTTATTATTGTCCCATATAAAATCATCGCTTGCTTTTCAATGGGGTTAAGTCTGATCGCAAAAGTAATTGCTAATGTAGGAAAGATCTCGGTGGAGGGGAAGGTAGAGTGTAAATTTGACATGGAACCTCAAAATTTAATGGCTTATAGTAATTTATGTCGCGACAGAACGAACAAGGCTGCGGCCGAGACTAGAAAAGTCAAGGTCGATACATTTTATTTTATTTTTTACTCTGTCGACTCATTCTATTATTCCTTTATTTTAGCTTGAAAAGCTAAACCCTTGTTTGTTTGTTTGTTCTTTTTTTCCTTACACAATTTTAGACTTTCGAGAATGATCATGGCATGTTCATGAGGCCAATGCCCGGCATAGTTGTTGGCCAACTTCCATCTAGTTCGAAGGTAGCATTTTCTTATTCCTTTATTGCACTGCAATTGTTAGTTCCTCTAATTTTTATCTTCAAAACTATTGTTTTGACAGGAGAAGAGAAAACTAACCCAGTCTAAGCGGCCGAATGCCAAACGGGTACGAAAGGACAAAGGAGAAATGTTGAACATTCTCTTTAAACTCTTCGAAAGGCAACCCAATTGGGGGCTGAAGCAACTGGTCCTAGAGACTGACCAACCTCAGGTACGAACTACTACTTCAAAATGTCTAGACCTACAGATGAATCGATATATAGCTAATGTCTATCGTTTGCCTTATACCTCGCTCAAAGATATTTAGTATGTTAACTAGATAGCCTGAATTTTGCTGTTCTCAGTGATCTGTTTTTCTCAGGTTTAATTATTTTTATTTTACTTTGAGCAGCAATTTCTGAAAGAGTTGTTGAGCGAGATTTGTGTGTACAACAAGAGAGGACCAAAGCAAGGAACCCATGAGCTCAAAGACGAATACAAGAATTTTGGGAGGAATCAACAAAAATGAATGCCCCAGGTAAAAGTTCTGTTCTTCGTGTTCTTTGCGCTTGATGGATTCCCTCTCGTGTCGAGGTTCACCCCAATTTGGTCGGTGTGCAGCTCTCTCCCCTGTCATCACAGACACAGAGTGCAGCTGGTATATTGTGTTTGCTCTAGAAGATCAATAAGACCATTGAACAAAAGTGGAACGTCTAAGCATCATCATTCTTTTGATGGTGGTGGTTGTATCTCTTGGCATTAGTCCATGTGTGAAAATGAATTGTACATTTTGATAGAGAAATTTAAGATTCCTTCCTTCCATCATACCAAAACTTTAGCACTATAGCCCTTAGAATTATGGTGTGATGGTAAACACTAAAGTATATTTGAGTAGTTTTGTAATATTGGACCATCTGATATTTGCGCAAGGAAATAACTGTAATAATTTTTTTTTCATCGATAAAATATATTAATTGGACAAAAAAAATTAAAGACAATTTCAGTTAACATTTTAGAGAATCTGATTTACTCTAGTAAATATGGTAAACATGGAGACTATTTGGGTTCTTCCATCTACTACAGAGTATATCGAAAAAAAAAATGATAAGATAAATATTTAAAAAATATCAAATAATTCTTTAATAGAGTTTCTGATCAAAATACATTTGGATGCTATTTTTTAAAGAAATATCAAACTATTTTTTTAATCAATTTATCAGTTATTTCTATAAAATATTAGTTGATAAATTTTCAAAAACTATTTAAATAACTGATAAAAAATAAATTTTAAACATAGTGAATTATCAAAAATGACAAAAGATATGTCATGTTATATTAAAGCAAACATCAAATAGTTAACAAAAGGCTGCTACAATGAAATAAAAGATCTAAATAGGGTACATACTGAAAATTATTTAATCATCTTCTCTTTCAAGAATGTGAGTCAGCTCAAATTGTTGAAGTGATCTATTGGGCTGATGTCGCATGAGGAGCTGCTACAATATATCTTGTATCTTGACTTTTCGTTGGACTTGTGTCCTTGCACCATCTTTATTTCATATTTCAATTGACATATCTATACCTCTTGTGTAATAATTTCCTCTTTTATAAGATCCATCTTTACTTGTGTACTAAATGATGGAGGAAAATCAGATGTCAAAATTTTCTATGTCTTTTAGTGATGATTTAGGTCTCAATCCTAATTCACAAATATAATAGACTTGCTATTAGTTATATGCCCGTGATTTTCAAATGTTAAATTTTTAAAATCATCGGAGGTGATGGGGAAATACCATCTTCTATTGTTCTCGCCAAAAGTGAGGTTCTTTTGCATGACAAAAGACGATTTGCATCTCACCCAGCACCCTCGTCAATCCGTCCATAGGCTAACATGAAGGAGCTAAATTACAAGTGACTACTAATTATTAGTACAAGTAGCAAGGTATGGGGAAAGACATGCTCGAACATGCCGAGTTTTGATCCTAAGACCTCATGTGATAATACCCTATGTCTTAACTACCGCACCACCTCAAAAGGAAAAAAAAAAATTTATGGTGGCAAAAGGCGAAAACACTAGCCCCTAGTGCCCCGCCAACCCGTCTCAAGGCCAACATAGAGAAGGTAAATCACTAGTGGCTACTAATCTTTGGAATAATGACTAGCATATAAGGGAGACATTTATCTCGGCTATGCTAAGTTTTGAACCCCAGATCTCATGGTGGCAATACCTCATGCGCGAGTCACTAGACCGTCCCAAGGGGCCTAAAAATAAGGTTTTCATGGTGACAAAAGGAGAATACGCTCGCCTCCAATGCCCCCGCTAACCCGTCTCAGGGTCAATACGGAGAAGGTAAATCACGGACGACTACTAGCATTTGGAATAGTAACTAACACATAAAAGAGGCATTTACCTCGATTTTACCAAGATTCAAATCCCAGACCTCATGATGGTAACACCTCATGTGCTAGCTAGTAGACTGTCCCGAGGAGAAAAAATAAAAGATTTTCATGGTGGCAAAAGGTGAATACGCTCGCCCCCAGCGCCCCTGTCAACCCGTCCCATGGCCAACACGGAGGAGGTAAATCACGGACGACTACTAGCCTTTGGAATAGTGACTAGCACATAAGAGAGGCATTTACCTTGGTTTTGTCGAGATTCGAACCCCAGATCTCATGGTGGCAACATCTCATGCGCTAGCCACTAGACCCATCCGAGAGGATCAAAATAAAAAAAAAATAAAAAACAATAAAATAAATAATAATAATATAAAAGATTTTCATTATGGCAAAAAGACTAATACGCTTGCTCTCAGCACCCTTGCAAACCCGTCCCAAGGCCAACACGGAGGAGGTAAATCACGGGCGGCTACTAGCCTTTGGAATAGTGACTAGCACATAAGGAAGGTATTTACCTCGATTTTACCTTGATTCGAACCCCAAACTTCATTATGATAACACCTCATGCGCTAACCACTATATTTATCCAAGGGGACAATATAAAAGATTTTCATATCATTATAGAGAGTGATTATCGCTCCACCATCAGCATCATTTATATCATTATCATTTTCAATATTAATTCTTACATCTAGATTCTATATCAAATAAGTTTGATAAATCCATGCAAATGAATACGACTCTTAACCATTTCAAGATATTCAAACTTTAAATTTCGACATAAAATACAAGGACATCTAATTAATGATCCCTCCTTCATGTGATAAGCTGGAAAATTTAAAATTTCTTTAACTCCATTCTTATACCTTTAACTAATTCTATTTCGCTCCATTATCCAACTTTTATCCATTCCTCAAAACCTGATTATGTGATACATACAATTCATATCAATCTAACAAGTTATTACATTAATCAATCAAGCAAGCAAATTTTTACATTACAACCAATAAATTTTTACATCGCTAACCAATCATTTGATCTTAATCACTTAATCATATGTAATCTGATGTTATTAATTATGATACATCCTAAAATTAATTCAAAGTTAATATACATTTTCTATATATTATATTGTAGGTCTCATGTTGTTTGGTAAAGAAAAGAAAAATTAGTTCAGATGTATTGGTAAAGAATGACTTTGTAATTTTGTAGTGAATTCCAAGAATAGATGTCACCATTCACAGTAAAAAATCATCAAGTTATTTGTGTTAGATTTAATATGACTTAAGGTGAGCTTCCATATAATTTAAGACTTACAATACCGAAACTTATTAAGTGATCTAACTTAAGATTATTGAATATCAGGTTATTGGATATGGACTTCATATGTGTAAAACTCATTATCCATATCCATTATCATATATGAGCTGATAATGACTGTCCACTATATATAGGGGTTGTCTTTAAAAATTTAGAGATTTTGACCTAACTTCTTGTTCCTCATGATAAAAAGTTTTATGGTACTTAGTGGATTTTACTTATAACAATTAGCTAGACTGAAATGTGAGTGTAGCGGAAGCACCATGGGCTCATAACTCATAGTGTAGTGATTATTTGCAAAGTCATTTCAAAGAAAAAAATTTCTAACCAAATATTTCAAAGTAATTTTAAAGAAAAAAATTTCTAAGAAAGATTTTCAAATTAATTTCAACGAGATAATTTTTTAAGAAAGATTTTTAAAGAATAATTTTCTAAGAAAGATTTTTAAAGTAATTTTAAAGAAGAAATTCTAAGAAAAATGCTTTCAAAAGTTTTTAGGTAAATATTTCAAAAAAACTTTAATAAATATTTTTAAAATTTTCAAGTTAGAAATATTTTTAAAATAATTTTAGAATATGTTGTTCAAAGTAAAATAATTTTTAAAACAAAGTGAAAATATTTTTCAAAGTATTTGATTTTTTTTTCTCTTTAAGTTAACACTTCTCCTTAATTTAACACTTCCCCTTAATTTATATTAGGGTTTGGGTATGTTAAATTTCAAGGTCTTATGCTAGAATTTTTTGATTATCTTTGATAGTTATAAGAAGTTCTACCTAAGTGTTTAGGAGAATTAGTGTAGGTAACACTTATGTTTAGCAAATATATTATTTACATAAGTATGTTCTGTTGGACCCCATGGTGGTTTTGATATGATCAACCAAGTTAGGTTAGGTCCTGTTTGATTTGATCCCTATGTCTAAGTGTGCGGGAGCTTAGGAGCACAGGAAGTCGAGCGGAAGACACAGCTAGCGAGAAGGATGACACGGGAAGGAAACCAACGGGCTCGGTGCATCCGAGGGACGAAAGGATTGCGGAAGAGTACACCGGTGGACGAGAAGAACGTACACGACGTTCGAGGGACAAGAAGCTGGAGTGGAAGCTTGCTCGAGAAGAAGGCCAGAAATTGGGTTCGAGTGAGTCTTATTTCGGTTGGCCGCAATCACCCAAGCGAACGGAGCAGCAGAAGATCCAAAGGAAAGATGGAGCTATTTATACGCTACAGGTGGAGGGCGTCCTCCATGAGGTATATGAGGCGTCCTCCATGATGTATAGGAGGCACCCTCCATAAGGTATGGGAGGCGCCCTCCATAAGGTATGGGAGACACCCTCCATGCTTATGGAGGGTGCCCTCGACCCAGTCTTTGTAGCTGTTTGGCAGTGGATAAAGTTTTATCCGCTGCTTCACTGCAGGCACCCTCCAAGCCCCTTGGAGGCGCCCTCAAACAGTAGATAAGATTTTCCTAGGGCTATAAAAGGACCCCTGGACCTAGGAAAGATGCAATAACTTTAGAGCAACTACTGTAATCATTTCTTAGAGATTTTCTGAGCTTTTCAAAGAGTGTAAGAGACTTCTCCGTCTACAGAGAAGGAGATTTTTCTAATAGAGCTTTGCAACAACCTTTGATTCACAACCACCTAGGTTGTAACCAAGTCAAATCCGTTTGTCTCTTTTCCTTATAATTAGTTGTTCATTTCAATTTATTTTAATTGTGATATTGTTACTAATATTGGTTGGAAAGAACGGAAAGATTTTATTTTTGTTTTCAGACGCTATGCCCTCTCACCGGCCCTGCTATTGCGCCAACAAGTGGTATTAGAGCCTAGCCACCTTAGAAGGACTAACCGTCGACTGAAGCATCAAGATCAAGATGATGGCCGGTACAAATATTCATCCACCGAAGTTCGAGGGAGACTTCGCACAATGGAAACGCCGGATGGAGGTATTCTTTAAAATAAATTTCAAAATTCTTTTAATAATGAAATATGATTTTACAGTTCCAAAAGGCAAAGAAGAATATCAGTGGACGAAGAAGGAGCAAGCCGACTTCGTGGCGAACGGTAAAGTAGAATTCCATCTGCTCAACGTTCTTCCGCCTCAAGAGGTCAATCGAATCGGCAGCTACGACTCAGCAAAATAACTTTGGGAGAAGTTCCTGGAACTGTACGAAGGAACTTCCGAAACGAAGCTTGCGAGACAGGACGTGCTCCAGAATCAATTGTCAAACCTCCAGATGGAAGAATGAGGGTCAGTAGGACAACTACACGGAAGAATCAAAGAGCTGATCACTGGACTGACAAACCTCAGAGAAACGGTAACGAATCGGGATGCACAAAGGTATGCGTTAAATGTGTTCCCAAGAACACTCGAATGGACAACTATAATAGACTCCTATTATATATCCAAAGATCTCGAGGTAAGTACTTTAGAAAGTCTTTTCTCTACTTTTGAATTACTCGAATTTTAGTGTGTAGGACAAAGAAAAGGACTGAGTTAGAACATTGCCCTGAAGGCAAGAACCAATGATTCAGACTCCGAAGAATCAATTGATGAAAACGAAGCAGTGCTAATGGTAAGAAAGTTCAATAAATTTATTAAGTCTAATAAATTCAAATCACAAACAAAGAAGGATTACCTAAATAAAAGAAAGCTCTGATGCTAAAACTGCAACAAAAGAGGACACATCAAAGATGACTACCCGAAACTGAAGAATAAAGGCAAAGAAAAGAATAAGAAGCCAGCTCGATCCAAACATAACCTCAAAGCAACGTGAGACGAGTCATCATCCTCTAAATATGAAATTGAAGCATACGTCGGACTAGTCCTAATGACAATCCATCAAGAAGAAGATGAGACCAGTTCAGAGATGAGCATAGATAAAGGGGGAGGAACATCGGAAGAAAGCAACGATGAAGGGGAAGCATCAGAAATTGAGATAAGTGAGGTATGTACTCTTTCTCCCAAACAGTCCTTTAAATTTATTAAAAGTCTTACTAAAGATCTAGTTAAACTAGAAAAGGAAAATGTTAAATTAAAATTGAATTTAGCTAAAATATATCCTCTACAATTGTATGATAATCTAAAATTAGAAAATAAAAAATTAGAAATAGAAATAAAAAAAATTGAAAAATAACCATGCATGCTTGAATAACTTTCAAAAATCAAAAATTAGAATTTATGGTAAATTAAATTGGTATATTAGACATCACTAAGGTCAACTTAGAAAAATTTTCAGAGAATATGTACCCCCAAAATTCTTAGTTAACCCAATATGAAGGTATTGGGATGTATACTATAAGCCTAGCTTTTGTATGAACATCTGTTTTTGAGATATTTTGAAATGAGAATCACTTTGGTAAAATGTCTGCATTTTATATTTATATATATATGTCTATGCAGTTGCCCATTTAATTTATATTGTAGATAACATGATGTGTGGTTCCACACAGAAGATCATGTTATCGGTTCCTTATAAATTATAAATAGTAGCTCACAACCAAGATGGATAGGGACAAACCATTGGAACGGTTGTAGTGTAATTTGGTATTAGTTTGTCTTGACTATATAATTACACTAGTACACTATGTGTGTATTGAGCATGACCATTTGAGGTTGTTCGATTTATACTGACTATATAAAAGAACAGAACCTCTATTATTATGGATGTGCGTACTCTTAATCCCGATATAATAACAAACACATATACTTAGTATTTATTTATTTAACTTATCAATGGGTGAAATTTATTCATTAAACCAAGAGACTCGATAAGTTAGGAGATAGTACCATTTATATGGTGTGTTGTTAATTATAAAGGGAAACTATGTCTTATTTATTTAGGTTGAGGATGTCCCCTTGAGGAGCTCATAAGGATTATCATGTAAACCCTGCAGATGGACTTAGTCTGACATGATAATAAAGTTGAGTGATACTACTCTTGGAGTCAGATGTTAATTAAATGAGTTGTCAGTAATTTATTTAATTAATGGACATACGATATCTTAAACATAGAGAGATTAACACACTCATGATAAGTATGAGCCCATATTGTAATATCGGATTGGTGCGGTAGTTTAATAATGACCCTTTAGTGGTATGAGTTATTATTGATGAACTTGATTTGAGTGTTTAGGTCGAACATAGGAAGCTCAAGTCCATCAAGAGGCCAAAATCAATTCCTCCTCTCGGCCCCTGTTGTAACCTCTATATATATAAAGCCTCAAATCTGTTAGAATGTATACTAAAAGTCTAGTTTTTTGTAAACATTTATTTGAAATAAGAATCACATTGGTCAAATATCTACATTTATGCTAAGTGTAGTTGTCCATTTAATCTATATTGTAGATAACATGGTGTGAGGAGATACACAGAAGTTCATGTTATCAGTTCCTTATAAATTATAAATAGTTAATCACAACCAAGATGGAATGTGACAAACTATTGGAGTGGTTGTAGTGTAATTAGGTATTAGTTTATCTTGACTAATAAATTACATTAGTACACTATGAGTGTATTGAGCAGGACCATTTGAGGTAGTATATTTTTATACTGACTATATAAAAGAATAATACCTCTGTTATTATAGAAGTGTGTACTCTTAATCATGATATAATAACAAGCACATATACTTAATATTTATTTCTTAAATTTATCAAAGGGTACGATTTAGCTCGTTAAATCAATAGGCCCGATAAGTTGGGAAATGATATTATTTATATGGTGTGTTGTTGATTATAGAATGAAATTGTGTCCTAGTAATTTAGGTTGATGATGTGCCTTTAATTAGCTCATAAGGATTGTCATGTAAACCCTGCAGGTGGACTTAGTCCGACATGATAATAAGGTTGAGTGGTACTACTCTTGGAGCTAGATATTAATTAAGTGAGTTGTCAGTAACTCATTTAATTAATGGACATTCAATATCTTAAACACAGGGAGACTAACACACTCATGATAAGAAGGAACCCATATTGTAATATGAGATTGGTGCGGTAGTGCAATAATAGTTCTTTAGTGGTATGAATTATTATTGATGAACTTGAGTTGTGTGTTCGGGGCGAACACGGGAAGCTCAAGCTCATCGGGAGACCAAAATCAATTCCTCCTCTAGGTCCCTATAGTAGCCTCTTATATAAAGCCTTATATCCACCCAAAGCCTACCTTCTTAAGGCTCAAGCTAGGGCCGACCAAGCCTTGCTTGGTGCCCAAGCAAGGGGCCGACCACACCATGAAGAGAAGGAAGTTTTATTTTGTAAAATCTTTCCTTTTATAGAGATCCATAAAAAGGATTTAAAAGGATGATTTTGATATAAAATTTTTCTTTTTTAGATCGACCATAAAAGGAAATAAAAGGGATTTTTTATTTTGTTAAAAACATTCCTTTTATGTTGGTTTTAAAAGAAAGTTTTAAATTTTAAAATATTTTCTTTTATAAATTTCTACAAAGGAATAAAAGAGAGATTTGAAATCTTTCCTTATTTGTAGTTATCTATAATGTGAAAGAAAGATTTTAATTTTTGATAAAATTTTCCTTTTGTAACCATGTTTTATTTTAAATCTTATCTTTTATAGATATCCATAAAAGGATTTAAAAGAGAGAGATTTTAATTTATAAAACATTCCTTTTATAACTATCTACAAAAGGGATTTTAAAAGAGAGATTTTAATTTTGTTTAAAATCTTTCCTTGCTTGGAGAATAAGCATGTGGCTGGCCATGTCATAGATAAGAAAGGAAGTTTTATTTTTTGTTACAAAACTTTCCTTATTTGCCAAGATAAAGGAATATAAAAGAGAGGGTAGAGATGCCTCACCTCATAAGAATATAATTCTATTCTCTCCTCTTTTCTCCTTGGTGTGGCCGGCCATCCCTCTCTATTATCTCCTTTGTTTGTTCTCCTAGGGCCGACCCTATCCTTAGCACTTCTTCCTTTTCATCTAGCTTAATGGCCGAAACATTGCTTAGAGAGGAAGAATCCTAGGGCCGGCGGCATACTTGGAGAAGGAGAAGAGAAGGAAGCTCTCTTATCTAGCATCCCTTGGAGGAAAGTTGGTGGTCGGATCTTGAAAGCTTTGGAAGAAGCTTGGGTGGACTACCTCTTGGAAGATCGTCGCCCACACGACGTTCAAGAGAAGGAAAGGAATATAATAGAAGATCAAGAGGTCTATAAGCTACGAAAGGTATAACTAGTTATTAATTTTCGCATCATAACTAGTGCATCCTTTATGTATAGATCTTGTAAAACCAAACACAAGATGTTAACGGTTTTAAATTATCGTTTTGTTATCGATTTTATGTTTTCAATTTCATGTTTCAATATCATGTTTTTATTGGGTCTCTATGATTAAACCTAGTTTACTGTGAGAAGTTTAAATTTTTGATTTCTTTGAAAGGCTTTGTCTAGACAGCGGTGGATGATTCCATACTCAAGAAGGCCTAGTGCCTCGTCACGTTTGACTTAGAAGCCGATCCTTGAAATAGATATTTGATCCACTTCTATAATATGTTTTAACTTAGGAAGATCACATCGGTTAGACTTGAAGTAAGAATGTTAAGTTTCGTTCCCAATTCAAGTTTAACTTCTAAAGGGAAAATTTGGATTAATAATGTTAAGCATCGTTTGCAATCCAAATTTAACTTTAGTAGAACACATGGGTATCTAGGATAGTTCTATGTTTGTATAAATTTTTGTACAAGGGAACTAGGACGATATTCAGAGTAGCAACCAACAATTGGTATCAGAGCTAGGTTTTAACCTCTGTGTGTTTGGTTTTTAGTTTAATTATGCACATGTCATACATATTTTAGGCAGGATAATAGTAGGATATGCAAATAAATTAACTCTGTGGTTGCAGGCTCCAACTATTATGACCTATTGTGATTGTGCGTGATTGGACCCTCGGACATGTCGAGGGCATTTTATGTGTGTGCATGATTGTATGTATTAAATACAGCAGGAGCTGTATTAGTTTTAGGATTTTACTTTTGTTCGATCTAGATTACATGTATATTCCTTTGTGGAATATAGGATCGATAAATATAAAATTCTATTTTTGTCGCGGATCGTATGCTTGCGAAGCGTGGTGCTATTTGAGGACCAGAGGCGCAGCGGAAATGTAACATCCATAGAATCCCTAGAAATTTTACAAGAATTTATGCATGATTAAATAGGTTTCATGTGGATTTTTCTTTAAAAAAATATATAATAAAAAGAACCAAAAAGAGGCATGACTAAGGATTGAACCTTGGACCTCTTAGTAAGTGGTTCCATGTTATAACCAGTAGCCCCAGCAGGGGTGTGCTGATATGAAAAGAGGAAAATTTTGGTTAAAGGTAAGGAAAGTGAAGACTCTCTTCACTAAAGAGGAGAAGTCCAAGTTTCCTTCCTCTTCTTACAATGAAAAGAGAGTTTTACTTCCTTCATTTAGGATGAGTAAAAGAAAAGGGAAGGAAAAGTTCATTTTTCCTTCTTCCTTTCATTTGAAATAAAAGGAGAAAAGGAAAGAGAAAATTTCATTTTCTTCTCTTCCCCCTCCCTCCTCCTCTCCACCGAAACCAAACAAACCTCTCCTTCCTCACCATTGCCGAACTAAGCAAAGGAGTTTCTCTCTAGGAAAAGCTTCACAACCAAGGTTACTTCTCTTAGAGAATTAAGCGAGAGATGTAAGTATCCCCCTCACCTGCAGTACAATAGTTTTTGTACACTTTATATTTAAAGGTTGTTGAAAAAAAAAACTTAGGGATTTCCTTGCAAGTTTCGACCAAGATAAAGAGTTGTGGTCACTTAGGGTTGTCAAGTTTACAATTTATGCTTCATGTTGTAACAAAAAGTCTAGAACTCTTGAGGTTTCGGCCAAAATGAAACATAAGTTTAGATCAAAGTGTTGAAACCTAAGCATGCTTGTTTATGCTCCTTCATGATACATGATCTATTACATGTTGTTAGTTAAGTTTTCATGCTACATGTTGTATAAACAAAACCTAGAACCTTACCTTAGGTTTCGACCAAGATGGAACATAAGGTTTAGAGCAAAGTATTGAAATCTAAACATGCTTGTTTATGCTCTTTCATGATACATGATTTATTACATGTTGTTAGTTAAGTTTTCATGCTACATGTTGTATAAACAAAACCTAGAACCTTACCTTAGGTTTTGGCCAAGATGGAACATAACGTTTAGAGCAAAGTATTGAAACCTAAACATGCTTGTTCATGCTCCTTCATGATACATGATTTATTACATGTTGTTAGTTAAGTTTTCATGCTACATGTTGTATAAACAAAACCTAGAACCTTACCTTAGGTTTCGGCCAAGATGGAACATAAGGTTTAGAGCAAAGTATTGAAACCTAAACATGCTTGTTTATGCTCCTTCATGATACATGACCTATTACATGTTGTTAGTTAAGTTTTCATGCTACATGTTGTATAAACAAAACTTAGAACCTTACCTTAGGTTTCGGCCAAGATGGAACATAAGGTTTAGAGCAAAGTATGGAAACTTAAACATGCTTGTTTATGCTCCTTCATGATACATGATACATGTTGTTAGTTAAGTTTTCATGCTACATGATGTATAAACAAAACCTAGAGTCTTACCTTAGGTTTCGGCCAAGGATGAACACAAGGTCTAGGGTAAGGTTTTGAAATCTAACTATGCTTGTTTTATGCTTCCTCATGATGTATGATTTTCTATACAATGTTAGATTGAATTTCCATGTCTTAAGTTGCATGAAAAACCTAGAAACCTTATCTTTAGGTTTCGGCCAAGGTTGAAGTAGAGGCTTAGAGAGAGTTGTAGACCTAAACTATACTTGCTTTATGCTTCTTCATGATGTATGATTTCCTATGCAATGTTAGGTTAAATTTCCATGGCTTATGTTGCATGAAAAACTTAGAAACACCACCTTGAGGTTTCGGCCAAGGTTGAATATTAGAGTTAGAACCTCACTTATGGTTACCAAAGGACTCACTTGCTATGCTATGTAGGTTGCAAAAGTTTCATGCTTTAAATTGATTAAAGGAAAATTTAAAACATGCCTTCATGTTTCGGCCAAGATAAGAAGAATGTGGTTAAGAAGCTACTTAGGGTTCCTAAGGTCTTACATGCTATGATTAATGATTTTGAAGACTTAGGTAGTTGATTTCATGTATCCATGTTGTCTGAAAATCTATGATGTATGTTTATATGTTTCGGCCAAGCATGATTTAGGGCTTGTAAGAAGTTTCAAAAACCTTAATCATGTATGATGTTGACTCTTATGATATGATATGAATTTTTATGTCACCATGTTAATTGATATGTGCACTTCATGTTATCATGTTATGTTTTTATGAGATACTATATATTGTGCACTTCATGTTATCATGTTATGTTTTTATGATATGCTATATGTTATGTGTACTTGGTGCCATCATGCTATGTTTATGCAAGACTTATGTAAGATAAAAAGCCTAAGAAATGCTTCCCTTAAGTTGGGATCAAGAGCACTCTTCATGATATGACAAGAACATGAAATGTTATGATATGACAAGAAAATGATATGTTATGATATGACATGATATGACATGCTATTTTACTTTGTATGACTTGTACCAAGGGTGGGCTCCACAAGCACCCCTAGGTCGATGGTCTATGAAACGGGCCTAGTAAAAGGGATGGACTCCTAAGTTGCCCCTAGGTCGATGGTCTATGAAATGAGCCTAGTAAAAGGGATGGACTCCTAAGTTGCCCCTAGGTCGATGGTCTATGAAACAGGCCTAGTTCCTAGTAGGTTCAAGATTAGCTACCTTGGATCTATTTAGGATGCGCGCATTTATGTATGTATGTGGTACAAGCCGGACCCTCATGTTGAGATTATGTTTAAGTATGTATATGATATATGTTTTCAAAAGGACATCTTGCATATACTCATTTCATGATACATGTTTTCAAAAGAACATCTTGCATCTACAAGTTCATGTTATATGTTTTTCTTTATGCTTCTTAAAGATGCTCTTGAAATATGTCTATGATGTTTATATAATCATGTTACTACTTTATGTTTATGCTCTCACATGATATGATATGACTTTAAGTTTATGCTCTCACATGATATGATATGACTTTATGTTATGCTCTCACATGTTATGTTATGATTTACCAAATGAACATGTTATCACTTTATGTTCATGCATGAATCATGGTTTTTGTGAGTAGGAAAGGGACTTACTAAGCCTATGAGCTTATAGTTTTTATGTTTCCTTGTACTGCAGAAAAAGGAAAGGAATGACTAAACTAAAAGGAGCAGAAGGAAGGGCAAGAGTGTGTGTGGCAGTGGCACGGTGGAAGAAAACTGCTATATGTTTTTAAGTTCTAAGTTTGCATATGAACCATGTGTTGTCTTTATGCTTTGATAGTACTTTTACTAGTATGGATAGTTATGCACTTATGTTCTTCATGTTTCATGCTAGTATGCTTATGATATCATAAATTATGTTTCAAGTAGTTGGTATTAATTAAGTTGTATGCATGAATACTAGTAAGTCTACATGTTCAGTATGATAAGCATGATGATTAGTGTAGAAAAAAAGTTAAATAACTGTTTCCGCTGCCATGATTTTATATGTAAGCAAGTGACCCCGTCCCTCCTTAAGCAGTGGGAGGGCGGGCGTTACAGTTTGGTATCAGAGCAGGTCTGCCTTTCCACTAGACACATATCAAGCCTACATCCTGCCGCTCCAAGTAAGAATTTCTGTGCCTACTCTATTTTGTTTTTATGTATGATAAGGAATGCTTTAATTTAAGTATGCATGCCTCCTCCATATTTTTTTATTATGATAAGTTACAGTTTTAGTTTAAGTATGCATGATGGTAGATTAGGAATAATAATAACTTATGCCAGCCTTGTTGTCATTCATAAAGATAAGCATGGTTAGAAGACGTAATACTAGAGCCGATGAGACAGTACCTCCACCTGATCTGATGCATGTAGTCACTGAACTTCAGTGTCAGGTCACAGAACAACAGCAAATAATAAATACTCTGATGAATTAGCAAGGGAATCCTGCTACCCCACCAGGGAATCAGAATACGATGCAGTCATACCTGCGGCTGCACCAGTGCCACCGGCACCTGTACCACTGGTAGGCCCAGCTCCAGTGGTTCGTCAGGAGACGTATCTGATTCAGTGGCAGAGGCTGAAGCCGGAAGCTTTCTCTGGTAACTGTGAACCATGGGACGCCCAAGCCTGGTTCAAGACTGTGGAGAGCATAGTGGAGCTATTGGACTGGCCTGAACACGAGAAAGTCAAATGTGCATCAGTTTGCCTTACGGGCGATGCCAGAATGTGGTGGGACCGAGTTAAAGCAAAGAGACAAGTAAATCAAATGAGATGGACGAACTTCGAGACTGAATTCTTCGAGGAATTCTTCCACATGCGTGTGACGAACAATCACTACGACGAGTTCACCGAGTTCCGACAAGGTGACCTCTCAGTTAATGAAGCTGTGAAGAGATTCAACTATCTAGCGCGCCTATGCCTAGAGTTGGTCAGCACAGAAAGAGAAAGGGTCAGACTTATGCTGAAGATGCTCAGACCCGAGATAGCTCTGAATGTGGCCGGCGGAGTTAATAGACCACATACTGTCGAAG
Source organism: Zingiber officinale (assembly GCF_018446385.1). NCBI lineage: Eukaryota > Viridiplantae > Streptophyta > Magnoliopsida > Zingiberales > Zingiberaceae > Zingiber > Zingiber officinale. The sequence continues at coordinate 30,110,137 of NC_055994.1, forward strand.
AGTTAATCAGCAGTGTCCTGATCACCGAACACTACTTGAAGGCGCTGAACGAGGGCAAAAGTCAAGCCCAGCCGGGAGGACAGAAATCTCAAAGCACCAAAGCCAACTGGAAAGGAAACCACAGTGGCAAGAGGAAGCATTGGAACAACTCTAAGGGTGGTCCAGCAAGCAAACAACCTACGTTCCCTCAGTGTACCACATGTGGGAAGAAGCATCCGGGAAAATGTCGTATGGGCACGAATAAGTGCTACAACTGTAGATTGGAAGGACATATGGCCAGAAACTGTCCTACCCAGAGTCAGATACCTCCTCAGAAGTATGTCCAGAACAAAGGTGCTCCCCCACAGCTACACCTGATGTAGGCGGCGATAGAAGGTCCTCAGATAAGTCAAGGGCAATTGGAGGCCCCACCAGTTACGACGAATGCCAGAATTTTCTCCCTCACCAAGGAAGTTGTGGCGAATGCTTCTACTGTTGTCACAGGTCAAATATTTATTTTCAGTCAGCATGCTACTGTATTATTTGATACTGGGGCAATCCACTCGTTCGTCTCTACCCTGTTCACAAGAAAGATAGACATGCCACCCCAAGTCTTAGATTGCAAATTCTTAACGACCCTGTTTTCGGGAGAAGTAATGTCATCTACTCATATGTTGCGAGCCGCACCCATCAGAATCGCAGACAGAGAACTCTACTGTGATCTGATAGTGCTTGACATGTAGGATTATCATATTATATTGGGCATGGATTTCCTGAGCAAGTACGGTACTTCGATAGAGTGTCGTAAGAGAAAAGTGGTCTTCCGGCCTAAAGCAGAATCGACGTTTGAATTTATCAGAGAGACAAGGAAAGAAATTAAGAAATTCTTATCAGCCTTAAAGGCACGGAAGATGTTGGACAATGGATGCACTGGGTTTCTAGCACATGTGGTTGATACAAGTCAAGCAGAGGAACTGAAGCTGGAGAATGTCAGAGTTGTATGTAATTACCCAGAGGTATTTCCCGATGAACTACCAGGGTTAGCCCCAGACAGAGAGATCGAATTGATTCCGGGTACTAAACCGATCTCTAAAGCACCTTACCGTATGGCGCCGGCGGAATTGAAGGAACTTCAGGAACAACTACGAGAGCTACTCGACAAGGGACTTATCCGCCCTAGTCACTCCCCATGGGGAGCTCCAGTACTATTTGTAAAGAAGAAAGATGGGTCTATGCGAATGTGCATAGACTACCGAGCGCTAAATAAAGTGACGATCAAGAACCGGTACCCTCTACCATGGATTGACGACCTGTTTGACCAGTTAAAGGGTGCCACCGTTTTCTCTAAGATTGACCTGAGGTCTGTCTATCATCAAGTAAAAGTGAAACGGGATGATATACCAAAAACAGCTTTCCGAACAAGATACGGACACTATGAGTTTGTAGTTATGCCCTTCGGAGTGACAAATGCTCCTGCCTTGTTTATGGACCTGATGAATCGGGTATTCTCAGCATTTCTCGACAAATTTGTGATTGTCTTCATCGATGATATCCTCATCTATTAGAGAACTCAAGCGGAGCATGCCGAACACCTAAACAGAGTTTTGCGAATTCTTCAGGAGAAGCAGCTGTATGCGAAATTTTCCAAATGCGAGTTCTGACTCGATCGAGTATCATTTTTGGGTCATGTTATCTCTAAAGATGGAGTAATGATAGACCCAATCAAAATTGAAGCTGTGAGCAACTGGAACAGGCCAAAGAATGTCAGTGAGATCAGAAGCTTTCTCGGGCTAGCAGGCTATTACCGAAAATTCGTAGAGGGTTTCTCCAGAATTGCAGCCCCTATGACAGCTCTCACCCGGAAGAATAAGAAGTACGAATGGACAGACGATTGCGAGAAGAGTTTCATAGAATTGAAAAGGAGACTGACCAGTGCTCCAATTCTCACTCTTCCGGAAGGTAACGAAGGGTTCGATATGTACAACGACGCTTCCAGATTAGGACTCGGAGTCGTACTTATGCAGAACGGCAAGGTCATTGCCTATGCCTCTAGGTAACTCAAAGAACATGAAAGAAATTACCCCACTCATGATTTAGAGCTAGCAGCCGTGATCTTTGCTCCCAAGATATGGAGGCATTATCTATATGGAGCACAGTGTAAGATTTATACAGATCACCAGAGTCTAAAATATTTCTTCACACAGAATGACCTAAACATGAGACAACGTAGATAACTTGAGCTAGTCAAGGACTATGACTGCGAGATCTTCTACCATCCGGGAAAGGCGAACAAAGTGGCTGATGCACTCAGCAGGAAATCCTAGGCCACCTTAGTTACCCGGAGCTATTTTAAGTTCAAGGACGAACTTTTATGAGGTATGGGGGACTGTAACACCCATAGGATCCCTATAAATTTTACAAGAATTTATGCATGATTAAATAGGTTTCATGTGGATTTTTCTTTTAAAAAAATATATAATAAAAATAACCAAAAAGAGGCATGACCAAGGATTGAACCTTGGACTTCTTAGTAAGTGATTCCATGTTATAACCAGTAGCCCCAGCAGGGGTGTGCTGATATGAAAAGAGGGAAATTATGATTAAAGGTAAGGAAAGTGAATGCTCTCTTCACTAAAGAGGAGAAGTCCAAGTTTCCTTCCTCTTCTTACAATGAAAAGAGAGTTTTACTTCCTCCCTTCATTTAGGATGAGTAAAAGAAAAGGGAAGGAAAAGTTTATTTTTCCTTCTTCCTTTCATTTGGAATAAAAGGAGAAAAGGAAAGAGAAAATTTCATTTTATTCTCTTCCTCCTCCCTCCTCCTCTCCACCGAAACCAAACAAACCTCTCCTTCCTCACCATTGCCGAACCAAGCAAAGGAGTTTCTCTCTAGGAAAAGCTTCACAACCAAGGTTACTTCTCTTAGAGAATTAAGCGAGAGATGTAAGTATCCCCCTCACCTGTAGTACAATAGTTTTCGTACGCTTTATGTTTAAAGGTTGTTGGAAAAAAAAACTTAGGGATTTCCTTGCAAGTTTCGGCCAAGATAAGGAGTTGTGGTCACTTATGGTTGTCAAGTTTACAATTTAAGCTTCATGTTGTAACAAAAAGTCTAGAACCTCACTCTTGAGGTTTCGGCCAAAATGGAACATAAGGTTTAGATCAAAGTGTTGAAACCTAAGCATGCTTGTTTATGTTCCTTCATGATACATGATCTATTACATGTTGTTAGTTAAGTTTTCATGCTACATGTTGTATAAACAAAACCTAGAACCTTACCTTAGGTTTCGGCCAAGATGGAACATAAGGTTTAGAGCAAAGTATTGAAACCTAAACATGCTTGTTTATGCTCTTTCATGATACATGATTTATTACATGTTGTTAGTTAAGTTTTCATGCTACATGTTGTATAAACAAAACCTAGAACCTTACCTTAGGTTTCGGCCAAGATGGAACATAACGTTTAGAGCAAAGTATTGAAACCTAAACATGCTTGTTCATGCTCCTTCATGATACATGATTTATTACATGTTGTTAGTTAAGTTTTCATGCTACATGTTGTATAAACAAAACCTAGAACCTTACCTTAGGTTTCGGCCAAGATGGAACATAAGGTTTAGAGCAAAGTATTGAAACCTAAACATGCTTGTTTATGCTCCTTCATGATACATGACCTATTACATGTTGTTAGTTAAGTTTTCATGCTACATGTTGTATAAACAAAACTTAGAACCTTACCTTAGGTTTCGGCTAAGATGGAACATAAGGTTTAGAGCAAAGTATGGAAACTTAAACATGCTTGTTTATGCTCCTTCATGATACATGATTTATTACATGTTGTTAGTTAAGTTTTCATGCTACATGTTATATAAACAAAACCTAGAACCTTACCTTAGGTTTTGACCAAGATGGAACATAAGGTTTAGAGCAAAGTATTGAAACATAAACATGCTTGTTCATGCTCCTTCATGATACATGATTTATTACATGTTGTATAAACAAAACCTAGAACCTTACCTTAGGTTTCGGCCAAGATGGAACATAAGGTTTAGAGCAAAGTATTGAAACCTAAACATGCTTGTTTATGCTCCTTCATGATACATGACCTATTACATGTTGTTTGTTAAGTTTTCATGCTACATGTTGTATAAACAAAACCTAGAACCTTACCTTAGGTTTCGGCCAAGATGGAACATAAGGTTTAGAGCAAAGTATTGAAACCTAAACATGCTTGTTTATGCTCCTTCATGATACATGATTTATTACATGTTGTTAGTTAAGTTTTCATGCTACATGATGTATAAACAAAACCTAGAGTCTTACCTTAGGTTTCGGCCAAGGATGAACATAAGGTCTAGGGCAAGGTTTTGAAATCTAACTATGCTTATTTTATGCTTCCTCATGATGTATGATTTTCTATACAATGTTAGATTGAATTTCCATGTCTTAAGTTGCATGAAAAACCTAGAAACCTTACCTTTAGGTTTCGGCCAAGGTTGAAGTAGAGGCTTAAAGAGAGTTGTAGACCTAAACTATACTTGCTTTATGCTTCTTCATGATGTATGATTTCTCATGCAATGTTAGGTTAAATTTCCATGGCTTATGTTGCATGAAAAACCTAGAAACACCACCTTGAGGTTTCGGCCAAGGTTAAATATTAGAGTTAGAACCTCACTTATGGTTACCAAAGGACTCACTTGCTATGCTATGTAGGTTGCAAAAGTTTCATGCTTTAAATTGATTGAAGGAAAATTTAAAACATGCCTTCATGTTTCGGCCAAGATAAAAAGAATGTGGTTAAGAAGCTACTTAGGGTTCCTAAGGTCTTACATGCTATGATTAATGATTTTGAAGACTTAGGTAGTTGATTTCATGTATCCATGTTGTCTGAAAATCTATGATGTATGTTTATATGTTTCGGCCAAGCATGATTTAGGGCTTGTAAGAAGTTTCAAAAACCTTAATCATGTATGATGTTGACTCTTATGATATGATATGAATTTTTATGTCACCATGTTAATTGATATGTGCACTTCATGATATCATGTTATGTTTTTATGAGATACTATATATTGTGCACTTCATGTTATCATGTTATGTTTTTATGATATGCTATATGTTATGTGTACTTGGTGCCATCATGCTATGTTTATGCAAGACTTATGTAAGATGAAAAGCCTAAGAGATGCTTCTCTTAAGTTGGGATCAAAAGCACTCTTCATGATATGACAAGAACATGAAATGTTATGATATGACAAGAACATGATATGTTATGATATGACATGCTATTTTACTTTGTATGGCTTGTATCAAGGGTGGGCTCCACAAACGCCCCTAGGTCGATGGTCTATGAAACGGGCCTAGTAAAAGGGATGGACTCCTAAGTTGCCCCTAGGTCGATGGTCTATGAAACGGACCTAGTTTCTAGTAGGTTCAAGATTAGCTACCTTGGATCTATTTAGGATGCGCGCATTTATGTATGTATGTGGTACAAGCCGGGCCCTCATGTTGAGATTATGTTTAAGTATGTATATGATATATGTTTTCAAAAGGACATCTTGCATATACTCATTTCATGATACATGTTTTCAAAAGAACATCTTGCATCTACAAGTTCATGTTATATGTTTTTCTTTATGCTTTTTAAAGATGCTCTTGAAATATGTCTATGATGTTTATATGATCATGTTACTACTTTATGTTTATGCTCTCACATGATATGATATGACTTTAAGTTTATGCTCTCACATGATATGATATGACTTTATGTTTATTCTCTCACATGATATTACGTTTATGCTCTCACATGATATGATATGACTTTATGTTATGCTCTCACATGTTATGTTATGATTTACCAAATGAACATGTTATCACTTTATGTTCATGCATGAATCATGGTTTTTGTGAGTAGGAAAGGGACTTACTAAGCCTATGGGCTTATAGTTTTTATGTTTCCTTGTACTGCAGAAAAAGGAAAGGAATGGCTAATCTAAGAGGAGCAGCAGGAAGGGCAAGAGTGTGTGTGGCAGTGGCACGGTGGAAGAAAATTGCTATATGTTTTTAAGTTCTAAGTTTGCATATGAACCATGTGTTGTCTTTATGCTTTGATAGTACTTTAACTAGTATGGATAGTTATGCACTTATGTTCTTCATGTTTCATGCTAGTATGCTTATGATATCATGAATTATGTTTCAAGTAGTTGGTATTAATTAAGTTGTATGCATGAATACTAGTAAGTCTACATGTTCAGTATGATAAGCATGATGATTAGTGTAGAAAAAAAATTAAATAACTATTTCCGCTGCCATGATTTTATATGTATGAACGTATGTAAGTAAGTGACCCCGTCCCTTCTTAAGCAGTGGGAGGGCGGGCGTTACACGAAATAGAAGCAAGATAGATGCAGCGACTAGATACAATTGCGGTGGCTAAAGATGGCAGTAGCTAGGGTTGGCGGCACATGAAGGGCAGTGATAGAAGAGGCCATAATAGTTGGAAATTTATTTTTCCATATTTATTACTTTTATTTGCTGTGATGTGTGTATGTGTGCTTGCATGATAAAATTCCTCATTTTAAATAACTAAGTGGGAGAGAGATTTTAAATAAATTTCACGGTCTCAATTACTAGTTTATAAGTGATGCAACAAACTTGCGTGTTGGCTCTGAGTGTCTTCCTCCACAACGGATGAGTTTGTTTACGGATCACTAGATCAAACTTTCCTTACTGGATGGTTATAGGAAATTATTTAGGAGCGTGTGATCTTCTCCAACTAAAGGGGCAAAATCCTATTTAATGGACTAAGTATCAAGTAATGATATACACTTAGACACACTTAATAATATCCTCCCTAACAGAGTCACTACTATTATTTGTGTGATCGAAGAAAAACCAACTATTAATTTGTCATAAAACTAGTTTATTAAAATAATAAAATTAATGGATAAAAACCCCTCTTACAAATGTTTGAATTTGTATACGTCTACACTAACGTGACATACAAAATTCACGGTGTTTGATGTAATTTTATTTGTCATAAAGTTAGGTTGACAAGATAATTAATGGGTAAAACCCTCCTCTTGCAAATGTTTGATTTTGTATACGTCTACACTAACGTGACATACAATATTCATGGTGTTTGAGGTGTTGGTGAATTTAAATAATATTATTTTGAGGAATCAATATTATTTTAAATCCTAAAGTTTGGCCAAATATTTGATCAAAGATAGACCAACTATTAATTTTACTTGTCATAAAGATAGGTTGACAAGACAATAAAATTAATGGATAAAATCTCCTCTTACAAATGTTTGAATTTGTATACGTCCACACTAACGTGGCAGATAAAATTCATGGGGATTTTGAGGTGTTGGTCTTGACCAAATATTTTTGTGATTTTAAATATTTTTCAATCCCCTAGATGTTAGAGAATACACTTACTAGTCCCAACTATAATGATTGGAAACAAAACTTGGACACTAAGGTGGACTACCCTCTCAGAAATGAGAACAATAAAGGTGTATTTTATTCATTAGTTGTTGAAACATGATCAGTGGTGTTATCTACCGATACCTGGTGTGTAGATACAGGAACTACTAATCATGTCTACAATTCATTGCAGGGGTGCCAGGAAACCCGACGACTATATGAAGGAGAAATCAATGTGTACATGGGCAATGCTACGAAAGTGGCGGCTGTTGTAGTGGGAGAATTTTATTTTAGGAATAAAAATATTGATTTTGAGAAATTATCTTTATGTACCAAGTTTTTTAGAAAGAATTTGATTTCAGTTTCTAAACTTTTATGAATGGATATTCCATTTCTTTTGATGACAAAGTAGTTGTCAAGAAAAATAAGGAAGTTATCTGTTCTGATACATTGATCGGCAATTTGTATACTCTTAATTCAATAACTCTCATGATGAAACAAATAGAAATTAATAACACATCTTCTAATTCCAATAAGAGAAAGTAGCCTTCGAAAATGAACCAAACATATCTTTGGCATCTAAGGCTAGGTCATATTAACTTGAGTAGGATTCAAAGGTTAATAGTTGATGAACTTTTGGGTTCATTGGTAGTGGAAAAACTTTCCAACCTGCGAGTCTTACTTGGAAGGAAAAATGACCGAGAGACCTTTTAAGGCCAAGGGGTATAGAGTCAAAGATGTGTTGGAATCGACCAAGCCTTGTTTGTTGCCCAAGCATAGGGCTGTCCAAGCCTTGCTTGCTGCCCAAGATAAGGGCCAACCAAGCCTTGCTTGGTGCCCAAGCAAGGGGCCGACAACAATAGGAATAAAAGGGAGATTTTATTTAAAACAGAATTTTGTTAAAATATTTCCTTTTATAGCTATTTACAATGGTTTAAAAGAGAGATTTTAATTTTGTTAAAATCCTTCCTTTTTATAACCATTCACAATAGGAATAAAAGGGAAATTTTATTTAAAATAGAATTTTGTTAAAATATTTCTTTTTTTAGACGCCAGCAAAGATTATAAAAGAAGAGAGGGTGGTGCCCAAAAACTAACCTAAGAATCCTCTTCTATTTTCTTAGGGTTGGCGCCCCACATCTTTCTTTCTCCCTTTCTTTCCTCTAGGGCCAACACCCCACATCCCTTTCTTCCCTCCACGGTCGGTGCCCCATCTCCCCTTGGTGGTTGGGGCTTGGAGGAGAAGAAAAAGAAGAGAAGAAGCACCTAGGTGGCCGACGGTTTAAGGGAAGAAGAAAGAAGAAGGAGGCACCCCTTTTGCTTTGCATTCTTTGGTGGTAGGCGGCTTGGAAAGGAAGAAGAGGTTCGGGTGTTTTGTCTTGGTAGATCGTCGCCCACACGACGTCTAAGAGGAGGAGAGGAATACAGCAGAAGATCAAGAGGTCTTAGTATACAAGGAAAGGTACAACTAATTCTAATTCTGCAGTGAAATTAGTTTGTTTTTTTTCGTATGGATCTTAGACACCAGCACAAGAGGCCAGTGATCTTGTGCTTCGATCAAGGTGCGCTTTGATCAATCAAGAACTTGCTTGATTGATCAAACACATGTCTGATCGAGCATGTGGGTTGCTAGGAAAGGTTCTGTGTTTGTACAAATTTTTGTACAGGGGATTTACACAGAACAGAACTCCCAGCTCCCAACAGAAGGAACCTATATTGGGTTCTAAAGTCTTACTTAGATTAAACACTTTTTTAAGGCTTTCAGAAAAGATTAAATGTTTAAATTCTCTAAAAGACTTTGTTTAAATGTTTAAATTCTCTAAAAGGCTTTGTGCAGAAGTGGTTAATGATCCAATAACCAAGAAGGCATAGTGCCTCGCCATACCCTGAAAGCCGATTATTGAATTAGATATTTAATTGACAAACTAACAAGCTTGTGAAATTAATTAAGATAATTATTTTCAATGTTTGTCAATTTTTGGAAAACTCCATAATTTAGAAATTATTTTAAATTTCTTTTACTTGTTTTTATTAAATTAAGTTTTTTTTAAATCTCCATATTTTTTGATGTGATCAAAGGGGGAAATATGTACAAATTTAAAGGGAGTAGGGGGAGCTAGAATGGTAAGCCACACTCATATATAAATGCGTTTGTCAATGATCACTCCAAATATTGGAATATAAAAAAATTATTATTTAATTTACTAAATTCTTCAATTATATTTTTTTCCCTTGTTTTACTAATCTTTTAATTGTTTTCGTAAGTGTAGTTAGGAATACATTTAGCAGATGGATGGAGAGATTCTTTTAAAAAATCTTCAAAAGTGCATTTAGATCCAAAACTGAATGAAAGATATTCTATGAAAATAAATCTAGCTAATGATTTTCTTATTTTATTATCATAATATAAAAATAAACTAGAATCACTACTTTCGCTAGTAGAAAATCTAGATAAGCATAGTCAATTCCAAATTTCGTTAGGTGTTTTACTTTTATGTGTCGTTTCAATGGCCCATAGCTGCCGCTAGCTTGGAATTTGTAAGAAGCACTGCAGTGCTTATATTTTGCATACAATTCTCATGATAGAAAAGTGGCATTATCAAAATGTTTAGTAAAAATAAAATATTTTAAAGAAAGAACTTCTCGAACCATAGAAGTAATTACATCGATATTTGCTTGTGTTTCGGGTGTCGAAGTTAGATTCAAAAGTTACTTGGTCTCATCATCGGTGGAGTGAATGTTTGAATTCGCTATTTCCTTGCCCCTTTGAGATTGAGATGATCCTTCTTGCCCTCAGACTCCTTCTATTGTAGTCGAAACTTGGCAGAGAAAGTCAAAAGTGTAGAGAATTGGAGTCAAAAGCATGTAGAGATTGCGGAATTGAGAATGAGAGTAGAAAAGATGTGTATGAAAATAATGAAATGAGCTCTCTATTTATAGAATTTAGAGAATAACGGATACTAAATCATAGTCAGTGATAAAAAACGGTCAAATGATCTCAACCGTTGAAAAAAATATATTAAAATACTATTTTTTTCATCCCAAGGACTAGAACCAATTCCAACGATCATGAACTGCTGGTTAACTGTCAGTTCCAACGGTCCAAAACAAAAAAAAAATAAAAAATTGAACCGTAGTTTGAACCGACGATTAACTGCCTATGGGCGATTTTTAGAGGGGTTGAACTGGAACCGGCTTGACACCCTACTAGGTCGGTTATGGTTTTTGAACTAGAACCAGGTCAACAAGTACCCAGCCCATTAACCCGGTTTCGGGTCCGGGCCTGGTCCGGTTCGGACCCGACCCAGGGTTGGGCCTACTTGTGCATACTTACAAATACCCAACCTCCTACTATGGAATGGAGAAATGTTGATATATTGTCTTTAAATTGTCTAGTGTTATTTCTGCCTGACAATTTAACATTTTGAATCATTTATTTTTCTAATAATTTACTCATGCTACCCTTTTGGTTGTTATTGTATATACATGTAATAATTTACATATATATATATATATGTATATTAAATAGCCCACTCGGCTGTACTATAAACCAACACAGCGGAAAAATGATAAAGAAAGCTCATACGAACTAAAACAACACACTGCTAGTTGGCTAGACTTTATACAACAACCACAACAACACAAAATTCAACTCCACATAATAAACTCCAAAAGATAATCGAATTAATATAACACCAAATACAAAATACGAGTAAAGAATAAACGAAACCCGATGCAGTCTTCGGATGTGACGTAGGACTGGCAGTCAGGACTCTCCCAAGCATCCTTGATTCATCTACTTGCTACCTGGCGAAAGAAAAATCATTTTGTGGGGGTGGTGAGTGCTGGGACTCAGCGGGTAAAGGAAAGATAGTGCATGAACATAAAATACAAATAGAGAGCGAGCCAATAGTATACAGTCTCATAAGAGAAATAGCAGATACTAAAATAAAACCATAATATATGCTCATACTTGAAACCATATCCTAGGCTAGGTAATAGAAGATCAGGAGTAATACCGATCGACTGCTAAACTGTTCATCACTACGAAGGTACCATGTGAGGTAAAAACATTCTATCAATAAGTAAATTAGTATCTAAACACATACAACAGATATATATCTCAACATATGTAGGCATATCAACATAAGTAAGCAACAACAACAAAAGCTAGCAACAACAACATAAATAAACAACAACATCAGCAGATATAATAATAATAGCGTATGCACTGATGATCACTCCTGCCCACCCCTCTGCTTCATGACCCCTGTATGGTCGAGAGGCCGGGTTTGTGACAAACTGTACAACACTCCAGCTACCACTCTCTCGAGTGGCTGAATGGACAGTTGTATAGTAGCTAACTAGATACATCTGCGACGGGAGTCCCTGCTGGCCGCAACTGCAGCTTCCTTTACTCATGAGTGAGCGAGTGGGGGCACGACAGGACAAGCGACATCTACTCTAGGTACCACTCCCTCAAGTGGCTGAGCGTGCGACCCTGGTTAACGACTCTCTTGACCGCAAGGAAGAATTTATCGTTAACATGCATATAATGATATGATGCGCAAAATACCACAGTCATCATGTGCATATAAATAGGAATCAGGTATGATACATGAAGCCAACATGCTCAATACGTTACATAAATAAAGAACAATCAAAGCATACAAGGTTGATATCTAATATCTGCTAAATATCATAGATGGCAACAAGAGACTGTATGGATATACAAACGGCAAAGATTTGGGTGGAAGTATCAAGCATAGGACAAATTTATGAGTGGAGTCAAGGTAAAACAACCCTTATCCAAAAATAGCTCACGCACAAAGTTCCAAAGAACTAAAGAGAGTCAAAGTAAGAAGTACCCGTCTCAAATATAGCTCGAGTAAAATCCTATCTTCACGTCAAGCAGCTCGTCGTAAATCAAGGTCCTATAACAACGTATTTATGGTTTCAACTAATTCAAAGTACAACAATTAGCTAAATCTAAACTTCAACTTAATGAGGAAAAACCCTAATCAATAGATCATTAATTATCCTGATTAATGATTAGCTTCAAGTAATCCAAAATTATCGCCATATCACAAACTTACCCAATTTAGTATCAAGGTAGCACTAGAAGTGGCTTACAACCAACTGCGGCAATCTACAACTATCCTCCACCTCTCTCTTGTAAACCTAACAACCCAAACTACAAATCCATTAATTAGTCTTCTAATCCGAAATCAAGCCTGAATTTTAGCAACCTTACCCCAACAGATCTGAAACCCTTCGATGATGAAATCCGAAACTGCTGTGGAACAAGTGGAGCTCTAGATCTAGGGCCGACACAATCAAGAGGCGATGCCCAATAGAGATCTGGCGCAATTGGGAATAACGAGACAGCTGGCCGACCCTGGTTGACCTCAGTTGCGGCTGATGGTATCAGCTAGGGACCACACTGGCGACAGCAGTAGGTGGCGTGGCATCGGGCCTCGGTGATCGGCGGCAAAGCAGGGTTGTGAGAGAGGCAACGGTGGTGGAGACAGCTGGGCCACGACAGAAAGTGATGGAGAGGCGTCGTGTTGGCCGCTGGCTACCGACGGTGGTGCGATGTCTCTGGTGCTCGCGCGAGGGAGAAAGGCCGGCGGCCGTGGTGCTCGTGTGAGGAGAGAGCCGGCGGTTGTGGCTCAAGAGGGAATAAGATCGGCGATGGGTTGGGGAGAAAGGGAAAATCGGCGGATCGAAGCTTGGGCAGAGGGAAGGCCATAATCGGGTCCTGCGGCATCTGCGACAGCGCGAGGAAACTCGGAGAGGGACCACTTCTCGCTCGTGACTGAAGATGGCGGATCGACGTCGGCGTCGATCGTGCGGAAGAGAGGGAGAAAGAGGAGTCGGCACGGGAGGGAGAGGGATTCAGCGAAGGTGATGGCTAGGGCACGAGAAAAATTTAAAAGGTTAGTTTATAACTTAGGTCTTTTTAATTAAGGACTAATTTATTTTCTCAATCAACTCCCTTAACTCCCTCATAAGGATTATTCTAAACCGATTTTCTTACAACCCAATAATTAATCCCTTTAAAATATCATATGAGTTTCGAAAAATTCCTAAAATTTTTTTAAAAATTCCAGAAAAATTCAATAAAATTATTTCTCAAATAATCTTTTTATTTAATTAATATTTGGGTGTTGTATTTTGCGGTTATTATTATCATTGTTATCTCACACATTTTACACTGACCAGAAATCTCGTCTCACAACTTTTGTTGAGAGAGATCAATTATCCTGGGAAGATTCTGCTTGGCAAGACCACACAGGTAGTAGATAACATTCAAATGATTCTTCCAGAGATGATCCAAATGGAATAAGACAGTTAACTGTGGATTTAGGTGTTGAACCTCCCTTCGACTCAGAATCCGTAGAAGTTTTATTTTAGGTTATTTAGGAAAACAAGTCCAAACAGTTGGGAAATTGGAGGATGACAGAGAAGATTCTATACCACTTGAGAAATTGGAGGAAGATATTTATCATTCTGTTATAAGGAATATCCTCAAGGAACAAAAACATTTAAGTAGGGATGATATGGTCAACTCAAGGGGAGATAAGACTAGCTGAGTTTTTTATGCTTGGGGAGTTTGTTGCATACCTCTTGAGAGAGTCAAAGCAGAATGATTCTTCCATTAGCTTCCGATGCCTTGCAAATTCATCATCAAGGTCAATTACTCCAGCTACTACTATTAGTGGATTTGGTCCAAGTGACTGTGATGGAATTAATATTTCTTTTGGTCGACATGCTGTGCATCAGGAATGCCATTATAGGTATATGTTGTCTTTAAAACAAATGTAAGCTAACAACACACCCTCCCTTTCTTTGACTTGTTATTTAATTAATCATAGTTCATATCTGGAATTACATTTTCTATTTGGATTTTAAAATTACGTTTTATTTATCTTTTGAAATAATGTTTTTTTTAAGAAATTTAAACTTTATGACAATATGATTCACCTTATCCAAATTAACAGGCATCTGGACCTTTTCTATTGGAAAGAAATAGAGAGATTGGCCAAATACATTAATGATCCATTTTTCTGACATCTGCTTTCAACATTATCTTGTTCATTGGGAAATTGTAGCTAATGTAATAAAAATGATTTAAGAGAGTTGGATACTAATAGTCATAGCATTTCATAGAGTCGGACCACCTATGTAGTCAGCCTCAAATAATTGGACTAACACTATTTGGTATGTGATCTTGTCCGTTAGTGCATACAAATAAACTTTCAATTGCAAGTTGCATTTTGTATACTTGCAAGTGTTCAGTTTCACTGTAAAGACTTGTATATAATCTACCTTAATGACCTCTTCACACTTTTCTCTTTGGTTACCTCCAGCATTCAAAAATTAGCTAGTGGATTTTTTTTTTCAAGATTTTCAATTGTCTCTATATACCTATCCATGTTTTTTTCCCCTAGTTTGGTGATGTGCTAACCATTTTAACTTGCAGAAGACCTTAACTTTCGATTTTCTTGCCTATAAAACTGTTTTGATGGTCAAAAAAATTATAATCCTTCTGATAGATTGCCAGGAATGCATTCAAGTGTACAAATATCTTTCAAACTGCATATGTAAAATATAATTTGTGGCATGATCGTCTCTTATGCAGCCTTCACATTTTAGCATTTCTCCTCTACTCATTTAGTAAAATCAATATTGGGTTTTATTATCTGTTGTAATTTTAGGTACAATGGACAATTTGGCTTTGAAAAAAATTCAAATTGTGCATCTATTTTATGTTATTTCTGTTGTTCAGGTATGTTCAAGTTTTGTTAGCCCTTTTGGTGATATATGCAAGAAGATGGCTGAATCTCTGCTTGTGAGACAGTACTTTGTTTCCAACTTCACTAATGAACTTTGCCAGCCAAAGGATATCATACGCAGACTTACATTTCCTTATCTGCATAGATGTGCACTACTTGGGAATATTCTGAGCTCTTCTACATTAGCCCCATCATTCAATAGTCACACCCTGAAAAGATCGTATCTTTGTTCAAAAGATGCTGAGTTAGACAGTGATAATCACCTCAAAGTAGAGCTTACTGGAGAAGGGGAATTGGAGGACATGCTCGAGATTTGTTCATTGGAAGTGATCCTTAAGGATGAGATTGGGCATGCATTAGCTTTGAGATGGTGTGAGCACTTCCTGAAGGAGTTTAGGGATAGTAGGTATAGAGGCATTTTAGCTTCCACTCCTGCTGTTCCCTTTAAGCTGATGGAGCATCCTCTCATTTATCAGGATTTACTACAGAAGTTCTTGTACTTTGCAATAACACAGGCACGTTAATGATTACAAACTGTTAATTTACTAAGGTTATTTTTATAGTCATTCCTGCTTTTGAGTTGGTTTGTCTTTCTTGTCTCTTTAGCTTCATTGTCTGATTCATCTGCAGTGAACAATAATCTTTCTGCAAAGGTCTGCTCGTCAGACCTTCTGGCCATCTCCTTATTTGGGTGTTTGGGGAAGAGGTAATTGTGCTTACTGTGACACCTCTAATATTCACTAAGAAATTTTGTTCTGCTGCAGCAATTTGATATCTCAGTATTGGTTTTATGTTAATATCTTGTGTGGCTTTTATATAATCGCTCCTTGGGATGTTTGTTAGAATATATAGTTTAGACCCATATGTAATGTTGAACTACTAATTATTATTATGTTTTTTTATAAGTAAAAGTTGTATATCATGTGTCAAAATATACAAAATGAGGCTTTAGAGGTTGCTCATGTCTAATGAAGTATGAGTAGACGCCTAAAGGCTTGTATACATGAAGTTGCATGCTCCAATATATTCTTTCTACGTCTAACTATCCCTCATCTAAAAAATTATGATTTCGTGCCCTCCATACATAGTGTATTATTGATGACAAGGCCAAGTGATGGGCCTTTGTCAACGTCATGCTACCACGGTAATGTTGGCCAAAAGCTCAAAGCATCCGATGATAGGTCTGTTGGATCGAGAAATTCGCTAGAGGGGGGTGAATAGCGATTTAAAAAAAAACGTATCGAGAGTAAGCAACGGAAGAGAAAAAGAATAACGCTAACACAATCCGATTTACTTGGTTCGGAGCGTTTGTTGACTCCTACTCCAAGGCACACACTCGTCGAGTGCTTTCGTTGGACAATCACTAGCAGTTCGTAAAAATGTTACAAGTGTAAGTACAGGAACTTTTAAAATGAATACCGATAATAGAATAAAGGAAAAAAGAAATTCTTAGCAGCATGTTGTCGGAGAAGCTTCACAGCGTCGCAGGAGCACAACATGGCAGAGCAAGCGTTGGATGACGTTGTAGTTGTTGTGTTGAAGCTCTGGAGAAGACATCCTTATATAGGAGGCTCTGGGCGCCCGGATCCCTTCCGGGCGCTTGGACTATGACGTAGCCCAGCCAACCAGAGTGCTCTATGTTGCGATGTCGCTTCGGGATAAAATTTGCATTCCGGGCGCCTGATCCCTTCCGGGCGCCCGAACCTCTATTTTCCAGCTATCTGCAAGAAAACGTTAGTCCGAGGCGAAATGCAAATTATACTACCCGCAAAACAAAGTGTTAGCACAGTTATATAAGGAACGAGTAGTAATTAGATTCCGTCTCACCGAGACCGGAATCTAGTCAAGATCTCAACTTAGAGTTCCAAAATGGTTCTACGTTGGATCAGCGCCTAAGTTCCCTTTCTAGGAACGCGTCCTCACAGTCACTCCCCTCCAGCGACTTACCTTAACTTACCTGTCAGACATCCGGTCAAGCCTTCGACCCGTCTGGACTTCGTGTCAGACGTCCGGTCAGCCCTTCGACCCGTTTGGACTTCATGTCAGCTATCCGATCGGCCCGTCAACCTAGCTGGGCTTCATGCCAGGCATCCGGTCACCCCGTCGACCTGTCTGGACTTCGTGCCAGCTATCTGGTCAGTCCGTCGACCTAACTGGGCTTCTCCTGCACACTTAGTCAAAGCATTAGATCACAATAAAACTAACTTAACCTACTTTGTCATTCATCAAAACCCGAGTTAGATCGTTAGTGCTAACCGCAGCAACAATCTTCCTCTTTTTGATGCAATGACAACCTAGTTAAGTTAATGACAAATATGCAATAAATAAGCATTTACAAGCAATGATGTTAAGTTAGTCTTGTTTTATTTTTGGTAATTTTCGTTACTAACTAACTTAAACCACCTAATCCTCCCCTTTTGATATTCATCAAAAAAAAAAAAGAACATAGGATAGATAAAAATAAGCGGTTAAGAAGATAACGTAACAAAGAATCCGAACTAAAATCAGATTGACTTGGGGGAGTAGAAAATTTTGCTTTAAAAGTTTAAGTTTTCAAAATAACTAAGTTTTGAAAAATAACTAACTTAGATTGAAAATCAACTTAAATTGTAAAATAAGCTTGCAAATGGAAGACAAAATTAAAGAACAATTTTCAAACATAAGTTGTATAGAGGCTAATTTTCAAAACGTAAGATAAACAAACCAATTTTAAAAATTTTAAAGCTAAGTTTGTAACATCCAAAAAGCTAATTTTTAAACTTATAGTAAAAGTTTATATAAATAAATTTGTATAAAATTTATCTTTGGATTATAAAAGGTAAGTTTACAAATTCTGATTTTCAAAGTTAACAAAATCCAATTTCTAATTTTCAAAATTAAGTTTGTAAAATTCAATTTTCAAAAACTTAGTTTATAAAGGTTAATTTTTTCAAAAGTGGATGTAAAAAAAAATTTAAAGCTAATTTTACAAACTATTTTCAATAAAAGAAATTTGAATTAATTCTCCCCTAAATCTGATATAAAAAAGTGTTTAGCCAATTAGTTACTTACTGACTATCAGAGAATAACAGCTTTCACTTGGTTAGTCAGGTTAAGTCAATTGTAATCAGTTAGTGTTTGACTAAACTAAATAACTTAACCTGATTGATATGTGTTTTGTATTTAGCGCCCAAACTTGTGTTGATGCACTGAAATAAGCATCTTAAGTCTGTTGGTGCAACTTTAGGTCAAGGTTGACCTAGTTGACTTGACTCGAGTTGACCTGACTCGAGTTGTATTTTGATGTTTGACGAGAATAGAAAAGTTCTATTCTGATGTTTGACGAGAATAGAAAAGTTCTATTCTGATGTTTGACAGAATACAAACTTGGGAGATTGTGGGTGCAATCTTTGGTCAAGGTTGACCTGGTTGACCCGAGGTGAGTCGACTTGATTCGGGAAATCCTGGTGAGTGAAGCCAGGTGAAAGTCCTGGTGAGTGAAGCCAGGCAAGGGAAAGTCCTGGTGAGTGAAGCCAGACAGTTGGAAAGTCCTGGTGAGTGAAGCCAGGCAAGAGAAATCCAGATAGGTCAAGATTGACCAGACATCTGGTGAAAAGTCCAAGTATGGAGACTTGGCACGGAAAAGTCCAAGCAGGGAGCTTGGCACGGGAAAAGTCCAAGTATGGAGACTTGGCACGGAAAAGTCCAAGTATGGAAACTTGGCATGGGAAGTCGGAGAGGGCTTGGGAGCTCGTTCTCCGAACTGTGGTCAGAGAGGGCTCGGCAGCTCGTTCTCTGGACCGGATGGAGTCGGAGAGGGCTCGGTAGCTCGTTCTCCGGACTAGGTCAGAGAGGGCTCGGTAGCTCGTTCTCTGGACCGGATGAAGTCGGAGAGGGCTCGGTAGCTCGTTCTCCAGACTAGGTCAGAGAGGGCTCGGTAGCTCGTTCTCTGGACCGGACATGGGAAGTCGGAGAGGGCTCGGTAGCTCGTTCTCCGGACTAGGTCTGAGAGGGCTCGGTAGCTCGTTCTCAGGACCAGGTAGGGTTTAGGGCTAGGAGCTCTAAACCTGGATCGGTCTGGTGACCGATCCAGTGATACGCTGGTTGACTGATCGGTCTGGTGACCGATCAGTAACCAAACAGTGTGTTTCTATGAATTACCTGATCGGTCTGGTGACCGATCAGTAATCATACAGAAGCGAAGAAGATCGGGAGAAGAAAGAGGGGGATCGGTCTGTGGACCGATCCACCTGAGTCCTGATCGGTCCACAGACCGATCAGAGAGTTCGGCAACTCTCTGTGAAGCGTGCTGATCGGTCTGGGGACCGATCAGCATAGGTCCTGATCGGTCCCCAAGACCGATCAGAGAAGGTCTGGACCGATCAGGGTGGAGCCTGATCGGTCCAGCTCTAGCCGTTGAGTCACAACGGCTAGCTTTCTGCTGTATCCTCTGCCCTCTTCGCAGGTTCGCAGGTTCAGGGATATAAAGGGGTCGAGTGCCTCTACAGGGGGGGCCTCTCTTTTCTTTCTGATCTTACTGCAATCAGAGCTTTGCTGAGCTCTCATTTTCCTGAAGCTTCGTGGAAGCTTCCTTCGGCTGGTTCCTGCTGTTGTAGGTGTTTCGTGAAGTTGCTGCTTCATCCAGTCGACGAGAAGGCAAGCTGTGTTTTTACATTCTTACTGCCTTTGTATTGTGCTGTATCTTTGTACTCCTATCTTGCTGTTGCAAGAAGTTTGTGGCGAGATTTCTCCACCCAGAAGGAGTTTCTATTAGCCGGTTTTCCGGGGTCTCATCCATCGACGGATTGATAGGCTTCGCCCACCTTACGGACACGCCGAGGAGTAGGAGTATCATCTCCGAACCTCGTTACATCATCGTGTTTGAGGTTTGATCTTCTCCACTTTCGTTTCTACATTGTATTTCCGCTGCGCTAACCTAAATTGTAGGAAGAAACGTGAATTTAGGGTCGGCTATTCACACCCCCCCTCTCTAGCCGCGTCCGAAGGTCCTAACAAGTGGTATCAGAGCGAGGTTGCTCTTCGACGGATTAACACCCGGGGGAGCACTAGCTAGAGAATGGATCTACTTGGAGAAGACATCACGATTCCACCCTTCTACGATCGCGACGACTTCGCGTATTGGAAAGTAAGAATGAAGTATTTTCTTATGACTAACCTAGTGAATTGGAATTGTGTACGAGTAGGTTTTACTCCTCCGGTGGATAAAAAGGGAGAACCTCTCGAGAAGAAGAAGTGGACGAAGGAACAAATCCACCAATCCACAATTAACGACGAGGTAACGAAAATCCTTGAACTTTCATTACCTAATGATCTCTTGTGTAAGATAGGTGGATACAACGATGCCAAGGAGTTGTGGAACAACTTGGCTAAGTTCCATGAGGAGAGCTCCAATTCAAGTCATGAAGAGGAGTCAAGTGAGCCAAGTAGCTCACATCATGGAGGTATGGAATTAGAAGTTGAGGGCTACTCAACATCTAAGGAAGAAGAGGAGGAGAGTTCTTCATCAAGATTGGTGCAAGAAGAAGCCTCTACCTCCGGAAGGGATGAAGAAGAGAGCGTATATCCATCCTCAACCCTAGGTAACTCAAGCAACTTAATTTCAAATAAATTACATATAATGTGTTTTGAGTGTAGGGAATATGGGCATTACAAGAGTAAATGTCCAAAGAGGATTAGGAAGACTCCACCGGCACCAAAGGTCAAGGAAGCCGGAGTCCCGATACGCAAGGGCAAGGAGCACGTGGTGTGCTTCCAATGCAAGCAAAGGGGACATTATAGGAGCCAATGTCCGAGGGGGAGGCAACCTCACAAGGACAAGAGACCAAGCACATCTATAGGGGGAGCTAAGGCAAACCCTAAGGTACCCTTTAAGGCACATTACTGCAATTCTAATAAGAAACATGCTAGTAGCTTTATTGCAATTGCCAATGATGATAAGCATGATAACCATAGAAACCGATACATGTGCTTAGGTGCCAAACATGTTAGTCTAGGTAAGGATAATACTAGAAATGCCAACCCTAGAATTAACTCATCTAAGGTTAAGGAAAACCTAGATAGGAATCCCAAAACAACTAGACATATGCCTAGGAATACCTCAAAGAAAAATGACAAATTAAAACTTGAGGTATTAGAGAAGGAAAATCAAGTCTTGAGGTCAAGACTTGACACCTTAGAAAAAACTCTTAAGAATTTGGAGAAGTCAACTCTAGGGTCTAAGGGTCAAAAGCAAAAGCCCAAGGACATGAGAGGTTTGAGTCACAAACCTAAGTCTCAAGTGGTCAAGCCCACTTACCATAATGTTCCATTCGATTATGGAACAAGACCTAGGGCTAGGAAGACCATCACCAAGGTCACAAGGGGAGTCACCCCTAGAGTTGATCTTGATGAGTCCCAAATGACCAAGGCTTTAAAGCCTAGGAGGGTCATTAGGAGGGTTGCTAGGGAAGTCATCCCTAGTGAATATTTAGTGAACCCAATGAGCTCAAATAGGTTTTGGGTTCCTAGGAGCGTGATTCCTTCACGCTAGATGGTTTAGGGTGTGCCAACCTTAATTGGATAGGTAGTTAACCTAATCATGGCAAAAGGTGACATTTTAGGAAGTTTCAAGGTATAACCAAGTCTTGAAAATGAAATTAAAAATTATTCCTAAGGTGATTAGGATGTGCCAACCACATTTGAGGAATTTTCTAGGGTCAATCTAATTGGCACATAGTGATCTAAAAATCTTTAGTATATGATTTTAGGTCTATTACACTTAGGAATATATAATTTATGGCAAAATGATCAAAATTATCAAAAATGGCAGCTAAAGCTAGAATTAGGTATTTTCTATACCTTTATATGTTATTTGCCATATATTGTTTGTCATATGCCATGTCATGACATCATATCTAATTTACTATCATTTGAAATGTCATGATAATGCTTAGGTTAGTTATATGTCATGCCTTATTTAAGTTTCATACTTTATACCATGACATCATGACATTGACACATGTTTCCACTTATGATATTATTTTATGTCATGTCATCATCTCTTGCATGTATGATCAATTAAATTGATTTAAGGATAAAAACACAATTTGATATGGAGATCAAATTGTTGTTTAGAAAATGCATGAGAACTTAGCTTAAGATGACCTAAATCCATATCTCACATCAAAATTGACTTGGATGTGTTTGATACACCTTAGATGTGTGTGAGATATTAGGATTATGAGTTAGGATCAAGGTGCATAGCTCTTGTATCTAGATGAGCCTAATTCTAAATTGAGGATCATAGGGAAAACTTGTGTACACGTCATGTACATTTAGCCCTAAGATTGTGATCCTAAATTGAATGGTTTAAAATCATTTCAAAATTGATTTGAAAAACCTTGATGAAGCTTTTCTAGTGATAGCATTCATCATTGAGCAAGTTGATACAAAGATGGATTAACTTTGAACTATTTCAAAGTCTTTCGAACTTTGTATCAAGATTTAAAAATGGAAGTTATTTTCATAGAAAACTATTTTTCCATGATAATATATGTTATGAGGAATGTATCCTCAAAGTTTTACAATTTTTGGAATTTTCTGTGATTTTTTTTTAGGGGTTTCTGAATTTCGGGAGAAAAATCAGAAATTCCTATCAGAGCTTTGTAGACCGATCAGAGGGTATGCTGATCGGTCCAGGGAGGTCTGGATCGGTCACTGGACTGATCCAGGGAAGTGTGGATCGGTCTAGTGACCGATCCAGTAAAGGGCTGAGCGTGCCAAAATGCTGATTTTCGACTGATTGTCTGAAATTTCAACTGGAAGTTAGTATTTTAGACTTCTAAAGGATTGAACCTCTCCAAGACGTTGTTGGTGCAATGGTCAAGGGGGAGTTGACTTTTAGGGGGAGTTTTTACTCGTCAAGATTTCTGAGGATGAGTGATATGAGATTATCACTAAGTTGATTGTTGACTTTAGTATCAAGGGGGAAATTAAGGGTTTCAATGAAAGGTATGAGACTTTCATTAGGAAGAAACTCTTGACCTTGATTCACTCTTTTTGATGTGTGTCAAAAAGGGGGAGAATGGGAGAATGTCCAAAGGATGTTCAAGGAAGAACATTGGAAAACTTAAGTTAGGTTATCGGGTTAACCTAACTTGATTATGGTTTTTGTCAAACATCAAAAAGGGGGAGATTGTTGGTACAACCTTAGGTCAAGGTTGACCTGACTCGAGTTGACCTGACTCGAGTTGTATTTTGATGTTTGACGAGAATAGAAAAGTTCTATTCTGATGTTTGACGAGAGTAGAAAAGTTGTATTCTGATGTTTGACAGAATACAAACTTGGGAGATTGTGGGTGCAATCTTTGGTCAAGGTTGACCTGGTTGACCCGAGGTGAGTCGACCTGATTCGGGAAATCCTGGTGAGTGAAGCCAGGTGAAAGTCCTGGTGAGTGAAGCCAGGCAAGGGAAAGTCCTGGTGAGTGAAGCCAGGCAGTTGGAAAGTCCTGGTGAGTGAAGCCAGGCAAGAGAAATCCAGATAGGTCAAGATTGACCAGACATCTGGTGAAAAGTCCAAGTATGGAGACTTGGCACGGAAAAGTCCAAGCAGGGAGCTTGGCACGGGAAAAGTGCAAGTATGGAGACTTGCCACGGAAAAGTCCAAGTATGGAAACTTGGCATGGGAAGTCGGAGAGGGCTTGGGAGCTCGTTCTCCGAACTGTGGTCAGAGAGGGCTCGACAGCTCGTTCTTTGGACCGGATGGAGTTGGAGAGGGCTCGGTAGCTCGTTCTCCGGACTAGGTCAGAGAGGGCTCGGTAGCTCGTTCTCTGGACCGAATGAAGTCGGAGAGGGCTCGGTAGCTCGTTCTCCAGACTAGGTCAGAGAGGGCTTGGTAGCTCGTTCTCTGGACCAGACATGGGAAGTCGGAGAGGGCTCGGTAGCTCGTTCTCCGGACTAGGTCTGAGAGGGCTCGGTAGCTCGTTCTCAGGACCAGGTAGGGTTTAGGGCTGGGAGCTCTAAACCTGGATTTGTCTGGTGACCGATCCAGTGATACGCTGGTTGACTGATCAGTAACCAAACAGTGTGTTTCTGTGAATTACCTGATCGGTCTGGTGACCGATCAGTAATCATACAGAAGCGAAGAAGATCGGGAGAAGAAAGAGGGGGATCGGTCTGTGGACCGATCCACCTGAGTCCTGATCGGTCAACAGACCGATCAGAGAGTTCGGCAACTCTCTGTGAAGCGTGCTGATCGGTCTGTGGACCGATCAGCATAGGTCCTGATCGGTCCCCAAGACCGATCAGAGAAGGTCTGGACCGATCAGGGTGGAGCCTGATCAGTCCAGCTCTAGCCGTTGAGTCACAACGGCTAGCTTTCTGCTGTATCCTCTGCCCTCTTCGCAGGTTCGCAGGTTCAGGGATATAAAGAGGTCGAGTGCCTCTACAGTAAAAGTAGCCTCTATTTTTTTTTTATCTTACTGCAATCAGAGCTTTGCTGAGCTCTCATTTTCCTGAAGCTTCGTGGAAGCTTCCTTCGGCTGGTTCCTACTGTTGTAGGTGTTTCGTGAAGTTGTTGCTTCATCCAGTCGACGAGAAGGCAAGCTGTGTTTTTACATTCTTACTGCTTTTGTATTGTGCTGTATCTTTGTACTCCTATCTTGCTGTTGCAAGAAGTTTGTGGCGAGGTTTCTCCACCCAGAAGAAGTTTCTATTAGCCGGTTTTCCGGGGTCTCATCCACCAACGGATTGATAGACTTCGTCCACCTTACGGACACGCCGAGGAGTAGGAGTATCATCTCCGAACCTCGTTACATCATCGTGTTTGAGGTTTGATCTTCTCCACTTTCGTTTCTACATTGTATTTCCGCTGCGCTAACCTAAATTGTAGGAAGAAACGTGAATTTGGGGTCGGCTATTCACACCCCCCTCTCTAGCCGCGTTCGAAGGTCCTAACAAAGTCTAGGCAATCTGCCTCTGCATCTCACCCCTTTCTAAGTTTAGAAATACACAAATAGGTTAGCCCTAATATGTTGGTGAGATGCTCAAACCTTAGATCTATAGGAGCATGTTGTCTAAGGGATTGATATATTCTAAGGCTAAAGTTGATTTCCGAAAATTCTAAAAATGAGAAATTTTGAAAACATAAAGTTTTATCCTAGAATTTAAAAGCGCCATTTTTTAAAACAATTTTGAAATTAAAGAACCCTAGTCTATTAAATACATTCCTAACTTCCGACGTAGATTGCTAAACTCACTTTCAGGGAGGGGTTTGATAAATATGTCAACTAAATTTGACTGGGACTCAATGTATTTGAGTTCAATATCTCCTTTAGTAATATGATCCCTGATAAAGTGGTGCCTAATTTTAATGTGTTTTGTTCTTGAATGATGTATAGGATTTTTTGTTAAATTAATTGAGCTAATATTATCAATTAATACTTTTACATTTGTGAGGTGTAAATTAAAATCTTTTAAGGTGTGCATCATCCATAGTAGTTGTGCGACACTCTCCTATAGCTATATACTCTGACTCAATTGTGGATAGAGCAACACAGTGTTGCTTTCTACTAAACCAGCTGACAAGTGATGGACCTAGTAATTGACATCCACCACTTGTGCTTTTCCGGTCTAATTTACACACAGCGTAATCTGAGTCACAATAGCCTATATTAACTCAAAATTGTTAGTTCTAGGATACCAAATTCCTACATTTGACGTTCCTTTAAGGTATATAAAGATTCTTTTAACTTGAGTCAAATGAGATTCTTTAGCACAAGTTTGGTATCTAGCACACATACTAACTGCAAATAAAATATCGGGTCGACTTGTAGTTAAGTATAGTAGGCTACCTATGGCACTCTTATAGTATTTTAAGTCAATTGATTTTCCATTGGGGTCGTCATCTAAGATTGTGTTAACTACCATAGGTGTCTTTATTTCTTTAGTATTTTCATCCCAAATATTTTTAGTAACTCTTTGGTATATTTTTGTTGATAAATGTAATTACCCTCATTTATTTGTTTGATTTGTAGTCCTAAAAAATAAGTTAATTTTCCTACTAGACTCATTTCAAATTCTTGTTCCATTAGATTTGTAAATTCTTCTAGGAATTCTGAGTTGGTTGAACCAAAGATTATGTCATCTATATAGATTTGGACTATAAAAATATCCTCTTTTATTGTTTTAACAAATATCGATTTGACCTTGGTTAAACCCTTTTGATGTTAGGAAAGAGGTTAACCTTTCATACTATGCCCTAGGTGCCTGCTTAAGTCCATATAAGGCTTTCTTTAGCTTAAAAACATAGTCAGGGTGATCTAGACTTTCAAATCCAAGTGGTTGTCCTACATAGACTCCTTTTATTAGTCCATTTAAAAAGATAGATTTGACATCCATTTAATACAGCCTGAATCCTTTATGGGCTGCATAACTGAGTAATATTCTAATGGACTCTAATCTAGCAACTGGGGTATAAGTTTCATCTTAGTCAAGCCCTTCTACTTGACTAAACCCCTTAGCAACTAGCCTACCTTTGTTTCTAGTGATTTCCCCAGTTTCGCTTAATTTATTTCTAAACACCCATTTTGTTTCTATTATCTTTTTATTTTTGGGTGGTGGTACTAAGTCCTAAACTTCATTTCTTTCAAATTGAGCTAGTTCCTCTTGCATAGCGATGACCCAGTCTGGGTCAAGTAAAAATTCAGCTATGGTTTTGGGTTCGATCTTTGAAATCAAATATATTTGACTTAGGTTTTTAAAGGATGATCTAGTCTGAACCCTTAGATCTGGATCACCAATTATTTGGTCAATTTGATGATTTGGGTTGACTCTGATGGTTCTAGGAGGTTGATTTTCTTGAGGTTCTTCTTCCTCTTCGTGATTTAAATATTGATTGGTTCCTTCTTGATTGCTGTTGCCTTGAATAAACTCAATTGGCTGAAGTTGGGTTTGTTTTAGGTTTTGTTTGGATTCCTCAAATTTTACATTGGTGGTTTCTTCAATTCTTAATGTAACCTTATTGTATATTCTATAACCCCTACTATTTAGTGAATATCCTACAAAAATTTTATTTTCTATTTTAGACATGAACTTTCCTAAGTGTTCTCTTGTGTTTAGTATGAAGGCAGGACACCCAAATATTTTAAAGTATTTTATATTGGGTTGTTTATTATAATATATTTCGAAGAAGGTTTTGTTATGTGTTTTATTTAGTGTTGTTCTATTTTGCACATAACAGGTTGTACTAACAGCTTCTGCCCAAAAGTATTTAGGTAGATTATATTCATTTAGCATTGTCCTAGAGGCTTCAAGTAGAGTTCTATTTTTTCTTTCTACAATTTCATTTTGTTGAGGTGTTTTAGGACACAAAAATTCGTGATGATATCTGTTTTCAAGACAAAATTTATTAAAGTTATGATTTTTAAATTCTCCCCCATTGTCACTTTTGATCTTTTTAATTTTAAGGTCTTTTTCATTTTCAATTTGCTTGCAAAAGTTTGTAAAGATTTCAAAAGTTTCATCCTTATTTTTTAAAAATTTTACCCAGGTGAACCTAGAATAGTCGTCTATTATTACTAGACAATATAAACTTCCATTTATTGATTTGATCCCATAGGAGTCAAATAAGTCTAAGTGTAGAAGTTTTAGTATTGAGTTTGTTTGAGATTGATTAGTTGGTTTGTGAGTAGATTTTGTTTGTTTTCCTTGTTGACATGCATTACATATTGTTGAATCTAAGTTAGATAATTTTGGAAATCTTCTAACTAGTCCTTTTAATTTGCTTATATTTCTGAAATTTGTGTGTGACATTCTTCTATGTTATAACCAAGTTTCTTTTTTTTGTGTTAAATAACACTTAATTGAAGAAGTGGTTAAGTTAATTGCATAGATGTTATCTTTTCTAAACTCTTTTAGATTTATTGAAGGGTTATCTAAGTGCTTGATTAAGCATTCCGAAGACAAAAACGTAACCTTATATCAAGTGTCACACAATTGACTAATACTAAGAAAATTATACTTGAAATTTTCAACAAATAAAACATTTGTAATAATAAAGTTAATTTTAAGTTCAATGTTACCTATGCCAATTACCTTGAGTTTGCCGTTGTTTCCAAAAGCAACTATTCCTAAGCTTTTATAGGTGAGTTGGGTGAATTTGGTGTGATCTCCAATCATATGTTTGGAGCAACCATTGTCCAAGATCCACTTGGTTTCCCTCTTCGGGTCCTTCGGAAACGAGTACGGACTCGTGGCTCGATTCGGGTTCGGACCCGTCTTCCGATTCGTCCTCCGATTCTTCTTCGCGAGCCATCAACGCGAGGTGGCTTTGATGCTTCTAATCTTCGACGTCCGATTCTTCTGAGGATGAGTCGCCCCAAGTTGCTTTGAGAGCCTTCTTCTTGGTTGTTTTTGACTTGTCACTCTTCAATTTTGGACACTCGTTCTTGTAGTGGCCCTTCTTATTGCACCCGAAGCAAATCACGTTCCTTGGTTCAGTCGGGGAGTTGATCTTCTGCAAGTCCCTTTTGTTGAAGTTCTTCTTTCTCCTGGTGAACATCTTCCTTACCAGGTTCACCAGGTACTCTTCATCTTCAGAATCTTGGTCGGACTCATCTTCAGGTTCAGGCTTGGTTTTTGTCCTTTCCTTGGAGGAACCTGCAAACAAAGCGATACCTTTCTCGGTTCTGGCGTTAGTCTGCTCGTGTAATTCAAGTTCGCAAAATAACTCGTCTAATTTTAATTTAGAAAAGTTCTTTGAAATCTTGTAGGCATCCACGATGGATGCCCACAATGTATTTCGCGGAAACGCATTTAAGGCATACCTGATTAAGTCGCGATTCTCCATCTGGTGGCCTATCGCGTGAAGTCCGTTGAGGATGTTTTTGATCCTCGCATGAAGTTGACTTGCCGTTTCTCCTTCCTGCATTTTAATATTAAATAATTTATTTAGAAAGAGATCATGCTTAGTTACCTTGGTGTCACTCATTCCTTCGTGTAGTTCGACCAACTTGTCCTATTACTCCTTCGTATTTTGGTGTGGACCCACTCGGTTCAGCTCTTCCCTCGTCAGCCTGCATCGTAGTGTATTGAGAGCTTTGAAGTTCGTCGAGACTTTCTTTTTCATGTCCAGAGTCCACTGTTCTGGGTCCAGTGGATTTCCGGAGTTGTCGACTGGTGCCTTGTAGCCTCTGGTGACGCTGAACCACTGGTCGAAGTCAGTCTTTAAGTAGACCTCCATTCAGTTCTTCCAGTAGGGAAAGTCATCCCCGTTGAATAGAGGAGGACAGACTATGTTGAAGCCTTCGATCTGAGACATTTTTACCTTACACACACAAAAAACAAGAGATCCCAAGACTTGGTCTTGGATTAGTAGTGCGGTATTTAAAATAAAAGGTATCTAAAACTCAATTAGTGTTGCACCAATTCAGATTAATTGCTACGAGAAAATTTTCAAAACGGTAACGATACCAGTTTGGATTTTAACATAAAACTAAAAACCAAAAGAAAATTAAAAAAGAATTTCACCCCCTTTTCTGATTGGTGGTTGCACCAAATCAGAGCGGTACCTGCTCTGATACCATTTGTTGGATCGAGAAATTCGCTAGAGGGGGTGAATAGCGATTTAAAAAAAACGTATCGAGAGTAAGCAGCGAAAAAGAAAAAGAACAACGCTAGCACAATCTGATTTACTTGGTTCGGAGTCTTTGTCGACTCCTACTCCAAGGCTCGCACTCGTCGAGTGCTTTCGTTGGAAAATCACTAGTAGTTAGAAAAAATGTTACAAGTGTAAGTACAAGAACTTTTAAAATGAATACCGACAACAGAATAAAGGAAAAAGAAATTCGTAGCAGCACGTTGTCGAAGAAGCTTCGCAGCGTCGCAGGAGCACAACACGGTAGAACAAGCGTTGGATGGTGTTGTAGTTGTTGTGTTGAAGCTCTGGAGAAGACCTCCTTATATAGGAGGCTCCGAGTGCCAGGATCCCTTTCGGGCGCCTAGACTGTGAGGTAGCCCAGCCAACCAGAGCGCTCCACGTTGCGACGTCGCTTCGGGATAAAACTTGCATTCTGGGCACCCGAATCCCTTCCGGGTGCCTGGACCGTTCGGGCGCTCGGATCCCTTCCGAGCGCCCGGAGCTCCATTTTCTAGCTACCTATAAGAAAATGTTAGTCCAAGGCGAAATGCAAATTATACTATCCTGCAAAACAAAGTGTAGCACAGTTATATAAGGAACGAGTAGTAATTAGATTCCATCTCATCGAGACCGGAATCTAGTCAAGATCTCAACATAGAGTTCCGAAATAGTTCTAAGTTGGATCGGCACCTAAGTTCCCTTCCCGAGAATGCGTCCTCACAGTCACTCCCCTCCAGTGACTTACCTTAACTTACTTGTCAGACGTCCGGTCAGCCCTTCGACCCATCTGGACTTCGTGTCAAACGTCTGGTCAGCCCTTCGACCTGTCTGGACTTCGTGCCAGCTATCCGATTGGCCCGTCAACCTAGCTAGGCTTCATGCTAGACCTCCGATCATCCCATCAATCTGTCTGGACTTCATGTTAACTATCCGGTCGACCCATCGACCTAGCTGGGTTTTTCCTGCACACTTGGTCAAAGCGTTAGATCACAATAAAACTAACTTAACCTACTTTGTCATTTATCAAAACCTGAATTAGATCGTTAGTGCTAACCTGCAACAACAAGGTCAACATCTTTGAATGCATGTTGAGCCAGCCTCAAATCCTCCACCATAGCTCTACAATACGGGGAATTGGAAGAATAGATGCTCCAGTGTCTTAAGCATCTTCCTACAAAAAGTGCATTGTCGGTTCTCCTAATAACATGTCTTTCTCTAGTGGGAAGCCTCCGCAGTGCCAACATCCAAAAAATGATTGCGTGACTTGGCTACAAATAAGTCTTCCACACCATTCGAGCCCACGACGTCCCGGGACTAATTATTATTATTTTGTTCATATATATGGTTGTAGCTGATCTATTTTTCAAGCGATGATATTTTTTTGATACTTTTAGTTTGGTTTAGAGTAAGTCGAGTCTTGGTGTTGAGATTGCTTCCTCTTCCATTTGAGGAGACTGCAATTTCGATGAGGCTGCAGGAACTCCCCTCCTATTCCATTCTTTTCCTTGTCTACATAACCTCCTTATCTCTTATGCAACATCTTTTGTTTCCATTATTAAAATAACCATTTTCCAGTAGCTACACCAAAGTTTCTTATTCATCTCTCTCGCTCGCTCGCTGTTGATCGCACCAAGTTATTATTAATCAAGAGAGTAGAATCTTCTTCATATAAAATTGACTTGGATCATTGGATGTAATTAAGGTCGCAATTGAATCTTATATATGGAATAGAAAGTTACAATAACATAATAAGAACCTAGTGGTATTTTGTAAATAAGTAAAAAATTTATGGTGAAGATTGATACGACTTTATTAATGCTCCCTCCCTATAAGTTTCTACCCATTGAAATGTCTCGAGTGGAAACCTTTGTTATCTGAGTAAGGAACGCTATGCAGCTCTTACATATTTGGTGAATAATGCTTTGTTCTCTTCGATGTATTTCATTTAGAAAAATGGATTTGATCCTTCAAGTTACTTCTTCTCGCTTCATTAGTTCTTTGATAATTATAATTTGGTTTGCACAGTTTGGTACAAGAACTAATTTTTGTCTTTTAATTGGCACAAGGTGGCATTTTTTTGAATTTGCCTGATGCCACCCACGATCTGTAGAAAACCGCTCGAACTAGAAACAGTTGGTTCATTTGTAAATCATTCTTAATCACAAGTCAAATGAGGAAGCACAAAAGCAGCAACACAAATCTAAGCTACATTACAAGTTTAAGCAAATATTTATGAATGTCATTGTAAGTTTTTCATTTCAGCCAAAAAAAACATGATAAAATCAAGCACTTGGACAAGAGTCATTGACAAAAATAAGAAAGAAAGAAGACTAGAGTTTATATGGGTAACTTTTGTTGTCCTTGAAAAAAACGGAGAAAAACAAAAACTGATAAGCATACCTTGTTCTTCCAAATAGACATCAGTTTGGTTTCTTTGCATCATCATCTTGAATGTGGACCTTGTCAACTTTGTCCCCTTCCATGACTCTCTTTAATTCTTCTTGATACCCTTGTATGAATCCTGTTAGTGCATCTCTGTATGCCGATGCACGAGTCATATATATGCGCTGCAGAGCAGGCCTTAAAGTCTTCATTCCACCTCTAGCTGCAATAGCAAGGTCTTCCAACATTGAAGGCTCTTTCTTGTCAGCTGAAGTAGCATCTCGGCGAAGATTGCCGTCATCATCTGTGTTCTTTTTGTAGTCATTCGGCCTAAGATCAGGGCCGATGTCCCGCACCCAGCTGGCAGCATAAATCCTTGATGCTTCCTTCAAAATATACCAGCGCTCTATCCATCTGAGCTTCCTACGCTTCTTGATATGTGGAGGATCAGGAAGAGAGGAAGGGAAAGCAATTTCTTTCAGATCATACCTTACATAATCATACAATTTTCGACTGACCACCTTCAGCTTCATCCTATCTGCAGCTCTATCAATTCAAATTAACATGATCAAGATAGTCCTGGATTAATGTGAAGGCAAAATGCCCACCATAGCTAGACCTTGCATCAATTATAATACGATAAAAACAAACAAAAATCTAAAATATAATCTCATTTATCCTTGTCTAAGTTAAGAATATCACCGAATTTTGTTAACAAGATCAATGAGCTCTACTTTAATCAGCCAGAGAACCATAAAATTCCAATTCTTGTCCCACAAATAGATGAGGCTATAGTAAGAGATCGAGCCAAAAGGCGTAGTAAGATCCATATAGCTGAGTTGTTGTCATCCCACAAATAGATGTTAGTAGTTAATCAGATTAAGAATTCGTAAAACCCGGCAGTAGCATGCTTTCAACGTCTTAAAGTTTGGATTAGACTAGAAGGTTCAACCTGGAATCAGACACAAATCTGATTCGCCCAAAAAGCCAGAAATGTGGAGAATTGCTCAAATCCATTTCAATAGAGAAAATGAAAAAACTGACTAAACTACAGGAATGACCTTGTTGAGCAACGAGAAATAACTTCTTATAGTGTTGGTCATTGGAAGTTTGATTTGGGGTAATCGAAACATTAATCCCGGTAATACTACAGGAATGACCTTCTGTTGGGGATGTTGGATGAAAGAGACCAAGAAGTATTAGAACTTAGCTAACTTCAAGTTGCAATAAGATGAGATCTAGGAAGAACATTTGACAATGAATTTCAACCTATAGGTAAACTCCATACAGAGCATTGACATAATCGAAGGCCTTACCGAGGATATTAACACCCTTTCACGGTCATCGGAGAAGACAGCTTTTCGAGAAGATGAAGGGTATGTCTTTGCTCGAGGTGCCTGCAAAGGAGCGGTGGCAGTCGAGTATGTTGGAGAAGAAGGGTTCGACACCCGACTGAGTCGATCGCAGTCTCGCAGCGACCAGCTTGGTTTCCGATCTGTGTGAGGACGAAACGGCCGGCGAGACTTTCGTTCTGTGTGAGAAGGTGGGCGGAAATGAGACGAACAGAAGCGAGATCGGATGGAATTGGGACTTGGGAGAGAGTACGAGGGTTTTGGATTTTTATTATAATATTTTTTTATATTATCCCCATCTTACCACCTAATTAATATATATGTTATATAAAAAATATTTTTTTTTAAAAGTGTTTCAATATAAATTTTCTTCTTAAATTATACTTTTTATCTGATATTATAAGTTGTGACCATTTTAGATAGTTTTAGTTAAAATTATTTTGATATAGAATTATATTAATTAAAAATACTATATAATATGAAATAGTTTAGATATAAAATATTACAATTTAGACTAATTTTACTAATCTAAAATTACATAAAACTGCTTCTTCATCAACATTAATACTACAATCATCCTAATTGAAAAGAGAAAATCTCTTTTGAATTTTGCGCTATATTTTGATATTTTTAGCCAAAAACCAAGAAGGCCCTTTTTAAAATATATATATAAACACCATCATCCTACATTTCATCCTAAAAATAATTTATGGGAGGGGCTATTTACACTCCACCCATTACTAAACAAATCCTAATTTTTTTTCTAAAAATACCCTTAGATGAAAAATCTAAAATGCCCTTTTATAAAATTTATAAAATATATCCCTTCCATCTTTCTCCCTCCTCCCACCTTCTCTTTTTTTTCTTTTTCTCTCTATCTATTTTATCTCTACAACCTAATATCTCCCAAAATATAAAGATTGTAGTAATAAATCAATAATTGGCCATTTAAACTATAGCAGTATGAAAGTGATTCAAACGTGCAGTGTTTGGTCATACCATGCCGAACACTTTGAGCAACATTCGGTTATTAGAAACTGAACGTAACAAAATATGTTTAGGGTATAAATGTTGAATGTTTGCCCTAATTTGGCTGATTATTGCTGAGCATAGCTAAATACTTTTGGCATCTTAGTGTCAAATGTGTGCAGTCATGCTCGTCCACTTATAGCTGAACTATCAAGGCAATGTTTAGCTATGTCTGGTCGAACACTGAGTGAACAATATATTTTAATGTATATTTTTACATAACCATTTTGTAAAGTATATTTGTAATGTTATGATTTTTTTATTTTTATTAGGAATCAGATACATGCTCTATAGAGGGTAGTGTCATTGATCCTATAAATAACGAGATAGTGATGGAGTATACAATAATGTTCACTACAAATGAATGTTTTGAATCTCATGATGCACTAATTGCTTGGCCACATAAGGTGACAAAGACAAACATGATGATTGTAGTAGTGAAAGAGTTAGACAATGGAGATAGTGGATGGCGAGCTCAGTTATTTTTGTCATGTGAACGAACTGGCTAATATCGTTAGCCTAAAGAGAAATTGTCTGAAGAAAGATGTGAGAATATGAAAGATGAAAATAATGTGATCCGAAAAGCGAGCAAGGAGAGACTAACAAGAACAAAGAAGTGTGGTTCTCCATTTTTTATTAAAGGTACATAAATATCCATTGATAGACCATGGGTTTAGTTTTGAATGTTGTTTGTGACATGTATATATTGGTGCAATTTGCACAATGATCTATCTTAGGTTTTGATGAATGACCAGCGAGTTAAGTTAGGTGTTATTATGATCTAATTACTTTACCAAGTGTGCAAGAGTTGACAGGTCTAAAGGACATGACACCAGAATGAAACCCAACTAGGTCTGAGGACCCGATAGTTGGTAGAAACCCAGATAAGTCAAAGGGTCGACCTAATATTTGGTAGAAAGTCCAAATGAGTCCGGAGGGCTTGACAACTAGCTAAAGTTTAGTTGGGTGAGCGGACCTGATAATTGGCATGAAAACCTGGTGGGTCGAGAGGCTAGTCAACCGACTACAAGTTGGTAAGTGAAGGTAAGTCAGTGGAGGAGAATGACTCGGTGAGAACACGTCCCGGTTGAGGACAATAGGCATCGGTCCAGTATGTTGGCGCAGCGGGGCCGGCAAGAGGGGGGGTGAATTGCCTATGTGAAAATCAAACAAGCCTTTCCCATTCTTTTAACTCAGATTAGTAGCAGTAGCATAATTATAATAAAAATAAATGAATAACTTTAAAAGAAAAGAGGTAAAAGAGTTATTTGCTTATAACTTAGGTGGTTGTTAATCCAAGGTAAATAAAAGCACTAAAAAAAGTCTCCTTCGGTGAAGGCGGAGAAACCTCTTACACTCGTTGAACGCTCAGAAAGTTGCTAGGAAATGAATACTAGAGTTGATATTAATTTCCTAGGTCCAGAGGTCTTTTTATAGCCCCTAGAAAAAGTTATTCGTAGCTTGAAGGCACCTCCTAAGAGGTCCAAGGCGCCTTCCATTAGATAGAGATTATCTACCAAGGATAAAACTTTATCCTCAGCTAACGGCTAGCGAAGGTGCCTTCAAAGGCTGGAAGGTGTTGTCCTACTGTTCATCGAAGGCGCCTTCTAGTTATAGAAGGTGCCTTCCATAGGGCAACTTAGCTCAATGCTAATCTCTTCACGTAGTTCTTCACGTAGGTGATTCTCTGGCTAACCGAAGTTGAGCTCACCAAAACTCAACTCTGATCTTATCCTCAAACAGGCTTCCTTCCTGGCTTCTCGTCCCTCGAATGCTATGCACATCTTTCTCGTCTGCCGGTGTACTCTTCCGCAGTATCTTGGCCTTTGGATGCATCGAGCTCGTTGACTCCCTTCCCGTGCCATCCTTTTCGCTAGCAATGTCTTCCGCTCGACTTCTTGTGTTCCTAAGCTCCTTCATACTTAGACACAAGGATCAAATACAACAAGACCTAACTGAACTTGGTTGACCACATCAAAACCACCCGGGGTACTAACAATCTCCTCCTTTTTGATGTGCATCAACCCAAGTTCAAGTTAGAGTTAAAAATACAATGAAATAATATAGTAAAGTAATGAATTAAACAAGTTAATTGTAAATATAAATACAAGGATAAAAATTATGGGAATTATCCTAACTCTCCCATAATTCCCCTAAACTTTTACTTATTTCTCCCCCTTTTATCACATAAAAAAATCAGGAAAAAAATTTAGAAAAATAAATTAAACTGTTAGAAAAATTTGAAAACCCTTTCGAGGGATACATTACAACGATTACCAGTAAGTTAATATATTTCAGAAATAATTTTAAAAAATATTTTATTTTTACTAATTAATCTCCTATTTTGACAAAAATAATGTTAAAAATTACTTATCGATTTTGAAAAAATCCTGAAAAGTTTTATCAACTTCAACCAG
Source organism: Zingiber officinale (assembly GCF_018446385.1). NCBI lineage: Eukaryota > Viridiplantae > Streptophyta > Magnoliopsida > Zingiberales > Zingiberaceae > Zingiber > Zingiber officinale. The sequence continues at coordinate 30,147,137 of NC_055994.1, forward strand.
ACATTGTTAGATCAGTATAAAAATTCACATGATGAAATACTTTGTATTTGAAAAGAAATAAATTTAAATTTCAAAGTATGATTTTTGTTATTAATTTTATAAAAATATAGCTCAATAGTGAAAAAAATATGAAAAACTTTCTGTTTGTAGATTAAATCATCAAATAGCATAGAAAAAAAATTTAACTCGAAATACAAACAAAAAAAAAAAATTCTAATTGAGACAATTTCTACCTAATAATTAAAAAAATTGGAGTTTAATCTAAAAAAATTTTGGAACCCAATATAAGTTTTTACTTATTGGATTTACTAAAAATTTGGGAGGTACATAATTTTTAAGAATTTTCTTAATTTATCCATGGTGATTTCTAATTATCAGTTGATTCTACCAAAATTTTTAAACTTTGATTGAATGTAGTCAGAACATACATGGTAATCTTTCAATTTCTCTATTTGTGTTTTCAATTTTTCATTTTCTAATGTTAAATTATCAAATAATTCTAGTGGGCATGCATTGGCTAATTGTCTTTTCAAATCAATATTTTCTTTTTCTAATTTGCACATATTTTTAGAAAGCATTTTGATATATTCAAAAGATTGCTTGGGAGATAGCGCACGTACCTCACTTACCTCGTGTTGTGATGCTCCCCCTTCATCGCTGTTTTCTTCAGAGGATCCTCTCCCTTCGTCAATGCTCATCTCTGAGGAACTTTCAACATCTCTCTAGTGGTCTGCCATCAGGACTAGTCTGGCATAGGCCTCGACCTCGTATTCAAAGGGCAATGATTCATTGCATGTTGCCTTCAGATTATTGTGCTTCGATCTTGTTGGTCTTTTGCCCTTGTCCTTCTCCTTCTTCTTTAGTTCAAGATAGTTATCCTTGATGTGCCCTTCTCCTTGGCAGTTGTAGCATCATACCTTCCTTTTGATCTGAAAGTATTTTTTTCGCCTATGACTTATTAAATTTATTAGATTTAATAAACTTACTAAATTTTCTTATCAATAATGCTACTTCATCTTCGTCGATTAATGCTTCGGAGTCTGGATCATGTGTTCTTAGCTTGCTTTTAGGGCAATTGTCTGACTTGGCTCCTTTGATTCTGCACATCTAGATTCGTGAAGTTCTAAAGTGGAAAATAAACTTTCTAATGTGCTTACCTCTAGATCTTTAGAAATATAATAGGAGTTGACAATTGAGGACCATTCGGGTGTCCTTGGAAAAGCATTTAATGTGTATCTTAGAGAATCTCGGTTTGTTACCTTTTCTCCGAGATTCGTGAGTCCGATGATCGTCTCCTTCAGTTTAGCGTGCAGATGTGCTACTGATTCTCCTTATTTTAGCCAGAGGTTCATCAGTTGGTTTCGGAAAAGATCCCATCTAGCGAGCTTTACTTCAGATGTCCCTTCATGTAGCTCTAGGAACTTTTCCCAAAGTTCCTTTGTTGATGCGTAGGTGCCGATCCTGTTGATTTCTTGAGGTGGCAGTATGCTTAGTAAGTAGAATTCGGCTCGTCCATTCTCCACAAAGTCTGCTTGCTCTTTCTTTGTCCAAAAGTACTCTTCTTTTTTTCATCTTTTTGATTTTTTGGAGCTTCAAAACTATATTTAATTATTAATAAAACTTCAAAATCACTTTAAAAAATACCTCCATGTATTTTTTCTATAACGCAAATTCTCCCTCAAACTTTGACAAGTAGATGCCCGATCCGACTATCGTATCAGTGTTTCAATCGGCAGTTAGTCCTTCTGAGGCATCCTAGTTTTGATACTAATTGTTGGCGCAACGGGGCCGACAAAAGGGAGTGAACTACCTATGTGAAAATCAAACAAGTCATTCCCAATCTTTCAACTCGGATTTGTAGCAGTAGCATAATTATAATAAAAACAAATGAACAACTTTAAAAGAAAAGAGACAAAAGAGTTACTTAGTTACAACCTAGGTGGATGTTAATCTAAGGCAAATAAAAGCACTAAAAAAAGTCCCCTTCGGTGAAAGCGGAGAAGCCTCTTACACTTGTTGAATGCTCAGAAAGTTGCTAGGAAATGAATACTAGAGTTGATGTTAATTTCCTAGGTCCAGAGGTCTTTTTATACCCCCTGGAAAAAGTTATCCGCGGCTTGAAGGCACCTCTAAAGAGGTCCAAGGCCCCTTCCATCGGATAGAGTTTATCCGCCGAGGATAAAACTTTATCCTCAGCTAACGGCTAACGAAGGCGTCTTCAAAGGCTGGAAGTCACTTTCATACTATTCATCGAAGGCTCCTTCTAGTCATGAAAGGCGCCTTTCACAGGGCAACTCAGCTCAATGCTGATATCTTCACGTAGGTGATTCTCCGGCTAACTAGAGTTAAGCTCACCTGAACCCAACTTCGACCTTCTCCTCAAGCAGGCTTCCTTCCCAGCTTCTCATCCCTCGAATGTCATACATGTCCTTCTCGTCTGCCGATGTACTCTTCCGCAGTATCTTGGTCTTCTGATACACTGAGCCCATCGACGCCCTTCCCGTGCCATTCTTCTCACTAGTTGCGTCTTCCATGACTTTTTGTGTTCCTAAGTGTTGGACTAGGTAGGCCGGCTGGAGAGGGTTGAGTTGCCTGAAATAGAAAAACAAAACACCTTTCTCATCTTTCAACTTAGATTAGCAGTAATAGCATAAAAATAAATAATACGAAACTAAAATAAAGAGACTCAGAATTTACTTGATTATAACTGGGGTGGTTGTTAATCCAAGGCAGATGAAAGCTCACTAAGAATCTCCTTTGGTGAAAGAAGAGAAGCCTCTTACGCACACTAATAGCTCATACTATTGCTAGGAAATGAATACTCAAGTTGTTACATTTTTCTAGGTCCAGGAGTCTTTTTATAACCCCTAGAAAATCTTATCCGCAGGCTGAAGGCACCTTCCATAGGGCTAGAAGGCGCCTCCAGCGAGACGTCGGTGGATAAAGTTTTATCCATTACAACGGCTCGAACCAACCTGGTCGAAGGCGCCTTCCATAGCCATGGAAGGCGCCTTCTATGAAGGCTTGAAGGCTCCTTCCATGCACAGTGAAGGCGCCTTCCAGCAAAAGGCTTTAGCTTCTTTTTCTATTCCTCTCGCTCTTCCACTTGGATGATTTCGGTCAACCAAAATAAGGCTCACCCAAATCCAATTTTGGCCTTCTCCTCAAGTAGCCTTCCTCCTCGGCTTCTCGTCCCTCGGACCGTCGCATGCGTCCTTCTCATCTACCGGTGTACTCTTCCGCAGCACCTCGTCCCTCAGACACACCGAGCCTATCGGTTCTCTCCCGTATCGTCCTTCTCGATAGTTGTGTCTTTTGTTCGACTTTCTGTGCTCCTAAGCTCCTACACAATTAGACACAGATATCAAAACATGATAAAACATAACCTAACTTAGTTGATTACACCAAAAATAACCTTGGGGTTCTAACAATCTCCCTTTTTTGATATGAGCAACCCAAGTTAAGTTAGGGTAAACTAACCATAAAGTAAAGATAATAAAATTACAATTATGCAATAAAGTGTAAAAATATTTTCAAATTTAAATTTAATTTAAAATTTGAATTGAACTACTACCTCCCCTAGACTTAATCTTCCCTTCTCCCCCTTTGATCACATAAAAAATTGGGATACAAAAAAAAATCTAAGGGTAACAATTTTGAAAATTCAAAAAAAAAAAATTATCAAGTTTTTGACAAAATTTTGAAAATAATTTTGAAGTTTTTGACAAACTTTGAAAATAATTTTGTTAAAAAATTTTTGCAACGTCAATATTTTTAGAAACTTTAAGTTTTGCAAAAATAATTTTCTAAGTAATGAAATTTTCAAACAATTGACAAAAATTGAAAGCATTATCTTAATTTCACAAGCTTATCAGTTTGTCAATTAAATATTCAATTCAGTAATTGACTTCCAGGCTGTGGTGAGGCACTAGGCCTTCTTAGTTATTAGATCATCAACCATTTCTAGACACAGCCTCTTAAAGAATCAAACATTTAATCTACTCTCTGAAAGCCCTAAGTCCAATTTTACTTTAATTTATACAAGTTTTTGGAACTCAGTATAGGTTCCTTCCTATATGATTAATCAAGAATTTTGAGGCACATAACTTTTGAAAATTTTTCTAATTTGACCCCTGTGAAATCTAAGATACCAATTTAGTCTTTTAAAATTTTGAGCTTGAACGGTTAAACATGTATGGTTTTCTAAGTTTTCTACTTGTATCCTCAATTTATCATTTTTTATTTTTAATTTTTAATTTTTTAAAATCTTCTAACAGACAAGATTTGGCTAAAATTATTTTTAATTCTTTGTTTTCTTTTTCAAGTTTGTAACAGTCTTTAGTTAATAATTTAACAAATTTAAACAACTTATCAGATGGAAAAGATCATACCTGACTTACTTTGTCGATCTCGTTATCCGTAGCTCCCCCTGAACTGTTGCTTTCTTCTGTTGACACTCCCTCTTCATCAATATTCTCTATGCTCATTTCAAACGAGCTTGGTTCGTGTTCTTCTTCTTGATGACTTGCCAATAACGTAAGTTCGGAGAAAGCTTCGACCTCTGATTCGGATGATGTTTCGTCCCACGTCGCCTTTAGGGTCTTGTATTTGTTCTTTTGGATGGACTTCTTGTTCTTGCCTTTGTTCTTCTTGTTGATCTTTAACTTAGGGCAGTTGTCTTTAACGTACCCTTCTTCATTGCAGTGGTAGTATCTGATTGTTATTTTCTTTCTACCCTGCGGATGGTTAAATTTTCTAGATTTAAGAATTTTTTAAATCGTCTTACCATCATTACCGTTTCATCGTCGTCGAGAGAAGATTCTGAATCTTGTTTGTCCATCTTTACCTTAAGGGAAATGTTGTGCTTCAACTCCTTCTTTGTATCTGCACATCTCGATTCATGGGCTTCAAAAGTTGAAAATAACTCTTCTAAGGTAACATATTCTAAATCCTTAGAGATATAGTAGGCATCTACTAATAATGCCCATTTCGTATTTCTAAGGAATGCATTAAGAGCGTACCTTAGCGAATCTCGGTTGCTTACCTTTTCTATGAGATTTGAAAGTCCGGTGATGAGCTCCTTAATCCTCGAGTGAAGGTGTGTAATGGTTTCGTCTTCTTTAAATCAAAGGTTGGTGAGCTGGTTGCGAAGTAAGTCCTGTCTCGCAAGTTTCACAACCAAGTTTAGTTAGATCCTGTTGTGTTTGATCATTGTGTCTAAGTGTGCAGGAGCTTAGTGTTGGGGTTCAATCAAAGTCCCACATTGGAAGATTTGGTGAAGATCATGAGTTTAAAAGGATATAGGATATCTCCATTGGCATGAGGCCATTTGGGGAGAGTCCAAGAGCAAAGTCATGAGGGCCTAGGCCCAAAGTAGACAATATCATGCCATTGTGGAGATATGTGAATATCCTTCAGTCCCAATAAGTGATATCAAAGCCTAACAGCTTCAAGAGGACTAGATTTCTCAGGTTAGAGGCACCTTCAAGGCTATGGAAGGTGCCTTCCACACCCCTTATAAGGGCATGTCGAGCAAAACTTCAAAAATAACTTTCATATGAGCTTCTACACATTTGTCCAGCTTTTTGATTGCTCCGACTTGCTGCTATTGCTCTGCTATGACTCTGCTACACCTGACTGCCATTGAGAAGTCATCCAAATATTGAGCTTGAGCTAACCATCTACAAGAGTGTTTGGTAACGATAATTTAATTACTGTACTTAATTTCTGCAAATGGAAAGTGTAGCTTGTTACATTCTTCCAATTCTCATGTACTTGATTCTCTCTTCTGATGGTCTTAGAGGAGATTTTTAATAGATTATCCATCGATAGGTCTGCGGGACCTAGGTCTTGGAGTAGGAGTCGCCGAAGGCTCCGAACGAAGTAAAATCAAATCTATCTTCTTACTTGCTTTTAATTTTCGTGTTGTTCCACTGCGTATACTTTGATTTCAAAATGAAAATAAAAGTTTTTAAAACCACGTGATTCACCCCCCTCTCACATGAGTCTCGATCCAACAAATGGTATCAAAGCAGGTTCTGCTCTGAATTTGTGCAACCACTAATCAAGGTAGGAGAATTATTTTTTTTCTTTCGGTCTTTTCGTATCTTATCTGAATTGGTAAAAATTATCTTTTCAAATAATTATTTATCGTTCAATTTCAACTCAAATTGGTGCAACACTACTCGAGTTCTTCAATATTATTTTTCTCCTCAAACTCTACTAATCCACGACCAAGTCTTGGTATCTCCTTTTAGTTCTCTATTCAGTTATAAATGGCCCAAAAGAAAGGATACAACATGTAAGTACCCCGTGGTAGTTTTGATGTGATCAACTAAGTTAAGTTAGGTCCTGTTATATTTTGATGTCCTGTGTCTAAGTGTACAGGAACTTAGGAGCATAGGAAGTCGAACGAAAGACGCATTTAACGAGAAGGATGGCATAGGAGAGAGTTGACGGGCTCAGTGCGTCTGAGGGATGAGATACTGTTGGCGATTCCGAGGTACGAGAAGCCGAAGTGGAAGACTACTCGAGAAGACCAGAAAATAGGTTCAGGTGAGTCCTATTCAGGATGGTCGAAATCACTCAAGCAAGCGGAGTTGAAGTGAAAGCCCAGACTGAAAAGTCAACAGGGAAGTTGACTTCAGTCTGGGTGCCTGGACCAAGTCCAAGTGCTTGAATAGTCCGAACGCCCAGACTTGGTCCAAGTGCCCGAACACTCCGGACGCTCGAACTTGGTCCGGGTGCCTGAATCACCTTAGCGCCCCAAGGCGCCTCACCCAGCGGGGGCCATATTGACACTGTCTGGGCGCCTAGAATCCTTCTGGGCGCTTGGACCAAAAATTTTATTGAAATTCAATGTGTCATGATCCATTGTGATTTGGATAAAATTTTATCCATGTCTAGGCGCCTAGAACCTTTCCAGATGCCCCGATCAAGGCTATAAATACAACCCTTCCTAGAAGCTAAAAATAACACTTGTAAATAATTCTATTTGAGTTTAGCTTTGTAATTGAGTATATTAACTGTTGTAAGAGACTTCTTCACCTGAAGGAGACTTTAGTGGACTTTTTCAACATCTTGGATTAGAAATCTTATGATTGCAAACCAAGTAAAATCTCTGTGCCTCTTTCTTTTAATTAGATTCTTAATTATGTTTATGTACAAGTGTTTGTTTATGTTAATAAAGCTTATAAAGATCGAGAAAGTATTTCTAGTTTTTTATTTCAGGCTATTCACCTGCCTCTAGCCGGCCGTAAGGGACTAATAAGTAGTATTAGAGCGAGGACGTTTCAGAAGGACTAATAGCCGACCGAACCACAAGAGATGGTCAGACCAAGTATCTATCCGCTGAAGTTCAAGAGGGAGTTCACGATTTGGAAAAGAAAGATAGAGGTATTCTTCAAAATAGATTTTGATTTATTACTAATATTAAAATATGGCTTTATAGCTTCAAAAGATAAAGAAGAATATCAATGAACTAAGAAGGAGTAAGCAGATTTCGTAGCAAATGGACGAGCCGAATTCCATCTACTAAGTGTGCTACCTCCACAAGAAGTCAATAGAATCATCGCCTACAAATTAGCAAAGGATATTTGGGAGAAGTTCCTGGAGCTACACGAAGGTACGTCTGAAGCCAAACTCGCTAGACAAGACTTGCTTCAGAACCATATCAGTATCCTTCGACTAGAAGAAGGTGAAACTATCGCACACCTTCACTCAAGGATCAAGGAACTCATCACGGGACTCACAAATCTCGAAGAAAAGGTAACCAACCGAGATTCACTAAGGTATGCACTTAATGCATTTATGAGGAATCCTGAATGATCAACCTTAGTAGATGCTTATTACATCTCTACGGATTTAGAAGTAAGTACATTAGAAAAATTATTTTCTATACTTGAAATACATGAAACTAGATGTGTAGATATAAAGAAGGAGCCCAAGCACAACATTGCCTTAAGGAAAAAAATGGACGAATCAGAATTCGAAATGACTCTCGATGATGATGAAACGATCTTTATGGTAAGAAAATTAAAAAAAAAATTATTAAAACTAATAAGTTTAATCAAATGCAGGGTAATAGAAGTAAAAGAAAGGTAAGATACTACCACTGTAATGAATAAGGGCACGTCAAGGATAGCTCTCCAAAACTGAAGAACAAGGACAAGGAAAAAGACAAAAAGGTGACCTAGAAAAGGCACAAGAACCTAAAAGTGACAGGGATGAAACTTCATCAGAATCAGAAATTGAAGCCTATGTCAAACTTACACTGATGGCAAGTCACGAAGAAGGTGATGAAGCAAGTTTATCAGAAATGAGCATCGAGAGTATCAATGAAAGGGGAGCAACGTCAGAGGAAAGTAGCTCTTTAGGATAACATCTGAGATCGATAAGGTAAGTCAGGTACGATCTATACCTCTGGATAAATTATTTAAATTTATAAAAATATTGTCAAAAAATTATTGCAAATTAGAAATAGAAAATAAAAAATTATTAAAAGAAATTAATAAGTTAAAAGGAACTTTAACAACGTCTTGTCGATTAGAGGATTTCAGTAAGAAAAAAATGGGAAATAAAAAATTTAAAATAAAAATAAAAAATCTTGCATGCTCACATATTCAACAAGATTGGATTTATAATAGATTAAATTGGTATTTTAGATATTATCATGGCCAAATTAGAAAAGTATCACTAAAGTATATTCCTAAAAAATATTAATTAACCCGGAAGGAATCTATTTTGAATTCCAAAATCATGCATAAGTTATTTTTTTATATATTGTACTTTTTATTTGCTTAGAATTATCAAATAAATTTCTTTGTATGATTTCTTTTAGAAATTAATTATAATTTAATTTTTGGAGAAATAAACTTTTATTACTTATCTATGGAAAAAATTTTGAATTTTTTGACAGTTGTATTATTTTTCTATAAAATTTTTAATAAAATTCATATTTTTAAATTAAAAATATCTTATAGTGATATTTTTATAAAATTTATTTTTCTATGAAACTTAATCATTTTCTCCATCTAATAAAATATTTTTAGAAATTTTTTGATAGTTAGTGAATTTTCTATGAATTATTTATTCAAATGTAAATTTTTAATATTAAAAATTTTTGAAAATTAAATTTTTGAAAGTTCATTTTTTTAAAAAAAAATACTTCCTCTATTCCATTATCAAAAATTTTTTTATGATTTTTTGAGCTCAAAAACTATTTGTAAGAAAATTTTAGTGAAAATGAATCTTTAAATAGAAAAAAAAAATCATTACTGTTTAAATTTAATTCAATTTTTTTTTTAAATTTTATTTCAGCTTTGTATATTTAAACTTGAGAGTTATAAAAATTCTTAGAATTTTTGAATAATTAAAAATAATTTTAAAATTATTTTTTATAAATGGTTTATAAAAATCTAGATTTTTAAAATTTAAAAGTTTATGATTTTTTGGATAATAATTACCTTATTTTTATCCCTTATACTCTAATTTAAATTTATTTTAAAGTTATTTTCATGGAATACCTTTTTTTTAATGTGATCAAAGAGAAAAAAAATAGAGGTTATGTCTAGGGGGAGGGTACATTAATTTTTAATTTTTTCACATTTTTTTATTAAATGCAAAATACTATTTGTTTTTGGCTTACCCTGACTTAACTTGGGGTTACTCACATCAAAAAGGGGAGATTGTAAGTACCCCATGGTAGTTTTGATGTGATCAACCTAGTCAAGTTAGATCCTGTTATATTTTGATGTCATGTGTCTAAGTGTACAGGAACTTAGGAGCACAGGAAGTCGAGCGAAAGATGCAACTAGCGAGAAGGACGACATAAGAGAGAGTCGATGGGTTCGGTGCATTCGAGGGACAAGATGCTATGAAAGAGTATACTGGCGGACGAGAAAGAAGCGTTCGACAGTTCTGAGGGATGAGAAGCTGGAGCGGAAGACTGATCGAGAAGGTTGGAAAATGAGTTCAAGTGAGCCCTATTTTGGATGGCCGAAATCACCCAAGCGAGCGGAGCGGGAGCGAGAGCCCGGACTGAAAAGTCAACATGAAAGTTGACTTCAGTCCGGGAGCCTGGATCACCTGGGCGTCTCCAGGGTGCCTCGTCCAGCAGGGGCTATATCGACACCTAGGTGCCCAGACCAGAAAGTTTATTGAAACTCAACGTATCACGATCTGTTGCGACCTGAATAAAATTTTATCCATGTCCAAACGCCTGGAAGGGTTCCAGGTGCCCCGATCAAGGCTATAAATACAGCTCTGATTCCAGAAGTTAAAACAACACTTGTAAATAATTCTATTTGAGTTTAGCTTTGTAATTGAGTGTATTAATTGCTATTAGAGGCTTCTCTGCTTGAAGGAGACTTTAGTAGGATTTTTCAACGTCTTGGATTAGCAATATTTTAATTATAAATCAAGTAAAATATTTATGCCTCTTTCATTTAATTAGATTCTTAATTATGTTTCTGTACAAGTGTTTGTTTATGTTAATAAAGCTGATAAAGATCGATAAATGTATTTCTAGTTTTTGATTTCAGGCTATTCACCCCCTCTAGTCGACCGCAAGGGACCAACACAACACCGTTCGTTTGCTTCTATTCAACGGGGATGGTTTTGTTGGAGTGTATACTGAAAGCCTAAGCTTTGTAAACATTTATTATGAATAAAGAATCACATTTGGTCTAATTGTCTACATTTATTTGTAGTTGTTCATTTAATTTATATTGTAGATAACATAGTATGTGGTGTCACATACAGAAGATGATGTTATCAGTACCTTATAAATTATAAACAGTAGCTCACGACCAAAATGGAAAAGGAACAAACCATTAGAAGGTCGTAGTGTAATTAGGTATTAGTTTATCTTGACTATATAATTACACTAGTACACTCAGAGTGTATTGAGTAGGACCATTTGAGGTCGTTTCTTTTATACTGACTTTATAAAGGAACAAAGACCTCAGTTATTATAGAAGTGTGTGCTCTTAATCCTAATATAATAACAAGCACATATATTTGATATTTATTTCTTTAATTTATCAATGGGTGAGATTTAGTTCGTTAAATCAATAAACCCGATAAGTTGGGAAATGGTATCACTTATAGTGTGTGTTGTTGATTATAGAAGGAAACTGTGTCCTAGAGATACTAGGTTGATAATGTCCTCAAGAGGAGCTCATAAAGATTGTCATGTTAAACCCTGCAGGTTAGTCCGACATGACAATAAGGTTGAGTGGTACTACTCTTGGACTTAGATATTAATTAAATGAGTTGTCAGTAACTCACTTAATTAGTGGACATTCGATATCTTAAACACAGGGAGACTAACACACTCATAATAAGAAGGAGCCCAAAAATGTAATTTGGGATTGGTGCGGTAGTTCAATGATAGTTCTCTAGTGGAATGAATTATCATTGATAAAATTAAGTTGTGTGTTCGGGGCGAACACGGGATGCTTAATTTTATCGGGAGACCAAAACCAATTCCTCCTCTCGGTCCCTATCGTAGCCTCTTATTTATAGAGTTCTATACCCACCTATACCCACCTTCTATACCCACCCAATAGAGGCCGACCAAGCTAGCTTGGGAACAAGCTAGGGCCGGCCTAGGTATAATATTGGGTGGTCGGCCCTAGCTTGAACCCAAGCTAGTGGGGGCCGGCCAAATTAGATTTAAAAGGGATTTTAATTTTAATTTTTATTATGTGGAAGAAATAATTTATTAAAGAGAATTAAAATTAAAATATCTCTCTTGTAAAAGATCTACAAAAGATTAAAGAAAGAGATTAGATCTCTTTCCTTATTTGTAGATTGGAGAGATGTTTTATTTTCTCTTTAAAAATTATTCACATGTTGATAAAATTAAAATTATAGAAATTTCCTTTTATCAACCATGAAGAGATTTTAAAGAGAAATTTTATTTTTTAAAATTTCCGGAAACAAATTAGGAAGTTTTAATTGTTGATTAAAACTTGTCCAATTTGTTCTCCAATGATGTGGCCGGCCATTGAAGATTGATTTGGAAAATTTATTTTATTTTTCTAAATTAAATCATGTCAAGGAAATTTTATTGTAATTAAATTTCCTAATTTGCCTAGGCCAAGGAATATAAAAGAAGGGGTGAGGGTGCCTTCATGAGAGACAACCTCTATTATTTTCTCTCCCTCTTTTGTTCCTTGGTGTGGCCGGCCATCCTCTCCCTCTCTTCCTCTTGTGGTGGCCGAACCTCTCTCCCTTCCTTGGAGCTCTTGTGGTGGCCGGATACTACTTGGAGAAGAAGAAGAAGAAGGAGAGAAAGCTAGCATCTCTTGAAGCTTGGTTAGTATTTTGGTTTTCTTCTTTGGTGAAGTTCTTCCTTTGTGGCCGAACCTTGCTTGGAGGAGAAGAAGGTGGTTGGTGGTTTCTCATCTCGGTAGATCGTTTCCCACACAACGTCCGAGGTTAGAAGAGGAATACGGTAGAAGATCAAGAGGTTTTTCTACAAGGTATAACTAGTAATTTTTATTTCCGCATCATGCTAGTTATTTATGGAAATAATACCAAATACAAGAGGCTTACGTTCTAGTATTTCGAATATATTTTTCGATGTTGTGTTCTTTTGTTTTCTTTCTTTTCCTTGTGATTTGATTGTTCTCTTTGGTTAACCTAAAGTTATTTTAGGAAATTAAATATTAGCTTTCTATTAAAGGTTTTGTCTAGTCGGTGGTGGTTGCTCCCATATCCAAGAAGGTCATGTGCCTCGCCACGTCAGTACTGGGAACCTTTTATGGAAATTAATATTTAATGGAATTAATAACTTAAGGAGACTTGGGTCGAACGTGTTAAGTTCCGCGGAGATCCAAGTCAAAACCTAAAGAACAAATAGATTAAGTTTTGGATCAACGTGTTAAGTTCCGAAGCGATCCAAAATTTAATTTAAAGAACACATGGTAGCTAGGAAAAGGTTCGGACCTTTGTACAAAATTTTTGTGTGGAACCTCTAGGTTTTCGAGTAGCAACCAACAATTGGTATCGAGCTAGGGTTTTGCCTCTGTGTATTTGGTATTTAGTTTAATTATGCACATGTCATACATAATTTAGGCGGGTTAATAGTAGGATGTGCTAACTTTGTGGATCGCAGGATCCAACTATTATGGCTTTTAGTTAATTATGTGTGTGATTGGACCCTTGGACATGTCAAGGGCAATTTATATGTGTGGCATGATTGTATTAAAGCAGGAGCAGTATTTAGTTTTATTAGGATTTTATTTTTGATCTAGATACATGTACATTCCTTTTATGGAATATAGGATCAAAATGTAAAATTCTATTTATGTCGTGGATCGAATCTTGCAAAGCGTGGAACCTTCTAAGGACCAGAGGCGCAGCAGAACTAGGAGCAAGATGGACCCGGAGGCGGTGGCCAAATATGGCAGCAGCTTGGGATGACAACACACGGAGGACAATTAAGAGATAAAAGCCATAATAGTTGAAAATTAAATTTTCTATTTATTGCTTTTATATTGTGCTGTGTGTGCATGTTAGTTTACAAGTTTAGTAGGCTAGCATAGTTAAAATTCCTCATTTATAAATAACTAAGTGGGAGAGGGATTTTTAAATAAATCTCATGGTCTCCATTACTGGTTTGTAAGTGATGCAAACAAGCTTGCGCGTTGGCTCTGAGTGCCTTCCTCCATAACGGATGAGCTTGTTTGTGGATCACTAGAACAGACTTCCATTTTTGGATGACTATAGGAAGTTAATTAAGAGCGTGTGATCTTCCCCAACGGAAGGGGCATAATCTTATTAATGGACTTAGTGTCAAGTAATGGTATACACTTAGACACATCTAATAGTATCCTCCCCAACGGAGTCACTATTATTATTTGTGTGACCAAATAATACCAACTATTAATTTTATTTGTCAAAAAGTTAGGTTGACAAGATAATAAAATTAATGGGTTAAAACCCTCTTTTTACAAATGTTGAATTTGTATACGTCCACACTAACGTGGCATACAAAATTCACGGTGTGATGAGGTGTTGGTTAATTTAAAATAGTATTGTTTGAGGAATCAATATTATTCTAAATTTAGAGTTCTGACCAAAAGTTATTTGTGATTCTTAGGATGACTTTCAACCCACTGTCCATCATACTTCAACAAAATAGACTTACTGGACCTAATTACATAGATTGGAAAAGGAACCTGGACATTGTTCTGACTGCTGAAAGCTATAAATTTGTACTGACTGAACCTTGTCCTGATGCACCCACTGGTGAATCTACCCAAGAGGAGATTGAATATGTAATGCCCGAAAATTCTCAAACTTGCATTAGAATTATTCTACGATTTTTCTAGAATTTCTAGATATTTTTCCGGAATTTTCCGAGTAGCGGAAGTAGCAAAAATAAATATAAGCGTAAAATGGCCTAGGCGGGGATTGAACCCGAGACCTATGGTTTAGTGGACAAGGCTAGTAACCAGTGGACCCAGCAGGGCTGTGCTGAAAGGAAAGGGGAACAATCCTAGTTAAGTGGGATTTGGGCGGAACTTATCACTAAGTATAAATAGGAAACTTAAGTTGGGTTTGGGTTAATTTTGGTTCGGCAGCCATCTCCTTATAAACCCTCAACGTGACCTATCCCTCTCCCAAAAACCTGCACCGCCGCCCACACCTCTCCCTCCTCCTCTCTCGGCGCCCAAGCCCCAAGGGCTCTCGGATCACTTTCCGACGACGACTCCAACACGAAAAGGGTTCTTCTCCGCGAGAGGAACGCGAAGACGTGAGCGGATCGTCGAGAGGACCATCTCCACCGGAGTTTTAGCGAATAGAATCGTAAGAAATTACGATTAGGAGGTAAGAAACCCCTCACCTGCGGTATAATAGCTTCCGTTTGAGTTTTTATGCTTTAGTTAGGATGTATGCAGATTTTTTATCGATATCTAAGGTGTATTTAACTCTCTTTTCAGATTAGGGTCTTAGTTGAACACCTTTAGATGGGTCGGGCATGTCTTCCCTCTTCAGATAGGAGGTTAGATGTTGTCGGGTGCCTAGAGGTGGTCTCCCTAATAGAGAGGAGAGTTAGGACACGCTAGGTGTTCGATAAAATAGCTAGTTTAGTAAAAATGCACCCTAGGCATCTTTAACAGCTCAGTTAGATACATTAGAAGTATCTATTCAGTATACTCAGTTTATTACAGCTTATATGGATTAGATATCCAATGGGTGGGCTCCCATAGTCGCCTCTAGGTGCAGATAACCTAGTTCTAGGTTCAGATAACCTAGTTTCAGCAAAACAGTATTAGCTACTTCAGTATTTTACTTTCAGTTGGCACTGTACTGGATTAGATATCCATTGGGCTGGGCTCCCATAGTCGGTCCCTAGGTTTAGATAACCTAGCTAGGTTTAGATAACCTAGTTAACCCTACTAAATTCGGGACTTGCAAACCCGGGTCTAGTTAGGGATGCGCGCATTGCCAGGGCCCTACAGCAGCATGTTTAGTATTTTCACTTACTATGTATTAGTTTTCAAAACTCAAGAAAAATCAGTTATACCAGTTGAGTTTGATTGCAGCTTCAGTTTAGTTTAGCTTAGCTCAGCATTATGCTTCAGTGTAATTTTCCATGTTAGATCTATGTTCAGCTTATGTTATGCCATGCTTGTATGATACTATGCCATGCCATGCTTGCATATTCAGTATGTTTTCCAAAAGCATGTTTTAAAAGCATATTTGCATCGTATGCATGATTTAGTGAGGTAGATGGTTTCTTACTAAGCTTTTTAGCTTACAGATACTATTTTCCTTATACTGCAGATACAGGTAAAAGGAAAATGGACTAGCAGCGGAGGCTGGAGGACAATGCGAAGATGGTGTGTGTGTGTGGAACTGGAATCAAAGGTCCTTAGGGGACTTAGCAGGATGAACATTAGACTCTTTAGCATGTTTACCTTAGCACTTTACAGTTTATGGTTTAATACTTTCATCTTTATGCACCTTTAGTTTTGGAACGTACTAAACTATGAAAGAATGAGTTAGATTGTTAGTAGTCATTATGGGAATGTTTGTTAATGCATGTTAGAAGTAGCTTCAATTGATTTAGAAGCTGCAGTGAGGTTTTGCACGCCAGTGTCGAAATCGGAACTTCCGGTGAGATCGACTCGATCGGTCTCCGCATCGATCGTGGTCTCTGTGGATCGATCGGCCGACCGATCCGATCTGAGATAAGATGTTATCCTCCGGATCGGTCGACCGATCGACGATGAGTCCCGGTTCCAGGTGCCGGATCGGTCATCCGACCGATCCAGACATACTGGATCGATGCCGACCGATCCATCACGGACGATGCGAACCCGATTTCGGGGTTCTGGATCGGTCGATGCATACAGGATTCGATAACTGATACCGATCCCTCACTTGGGCAGCATAGTTTCATGAATTGATGGATGGTTCCACGGACCGATCCAAAGCTCCAATTTTGCCTCCTCAGCCTAGCTATGAATATCTAGAAGGTAGTGGGGCATGAAATCTCACTCTCACAGAGTTAA
Organism: Zingiber officinale; assembly: GCF_018446385.1. Classification (NCBI taxonomy): domain Eukaryota; kingdom Viridiplantae; phylum Streptophyta; class Magnoliopsida; order Zingiberales; family Zingiberaceae; genus Zingiber; species Zingiber officinale. The sequence continues at coordinate 30,163,669 of NC_055994.1, forward strand.
CAGAGGCAACTACAATAGTTTAGTAAAATTTTTTTTATTCAGCCCAGTTTTCCGCATTAGTAATTTAGCTGCAGTTAGCAAAGAAACTGTAGCGGTCCGTCGTGTAGAGCCGTGTTCCATACTTCCTACACACACATCAGCATTGTACCTGCAGCTTCCAAGTAAGAATACCTCTACTCTCTATATGTTCCTTGCTTTCTTATTTCAGTTCATGTTTATATATATACCTGAAGCATGCTAGTATATGATAGTTTTTAGACATGATATCAGTAGTTGTGAAACTATGAATGCTTTAGTTATGTATGTTCTCTATGTCATTAGAAATGGCACGAGGACGCCCAGCTAAGCGGGCACCAGCTACTGAGCCCCAGCAGGAGGCAGGCAGTTCAGTGCCCCCTCCAGATCTTACAGCGTTGGTGGCTCAGTTACAGCAGCAGCTAGCTGAACAGCAACAGGAAATAGCCACCTTAAAGGCTAACCAGCAGCATACTCCTACCGTCACCCCGGAACCGAACTTAGCAACCCCAGCATTTATAGAGGTTCCACCAGTTCAGCCAACAGCACCAATACCAGCACCAGTAGTCCCAGCAGCTGAGCTAAGGAAAGAAGCTTACCTAATCCAGTGGCAGAGAGTTAAGCCCGAGAATTTCTCAGGCACTAGCGAACCATGGGATGCTCAAGCATGGTTCAAAACACTGGAGAGGATAATGGAGCTTCTAGACTGGCCGGAACAGGAGAAGGTTAAATGTGCTTCCTTCTGCCTGACAGGGGACGCTAGCATATGGTGGGAGAGAGTTAGAGCGGCGCCCAATGAATCAGATGTCATGGGCTGACTTGAGAAAGAGTTCTTCGAGGAATTCTTTCACATGCGAGTTACAGACCGCCGCTACGACGAGTTCATTGAATTTCGCCAGGCAACCTCTCGGTGGAGGAAGCCGTGAAGAAATTCAACAGTTGGCTCGTTTATGCCCAGAGCTAGTCAGCACAGAGAAGGAGCGAATCCGGTTGATGCTCAAGATGCTGAGGCCAGAGATAGCGATGAACGTGGCTGGTGGCGTACATAAGCCACAAACTACAGAGGAGTTAGTGAGCAGCGCTTTGACGACAGAACATTATCAGCACAGCATAAAGCGGAAGCAGGTCTCCTCAGAGTCCAAAGGCCAGAGCTCTCACACTCAAAAAGCACAGGGCCACGGCTCTAACTGGAAAGGGAAACGCAAGCAAGCAGTGAGTGACTCAAAAGGAGGATCATCTAGCAAGCGACCCAGTTATCCAAAGTGTGCTACTTGTGGGAAATTCCACCACAGGGTTTGCCGCAAGGGCACGCGAGGATGCTTTGAATGTGGACAAGAAGGGCACATGGCCGCAGGTTGCCGAACAAGACCGGGTCTTCCTCACCACAGCAGATTCAAGGCCAGCCAACGCAGTTATATCAGATGCAGTCTGCTCTAGAAGGTCCCCTTATCAGCCAGGGCAGATTAGAAGCCCCTCCAGCTATGGCGAACGCGAGGATCTACTCACTCACCAGGGAGGACGTAGCAAATGCCTCGACAGTCGTCACAGGTCAGATTAGCATCTTTCAGTATAGTGCTACTGTTCTATTTGATACTGGGGCAACCCATTCCTATATAGCCAGGGTGTTCTCCGAGAAATTAGAAATACCCCCAGAGGTACTCAGTGGTCAGTTTCTGACGGCACTACCTTCAGGAGAGGGCATGGCTCAGAGCAGTGCCAGTCATTATAGCAGACAGGGAACTCTTCTGTGATCTGATCCTGCTAGAAATGACTGACTACGACGTCATCCTGGGAATGGACTTTCTGATCAGATACGGTGCTTCCATAGAGTGCCGTAAACAGAAAGTCGTATTCCAACCCGAAGCAGAAGCACAGTTTGAATACATCGGCGAACCAAAGAGAAAAGCCAGAAGATTTCTCTCAGCAATGAAGGCCCAGAAGTTGATGGATTCGGGATGTACGGGGTACCTAGCACATGTAGTCAGTACTAGTCAGGGCAAGGACCAACAGCTAGCAGAGGTCCGAGTCGTATGTGACTACCCAGCAGTCTTCCCTGAGGAATTACCAGGCTTAGCACCAGACAGGGAGATTGAATTTGAGATAGAGCTCTTCCCCGGTACTAATCCCATTTCCAAAGCGCCTTATCGCATGGCTCCAGCAGAACTGAAGGAACTTCAGGAGCAATTACAGGAGCTGCTCGACAAGGGTTTCATACGCCCGAGTCACTCACCATGGGGAGCGCCTGTATTGTTCGTGAAGAAGAAGGATGGAAGCATGCGACTGTGTATAGACTACAGATCCCTGAATCAAGTCACGATCAAGAATAGGTATCCTCTTCCCAGAATCGATGACCTATCGACTGAAGGGAGCAGCGGTGTTCTCTAAGATAGATCTCAGATCGGGTTATCATCGGTGAAAGTCAAGGAGGATGTACCTAAGACGGCATTCAGAATCGATACGGACACTACGAGTTCGTAGTCATGCCTTTGGCGTGACAAAGCTACATTCATGGACCTCATGAACAGTATTCAGGAATACTTGGACAAGTTTGTCATCGTGTTCATAGATGACATCCTTATCTATTCAAGCACTCGGGAGGACCATGCAAAGCATCTCAAGACAGTTTTGCAGATCCTTCAGCAGAACCAGTTGTACGCCAAATTCACGAAATGTGAATTTTGGCTAGACCGGGTAGCCTTTCTCGATCACATCATCTCCAAGGATGGTGTTATGGTAGATCCCAACAAGATAGAAGCAGTAAGTAACTGGAAGACGCCAGCGAAATCAGGAGCTCGGGATTAGCAGGATATTACAGGAAGTTTTATAGAGGACTTCTCCAGATAGCCTCCCACCGATGCTCTTACCAGAAGAACAGAAATTTCAAAGGGACGGAGGATCTGTGAGAACTTGAGCTAAAAAGGAGGTTGACCAATGTTTTGGCTCTACCAGACCACACAAGCAGCTTTGACATCTACACTGATGCCTCTAAGTTGGGACTAGGAGCAATACTGATGCAAAACGGCAAGGTGATCGCCTATGCCTCCAGACAACTCAAGGATTATGAGAAGAACTACCCTACTCATGATCTTGAGCTTGCAGCAGTAGTGTTCGCTCTCAAAATTTGGAGACATTACTTGTATGGAGCTCAGTGCAGAGTGTCTGAAGTACTTCTTCACTCGAAGGATCTGAATATGCGACAGCGCAGTGGCTAGAGCTAGTCAAAGATTATGACATAGACATCCTCTACCACCAGGAAAGCCAATAGGGTAGCAGATGCACTTAGCGGAAAATCCAGGCTACCTTATTATCTCTAGCAGCCACCCCTACAGAAGGAGATCGCGGATTTTGGTCTCGAACTCATCGTCGGACAGCTCTCTACTATGACCTTAGAGCCTACCTTGCTTGGTGATATTCAGTCAGCTCAGGACCAGGACCCTGAAATTCAGAAAATCAAGCAAGGGCTAACAGAATCAGAAAGTAGAGAATTCAGAGTGTCCGATAGCGGGGTATTGTATTTTGGTGATAGACTCTGTGTTCCAGATCAGGAGGAGCTACGGAGACAAATTTTAGATGAGGCTCACAGGACTCCCTATGCGATGCATCCAGGCTCCACCAAAATGTATCAAGACCTGAAGAAACATTTTTGGTGGTCTGGGATGAAGCGAGACATCGCCAGATATGTTAGCGTCTGCCTCACCTGTCAGAGGGTCAAGGCGGAACATCAACGACCAAGAGGAGTCTTGCAGCCTATACAGATTCCAGAATGGAAGTGGGAGGATATCTCTATGGATTTTATAGTGGGACTGCCCAGAACCACAAATGGTTTCGATGACATCTGGGTAATAGTCGACAGGTTGACCAAATCAGCCCACTTTTTAGCTATCAAGATATCCTACTCCATGGAGAAGCTAGCTCAGTTGTATCTCCAGGAGATCGTCAGACTACATGGAGTCCCACGAACCATCATTTCAGACAGAGACAGCAGATTCACATCACACTTCTGGGAGTGTGTACAGTCAGCATTGGGTACAAAGCTAAAGTTCAGCACAGCATTCCATCCTCAGACAGATGGACAGACGGAGCGAGTAAATCAGGTACTCGAAGATATGCTCCGAGCTTGTGCCCTAGACTTTAAGGGAAGTTGGTGCAAATATCTGAGTTTAGCAGAGTTTGCATACAACAACAGCTATCAGGCCACTATCGGCATGGCACCTTACGAGGCTCTCTATGGGCGGAGGTGTAGATCTCCAATCTGCTGGTATGAGAGTGGTGAACAGAAGGAACTAGAGCTTCAGACAGATCTAGTAGCAGATACCACAGCAGCGATACAGCAGATCCGCCAGAGGATAGAGACTGAGCCGCCGTAAGAGCTATGCCGACACGCGCACCCTTAGAGTTTTCACTGGGGATTCTGTTCCTCGAGTAGCTCCCATGAGGGAGTAATGCGTTTTGGGAAGAAGGCAAGCTAAGTCCCGATATGTGGGACCATACCTTATCGATCGAAGAGTGGGCAAGGTAGCCTATGAGCTAGAGCTACCTCGGAGATGTCAGTTCACAATGTATTTCATGTCTCTATGTCAAGAAGCATACCCCAGATGCCACCAGTGATTGAGCCCAGTCCGCGAAGACCTCAGCTATGATAGTCGGCCTATTCAGATAATAGACCGAGCAGTTAAGAAATTGCGGAACAAGGAAGTACCATTAGTCAAAGTTATTTGGCACAATCACACAGCAGATGAGGCAACTTGGGAGACAGAAGCCAGCATGAGACAGAAGTACCCAGAATTGTTCTAAGTTCGAGGACGAACTTTTTATAAGGTATGGGGGATTGTAACACCCGAAAATTCTCAAACTTGCATTAGAATTATTCTACGATTTTTCTGGAATTTCTAGATATTTTTCCGAAATTTTCCGAGTAGCGGAAGTAGCAAAAATAAATATAAGCGTAAAACGGCCTAGGCGAGGATTGAACCCGAGACCTATGGTTTAGTGGACAAGGCTAGTAACCAGTGGACCCAGCAGGGCTGTGCTGAAAGGAAAGGGGAACAATCCTAGTTAAGTGGGATTTGGGCGGAACTTATCACTAAGTATAAATAGGAAACTTAAGTTGGGTTTGGGTTAATTTTGGTTCGGCAGCCATCTCCTCATAAACCCTCACCGTGACCTATCCCTCTCCCAAAAACCTGCACCGCCGCCCACACCTCTCCCTCCTCCTCTCTCGGCGCCCAAGCCCCAAGGGCTCTCGGATCACTTTCCGACGACGACTCTAACACGAAAAGGGTTCTTCTCCGCGAGAGGAACGCGAAGACGTGAGCGGATCGTCGAGAGGACCATCTCCACCGGAGTTTTAGCGAATAGAATCGTAAGAAATTACGATTAGGAGGTAAGAAACCCCTCACCTGCGGTATAATAGCTTCCGTTTGAGTTTTTATGCTTTAGTTAGGATGTATGCAGATTTTTTTATCGATATCTAAGGTGTATTTAACTCTCTTTTCAGATTAGGGTCTTAGTTGAACACCTTTAGATGGGTCGGGCATGTCTTCCCTCTTCAGATAGGAGGTTAGATGTTGTCGGGTGCCTAGAGGTGGTCTCCCTAATAAGGAGGAGAGTTAGAGCAGCTAGGTGTTCGATAAAATAGGTAGTTTAGTAAAAATGCACCCTAGGCATCTTTAACACTCGATTAGATACATTAGAAGTATCTATTCAATATACTCAGTTTATTACAGCTTATATGGATTAGATATCCAATGGGTGGGCTCCCATAGTCGCCTCTAGGTGCAGATAACCTAGTTCTAGGTTCAGATAACCTAGCAAAGAAAAGCAAGTATTAGCTACTTCAGTATTTTACTTTCAGTGGCACTGTATTGGATTAGATATCCATTGGGTTGGGCTCCCATAGTCGGTCCCTAGGTTTAGATAACCTAGCTAGGTTTAGATAACCTAGTTAACCCTACTAAATTCGGGACTTGCAAACCCGGGTCTAGTTAGGGATGCGCGCATAGCAAGTACAGTTGCCGGGCCCAAACAGCATGTTTAGTATTTTCACTTACTATGTATTAGTTTTCAAAACTCAAGAAAATCTATACTAGTTGAGTTTGATTGCAGCTTCAGTTTAGTTTAGCTTAGCTCAGCATTATGCTTCAGTGTAATTTTCCATGTTAGATCTATGTTCAGCTTATGTTATGCCATGCTTGTATGATACTATGCCATGCCATGCTTGCATATTCAGTATGTTTTCCAAAAGCATGTTTTAAAAGCATATTTGCATCGTATGCATGATTTAGTGAGGTAGATGGTTTCTTACTAAGCTTTTTAGCTTACAGATACTATTTTCCTTATACTGCAGATACAGGTAAAAGGAAAATGGACTAGCAGCGGAGGCTGGAGGACAATGCGAAGATGGTGTGTGTGTGTGGAACTGGAATCAAAGGTCCTTAGGGGACTTAGCAGGATGAACATTAGACTCTTTAGCCTGTTTACCTTAGCACTTTACAGTTTATGGTTTAATACTTTCATCTTTATGCACATTTAGTTTTGGAACGTACTAAACTATGAAAGAATGAGTTAGATTGTTAGTAGTCATTATGGGAATGTTTGTTAATGCATGTTAGAAGTAGCTTCAATTGATTTAGAACTGCTGTGTGAGGTTTTGGCACGCCAAAGTGCTGAAATCAGAACTTCCGGGTGAGATCAGACTCTGATCGGTCTCCAGACCGATCAGGGTCTGAGCTGTGCCACTGGATCGGTCAGCCGACCGATCCAGCGAGATACAGTATGCTACTGTATCCTCCTGGATCGGTCAGCCGACCGATCCAGCGCGATACAGTAGCCTCGGTCATCCGACCGATCCAGACATACCTGGATCGGTCTGCCGACCGATCCATCACGGGACAGTAGCGAACCCAGGATTCTGCAGGTTCCTGGATCGGTCAGCCGACCGATCCAGGCATACCTGGATCGGTCTGCCGACCGATCCAGCCTCTACTGGATCGGTCTGGGAGTGTTCGCATGGGGGTCAATGGATCGTTCCACGGACCGATCCAAAGCTCCAATTTTGCCTCCTCAGCCTAGCTATGAATATCTAGAAGGTAGTGGGGCATGAAATCTCACTCTCACAGAGTTAACAGAGGCAACTACAATAGTTTAGTAAAATTTTTTTTATTCAGCCCAGTTTTCCGCATTAGTAATTTAGCTGCAGTTAGCAAAGAAACTGTAGCGGTCTGCCTTGCAGCCGAGCAGTAGAAGGTGGGTCGTTACAGAATATCATAAGAGATGGGTAAAGGCAGATGAGATGGCGCGGTGTTACATTTTGGCTTCAATGTCAAATGTATTGCAACATCAGCATCAAGATTTACCAACAGCTTATGATATTATTAACAATCTCAAGGAGCTCTTTGGTCATCAGGATAGGGCTTCTAGACAAGAAGCTATGAGAAAGATAATGACAGCCACCATGCAAGAGGGTACTCCTGTAAGGGATCATATCCTAAAGATGATGGCTTATCTGAACGAGATACAGATCCTTGGAGGAGAAATTGATGGGGAAACCCAGATCGATATGATTCTCCAAACGCTACCTAGAAGTTTTGAGCGGTCCACTGAACTATAATATGAATAAAAGGATTTATTCATTAGGGAACTACCGATGTAACTTCAAGAAGAAGGATTATTTCACACATTCTCAAATTCACTTTTTGAAAATGGTTCTACTTAAACCGAAAGGAAAGAAGAAGAAGAAACAAGTCGGCTCCAAGAAAGAAAGTGAATAAATCTCAGAGTACGGATTTAAAGCTAGAGTGAAGAAGTCAAGGGCAAGTGCTTCATCCGCAAGCAGTAGGACATTGGACTGTCCTCGTAGGAACCAAAACAAAGGTATATCTCATGCTCTGGTTGTTGAAACATGTTTAGCGGTGTTATCTACCAGCACCTGGTGTGTAGATACGGGAGCCACTGATCATGTCTGCAATTCCTTGCAGGGGTTCCAGGAAACCCGACGACTATCTGAAGGGGAGATTACCGTCTACATGGGCAATGCTACTAAGGTGGCAGCTGTTGCAGTGGGAGACGTCTACTTGTCTTTTAGTAGAAATAGAAATTTGGTTTTAAGAAATTGTCTTTATGTACCCAGTTTTAGAAAGAATTTAATTTCAGTTTCTAAACTGTTTATAGATGGATATTCAGTTTCTTTCAGTAACGATGTAGTTATTAAAAGAAATAAAGTGATTATCTGTTCTGGTGCATTAGTTGGCAATTTGTATATTTTAAATCCAATTTCTTCCACAAAGAAAAACATGGAAATTAGTATGTGGTGTCACATACAGAAGATGATGTTATCAGTACCTTATAAATTATAAACAGTAGCTCACGATCAAAATGGAAAAGGAACAAACCATTAGAAGGTCGTAGTGTAATTAGGTATTAGTTTATCTTGACTATATAATTACACTAGTACACTCAGAGTGTATTGAGTAGGACCATTTGAGGTCGTTTCTTTTATACTGACTTTATAAAGGAACAAAGACCTCAGTTATTATGGAAGTGTGTGCTCTTAATCCTAATATAATAACAAGCACATATATTTGATATTTATTTCTTTAATTTATCAATGGGTGAGATTTAGTTCGTTAAATCAATAAATCCGATAAGTTGGGAAATGATATCACTTATAGTGTGTGTTGTTGATTATAGAAGGAAACTGTGTCCTAGAGATACTAGGTTGATAATGTCCTCAAGAGGAGCTCATAAAGATTGTCATGTTAAACCCTGCAGGTGGACTTAGTCCGACATGACAATAAGGTTGAGTGGTACTACTCTTGGACTTAGATATTAATTAAATGAGTTGTCAGTAACTCACTTAATTAGTGGACATTCGATATCTTAAACACAGGGAGACTAACACACTCATAATAAGAAGGAGCCCAAAAATGTAATTTGGGATTGGTGCGGTAGTTCAATGATAGTTCTCTAGTGGAATGAATTATCATTGATAAAATTAAGTTGTGTGTTCGGGGCGAACACGGGATGCTTAATTTTATCGGGAGACCAAAACCAATTCCTCCTCTCGGTCCCTATCGTCGCCTCTTATTTATAGAGTTCTATACCCACCTATACCCACCTTCTATACCCACCAATAAGGGGCCGACCAAGCTAGCTTGGGAATCAAGCTAGGGCCGGCCTAGGTATAATATTGGGTGGCCGGCCCTAGCTTGAACCCAAGCTAGTGGGGGCCGGCCAAATTAGATTTAAAAGGGATTTTAATTTTAATTTTTATTATGTAGAAGAAATAATTTATTAAAGAGAATTAAAATTAAAATATCTCTCTTGTAAAAGATCTACAAAAGATTAAAGAAAGAGATTAGATCTCTTTCCTTATTTGTAGATTGGAGAGATGTTTTATTTTCTCTTTAAAAATTATTCACATGTTGATAAAATTAAAATTATAGAAATTTCCTTTTATCAACCATGAAGAGATTTTAAAGAGAAATTTTATTTTTTAAAATTTCCGGAAACAAATTAGGAAGTTTTAATTGTTGATTAAAACTTGTCCAATTTGTTCTCCAATGATGTGGCCGGCCATTGAAGATTGATTTGGAAAATTTATTTTATTTTTCTAAATTAAATCATGTCAAGGAAATTGAGAAAATTTTATTGTAATTAAATTTCCTAATTTGCCTAGGCCAAGGAATATAAAAGAAGGGGTGAGGGTGCCTTCATGAGAGACAACCTCTATTATTTTCTCTCCCTCTTTTGTTCCTTGGTGTGGCCGGCCATCCTCTCCTCTCTTCCTCTTGTGGTGAACCTCTCTCTTCCTTGGAGCTCTTGTGGTGGCGGATACTACTTGGAGAAGAAGAAGAAGAAGGAGAGAAAGCTAGCATCTCTTGGAGCTTGGTTAGTATTTTGGTTTTCTTCTTTGGTGAAGTTCTTCCTTTGTGGCCGAACCTTGCTTGGAGGAGAAGAAGGTGGTTGGTGGTTTCTCATCTCGGTAGATCGTTGCCCACACAACGTCCGAGGTTAGAAGAGGAATACGGTAGAAGATCAAGAGGTTTTTCTACAAGGTATAACTAGTAATTTTTATTTCCGCATCATGCTAGTTATTTATGGAAATAATACCAAATACAAGAGGCTTACGTTCTAGTATTTCGAATATATTTTTCGATGTTGTGTTCTTTTGTTTTCTTTCTTTTCCTTGTGATTTGATTGTTCTCTTTGGTTAACCTAAAGTTATTTTAGGAAATTAAATATTAGCTTTCTATTAAAGGTTTTGTCTAGTCGGTGGTGGTTGCTCCTATATCCAAGAAGGCCATGTGTCTCGCCACGTCAGTACTGAGAACCTTTTATGGAAATTAATATTTAATGGAATTAATAACTTAAGGAGACTTGGGTCAAACGTGTTAAGTTCCGCAGGAGATCCAAGTCAAAACCTAAAAGAACAAATAGATTAAGTTTTGGATCAAACGTGTTAAGTTCCGCAGGCGATCCAAAATTTAATTTAAAAGAACACATGGTAGCTAGGAAAAGGTTCAGACCTTTGTATAAAATTTTTGTATAGTGGAACCTCTAGGTTTTCCGAGTAGCAACCAACAGGTTTCCCATATTGAAAGAAGCGGATGGAAGTATATCTGAAGACCGACTTCGACTAGTGGTTCAGCGTCACCAAAGGATACAAGGCACCAGTCGACCACAACATCAGAATTCCAATGGACACCGAAAATTGGAATCCAGAGATGAAGAAGAAGGCCTAGATCAACTTCAAGGCCCTCAATACAATCCAATGTGGACTAACGAAGGAGAAACTAAACCATGTCGACCCATACAAAAACACAAAGGAACTATGGGGCAAGCTCATAGAACTACCCGAGGGAATCAACAATGCAAAGATAACTAAAAGGGACTTGTTCTTAAATAGATTATTAACATCAAAATGTAGGAAGGAGAGTCTACGAGTCAATTGTACACTAGGATTAAGGACTCCTCAATGGGCTCCACACAATCGACCATTAGATGGAGAACCGAAATCTAATAAGGTATGCTCTAAACGCATTTTCTCGAAATGCACTGTGGGCATCCATCGTAGATGCCTACAAAATCTCAAGGAATTATTCTAAATTAAAATTAGATGAACTTTTTTATGAATTAGAGTTGCATGAACAGACTAAGGCCAAAATTGAAAAGGTATTGCTCTTGTTGTAGGATTGTCAAAAGAAAAATCCAGACCTAAACAAGAACAAGAAAATGTGTCTGACCTAGACTCAGAAGATGAAGAACACCTAGTGACCTGGTAAGAAAGATGTTCACTAAGAGAAAGAAAGACTTCACCAAAAGGGATCCGTAGAAGTTCAAGTCTACTTCTAATAACAACAAGACAAACGTCACGTGCTTTGGATGAACATGAAGGGACATTACAAGAATGACTACCCGAATCTCAAGAAGAAGAAAACCCTCAAGGTGATTTGGTATAAATCGTCCACAGAGGAATCCGACAGTGACGAATCGAAGCACATCAACTATCTCACGTTAATGGCATACGGACCAGAATTGGAAAGTGAATCGGATGACGAGTTTGAACCTGAATCGAGCCACGAGCTCATACTCATTTCTGAAGGTTCTGATGAGGTACAATCTATGTTAAGCAAACAAAATAATTGCATGTTTTCATAGAAAGTTACTTATGTTCAAAAATCAAATAAACGACTAAGTATATAAAATAAAACACTTAATGAACAACTAAAATTAAATTCAACGACTGAGCTAATTCAAGATGAAATCCCAACTCAAGTTGCAAAACTTGAGGAGGACAATTCTAGATTGAAAAGTGAAGTAGTTGAACTAAAACAACTGCTAGAAAAATTCACAACTAGATCTAAGTATTTTGATATGATACTTGGATCACAAAGAGCTGTGTATAATAAGTCTAGACTTGGATACAAGTCCAGCTCAACTAACAAAACCTTTATATCTCTAGTCAATCAAACTAAAAGTCAAACCAAGGCTTGGGTTCCGAAAGCATGCCTAACCACACAAGTAGAAATCAATCAATACTACGTACCTAAAAATAAGATACACTATCTAAAATAAAATAAATTAAATAAATCAACCTTAATCTCAAAAATTAAACCCTCTAAGCTAAATTCTGTAAAGTAAAAAAAAATAAAATTAATCTAAACTCCTATAGTCAAGTTTATTACAACTATAAAACAAATTGACACAAACCTAAAACCTAATCCAATAATTCAGGGGGAGATTCCAAACTAGTTGGCACCTCTAAAAATAATAATTTATCTGGGTGGGTAATTAGGACTATATTAAATAGGGGCAAAAGTTTAACCTGACAAATGGTACTAGTAAGTTTTGAATGATAGTATATTAGGGAAGCTTTGTTAATGCATGTCTAAGAAGATATGACTTTGACATAGTGCATTTGGCTTAGTAGAACTAACTGAAGCTACCCTTTACGAATCCTAACTAGTTAGACCAGAGTTTTGTATTAAGTTCAGTGAATAGAACTATTTAAAAAACTTCGAAGGCGTGGTTACACTAATGATGTCTAAATGACTCACCACAACTTAGAAGTTTATCCAGTTAATGTTTGTTTGTTGAACTCAAAGCTAAAGTTGAATCTAACATAAAGTTAAATCAAATTATGAAATTTAACTTAACTCATCTTATAAAATTATAAGATTCCCTAACTGAAAATATGGATCGGGTGAGATGACTAAGGATTTAAATTAAAATGAATTAAAATGAATTAAATTTAATTTAATTTAAATCAATCAATCTAGCTAATAATGACTCCCACCTTTTGTAGGAAACCAAGTGGATAATGGGCAGTAGTTGTTCCAGACACGTGACTGGAGATCACACCAAGTTTACTCAACTAACATACAAAAGCCTAAGAATGGTTGCCTTTGGAAATAATGGTAAACTTAAGGTAAGTAAGATAGGTAATATCGAACTCAAAACTGACTTTATTGTTAAAAAGGTATTACTTATTGATAATTTTAAATACAATCTACTTAGCATTAGTTAGTTGTGTGATTCTGGATATAAGGTTAGGTTTTTATCTTCTGAATGCTTAATCAAGCACATAACTAATCCTAACATAAACCTAAAAGGGTTTAGGAAGCACAACATCTATATAATTAACCTAGTCATCTCTTCACTTAAGTGTCACTTAACACATAAAGAAGAAATCTGGTTATGGCATAGAAAAATGTCTCACACAAACTTTAGAAATCTAGTAAAATTAAATGGTTTAGTTAGAGGCATACCAAAATTATCTAACTTAGATTCAACAATCTATAATATTTGTCAACAAGGAAAGCAAACCAAATCAACTTACAAATTAACAAATCAAACTCAAACAAATTCTATACTAGAATTATTGCACTTGAACCTATTTGACTCCCATGAAATCTAATCAATAAATGAAAGTCTCTATTGTCTAGTAATAATAGATGATTACTTGAGATTTACCTGGGTAAAATTCTTTAAAAAATAAAAATGAAACATTTAAAATCTTTAGTAATTTTTGCAAACAAATTGAAAATGAAAAGGACTAAAAAATCAAATAAATTAAAAGTGATAATGGAGGTGAATTTAGGAATAATAATTTTAATATATTTTGCCTTAAAAATGACTATCATTATGAATTTCATTCCCCAAAACATCCCAATAAAATGGAGTAGTCGAAAGGAAGAATAGAACCCTACTTGAAGCCTCCAGGATAATGCTAAATGAATATCAACTTCCAAAATAATTTTGGGCAAAAGTTAGTACAATATGCTATGTATAAAACAGAACTACAATAAATAAAAATTATAATAAGACTTCATTTGAACTCTATTATGATAAAATACCCAATATCAAGTACTTTAAAGTAATATTTGGATGCTTAGTTTATATATTAAATACAAGAGAATACTTAGAAAAATTTACTTCAAAAGTAGAAAAAGGAATTTTTGTCGGTTACTCATTAAACAATAGAGGTTACAAAGTATATAATAAAAATACAATAAAAAGTAAAGAAATCACAACTATAAAATTTGAAGAATCAAACAATAACTTAGAACAAACTTAGATTCAACTAATTGATTTTGCTAGAGGTAGCTCTAGTCAAGGGAGAGCAAGTGAAAATCTAAATCAAGAATACAAAGAAGAAAATCAACCACAAGAAAATGAACCAAATAGAATCTTAAGAGTTAACCCAAACTACCCAATTGAATAAATAATTGGTGACCCAAACCTAGGGTTCCAAACTAGATCAGTATTTAGAAACCTAAGCCAAATAGCTTTAATCTCTAACACCAAACCCAAAACAATAGAGGAATCACTAAGTGACCCAGATTGGATTTTAGCCATGTAAGAGGAACTGACCCAATTTGAAAGAAAAAAAATATGGGATCTAGTTCCATTACCAGAACATAAAAAATTAATAGAGACGAAATGAGTCTTTAGAAACAAACTAAATGAAAAGGGAAAAGTCGTTAGAAAAAAGGTCAGATTAGTAGCAAAAGGATTTAGCCAAATTAAGGGACTTGACTGCAATGAAACCTATGCCTATGTCACCAGACTCAAATCAATTAGAATGTGGTTGAGCTATGCGACCCATAAGGGTTTCAAATTATATCAAATGGACGTAAAGTCGGCCTTTCTCAACGAATTAATTAAAAAAGAGGTATATGTAGGTCAACTCCTAGGGGTTCAGAACTTAAAACACTCTAACCATGTATTCAAATTAAAGAAAGTCCTTTATGGTTTAAAACAGGCTCCTAGAGCTTGGTATGAAAGGTTAACCACATACTTAATCTCAAAAAGCTTCAAACAAGGTCAAGGAGACCCAACCCTCTTCATAAAAACAATTGATCAAGATTTCTTTATAGCTCAAGTTTATGTAGATGATATAATATTTGGGTCAATTAATTCAAAACTTTTATAAGAATTTATAATATTGATGGAACAAGAATTTGAAATGAGTCTAGTAGAACAACTAATATTCTTCCTAGATCTACAAATTAAACAAACAAATGAAGCAAACTATATTTATCAACAAAAATATACACTTGAATTACTTAAGAAATTTGGAATAGAAAACTCCAAAGATATTAAAACTCCAATGGCCACCAATGTAACCATAGATAGTGATCCAAATGAAAAATCTATAGACCTCAAATATTACAGAAGTACCATAGGAAGCCTATTGTATCTCACTGTTAGTCGACCTGATATTTTATTTACAGTTAGTATGTGTGCTAGGTACCAAACTTGTACTAAGGAGTCACACTTGGCTAATGTTAAAAGAATATTCAGATACTTAAAAGGCATGTCCAACATAGGAATGCCATACCTTAGAATAGTTAATTTTGAACTTATAGGGTTCTCTGACTCAGATTATGCTAGCTGTAAACTAAATAGGAAAAGTATAAATGGTGGTTGTCAAATATTTGGACCATCACTTGTCAGCTGCTTTAGTAGAAAGTAACATTGTATCTCATTATCTATTACTGAGGTAGAATATATAGCAATAGGAGAATATGTTGCACAACTACTATGGATGATGCACACCCTAAAAGATTTCAATCCAAACTTCAAAAATACAAAAGTATTAATTGATAATATTAGCTCAATCAACTTAACAAAAAATCTAGTATATCATTCAAGAACTAAACACATTGAAGTTAAGCACTACTTTATCAGGGATCATGTAACTAAAGGAGATATTAAACTCAATTACATTGAGTTCAAGTTAAATTTAGCTGATATATTTACTACACCACTCTCTGAAAGTGAATTTAGCAATTTACATCGACAATTAGGAATATTCATAGATTAGGACACTTATTGTACATTTTTAAATGATTTTCAAATTCTAGGAAAAAATCTTTACTTATATTTTGCAAAAAAAAAAATCCCATTTACTTAGTTTTTTAAAATTAATTTTGGTCTTAGTCTAGATCAAATCCATAGAAAATATGTTCCTATAGATCTATGACTTGAGCATCTTACAAACACAATAGGTCTACATTGGTTGTGTATTCAAACAACTTAAAATGATGTGAGATGTGTAGGCTCTTTGCCTAGCTTCAGATGGTTATATCAGTGCATCAACATAAGTCTAGACGAAAAATACCAAAATTATAGTGATCGGGTTAAGTAGCCCATTTCGGTCAAACACTATATGGATCCATCTACTTAACTTGACTAACCAAGTGAACACTGCTATCTTCTAATAGTTAGTTAGTAACTAACAGTTAAACATTTAAGGCCAAATATTTTAGATGAATATCTTTTTTATATATCCATTTTAGGGGGAGGATAATCGAACATGATTTTTAAATATATTTATTTCCTTTTCTAATACTTGTTTTAAAATTAGTCTCTAAATCACCTTCAAAATTGTTTTCAAAATTCTTTTTGAAACATACTTTCAAAATTAATTTTAGAATACTTACTTTATAAAATTCTTATACTTTTTCAAACTATCTGGTTTGAAACTTGCAAGTTGAAAAATATTTTGAATAATATGTTCAGAAAACACTTTGAAAATTGCAAGTTGAAAAATATTTTGAAGGATATTTTTAGAAAACACTTTGAAAACTTTGAAAAAATTTATTTAAAGGTTATTTTTTTACTTTGAAAAACCTTTTCAAAACTATTTTTCAAAGTAAATATTTTCAAAATCATTATTTTGCTTGAAGAATATTGAAACCACCTTCAAACATATTTTGTAAAGTAATTTCAATTATTTATCTTGACAACTAGTTTGTAGAATATTAAAAATGTTTAAAATCTATCAAACATTTTTAAAACTTATTTTGAAACTGTTGCAAAAGATACTTTAAAATTATTTTGCAAAAGGTCTTTTTAAAACCCCTCTTAAAATATTTTATTTGAAAACTACTTTAAATATATATATATATATAAATCATTTTGCAAAAAGTCAACTTTCCAAACCTGTTATAAATTTTGAATACCTCTTTTAAATTGAGTGGTAATTTTTCATAATTTATTCACTTATCTACTTATTTTTTTGATGAATGCCAAAGGGGGAGAATTAGAGTTTAAGTAAGAAAATCAAAAAACTTAACCTTAAAATGATACAAAGAACAAAAATTTACTTGCTTATCTTAATTCTCTTAAAGTCATTTTTGTTTTTCATATCATTTCTTAACTTTAACCTTGGTTGTTATTGCATCAATAATGGAGATATTATTGGTGTAATTTACACTAACGGTCTAGCTCAGGTTTTAATGAATGACAAGTAAGTTAAGTTAGATGTTATTGTGGTCTAATTATTTTATCAAGTGTGCAGGAGTTGACAGGTCTAGAATACTTGACACCAGGATGAAACCCAACTAGGTTTGAGGACCTGATAGTTGGTACAAAACTTAGATAAGTCAAAGGGTTGACCTGATATCTGGAAGAAAGTCTAGCTGGGTCCGCGGGGCCTGATAGCTGGCCGAAGTCTAGTTGGATCTGTGGACCTGACAACTAGCATGAAGATCTGGTGGGTCAAGAGGCTAGTCAGCTGACTATAAGTTGGTAAGTAAAGGTAAGTCATTGGAGGATAGTGACTCGGTGAGGACGCGTCTCAGTTGAGGGATAGTAGGCAACGGTTTAGTCTAGGTCCATTTTGGATCCCTAAACTGAGACCTTGACTAGTTCTTGATCCCAAAAGGATAGGAACTAATTAATACTCCTTATTATTATTTTACTAAAACTTATTTTGTAGGTCAAATATTGTTGTGTTGGACTAACCTAACTTGCAAGGTAAAAAGAGCAAAACAGGCCTTGGGTGAACAGTACCTGAAGCACCTTCATGCATTGGAAGATGTCTTCGCACTGTTCATAAAAGGTACCTTCAAGGAAATGGATGGCGTCTTTCATAGGATAAAATTCAGACCTCGTCGCAAATAAGGACCGAGCTATTCGGGATCAAATTTCTCAGGTTGGATGCACCTTTAAGGTTATGGAAGGCACCTTCTGTTGGTGTAGGGAGCACTAGACAATCGAACCTATGTCTTGATCATGTCAAAGGGGATCAAAGTTAAATTGTCTTGTTGTCTAATAAGTTGAATTAAATGTGCAGGAAAGTCCTAAGTAATCTTAGGCAAAGGAAAGTCATAGCTATGGTTAGGCTGGTAGAAAGTCCTAGCTATGATTAGACAATGAAGTCCTAGTCCGGGAGACTAGACGAAGTCTTGGTGGGTCGAGGACTTTGGGTGAAATCCTAGAGTTGAGAACTCCAGGTGAAAATCCTGGGGGTCGAGACCGGGTGAAAGACTAGACGGGTCATGGAGGGAATGCCCAGAATGAAGTCCTGAAGTCTCGGACACTGAGCAAAAGTCCAGACAGTTTGGAGGACCAGTTTGACAGAAGATAATTTCTCTTAAGAGGAGTAGGTGAGAATGCGTTCCTAAACAAGGAACAATAGGTGTCGGTCCAACCTAGAGTTTTTGCGAAACTCAAAGTCAGGACCGGACAGTTTGAAGGCTATCAAAACTTGTTTTCTTTAAATATTATTTCTTGAACTAACCTTGTTTTATAGAAAGTGGAAGATGGAAACATGGTAGTCCGGGTGCCCGGGATGCCTCAACGAAGGGGCACCCTGGTAGGGTGCTTAGTCGGGTGCCCTGGTGGTCCGGACCCCCAGAGCTGCTCCAGGAGCCCAGACGAACAAATTTCATCGACTTACTAGGTTGGAGCACAACGACTGGCCAACCCATGTCAGCGGTCCAGTCGCCCAGAAGGGGTCCAGGTGTTCGGATGTGGATAAACTTTAGGGATGAAGTTTTGATGAGAGTTCGACATGTCAGCACAGTCCAGGCACCCAAGGGAGGTTCCAGGTGCCCGAAAGGTGCTCAAAACATGTTATAAAAAGAGGCTTTGACTAGTGGCTCAAATACAACATTTGAAACAACTTTCTCTTTTCCGTGCTGCTCAGAAAATGCCTTCTCAATACCCGAAAGCTCCTCTGACGATGATTGCACTGAAGATCTAATCCTCCAAGTCATTGGTATTATTTTTATTCAAGTTATTTGTGTTTGAATTGTAATCATGTATTGTAACTTTTTGATTGATTAGTATTTGCTCAATGAAAGCACTCTCGTATACGGACCTTGGAGTAGGAGCCCCCATAGGCTCCAAACCAAGTAAATCTTGGTCGAGTTAGCATTGTTCTTTTGTCTCTTTCTTTATTCTACTGCCTTTACTCTCTCTGATTGTCTTAAAATGAATGTGAAAGCCATGAGCATTATCCCCCCCCCTTCCCCCTCCAGCACGTCTCGATCTTACACCTTCCACACCCCTTATAAGGGCACGTCGAGCAAAGCTTCAAGAACAACTTCTATACAAGCTTCTACGCATCTGTTTGGCTTTCTGACTACTCCGGCTTGTTGTTGTTGTCCTACTATGACTCTACTACACTTGACTACCATCGAGAAGTCATCCAAACACTGATCTTGAGCTAATCATCTACAAGAGTGTTTGGTAACAACAATTTAATTACTGTACTTAATTTCTCGCTTACTCGATTCTCTCTTCTAGTGGTCCCGGAGGAGATTTTTAGTGAATTACCTATCAATAGATCCGCAGGACATGGGTTTTGGAGTAGGAGTCACTAAAGGCTCCAAACCAAGTAAAATTGAATTTGTTTTCTTACTTGTTTTTAATTTTCATGTTGTTCCACTGCATATACTTTGATTTCAAAATGAAAATAAAAGTTTTTAAAACCATATGATTCACCTCTCCCCCTCATGTGCATCTTGATCTAACAGTATAATCATCCTTGTACGCTATATTTGGAAGATCACTCATTTCTTGGATGCTTATCCCATGCTAAGGAGGAGTTGGTGGTTGACCTGTCAAAGATTCAAAGTCGACCAAAAGACATATTAAGCATGTTAAAGGTGAGATTTTCTGAAAATAAGTTGATAATGAAAA
Source organism: Zingiber officinale (assembly GCF_018446385.1). NCBI lineage: Eukaryota > Viridiplantae > Streptophyta > Magnoliopsida > Zingiberales > Zingiberaceae > Zingiber > Zingiber officinale. The sequence goes on from NC_055994.1 coordinate 30,183,622, forward strand.
TTGTTTACAATGCACAACAAAAGCATAAAACAATCAAGCATAGAGGTCGATCACAAATATAATACCTTATAGCAAAGCTGAAAGAGTATAACTATTTCTACCATCATAAGCGGTGCGAGAAAATTATTGGTCCTGGTGTGGTCTACAAGAGGGAGGTGAATTGTGTATAAAATAAAAATAACTCTTTCCTTATCTTTCAACTTTGTTAGATAGCACAATTAAATTAAAGCATAAATAAACTAAACAACTTAAAAAAAAAAAAAGGCTAGAATTTACTTGGTTATAATCTAGGTGGTTGTTAATCCAGGAAAGATGAAAGCACTAAAAAAAATCTCCTTCGTTGAAGGCAGAGAAGCCTCTTACACTTTTTGAAACCTCAGAAATAAACTTAGAAATGAATACTTGAATTGTTGTCTATTTCCTAGGTCCAAGGGTCTTTTTATAGTTCCTAGAAAATGTTATCCGCGGCTTGAAGACGCCTTCAAAGTGGTCCAAGGCGCCTTCAATCGAATAGGTTTTATCCTCCAAAGATAAAACTTTATCTTCAGCTAACAGCTAGTGAACGCACCTTCTATAGGCTAGAAGGCACCTTCCATGAGGCATTGAAGGTGTCTTCTATGGGATGGAAGGTGCCTTCCACAAGAAAGATCATGTTCTCGAGCAATTTTCCGCTCTAACTTCTCGTCCCTAGTAACACTGCATGCTTCCTTTGCATCTTCCAGCGTACTTTTCCACAACATCTCATCTCTCGGGCGCACCTATCCCATCGACTCTTTCCCATGCTATCCTTCTCGCTAACTAGGTCTTTCACTCGACTACTTATGCTCCTAAGTTCCTGCACACTTAGACACAAAGATCAAACAAAACATGACCTAACTTAACTTGGTTGACTACATTAAAACCACTATAGGGTACTTACAAAAACTGACATGGTGAAGGATATTTTCTTTGCTCACCTGATGAGTATTGATCTATTGAGTGCTTTTCCAAGTGTATTATGTAGGTGCAGCGGAGGCCGGCAAGAGGGGGTGAATTGCTTCTGAAACATTAAAACTACCCTCCTCGGATCTTTCAACTCAAAAATAAAGCAACTATAATAAAATTAAGAGTAGAAATAAAAGGAGACAGAAATTTAACCTGGTTACAACCAAGAGGGTTGTTAATCCAGGGCAGTAAGAAAAGCGCAGTAGAAGATCTCCTTTGCTGAAAGCAGAGAAGCCTTTTACACACTTAAAACGCTCACTAGTTGCTAGAAAAGACTACAGAATTGATTGCTTGAGTTATATTTTCTTTCCTAGTTGCAGGGGCCTTTATATAGCTCCTGGAAAGTCTATCCCGAGGGCCCAAGGCGCCTCCAACAAGGTCCAAGGCGCCTCCAATGAGAGAGGGGATAAAACTTTATCCAAACCGCTCAACGTTCATTTATGCTGGGTCCGAGGCGCCTTCAACAGTGGTTGAAGGCGCCCTCAAGCTGGAGGCGCCTCCAAGCCTGATGAAGGCGCCTCCAAGCTGGCTGGTAGCATTTTCCATCTTGAATGCTTCTTCGCTTCGTCTTCCAAAGTCTCGTTCTTTTGGGTGATTCCGGCCAACCGAAATAGGGCTCACCCAAACCCAATTTCCGACCTTCTCCTCGAGCAGGCTTCCGTCTGGCTTCTCGTCCCTCGAACGTCGTGCACATTCTTCTCGTCCACCAGAGTACTCTTTCGTAGCTCTCTCGTCCTTCGGATGCATTGAGCCCGTCGGCTCCCTTCCCGTGCCGTCTTTCTCGCTAGCTGTGTCTTCCGCTCAACTTCCTGCGCTCCTAAGCTCCTGCACACTACGACATAGGGATCAAACATAGCAGGACCTAACCAACTTGGTTGATCACATCAAAACACCTACGGGGACCAACAATCTCCCCCTTTTTGATGTGCATCAACCCAAGTTTAAGTTAGGGTTAAAATAGATAGAAAAGTAATTTTAAAAGAAAATTACTAAACTAACATATTAAGCATCAGTTTATAATAAATCAAATTGCAACTACTAAACTAAGAGTTAATCAGAAAAAATATTTTTAATTTTTTTTTGTTTTTAAAAAACTCTCTCCCCTTAAACATGTACTTCTTTAAACTTGTAACTTTTTCTCCCCCTTTGATCACAGCAAAAATGGGGTAGCAGAAAAAAAATTTAGCAAAAAAATTTTTAAGTTAGAAAAAATTTCTAATTTAAGATGGAAAAATGTTTAAGTAAATTGTATTTATAGAATTTTCAAAAATAGAAATTTAAAAAAGATTTTCTAAGTAAAATTTCTAAGTGACAAAAGAATTCTAACTAAAATGATTGTTTGAATTTTTCAAAATAATTTCTAAGTAAAAAAAATTATTTTTAGAATTAAAGAAAAAATCTAAGCAAAACTTTCAAGAGATATTTTTCTAGATAATTATGAATTTCTAAGGAAATGTTTAACAACTTTTCAAAGCATTATTTAATTCTAATTTTAATGCTTTTATTAGAAAGTTAATTAAACATTTTTATTTCGATATTTTGGCTTCCAGGTCGTGGCGAGGCACTAGGCCTTCTTGGTTATTGGAACAATAACCACTTCCTTAGACAAAGCTTCCATAAAGAAATTTAAAGTTTAACTTTCTTACTATAAGCTTTTAATTAAATAAATTAATTTAGCACAGATTTCGGAACCCAATAGTGGTTCCTTCCTACAGGGTTATTCAAAAATTTTGGGGGTACATAGTTCTTAGGCACTCTTCTAAGTTGACCCTGATGATTTCTAATGTACCAATTCAATTTTCCATAATTCTAACTTTTGATTTTGAAAATCTATTTAAGCATGCATCAGTTTTTAAATTCTTAATTTCTAATTTTATATTATCATTTTCTGATTTTAGATTATCGTACATCTCAAGTGGACATGCTTTTGCTAATTTCAATTTCAATTCAGCATTTTCTTTTTCCAATTTGAATAGGTCTTTAGAAAGAGACTTAATAAAGAGAAAAGATTGAGTCGGGGTTAGATTGCGTACCTGACTTACCTAACTCGGTGATGCTCCCCCTTCATCGTAGCTTTCTGTTGATGATATTCCTCCTCCTTCATCTATGCTCATCTCTGAGCTTGACTCTTCTTCTATCTGATGGTTAGCCATTAGCGCTAACCCCGAGAAGGCTTCGATGTCTGATTCGGAAGATGACGAATCTGACCAAGTGGCCTTCAGGTTCTTGTGCTTAGAGGATTCTGGCTTCTTGTACTTGACCTTTTCTTTATGCTTGCTCTTTGATTTCGGGCAATCAACCTTGATGTGCTCTTCGTTGCAGTTATAGCAACGAATCGTTCTCCTTTTTCGCTCATGCTTCTACGATCTAAATTTGTTAGATTTAAAAAACTTATTAAATCATCTTACCATTAATGCAGCCTCGTTTTTGTTGATCGAGGCTTCGGAGTCATAACCGTTTGTTCTTGACTTCAAAGCAATGTTCTGACTTGTCTTTTCTACTCCAATGGGCTCTGCAATTCAAGATTCGTGAAGTTCAAAAGTTGAAAATAGATTTTCTAGAGTACTTACTTCGAAGTCCTTAGAGATATAGTACGCATCTACTAAGGACGCCCATTCTTGAGTTCTCGGGAAGGTGTTGAGCGCGTATCGGATCGATTCCCGGTTCGTTACTTCTTCTCCAAGATTGGTTAGTTGCGTGATCAGCTCTTTGATCCTTGCTTGGAGTTGCGCTACCTTCTCGTCTTGGTTCATCCAGAGGTTCGTCAATTGGGTTCGGAGGATGTCGCGCCTCGCTAGCTTGGCTTCCGAGGTACCTTCGTGAAGCTCCAGGAATTTTTCCCAGAGGTCTTTCGCGAAGGAGTAGCTTCCGATTCGACTTACCTCTTGTGGTGGCAGTACACTCAGCAGGTGGAATTCTGCCTTTCCGTTGGCAACAAACTCGGCATGCTCCTTCTTGCTCCACTGATGCTCTTCTTTGTCTTTCGGAACTTCAAAACCATATTTCATAGTTAGTAAAATACCGAAATCAATTTTAAAGAATACCTCCATCCGGTGTTTCCACGTCGCGAAGTCTCCGTCGAACTTCGGGGGATGAATATTCGCTCCGAGCATCGTCTTGATCGTTGTGCTTCAGTTGGCGGTTAGTCCTTCTGATGCGGTCTTGCTCTGATACCAAATGTAGGTGCAGCGGAGGCCGAAAAGAGGGGGTGAATTGCTTCTGAAAAAATAAAACTACCCTCCTCGGATCTTTCAACTCAAAAATAAAGCAACTATAATAAAATTAAGAGCAGAAATAAAAGGAGACAAAAATTTAACCTGATTACAACCAAGAGGGTTGTTAATCCAGGGCAGTAAGAAAAGCGCAGTAGAAGATCTCCTTTGCTGAAGGCGGAGAAGTCTTTTACACACTTAAAATGCTCACTAATTGCTAGAAAAGACTACAGAATTGATTGCTTGAGTTATATTTTCTTTCCTAGTTCCAGGGGCCTTTATATAACTCCTGGAAAGTCTATTCCGAGGGTCCAAGGCGCCTCCAACAAGGTCCAAGGCGCCTCCAACGAGAGAGGGGATAAAACTTTATCCAAACCACTCAACGTTCATTTCTGCCGGGTCCGAGGCACCTTCAACAGGGGTTGAAGGCGTCCTCAAGCTGGAGGCACCTCCAAGCCTGATGGAGGTGCCTCCAAGCTGGCTGGCAGCATTTTCCAGCTTGAATGCTTCTTCGCTTCGTCTTCCAAAGTCTCGTTCTTTTGGGTGATTCCGGCCAACCGAAATAGGGCTCACCCGAACTCAATTTTCAACCTTCTCCTCGAGCAGGCTTCCGTCCGATTTCTCGTCCCTCGAACACCGCGCACGTTCTTCTCGTCCACCGGAGTACTCTTCCGTAGTTCTCTCGTCCTTCGGACGCACCGAGCCCGTCAGCTCCCTTCCCGTGCCATCCTTCTCGCTAGCTGTGTCTTCCGCTCGACTTCTTGTGCTCCTAAGCTTCTGCACACTCAAACACAGGGATCAAACACAGCAGGACCTAACCAACTTGGTTGATCACATCAAAACACCTACGGGGACCAACATATTATTGATGGATTATACAAGACAAATTGATAAGATTACCATTATTTGAAATAGTTGGTGTGATGTCAACGTACTTGACATTTTTCATTGCTTGTGTATATTTGGAGTATGAGCGTGAAGATAACTACTTATGATCATTGCATATCTTGAGGTCATTAATGGACGACTCATCTTTACCCAACGTAATTATAACCAATTAAGGGATTGCATTTATGAATGTGATTGAAAGTACTTTCCCCACTTCAAAGCATTTATTGAGTCCGTGACATATTAATAGGAATATATTGGCAAATTATAAAAAGAGATTTCACACCAAGGAGAAGTGAGATTCTTTTATATCTTTGTGGAATGCACTAATGTTAGTTGAAAATAAAGCTACATTTTGTGAGTTGCTTAGGAGATTCCAACAAGATTCAGATGTTATTTAGTATACAATAAATCAGTAGATTCATTCTTTCAAAGAAAGATATGTGTCTTATTGGACAAACAATGCCTTGCATTTTGTCAACACAACAATAAATAGGGTCGAGAGTGCACATGAAAAATTGAAGAGACAACTTGGATCGAGCTAGGGTAACTTTGAGACATGTTGGACTAAAATTCACTCTTTGCTTGAGTTATCTCACACTGTAGTCAAAGATATTGGGATATGCCCGATGCGGTGTGTGCTAAAACATGTTTCGTAAACATGCGCAGCGGAAAATAAAACAATAATAATTCCTAAATTATTACATCACACACACCACATGTATACATATAATATGTCAAACATGATCGCATAATTAATTTTTTACGAAAAGTAAATTTATGCTACGTGTACCTTACAGATGACCTATAACGAGAAGGGTATCAACCATAGCAACATTGTCGAACCTCGTCTCTATTCGTATCCACACCGAACTCCTCAAGGCATCTCCTTAAGTACAAGCCTCTCCTTTGGAAGTTACTAGCCACGAGCGAAGAAGAGCGATCAAGAGGAAGAGGAAGAGAAGCACACAAGGGAGAGTTTTCTCCCTTGTGGTGGTCACAGCAACAAGGGGAAGGGCTTCCCCTTGTTGGCGGCGGCAAAGAGAGAGGGGAGAGGGAGAGGAGAAGAGAAATTGGGTTAAGGTTTTCTAAAAATCTTACAAGTCAATTAATGATCTCATGTGTATAATCTTCTCTCAACCATATCAATATATAACCCTCATTAATGAGTTGGATTAGAAAGCTCAAATCCAACCCATTATCCCTTAACAAAAAATTAACCCATTAACCCCTTGATTTGGTTCACAACTAAACAAAGTTCGTTCATGACTAATTCATGATCAAATCAAATATGATTCAACTCTTTCACAAGAGATGTGGCCCATCGCGCTTCAATTGTGATAAATATTTCCATATTTGTCTTATATATGGTCCAACCAAACATTTATCTCTTGATCTAAGAATCATATTCTTTAACTTATTTTATATCTTTTAGAGACTCATTAGTGCATGTGACCCAATAGGTTCCTAGTTTATCTTGACCGATCATAATTAACTATTTAATTATAGAACGATCATGAATGACACCTAGTAGTACATCATGATCCCCAATTAGCTAGAAAATCATAGTTGATCTTAGAATTAATTCTAAATCTTTCAGCAACTACAGTAAGTCGTGTCTCATTCCTTTCACTCATCTTATACCCACTTGGTTCAAGACATAGTCTATATGTCTTGTCTCCACTAGGTGGACTACGTCACACATAGCCCATGTAATACTTCCTCATTCTATGGATTTAAATTACTCGTACATGTGTACAAGAGTCTCGCACTCTTAATATGTGATGCTTTGTCCAAAGACTTTGAGTAATAATCCTAACGAGTGGCCATAGGGTATATATCTCCTCGCAAGGAGTGGTGAATCCTCTGTGAGCTATCCAAATACCTTCAAGCACTTCAACTTATACCCAATCATCCTGGGTCTATACCTCAATGAGATGTTTGCTTAAGATGTCAAAGTATAAGTCTCCATGACCAAGATGACTTGTATACCTCAAGTCGAAGGAAACTTGCACTCGTGTTGTAGTAAAAACTTCACAGACATATCTATATATATGTAGAGAACCATATGAAGTCTTACAGTGAGTCACTCCAATAAACTAGTTACTATATCCAGCATCCATGTTTAACTCTCGACATCACAATGTCTCCAGCCAGTGAGAAAACAACCACTTGGTTGAACCAAGGAGTATAATCTGTGCTAGTCTTACAAAATTGATGATGTCGAATGCATCAATTCGACAACTAGGGAAATTTTAATATATTCATAATTGCACATGTAGAGATAATCACTAGTTGCGATCCAATCACAAATTCTCTCATACTATGAATTATATTACAAATATTCAGTAAATGAGTTTAAGATAATCAAACATATAATATGCACTCAAATAGTGAATCTGTATTTATCAAATAAATAGAAAAAATTGTAAGGCGATTGCCTTAGGACATCCCTTAAATTCTAACAAAAGATTCATTTGAAAAGAGTATTAATGTAGTCCAACATCAATGTAAACCATCCATATTCAAGTTTTTGCAAGGTGTAGTTTCAATTACAATTTTAGATAAGATTTTTGATTAAATGAAGGGTACAAATGCGACTGGTGTAGATCCTTTGGCGTGGTTGTGTATTGCGGAAGACATGTGGTTTACCTAGTGTACACGAGCTTGCAAAATATACTCAGGTGGACATGTCAATCCCCTTAGTTACTGTTGACAAGTTTTGGAGAAAGTTAGATATAGAGCTGAGTAAGGGGATTGATATTAGGGATGACATTGGTAGTTGATGGTCTGAGATGGTTGGTGATGTTAACATGATTTTTTCAATGGCAAATGATTCATAGAGATTGTTAATGTTAATAAGATTGAGAGAGATTATCAATCCAGCAACAACCTCATTACAAGTGCCAGAGGTAAACACTTGCACTCGTGGTTGATCCAAAACTTTGAAAGCTAAATAAATAAAATCACCCAAGTGTGACCCGAGTGCTTTTGAGTATGTCAACTCTATTATGGATAGTTATTCACCAGTTGAAAATATTTTAATTGTTAGAGGACCTATATTTGCATAACCTATAGGATTGTCTACAACGATGAGGTAGAAGCAAAAGGTAACAACATTTATTTTTTCAATATATTTAAATAAACATTAATTTTTTTAGATGCGATTGACTTTCTTATATCACTTTTGAATAGATTGTCTATCATCGTACACGTTCAACTTCCACTGTTGGTTATATTGATTAACTATCATCTCATCTCCACGAGTCTATTGTTGGCACTAAAGATGTGGGGGTAGATGGTCACTGTGGTTTTCGTTCTATTGCTAGCTTACTTGGTTTTGCTGAGGATGCATGGCCGAGAGTGTGACGAGACCTTCTTGAGGAGATCACACATTTTGAAATATTATATGAAGGTATTGTTGGTGCAAATTTGAAATGATTTATCTCTTGCTAAAGAACTAGAAAGGACATACACATTAATAATACGAAAATAACATGTAAAAGAAAGAGATTAAGTGTTTACTTGGTTTGCAACTGGGAAATTGCTAGTCCAAGACTAAGAAGCGTACTATCAACATCTCCTTCTTTGAACACAAGTTAGAGGCAAATAATTCTCTTATAGTAGTTGAGCACAGTATGAATTTGAAAGCATAAAAGAAAGAGTTAAACAAGTGTGTTATTTTGAATCTTGAGCATCAGGGCTTATTTATAACCACTATGCTTGAAGTGACTATTTGCTGATGTGGTGGCTTCCAAGCACCTAGACTTGGTTGAGGTCAATCCACTTGGCAACGGTCCATCTAACGACTTTGGATAACTTTTCCTGATCTAGGCGCCTAGAAGCAATCCAAGTGCCTAGAGTCTGCTGATGTGGTTGTTGTCCTCATCCGTTTCAGCAACGGATGTTTGACGTGGCCACCCAATCCAAGTGCCTGGGATCCGAGTGCTTATAAATAGTCCAGGCGCTTGGAATTATCAACTTTCAAGTTAAGCCTTCTTTGACCTTTGTTCGTCTAGGTGATTGTTTGGTCATCTAGAGTTGAACTTACCCGAATCCAACTCTGACCTTCTCCTAGAGCAAGCTTCCTCCTAGCTTCTTGTCTCTTGGATGCGCTACGCACTCCCTTCTAACTCCACTTGTGTACTCTTCCGTAGCTTCTCGTCCCTCAGATGTACTGAGTCCGTCGACTCGCTTCCCATGTCATTTTTCTCACTTGCTGCATCTTTTACTCGACTTCTTGTGTTCCTAAGTCCTTACACATTTAGACACAAGGAACCAAATCCGCAAGGCCTAACTTTAACTTAGTTGATCACATAAAAATCATCCCACGGGGTACTTACAGGTATATTCAATGAAGACAGTCATGTTGAAGTAGTAAAGCACATATTAAATTGTTTTGATGAAGCAGCGTTACTCTCACATTAGATGACTATGCCGAAAATGAGTTACCTTGTTGTATTGAGATATAATGTTGCCCTGATTAGTTTGTTTACTCAATTATGTTATACATTTCTACCCTTGAGGACTCCTGTGGTTGAGCCTCCAAAGTGTATCTGTATTGCATATGTGAATGGAAATTATTTTATTTAGGTATGTTTAATTTCAATTCAACAATATATATTTTTTAATTTATAATTTGTTGCATTCTTAATTATTCATTTTTTGTGTATAGGTTTTTTTACATGAGAATCATCCATTACCTCTTGTTGTTCACAAGTGGTATGGATGTCATTTTTTCATGCTCAGCAAGATGGGATTTTGTGTATACTCATCCACTTGCACTTGATAATCATTTGTTAGGAAATAGTAGCATAGTTCATAGCATAGACAGTGTTCATTTAGATGATCATTGAGATTGTTAACGTACTCATATTTACAAAATCTCGTCTGACAAATATATTCATATTTACAAAATCTAAATAACAATTCTTTGCAACAAACATACTCATATTGGCAAAATAACATTAAATCACAAAAACTATATTAATAACCTAAAAAACTACATAAAGTTCAAAATGTATACATATAACATTAAAATCATAAACTACATAAAATAATCCAAAAACCTATAAATGTCATGAAATGATCCAAGATAGCATACATACAACATATGAAAATCATCGTCTTCTCACCCGACGCCTCGATGAAGTAGGTTGTTTATTTTCATATTTGTACAATGTCAACCCTTGTAATGCAACATATGTTTACTGCACCATTGGCATCACCTGATCCAACATTAGATTCCCGTAATTGGAATTCCATCGTTGCACTATAGGCTCAAGCAAATTGTGTGTACTCATGATTCACTCCTAAGATTGAATAACATCTGCACCTATTGCCCTATGAACATAGGTCAATCGGTGTTGTGGGTTCTTAACAATTGGATGAGTGCACTTGTTGTACAATTGCATATACTCCGAGGAACACTCACATGCAGGGTCAGCCAATCTACCATGACGAGCATCTGATAAGATATGATTATCCCAAGCTACAAAGTATCCTCCAAGAATTCCCCACAAGGCATTGTAATGGACATGTGTATTATCTCTTCTTGCCCTAACAAGAACAAGAGGGTCTAGTGGAATTCTCTGTACATGTCCAAATTGCTTAAGCACGCAATCAGGATGGTATGACTCTACAATTTTTGTAAAATATGGCACCCAAATAATAATTAAATAATAAGATTTAATGGGCAAATAACCTTAACAGAAGTCCTCTCTATTTTCCCCTTCCAATCTTCTCTTTGTTGGCGCCTCACACTGGCTGAGCCTCCCATCTTCACCACATAGTGCCGCCCTCTCCCTTGGCGTCGTCACCTTCTCCTCTCCACTGTCGCTTCTCCTTTCCTCATCACCGATGCCGCTGATCACCACGTGCAGACGCCATTGGACACCATGAGTGCTAGCCAACCGGCAACGTGCCTTCCACAACACCCGATTTGCCACCGCCGCACCTTCCACTCGATCGATGCGGAAGCAACTACTGCCGGGTGCTGCCATCACCAGAAGGGAGGAGTCGATGAAGGGAATTAGGGAAAACACTTCTCCTTACTTGCGGTCCCTGAGCAACAGTGGTTGTTGCCATAGCGAGTTCGTCGCTCGATTTCTCCTCCCTTCTCATCTTCAGCCGTTGTTGTGAGCCGCTGTGAGGGCAGTGGGCATTCCCTACTAAATGGTAACAAACCAATTAGCCAAGCATATGATTTGAATGTTAGATCTATACTTAGTGCTGATTTGGAGTGTTTGTTTGGGAAGACAGCAGCCTTACCCAATTTCGACCACAAATTCCGACAACCATTACTCTGGGTGTGAATCAATAGAAGAGCATACATATTTAGATGAGATCTTTGCCTTCACAAAAGCATCTTGGATCTTCCTCGAGTGGTTGTGGGTTTGAGTGGAGAGCTTCCTCTTCATTATAGCAATTTTTGATTCCTTCACCGAGCGGCTGAAATTTTGGATCGTGGTAATTTGTTAGCTTAGTATGATTATTTGAGGGTATGTTCCCTTATTGAATTAGATTAGTAATTTGATTACAGATTTGGTTAGGTTGTGCATAATATCTGATTAAGGGAGATCTAATCTCTTGTTTGTAATGAATGAATGAATTGGAATTAAGGTCCTATTTTGATTATGGTTTATGTAAATTGAGATTTGTGATAATGCATGAAGTAATTGATAAATTTGTAAATTAATGGAGGTTGTATCTAGAGATTGACATGATTAATCTGTTATCCAGCTAGTTGATTAGTTCTGTTACATGATTAGTTGTGAATGATTCATTTGGAGTTGGTTAACAAGTTGGTATGAGATGATATTTGATTTCATTTTTGGTTGTAGTTTGGTTGATTTCTGGATTAGTTGATTTAGAAGAGTACATGATCGTTATCAGAATCATTAAATTGATATTGTGATTAGTTGTGACGGGTTTGATTTATACGATTCCATGTTGGCAGTATTGAATGAATTTTAATTATGGATTCATGGATTGGATTAATTGAGGTAAACCAACGATTAGTATTGACTAATAATCATTATAATGGAGGGTTACCTTATCGGTTTGGGGAACTAGGTGTAGCTAGTTGATGTATACGTGTTTAGCTAAACTATATATTATATGATTGGACATTATATGATTTGCAGGACTTTGATTCAAGATGAGCATCTCGACGTAGAATTGCTTAGCATGTTCGATATATAAAGGTGGGTACCTTTAACTTATCTCTTTTGATATTGTCATTCTGATATGTGTAATAGGTTATAGCTGGTAGTAATGGTTATGCTTATATCTGCCTTGGTATATCATTACCTAATATCTGTAGTATGACCATATTGTTATCTGTTATGCATTTATGCTTATGTCTCTTGATTCTTTCCATATGTACTTATGTTCATAGAAGTAGTGACATACAGTGCATTACCGGGTACAGGTCTAGCTACTAGATATATTTGGCATGTATACTTAGATTTCATTACCTGGCATATGTACCTAGATTTTTACCTGGCATGTGTGCCTAGATTTATGATACCTAGCTCATTGTTATGGACTTGATTTTCCTTTTGATACATATTATTTGGAGGTTGATATTTCAGGAGTTACATGCATTAGTGTCATGCACCATCTTGCATGATTGCATACTGAGCGATTGTTGACTCCTTTGTAGTTGAGCATGCCGCCAGTTATATGATTTGCACACACAACTACTCATGGGTTAGTGGTACATCAGGAAGGGTGTGTGCAGTTGCTTTGTCAGGGCTCCACTTGGTCGCTCATGGGTAGTGGTGATGCAGCATGGTAGCGGACAGAGATCCCTTCTCTTGACTATGATACAAGGAGATGAGAGCTTAGGCTCCTCCACTATGTTTGGGGTAGGAGGATAGGTGTACTCCGACAGCATCCTGTCCACTCGGTCTCTCAGGAGTAGTGATAACAGAGTGCACAGTTGGCATAGCCCTACCCACTCGACTTCACCATTGCGTGCGAGGTGGTTGACTGGCGTCAGGGGTGACCATATCATTTGCATAATATGCATGGATTGCATTTATTACTTGTGATTGCTGCATTTTGGACGATGCATTTTGGTGGTTGCATATGATTGACATGCATACAGGAGACATTATGTATTTGGTCTGACGACCCTGCACCTGTTGGTATGGTTCACACCCTTATGTTCGCATAGGAGGTCCTGGTGAGTACAGTTTCCTCTGTTGTTCAGTTTTGCATTACCTGTTATTGTTCAGGAGACTGTACTGCATGATTATTACTGATAGTTATATCTTACTATGCATGTTTGATCGATATCCACTGAGTTCTTGAACTCACTCCGTTGATTTATTTCTATTTCAGGTTGAAGCCGCTTGGAGATCCTGTCCTCCAGTCCCATGTCACATCGAGTGACCTCTATTGTTATTGCTTTCACTTATATTATTGGTTTTGTACTTGTATTTGTATTATGTACCTTCTATATGATTTTCTAGACTTGTGGTGTCCTTTATTTCGGTTATGAACTTGTTGTGTCAAGTCGGATCGACTCGCAGTTAGTTGTATTATTTTTTTATGTTTTGTTTATGTCTTCCGCTATATTTTTAATACAGTCGTGTGGGCTGCTTACTATACAACTGCGTGGTTATGTTCTTTTGTTCCAGCCGTGTGGGTTGTGTATATAACTACGTGGTTATGTTTTATATTCAGCCGTGTAGGTTGTTGGCTTGTGAGTAGCTTTGGGCAATGTATACTGGTTTCATTTGTCACTGCTATAGGGGAGGTGCTGTCCGATTTTCGTTGGACAACCTTACTTTCGGGGCATGACAATTTCTAATGATCTTATGCAGCCATAGTAAAAAGTTGCTTCAAGACGTGGAAAGATATGCCTCACATCAACTTATGAATCTCAAATGACCTGTAACGTATTCATATTATATAACACTAAATCAAACAGTTGAATAAGTATATAAAACAAAAATAAATATATAAATAAAATAAATTAGGTACTCATATTATTTGGATTAAGCAAATCTAACCACTCTTTATATGATTGCAGACTTTCTAAAGATGCTCTAGCATGTGCTTGTTGTGACCATCTCATTGCAATTGATTCTCCAATAGGATATTATAGGTTGTGAGGAGGCCTAGTTGTTGGGAAGTGTTCGTATATCCATGCCTATATGTGAGAGAACATATTAAATTCAAGATAATTACATAACAAAATAAATATGTATATAAAATGTTTTTTACCTCCAACAAGCTTAAATATCCAAAAATTTGTTTCACTTATATTCTAGGTGCGAGTCAGATATAGATGAACTAAAGTAGCAATTCCCCATGTATATCTATATACTATACATATATCCTCTAAAAAATCAAGAGGCCTTTAAAGACCCGAGTACAAGTCTTGTCAGAAAAAAGAGTGTAACTCATAACATATAGCAAATACACCCTTGCGAAATATGTTAGAGTGTCATCATCAAAATTGTTAGCAATTTTATCATTAAAATTCTTGCATAGCCACTCATAGACGAACTCCTCGCACCCTCGAATGACTTATTAACTTCATCCAACGCCACACCAAACAATCGACTAATTTATTGATGAATGTAAGGTTTGTCATCGTTGTAGGCTGCAATTGAATCCCTCTCACCAGTAGACCAAGAAGACAATACACGTCGTCTAAAGTGATTGTCATCTCTCCAAATAACATATAAAAGGTATTGTCCTCCGGTTGCCAACATTCCACAAAAGTAACAATCAAATTTATGTTTAGCTTTTGGTATGATATCTCTTTCACTTGATCAGGATGAGAGTCCCTAGAGACTCCTCCACATTTGGACTGCTCTTGAATCCAAGTTCATTATAGTAATTGGTTGTGTGACATAGACATTTGAGCATGTTTTGTTCTTCACCAAAACAAATTTTTGACGCTATGTGCGTTTTAAACCCCACAACAATGATGGATCATGTGGACCACCTGGAAATGGTTCACTCAATATTTCATCATCTTCATTAATGTTCCCTCCAATGAGAGCTTACTCTCCTTCACCTCATTCATTCCTTGAAGGTAAATTATCTTGTGGAGGTACTTCTTCATGCACATCTTCTTGTTGTGATAATTGTGGTAGTACCTCTTCTTTTGGTACTTGTGTTGACTATACCTCTTGTCGGCATTTTTACTGCATATAAGAAATAAGTGAATTAGATATACAATCAACATGTGTTGTTGAAAGGAAATGGAACTGTTCGACCAGTCAAAATTGAACAAAACACAATGTGTTTAGAAACACACAACTGAACAAATCCGTCGGTGTTCAGATACTAAAGGCCAAACATTTTATTTTTCATTCAATAGACAGAAACTGAACACATTCAGTTACATTTTGCGGTCATTGACCAAACACATTGTGTTGCGTTCGATGGATCATGACAAGAAAATCCTAGTGCATTAGACTGATGGTAACTGAATAGGCAGCAATGTATTCGATGGACTAGGGTCGAACGACACATGACTGAAATTTGAGATTTTTATCATATTTCTACCATACATTTTGTAATTTCAACAACCGAACACCCTAAAGTCTTTTCATGTGAAAAATATCATATTCAAGTAAGTTTCTACACTCATAAATGAAAACTAAATACAAATATAATAAAAAAAAAATTTACCTATGTAATGATAATGTAGAACAAATGAAAGGTCAAACTAGCACTAACCTATATAATTTGAGTTTGCTAAAAATCGAGTTCCCCAAGTCCAATTGATGTTTATGCGCTAAGGAGATGAGAGAATGATGAAGCAGAGGAGGGAGGAAAAGTTGGAGATGCATATTTTTGACGCTATGTTTTTTTTAGAATTGTTAAAAAGGGTAAAATAGGAATATTATGAGGCGTATTTACAAAATTATGATAAAAAAATTTATTGATGGATGTATTTAGAAAATGAAATGTATTTAGTGAAAATGGGATGTGGATAGCACTCCCCAATTTTATTTTAATGCTATTATAGTAATTTTACTAAAAACATCTACAATGAGAGACGTGAATGCTCTAAAGGAGCTCCCTCCCATAGTGGGAGGGAGCTCCTCCGGTGTTATCAAGGAAGCAGTTCCGTGTTTGCAGAGCCGCTTTAATTATTAAAATGATTTTATTTTTAAATATTTTCAAAAAAAAATAATGAAGTCGTTGCACAATGGCTAATTCGTTAGCCGTTTTTTATAATAAAATTTTAAATTTTTTATTTAAAAAAATCTATAAATACATTTTCAATCTCTCATTTTTTTCATTTATCCTATCATTCTCTTCACTTTCTACTTATTTCTTCCTTTCATTCTCTATTTATATTCGAGATGGATGAAAAATTCAATATTTCTTTTATAAATCTATTGAGTTCTTCAAATGCGGAAGAAAATACATCTTATCAAAATAGTCACATTTCTCCAAATGTCCAATACCCTCATCTTTTCTTTCACACACAATACCCTTCAAATTTTTAAAATATTTCATATGCTCCACAGTATCCTCTAAATTTCTCAAATTCACAAAGTTTTAAAAAAAAATTGGATGAATCTAAGTAACGTTGCCCCAACTCCATTTGATATATATCCACTCCAAGATTGGTCAGTCATGGACAGTCAATTTTGGATACCTTCTCTACTTTAAGTATTTTCTCATGTTCAACCATCAATCATGTTTTCGAATGAATCAAGAAGGGTTGCTACTGACCCATCTATCATCGACAAAGAATCTTTAACATCATCATCTGTTCCAGCAACTCAGCGACTACCACACTCATCACAAGAAGAGTGTGAAGTTGAACTAGAGAAAGATGATTCGAAATGAAGATTTTGGTCTCTCAATGAAGACATGATCCTTGCAAAGTCATGAGCAACTAACAACACTGACGCAATCATTAGTAATGACCAGAAGGATCAAGTTTTTTAAAAGCATATAGCTGATTATTACAACAAGCACCAACCCATCGAAACTTTAACGAGAAGCTATCAATGGCTAAAATCACATTACTATAAGTTTTCGCCAATTGTAAATGAATTTTCTACAACTTATAATAATTTTTATATTCATCATCAAAATGGTTGGAATAACAAGAATGTGTTGAAGAACAAACTGAACATGTGGAAAGCAAATAATAATAACAAAGATTTCAAGTATATGCATGTGTAGCGAGTTCTCTAAGAGTATGAGAAATATGCTCCACAATCAATTGCTCATTACTCTAGCAAAAAGGCAATGACATCCGAATCAAGGTGGAACACTTTAACATCAAATCCAGATATGAGTGTTGATGTGGATGACTATGAAGTCTGCATTCATCTGATAAGACAAAAGGCAGTGAAAAAGAAGGGCAAATCCAAAATAAAATAGGACGACACAATGGAACAAAATATCGATAAAAAATAACAAAATATTAAAAAATATCAAATCCAAAAAATAACTTTGCGAGAAACTAAAATCTTTCATAAGGATTATGAAATTTTTATGATGGATATTAATGAAATGACACCGAGATAATTTTATATATGAGAAAATGATTGAAAAAAATTAAAGAAAAATATAATTAGATGTAGATTTGTTTAAATTGAATTTTATATATTATTATAATTCATGTCTTTTATAATAAATTTTATTTACCGTAATATTTATGTATTTTTTTTTATTATTAGTATTATTCCATGTTAATAATTTATAAATTTAAATTTTATAAAAATTTAATTATATATAAGATAAATATGAAGAAGATAAAAATATATATATAATGAATAAATATGGACCTCTGAAAGAAATTGTGAGAAATTTTTTAAAAATGAAGAGAAATATATATAAAATCTTTTATTTTTGACGTGGCACGAATATAATAATATAAGAGCTCTCCAAAACTATCCACACCTATGGATGCCCTAAAACACCTACAGCTAGCAACATCACTTAAAACTTAGTAGAATGTTCGCTCAAGGATCTTAGTTTTTACCTATAAACGTCCAAAGTAAAATGCTACATGACAATCAGGGATAGCAGATAAAAAGGATGCCTAATGAAATCACTATTTGTAAAACTAAAGTAGTTGAACTTCAAACACGATACAGGCGCATTATTGAAACAATGTAATGAGTCATAAGGTTCTACCACTTCGAGCAAGCTGACACATGATAAAATGAAAGTGTTACTTGCATTCCTGGATTTGGTGCTGATCAGATTGGTTCAGGTGCAACAAAAGAACAGAACGCACCAGGAACAAGGTTGCAGCCTTGTGCAGGCTGTAACCCAGACACCATTTGCACAGCTATCACTTGTGACCATATAGACACGCCCACAACAGAAACATTTTTTGGAAAAAAAAATGTATAACCATGATAAATTAGCTCAAATGCAACTGTACTTCTTTGAGCGACTTGGCATACAATGCACTGAGGCAGACCCAAACAATGAGACGCAGAACTCCGAATAGTATGAATATTCCTTCCAATATTCCCATGCATCATCATATTAAATTTCCCCAATGACCCAAACTGAGCAATTCCAGGAGTAGCATGCTATTGTACTGATGATGTTCACAAAAGAGTCCCAGCTTATATTAACAGTTAGAGAAACTTATAAAACTACGAGGCCAAGGAATAAATCTAATGGGTCGACAAAAAAAATCCACATAGCAAAAAAGGCTGGAACCTTGGAAGAAACTCCAAATTTCATATATTAAAGTTGCATCACCAATGAAACAAGGGCAGTCCATGATCCCTGCCCAAAAACCAAACAATGCATTTATTCAGTACACATGTATAATAAACCAAACAGGGTGTGTTCTAATCACAATAGATAATTGCATGCGAGACTTACCATATACCCTTATCTTCAGGCACGAAGGACTGAACTTCATACGTGAGATGCATGTTGCTGTGCAGAAGCCAGTCCCCAACAACACTAGCATCAAAGCCGCAAATATAGGAAAGAGGACATTGACCAACCAAAAGAAATGATGACTGGGTGATGCTAGATTTTCATTTGAATCCTAGTACTAGCAGGAAGTTTAAACCAAAACAAATAGCAAAGCCAAAATCTAAGAGTACTTTCATAGTCCTATCGTCCATAAGCTACATTATGCATGTTTGCCAAATAAATAATAATGAAGACCAGCATCTGCATGCAATGGTTGCAATTGTAGTATGCTGATGAAGCCAGTTAGGACCATTCAGTTAGTCTGCATCACTTCTGCATGATACTTGTCCAAATCAGCATCCAGGGCTGCAGCAGAAACTGGTTCACCACGACCTTTACCACGCCCACGACCCCGTCCTCTTCCAGGGCCACCAGCTCGTGGCAATCCTGCAAAACTCCTCACAGGTCCAATGCTGCAATACCAAAACAAGATATCAAAGAACTGGTCATGTATATTAAACAGAAAGTGACAAACATTTAGGAAAACATATGTATTAAGTTCATGTTGATTTATAAGAAGTCAATGCTGTAGTAAGCATTGTATTCATTCATTAAGGCAGCAGATTCAGAATGCCTAGAGACATGAACTAATTTCACCGTCATATTAATAATATCAATTTTTTTACTGCAGACAAAAAGAATGTAATAATTAATTTACACCCTCCTAGAGAGCTAACACTCTAGCACTAGTGCTAGTTTTATCTACATGATAAATGTGTTTGAGTTGTGATAAATAATGTGTTTGAGTTGTGATAAAAAAAGATTATCTCAAAAGGCAAACTTAGCCCAGTTAAAATGGTCCTCTAGATCCAAGACATTTCCTGATTGACTTTCAAACCTAACATATTGGCACACCTCAATGGTATACATCATTGATTACATACGAGAGGAAGAAAGAGAAAAAAGGTGATAAACTAACACATTAGAGAAAACAATCAGACCTAATAAAATGTGTGCATATGGATCATAAACAAGACAAGATAACAAATCTAAACTGAATGAAAACTCACATCTTTAAGCTAGGACAATCTAACACAGAAAATAGATACTTGCACATATGATAAAGAAGAAAAATAATAACATCCACCCATGTTAGCCAATAGAATTCATTAGAAGAAAAGTTGTACATGATTGATGATTTCATCATTGATGGTGCACAAATATAAAGTAAATGGAATCTGACAGATTAAGGTAGGGACCATAGTACATACTTGATATATGATAATGGGAAAAGATATAAAAAAAAGTTGTACATTTTCATTGAAGAAAATTGGCAGGCGAGAAAGCCTAAAATGATTGCACAAATTGATCTACAAAGCTATATCAATAAGAAACGAGTAATAAGGATAAATTTCAATAATGAACCATTAGAACTTAATATATAAATAATCACAATTAATTGGCATGCATCTCAAAAAGAAAGATAAAGCAAACCTTCTTGGAGCACCATTAGCAATTCCTATGGCACCATTGGAGAGTTGAGGTACAACAGTTGGTGTTGGAATATTTGTTCCTATAATATCTATTTTCATTGGTTTTCCATCAAGCAGCACATTGTCGTACTTCTTCACAGCTGCTAAAGCATCAAGTCGCCTTGCAAAAACTACTTCAGCTGTTCCCTTCATTTATTAAAAATTGAAATAAGACAAAATATAAACATGACAAAAGCAACCACATCTCGCTGAGTAACTACCTTAGACCTTCCACTTCTATCATAATTAATAGAATAGCGCTTGAGATCCCCAACTTCTGAAAAAAGTTCCTGGAAGAAACAAATATCATCATGAGCAAAGGCAACACAAATAAAGGTAGTTAATCTAAGAGAGAGAAAAACACAATAGTAGCCCAGGGCAAAATAACAATAGTATTCCATACACATTCCAAAAACACAATAAAAATATTTAACTACGTATGCACATTCAGTAAAAATATTTTACAACATACAAGATCCTAGATCAAATTGCAAAATTTAGAGAAGTTCCACAGACGTGATCAGCCAAAACAATAGCTATACAGAATACACAGAAACCTCTTTTAATAACCAGAATGATTAAAAAATATTACTGCACCGGACATGATTCACTTCTCAAATTCAATTAACAAACAAATCTATACAAGAACAAGACATAAGAAGAAAGCTACAATATATGATCATAAGAAGATCAGAACAAAAAAAGTGAAATGAGTTGTATGTGTACGAGTGGGTATGCTTTTATAAGCAGCTGCTAAATTTGTTAAAGAAATTTAACAAGTTTAATACATAATTTGATTCACTTTTTAGGGGAAAAACTGGTGCTTGGACCTTGCCAAAGGGATATAACAAGTATAAGATAGGATTTCACCTATAAACTAAAAATAGCTGCAAAGGCAATGTAGCTGTTATAAAATAAATTTAGAATCCTCTCTCCTTTCTTACTTGTAAAAAACCTACAATGAAGTTCGAATTACCAAATCTTGGTCCAATCACTCATAAAGAAGCATTCGTTGACACGGATTGGAGAAGGACCTAAATTGCAAAACTAGAAAAAATGTACCGGATGTATAAATCCCATAATCGAATGAACAAATACACCTCGTATTAACAGGAAGAAAGAAAGTATTCAAGAAGAGAAAGAAACCCGAAATTCATGAAGAAGAAATACACTTTTTCTGTAGAGAATCAACGTATGCAAAATTTCCAACTCAATAAAAAACAGTGATCAAACTGTTATAATAAAAATATCAAGTCGCCAGACAAAAAACCTTGATGTCCTCGTTTGAGACCCCATATTCCAGATTCGAAATATACAATTTTGTTCCGGTCTCTATGGAGGAAGCCCTCGCCGTCGGAGCAGGAAACCCGACTGCTGAGTACATGTCGTGCTGCCACGCAGATTCAGGAGCCTGGGATCGCATATCGAGTGAGAACCCGAGGACGGTTCCATGGAATATGAAGGAAACACGGATCCGGAAGCTGGAGGAAAATCTACGCGCATACCTTCCCGACCGAGTAGGGGGCGGATCGGTTGGCCGATCGGATGGGGAAGCGACGGGAAGGGCCAGCTGCGGAGCCACGGCCCCGTCCACGGCCTCCGACGTTACTCTTCTTGTTGTTTTTTATGATGTCGTCGAGGGACATGTCAAGGGCGCTCGACATCTTCGACGATCGACAGGAGATGGCTGCGGCGGCAGAGTCTTCCGGTGTGGATCTCAGAAGATGATGCGAGTTGGAGGATTGAGGCAGAGACGCAGATGTTAGGGTTTCGAGGAAAGAACCGGATCAAGAATTTAAAAGCGCGATTAATTTAATGTAGGGCAGATTCAGATTTTCGAAACGGCGGCCTTTCCCAATGGTTTCCTTCCGAAGCCGCATTTTATTTATTTATTTATTTATTTTATCAACGTATATCATTTCTTTTCTTTAAAGAAAGTGGAAATTTTATATATAATTTCAACTTTAAAAAATTTAAAATATTTTGATCTGTTAAAATTATCTTAATTGTCCATCAGCCATTTGGACTGAAATAATTTGATAAACTAAATAACATTTTAATTTAGAAAATAATATATAAAAATCGGTATATTTTAATCTTAAAAGTTGGGTAATATTTTATTTATTAACAAGTATAGAATTCGAACCTAAAAAGTCCTTACAAATAAAGCATCTTCACATCATAATCGTATTTTAAAAAATATGAGAAAAATATAATCTAAATTTTAAAAAATCCCCCCTTTTGGGGTTGTTGTTGACTTGAGTGTAGGAAAAAAAATTCCAGGCGGGAAAAAATCTTTAAATAAAGAAAAAGAAAAAAAAAAGGAAAGAAGAAGAAACAAAAGAAGAAAAATAAAAAATTCCAATAAGTTCGTGTTCACCTTGTAGAACCTCACAGAACATGTAGCTCGCACCCACAGGTTCGCTTGTGACTGCAATCGAGACTACCCGCGGCCACAAGCAAGGCCCCCCATGGCCACTGGCAGCCGCAAGCAACCTCACGGCATCGCTGGGAGAGATTCAAACGATCCTCTCGGGCGTATGATGATTAAAGTATAAGATATTACTATATTAGATTTTAGAATTAAAATTTCATTTAAATATGTTGATCCGGAGGTAAGAACAGGGATCCCCTCTGAGGGAAGTCAACGCCACGTGGAAGTCAAAGGGTCAAACAGCCGACCGGAGAAGGGAAGACCGGTCGACCGAATGGGATCTCAGCGGAATTAAAAATGACCCGACGGGGAGTCGGGTCTCCGACGCTCACGGGAACAAGGTCGCCGGGCCGATCGGATTGCCCGCTCGGCCGAAGACATAAAATAGCAACACTGCGAACAGTCCACAGAGCACACGACCAGGAATCTCCCGAGCGGTCCAGCACATACAACCGGCCGGGCGTGAAGGAACATGCCGACCGGCCGGACGCTCGGCATGGGATAAGAAGAGACAAAGGACAAGGGAACATCTTCTGACAGCGAGTATGTCCAATGATCAGGCCATACGCAGGATCTTATGGCAGAGAGCGCCGCTGTCCCATCAAAGATGTGCTCAGACTGTAGCGGTATGGTGTCAGGTAAGCTCTTCTGACAAGCCCATGCTGAGGTATGGGCTGAGGACACGTACTCGCCTCGGTATGTGTGCATGAGCCTCTCCACAGCTCTATATAAAGGGTCTCACACTTCACCGGAGGTATGCATTCTCCGATATTGATAGCCACTTCTTTGTTGCCCACTTACCTGACTTGAGCGTCGGAGGGTCGTCGCCGGGAACCCCTTCCTGGCCCGACTTCCTTGCAGGTTCGCCGGAGGTCCGTACGACCGGTCGAAGAACTACGTGAGCAATTCGGAGAGCGTCACGTGCCCAGCGTCCGTTGATTCAGTGTTCGGACAGGATCAATTTGGCGTCGTCTGTGGGAACGCTCCTGCATCCGATCGGAAGCAATGGACGAAGCTGGACGACCGCACTCGGTGATGCTCTCCACAGAGGAGCTCGACGCTATGATCGAGACAAGAGCAACTAAGCTTGTGGAACAACAAAGACAAAAGTCACAAGCCGAGCGGATTGAGCAGCAGGCAACATCAGCATCAGGGGGCCGAGCGGAAGCACCTCATGCCACGGTTCCATTTCATTGGGTCTTATTCTGCACGCCTCCTGAAGCCGCAGTAGTCAATCGTGGTCGAGGATCTTCGTCAGATGAAGTGCCAATACGAGACAACAGAAAAGGTAAGACCCCCCGAGCGGATGCCTCCCCCGAGCAGATCAACCGTCAATTCTCAGAGGTCATCCTGCGGGACCCTCTTCCAAAGCACTATGTACCCCCGGCGATCAGTGAATACAACGGAACCACCGACCCGGATGATCATTTGGGTAAGTTCGACAACACAGCTACCCTTCATCAATACACCGATGGAGTGAAGTGTCGGGTTTTCCTTACTACCCTCTCGGGATCGGCGCAACGGTGGTTTCGGAGGCTGTCGGACGGATCCATCACGAGTTTCAAGGACTTTCGCACGGCCTTCCTCCACCACTTTGCAAGCAGTCGGCGTTATCAGAAGACAAGTGTCAGCCTGTTCACCATCAAGCAAGAGCCCAGAGAGCCGCTCAGAGCTTATATCCAGCGATTCAACCAGGTGGCTATGGACATTCCAACGGCCACCTCAGAGACAATGATGAACGCATTTACGCAAGGCCTTGTGGACGGGGACTTCTTCCGTTCGCTCGTTCGGAAGCCGCCCCGAGACTACGATCATATGCTACACCGGGCCAATGAATACATCAATGTGGAGGAAGCCCAAGCGGCCCGAAGGAAGGAAACTCCAACCGAGCGGGCGCCCACTTCCGAGCGAAAGCCGCACCTTGCTCATCCGCCGCCCAAAGGACCGCGAGCCGAAGCAGCCCGCCCCAGCAACACGCAAGATCCCACGTCATTCAAGAAGTGTCTGCCGAGCGGCCCAAACCTAAAAAGAAGGTATGGACCCCAATGTTTTGCTCATTTCACCGGACAGACACGCGTAATACAAGAGACTGCCGAATCCTTCCTCTGATCGCTCACCCCCTTCCCCGGAGTGGACGCCGTCGATCGCCATCATCCGACCGGCAACAGAGACATCATGAAGCCGATCGGATGGTATCCGACCGGCGACAGAGACAGACTCCCGAGCGGCATCATACTCCGAGGCGTGAGGACAATCCCCTGAGGTCTAGGGAGCAGCCAGGTCGTCTGCTCGGGAAGAAGAAAATAGAAGTAACACTTCCCGAGGCGAAATCAACATCATTGCTGGCGGGCCGACCGGAGGCGACTCCAACAGAGCAAGGAAGGCGAGCATAAGACAGCTTCAGATCCATGCGGTCGGCTGCAGCCAAGAGCGGGCGAGCGGACCCGAAATCAGTTTCGGGCCCAGGGACTTGGAGGGAGTCGAAGTGCCACATGACGACGCTCTCCTCATCAAAGCGGTAATAGCCAACTACACTATTCACCGCGTTTTCATTGATACAGGAAGTTCGGTCAATATTATATTCAAAAAGGCCTTCGACCAACTACAAATTAATCGAACCGAGCTGCTGCCCATGACAAACCCCCTCTATGGGTTTACGGGCAATGAAGTTCTGCCGGTCGGACAGGTCCGACTGGCTATTTCCCTGGGAGAGGAGCCGCTCAAAAGGACGCGGACGGCAAACTTCGTCATGGTTGACTCTCCTTCAGCATACAACGTCATTTTGGGGCGACCGGCGCTCAGCGAGTTCCGAGCGGCCGTCTCCACCTTCCACCAGAAAATCAAGTTCCCGGTGGAAGATAAAGTGGGAGAAGTACGAGGAGACCAGCTGGCGGCTCGGCGATGCTACGTCGAGATGGTCCGACCTGAAGCTAATGTCGCCCGGAAGACGCCGCGGATCGAGGTGAACGCTATAACCGAAAAACCACCTACTTTGTGTCACGCCCCGGAGGAGTCCCTGTCCGAAGAAATTTCGGCAGCATCACCCCTGTACGGCGGACAATCTGAAGCATTACTACATCACCATATACCTCAGCCACAGGTGGCTGGAATAATAACAATAAATAAAAACAATCACCACGCAGTTTATATAGACAGCCTACCCGGCTGGACATAAATGAATAAAACATATAACATAATACAACAACCCATACGGCTGGATATAAGCACGACCAATCAGTTAATAACAACCCACTCGGCTGGAACAAAATAAACACACAACAGCGGAAGCAAATATAATAACAGCGTATGCACGGATGGTCACTCCCGCCCACCTCTCTGCACCATGACCCCTGTATGGTCGAGAGGTCGGGTCAGTGACAGACTGTACACCACTCCAGCTACCACTCACACGAGTGGCCGAGGGGACAGTTGCATAGTAGCTAACTAGCTACATCTGCGACGGGGTCCCTGCTGCTCGTACTCCAGCTACCACTCACACGAGTGGCCGAGTGCGGCACGACAGGACAAGCGGCATCAACTCCAGCTACCACTCTCTTGAGTGGCTGAGGATGCGGCATGCATGCAATGACATGATGCGAACAATACAACAGTCATCATATATATAAATAAGCAGAAACAGGTATGCTACATGAAGCCAGCATGCTCAACATCGTACATAAATAAGCAACAGTCAAAACATACAAACATGGTATCTATTATCTGCTACTGATCATGGACAACAATAAGAGACTGTATAGATATGGAACGAATTTCTCAAAGATTGCGTGGAAGTATCAAGCGCAGGAAAGTAAGAGTGGAGTCAAGGTAAACAGTCCTTATCCCAAAATAATTCATGCACTAAGGTCAAAGTACTAAAAGAAAACAAAGCAAGAAGTACCCGCCTTTACTTATCGACCGTGCTAGGCTGTCTCCACTCCGGAACACTTGGCTCGTAGCAATGTCCTGCACAAATCATATGATTACAACTAAATCCCCTCATACCTCAACTAGTCACCTAAATCCAATTCAAACAGAAAACCCTAACTGAACCAAGCCATTATACCATCTACAACACGCCATGAATAAATCCTATATAATTCATGCAAATGACCACTCATGACGAATCTTGTAACAGAACTAATCAACTAACATGGATAACAGATTAACCAAGTAAATCTCCAAATAAGCCCTCCATAAATCCACAGCTAACTCAAATGACATCACACCAATTCACTTCTCAAGATCACGGCTATTCAAGACAAAACCAAACTTCACCTACCTGACCAAGATCCGAAAACATCTTAAGGTAGCAAGAATAATTCTTGAAATTGTACAATGACTACCAAATCTGTCCCAAAATCCTTCAACAGCGGGGAGACAAAAGCCACCAATAGAATCCACAGCAACCTCAGCTACAACATCAGGTTAAACCCACACAAATTTCCTCAACAATTCGGAAGGCAAAAGCAGCAACAACTAATTCCAAAACAAAGCATGAGTAGAAGTAACAACGAAATTGGTCACATCCTATTATCTATTTCGTTCACATCCTATTATCTCAAGCTTGTTCAGCGAAGCAAAAGTGATTAATAAAACCAAAACACCATCGAACACAGCTTAACACTTCATCGATTTAGACGGAACAGACAAAGTAACAATGTCATCAATTGAAGCTTAAACTATTAGAATATGTTCGAAAAATCCAGAAACGACAGGGAGAAGCAAGAGCATCTTTAATCAAGACTTAATCCACTATCAACTTGTTCAAACCATTCGAGGCAATAGGAAGGAACCGAAAGAAACCATAGGAAGAAGCAAGGACATCAATGGAGATCGTTTATACACCTACTCCTATCCCTTATTCCCAAAACTCATACCTATAGGAGAGATTGTACCTGCTGGATCGGTTAGGGCACGACTGTGTTGAGAGGAGGTCGGCGGCTGTGGCTCGTCACAGTGTCTCTGGTGTTGGCGCGAGGAGAGGCCAAGGCTCGGGAGTAGGTGGCGGCGGCGCGTCTTGGCGAAGAGGAAAAGAGGGGATCACAAGAAGGGAATCGACCGGTGCTCGCCTGGGTGAGGCTTGGGGAGAAGAAGCTCCACGCGGTCAAGGGAGCTAGGGCACGGCTAGGGGGGGTTCGGTGGTGAAGAGATTCAGGGCTCCTTGCTTGATTTCCGGCAATCTCCGAGTGTCCTCGGCTAGGAGAGGAAAGACAATGGTCGGATCGAAGCTCAGGGGTCGGTGTCGGCCATCCGGTGGCTAGCGATCGGTGTCGGGCCGAGGCGGTCGGCGGTGACGCAAGAGAGGAATCGGCAGGGGAAGAGGAGAGGCGCGCGGGTGAGATGCTAGGCACGGCAAATTTAGGTTTTTATAATATAAACTTAGGTTTAGATAAATTAAAACCTAAGTTTATTGCTCAATCAACTGTCATATTTTGATATTCCAAACGGACCTTTTCCAAAACTTATAATTTTATCCCCTCAAAATATGTCATACGAGTTCCGATTAAATCCCGAAAAATTTCTAAAAATTTCTAAAAATCCCAATAATATTATTTATCAAATAACCTTATTATTTAAATATTATTTGGGTACTGTATTTTACACTTTGGTTTATGAAGAAAAAGAGGAAGTGCAGATTCACCCGATCCGATCGGAGGCCACCACATTCATTGCGGCCGATCTGGAGGCGAGCCAGAAAGAGAAAGTAATCAAATGCCTCCAGAGAAACTGTGATGTCTTCGTTTGGTCGACGCATGAGCTGCCCGGAATTTCGTCGAGTATAGCGCAGCATGAGCTCCACGTCCGACCGGACGCTCGGCCGGTGAAGCAACGGAAGAGGGACTTCAGCGCCGAGCAAAATATCATTATCCGAGCGGAGGTCGAGAAGCTCCTAGAGGCCGGCCACATACGCGAGGTCCAATTCCCGAGCTGGCTGGCGAACGTGGTACTTGTCTCCAAGCCGGGCAACAAGTGGAGACTTTGCATCGATTTCCGGGATCTCAACAAAGCATGTCCAAAGGATTTTTATCCGCTACCCCGGATCGATCAACTGGTGGACTCCACAGCCGGTTGTGAGTTGATATGCATGCTCGACGCCTATCAGGGTTACCATCAAGTGTCGCTCGCCCGAGAAGATCAAGAGAAGGTTAGCTTCGTTACAGCCGATGGCACGTACTGCTACAATGTGATGTCGTTCGGACTGAAGAACGCGGGAGCAACTTACCAGCGCTTGATGAACAAAGTGTTCAAGGAGCAGATCGGACGAAATTTGGAAGTATACGTGGACGATATCCTCATCAAGTCAGTCCGATCGGCCGATCTCTTTAAAGACATGGAGAAGACTTTCCGAACGCTGAGGAGATATGGAGTTAAGCTGAACCCTCAGAAGTGTATGTTCGGAGCAAAAGGCGGGTGTTTCCTGGGCTACATAGTGACCGAGCGGGGCATCGAGGCAAATCCCAGCAAGGTGAAAGCATTACAAGATATGCCGCCCCCAAGAAATCTAAGGGAAGTCCAGCGCTTGACTGGTCGGATAACAACATTGTCCAGATTCATCTCGAAGACGGTCGATCGGAGTCTCCCGTTTTTCAAAATCTTGCGCAAGGCTACCAAGTTTCATTGGGATGAAGAATGCGATCGGGCGTTCGAAGAATTGAAGGCATATCTGAACTCTCTGCCTGTGCTAGCCAAGCCAACTGTGGGTGAGTCGCTCTGTATTTACTTATCTTCAACTGAGCTTGCAGTAGGCTCGGCATTAGTAAGGGCGAGCGGAGATGAACACGTGTATTTCTTAAGCCATATTTTAAAAGACGCTGAATCTCGCTACACTAGGCTCGAGAAACTAGCCTTTGCCTTGGTCCTCGCCGCTCGGAGGCTTCGCCCCTATTTCTTGGCACATACTATCATCGTCCAGACGAATAGCCCTTTGGGAATAGTGCTGCTGAACCTAGAAGCGTCCGGACGACTCATCAAATGGACAACGGAGTTGAGCGAATTTGATATTTAGTATCTGTTGGTGCAATATCCCTCAGGTCAAGGTTGACCTGGGTAACCAAGCTGAGTCTTGGTTTGGGTTTAGATGTTTGACAATAAGATATTGATTGAAGAAGAGTCAAGTAGGTCAAAGTTGACTGGATACTTGACTGGGAAGTCCTAACTGGGATGTTAGGCAAAATGAAAGACCTAGTGAGTGAAGCTAGGCAGTATGAAAGTCCTGGTGAGTGAAGCCAGGCAGAAGAAAAGTCCTGGTGAGTGAAGCCAGGCAGAAGGAAGTCCTAGTGAGTGAAGCTAGGCAGATGGAAATCCTGGTGAGTGAAGCCAGGTGAAAGTCCTAGTGAGTGAAGCTAGGCAGATGGAAATCCTGGTGAGTGAAGCCAGGTGAAAGTCCTAGTGAGTGAATCTAGGCAGATGGAAAACCCTAGTGAGTGAAGCTAGGTGAAAGTCCTGGTGAGTGAAGCCGGGCAAGGAAAATCCAGATGGATCAAGGATGATCGGACATCGGTGTTGGGAAGGTCAAGTAGGTCAAGGATTGCTGGATACTTGGCAAGAAAAGTCCAAGTAGGTCAAAGGATTGACCGGATGCTTGGCATGAAAGAGTCCAACGGGTCATGGTTGACCAGAGGTTGGATTTGGGGACCTTGAGCTTGGTAGCAAGTCAAGAGTGGTAATAGATCATTGGATCGATTGGACCGAAGCTCAATCGATCAGTCTTGATTGGGAGATTGCTGGATAAACAGCAGCCGGATCGATCGGTCGATCGATTGGATCGATCGGAGTGTCCAGAGCCTGGATCGATCCGTGGATCGATCGAGGTCAATCGATCGATGGATCGATTGGGGCGGCTTCGCGCGATAAGCGCCGGATCGATCCGTGGATCGATCGGGCGTTCTCGATGAGCGATCCCGGATCGATCCGTGGATCGATCCAAAGCCTCCCCGATCGATTGGGAACATTCGAATCGATCGGGATCCGACCGTTGGCATCGTTTATAGCTGCAGGCGTTCGATGGCTGCGGTATCCCTTCACTGATTCACTCCAGAGCTCTCGCCAACTCCTCCACAGCGCTCACAAAGCTCAGATCGCCAGTTCTTGAAGGATCTTGGAAGCTCTCCAAGTCAAGAGGCGGATCAAAGCCAAGAAGAGAAGCTAGGGTTAGGGTTTTATACTCATTGTAAGCTTGTAAGCTTGTATTTCTTGTATCCTTTCCCTCTCTTCTTGTATTGAGTCTTGTAGGGCTTCTCCACCCTTGGTAGTTACCATAAAGGAGAGTTTTATTTAGTGGAGGGTGTGTGTGTTGGTGTGGATCCTTGGATTAGTCACCTCTTGTGAGGTGGATACCAAGTAAAACCAACCGTGTTAGCGTTGTGTGTTTGTTTCTGTATTTTCCGCTGCACATCTTTGAAGGAACAAGCAACGCCGAGCAACGAGCGAAGCGCGACGAGCTATTCACCCCCCCCTCTAGCTACTTTTGGTCCTAACAAGTGGTATCAGAGCGAGGCCGCTCTTCACCGGAATCATCGCCGGAAGGGTCAAGCATAACAAGAAAAGCTAGAGGGTGAAGAAGTTGAAGCAAATTCTTCAAGTTCAAGACTTTATCAAGCTCAACTTCAAGATGCAATTCCAAGATGGACTTGGATTTGACACAAGGGTGGCTCCACCATATTCATCTACAAGCTTCGATTCTTGGAAATCAAGAATCGAAAATTTTCTTATGATGGAGATAGAGCAATGGTTTGCTCTCATGGAAGGTTTTGAAGCTCCCACAAATTCCAAGGGCAAAGTACTCAAAAGGAGCAAGTGGAGCAAAGACCAAATCCAAAGATGTGAGGCCAATGACAAAGTGACCAAGCTTTTGGTCAATTTATTGCCAAGCAACATCTTGGAACAAATTGGAGAGTTTGAAGATGCCAAGGAGCTTTGGAGCAAATTGGCAAGAATTCATGAAGAGATCCCCTCCACTGTACATGATCATGAAGAATCCAAAGAGGGTGACTCTTTGGAGCAAGACCAAAAGGAGGATTCCGAGGTTGATAGATGCTCAACCTCCGAAGAAGAGGAAATACAAGAAGCTTCATCCTCAAGGGAATGCACCGAAGGGAACAAGGAGGGAGCATACTCCTTGTTTCACGTTCAAAATGATGAAGCCTCCACCTCTAGGATTGAGGAGGAGCAATTCTTGGTGACGCCGGATCAAGAAGAAGGAGAAGCTTCTACATCCGGGTCAAGTGAAGAAGAAGAAGATAGTGCCACCTCCGAAATTCAAGAAATATCAAATGGAGGAGCAAGTGTCATCCCTATATAAGAAGGTATAAATGTTTCAATTAAAAATAAAAATCATATAATATGTTTTGAGTGTAGGGAAAGTGGGCACTACAAGAGCAAATGCCCTAAATTGGCCAAGAAGAAGGGCCAAGTGGCACAAAAGGGCAAGGAGAAGCCCAAGGAGACCATCCCCGGAACAAAGAAGAGCAAGGAGCACATCGTGTGCTTCTCTTGCAATCTAAAGGGGCATTACCGAAGTCAATGCCCTAAGGGGAAGAAGGTGGTCAAGGCTCATGGAGGAAGCTCTAGTCAAGGGGGAGCCTCTAAGGTAAAAAGGAAGGTAACTTTCATTGAGCCTATTCCCTTACAAAATAGTAAAAAGCATGCTAGGTCAAATTTCTATCATTTTAATGCTATTTACCATGAAAATAGAAAGCATGATAGCGTTAAAGAAAAACATATAGCTTTTCATGCTAAAACTACTACACCTAAGGCTAGGATTGTAGGTAAAAATCTAGGCAAAAACTCTAAGGATTTTAGATACAAGCCTAGAAACAAAAATGCTCATGGGTCAAATACTAAGGACTTAGTGAGAGAAAATCAAGTCTTGAGGTCAAGACTTGATAAAATGGAAAAGACCCTAAAAAGGATGGAAAATATCCTATTAGGGCAAAATGAGCATAACCTAGGTTTAGGGGTATAAAAGCCATCCAATGGCTATAGAGGTTTGGGATACAAACCAAAGGCTAAGAAGGATGTGCCCTCTTACCATAGAGTTCCATATAGTTATGGAAAAAACCCTAGGTCTAGTGGTCAAGCCAAGAATACTAGGGAAGTCATCCCTAAGAGTATTTTTGCAATAAATGTGACTAAGACTTCTAAGAAGTCTAAGAAAGTCACAAACAAGGTCACAAGGGAGGTTATCTAGGGAAGTTATCCCTAGTGTGTACCAAGGCTTCCAAGAAGCCCAACAAGGTCACTAGGAAGGTATCTAGGGAAGTTATCCCTAGTGAGTACCTAGAGCATCCAAGGAGCACCAATAGGTGTTGGGTTCCTAGGAGCATCTTCTCTACCCCATAGATGGGTTAGAGAGTGTCAACTCCGATTAGAAGGGTAGTTAACCCAACTTTGAGGAAATTGACACTCAAGGAGCATTTTCAAGGTTTTTGTTAACCTTTGAAAATGAAATGGAATTATTATTTACTCCTTGAAAGAGTAAAATGTGCCAAATTGGAGAAGTATTGATTTTATTTTAAAGTGGCACAAATTTGAGAAAACATAAGAACTACCAAGTTGGGATTTTGGTATGTTCTTAGGAAATTAAAGGCAAACTAAGCCTTAATTTAAAAGTGCTACTCTTGTGGAAAAATGGAATATGCCAACATTTGAGGACATGTTTATTTTCAATTGGCATACATTAAATCAAGGAAATTAGAAATGCCAAATTTAGGCTTTGGCATTCTCTTGTAGCATTTTAGGGCAATCTAGGTTTAAGGTGTAAGTTTAGCTAAGACTTTAAGGATACTTAGATAGTTAATCTAGGTATATTTTATTCATGCTAAACCTTGCCATGATTGTTTGCCCATCATATGCCATGACATCATGTCTATTTTTGCATTCATGTTTTATTATGAAAAATCCAAAAATACCATGTCATGACATTCATACATCATGTAGTAATAGGATATTTTCTTTTGAAAATTATTTTCTTTTGATGTATGCCATAACATAATCATGCATTAAGTTTAATTCCTTGTAATTAAGGACAAATGGCATCTAACGACACTTATTGACAAGTGACATCCTAGGTGGATGTCTAACATCTCTAAAATGCCTAGATAAATATGCATGATCCCTAGATTAGGGCAAAAACCAAAATCTACATCTCACAAAGACTATAAGGTGACTTGTATGTGTTTTGTCCATATTATATACAAGTGAGATGTTAGGATGATGAACAAAACTCAAGATGTTGATTTAGTGCATTCTTTTGAGTTTTAGGTTCATCAAAACACATAGTTATGTGTTTTCCCATCATTGGGAAAGCTAATGTACAAGTCATGTGCATTATGCCCAAGGAACATGATGGGATATTGGTTTTGAAAATGTTTTTAAAATGCTTTTGGAAAACCTTGGTGAAGGCTATCTTTTGATAGTAATCACCATTGAATAGTTAGACACAAACTTGAAGAAAAACACTAAAGTTTTTGCAAGTTTTCAAGTTTGTGTCAATCTTTGAAAATATGATGTATTTTCATAGAAAACTATTTTTCAGTGATAGTAAACGCCCTAAATAATGTCTACACGAAATTTCATAATTTTTGGATTTTTGTAGAATTTTCTAGGGGTTTCTGAAGTTGACTGAAATGGAATTTCAGCAACTATCAGAGCTCCGATCGATCCATGGATCGATTGGAGTTCCTGAATCGATCCATGGATCGATTCAAACGGCAATTCCCGCGAGCAGAAGCTCGCTGGATCGATCAGCCGATCGATCCAGGTAGTCTGAATCGATCAGTGGATCGATTTAGAAAGGTTCAATCGATTGGAGCCCAACTCCAATCGATCCAAGTTGCTGATTTTGGCTGGGAAGGCTTGATTTCAGCATCTTTGAACCTCTTTGAGTCTAGGTAACCATTCCAAACCCCTTAAATACATTTGTATACATACAAAGGGTGTTTTCATGTTGAAAACAAGGATGGATTGGTTAACGAAGACTAAGTAGAAGTTTAGGTTGAGGTTGTTTCAAATTTTGAATATTTGAACCTCAAAACTTCTAAATTTGGGTTTCCTAATGTTTTAGGGATTCCAAGTCATTGTTGGTGCAATGACAGAAGTTACCACCATGTCTTTAGGGGGAGGGACTCTTTAAAGACATGAAAATTATTTTTCATGAACCTTGGAAGGTGGTTAACCTTCTGTTGTGAACTTGCTCAAGGTTGAGCATTTAAACTTGAAATGGGGAGAAATGGGGAGTGGGTATCCTCATTATTTCAAGTGGACACTCAAGTGGTAGATAATGCTCAAGGTTGGGTAGTTGTCTACATTGAGGGAGAAGTTAAGGATAAATGAAGGGTATGGGACCTTCATTATCGTGTTGATCACAACAGGTGATGTTGTGAACAACGATGAGCAACTCTTCGGGGAGAGTCTTCAACAAATGGATTTGTTGAAGTGTGCCCAGATTGGAGCATAGGTTGATGTGTGTCCAACGATGGGTTAATGTGTGCCAATAGGGGAGAATGTATGGTTAAGTTTAGGCTTTCATTACCTATGGGAAGGTCATAGGGGAGAATGAAAGGACTCATGAAAGGGAGTAAGTTAGGCTTTCATTACCTAGAGGGAGTTTGCCCTCTTGGGGAGAATGAAGAGCTTAATTTATGCTTTCATTACCTAGTGGCATGGAGAAGGAGGCTATGGGATTAGCCTAACTTACATATGGGATTGTAAGTGTTATAGTGGTATTGTCAAACATCAAAAGGGGAGATTGTTGGTGCAATATCCCTCGGGTCAAGGTTGACTGGCCAAGGTGAGTCTTGGTTTGGGTTTAGATGTTTGACAATAAGATATTGATTGAAGAAGAGTCAAGTAGGTCAAGGTTGTTTGGATACTGGGAAGTCCTAACTGGGATGTTAGGCAAAATGAAAGACCTAGTGAGTGAAGCTAGGCGGTATGAAAGTCCTGGTGAGTGAAGCAGGTAAAAGTCCCAGTGAGTGAAGCCGGGCAGAAAAGTCCTAGTGAGTGAAGCTAGGCGGATGGAAATCTGGTGAGTGAAGCCGGTGAAAGTCCTAGTGGTGAAGCTAGGCGGATGGAAATCCTGGTGAGTGAAGCCGGTGAAAGTCCTAGTGAGTGAAGCTAGGCGGATGGAAAACCCTAGTGAGTGAAGCTAGGTGAAAGTCCGGTGAGTGAAGCCGAGGCAAGGAAAATCCGGATGGATCGAGGATGATCGGACATCCGTGTTTGGGAAGTCCAAGTAGGTCGAAGGATTGCTGGATACTTGGCATGAAAGAAAAGTCAAGTAGGTCAAAGGATTGACCGGATACTTGGCAGAGAAAAGTCCAAGTGGGTCAAAGGGATTGGGACACTTGGTAAGGGAGTCCTAGCGGTCAAGGGTGACTAGATGCTAGGCATGACATACCAAAGGTCAAGGTTGGCCGGATGTTGGTTTGGGAGGTTTGGGACTTGGTTTTGGATAAAAATCAAGTGCTGGATCGATGGATATCTGTTCGATCTGATCGATCGATGGATCGATCCGGATCTGTCTGAGAGAGCCTCCGGATCGATCCGTGGATCGATCGAGAGGTCAATCGATCGATGGATCGATTGGGGGTCCTTCGCGCGATAAGCGCTGGATCGATCCGTGGATCGATCCGGTGAGTCCGATAGGCTCTGGATCGATCCGTGGATCGATCCAAAGCCTCCCCGATCGATTGGGAACATTCGAATCGATCGGGATCCGACCGTTGACATCGTTTATAGCTGCAGGCGTTCGATGGCTGCGGGATCCCTTCACTGATTCACTCCAGAGCTCTCGCCAACTTCTCCACGGCGCTCACAAAGCTCAGATCGCCAGTTCTTGAAGGATCTTGGAAGCTCTCCAAGTCAAGAGGCGGATCAAAGCCAAGAAGAGAAGCTAGGGTTAGGGTTTTGTACTCATTGTAAGCTTGTAAGCTTGTATTTCTTGTATCCTTTCCCTCTCTTCTTGTATTGAGTCTTGTAGGGCTTCTCCGCCCTTGGTAGTTACCATAAAGGAGAGTTTTATTTAGTGGAGGGTGTGTGTGTTGGTGTGGATCCTTGGATTAGTCACCTTTTGTGAGGTGGATACCAAGTAAAACCAACCGTGTTAGCGTTGTGTGTTTGTTTCTGTATTTTCCGCTGCACATCTTTGAAGGAACAAGCAACGCCAAGCAACGAGCGAAGCGCGACGAGCTATTCACCCCCCCTCTAGCTACTTTTGGTCCTAACAGTATCAACCCCGCTCGGCGATAAAGGTGCAGTCCTTGGTAGATTTTATCATCGAAGTGCAAAGGCCAGAGCCCGAAGCTATGTGGAAAATATTTGTGGACGGATCGTCCACTCGGCTCGGAAGCGGGATTGGCGTACTATTACTCTCTCCTCAAGAAGAAAAGATGCACTTATCCGTCCGGCTGGATTATAGAGCTACAAATAACGAAGCAGAGTATGAGGCTCTTATAGCCGCCTTACAGGCCGCCCGGCATGTGGGGGCCGGTCGGGTGACGCTGCATTCAGATTCTCAGCTGGCCGCTCAGCAGCTCTCTGGTACTTTTGAGATTAACAACGCTCGGCTCAAACTCTACGCTGAAGCCTTCGAAAAGCTCAAGGCCAATTTCAGAGAAGTCATTATCCAGAAGTTACCCCGAGCGGAAAACCAGGCGGCAGATGAGTTAGCCAAACTAGTAAGTTCAATAACGTCGGTCGTCATCCAGCAACCAATTGAACAAGTATCTTTGGTGGCACACGTCGATCGGATGGAGGGCCTCGAGTTTCCGAGCGATTGGAGGACAGCCATCATAGAATTTCTTCGGTCGGGGGCAACACCATCCAATCGGGAAGCAGCCCAGCAATTAAGGAGGAGAGCCGGTCGGTTCACGCTCATTGGAGACCAACTCTACAAGAAGGCTTTCTCCCGTCTGATGTTGAAATGTGTGAGCTCGGAAGACGCGGCATACATCCTCCAAGAAGTGCATCAAGGATCATGCGGAGGGCATCCGGGCGGACGATCATTGGCTAAGAAGATCCTGTTGGCCGGATACTTCTGGCCAACCTTGCAAGCAGACGCCGCTCGGACCTTCGCGACGTGCCTTTCCTGCCAGAAGTATCATAACTTCTCCCACCGACCGGCGGAGGAAATGAAAGCAGCTACCGTATCCTGTCCATTCGACCAGTGGGGAATGGATATTGTGGGTCCATTTCCTATGGCAACCGGTCAGTGAAAGTTTCTACTGGTGGCTGTCGACTATTTTTCCAAATGGGTGGAGGCCGAGCCACTGGCCAAGATCACCGAGCAGATGGTCAAGAAGTTTATTTGGCAGCATATAATTTGTCATTTTGGCATCCCTCGTCGGCTCATATCAGATAACGGACGACAGTTTACGGGAAAGCAGCTCGAAGACTGGTGCAAAAGTTATGACATTGAACAACACTTCACTTCCGTGGCGTATCCACAAAGCAACGGCCAAGCGAAAGTAACCAACAAAGAAATCCTTAGAATTCTTTGAGCCCGACTGGACTGTTGGTGCAACCTTAGGTCAAGGTTGACCTGGGTGACCCGACTCGAGTTGACCTGACTCGAGGTATATTTTGATGTTTGACAAGAATAGAGAAGTTATATTTTGATGTTTGACAAGAATAGGAACTTGGGGGATTGTGGGTGCAACCTTTGGTCAAGGTTGACCTGGTTGACCCGACTTGAGTTGACCTGATTCGGGAAAAGTCCAAGTATGGAGACTTGACACAGAAAAGTCCAAGCAGGGAGCTTGGCACGGGAAAAGTCCAAGTATGGAGACTTGGCACGGAAAAGACCAAGCAGGGAGCTTGGCACGGGAAAAGTCCAAGTATGGAAGCTTGGCATGGGAGGTCAGAGAAGGCTCGGTAGCTCGTTCTCTGGACTGGACGAAGTCGGAGAGGGCTCGGCAGCTCCTTCTCCGGACAAGGTCAGAGAGGGCTCGGTAGCTCGTTCTCTGGACCGGACGAAGTCGGAGAGGGCTCGGCAGCTCGTTCTCCGGACTAGGTCAGAGAGGGCTCGGTAGCTCGTTCTCTGGACTGGACGAAGTTGGAGAGTGCTCGGTAGCTCGTTCTCTGGACTAGGTCAGAGAGGGCTCGGTAGCTCGTTCTCTGGACCGGACGAAGTCAGAGAGGGCTCGGTAGCTCGTTCTCTGGACCGGACGAAGTCGGAGAGGGCTCGGCAGCTCATTCTCCGGACTAGGTCAGAGAGGGCTCGGTAGCTCGTTCTCTGGACCGGACGTGGAAGTCGGAGAGGGCTCGGTAGCTCGTTCTTCGGACTAGGTCAGAGAGGGCTCGGTAGCTCGTTCTCTGGACCAGGAAGACGTTAGGGTATAGAGCTGGGAAGCTCTAAAACCAACAGAGGCATTGGATCGGTCTGTTGACCGATCCAGTGATACTTTGGCTGTCTGGATTGGTCTGTCGACCGATCCAGTGATACCTTAATTATTTGATCGGTCTCGTGACCGATCAGTAACCACACAGTAGCTCTCTGTGGGTTATCTGATCGGTCTGGTGACCGATCAGTAAGAAGAGAACAATAGGGGATCAATAGGGGGATCGGTCTGTGGACCGATCCACCTATGGCCTGATCGGTCCACAGACCGATCAGGGCTCGGCAACCCCTCACTGTGAAGAGTTGGGATCGGTCTGGGGACCGATCAGACTAGGGCCTGATCGGTCCACAGACCGATCAGGGATTTCCTGGACCGATCAGACTATGGCCTGATCGGTCCAGGCCTAGCCGTTGAGACACAACGGCTAGATTTCTGTCTTCTTCTTCACAGGTTGAAGTTATATAACGAGGTGGAGGGCCTCTACAGAACGACTTGCTTCTTCTTCTTCTTCCTCCTTGCGATCTGAGCTTTGTTGAGCTCTCTACTGCTGAAGCTTCGTGTGAGCTTCCCTCGGCTGGGTCTCCTACAATAGTTGCTGCTGTGGTTGGCATCCGTGAAGTTGCTACTTCATCAACAGTCGACTAGAAGAGAGATTGTGGCGAGGTTTCTCCACCTAGAAGGAGTTTTCATTAGCCGATTTTCCGGGGTTTCATCCACCGACGGATTGATAGGATTCGTCCACCTTACGGACACGCCGAGGAGTAGGAGTATCATCTCCGAACCTCGTTATATCGTCGCGTTTGAGGAAGAAACAAGAATTTGGGGTTGGCTATTCACACTCCCCTCTCTAGCCATCCGAAGGTCCTAACAAGTGGTATCAGAGCGAGGTTGCTCTTCGTCGGATTAACACCCGGGGGAGCACGAGCTAGAGTATGGATCAACTTGGAGAAGACGTCACAATTTCACCCTTCTACGATCGCGACGACTTCACGTATTGGAAGGTAAGAATGAAGTATTTTCTTATGACTAATCTAGTAAATTGGAATTGTGTACAAGTAGGTTTTATTCCTCCGGTGGATAAAGAAGGAGAACCTCTCGAGAAGAAGAAGTGGACGAAGGAACAAATCCACCAATCCATAATCAACGACGAGGTAACGAAAATCTTTAAATTTTCATTACCTAATAATAGCTTGTGTAAGATAGGTAAATACAACAATGCCAAGGAGTTGTGGAACAACTTAGCTAAGTTCCATGAGGAGAGCTCCAATTCAAGTCATGAAGAGGAGTCAAGTGAGCCAAGTAGCTCACATCATGGAGGTATGAAATTAGAAGTTGAGGGCTACTCAACATCTAAGGAAGAAGAGGAGGAGAGTTCTTCTTCAAGACTGGAGCAAGAAGAAGAAGCCTCTACCTCCGGAAGGGATGAAGGAGAGAGCTTATATCCATCCTCAACCCTAGGTAACTCAAGCAACTTAATTTCAAGTAAATTACATATAATGTGCTTTGAGTGTAGGGAATATGGGCATTACAAAAGTAAATGTCCAAAGAGGATTAGGAAGACTCCACCGGCACCAAAAGTCAAGGAAGCCGGAGTCCCGATACGCAAGGGCAAGGAGCACGTGGTGTGCTTCCAATGCAAGCAAAGGGGACATTATAGGAGTCAATGTCCAAGGGGGAGGCAACCTCACAAGGACAAGAGACGAAGCACATCTATGGGGGGAGCTAAGGCAAACCCTAAGGTATCCTTTAAGGCACATTCTTGCAATTCTAATAAGACACATACTAGTAGTTTTATTGCAATTGTCAATAATGATAAGCATGATAACCATAGAAACCGATACATGTGCTTAGGTGCCAAACATGTTAGCCTAGATAAGGACAATGCTAGAAATGCCAACCCTAGAGTTAACTCATCTAAGGTTAAGGAAAACCTAGATAGGAATCCCAAAACAACTAGACATATGCCTAGGAATACCTCAAAGAAAAATGGAAAATTAAAGCTTGAGGTATTAAAGAAGGAAAATCAAGTCTTGAGGTCAAGACTTGACACTTTAGAAAAGACTCTTAAGAATTTGGAGAAGTCAACCCTAGGATCTAAGGGTCAAAAATCAAAGCCCAAGGACATGAGAGGTTTGGGTCACAAACCTAAGTCTCAAGTGGTCAAGCCCGCTTACCATAATATTCCATTCGATTATGGAACAAGACCTAGGGCTAAGAAGACCATCACCAAGGTCACAAGGGGAGTCACCCCTAGAGTTGATCTTGATGAGTCCCAAATGACCAAGGCCTTAAAGCCTAGGAGGGTCATTAGGAGGGTTGCTAGGGAAGTCATCCCTAGTGAATATTTAGTGAACCCAATGAGCTCAAATAGGTATTAGGTTCCTAGGAGCGTGATTCCTTCACGCTAGATGGTTTAGAGTGTGTCAACCTTAATTGGATAGGTAGTTAACCTACTCATGGCAAAAGGTGACATTTTAGGAATTTTCAAGGTATAATCAAGACTTGAAAATGAAATTAAAAATTATTCCTAAGGTGATTAGGATGTGCCAACTACATTTGAAGAGTTTCCTAGGGTTAATCTAATTGGCACATAGTGATCTAAAAATCTTTAGTATATGATTTTAGGTCTATTACACTTAGGAATATAGAATTTATGGCAAAATGATCAAAATTATCAAAAATGACAACTAAGGCTAGAATTAGGTATTTTCTATACCTTTATATGTTATTTGTCATACATTGTTTGTCATATGCCATGTCATGACATCATATTTATTATCATTTGAAATGTCATGATAATACTTAGGTTAGTTATATGTCATGCCTTATTTAAGTTTCATACTTTATGCCATGACATCATGACATTGGCACATATTTCCACTTATGATATTATTTTATGCCATGTCATCATCTCTTGCATTTATGATCAATTAATGTGATTTAAGGATAGAAACACAATTTGATATGGAGATCAAATTGTTGTTTAGAAAATGCATGAGAACTTAGCTTAAGATGACCTAAACTCATATCTCACATCAAAATTGACTTGGATGTGTTTGATACACCTTAGATGTGTGTGAGATATTAGGATTATGAGTTAGGATCAAGGTGCATAGTTCTTGTACCTAGATGAGCCTAATTCGAATTTGAGGATCATAGGGAAAACTTGTGTACAAGGCATGCACATTTAGCCCTAAGATTGTGGTCCTAAATTGAATGGTTTAAGATCATTTCAAAATTGATTTGAAAAACCTTGATGAAGCTTTTCTAGTGATAGCATTCATCATTGAGCAAGTTGATACAAAGATGGATTAACCTTGAGCTATTTCAAAGTATTTCGAACTTTGTATCAAGATTAAAAAATGGGAGTTATTTTCATAGAAAACTATTTTTCCATGATAATATATGTTATGAGGAATGTATCCTCAAAATTTTACAATTTTTGGAATTTTCTGTAATTTTTTAGGGGTTTCTGAATTTCGGGAGAAAAATCAGAAATCCTTATCAGAGAGTTGTGGACCGATCAAAGAGGATTCTGATCGGTCCAGGGAAGTCTGGATCGGTCACTGGACCGATCCAGGACAGTGTGGATCGGTCTGGTGACCGATCCAGGGGAGTCCTGATCGGTCTGGTGACCGATCAAAGCATGCCAAAATGCTGATTTTCGACTGTTGTCTGAAATTTCAGCTGTGGAAGTTGGTGTTTTAGATTTCTAAAGGGTTGAAACTCTCCAAGACATTATTGGTGCAATGGTCAAGGAGGAGTTGACCTTTAGGGGGAGTTTTACCTATTGGTCAAGGGGGAGTTGACCTTTAGGGGGAGTTTTTACTAGTCAAGACTTCTGAGGATGAGTGATATGTGATTATCACTAAGTTGATTGTTGATTTTAGTATCAAGGGGGAAATTAAGGGTTTCAATGAAAGGTATGAGACTTTCATTAGGAAGAAACTCTTGACCTTGATTCACTCCTTTTTGATGTGTGTCAAAAAGGGTGAGAATATCCAGAGAATGTTCAAGGAAGAACATTGGAGTTTGGGGAGAATGTTCAAGGAAGAACATTGGAGAACTATTGGAAAACCTAAGTTAGGTTATCGCGGGTTAACCTAACTTGATTATGGTTTTTGTCAAACATCAAAAAGGGGGAGATTGTTGGTGCAACCTTAGGTCAAGGTTGACCTGGGTGACCCGACTAGAGTTGACCTGACTCGAGGTATATTTTGAGGTTTGACAAGAATAGAGAAGTTATATTTTGATGTTTGACAAGAATAGGAACTTGGGGGATTGTGGGTGCAACCTTTGGTCAAGGTTGACCTGGTTGACCCGACTTGAGTTGACCTGATTCGGGAAAAGTCCAAGTATGGAGACTTGGCACGGAAAAGTCCAAGCAGGGAGCTTGGCACGGGAAAAGTCCAAGTATGGAAGCTTGGCAAGGGAGGTCAGAGAGGGCTCGGTGCTCGCTGGACTAGGCAGTCGGGAGAGGGCTCGGCGGCTCCTTCTCGGACTAGGTCGGAGAGGGCTCGGTGGCTCGTTCTGACGAGTTGGAGAGGCTCCATGACTCGTTCTCGACTAGGTCGAGAGCTCGTTCTGGGGACGGTTGGAGAGTGCTCGGTAGCTCGTTCTGGACTAGGCCGAGAGGGCTCGGTAGCTCGTTCTCCGGACGGTCGAGAGGGCCTCGGTGGCTCGTTCTCGGATGAAGTCGGAGAGGGCTCGGTAGCTCATTCTCGGACTAGTCCTAGTAGCTCGTTCTCTGGACCGGACGTGGAAGTCGGAGAGGGCTCGGTGGCTCGTTCTCCGAGAGGGCTCGGTAGCTCGTTCTCTGGACCGGACGTGGAAGTCGGAGAGGGCTCGGTGGCTCGTTCTCCGGACTAGGTCGAGAGGCTCGGTGGCTCGCTCTGGACCGGGAAGACATTAGGGTTTAGGTCAAGCTCTAAAACCAGACATTGGATCGGTGCATTGATCCGTTCGCCGATTCGTGATCGGACTCTGATGGCTCTGCATGGGTTATCAGTCGTGCGGTGACCGATCAAGAAAGAACAATAGGGATCGTGCGTGGACCGATCCACCGATCGTCCGCGCCGATCAGGCTCGGCAACCCCCTCGTGAAGAGTTGGGATCGGTCCGGGACCGATCAGGGATTTCCTGGACCGATCAGGCTATGGCCTGATCGGTCCAGGCCTAGCCGTTGAGACACAACGGCTAGATTTCTGTCTTCTTCTTCGCAGGTTGAAGTTATATAACGAGGTGGAGGGTCTCTACAGAATGGCTTGCTTCTTCTTCTTCTTCCTCCTTGCGATCTGAGCTTTGTTGAGCTCTCTACTGCTGAAGCTTCGTGTGAGCTTCCCTCGGCTGGGTCTCCTACAACAGTTGCTGCTGTGGTTGGCATCCGTGAAGTTGCTGCTTCATCAACAGTCGACGAGAAGAGAGATTGTGGCGAGGTTTCTCCACCTAGAAGGAGTTTTCATTAGCCGATTTTCCGGGGTTTCATCCACCAACGGATTGATAGGATTCGTCCACCTTACGGACACGCCGAGGAGTAGGAGTATCATCTCCGAATCTCGTTATATCGTCGCGTTTGAGGAAGAAACGAGAATTTGGGGTTGGCTATTCACACCCCCCCTCTCTAGCTACCGAAGGTCCTAACATGGACCACATGGGAGGAAGCTGGGTGGACGAGCTGTCAGGTGT
The DNA here is from genome assembly GCF_018446385.1 of Zingiber officinale. Classification (NCBI taxonomy): domain Eukaryota; kingdom Viridiplantae; phylum Streptophyta; class Magnoliopsida; order Zingiberales; family Zingiberaceae; genus Zingiber; species Zingiber officinale. The sequence continues at coordinate 30,228,578 of NC_055994.1, forward strand.
CTTATGGGCCATCCGCACGACCCCAAAGGAAGGAACGGGCATCACGCCTTTCCATCTGTTGTTCCGGTCGAAGTCGACGTCGAGTCCGTCCGGGTCCAGAATTACGATGATGATAACGCCGAGCAGAGGAACATGGAGCTGGATTTGATCGACGAAGAGTGAGCCAAGGCGTCCGTCCGGTTGATGGCGTACCGGCAACGGATGAAGCAAAACTACAACCGCCGTGTAATCCCCAGAGCATTCTAAGTTGGCGACCTTGTCTGGAAGAAAGTAAAGCCGGTTGGAGACGTTGGCAAGCTGGAGGCTCCTTGGGCGGGCCCCTTCAAAGTCATCTAGAAGCTCCGCTCGGGTGCTTATTATTTGGAAGATGAAGACGGACGGCGGCTAGATCGACCATGGAGCGCGAATCATCTCCAGCCGTACCGAGCTGGGTGAGAGGTGCACTGATGTAATTTTATATATGCTCTGGTCGCTTATATCCTTGTAATGCAGGAAGCAAAATGATATAAGATGACAAATATCTCCGCCGAACGGTAGTGTTAAAATTAGCCTTAAAGGCCGTCGAGCTCCGACGTTAAAAATCGAGAGTCAAGCCGGCGACTATAAGCCCTCCAAGCGGAATACCGTCGAGCTCCGACGTTAAAAATCGAGAGTCGAGCTGGCGACTATAAACCCTCCGAGCGGAAGACCGTCGAGCTCCGACGTTAAAAATCGAGAGTCGAGCCGACGACTATAAATCTTCCGAGTGGAATACTGTCGAGCTCCGACGTTAAAAATCGAGAGTCGAGCCGGCGACCATAAATCTTCCGAGCGGAAGACCGTCGAGCTCCGATGTTAAAAATCGAGAGTCGAGCCGGCGACTATAAATCTTCCGAGCGGAATACCATTGAGCTCCGACGTTAAAAATCGAGAGTCGAGCCGGCGACTATAAATCTTCCGAGCGGAATACCATCGAGCTCCGACGTTAAAAATCGAACGACGACTATAAATCTCCGTGCGGAAGACCGTCGAGCTCCGGCGTTAAAAATCGAGAGTCGAGTATAAATCTTCCGAGCGGAAGACCGTCGAGCTCCGGCGTTAAAATCGAGTCGGTCGGTGACTATAAATCTTCGGCGGAAGACCGCCGAGCTCAGGCGTTAAAATCGAGAGTCGAGCCGACTATATACCTCCTAGCGGAAGACCGTCGAGCTCAGGCGTTAAAATCGAGAGTCGAGGCGACTATAAACCCTCCGGCGGAAGACCGTCGAGCTCGGGCGTTAAAATCGGCGACTATAAATCTTCCGAGCGGAAGACCATCGAGCTTCGACATTAAAAATCGAGAGTCGAGCCGGCGACTATAAATCTTCCGAGCGGAAGACCGTTGAGCTCCGACGTTAAATATCGAGAGTCGAGCCGGCGACTATAAACCCTCCGAGCGGAAGACCGTCGAGCTCTGACGTTAAATATCGAGAGTCGAGCCGGCGACTATAAACCCTCCGAGCGGAAGACCGTCGAGCTCCGACGTTAAATATCGAGAGTCGAGCCGGCGACTATAAACCCTCCGAGCGGAAGACCGTCGAGCTCCGACGTTAAATATCTAGAGTCGAGCCGGCGACTATAAACCCTCCGAGCGGAAGGCAATAAAGAGGTTTAACTGGTGAACCGTTCCGTCGATCGGCCAAATACCCAAAAGTACTTCGTCAACATCCAGAGAACAACCTCTCGTCGAAATATGATATATTAAGCCAAGCGGCCTAGCTACGCAAAATACTTCGTAAAAATTCCTTTTGAACACAAGAAAAGTGGCAGGAAAGGCGAATAACGAGGAGAATTAAGAAAATACGAACGGTAGTTGGAAATCCGAGCGGCCAGCATGCATATTGATCAATAAGTGAAAAAGCAAGCGGAAGGATAGCATTTAAAACCATAAGGCCGAGCGCCTGAATTACAAAGAAGTGACCGTTTTTAGCCGAGCGGCTGAATTACATATAAACTTCTATTCTAGATAATCGTAAAGATCGTTCGGGATGTTGTCAAGGAGCGCCACTTGATCTGCGGCCGGGATGAGAGCCGAGTCGGGAAGAAGACCCTTGGACTTCAAATATGTTGTGGTGGCGGTCATAGCAAGGTCAAAGGCAGTGTACATCCGTTCGCAGACTTTCTCTGAAAATTTGGCCGAACGGATGTAGTTTAGCCTCAGCGCCGCGACTCGACCAGGCTCAGCCTCTTGGTATTCTTTGAGAGCCGCCCGGGAAGCTTCGGCGGCTGCCTGATGTTCTTGCAAAGCGGCTTCGAGCTTCTTCACTTCGTCCGAGCGGGCTGCCTTCTCGCCGGTCAGCTGATCCATCAGCTCCTTTACTTTCTGCTCCAAGCCCCGAGCCTCTACATTCTTCTTCTCCAAATCGGAGATAGCCGTGTTCTTCCGCTCGGTCGCCAGGCTTATCTTGCGATCCAGTGATTTATTCACGCGATCAAGTTCAACCAAATTGTGAGCCTGGTCGGCCGTCTTCTTCCGCTCGGCCTCCAACAGATCTTGGGTCTTTTTCAGCTCCTTCTGAAGATCGGCATATGAAGGGCCTTGGGAAGGAGCGCCGCCTGAACTCCGTAGCCTTTTAAGCTCCTCATCCACCATAGCGAGCCGGTTGGAGACAGCAATCTCCTCCACCCATCTCTGATAAAAGGAAAATTGTTAGTAGCTGATCGGAAAGAATGTGTAAAGGACTTGAAAGAAAATGCACTTACCTCGGTGGCCTGTTGCATGTGGCTATTGGCCAAGTTGCTGAGTGGAATCATTGCCACACGCGCCCGAGCGTCGACCCACATTTCGGTTAAGGGCCCCTTCATTGTGATTATATGCTCGGGCGCGGTGGGTCGATCGGCCTCAGGAAGCAATTCTTTGGTCGGAAGATGCAGTGAGACACGGACGGTGCGGCGCCGACCGGGCGTCGTCTGGGCGGAAGCCGGGGAAGGATCGGAGGTCGGCGCCGAAAACTGGGACAAGATGGTTGAGCGATGGACTGGACAGGGAGCAGGCGGAAGGGAGCTAATCGGAGCGGCTTCAATTGGGTCCACGGGCGCATCCAATTGGGAGGGAGTCTGATCGGACGAAATAGTCTCCATTGCTAGAGCCTTGCCTCGCGAATCCGCTGTGGCGCGTTCGGGCGGTTGGACCGCGGACGTGGCCGATCGGAGAGAGTCTCCACTCGGCACCTTTTTTGTCGAAGAGGCCGCTCTCCTGCCTGAGCGGAGCCTTCCTCCCGGGCGGAAGGCTCTTGGCTAATAGTTGCTCCCACCGCCGGTTCCGGGAGAGAAGCCTGAGCGGCCGACTCCTCATGAGTGTCGCTCTCCCCTTCATGTGAGCTGACCGGCTCAATGCCGAGTGCTTCCATCTCTTTGGCCGCCGCGGCTTCAAGCGCCGTCGCCTTCCTCTTCAAAATACCAGCTATCACCGACTCCATAACAATATTAGCTGCAAGGGAAAAAGGAGAAAATCAGTTAGCAATTAAGGCAAAGGTACGAGTAAAATTCTTACCGAAGGCGCTCGGAAGGGGTGTTCTGATCGGACTCAAGCCGAATATGTACATAACCCCTTCTGGAAGGAATTTGTTGATGTCAAACGCAAACCGGCCAGCATATTGGCGGCGTGAAGATACTCCGGTCGGGTCTTGAATCTCTTCAGCTCTGGTGAAGTTGGTGGTCCGATCTGCCACTTCGTAAGGAAGGGGGCCCGCTCGGGAAGGCGAATATAAAAATAGAATTCTTTCCAATGCTTATTGGAAGAAGGTAGTTTATTGAAGAAAACTAAACCTGGCCGAGCCTGGAACATGTAAGTGCCCGGCTCGGACTGTTTAGGGTAATAGAAATAATAGAAGACCTCCGGTCGGAGGGGAATGTTATGGATCTTGATTAAGACGACGACGCCGCATAGGGATGGATCGGAAGTCGCAGACCGGTAGTGAACTGGTCGCGGAAAACACAGAAGGCTCCGCGCGGCGGTTTGTGTGGCCGAGCGGAGGGAGTGGGTAAAATAATTTCGAGGTCAGAAGGGATGTCAAAACTATCTATCAGAAGGTCAGCGTCGCGCCGATCGAAGCGCGACTCTATGGTGGTATACCATGGGCCGAGGACTTGGTCTAGGGGTTGGGAAGAGCTAGCCATGGTCCGAGCGGACGAAATAAAAAATGGCGGAGAAAGGTAGAGGATAAAAGGAAGAAGATGACAACAAAACAGTAGCCCGAGGACGAAAACTTGGTAAAGAAATACAAAGAAAACGCCAGAACCAAAGAGAGAAAGAAGAAGAACCTTACAACGAAGAGGAGGATCGAGGGAAGAGCACCGGAGATCGCCGAAAACAGAAATGCAAGATCGTCGGAAAGCTGGAACGTGAGAAGAGGCGGTGAGCACGCGACAACAGTATTGAGGCTAAGGGAAGAAGAGAAGCTTTTATAGGATGGAGCCCGAGCGGCCTCTACCGTCGGATCCAGGTCGCGAGAATCGAAGCATGCATCGCGCCGTTCATTTCGAACCGCCTCGATCCCATCAGAACACCACGCCGTCGCCGTATAATGACGGCAGCACCGCCACGTGGCATTCAGCCACTGGAACGCATTTAATGGGTGCGTGCTCGACCTTAATGATGGAAATTGGAGGAAACTTCGAAGAGATGCTGAGGAAGGTTGGTGTTGACCGGCATTTTAGCTGCCCCTTGTTTCCGAGCGGATGGTAGTTGCAGGACGCCGCTCGGCCCAACTGATGGTCCAGTCAGTCGGACTAATCGCCTCCTTCGACTAGACTTGAAGGGGAGGCAAGTGATCCGGAGGTAAGAACAGGGACCCCCCTCTGAGGGAAGTCAACGCCAAGTGGAAGTCAAAGGGTCAAATGACCGACCGGAGAAGGGAAGACCGGTCGGCCGAATGGGGTCTCAGCGGAATTAAAAACGGCCCGACGGGGAGTCGGGTCTCCGACGCTCACGGGAACAAGGTCGCCAGGCCGATCGGATTGCCCGCTCGGCCGAAGACATAAAATAGCGACACTGCGAACAGTCCACAGAGCACACGACCGGGAATCTCCCGAGCGGTCCAGCACATACAACCGGCCGGGCGTGAAGGAACATGCCGATCGGCCAGACGCTCGGCATGGGGTAAGAAGAGACAAAGGACAAGGGAACATCTTCTGACAGCGAGTATGTCCGATGATCAGGCCATACGCAGGATCTTATGGCAGAGAGCGCCGCTGACACGTACTCGCCTCAGTATGTGTGTGTGAGCCTCTCCGCAGCTCTATATAAAGGGCCTCACACTTCACCGGAGGTACGCATTCTCCAATATTGAGAGTCACTTCTTTGTTGTCCACTTGCCTGACTTGAGTGTCGGAGGGTCGTCGCCGGGAACCCCTTCCCGGCTCAACTTCCTTGCAGGTTCGCCGGAGGTCCGTACGACCGGTCGAAGATCTATGTCAGCAATTCGGAGAACGCCACGTGCCCAGCGTCCGTTGATTCAGCGTTCGGACAGGATCATGTCTTTTTATATTTTGGTCATTATAACAATGATTAATAATCATTCATAATTTACTTCCTCCGTATTAATCTAAGGATGAGTTGACGAGGACGATGGGACAAACAAATCACCCTTTTGCCACATTGGGAGAGATTCAAAGGTATGTTTAGATAACAAGTGGATAAGATTTAGTTAGAGATTTACCACTTGAAATCAAGATGTCGAATCTCGAGATGGGAGTGTCAATTCAGATGGATGAGATAAGATTTGGATCAATTTTTTTTAAAAAAATCTCAATCCTAATCTAAATCTAAAACTTAAACCAACCAACCTGAATAAATTGAAAAATCTGATTCAAAATAATTTTTTTACTATTTTTCCTATAATTCTTACTTTTATTTCAATACTCTATCATTATTATACTAACAATTAATATACATTTTTTAACTATTTTTTTTTGAATATATATATATATATATATATATATATATATATTCAAAATAAAATTTAATTTAATTATAAAAAATCTATTAAATCCTAAATTCAAATCAATCTGAACTTCCACCCAAAAATTTTTAATCCGAATCCCGACACAAATTTTCAATCCAAAACCCTCTCATCCAAATCTAAAAATTTCCTACCTAAACTTAAATTTTTTTTTTCCAAGTCAACTCAAATCATCGGATCATATTCGTCACACCTCTAAATCCGTATCATGTATAACTCATCTTATCCACTTACCTAAATCCCTATTCATTACACCTCTAAATCCGTATCCTGAGTTCTAAATCCCTGTATCCTGTTAACTCATCTCATCCACTTACCTCCTCAATTATGATAATTTATCTTCTCCAAATATTGATCCTAAAACAGACCGACAGGAATGGACACATTGCCCCCTTTTACCACTTGTCGCTACGAGAGATTAACTGAGACACAGTCCATCAAAAAAAAGGAGGCATTAGAGTCACGTAATTACAATCTTTTTAGACACAAGAACACGATTTGAAGCTAATGGCATGAGTACCACGTACATAATAATACATAAACACTGAGGTAGAAACGGAAGATACTTTGAAGGTTTCATTTTAGCAATGCCAACCACAAGCTCACATGATATCTAGGGAACTAATCTTCCCTTGGAGTATGAACATTCCAGCAGAATCACACAAAATAATAGAACAAGTTCACAGGGTAAAAGTCGTGGGACGCCCCCACATGCTCAATTAGCACGACCTTTTATGACATCAAGCCCCATCTCAGTCGGATCAGTTGCTTGTAGCTCGACCTGGATACCGTCAAGTTCTCTCTTGAACCTCTCTTTGGAGCTTGCATAAAGCATCTTGCTTCTCACCCTCGAGGTGTCAGGAGACCTTATATGTGGGGAAGAATAGGTTGAACATCAGAGCTCAAACGACATCAAATAAAGTCAACTAGGAAGAAAATAAAAAGTTTACCAGGCAATAAAAAAGATTTTGCTCTTCTGACAGTTCTCTTCAGTGACAAAGTCAAAATCATATATTGCATATCTACATTCATTTGCAGGAAGGCTGGCAGTAAAATCATCATAGGTCAAGTTGGGTTCGCCAAGCTTCTCCACAAGGACCTCCTTCTGCTTTTCATCGATCTTATAGATTATGAAACGGTAAGTCCGCTTTGCCTTCAATTCCAAAAACTTCAACTTGCAGTCATCATTCACAGCCATTCCTGATACTGCATTGGCCTGCCGTATCACAATGCAGGAAGACAATTTAACAAATCTTGATGCATTCATCAACAAGCATATCTTACTCCTAGGTGGGGAGAAGGATCCATTTACAGGCATTGATTAAGTCCAGTACATAGAATACAAATGTGACAAAAGAACCGATGATCGCCTACATACTAGGGAGGCACCATTACCAATAGGTGTTTTAGTGTCTACCTCCCATCCAGGTTGAAAGTTTGTTTCATCAACAGAATCACTAAGGATATAAGTCCCTGTTAAATATGCCCCTATGGGTGTAGTACATTTGGTAAAGCACTCAGAGGAGCAATAAAAGGGTCAAAGTTCGAATCTCAAATGGAATGAATATTCTGGAAGTCAGCTTGAAGTGCACAAGTTGTGCTGGATTTATCTGGTTTACCGGAGAAAGCCATCTACCTCCAGAATTAGGCAAAGCTAGAACACATGGATTATCCAAAAAAAACAGAAACGAAAAGAAAAGAAAAAGGTGCAAGTATATCTTAACCAGGTTGGCAAAGCACATGCTCAATGTTATTGATTATCAATTCGGCAACTGAGAATTAGTAGCACAAACAATGTAACTTCATCAGAGCTAATAGAACAATGAATCAACTACTGATTCTATATTCTCTCGGCAAATATATGAGCTAAAACGGCAGAGGAAATTGATAGTCCCTTGATAAAATCGGTGAGTGTGAATGGACATTCTGTTAACAATTCCTGCAGAATAAAATAATCTGTCCGATCTACAACTTTAACCATAACCGGCCAGAAGCAGCATGAAGGATCCGAAACTTAAACCATTCAGTTAACTTAAGCAGCAGCTATAGAGAATGAAGAGGATGGACAGAACTCAAAGAACACATGCTATTCAGAAACAAAATCGGTAAGCAATTACCAAGGGAACCATCTATCCGACCCCAACAATCCAATCGCAACAAAAATAAACAGCATACTTCACATCCAAACCCTAGCCAAATGAAGTCAAACAGGCTAGCTGATCGCGAAATTAGATCCGAAATCAAGTAAATCAGCAACCAAGCCACAACCGGAATCAGAAGAATTGTGAAAGTACAGCAGATTGATCGATCACAAGGAGAAACGTAAACCACACGAACCCTAGCATCCAAGTGATCGGGAAAGGGATGGAGATTACCATGTTGATAACGTCGGCAACGAGGGCGATCGGAGCGGAGATATCAGCAGAACCACTAACGCCCTTAGCAAGGGGCGTCGGAGACGGAGAAAGGCAGGAGTAGATACCAGAGGAAAGGAAAGCAGCGCGTGAGGACCGAGGACGGGCGATGGCAGTGCTCATATTCTCTTCTTCATTTTCGCTTTAAAGGAAGTAACGGCCGTCACGACAGGCGCCGACTCAGGCACGGTTTGCCCAATCACGACACGGCAAGTCTCCAGCAACTGCGCCGTCAACTAACGGAGTTATTCAAATATGTTTGCTTAGTTTTCACGCTTAGACCTACGCAGCCACGCTCCTGGCCTCAAATATTATTATTTTTTATTTTTTTTTAAAAAAAGAGTAGTTTTTAAAACTATCAAAAAAAAAAAAAAAAAAATCAAAAATAGTTACTTCCTACTCTTCTTACTAACCTCCTAAATTCCCTCTCTCCATATGCTATTTTATATCCTCCAGTGGATCTAATATGATAAAATATCAAACCCAGTATGAACTTGATATAGGAAAATATTATGACCACCATGGGTTTAATATGAGATCATATTAAGCTCAATGTAAACCTGATATGGAAAAATATCAAGTCCTTTTTAATCCTGGAGAGAAGGGTTGCATTAGAAAATGACGAGAAAGGGAAAATTTAAGAGGTTGGCGAGAGGGATAGGAAGGGAATAACACTATTTTTTATGTTCTTTTTTGTAGTTTTGAAACTAGGTAGCTCATTTGGATAAATAAGAAAACGTAGTGCTCCTTTTAGTAAAAAGTCGTATTATTTTTGAAAAAAAATAGAATGAAATAAAATGATTGCTAAATATAACCCAGTCTCCCCTCTTAGCCTTTGTTGGATGGAATTGCTAAATTTCTAACGGACAGTCGGTTATAAGTTAATTTCATAATTTATCTTTTTTCATATAATTTAAAGACAACTATAAGAGACATATGAAGTGAGTGTAATCATCTTTTATTATTTTTATTACAATTGGATAGTGGTCATGTCTGAAAAGTGAAGAAGATGAAGCGTTGGCGGAGTCGCTTTGCTATTGACTGTGAGAAGATGAAGACCTTGATGGCGTGGATCAACCTATGCACACCACACAGAGAAGCAACAACAACGTTAGAGTGAGAACTGGGGAGGGGATCCTCGGCACAAACACTTCGACACTTAAGTTAAAACAGTATCCCATGTGAGAAAGGTGGAAGAAAATGAATAATAGAGTAATAACGTGGATGCGTCTCAACCTGCATGTGTGAGCGCGTGCATGTAAAAACATACATCGCCAACAGAGCCTTTTTATACTACCCCTCATAATCTCCGCAATAATAAAATGGCAGAGAATATCTAATATCAAAATATGTCGGATGATAGAGGATATACAACAACCCTCTGTAAGATCATTGCGGCCGGCTAGAAGGGGGGGTTGGATATCCTGCAAACACAAAAAGACAAACCCTTCTCGAACTCTTTAAACTAACACTTGCATATATAAAGTAAGCTGATAAATTAAAAGCATAAAAAAAAAAGCGAGGCACAAAAGGTTTACTTGGTTACAACCGATGTGGTTGTTAATCCAAGGAAGATTAAGCTCACTAAAAAACTCCTTTAGGCGGAGAAGCCTCGTACAACGTTGAAGTGCAGAAAACAGAAGCTAAACTAGAACGGAAGTGCACAAGTGTTTGGAATTACAATTTAGAGTTCTTTGAAAAGCTTCTAGACCAAGGCTATATTTATAGCCTTGGTCGGGGCACCTAGAAGGGTTCCGGGCGCCCTGGGAGGGATAAAACTTATCCCCCAACGTTCAGATCAAGATAAATCTTGATCTGGTCAACTTTATTGGTCCGGGCGCCCGAAAGGGTTCCGGGCGCCCCGGACCCCAAAAGTCAACAGAGTTGACTTTTTCATCCGGGACCTCTGCTCCGTCTCAGTCCCGCCTCGGTCCGGGTCTTCTGCTCTGGATCCGCTTACTTGGGTGATCTCTGTCATCCGGAATAAGGCTCACCCGAACCCAACTTCCGATTTTCTCGAGCAGCCTTCCGCTCCGGCTTCTCGTCCCTCGGAATTGTCGCGTGTTTCCTTCTCGTCTACCAGCGTACTCATCCGCAGTCTTCGTCCCTCGGTCGCACCCCATGCCGACCTTCTCGCTAGCTGCGTCTCTTGCTCCCCGAGCAATCTTCCGCTCCGACTTTCGTCCCTCGGAACCACGGCACGCTTCCTTCTCGTCCACCGGGGTACTCTTCCGTAACACCTCGTCCCTCGGACGCACCGCGTGTCGTCCTTCTCGCTAGCTGCGTCTTCCGCTCGAATACCTGTGCTCCTAAGCTCCTGCACACTTAGACACAAGGTTAAATACAACACAGGACCTAATTTAACTTGTTGATCATACCAAAATAACCTTGGGGTTCCAACAATCTCTCCCTTTTTGGTGTGATCAACCCAAGTTAAGCTAGGGTCAAAAATAGATATGAAATTAAACAATTTATTGCAATAACATGCAACATGATAGAAAAAGTTAAATTTCAAATATTCCAAATTTTAATTTTCAATTTTCTACCTCCCCCTAGACTTATACTTTCCCTTCTCCCCCTTTGATCACAATAAAAATGGGGTAAAAAAAAATCTAAGGGTTGACATTTTAAAAAAATTTAAAAATATATTTCAATGATTTTCAGGGAAATATTTTATGTCAAGAAATAACTTTTGAAAAAATTTCAAGTATTTGTCATCAAAAAACTTTCTAAACCGAAAAGTTTATGCAAGAAAATTTAAGAGAATTGATAACATTAAAAGAAATTTTCTATGCATTTATTTATATATTCTAATTCTTTTATCAGAAAATTTTAAATTTCCATTTTAATTTATCATAATTTCTTAACTTTGAAGCAAGAAACTTTGAGCATGTAGAAATTTGTGCAAATTGTAACATGTCATTTTCTATTGTATTTTGAATTCCTAATTTGCAAAGATATTTCGATAATATAAACTTGATAAAGTTTTTCAACAATACTTCTGATTTGCAAACTTCGTTTGACAAAATATTTTGTAATTTGTAAAAGTATTTTGACAACATAAATTTGCAACAGTCTGTGGATAATGGATTTACTACTCTGAAAAACTCTTTCAATAATATCTTTAATTTGCAAACTTTGTTCGAAAAAATATTTCGTAATTTATTCGACAGCAGATTTTCTAATCTGAAAAGCTCTTTCGATAATCTTTTTAATTTGCAAACTTTGTTCGAAAAAATGTTTCGTAATTTGCAAGATTCTTTTGTCAAATCATTTTGCGATTCTAAAAACTCTTTCAACGAGATAATTTGTACTTCGGAAAAATTTTTAGATCCGGAAAAAGTTTTCGAAAAAATACTTTGTGATTCGTAAGAATCTTTTGTCAAAACATTTGTAATTCGAAAAATTCTTTCAATGATTCAATTTTTGATTCGCAAAAATCTTCAGGTAATTTGATTAATTGAACCAGCTGTTTAGAGGTTCGAGTCCATACCTTACTTACCTCGTCGGCCGTTGGTTCTCCCCCTGTTGAATTACTCTCTTCCGAAGATTCTCCCCCTTCATTGATCTCGGGATGTACTTCGGCTGTTGGGGTTGTCTCGGTAATTTCTTCCATCTCGGATTCTGATGACGGCTCGATGTCTATTGAGGGGACGGTTTCAATCGGTTCTTCGTAGAGTTTTAAGAACTTTTCTCAAAGTTCTTTTGAGTTGTTATATTCGCCGATTATTTTGAGATCTTCATTTGGTATCACGGTTAGGAGATGAAATTTTGCCCATCCATTTGCCATCAATTCGTTATGTTGCTTTTTGTTCCAGAGACGTAGATCGAGTCTTTCTTTGTTCATGTTCTTCGGTTCTTCATAACCAGATTTTAAAATTAAAGAAATACCAAGGTCTGAGTTAAGGTATACCTCCATTTGTTTCTTCCATGAAGAAAACTCCCCCTCGAATGCTGGTGGATATTCGCTAGCTCCGGCCATCGTTTTGTTGCTTCAGACGGCGGTTAGTCCTTCTGAGGTGTCTCAGCTCTGATACCACTTGTAGGACCGTTGCGGCCGGCTAGAAGGGGGGTTGGATATCCTGCAAAAACAAAAAGACAAACCCTCCTCGAACTCTTTAAACTAACACTTGCATATATAAAGTAAGCTGATAAATTAAAAGCATAAAGAAAAAGCGAGGCACAAAAGGTTTACTTGGTTACAACCGATGTGGTTGTTAATCCAAGGAAGATTAAGCTCACTAAAAAAACTCCTTCAGGCGGAGAAGCCTCGTACAGCGTTGAAGTGCAGAAAACAGAAGCTAAACTAGAACGGAAGTGCACAAGTGTTTGGAATTACAATTTAGAGTTCTTTGAAAAGCTTCTGGACCAAAGCTATATTTATAGCCTTGATCGGGGCGCCTGGAAGGGTTCCGGGCGCCCTGGGGGGATAAAACTTATCCCCCAATATTCATATCGAGATAAATCTCGATCTGGTCAACTTTACTGGTCCGGGCGCCCGGAAGGGTTCCGGGCGCCCCGGAGGGGTCCGGGCGCCCCGGTCAGCTCCGGGGGTCCCGGACCCCGAAAGTCAACAGAGTTGACTTTTTCGTCCGGGACCTCTGCTCCGTCTCAGTCCCGCCTCGGTCCGGGTCTTCCGCTCCGGATTCGCTTACTTGGATGATCTCTACCATCCGGAATAGGGCTCGCCCGAACCCAACTTCCGGTCTTCTCGAGCAGCCTTCCGCTCCGGCTTTTCGTCCCTCAGAATTGTCGCGTGTTTCCTTCTCGTCCACCAGTGTACTTATCCGCAGTCTTCGTCCCTCGGTCGCACCCTGTGCCGACCTTCTCGCTAGCTGCGTCTCTTTCTCCCCGAGCAATCTTCCGCTCCGGCTTTCGTCCCTTGGAACCACGTCACGCTTCCTTCTCATCCACCGGGGTACTCTTCCGCAGCACCTCGTCCCTCGGACGCACCGCGTGTCGTCCTTCTCGCTAGCTACGTCTTCCGCTCGAGTACCTGTGCTCCTAAGCTCCTGCACACTTAGACATAAGGTTAAATACAACACGGGACCTAACTTAACTTGTTGATCACACCAAAACAACTTTGGGGTTCCAACACCCTCCTCTATATAGAAGAAAGTTCCATTATGTGTATATGTCAGGATAAGGGAATATTTTCTAGTGAATAACTGTTATTCTTTGACAATTGTTGTGATCCCCTGACAATGTTATCTCTTAGAAGATATTTGACCGACTCTAGGGCCGGATAGATATAGGTTGGGAGTTGCGCCTAGGAGAAGTGAGGAACTGAGTTCTAAAGATCCAACTAGCTCTAGGGTCGGACGACCATATGCTAGGAGCTTGACCCCAAAGAAGTGAAGAACTGAATCCTTGACGTCTAACCGGCTTTGTGTCGAGCGAATGTATGCTGAGAGTTTTGTCCTTACAGGGGGGAGCTAAGTCCCATAACTCCGACTGGCTTAATATTCGCCAAGGTTTATGCTGGAAGTTCTGCTCATGAGGAGTGGTGAACTAAGTTCCGTAGTCCCGACTAACTCTGTGTCCGACCAGGTTTATGTCGGGGCCTTACCCATATGAAGTAAAGAACTGCACTACTTAGCCCTAGGCGACTATTGGTCTGCTCGGATTTATGCTAGAAATTCTGCTCATGAGGAGTGGGGAGATAAGCCCCGTAGTTTCGATCGGCTCTATGTTCGACCAGGTTTATACTAGGGTCTTGCCCATATGAAGTAAAGAACTTGTAATGTCCGAAACCATTTATTTAATGAAAGATATTTATTGGAATTAATTAGAAGTTATATTTAATTACAAATTTATTAATTATATTAAGAAGATAGTAGAATACAAATACGTGTAAAATTGATAAAGACTTATAAATTTTATTATATATTATTCATCTAAACAATATAGAAGTAAAATATATAGGGGTACACAAAATTAAATAAAAGATCTAAATACGGATGATATATGTGAATATATATGAAATTATATAACCATGGATATAAGTTTCTATTTAAATTTAGTATTAAGTTTTATAAAAATAATATAAATAACTTAGCAATTATAAAATCTATAACTTATTAATTTTATATATGTGGAGATATATAAAATTATGTAACCATGGATTTAAGTTTTTATTTAGAGTTAGTATTAAGTTTTATAAAAAAAATAATATATAGGACTTAACATTTATAAAATCTATCTAACATTTAAATAAAAGTATAAGAATTTATATATCAATTTACATGCCTTACGTATATATACATAACCTATAAAATGTATATGTGGTAGATAATAACTAAGAACTATAATATTATCACATACAAATTTTATATGTATATATGAAATTTATATAATTATGGATATGGATAAAGGATAGAGACAAAAACGTAGAATGAAGTTTTATATAAAATTTATAGGAATTAGATATTGAGACCAAGTCTTAAGTCCCCTCTTGTATTTAAACCTTACCTTCAAAAGCCTCCATTTGAGTTGTTGCCGCTGACCTTAAGAAGATTTCCCTCTTCCTTTGTTTCTTCACCAGTGCTAGAGCTTCAAGGGAAGACAAGGAGTTGATAGCTAAGTACTTAAGGCATGTTCCTTAACTTGCAATGCTCTAGTTAGTTTCTATAGTCTTGTAAATTTTGGGTACCATAAATTGATGTGTGATGCTCTAGTTTAAACTCCCTTCTTAAGGTTTAAAGGTTGGTAATAATAAGGATTTCGGATTCATGAGGGGAAGTTCCCTCATTAATTTGCTAAGGATTGTTCATTATGCTTCCCTTTACAAAATGTGCATGTTCCCTACCTTAGTTATTGCTATAGCTAGGCTCTATAAATTGTGAAGTTTCAGATTTTGTAGCTTGTAATGATTGGCTTGTTTTCTTGCTAATAACATCATGTTTAGGTTCCTTTCTTATGCTCTAAATTGATTGTGAAGAGGATGGATTTCGGATGTTATAGGGTGTGTTATAAAACCTTTTGGTTAGTTCATACATCTTGGTTTAAATTATATTTTTGAAGTTTAGTCCTCATGATGTTTTACTATAAATTGCTTCATGTTTACTATTGGTTTACCCTTAGAGATTAGAGAACTTTTCATGCTCACATGGATTAGTAGGACTAGTAAGTTCGGATTCTTTAGAATTTAGTATAAATTCTATTTCTAGAATTTAAATATTGAACTACATTCTAACTCCATGTTTCTAGTTGTTTTCCCTTTAGAAGATAGAAGACCATTTGATGCTCAACTTGAATCATAAAACTTGTAAATTTCAGATATATAGGAGTAGTTTAAATTCTATTTTTTAAAAAATATATGTTGGGGGATGTTGCACTACAATTTGGACCATGCTTCTAGTTGCCTTCCATTAGAAGTTGGGAAACTTTTCTATGCTCAATTCAACTCATAAAACTAGAAAATTTCAGATTCATAGGAGTTGTTTAAATTATGTTCTAAAGGTTTAATTATCATGATGTTGCACTACAAGTTTCTTCATGTTTTACTACTTGTTTACCTTTAAAAGTTAGAGAACTTTGCATGTTCAACTTATGAAGTAGAACTTCCAAGTTTTGGATTCTTTAAGGCCTTGTTTAAATTCTGTCTTAGGGGTTTAATTATTATATTTTATTTTAGTTCCTCAAGTTCATCTATGTTTAGGAACTTTAAATGAGTTTTCAGTCTTGAGTTATGTTCTACGTACCATGATGACTATATATGCTACGTCTAGGTTTCAAACCCCTAGATTAGGTAAGTTCATATTGCTTCTTGCTTCTCATTATGATAACCTTAAATGCTCATGAAATTAATCCACTTACGATGGCACACCTATTAATATTTGCATTTCATACTTAGGCAGTGATCACATTTACATATATGTTGGTGTGCATGCCTATGTAAGGAATATGTTTAGATTTAGGTACATGTTTATGTTCATGCCTATGTAGTGATCGTGTTTATGTTTATGCTCATGCTAATGAAGTGATCCCATGTTTAGGTATATAATCTTGTTTATCTACATGTTTATACTTATGTCCATACTTATGAAGTAATCAAGTTTATGTTGGTTGCAAGTTTATGTTATGTGTGGGTTAAGTTATGAACCAAGGACCTAAGCTTGGGTAACTTACCAAATTATGTTCTGGGATGGTGGTATGATCCAGGGGCTTATGCCTAGTGAGTGCGCCAGAACCAAACAAATTATATTCTGGGATGGTGGTATAATTCAGGGACTTACACCCGGTGAGCGTGCCGAAATCAATCAAGTTATGTTCTGGGATGGTGGTATGATCCGAGTAATTACGCCCGATGAGTGCACCAGAATAATGGGGACTCCGGTCCTAAGTTCGGACCCCTACCAACCTAGCGCTAGGGTTGTTGTTTGATCAACGACTTATGTTATGGTACTGCTAAGTGCAACTAGGCCACCACAATAATATGTTTATAAGTACGCATGCAAGTATGTTCAAGTCATGTTAATGTTTATACCTACATTTATGTTTATGTTTATTTTATGCTTATGCTTATTGTCACGCCCTAGAGGAGTCCCTGTCCGAAGAAATTTCGGCAGCATCTCCCCTGTACGGTGGACAATCTGAAACTTTTTACATCTCCATATACCTCAGCCACATGCGGCTGGAATAATAACAGAAATAAAATACAACATACAGACATTCCACGTAATTTAATAAGCAATGATAAGAAAACTCAAAATCCACCCTACTCAACTACACTCATAAAACACAAATCTGACGATAAGATCAATTTACCTCTTCTGCCGTCTAAGCAGGCATGTAGTAAAAGCAAAACCAAACCAAATCCATCGACATTACAAAATCCATACCATATCCATACCATCAAACAAAAACAAATTTAGCATAGTCTATGTAAGAAAACCGAAAGACCAATAATATCCTCGAGGTCTGCAGGGACTAACAACTGGAACTCTCTCCAGACAACATCAACCTGAAAAGTAACAACAATGGAGGCGGGGTGAGTCCAACACTCAGCAGGTACAACTAATATACAAAGTAGGGAAATAACACCTAGCACTAATCATGCATACAGTCTCCTGATATAAGAAAGATAAAAATGCATCTGAAGTAAACAGGAGAGAAACTGTACTAACCAGAACCTGGGTATAAGGACAAACAGTCCGAGTGGTATAGAAATCCTGTATGCATGTCAAACATAGGTATCCAAACAATATGCAGCATATAAATGCAGCAAACACAAACACAAGCAATAAATGCATCATGCATATGATGCCAATGAACCGTCCTGGTCACCCCTGACGCCAGTCGATCATCTCACACCCAATAGTGAGGCCGAGTGGGTAGGGCTGTGACAACCGTGCACTCTGTCGTCACTACTCCTGATGAGTGACCGGGTGGACGGGATGCTGTCGGAGTACACCTATCCTCCTACCCCAAATCATAAATGGGGGAGCGCAATGCTCTCAACTCTCAGTACACGATGACGGGGAGGAATCCCTACCGGCTAACACGTTGCATCACGCTATCCATGAGTGGACCAACAGAGCCAAACAAAGTCCCTGCTGCAACACACACTGCCTGAATCGACCACTAACCCATGAGTGGTAGTGTGTGCAGATCCATGTAACTAGCGATGTGCTCAACAATAATGGAGCGGACTATCGCACAGCATGCAATCATGCAAATGGTGCATGGCACTAACCACAAAATATCTTGAGCTAAACCATGTATATATATAGAAAGTGCACCATAAGTCAATGAATCAAAACAACGGTACACAGATCAGATAAGGTATACAATCTAGGTCCTGAACATGGTGAAGCATGGTATATCACTACCCCTACAAGCATGTATAAACATGTAAAGTATACATGAGATGCAAACCAAACAATCAATCAATCATGTAACAAGTATCGGGTAGTGATTAACCGGAACAAATAAGAACATAATTAATGCAACTTGTTAAATTCACTACTATGTATATCAAATGACATAAGTCAAAAGTACCCGCCTCTGATAAGAAAAGTCCAATATGTCCAAATACGACGTAGAGATACTCGTCTCACGTCAAGATCCTGTGTCACCCATATACATATTTTTTTTATTTAACTACAATTCTTGTAAATAGCTAAATAAAATCTCTAAACCTAAGTTAGGATAAACTCCTAATCACATGACCATCATCCTGTACACAAGAATTAATCTACACTTAACTAACTTAAAATTTATCACTACACAGATGCTCACCTTAAAGTATAGCAGTCAATCTACAACTCACCACCGCAACTCAGAGATCAAGATCTCACTTCTCACCCTCCTCAACTGATACACAATCCAGAATGAGACTGCTGGACCAAGAAACAACCCACAGCAACCACTTCTCTTCAGGATTCCAGTATACTGTTCTGATCAAAGGTAATGGCAAGAGTGAAGACCCCGGATCAGATTTGGGATTCAACCATATTATTCCAACAACAACCTAAATTCAAGAAAATAATTTACTCATCTTACCTCAATTCGCAACAGGGACGTTGCTGCCGGAGAAAGGCAGCCGCTAGAAGGTGGCTGTCAGACCTAAGAACAACCCACAGCAAACCCTAATTCCTAAACCCACTGAACAGCACAACGTGGAAGCAACCTCCACTCGGGAAAGGAGAAGAAGGGTCGGCGCCAGTGCTGAGGAGGAACGGCGATGCCTCGTAAGGGTGAGGGTGTCACGGGTCGGCCGGCTAGGGCAGAAGAAACCGCGGCGATGTACTGCGGGTGTGGCACCGTCGGGGTGGAGAAGGCTCTGCCGAGAAGATGGCTAGGGCACAAGCACAGAGAAGATAGCCGACGACAAAGATCTAGGGCACGGTTTCCAGATCAGAGTGGTGGCGGCGTTACTAGGGCTCGGAATGCCGACGCTCGAAAGAAGAGAGGAAGAGGGAGGAAATGGAGAAGATCGGCTCGGGGAGAAGAAAACGAAGGAGAAGGTGGAGGAAACCGCCGTGCGGTTAGGGCTCGGAGAAATTGCGTCGGGCGCGCGGAGGGGGAGAAGTCAGCACGGTTCGACGTCGAGGGAAGGAAACAGCGGGGGAAAAAGAAAAATAAGGAAAAGAAAATAGGAAAAGAAAAATAAAAACTTTTCCTCGCTTAAATGGGTTGCCTAAACAGGCTTTCCCGGGCCCCCGTTTTATGCCCGTTAACTCATCCATACGAGCTTCGGAAAAATTCCCGAAAATTTCTAAAAATTCCAGAAAATTCTCTTATTAATTTTCACCTATTTTTGGTATTTTACATTCTCCCCCACTAATAAAAATTTGGTCCACAAATTTCGTTATCTACCATCAGTAAATACTAACAACAGGTAAAGCGTATAAATGTTGAACGGCAAATAAATCACATACCTCAAGTGAAAAGATGGGGGTATCGAGCTCGGATAGTATCCTCGAGCTCCCAAGTAGTCTCCTCATCTGAATGATGCTGCCATCCGACTTTAACCAGCCGGATAGTCTTGTTCCGCAACTGACGCTCTTTCCGGTCGAGAATCCGTACCGGAACCTCCTCATAAGTAATGTCAGACTGAACTGGAACTGGGATATCTGCCAGCACATGTGTCGGGTCATGTACGTATCTCCTCAGCATCGATACGTGGAATACATCGTGAACGCCTGACAGGGACGGTGGTAGTGCCAGTCGGTAAGCTACCGCTCCGATCCTCTCCAAGATCTCGAAAGGGCCAATGTACCGCGGAGCTAGCTTACCTCTGAGGCCGAATCTCTTCACCCCTTTCGTGGGTGAAACTCGTAGGAAAACATGGTCGCCAACAGAGAACTCTAGTGGTCTGCGTCTCCGATCAGCATAACTCTTCTGGCGGTCCTGCGCCTCTGACATCCTCCGTCTGATAGTACGGACCAACTCTGCATCCTGCTGAGCTCTATGAGGTCCCAACATCTGGGCCTCTCCAACCTCATCCCAGAGGACGGGTGTCCGACAAGGTCTACCAAACAACGCCTCAAACGGTGTCATCTGGATAGCCGAATGAAAGCTGTTGTTGTAAGCAAACTCTACCAACGGCAGATGGTCCTCCCAACTGCCTCCGAAATCCATAACACATGACCTCAGCAGATCCTCTAAAGTCTGAATAGTCCGCTCTGATTGTCCATCTGTCTGTGGATGGAAAGCTGTACTGAAACGGAGCTCTGTGCCCAAGGCCTGCTGCAGACTCTGCCAGAAACGAGACGTAAACCGTGGATCTCTATCCGAAATGATACTCAACGGAACATCATGTAGTCTGATGATCTCTCGATAATACAGATATGCCAATCGATCCAGGGGATCAGTCCTCCGAATCGCTAAAAAGTGCGCGGATTTGGTTAATCGATCAACGATTATCCAAATCGCGTCATGACCTCGTCGTGTCCTCGGCAACCCTACCACAAAGTCCATGGTAATGTGATCCCACTTCCACTCAGGAATAGGAATCCGTTGAAGTAATCCTGCAGGTCTCTGGTGCTCAGCCTTCACCTGCTGACAGACAAGACATCTAGCTACGAAATCTGCGATGTCTTTCTTCATGCCGTTCCACCAGTAGGAATGCCTCAAGTCTCGATACATACGGGTCCCGCCTGGATGGATCACAAATCGAGAGCGGTGTGCCTCCTGGAGTAGCTCCTGTAAGACCGGATGAGACTGAGGTATGCATAATCTGCCTCGGAAGTATATAATACCCTCCTCATCGCGTGTAAACTCGGTCTGCTACCCAGAAGCTATCTGACTGCTAATGAACTGCAAATGCTGATCACCAGCCTAGGATTCTCTGATCCTCGTCCTGATCGACGACTGAGCAACCATGGTAACTAGAATACCCTGCTCTATCTGTCCCTGCTCCTCAAGGTCTAACTCAGAGAAACCCTGAATCAAGTCCGTGACTGAAATTCGGTGGCAAGCCAAAGTCCCTCTGGACTTCCTGCTGAGTGCATCTGCAACCACATTAGCTTTCCCCAGGTGGTAGCTAATGGTACAATCATAGTCCTTCAGGAACTCCATCCATCTCCTTTGTCGGAGATTAAGCTCCTTCTGAGTGAAAATATATTTGAGACTCTTATGATCAGTGAGAATCTCAAATGTAATACCGTATAAATGATGACGCCAAATCTTCAAAGCATATATGATGGCGGCTAACTCCAGGTCATGAACTGGGTAGTTCTTCTCATGCTCCTTCAGCTGACGAGAAGCATAAGAGACTACTCTGCCGTGCTGCATCAGAACAACACCCAAACCCTGAAGAGAAGCGTCGGTGTAGAGTACAAATCCGTCCTCTCCAAAAGGTAAAACCAAAATTGGAGCCGACACTAATCTCCGCTTCAGCTCCTGAAAGCTGGTCTCGTAATCCTCGGACCACATGAACTTCACGCCTTTCCTGGTAAGGCGTGTCAGCGGCATAGCAATACGCGAGAAACCCTCGACAAAACGTCGATAGTATCCGGCCAATCCCAGAAAACTACAGATCTCCTGAACTGACTTCGGCTACTCCCAACTGGTGACAGCCTCGATCTTCTGAGGATCAACTGAAATACCTCTGCTAGAAACCATGTGTCCTAGAAAACCGACTGAGGATAACCAGAATGCACACTTGCTGAACTTCGCGTACAGCTAATGTCGGCTAAGAGTCTCCAATACTATACGAAGATGATGTGCATGCTTCTCCTCGGAATGCGAGTAGACCAATATGCCACAATGAAAACGATAACAAACTGGTCCAGATACTCCAGAAAGATGCGGTTCATCAAGTCCATAAACACCGCTAGAGCATTGGTAAGCCCAAATGGCATTACCAAAAACTCATAATGACCGTATCTCGTACGGAAAGCTGTCTTCTAGATATCTAAGTCTCTGACCCTCAACTGATGATATCCGGATCGCAGATCAATCTTAGAATACACTGATGTACCTCTGAGCTGATCAAACAAATCCTCAATCCGTGGTAAAGGATATTTATTTCTGACGGTCATTGCATTCAGCTGTCTGTAGTCAATACATAACCTCATAGTGTCGTCCTTTTTCTTGACAAATAATACCGGAGAACCCCATGGAGAAACACTAGGGCGAATAAATCCCCTGTCTAAAAGCTCCTAGAGTTGAACCTTCAGCTCGTTCAACTCTTTTGGTGTCATACGATAAGGAGCTTTCGATGTCGGCGCGGTTCCCATAATCAGCTCAATAGCGAACTCCACTGGCCTTCTGGGAGGCAAACCTGGCAGCTCCTCTGGAAATACATCTGGGTACTCCCGGACTACAGGAACGTCGGAGAGCTGCGAACTACTACTGTCCTCAGTACTAATAAGAGATAATAGAAAATCATGACAGCCGTGAGACAGCAGCTTCTGCGCCTGAATCACCGAAATAATCAAGATGCCGTCGTCTCTGATGCCAGTGAAACTCCACGAGCGTTGGTTCGGAGGATGAAAGGTGACCACCCTCGTTTGGCAATCAACGGTAGCATGATATACTGACAGCCAATCCATACCAAGAATGATATCAAACTCGACCATCTCCAATACTAGAAGATCTACCGTAAGTATCATGTTGCCAAAGTCTAACGGGCAACCTCTGACCTCCTGGGTGACATCTAAAGTATCACCGGACGGTAGGGAGATGGTCAATCGCTGCAGTCTAAAAGTAGGTAATCTACCAATCTCCCGCATAAAGGTACGGGATATAAAAGAGTGTGAGCTACCAGTATCAATCAATATATCAGCAGAAAATGCATAAATGGAAATCGTACCGCGGAAAATGGATCCGTCGGCTTGCTGCGCATCCTCTCTGGTAATCGCATGAACATGTCCAGTCTCTGGCGGAGGAGGAGGTGGTAGGCAGAAGCCTGCCACTGAGGCGCTGCTGGATAATGTGCCAGAGAAGACTGAGAAGGCAGCAATTGATACTGTGCCAATGGCTGGGACTGAGTCTGGTACTGGCCTAAAGGCTGAGGCTGCATCTGATACTGCCCCTGCGTCGGATAATAAGGTCCTGGAACATAACTCTGGGGTGCTATGGAAGCACTGGAGTACTCCTGTCCAAGCATGCCAAATGCTGCTGCTGCAGGTGAAGCTATCCCCTGCTGACGATGTGAAGATTGGGCTTTCTACCCTCCTCGATATGCCCCTAACTGACTAGATTGTCCCCTCTGACCTGACCCTCCGGAAGCCGTGTGTTAAGCCTTCAGCTGACAATCTCGACTCTGGTGCCCAGGCAGTTTGCAATAAAAGCAAACTGGCTGTCCCAGAGAGCAAGCTGGGGTAAGGTGATCTCTGGACCCACATCTGAAATAGTGAGTATCGCTGGAAGGTGGTTGCCTGTTCTGCTGAGAAAATCGGGAACATCCTGAAGAAGACCGCCCTGACTTCTGAGGCCTACGAGATACCCCAGAAGTACCCTGACCTGACCGACTGCAACTACTCTGCTGCTGTCCTGTCATTGGTGTCTGCTGGATCTGTTCAGATGCCTGACCCGTATGCTTCCTCTTCCTGTCCGGAAATGTTCTCTGCTGAGCTAACTCTATCATCAAAGCTCGATCCAGTGCATCTGAGTAAGATATGATCCCTAAACCGGCAAGCCTTACTTGCAGATAACCATCTAGTCCCTGTATAAACTGCATCATGCGAGATCTGTCCTCGGCAACTAACTCTGGATAAAACTTAGCCAACTGGTTGAATTCAGTATTATACTTTGTCACCGTGCGATTATTCTGACGTAGACTCATGAAATCCTGCCGGCGAGCCATCTGATATGATAGTGGGAAACAACGGCTTTCAAAAGCCTCTCTGAACTTGGTCCAAGTAATGTTCCGCTCGCCGATGATGGAACGCTGAGTAATCCACCAGGCGTTAGCCTCATCCCGTAAGTGGAAAGCAGCCAGCTCTGATTTCTCCCACTCGGAGCAAGCCATATAGAAGAAAGTCTGCTCCATAGTCTCTATCCATGACAGGGACATACTCGGATCAAGGTCTCCTCGGAAGAGTGTGAATTGAGTCTTCATCGACTCTGCTAATACTGGAATCCTAGCTCGTGCCGCGGCAATGTCAGTGAGGTGTGTCGGGACGGCTGCAGGAACTGGCGGAACCACTGGAACTGGTGCTACAAGTGGTTCCGCGGAATAAACCGGAGGAGGAACTCCCGGTGCTGCCGTATAAACTGGAGCATAAGCCGTCGGTGGTACTGCCGGGAGAACATAGGTGGTCGCGACTGGAGGTACAGTAGGTAGTGATACCGGAGGTGGAGCAGCTACTGCTACTGTAGGCACTGGAGGCATAGATGCCACTGGTGTCGGGTACACTGTAGGTCCAGGTGGCGGTGGTGCCGAGTACGTCGTAGGCTGCGCTGGAGCAGATATCGGGAACGCCAATGGTACCCCTGATGGTACCGGAACTACAGTAGGGATAGGTACACTCGGCATAACCGAGGTAGGTACCTCTATAGGAGTCGTCAGGTTCTGAGAGCCCGACGCGCCCGTAGTATGCTGAGTCTGTCCCTGACTGACAGACTCATCAACAGTAGGCATCTTTGGCATATCCAGAGATCCCGTGGTCCTCGTACGTGGTCGTCCAGCACCACGTCTCACTGCAATACGCGTAGATCTCCTCATATCTGTTAAGTTATATTACAGATATTACTACCAATATAACAAACATAAAATAACATCATACCTATTTGCTGTCTGGAGATGTTCCGTCGCTGTCCAGTCCCCAAATTGACCTCAAAATTCCGAACGAGAAAATTACCGGAAATCCATATAAATCCCAAACAAAAATCTGAAACATAACCATAACGATAATCCGGAAATGCCCAGTTTGACTCGCAAACTTGGCTCTGATACCAAATAAATTATCACGCCCCAGAGGAGTCCCTGTCCGAAGAAATTTCGGTAACATCTCCCCTGTACGGCGGACAATCTGAAACTTTCTACATCTCCATATACCTCAGCCACAAGCGGCTGGAATAATAACAGAAATAAAATACAACATACAGACATTCCACGCAATTTAATAAGCAATGATAAGAAAACTCAAAATCCACCCTGCTCAACTACACTCATAAAACACAAATCCGACGATAAGATCAATTTACCTCTTCTGCCGTCTAGGCAGGCATGTAGTAAAAGCAAAACCAAACCAAATCCATCGACATTACAAAATCCATACCATATCCATACCATCAAACAAAAATAAATTTAGCATAGTCTATGTAAGAAAACTGAAAGACCAATAATATCTTCGAGGTCTGCAGGGACTAGCAACTGGAACTCTCTCCTGACAGCATCAACCTGAAAAGTAACAATAATGGAGGCGGGGTGAGTCCAACACTTAGCAGGTACAACTGATATACAAAGTAGGGAAATAACACCTAGCGCTAATCATGCGTACAGTCTCCTGATATAAGAAAGATAAAAATACATCTGAAGTAAACAGGAGAGAAACTGTACTAACCAGAACCTGGGTATAAGGACAAACAGTCCGAGTGGTATAGAAATCCTGTATGCATGTCAAACATAGGTATCTAAACAATATGCAGCATATAAATGCAGCAAACACAAACACAAGCAATAAATGCATCATGCATATGATGCCAATGATCCGTCCTGGTCACCCCTGACGCCAGTCGATCATCTCACACCCAATAGTGAGGCCGAGTGGGTAGGGCTGTGACAACCGTGCACTCTGTCGTCACTACTCCTGATGAGTGACCGAGTGGACGGGATGCTGTCGGAGTACACCTATCCTCCTACCCTAAATCATAAATGGAGCATTTCAACTCAAAATAAGGACGATTGGGAGGTTACACGGCTAACACGTTGCATCACGCTACCCATGAGCGGACCAACGGAGCCAAACAAAGTCCCTGCTGCAACACACACTGCCTGAATCGACCACTAACCCATGAGTGGTGGTGTGTGCAGATCCATGTAACTAGCGATGTGCTCAACAATAATGGACCGGACTATCGCACAGCATGCAATCATGCAAATGGTGCATGTCACTAACCACAAAATATCCTGAGCTAAACCATGTATATATATAGAAAGTGCACCATAAGTCAATGAATCAAAACAACGGTACACAGATCAGATAAGGTATACAATCTAGGTCCTGAACATGGTGAAGCATGGTATATCACTACCCCTATAAGCATGTATAAACAGGTAAAGTATACATGAGATGTAAATCAAACAATCAATCAATCATGTAACAAGTGTCGGGTAGTGATTAACTGGAACAAATAAGAACATAATTAATGCAACTTGTTAAATTCACTACTATGTATATCAAATGACATAAGTCAAAAGTACCCGCCTCTGATAAGAAAAGTCCAATCTGTCCAAATACGACGTAGAGATACTCGTCTCGCGTCAAGATCCTGTGTCACCCATATACATATTTTTTTTATTTAACTATAATTCTTGTAAATAGCTAAATAAAATCTCTAAACCTAAGTTAGGATAAGCTCTTAATCACATGACCATCATCCTGTACACAAGAATTAATCTACACTTAACTAACTTAAAATTTATCACTGCACAGATGCTCACCTTAAAGTATAGCAGTCAATCTGCAACTCACCACCGCAACTCAGAGATCAAGATCTCACTTCTCACCCTCCTCAACTGATACATAGTCCAGAATGTGACTGCTGGACCAAGAAACAACCCACAGCAACCACTTCTCTTCAGGATTCCAGTATACTGTTCTGATCAAAGGTAATGGCAAGAGTGAAGACCCCAGATCAGATTTGGGATTCAACCATATTATTCCAACAACAACCTAAATTCAAGAAAATAATTTACTCATCTTACCTCAATTTGCAACAGGGACGTTGCTGCCGGAGAAAGGCAGCCGCTGGAAGGTGGCTGTCGGACCCCAAGAACAACCCACAGCAAACCCTAATTCCTAAACCCAATGAACAGCACAACGTGGAGGCAACCTCCACTCGGGAAAGGAGAAGAAGGGTCGGCGCCAGTGCTGAGGAGGAACGGCGATGCCTCGTAAGGGTGAGGGTGTCACGGGTCGGCCGGCTAGGGCAGAAGAAACCGTGGCGATGTACTGCGGGTGTGGCACCGTCGAGGTGGAGAAGGCTCTGTCGAGAAGATGGCTAGGGCACAAGCACAGAGAAGACAGCCGACGACAAAGATCTAGGGCACGGTTTCCAGATCAGAGTGGTGGCGGCATTACTAGGGCTCGGAATGCCGACACTCGAAAGAAGAGAGGAAGAGGGAGGAAATGGAGAAGATTGGCTCGGGGAGAAGAAAATGAAGGAGAAGGTGGAGGAAACCGCTGTGCGGTTAGGGCTCGGAGAAATTGCGTCGGGCGCTGAGGGGGAGAAGTCAGCACGGTTCGGCGTCGAGGGAAGGAAACAGCGGGGGAAAAAGAAAAATAAGGAAAAGAAAATAGGAAATGAAAAATAAAAACTTTTCCTCGCTTAAATGGGTAGCCTAAACAGGCTTTCCCGGGCCCTCATTTTATCCCCGTTAATTCGTCCATACGAGCTTCGAAAAAATTCTCGAAAAATTTCTAAAAATTCTGGAAAATTCCCTTATTAATATTTGCCTATTTTCGGTATTTTACGCTTATGCCTATGGACATGCCCATGATCAAGTCTATCATTATGGCTAGTTCATTTACTATGCTTACATTTATGTTCTCTGTCGCTGCCTATGCTTACATTCATAGTATGAAATAGGAAGGCCTCAAGTTACCTAGAATGTGTTTCCCCTTAGCACACTAGATTATAAGCACTAACTATTGCATAACACGATTTTGAATATGCTAAGTCTATCGATTCACAGACTTTAACCTTTTTTTAGACTATGGAACAAATAAGACCAAAGGCATTGACCAGTGAGCCAGCTGGAACAATGGCAGTACAACTCGATGACCTTCTAGTTTAATTTCCGTATTTAGCTATATTTTTTTGAATAATCTATGTAATTTTATTTGAACTAAGAAATCGATATGGAAGTATAAGCAAATGGCATCCGTAGTGAATTGTTTTAAATAAATGAGTGTGTTACATAACTACACCCCTTAGCCCTGACCGGGTATTAGTCCCCCCCCCCCCTGAGTTTATACTGGGTCCTTGTCCATATAAAGTAAGGAATTGCACCCCTTAGCCCCGACTGACTATTGGTTCGCCCTGGTTTATGTTGGGGTCTTATCTATATGAAGAATGTTGAGTGGGGTACTAAGTCTATTAGATCCAACTAGCTCTGTGGCCTACTGAGCTTGTTAGGAGCCCTACCTATAAGAAGTGGCTCACGAGAGGTGGTTTGTTCAGGTACGTACACCCTGACTTTGTCCACCACCCCCTATGACTTTGACCGTCACATTGCCTTGACTTTGACTGCCACATCATCTTGATTATCGACCCCTTATTACCTTCGGGGCTACTCACAACATACCGTATTACAAACCTCCTTTTCAAGTCTAGTCGAAGGAGGCTCATGGCTGACTGCCTAGACTCGAGTTTATTTGCAATTCAATCATTCACCCAGCTGGTTTCCCAACGTTGCCATCAATGTTATCTTCCTCGAAAAAAGGCATGTTAGGTATTTTAAAAGGCAAGGTATGACGTCAGCGCTATGGGTGAGAATGTATTGATGAAATGATTTGGTTGTTTTATCCATCATAAATGTTATTTTATGGGCAAGCACCACGTGCCCCCCAATTCTCCTTTTTACGATGTGACAGCTGAAGCACAACTTTTCATATGAGGCAATGACGATTCACCTCCTCTGATCTAATGATTGTAATCAATTAGGTTGTTTCGATCAGATGGCTGGGCTTCAAAGGTATCTACATGTTCTGGTTTAAAAACCCTAAAGGCTTCAGAGAGTCACCCATTCATGCCCTATCTTCTTCGTTCTTCTTCTCTGGTGACTATTATTGACCACTTTTCCTTTCCCCTATTCTTCCTAGTAAGTGCTTCATCTGACCTCTTCTGTCTTCTTTTCTCGTTAATCCATGGTCCAATAGTCCTTTGCCTCTAGTATATATTCACCCAGTCCGATTTTGATAACTCTGATAGTGAAATGGTCTAATTATCTTTGGAAATCCCTAAAAACCTTGGTATTCTTATTCCTAATCCATAAGATCACCCCCATCATCCTTCCTCGGGCTACCTCACTTTCTTCAAAGATTAGCTTTAGGCTAGTTTGTGCTTCCCCATCCCCTCTTTCCTGTTCGATATCAGCCAATACTTCCGCATTCCGCTCCCGCAACTTGCTCCCAATGCCTTCTGCTCGATGTGCGGGTTGTCATGTTAGTGCAGGAAGCACCAGACAATCAAACCTGTGTTTTGATA
Source organism: Zingiber officinale (assembly GCF_018446385.1). Lineage (NCBI taxonomy): Eukaryota > Viridiplantae > Streptophyta > Magnoliopsida > Zingiberales > Zingiberaceae > Zingiber > Zingiber officinale. Next base: position 30,258,303 of record NC_055994.1, read on the forward strand.
ATGACAAAAGATTCAAAAGTTAAGATGTCTTGTTATCTAATAAGGTTGATTGAGCTTGCAGGAAAGTCCTAAGTTGTCCTAGGTAAAAGTCCTAGTAGATTCTAGGCAGGTGGAAAACCCTAGGGGGTGGTAACCCTAGGTGATGAAAAGTTCTAGCTGCGGTTAGGTAGGTGAAAACCCTAGGGGGCGATAACCCTAGGTCCTATGGGGTGGTAACCCTATATGGAAAGTCTGGCAGGCCGAGCGCTTCGGGCAAAATCCTAGAGTTGGGGACTCTAGGTTGAAATCCTGGTGGTCGCGGACTGGGTGGAAGTCTGGACGGGTCATGGAGCAGATATCCAGCATGAAGATCGGAAGTCTCGGGCGCTGAGCAAAAGTCCAGTCAGTCTGGAGGACCGGTCTGGCAACAGGTAACTTCTCCTAAGAGGAGTAGGTGAGGATGTTTTCCCTTGTGAGGGAACAGTAGACGTCGGTTTGACCTAAAGTTTCTGGAGGAAATCCGAAGTCAGAATCAGACAGTCCAAAGACTGTCAAAAGTTGTCTTACTTAATTAATTGTTATTTTCCTAACTCTATTTTGCAGGAGACTAACACTTTGTTGCAGGGTTAGATTCGACCTTTATAGGTCGACTGAACGTCTGGATCGGTCGACCGAACCCCAGTACAGTAGGATCAAGTTTTCAGAGATCAGACCGAGTTTGACCTCGGGATCGATCGATCGAACCTCGGGATCGATCAACCGAACCAAGGATAAGAGGTGACGTGGTCGAGCCGAGTTGATCAGACCAGATGAGCTGGGGATCGGTCGACCGAACAGCGGGATAGGTCGACCGAACGAAGAAACTCTATATGAGCAGTAGAACCGGGATTGGAAGGCTGACCGATTCAGGTGGGATCGGTCGACCGAACTTGGGGATCGGTCGACTGATCCGAATCAAGTCAAGACTTGATCCCGAGATCAGGGGATTTGGATCAAGTTTGAGGAGGCTATAAAATGGGGTCTCGGCTAACACTTCAAGGAAATCGAAATTTAGACTACTTGCGCTCCTGTGTGCTGCGACGAAATGCTTCAACAACGGCCAACTGCTACGCCAATAATTAACATTCCTATCAACATCTTTGTATTGTCGGTAACTTAGTTTTAATATTGCAATTGTAATTGATCTTGTAAAGATTTCTCAAGCTTATAGTGATTGCCCATCAAAAGCACTCTCACGTGCGGGCCTTAGAGTAGGAGTCGCCACAGGCTCTGAACCATATAAAAGAAATCTTGTTAGCGTTGCTTGTCTTTTCATTCTTTATTCCACTGCGTATTCTGTGTGTTTTGCGAAACGAACGAATTAGCCATGAGTGCTATTCACCCTCTAGCGCGTCATCAATCCTACAATTGGTATCAAAGCAAGGTCTCTTTGAATTGGTGAAACCACCAATCAAGTAGAGGGAGTTCTTTTTTTTAAAAAAAATCAAAATTATATACAGTTTTTGCCTAAAAAAGATTCTACGCCTTTCATTTTTCCTCTCCAAAATTATTTTGAAAAACTCAGTCTCATCTTTTCACCATTAGTTAATATTAGCAAAATATCGAAGTTACCAAAATCTATAATAATACTTTTTTATTAATATTTTATTTTTTTTCTTGAAATTAGTGAATCGTTATTTTTATTTTTCTCCCACACTACTAATCCAAGACCAAGGAACATTTGTTATTATTTTTTTTATGAGCTTCTTGCTTAATGGACCACCAAGAAGGCTACAGTATAGCCCACCCACCTCTTTTCTCCGGCGAGGATTTTGGCTACTGAAAGGGCCGAATGGAGTACTACCTCAAGACGCAAGTTGAGATATGGATAACCATCCAAACTGGCCTCGAACTCCCACTCGACGGCGTTGGAAAGCCAGTGTCATGCCAAAACTGGGACACAACCTTGATGAAGAAGATCGAGGCCAATGCCAAAGCGACATGTACTCTCCAATGTGGCCTAACGAAAGAAGAGTTGAACCGGGTTGGTCTCTTCAACAGTGCAAAGGAGTTATGAGAAAAATTAATCGAGCTACACGAAGTGACCTCTGATACTAAGGTAAGTAAAAGGGATTTAATTTTAAATAAATTGTATAACATAAAAAATGCAGGATGGTGAATCTGCAAGTCAACTACACTCACGTATCCAAGACCTTCTCAACAGCCTCCACGCAATCGGTCAAAAGGTGGAGAACCGTGACGTTATAAGGTTAACACTAGATGCTTTTCCGAGGAATCCATTGTGGGCATCAATGGTAGATGCTTACAAGGTATCCAAGGATCTCTCGATAATTAGATTAGACGAATTATCTTCAGAATTTGGGTTACACGAGCAGACTAATGCATTGCCAGGTGAGAAAGCTATTGCTTTGATTACAGGTGCAAGCAGAACGAGAGAACCAAAAATCAAGCACTGAACCGAACCTAAATCCGAAGATGAATCGGATCTCGAAGACAAAATCACCACCGAACTAGTCAAATTAGTTCAGAAAGCACTAAAGAAGAAGAAGGTAACTCAATCGAACACGAAGGCCAAGTCCGGAGTTACCTGCTACGACTACAACAAGAAGGGTCACTACAAACCTAACTATCTAAACTAGAAGCACAGAAGAAGGAAGGCCTTCAAGGCAACATGTTTTGAGTCATCAGAAGAGTTCGACGAAGAAGAACGCAAGCCAACAAGCTTCCTCGCTCTATCGGTACAAGCGTACGCTGCTGAAACTGAGTCCAAGTCTGAAACCGAGAGCGAATAGGAAATCGAGCCTGAGAGAAGCCATGGATCCAAATCTGTTTCCGAAGGGCCAAACAACATCGTAAGTTCCCTAATTTCAGGTACTCAGATAGATGACTTATAAAATCTAGTTTCATATTTATTAAGAAAGTTGGCCAAATCCAACGTTCGGATCAAGTCACTCCAAAAGGAGGTAACAACTCTTAAGGAAGTGACAAACTCGAGCTCTTTGACTAAGCAAGTTCAGGAAGAGAAATCCAATTTAAAAACTCAAGTCAAAGAACTCAAAGACTCATTGGAATGGTTCACTTTGGGTTCCAAGAATTTGAATATGATTCTTAGAAAACAAAGAGTAGTATACAATTGTAACGACCCGCCTTCCACTAACTAAGCTGTAAGGTCGGACCATCACATTATGTTGTGCTAAACTATTCCCTGACCATCATTAAATCTAGGTGCGGAAGTTGTACTAAATAAAATTTTGCTAAACTATTGTCATTTCTTTATTCCATATGTGCTAAGGGGTGTAATCTAAAGTATACCTAGCATATACTACATCCCCTATGGTCAAGGAACTGAATTAAACATTTTCCAACCGTTATCAGACCTCCCAATCGATCCACCGATTGATTGGAATGGTCGAATCAATCCGGTGATCGATCCAGCATGTTACTGTATGCGGAACTTGGGTTGGATCGATCCAGTGATCGATTCAGCACGCTACTGTGCTCGGGCAATATTCTGGATCGATCGGCTGATCGATCCAGGCTAACCAATCAATCCAGTGATCGATTCTGGAGCTCTCTGTTCGCGATGAAACTAGGCTGGATCGATCGGCTGATCAATCCAGACGCAGTCTATTCGCGGAACAAGCTGCCAATCGATCCATTGATCAATTGAGGACCCCCAATCGATCCACCGATCAATTGGGGTTTCTGATTTTGCAGCTAAGCTCTGATTTCAGCACTTGTTCGTGCCAAAATTACTTTTATCAATTCTAAACTACATGCAAAACATTCTAACATCACACAAATAGTGTTCTAAGCATGATAGGGTGCATGATTAACTAATTCATAGCAATTAACATACTAAGGTGCAAAATAATAAAATGCAAAAAGGTTTTTGTGCTTAAAACAAGCTTGCCGAAATTCCCTAAGATCTTTATTCCAAGTTCCATCCACACACATCTTCATCACATTGCCCTCCAGCCTCCGCTAGTCCATCTTTCCTTTACCTTTATCTGCAGTATAAGGAAAAAGTATCTGTAAGTTTTCGCTTAGTAAGAAACCATCTACCTCACAAGACATGCAATCGATGCAATATGCTTTTCAAACATGCTATTTGAATATGTACTGATTAAACTAAAACATGGCAAGCTATCATACAATACATGGAAACCAAAAGCTAGTCATGGCATACTATCATCTAAAGCATGTGCAACAAAAGCTGAACATAGAGCTATCATACATAATCATAAGAGTGAGCTGATCTGAAGCATAAACTGAGCTAATTCTAGCAAATGCTAAAGCTATACTGATTTCACCTAACTATTTTGTGAGAGTTTAAAACTATATATATAATAGATGAAAATACTAATTATGCTGCTGTTTGGGCCCGACAACTGTACGTGCTATGCGCGCATCCCTAACTAGACCCGGGTTTGCAAATCCCGAATTTAGTAGGGCTACTAGGTTATCTGAACCTAGGGACGACTGTGGGAGCCCAACCCAATGAATATCTAATCCAGTACAGTGCCACTGAAAAAGTAAAATACTGAACATAAGCTAATAAATTCTTGTCTTGCTTTTACTAGGTTGTCTAAACCCAGAACTAGGTTATCTAAACCTAGAGGCGACTGTGCATCTAGTCCTGTAAAAGCTGTAGCAAGACTATATGAGCTGTGAAATGCTTCTATTGCATTTAACTAAGCTATTAAAATGCCTAAGTTACATTTTAACTGTGCTAGTAATTTAATCGAACACTTGGTATGCGCTAATTCGCATCCTTTGTTCCGAAAAGCTATATACTACTAACTAAAACATGGAATTCACACGGAAGCTACTTATACTGCAGGTGAGGGGTTTCTTACCTCCTGTTCAGATTTTCTTACGATTCTAATCGCTAGATTTCCGGAGGAGACAATCTACTTGACGATCTTCTCACGTCTATACGTTCTTCTCGCGAAGAGGAGCATCCTCGTATCCTTTGTGTTGCCGGGAGGTGCTCCTAGAACCCTTGGCTTGGTGCGCCGAGAGAAGGAGAGGAGAAGGGAGAGGGGTCGGCGGAAACTAGGGTGAGGAGGAGAAAAGCTACGTTAAAAGAAATAACTCTTCACTTAATTCCTCCCTATTTATATTAAGTGATAGATTCACCCAACTCAAATATAAATCTAATTGATTCTCTTTTCTTTCAGCACGACCCTACTGGGTTCACTTGGTTACTAAGGTTCACCATAAGTCATAGGACCCATAGGTCTCGGGTTCAATTCCCGCGTAAGCTATTTTCGTTTCCTATTTATTTTTACTACTTCCGCTATTCTAAAAATTTCATAAAAATATTCTAAAATTCCAGAAAAATACTAGGATATTTCTAATAATTATTTTGAGAATTTTCGGGCGTTACAATCCCCCATTCCTTATAAAAAGTTCATCCTCGAACTTAGAATAACTCTGGGTACTTCTGTCTCATGCTGACTTCTGTCTCCCAAGTTGCCTCTTCGGCTGAGTGATTTTGCCAAATGACTTTTACTAATGGTACCTCCTTATTCCATAATTTCTTAACTACTCGGTCTATTATCTGAATAGGCCGACTATCATAGCTGAGGTCTTCGCGGACTTGTACCGACTGGGGCTCAATCACCTGGGTGGCATCTGGGATATGCTTCTTCAGCATAGAGACATAAAATACATTATGGACAGCTGACATTTCCTGGGGTAGCTCTAGCTCATATGCTACCTTGCCAACTCTCCTGTTGATAAGGTATGGTCCCACATATCTGGGACTTAGTTTGCCCTTCTTCCCAAAACGCATTACTCCCTTCATGGGAGCCACTCTGAGGAACACTGTATCCCCAACTGAAAACTCTAAAGGTCTGCGCCGTGTATCAGCATAGCTTTTCTGGCGGCTCTGAGCTGTGGTATCTGCTACTAGATCTGTCTGAAGTTCTAGTTCTTTCTGTTCACCACTCTCATACCAGCAGATTGGAGATCTACACCTCCGCCCATAGAGAGCCTCGTAAGGTGTCATGCCGATGGTGGCCTGATAGCTGTTGTTGTATGCAAATTCTGCTAAACTCAGATATTTGCACCAACTTCCCTTGAAGTCTAGGGCACATGCTCGGAGCATATCTTCGAGTACCTGATTTACTCGCTCCGTCTGGTCATCTGTCTGAGGATGGAAAGCTGTGCTAAATTTCAACTTAGTGCCCAAAGCTGACTGTACATACTCCCAGAAGTGTGATATGAACCTACTGTCCCTGTCTGAAATAATGGTTCGTGGGACTCCATGTAATCTAACGATCTCCTTGAGATACAACTGAGCTAGCTGTTCCATGGAGTAGGATATCCTGATAGCTAAGAAGTGGGCTGATTTAGTCAATCTGTCGACTATTTCCCAGATGGTATCGAAATCATTCGTGGTCCTGGGTAATCCCACTATGAAATCCATGGAAATATCTTCCCACTTCCATTCTGGAATCTGGATAGGCTGCAAAACTCCTCCTGGTCTCTGATGTTCTGCCTTGACCCTCTGACAGGTCAGACAGGTGCTAACATATCTAGCGATGTCTCTCTTCATCCCAGGCCACCAAAAACGTCTCTTCAAGTCTTGGTACATCTTGGTGGAGCCAGGATGCATCGCATAAGGAGTCCTGTGAGCCTCATCTGAAATCTTCCTCTTTAGTTCCTCCTGATCTGGAACACAGAGTCTGCCACCGAAGTATAATACCCCACTATCGGACACTCTGAATTCTCTACTTTCCGATTCTGCTAACCCTTGCTTGATTTTCTGAATTTTAGGATCATGTTCCTGAGTTGTCTGGATGTCACCAAGCAGGGTAGATGCTAAGGTCATAGTAGAGAGTTGTCCCACTATGAGTTCGAGACCGAAATCTGTGATTTCCTTCTGTAGGGGCGGTGACATGGCTGCTAGGGATAGTAAGGTAGCACTGGACTTTCTGCTAAGTGCATCTGCTACCTTATTAGCTTTTCCTGGGTGGTAGAGGATGTCTATGTCATAGTCCTTGACCAGCTCTAGCCATCTGCGCTGTCGCATATTCAGATCCTTCTGAGTGAAGAAATACTTCAGACTCTGATGATCTGTGTACACTCTACACTGAGCTCCATACAGGTAATGTCTCCAAATTTTGAGAGCGAACACGACTGTTGCAAGCTCAAGATCATGAGTTGGATAGTTCCTCTCATGGTCTTTGAGTTGTCTGGAGGCATAGGCGATCACCTTGCCATTTTGCATTAGCACTGCTCCTAGTCCCAATTTAGAGGCATCACTATAAATGTCAAAGCTGCCTGTGTTTTCTGGTAGGGTCAGAATAGGTGCACTGGTCAATCTCCTCTTTAGCTCGCTAAAGCTGTTCTCACAGCCCTCTATCCACTGAAACCTTCTATTCTTCCTGGTAAGAGCTGTCAGTGGGGAGGCTATCCTGGAGAAATCTTCTACGAACTTTCTGTAATAACCTGCTAATCCCAGAAAGCTCCTGATCTCACTGGCGTTCTTGGGTCTTTTCCAACTACTCACAGCTTCTATCTTACTGGGGTCTACCATGATACCATCCTTTGAGATGATGTGACCCAGGAAGGACACCTGATCTAATCAAAATTCACATTTCGTGAACTTGGCGTACAGCTGATTCTGCAGAAGGGTCTGCAATACTATTCTCAGGTGTTCGGCGTGTTCTTCCTGAGTTCCTGAATATATAAGGATGTCATCGATGAATACGATAACTAACTTATTTAAGTATTCTCTGAATACCCTGTTCATGAGGTGCATGAAAGTAGCTAGAGCATTTGTCACGCCAAAGGGCATGACTACGAACTCGTAGTGTCTGTATCTAGTCCTGAATGTTGTCTTGAGTATATCCCCTTCTTTAACTTTCACCTGATGATAACCTGATCTGAGGTCTATTTTTGAGAACACTGCTGCTCCCTTTAGCTGATCAAACAGGTCATCAATTCTGGGAAGAGGATACCTGTTCTTGATTGTGACTTGATTCAGTGCCCGGTAATCTATACACAGGCGCATGCTCCCGTCCTTCTTCTTCACGAACAATACAGGCGCCCCCCATGGTGAGTGACTAGGGCGTATGAAGCCTTTGTCAAGCAGATCCTGTAGTTGCTCATGAAGTTCCTTCAGTTCTGCTGGAGCCATGCGGTAGGGTGCTTTGGAAATAGGATTTGTACCGGGAATGAGTTCTATCTCGAATTCAATCTCCCTGTCTGGTGCTAGGCCTAGTAACTCTTCAGGGAAGACTGCTGGGTAGTCACATACGACTCGGACCTCTGCTAGCTGTTAGTCCTTGTCCTGACTGGTACTGACTACATGTGCTAAAAATCTCGTACATCCTGAATCCATTAATCTCTGTGCCTTCATAGCTGAGAGAAACTTCTTGGCCTTTCTCTTGGGTTCTCCGATGAACTCGAACTGTGCTTCTGCTTCAGGTTGGAATACTACTTTCTATTTACGGCACTCTATAGAGGCACCATATCTGATCAGGAAGTCCATTCCAAAGATGACCTCATAATCAGTCATATCTAGCACTATCAGATCACAAAAGAGTTCTCTATCTGCTATAATGACTGGCACTGCCCTGAGCCAGTGCGTGGACGTCATAATTTCTCCTGAAGGTAACGTCGTCAGAAACTGACTACGGAGTATCTCTGGAGGTATTGCTAACTTCTCGGCAAATGTCCTGGATATATAAGAATGGGTTGCCCTAGTATCGAATAAGACAGTTGTACTTTGCTGTAAAATACTGATCTGACTTGTAACAACTGTCGAGGCATTTGCTACGTCCTCTCTGGTGAGTGCGTAGATCCTCGCATTGGTCGTAGCTGGAGGAGCTTCTAATCTACCCTGACTGATGTGTGGACCATCTAAAGCGGCCTGCATCTGATGTAACTGAGCTGGCTGGCCTCCGTACTGAATCGGCTGGGGTTGAAGAAGACTAATCTTATTTGGGCACTGCTTAGCCATATGCCCTTCCTGTCCACATTCAAAGCATCCTCGTGTGCCCTTGCGACAAACTTCTGGATGAAATTTCCCACAAGTAGCACATTTGGGATAACTAGGCTGTTTGCTAGCTGGTCCTCCTTTTGGTGTTTCTGAGTACCTGAGCCTCCTTGCCCTTTGGACTCTGAGAGGACTTGCTTCTGCTGCTTGATATTGTTCTGGTAGTGCTCGGTGGTCAGAGCACTGCTGACTAGTTCTTCGGTGGTTTGCGGCCTATGAATGCCGCCAGCCACGTTCATTGCTATTTCCGGCCTCAGCATCTTGAGCATCAACCGGACTCGTTCTTTTTCTGTGCTGACTAGTTCGGGGCATAGACGAGCCAGTCTATTGAATTTCTTCACGGCTTCCTCAACTGATAGGTTGCCCTGACGAAACTCAGTGAACTCGTCGTAGTGGCGGTTTGTGACCCGCATGTGAAAGAACTCCTCGAAGAATTCTTTCTCGAAGTCAGCCCATGTCATCTGGTTCACTGGGCGCTTCGCTCTAATTCTCTCCCACCACATACGTGCATCTCCTGTCAAGCAGAAGGAGGCGCACTTCACCTTTTCATGCTCTGGCCAGTCCAGAAGCTCCATCGTGCTCTCTAGTGTTTTGAACAAGGCTTGAGCATCCCATGGTTCACTGGTGCCAGAGAAGTTCTCGGGATTGACTCTCTGCCACTGGATCAGATAGGCTTCTCTTCTTGCCTCTGTTGCTGGGGCTACTGGTGCTGTAGGCTGGACTGGTGGAACCTCTAAGACTACTGGCGTTGCTAGGTTTGGTTCCGGGTGAGCCACTAATGCTGTAAGGTCTGGGGGAGGCACTGAACTGCCTGCCTCGTGCTGGGGCTCAGTAGCTGGTGCCCTTCTAGTTGGGCGTCCTCTTGCCATTTCTAAAGGAAGAGAGGACATACATAACTAAAGCATCATGTTTACATAGCTAATACTATCATGTTAGTTACTATCACAGATAAGCATACTTTAGTTATCTACAAATAGGAAAGCAATAAACATAACAAAGTGAGAGGTATTCTTACTTGGAAGCTGCAGGTTCAATGCTGATGTGTGTGAGGGAAGTATGGAACTTGGCTCTGATACCACTCTGTAACGACCCGCCTTCCACTAACTAAGCTGTAAGGCCGGACCATCACATTATGTTGTGCTAAACTATTCCCTGACCATCATTCAATCTAGGTGCGGAAGCTGTACTAAATAAAATTTTGCTAAACTATTGTCATTTCTTTATTCCATATGTGCTAAGGGGTGTAATCTAAAGTATACCTAGCATATAATACATCCCCTATGGTCAAGGAACTGAATTAAACATTTTCCAACCATTATTAGACCTCCCAATCGATCCACCGATTGATTGGAATGGTCGAATCGATCCGGTGATCGATCCAGCATGTTACTGTATGCGGAACTTGGGTTGGATCGATCCAGTGATCGATTCAGCACGCTACTGTGCTCGGGCAATATTCTGGATCGATCGGCTGATCGATCCAGGCTAACCAATCGATGAAACTAGGCTGGATCAATCGGCTGATCGATCCAGACGCAGTCTATACGCGGAACAAGCTGCCAATCGATCCATTGATCAATTAAGGACCCCCAATCGATCCACCGATCGATTGGGGTTTCTGATTTTGCAGCTAAGCTCTGATTTCAGCACTTGTTCGTGCCAAAATTACTTTTATCAATTCTAAACTACATGCAAAACATTCTAACATCACACAAATAGTGTTCTAAGCATGATAGGGTGCATGATTAACTAATTCATAGCAATTAACATACTAAGGTGCAAAATAATAAAATGCAAAAAGGTTTTTGTGCTTAAAACAAGCTTGCCGAAATTCCCTAGGATCTTTATTCCAAGTTCCATCCACACACATCTTCATCACATTGCCCTCCAGCCTCCGCTAGTCCATCTTTCCTTTACCTTTATCTGCAGTATAAGGAAAAAGTATCTGTAAGCTTTCGCTTAGTAAGAAACCATCTACCTCACAAGACATGCAATCGATGCAATATGCTTTTCAAACATGCTATTTGAATATGTACTGATTAAACTAAAACATGGCAAGCTATCATACAATATATGGAAACCAAAAGCTAGTCATGACATACTATCATCTAAAGCATGTGCAACAAAAGCTGAACATAGAGCTATCATACATAATCATAAGAGTGAGCTGATCTGAAGCATAAACTGAGCTAATTCTAGCAAATGCTAAAGCTATACTGATTTCACCTAACTATTTTGTGAGAGTTTAAAACTACATATATAATAGATGAAAATACTAATCATGCTGCTGTTTGGGCCCGACAACTGTACGTGCTATGCGCGTATCCCTAACTAGACCCGGGTTTTCAAATCCTCCTAGGGACGACTGTGGGAGCCCAACCCAATGGATATCTAATCCAGTACAGTGCCACTGAGAAAGTAAAATACTGAACATAAGCTAATAAATTCTTGTCTTGCTTTTACTAGGTTGTCTAAACCCAGAACTAGGTTATCTAAACCTAGAGGCGACTGTGGGAGCCCACCCATTGGACATCTAGTCCTGTAAAAGCTGTAGCAAGACTATATGAGCTGTGAAATGCTTCTATTGCATTTAACTAAGCTATTAAAATGCCTAAGTTACATTTTAACTGTGCTAGTAATTTAATCGAACACTTGGTATGCGCTAATTCACATCCTTTGTGCCGAAAAGCTATATACTACTAACTAAAACATGGAATTCACACGGAAGCTACTTATACTGCAGGTGAGGGGTTTCTTACCTCCTGTTCGGATTTTCTTACGATTCTAATCGCTAGATTTCCGGAGGAGATGATTTACTTGACGATCTTCTCACGTCTATGCGTTCTTCTCGCGAAGAGGAGCGTCCTCGTATCCTTTGTGTTGCCGGGAGGTGCTCCTAGAACCCTTGGCTTGGTGCGCCGAGAGAAGGAGAGGAGAAGGGAGAGGGGTCGGCGGAAACTAGGGTGAGGAGGAGAAAAGCTACGTTAAAAGAAATAACTCTTCACTTAATTCCTCCCTATTTATATTAAGTGGTAGATTCACCCAACTTAAATATAAATCTAATTGATTCCCTTTTCTTTCAGCACGGCCCTGCTGGGTTCACTGGTTACTAAGGTTCACCATAAGTCATAGGACCCATAGGTCTCGGGTTCAATTCCCGCGTAAGCTATTTTCGTTTCCTATTTATTTTTACTACTTCCGCTATTCTAAAAATTCCATAAAAATATCCTAAAATTCTAGAAAAATACTAGGATATTTCTAATAATTATTTTGAGAATTTTCGGGCGTTACAACAATCGATCTGGACTTGAATATAAGGATAACCGTAAGTTTAGACCTTATCTATCGCTTGTTAATCGAACACATAGAAGAACAATCCAGCCATGGATTCCAAAGTCTAATCTAACTAATCAAGTTGGACTTGGTCAATATTGGATCTCCAAGGATCAAATTCATTACCTTGATAGACCTTATCGAGGCTATGATTTAGGGGGAGCCAATAAAAAGATCATCTTTATCATAAAATAGAATTGTCTGATGTTTGCTTTACTATTTTTCATTATACATGCTTAGATTAAGATAGATAAGGACTTAGGCTTGATCCACACTTGACTAGTTATACCTAGGATTTTTAGAAAAGAAATTAAATATTTAATTTCTATAAAAAACTTTGTCCAGAAATGGTGGATGATCTTATACCCAAGAAGGTCGAGTGTCTTGCCATAGTCTGGAAGCCAATTATTGAAATAGATATTTAATTAATTGACTATTAAACCTTAGTCTAACTCAAATGTGATCAATCCTTATATTGGAATTTAAATTGAATATTAAATTAACCATCTCACAAAACTATTAATGTTCCCTGATTGAAAATCTAGAAAAGAGAGAAATAGTCCTAGGTTTAAAATATAAAGTGGTTAACCAAACCCAAATTAATTAAACTCAATTAAGTTAACTAAAAATTAATTCAATTAAACTATGTCATTTTAATTAATAATTAATTTCAAAATCTAATTAATCATAATTAATTTTAAAAGGTTAATTATTTTTAAATCATAATTAATTTTAAAATGTTAATTATTTTCAAATCATAATTAAATTATAATCATAATTCATTTCAAAAAGTTAATTAATTTTAAATCATAATTAATTTCAAAAGTATAATTAATTTCAATTAATTCTAAACTCCTTAATTAAAGTAAATTATTTTCAAATGATTTAATTTTTAAAATCTTAATCATAATTATTTTTTAAATATTATTTAAAAAGTTTTAAAATTCAAAATTTAATTACTCAAACGTAAATATTTTCAAATTCAAACTTAATTATTCTGAAACTTAAATTTAAAATACTTTTGACTACAACATTTTAAAATCTTCAAAATTCAATTATTTTGAAACTCAAATTTAAAATACTTTTGTCTTCAAAATTTTGAAATATTCAAATTCAAACTTAATAATTTTTAAAATCTAAATTTATACTTCAATATTATAAATATTTTTCAAAGTTAAAGATAAAATCAACTTAATTTAACTCCGTCTCACACACACTCATAAGCTGAACATGCTCATAAGCTGAACATGCTTGATAACATAGAATGAGTGAGATGAAAAATCAGGAAAATAAATAATAACTTTTATGTTTTTGATTTACATGTTTGGACTCTAGGCCCCTCAAACATTTTTGCCATTAATTAAGGGGGAGTTAAAAGAAGGCTAAGACATTAATTTTTTATTTATTTTAAACATAGATTTTAAAAGTTAAACTTTTCAAAAAGTTCAAAATACTTCTGAAAGAGGAAGTTTATTCTTTTTAAAAAACTATTTTTGAAAAGAAAAATAAATTATTTTTTAAAAAACAAAAACTAAGTATTTGATAAAGTATTTTTAAGTATCTTTCAAATAAATCTTTTACTTAACTAAGTTTTTTTAAAAAATATTTTTAAAGCTAAGTGTTTATCGAAATATTTTTAAAAGCTAAGCTTTTATGAATTTTTTTTTAAGCTAAGAACTTAACTAAGCTTGTATCAAAAAATTTTTTAAGCTAAGTACTTAACTAAGATTTTATCAAAATCTTTTTAAAGCTAATTTTTTTTATCAAAATCTTTTTAAAGCTAAGTTTTTATGAAAAGATTTTCAAAAACCTAAGTACTTGACAAAGTTTTTTTGAAAAAGCTACATATTTTCAAAGTATTTCTAATTTAGCTAAGTGTTTTTCAAAATATTTATTTTCAAAGTTAAGTTTAGCAAAGTTTTTTTTTTAAAAGCTTACTCACTTTCAACGCTTAAAAATTAGCTAAGTTTTTTTTTTAAGTGCGACCCTTCAGGAGGAGCTTAAGTTAAACAGAGTAAAAATATTTTTGTCAAACAACCTTTCCTCTCTAAATTATTTTTGATATATGGCAAAAGGGGAAAAGAATGGTCAAAAGGTAGGGGGTGTGATAAATTAAGGGGGAGCTAATACTGAGTGAGAAAATGCTATAATTTTCTTTAAATGTTTTTCATTAAACTGCTATATATTTAGTTAACTTCTAAACCTGGTTGTCATAATAAAAAAGGGAGAAATTGTTGGTGTAGGAAGCACCAGACGATCAAACTTGTGTTTTGATAATAGCAAAAGATTCAAAAGTTAAGATGCCTTGTTGTCTGATAAGGTTGATTGAGCTTATAGGAAAGTCCTAAGTTGTCTTAGGCAAAAGTCCTCGTGGATTCTAGGTAGGTGGAAAATCCTAGGTGGTGGTAACCCTAGGTGATGAAAAGTCCTAGCTGCGGTTAAGCAGGTGGAAACCCCTAGGGGGTAACCCTAGGTCCTAAGGGGTGGTAACCCTAGGTGGATAGCCTGGCGGGTCGAGCGTTTCAGGCAAAATCCTAGAGTCGGGGACTCTAGGTTGAAATCCTGGTGGTCGCGGACAGGGTGGAAGTCAGGGCGGGTTGTGAAGCAGACTTCTAGCATGAAAACCAGAAGTCTCGGGCGTTGACCAAAAGTCCAGTCAGTCTAGAGGACTGGTCTGGCAATAGGTAACTTCTCCTGAGAGGAGTAGGTGAGGATGCATTCCCCTGTGAGGGAACAGTAGGCGTCGATTCGACCTAGGATTTCCGGAGGAAATCATAAGTCAGAACCGGACAGTCCGAAAGCTGTCAAAAGTTGTCTTACTTAATTAATTGTTATTTGTCTAACTCTATTTTGCAGGAGACTAACACTTTGTTGCAGGGTTAGATTCGACCTTTATCGATTGACCAAATGTCTGGATCGATCGACTGAACCCCAGTACAGCAGGATCAGATTTTCAAAGATCAAACCGAGTTCGACCGAGGGATCGGTCGACCGAACATAGGATAAGCGGTGACGTGGTCGAGCCGAATTGATCGGACTAGATGAGCTGGGGATCAGTCGATCGAACGACGAGATTGGTCGATCAAACGAAGAAACTCTATCCGAGTAGCAGAACTGGGATTGGAAGGCTGATCGATTCAGGTGGGATCGGTCGACCGAACCTGGGGATCGGTCGACCAATCTGGGTCGAGCCAAGACTTGATCTCGAGATCAGGGGATCTGGATCAAGTTTGAGGAGGCTATAAAAAGGGGTCTCGGCCAGCACTTTAAGGAAACTGAAATTCAGACTACTTGCTCTCCTGTGTGATGCGACAAAACACTTCAACAACGCTCAACTGCTATGCTAACAATTAACGTTCCTTTCAACATCTTTGTATTGCCGGTAACTTAGTTTTAATATTGCAATTGTAATTGATCTTGTAAAGATTTCTCGAGCTTATAGTGGTTTTCCATCGAAAACACTCTCACATGCGGGCCTTGGATTAGGAGTCACCACAGGCTCCAAACCAAGTAAAAGAAAGTTTGTTAGCGTTGCTTGTCTTTTCATTCTTTATTCCACTGTGTATTCTGTGTGTTTTGCGAAACGAACGAATTAGCCACGAGTGTTATTCACCCCCCTCTAGCACGTCATCGATCCTACATACCGATCCTTCTTTGTCCATATGATATTCCTTTAACCACTCGTATTTGTTGGTGTTATTGACACCAATGATCAAACCTGAGTTTTAATGAATAATAAATAAATTAAAGTTAGATGTTATATTTGTCTAATCGGTCTACCAAGTGTGCAGGATATGAACTTGATGAGTCTAGAGGACCAAAATACTAAGCTAAAGTCCAACTAGATTTATAGTTGGCACAAAGTCTAGATTGGTTGAGATCTGACAAAAGGAAGTCCAGATTGATTGAGATATGGCAGAATGAAGTCTAGATTGGTTGAGATCTGGCAAAAAGTCCTGGTGGGTTAAAAGACCTGACATCAAGGAAGTTTGCAAATACTAAGTGAGGTAAGTCATTGGAGGAGAGAGATCCAGTGAGGATGAGTCTCATCTAGTGATGTTAGGCACATGTCAATTTAGGTCCATTTTGAAAACCTAAATTGAGACCGAGACTAGATCCTGGTCTCGATGACTCAGGATCTAATTACTACTACTACCTTATTGTGTTAACTTTGTTTTATAGGTTAAACATATTATGTTTGGTTGGATTAACTCTTTTTTGTAGGAAAGAAAAAGTTGGAAAAAGGGTGGTTTAGGCACCTGGACTTTAGGCGCCCGAAGTTGCTCCAAGCACCTGGGCAAGCTTCATAGAGGCAGCGCCCCTAGTGGGTGCCTGGCTAGGTACTCGGGCGGTTCAAGTGCTTGAAGTTGCTCCAGCCACCCGAACAAGGTAAATTTGATCTTCACGATGAGGTGGAGCACAGCGATTAGCCAACCCACGTCAGCGGTCCAGACACCCGAAGGTGGATAAACTTTGAGGATGAAGTTTCAATGAGAGCGCACACATTAGCATAGTCCAGGCAACCAAGAGGGGATCCAGGCGCCCGAACAGGGCTATAAAAGGAGGTTCGACCAGCAACATGGACACAACATTTGCTACACCTTTTTTTCTTGAGCACTACTCCGAGAAGGCTCCGACGATCCTAAAAAGTTGCTTCAATAACCTACGATTAAAGAATTCTATTCATACTTTCTTTCTGTCAGTAAGCTTTCATTTTACAGTTTGTGCACTCAAATTTTGTAACTCATTTTCAAATTGATAGTGATTGGCCAATGAAAGCACTCAACTAGTGCGAGCCTTGGAATTGAAGTCGTTGAAGGATCTAAACCAAGTAAAAAATTACTTGTGTTAGCACTTGTTTTTATTTTTCTTGCTTTTATTCCTTAGTTTTATTTCCGCTGCAAACTCAGTATTTTTAAAAAGAAAAGAACATTTTCAAAATCACGTAATTTACTCTAAATTAGAACGTGTTTATGATCCAACGTGTTTATGATCCCCCCCTCCCACATGTTTATGATCCAACAAGTGATATCAGAACGAAGTTTCGCTCTGAATTGGTGCAACCATCAATCAAGAAAAGGGGATTTTTTTTTTCTTCTTTCTTTCTTTTTTTTAATCACGTTAGGTTTTAAGATTTTCGACCTAGTTCAAATTGGTGCAATCATCTCTATTGGACAAGTTTTTCGCGTTGCAAAATACTCTAAATTGGTATAACACCAATCGTGTTTCTTTTTTCTTATACTTATCATCTCCCACACTACTAATCCAAGACCTAATCTTGGGATTTTTTTATCAGTTTTTTTTTTGTGTGCAAGGTTCTATCTTTAAATGCCCCAAGGGGAAGGTTATAACATTGCTCACCCTTCACTCTTCAACGGGGATGACTTCCCTTATTGGAAGATAAGAATGGAGATATACCTGAAGACGGATATCGATCAATGGTTCACCATCTGACGAGGATACAAGGCGCTGGTAGATAAAGCAAGTAAAGTACCTTTCAACCTAGAAAGATGGAATCCAGAAGATAAAATGAAGGCCCAGATTGACTCAAAGGCACTGAATACACTTTAGTGTGGTTTGACAAAAGAAGAATTGAACCGCATTAGCCCATACAAGAATGCCAAGGAGCTATGGGATAAGCTAGTCGAATTACACGAGGGCATGATTGATTCAAAGGTAACTAAGAGAAACTAACTTTTGAACAGTTTATTTAACATTAAAATACAGGATGGTGAGACCGTAAATCAACTTCACACTAGGATAAAGAACATCTTGAATGGTCTTCGCCTAATCGGGCATCAACTTGAGAATCACAATCTGATAAGGTATGCTCTCAACTCCTTTTCTTGAAATGCATTGTGGGCATCTATAGTAGATGCCTATAATGTTTTGAAGAATCTCTCTAAATTAAAGTTAGATGAATTATTCTGTGAATTAGAATTACATGAACAAACTGACAAACAGGTTGAGAAGGGTATAGCTTTCCTCACAGGCCTATAAAAAGAAAAGAAGACTATGTTGGGGGGGGGGGGGGGGGGATAACTCTTCTCACTCGCTTGCTCGCATCGTAGATGTTATTACAGCGGATAAACTTGAAGCGACAAACTCTCCAATGCTAACACTAGGATTTACTTGGTATCCACCTCAAGAAGAGGTGACTAATGCAAGAATCCACACCAAGCACACTCTCCACTATCAAAAACACTCAGTCTCAGAAATAATCCGGAGGTGGAGAAACCTCTTACAACTCACACAAGCAATACAACTCAAAACAAGAAGTAAATACACAAATACAAATGAAAAATCATCTTACTTGATCTCTTGTTACTTGTGAATGCCTCTTGTAAGCTTGGAAATGCAACAACACCTCAGCCCTAAACTTCCAAGAACTGGTGTAGAAGATGGAGTGAAGAGCTATTGAGTTTGAATCTCGCCATCGCCTTTATACTCTGTGTTTTTAGGGCTCCCAATCGATTGTCACATTAGATCCCAGCGATCACAGCCGTCCAAAACTCACAACCTGTGTAATAGTCATATCTCAATCGATTGATCAATTGATTAGGGAGGCTTCAGTCGATTGACTGATCAATTTAGAGTGTCTCTGTGCTCTCACAGATAACCACGGAATCGATTCCGATTGCCTTGCCAAATTGCGAGAAAACCTTCCCCAATCAATCAGATGATCAATTGGAGTGTCCCAATCGATCGACTGATCAATTGGGAAACCCTTTGTGTGTTTGCAATAAACTTCCAATTGATCGACCGATCGATTGAGGTTCGGGCCAATCAATCAACTAATCGATTGCCCAGCCCTATCTTGCCAAACATAAGTTTAGGGTTCCAATCCCACCATCTGGTCAACTGTGATCTGTTGGGACTCCCACATGCCTAGCATCTGGTCAACTTTGACCTTCTAGGAGTTCACCACCAAGTGTCCGGTTAATCCTTTGACCCACTTGAACTTTCCTTCTCATGCTAAATGTTTGGTCAACCTTGACCCACTTGGACTTACCGTCGGTCCTCCATGACCCACTTGGACTTCCACTGCTTGACTTCACTCACTAGGACTTCCCTTCTACCTAACTTCACTCACTAGGGTTTTTTACAACTGTCTGACTTTACTCACCAGGGCATTCACCTGACTTCACTCACTAGGATTTTCTAACTGTCTGGTTTCACTCATCAGGACTTTTTAACTGCCTGGCTTCACTCACCAGGACTTTTCAACTGCCTAGCTTCACTCACTAAGGCTTTCCACCTAGCTTCACTTACCAGGATTTCCTTCTGTCTAGCTTCACTCACTAGGGATTTTCATCACCTGACTTTACTTACCAAGATTTCCAATCAAGTATTCGATCAACCTTGACCTACTTGACTCTTCTTCTTCTGCCAACCATCTTGTTGGTCTTTCCTTGCCTAACCTCCAGTTAGAACTTTCCAGTCAAGTATCCTGTCAACCTTGACCTACTTAACTTTTCTTTACAGTAAACTGATCAAACCTTAACCAGAGGAAAATTACACCAATAATTCCCCTAAATGGACAATTACACTTGTAATCTTCATATATTGTTAAACATCCAAACTTAAATATCAAGACTCAAGCTTAGTCAACCTGGTCAACCTTGACCCAAGAGAAATTGCACCAACAATCTCTCCCTTTTTGATGTTTCATAACCTCACTTATTGTTCACAACATCACAATGAAGGTCTCACACCCTTCATTGTGCCCAAATACTCATCCTAGAGCATACATGACACTGAAGGTTTACAACTTTCCATTGTTTTATTGTTTAAAAGAAAAATTCATGTCTTTAAGGAGTAGCTCCCCCTCAAAATATGCTCTAACTTTCTGTCATTACACCAACAATGATTTTGAGTTCCTAAAACTTTATGAAACCTAAAATTTAAAGTTTTGAGGTTCATGAATCAATAATGAATGCAAACCTCTACCTAAACTCCAACTTAGTCTTCCTTAACCATTCCAATCTTGTTTTCATCATGAAAACTATCCGTAAATGTTCATAAATGAGTTTTATAGGATTAGGGATGGTTAATATGCACGACTAAAAGTGGCTTAATGGATTAGAATCAAATTATTTCAGCCAAAATCTACTTTTCCAATCAATTGAAGTTGGGATTCCATCGATCAAAGTCATTCAATCGATCAACTGATCGATTCCACGAGTTTCTGTTCATGGGAAATGCACTTAAATCAATCAACTGATCGATCAAGTCATGGGTCAATAGATCAACAAATCAATTATGTGAGGCTCTGCTCATGAAAATCCCAATTCAATCGATCAACGGATCGATTGAACCCCCCAATCGATTGATCGACCGATTGAGTTTCTGATTTTCTGAAATTAAATTTCAGTCAAAATTTAGAAATTCCTAAATAATTCTATAATTTTCCAAAAATCATATAATTTTACATAGATATTATTCAAGTCCTATACTATCATGAAAAATAGTTTTATAAGAAAATACATCTTATTTTTAAAGATTGGCACAAAGTTGAAAACTCTTGAAAACTTTAATGTTTCTTCCAAGTTTGTGTCTAACTATACAATGGTGATTTCTTTCAAAAAATAGCCTTCATCAAAAATTTTCAAAATATATTTAAAATCATTTTCGAAACTAATTTCCAACTATGTTCCTTAGGCTAAATGCATATAACTTGTACATTAGGTTTCCCAATGATTGGATAACACATAAACTATGTGTTTTGATGAAATTAAAACTCAAAAACATGTACTAAATCAATATCTTGAGTTTTGTTTATCCTCCGAGCATCTCACTTGTATCTAATGCGCACTAAATACATACAAGTTAACTTATGGTCTTTGTGAGATATAGATTTCAGTTTTAGCCTAAACTAAGGGATCATGCATTTCTATCTAAGCATTTTAAAATTGATCATTCACCTATAATGTCACTTGTTAATTAACGCCATTGTCCTTAATTACAAGGAATTAAAATAATGCATGATGATTTATGGCATACATCAAAATGAATAAATTTTAAAAGAAAACATACTATAGCTACATGATGTATGTATGACATGACATAGTATTTTTATTTTTCATAACAATTATGAATGCAAATTTATGATGTCATGGCATATGATGGACAAACAATCATGGCAATTTAGCATAAATAATATAGTTAGATTATTTATCTAAGTATCCCTATTCTTAAACCAATTGCTAAACTTAAAGAATATACCTAAGTTGTCCCTTTCTTCCTAAGAAAATGCCAACAACCCAACTTGATATTTCTTTTGCCTTTAACTAAATTGCGTCAATTTAATTAGGTTAATTAGATCCAAATCTTCGAATTTTAGCACATTTTACTCTTCCAACAAGCTAAGAGTAACCAATTAGACCTTCTCATTTTCAAGGAGTACAACTACCTTAAAAATTCCCTCCAAGTGTCAACTTCTTCAAGGTTAGGTTAACTACCCTTCTAATTAAAGTTGACTGTCATGCCCCGAGGGTATACTTATCTGTCAAACCGGACAATATCCCCTAGTGACAATATAGGAAATACAATATCGAGCCAATTCAAGCCAACATAAAAATACCGATGTAATATAACAACACCAAGTCACAAAATGATAATGTGTGTATGTATGCATGTACATGTGAAACACTCAAAAATCTAAAATAGAAAGAACTATAAACAATGGAAACAATAAAAAGAAGCAACTCAACATAAATTCAACTCGAGCGGGACTGACAACAAGGACCTCTGAGCGACACAAAACCTCCTCTATCTGCTAACATGAAAGTCCAGAGAAAAGTGAAGGATAGTGAGTACAACCACTCAGTGGGTAGAAGAAGATAGTGCATGAATAACATACTGACAGGAGATCAAAAGATGCAGTCTTAGGTAAAATACTTACTAACCAACATACGTGTCCCAAAATAATCACCAGCTAACCAAAAGTATAGTCAATGATATAGCACATCACTAACCTAGTCAACCAAGAATAACCAACAAATCGGGAGTACATACAGTACCTCCAAATCGGCATAAACAAATATATGACCGACATATAGCAAGCACATAACCAATACTGACTGCAGGAGAATACTCTACCACGGATGGTCCCGTGGACAGTCAGGGTAAATGACTAGTCACTATCCGCGAGAGAACGCTCTACCACAGATGATCCCGTGGATAGGCAGGGTAAATAATTAGGCACTATCTGCGGGAGAACGTTTTACCACAGATGGTCTCGTGGGGAGACAGGGTTCATATCAATGGTCACTGACGACTCTCTCAACCACACATGGGAGATAGGATATACTAATGGTCGTTGACGACTCTCTCAATCACGAATGGGAGACAATGGTCGACAGGATATACCAACGGTTGCTGACGACTCTCTCAACCATGAATAGGAAACAATAGTCAACAAGGTATAACAACCAAGGGTCTAGTAGGATCCTCGAAGTCCTATACTATGGTATAATTCTACTAATGTATAGGCATGAGCCTATATAACAAGGGTCTATTAGGATACTCGATACCCTATATTACGATGTAATCCTACTAATATATAGGCAGAAAATAGACAATTACGCCCCTAAGTTACTAGTCACCTAGCATTAATATCTCTATTAATTCCATGGAACCATCGCAGATATAAATAAACAATGAGATTAATATCAAGTAATCTTAGGGGTTAATTCAAAGAGGGAAGCCTAGTGGAATACACTATCCTTTCTAGGGAGTGATTTCCATCAAGTCTAGGTCAGTATAATCTTGCTAATATATATATGGCCTCGCATCGGTATACAACTATACTACCTATAATATCAGTGCCCTGTATGCACGAGCCTAAGTATATAACCATACTATAATACAAATTCACGAATATAAGCTATAGGCCTAAATAACAACAAGGGTCTATTAGGATACTCAATATCCTACACCATAGTATGAAATAACAAACACAGGTTTAGCAAGATGCTCAATATCCTATACTATGGTATGATCGTCCTACACTCGGGTCTGATAACATCATGCATATATATATATATATATATATATATAAATCCAATCATGAATAACAAACATAACTATATAGCTATCAATAATAGGTCAACATATAAGGACAACCAATAAGGTATCAACTCAGGAGCAATATAGGATAGATTTAAAGTAAACGAGTAACTGTAGCCTCATCAAACATGGTAGTAAATAATCATGCACTATAATCAAAGCTATCAAGAAGATAAGCAAGATATACGCACCTCATTGTAGATCATCCTAACTGTCTTCAAGTCAATTGTCTGCTCTGGGCTTAAATCCTACAAGTATAGGATGCAGATCTAATCTAAGTACTAGAGTAATTCTCTTAACAATTCAGTTAACTATCAAGTTAATTAAGATTACTTAGTTAACCCTTAATTGATATCTAAATCAATTATTTCTTTAATAATTTGATTAACCATGAGTGAATTAGTTAATCATTAATTAAGAAAATAGTCCTTAATAAGTTCATCAATTTAATCCAACTATAAAATAATTAATCAATATTAATTAATCTAAATCTTATTAGTTAATAAATCAATTATTATTATAACTATCGAATAACAATTCAACTAACTATATTAATCATACTAGTTGAATCATTAATTAAACTTATCAATTTAATTGATTAAGTAGCAACTATTGCATCAATTAATCATACTTTAGACTAATAACTTGATTAATAATCTAATTATCAATTATCACCCTAATTAATGAATTCATAACCAAATTGTCATGCCCCAAGGATAAGGTTGTCTGATGAAAATCAAACAACACCTCCCTTGTAACAATAACAATTAAAATCTAGATACATGGCCACGAGGCAATACACGAATAATATATACAACCCACATGACTGAAAACAAATAACACAACGGAAACAAATCAAGTGTCCAACCTGAACAATAAAAGGATCTACTCAATCCATTCTAGATGTGAAAACCCCCCACAGACTACGAGCCGACCCGCTTGACACAACCACCAACATGACAAATAAAAGAAGCCACAAGGCTAAAGTCTAAGTCAAATTATTACAACACCAAATCCATAAACCAAAATGCAAGTAACACAAAGAAATGAAAAAGAAAAAGAAAATCATTCTCGAATGCGACGTGGGACTGGCATACAGGATCTTTGAGCAACACTACACATTCTCTACCTGCTAACCTGTAAATAAAGGGAAAGCAAAGGGTAATAAGTATAAAATACTCTATGGGTATTAAAAAAATAGTGTTTGATAATATATATATATATATAAGGAGATCAAAGGAATGCAGTCTCAGAT
The DNA here is from genome assembly GCF_018446385.1 of Zingiber officinale. NCBI lineage: Eukaryota > Viridiplantae > Streptophyta > Magnoliopsida > Zingiberales > Zingiberaceae > Zingiber > Zingiber officinale. Next base: position 30,282,953 of record NC_055994.1, read on the forward strand.
AAAATACTTACTAACTAATGTAAGTACACCAATATAGTCATCTGCTAATAAAGCATAACACTACGTAATCCATCACTAACCTTCTCAACCTGGAATAACCAATGAATTGGAAGTACATACACTACATCTAAATCCTGCTCAAATAGATGTATAGCCAGCATATAACAAATATACAACAAGTCTTAACTAGCAAATCATGCTATCATGAATAAGTCTCATGAGCAGTTAGGGTATATAAATAGTCACTGTCCACAGGAGAACGCTCTACCACGGATGGTCCCGTGAGCGGACAGGATGAGATAGCTATCTAGCATCTAATCTACTGACTGCGGGAGAACACTTTATCACGAATAGTCCTGTGAGCAGTCAGGGTATGTAAACAGTCACTATCTGCGGAAAAACACTCTACCACGGATGGTCCCGTTGGCAAACAGGATGCATAAGTGGCTACTGTCTACTGTCTACGGGAGAACACTCTACCATAGATGGTCCCGTGGGCAGATAAGATATATACATATACTGAGTCATAACGACAAAATAAGCAATAACAATCCACCTGAGGATAATGCTCTTCAAGCTACCCTACGATCTAACCACACTAGAGTATAGGCATAAGCCTAAATAACAACCAAGATCTAGTAGAATACTCGATATCCTATGGTATGGTATAATCTTACTAACATATTGACACTCATATAAGTCTACAACTATACTATGATATAAATGCACGAGTATAAGTCCACAACTACACTAGGGTTTGGTATATCCTATACATGTAACCAATCCGAGCATGAAAGCAACAAGACTGCATAGATGCCATCGACAAACAAATAATGACAAGCAACAAAGATCAATCGCACAAACAACATAGAGCGGATCTAAGGTAAAAAAAATAACTGTTGTCTAATCAACATATAATAATAAATAATCATACACTAAGGATAAAGCCATAAAGAAATAAGGAAAGAAGTACCCGCCTTAATGTAAATCAAGCTAAATATCCTCCCGACAAAATTTGCTTCAAATCAAAATCCAAGTGTAATATATATCACAATCAAGTCCAAGGTCCATACTACAATAAGTAATAAACCTTAATCCTAAACTGATTAGGAAACTCTAATTAGATCAACCTAATCATTAATCAAGTCACTGATTCCATTAATCCTAACTCAATCATCCAATTCATTAATTGATCCATTTGCTAACTCAATCCACAATTTTTTCACATCAACTCTACTTATGAGTTACTCAATTAAATAATGATAATCCTCCATGATCATAGCATACTTAATTTCTTAACCTGATCAATTAGATATTAAGCATGTCCTTGATCCACCAATCAGTCCATTTCCCTATTCTTATTCACATTTTCTCTTATCGCCTTAATTAAATCAAGCGACATAAATCAAGTAACCCAAATCGATCTCAACAAATATAGTAAATCTGTAGCAATCCCTATTTCTATAAATACAATCAATCCAAAGCAGTAAAACAAATTCCATTATGTATTAAACCAACATTAACTACATCTTACCCCAAATTCAAATTTGCATCTAATCGATGAAGGATCCAGAGGTTGCTGCGATGAAGAGGAAGCTCTCCACTCAAATTGTACTCAATATCTTTTCATCAACCCTTCGACTCCCTACGATGGATGTGATAGCTGTTCTCAATGGCCGAAACGGTAGCATGGCTGAATTGGCGATAGATGAGGTAGCTTGGACACGATTTGCTTACTGTTGGCCGCCGACAGGAGAAATAGTCAACCATGGCTGTGACAACAGCTGGCTGGCCTCAACACCACCAAAAGGCAACAATAGTCTTTAGGATAGCGGTTGGTTGTATCAATGCGAGTGACAACTCGCAACGGCGATGGCGTCAAGCAGAGATGCAAGTGGGAGAGGCCCGACGGCTGGAATCTAGGGCACAGGATTAGCTAGTGGAAAGACACAGGGTGAAAAGACACATGGCATCATTGGGGGAAGAGATCTCGTGACGGAGCTTCTCGAAAAAGCAACAATTATCGACGAAAGGGAAGGACGTTGGCGGCTCACATAGGACCCGTAGCATCGTTGTCTTGGCCTCAGGCGAAGGGGCAGCACAACGGGGCATGGGCGACAACACCGGTGGTTGGCGATCGACAGTAACGCACGAGCAAGGAGGGTGAGCAACATGATAAAGAGTCGAGGAAGAAAGGTTCGTGTGGAGGAAATGGGGAAAACCTAGGTTTATATACTTAGGTTAATTAAATCCATTAACTCCTATTTATGTAATATTCTAAACATGCTTTAATAAGGCCTAATTGACTTATCTCCTTAAACCTTTTATACATATTCCGTTTAAATCCCGAAAAAATTCTAAACATTTCTAAAAATTTCATTAGATTATTGTTCAAATAATACTTACTATTTATTTACCGTATATTACATTCTCCTCCACTAATAAAAATTTGATCCCCAAATTAACTGCTCAAACTCAGGGATCCTAATCCGATGGTAACTACAACACAACACACCCATATACTAGTCCATCCTAGTATCATAAACAATCTCCAACCGTGAGGGTTTAAAGGTTCCCTTATAAAACTACATGGTGATCTACTTCCAAGTAGATAGTGAATCCATCATAGCGGAAACAGTCTCAAATCCCTTATACACAAGATGATCTACTTCTAAAGTAGATAATCAGTGTTCTGTAGTTATAAATCTATCATTCTTCCGCTATGTTGATATTACGATCCATTGCTGTAGGCGAATCCACTAGACATAGATGATCTTTCCAGCTGTTGTCAAAGTCCATCCCACCTGCTGTAAACAAGTCTTTTAGTGTCTGAATGGCGCGCTTTGTTTGACTGTGTGTTTGTCAGCAAGTCTTCACAAAGTAATCCTAAAGAGTCAGTCTAACATGTCAGTAGAAAATGGATGAACTTAGCTAATCGATCAATGATCATCTAAATCGAATCATGCACTCTCCATGTGAGGTATTTCCAAAATAACCCTACTAGTTTCTGACATCCTTTCTTCATACCATTCAACTAGTAGGAACAATTTTTTTTTGATCTCATTTTCCTCTCTAAAAATCTGTGTACAGTCTTAAGTACCGTCACTATTTTAAAGTTTGAGGTCCTGAGTACCATAACTATTTCAAAGTTTGAGGTGTTGATCATCAACTTGTGCTTCCTTAATTCGTACAACAAAGATGACTAAGCATTTATAAACACCCACAATTGTTCTTAACATTTTGTCCTCATAATCCTTCTACACTCCCTTCTTCCTCTCAATTATCTGATGCATTTAGCGTTGTTGATAGGAGAGTACTAGCACGGTAGTCAATTCTACCAAAATAACAAGCATGCAATAAACAGGTAAATAAAAGAGTAAGATTCAGAAATTGGTATCTTCCGGTTGAAGCGTCAGCGTGCCGACTGTCTTTAGAAAATTTATTACCGCCCACGGTGCAAAGGCTCTTCGCCAAAATTCTCCCAAGATCCGACAACCACTCGCGTCGTCCGTAGGTGCACTCCAAGACGAACGTCGCACTTGGACTCAACCTCAGATCGCTAAAAACCAAGCCTCGGGACAAGGAAACTAGAGCACGTAGAGAGGGAAGGAGGAGAGAGCAGATTGCTTGAGAGAGAATGAAAAATACTGCTTGAGTGCGCAGGTATTTATTCACCCCGAAGCGAAGCACTACTTTGCCTCGCGTTGGTTCCCTAAACCCTCATACGCGGGACAAAACCAAACCAAAGGCAGACTGGCAAAAACAAATCAGACCGCCTGCAAGCGTGAGACCCACGAGCTAGGGATTTGCACCCCCTGCGCGCGATGATCGCGTGCGTCACGCCCGGTTTATAGATTTCCGGCTCGACCCCCTTGAAACCAAATGATTTGGGCTCGGCCCGCGCATGTGTGTAGGTCCCCTTAACATTGCTAAGCAAGGATAGAAAGGCTCCATATATAAGCTCTTCCAACCTTCTTGGCTTAGAAATGTAGGACTAAATGCATACACATATGCATTACCAAAACAAGAAAAATAATTTGAATTAAATACACAAAACTCAACATTTAGTACTTCATTTTTGTAAAATACCGAAAAAATGGCGAATAATGATAAGGAAATTTTTCGGAATTTTTAGAAATTTTTTTTGAATTTTTCGGAGCCCGTATGACTTAGGTTACTGGGATAAAACTGGGCCCCCGGAAAGCCTGTTTAGGCTACCCCATTTAAATGAGAAAAAGTTACATTTTCCATTTACTTTTCTTTTTTCTATTTCTTTTCTTTATTTTCGTCGTTCCCTGCCGTTTCTCCGTCGAAACCATGTCCATGCCCTAACCTCCTCACGACCTTCCTTCTTCTCTTCTTGCCCGTGCCTTAGCCACTAGACGTCGATCCCTCTTCTCTTATTGTTCTTCTTCCCTTGCCCTCTCTGCCCCAACGTCTCTGCTTGGGTTGTTTCCGGCCAAGAGCAAGGAGGATTTAAATCCGATGTTTCTTCCTCGTGCCTAGCTTGTATTCCTTCTCAGTCGCCACTCGTCTGCTCGATCACATCAGCGACTTCTTGCTTGATCCGGTTGATATCAGTGTGGTTCAGTGAGGTAAGATTAGGTTGTTGCATGATTTGTGATCCCACTTATTGAATTCAACTTGGTCTGATCAAGGGGAAGGATTTCAGCAGGAATTGTGTACGGTGGGGAGTTCATGGTTTCGATAGCAAACCATACAACAATTCCTTATTTCAGCAGCAGTAGACACACCGGTGATTTCCAGCCGTGGGTTACACTCTGATCACGAGGCATCAGTGATTATCATCAGATTTGGTGAGTTTTATAGTTGAACTTATTGCTAGGATTAAAATGGCGGATTATGTTGGAGATGTGTAATCTGCAGTTGCTTGGTTAGATGTGGATTTAGGTAAGTTATGATAGATTCATGTTTAACTTAACCTAATGTGATTATGGAAGGCTTAATCTATTATAGTTGTGATGAATTAAGTACAGTTGATTTATGTTGGATTAGATTTAATCCTTGGATTTATTAGAGATGATCATATTGCTAATCGTAAGTTGATCAGCGAAAGGAAAGGATTGTGTTGATTGAGAATTATTGATTAAGGAGATTAATTAGAATTAATTAATGATGGATTGATTAGGGTTTTCCTAATTAAGTTGGGTTGGATTTAGCTAGTTGTTGTTTATAAAATTAGTTAAATTGTATATCACGTTATCTGCAGGACTTTGATTTGAGACTGTGTCTCGGCGAGGGATCTATTTCGGATTGGACCTTTCTATTGGAGGCGGGTACCTCTTGACTTATCTTTTATGATATTGTCATCGGATATGCATAGTATTTTATAACTACAAGCAATGAACATGTTTGCCTTTGGTATGTCACTGTTTGATATCCATAGCATGTTAGGTTTGGCGCCTGTGATGTGTCCGTGCTTATATCTCGTGATTTGTTGCCATGAGTATCTTATTGCCATGAGTATCTTAGTTTCTAGAGTGACATACCATGCTTTACTGAGGTTAGGATTAGATTCTGGATTGTTGTTTCTGGCATGTGTATCCAAATTATCTGATACTTAGGTTTTTATGCCATGTCTGGATTGTGTATTTCTATTGGTATATCATATATGATTCGTGTACCTAAACCTTGTGGCTTTGATCTGTGCATATTGTTGGTACATATGCTATGGAAGGGGGATATGTTTAGGATCTAGGTTGTTATACCCTAGAGGACCTGTATACTCTAGATCGGTGGATTTGACCTATTGATACTGTGGTACCCATATTATGTATATATGGATTTTTCTATGCTGATCAGGATACTCCATACTTATTGTGTTCAGGACATAGGTTTTTGATATTCTATCTGACCTGTGTACTCTAGATCTTGGTATGTGACCATCGATTTTACAGTACTCATTTTATATATATGGATATGGTTATGTTGATCAATTTTTCTATGCTTAGTGACACGCATCATGATTGCATGCTGTGCGATTGTCGGCTCCACTATGGTTGAGCTCATCGCCAGTTACATGTACTGCACACACCCCCACTCATGGTTTAGTGGTATATCATGCAGGTGTGTGGCGGTTCTGCTGTTTGGCTCCGTTGGTCAGGTGACTCAGCGTGGTAGCCGGCAGTCAGTTCCGCTCTGTTTGGCTCCTTTGGCATTTAGTGTAGCAGCGTGGTAGCCGGCAGACGGTGGACTCTGTTTGGCTCCGTTGGTCAGGAGACTCAGCGTGGTAGCCGGCAGAGATACCTCCCCGTCATCGTGTACCGGGAGATGAGAGTATTGAGCTCCCCCATTTATGATTTGGGGTCATAGGACAGGAGTACTCCGACAGCATTCCGTCCACTCGGTCACTGTTCAGGAGCAGTGATGTTAGAGTGCACGGTCATCACATGCATTGATTGCCTTTGTTTGTTTGTGTTTGCTGCACTTATATGCTGCATTTTGGTGGATGCATTTGTTTGACATGCATACAGGAGACATACTGCGTATCGGTTTGATGACCCTTTAGTTCAGGATAGGAGCTCCTGGTGAGTACAGCTTCCTTGGTTACTTTTCAATTTTGTATATTTCCTATATATTATTCGGAAGCTGTATTCCATGTTTATTGCTGTTAGATATATCTTACTAGGCATGTCTATTGGTATTCGCTGAGTTGTTGAACTCACCCCCGTGGACACTATCTTTTCAGGTACCAGGTTATTTATGGTGTCGCTTGGAGCATCCTGTCTGCTGGTCCCCGCGTCACATCAGAAGACATATCGCTGCCTTTCTGTTGTTTTATCTTGGTATATGAAATTTCTGTATTTCGATTTGTGTTCTGATTTTGTTTCCGGGTGTTATGTTGTTGGTTGTGTAAGCCTAGCCGGCTAGCAGTTTTGTGTTTGGTTGTATTTGGTTTCTGTCAGTTTTTGTTGTGTTTTGGTTTTGGTACAGCCGAGTGGGCTGCTTTACTTTTAACTGCGTGGTTGTGTCAGCCAGAGGCTGAATTTGATATTAACTGCGTGGTGTTTGTTTTCTTTTATTGTTATGATTCCAGCCGCATGTGGCTGAGGTATATTATGCCTGTAGAAGTGCTTCAGATTGTCACCCGTACAGGGGAGGTGCTGCCGAAATTTCTTCGGACGGAGACTCCCTCGGGGCGTGACAATTTAGTGGTATCAGAGCAGGTATACGATACTTGCTATGTGTTCTGGATTTTCGAGATTTGTCTGATACCAATTTATTTGGTATCAGAGCACAGTTTACGAGTCTTATTTTCGATGTTTCGGATTTCGTGATTTTATCTTCTCGATGTGACTTTTCGGGTGTTGGGACCTGGCAGCAGCAGGACATCTCCAAGCTATAGGAGGTATGTTGGTATATACTGTTATCCTACCTTTTTGTTAGTATATGCCCTATATTACAGTTTATCATCTGTATTAGCATTCTTTATTAGTATCTGTCTGGTTGTTGTAGCACATATTATATGTGATGGGATAGCCACTGATCTTGATCGACCTTAATAGAGATTAAGGAATATAGTCTCTGTTGATTTTTCATATCTTACCATTAGTAGTATTAGCTTCTGTTACTACTAATTGGTTAGGAGATGGAGGCACATACCAGCCTCTGTTATTATTAGTGTGTAGTAGATAGTACCTTCATATTCATGTTGACTAGTCAGTAGAATACCGATATACTTTAGTTAGTTTTCGTCAGTAGATGATTATGGTACTCTGGTTAGATCGGTCAATAGAAAACTGATTTACACATATTGACTTGGGTTAGTCGTGGGTTGATTTACCTTAGACGCTTATAGAGGTTTTATTTGTTCTTGATTAGTTAGTTGATGACCGATTAGTTTTGTTGATCCGATCAGTAGGGGATTGACCTACTTTATTTTTAGATGTTTGAATTTTGGGTTATTCGTGCTTAGTTGGATATCTTGAGCACATCGAGTACCTAGCTTATACTGACGTGGGAAAGGACTGAATTAGCCATATACTATTGTCGGTTTGGTCAGTCGATAGAGGATCGATGTATCTTATTCCATGGGTACTTTAATTTTAGACTGTATGTACCTAATTAGATAACTTAGAAGGTGGCATAGGATTTGTGTGGTAGATTGGATTAAATATGCTGATTCTGCATATCTATGTAGTGTTTACAGGCGATTATTACGGGTTGTAGGAGCGTTTTGATGGACGGTCTAATTTCATGTAGTGGGTGCATACTTTTCCAGTTATGATTGTTGTGGGTTTCTAGTATATTATACCCGAGTGGTCTGGTTGGTTTATTGGAGATATCTTATTGATTTAATCTGAGTTGTGATATGAGCAGATGTGTTTGGTGTGGTATCTGAGGTATATTGTTGCTTATGTTTGATATGTGAGTGCACCTGGGTTAAGCATGCTTTATTGGAAGTTGATGTTGATTATACTCTTGGCATAGGCGGATATATGTCATGTGAGTGTTGTTTGAGGTGCATTGTCGATTATACCTACAATGATTTATGCACATGGGTTCGGTTTGTAATGTTGATGGTATCACACTGATTTTTACCTGTGTTATGAGTATGTTTGGTGTGTTCTAATTGGAGGATTATGTCGATCATACCTGTGTTGTGTGTGCCTGGTGTATGGGGGTAGCATCATGATGATTCTACCTATGTTGAACGTAGAATGCTTGGTATCTACGTTATGTTATTGGTGGTATTGCCCTGTCACCTAAGTCTTCTATTTGTGGGTGACCGACCCAATAGGATGATGCTAGAGTTGACTACGGATTTGATTTGCTTACTAGGTTGCTATATCCTAGGCTACCCACAGTGAGCTGTGGTAGAGAGATCTCATGCAATCTCTAGTTGGATAGTTAGGTGCCTTGGGCATTTATGTATTGGTTGTGGTGGAGCGTTGCTCCCACACATGTTACGGATTGTTTGTGGTGGAGCGTTCCTCCCACATATTACGGATTGCTAGTAGCGGAACATTGCTCGCATATTTATTGTGGATACATATTTCTGATTATTTGTGGTGGAGCGTTGTTTCCACATATGGAGGATTTCTTGTGGTAGAGCGTTGCTCCCATATATGTGGTATTTCGTGTGATGGAGCGTTGCTCTCACACTAGAGGATCTATTCCTTGGTGATTTATGTTGTTGGTGATTAGATTTCCGACTTGTTATCAAAGATCTTATGGATAGAAATGTCTGTGATACAGATGTTATGTGTCTTGGTTTTTACCATTAGGGCTTGCAGAGCCTTAGATGTTTTCATAGACTTGATGATTCTGGTATTCGTGGATGTTTGGATCGAATTCCATTGTCTTTGTTGACGATGATGTGATCTATTTCGGATCTGAGGTGAGTCACGTACACTACCTTTGCATAGATCTATAGATGATTCGACGAGAACATCTATATGTGATTATCAGTAGTGCTGATTTGGATTGTCTTGTGTGATGATGTTTGAGACACACGGTCACCAGTAGTAGTGTACCGTGGTTTCCATAGGAGATAGAGGTTGTTATCGTTGGGAGTAGACGGAGTCTATAGAAGAGGCTCGCAACTTCCTTTGGTTTGACTCGATATTTCCGGAGATACGTTGAGGGTTTCTCTCGGATTGTTATGCCACTGACACGTCTGACCAGAAAGGGTGTGAAGTTTACTTGGACTGAGGATTTCAAGACCAGCTTCCAGGAGCTGAAGCGGAGACTAGTGTCGTCTTCGATTTTTGGTTTTACCTTCTGGAGAGGACGGATTCGTGCTCTATAACGACGCATCTCTACAGGGTTGAGCGCTGTTTTGATGCAGCACGGTAGGGTAGTCTCCTACTTCTCGGTAGTTGAGGGAGTATGAGGAGAACTACCCAGTACATGACTTGTGACTGAACGCCAGTATGTTTGACTTGAAGATTTGGCAGCATTATCGGTGCGGTGTTACAATTGAGATTCTCACTGACCATAAGAATCTCAAATGTCTGTTCACTCAGCAGGAACTTAATCTCCGACAGAGGAGATGGATGGAGTTCTTGAAGGATTATGGTTGTACCATTAGCTATCACCCGAGGAGAGCTGATGTTGTTGCCGTTGCACTTAGCAGGAAGTCTGGAGGGACTCTATCTTGCCACCGAGTTGTGGTCACAGACTTGATTCAAGGTTTCTCCGGGTTAGGCCTTGAGGAGTAAAAATGGACAGAGAAAAGTATTCTTGTTACCATGGTTGTTCAGTCGTCGATCGGGACGAGGATCCGAGAGGTATAGGCTGGTGATCAGCACTTGCAGTTCATTAGTAGCTAGACAGCTTCCGGGCAGTAGACCGAGTTCACACGAGACGAGGAGGGTGTTGTATACTTCCGAGGCAGATTATGCGTACCTCAGTCTCATCCGGTCTTACAGGAGCTACTTCAGGAGGCTAATCACTCTCGATTTGCGATCCATCCAGGCGGGATCTGTATGTATCAAGATTTGTGACGTTCCTGTTGGTGGAACGGTATGAAGGAAGACATCGCGAAATTTGTAACTAGATGTCTTGTTTGTTAGCAGGTGAAGGTTGAGTACTAAACACTTGCCGGATTGTTTCAGCGGATTCTTGTTCCTGAGTGGGAATGGAACATATTACCATGGATTTTGTGGTGAGTTTGCCGAGGAGACGATGAGGCTATGACACGATTTGGGGTAATCGTTGATTGATTAACCAAATCGGCGCACTTCTTGGCGATTCGGAAGTCGGATTCCCTGGATCGATTGGCAGATCTGTATTACCGGGAGATCATCATATTATATGGTGTCCCTTTGACTATCATTTCGGATAGAGACCCTCGGTTTACGTCTCAATTCTAGTAGAGTCTGCAGCAGGCCTTGGACATTCAGTTCTGTTTCAATACAACTTTCCATCCGCAGACAGATGGATAGTCAAAGCGGACCATTCAGACTCTAGAGGACTTGCTGAAATCGTGTGTATTGGATTTTGGAGGCAGTTGGAAGGACCATCTGCCATTGTTAGAGTTCGCCTACAACAACAGCTTACATTCGTCTGTCCAGATGGTACCGTTTGAGGCGTTGTATGGTAGACCTTGTCGGACACCCACCCTCTAGGATGAGGTTGGGGAGGCCCAGCTGTTGGGACCTCATAGAGCTCAGCAGGAGGCAGAGTTGGTCCGTATTATCAGACGGAAGATGTCAGAGGCGTAGGACCGCCAGAAGAGTTATGATGATTGGAGACGCATACTCCTGGAGTTCTCTATTGGCGATCATGTATTTCTGCGAGTTTCTCCCATGAAAGGGGTGAAGAGATTTGACCTCAGAGGTAAGTTAGCTTCGCGATACATTGGACCTTTCCAGATCTTGGAGAGGATTGGAGCCATAGTTTACCGTCTGGCATTATCGTCGTCCCTGACGGGCGTTCACGACGAATTCCATGTGACTATGTTGAGGAGGTATATGTCCGACTCGACATATGTTTTGACATATATCTCAGTTCCAGTTCAGCCTGACGTCACTTATGAGGAGATTCCGGTACGGATTCTGGACCGGAAAGAGCATCAGTTGCGGAACAAGACTATTCGGCTGGTTTAAGTCGGATGACATCATCATACGGACGAGAAGGCTAACTGGGAGCTCGAGGATACTATCCGAGCTCGATACCCCCATCTTTTCGCTTGAGATATGTGATTTAATTTATCGTTCAGCATTTATACTCTTTACCTGTTGTTAGTATTTGCTGATGGTAGATAATGAAATTTGGGGACCAAATTTTTATTAGTGGGGGAGAATGTAAAATACCGGAAAAATGGCGAATAATGATAAGGAAATTTTTCGGAATTTTTAGAAATTTTTTTTGAATTTTTCGGAGCCCGTATGACTTAGGTTACATGGATAAAACTGGGCCCCCGGAAAGCCTGTTTAGGCTACCCCATTTAAATGAGGAAAAGTTACATTTTCCATTTACTTTTCTTTTTTCTATTTCTTTTCTTTATTTTCGTCGTTCCCTGCCGTTTCTCCGCCGAAACCATGTCCATGCCCTAACCTCCTCACGACCTTCCTTCTTCTCTTCTTGCCCGTGCCTTAGCCACTAGACGTCGATCCCTCTTCTCTTATTGTTCTTCTTCCCTTGCCCTCTCTGCCCCAAGGTCTCTGTTTGGGTTGTTTCCGGCCAAGGGCAAGGAGGATTTAAATCCGATGTTTCTTCCTCATGCCTAGCTTGTATTCCTTCTCAGTCGCCACTCGTCTGCTCGATCACATCAGCGACTTCTTGCTTGATCCGGTTGATATCAGTGTGGTTCAGTGAGGTAAGATTAGGTTGTTGCATGATTTGTGATCCCACTTATTGAATTCAACTTGGTCTGATCAAGGGGAAGGATTTCAGCAGGAATTGTGTACGGTGGGGAGTTCATGGTTTCGGTAGCAAACCATACAACAATTCCTTATTCCAGCAGCAGTAGACACACCGGTGATTTCCAGCCGTGGGTTACACTCTGATCACGAGGCATCAGTGATTATCATCAGATTTGGTGAGTTTTATAGTTGAACTTATTGCTAGGATTAAAATGGCGGATTATGTTGGAGATGTGTAATCTGCAGTTGCTTGGTTAGATGTGGATTTAGGTAAGTTATGATAGATTCATGTTTAACTTAACCTAATGTGATTATGGAAGGCTTAATCTATTATAGTTGTGATGAATTAAGTACAGTTGATTTATGTTGGATTAGATTTAATCCTTGGATTTATTAGAGATGATCATATTGCTAATCGTAAGTTGATCAGCGAAAGGAAAGGATTGTGTTGATTGAGAATTATTGATTAAGGAGATTAATTAGAATTAATTAATGATGGATTGATTAGGGTTTTCCTAATTAAGTTGGGTTGGATTTAGCTAGTTGTTGTTTATAAAATTAGTTAAATTGTATATCACGTTATCTGCAGGACTTTGATTTGAGACTGTGTCTCGGCGAGGGATCTATTTCGGATTGGACCTTTCTATTGGAGGCGGGTACCTCTTGACTTATCTTTTATGATATTGTCATTGGATATGCATAGTATTTTATAACTACAAGCAATGAACATGTTTGCCTTTGGTATGTCACTGTTTGATATCCATAGCATGTTAGGTTTGGCGCCTGTGATGTGTCCGTGCTTATATCTCGTGATTTGTTGCCATGAGTATCTTATTGCCATGAGTATCTTAGTTTCTAGAGTGACATACCATGCTTTACTGAGGTTAGGATTAGATTCTGGATTGTTGTTTCTGGCATGTGTATCCAAATTATCTGATACTTAGGTTTTTATGCCATGTCTGGATTGTGTATTTCTATTGGTATATCATATATGATTCGTGTACCTAAACCTTGTGGCTTTGATCTGTGCATATTGTTGGTACATATGCTATGGAAGGGGGATATGTTTAGGATCTAGGTTGTTATACCCTAGAGGACCTGTATACTCTAGATCGGTGGATTTGACCTATTGATACTGTGGTACCCATATTATGTATATATGGATTTTTCTATGCTGATCAGGATATTCCATACTTATTGTGTTCAGGACATAGGTTTTTGATATTCTATCTGACCTGTGTACTCTAGATCTTGGTATGTGACCATCGATTTTACAGTACTCATTTTATATATATGGATATGGTTATGTTGATCAGTTTTTCTATGCTTAGTGACACGCATCATGATTGCATGTTGTGCGATTGTCGGCTCCACTATGGTTGAGCTCATCGCCAGTTACATGTACTGCACACACCCCCACTCATGGTTTAGTGGTATATCATGCAGGTGTGTGGCGGTTCTGCTGTTTGGCTCCGTTGGTCATATGACTCAGCGTGGTAGCCGGCAGTCAGTTCCGCTCTGTTTGGCTCCGTTGGCATTTAGTGTAGCAGCGTGGAAGCCGGCAGATGGTGGACTCTGTTTGGCTCCGTTTGTCAGGTGACTTAGCGTGGTAGCCGGCAGAGATGTCCTCCCCGTCATCGTGTACCGGGAGATGAGAGCATTGAGCTCCCCCATTTATGATTTGGGGTCACGGGGCGAGTACTCAAGATTCCGTCCACTCGGCCACCCAGAGCGGTGATGTTAGAGTGCAGTCATCACATGCATTGATTGCCTTTATTTGTTTGTGTTTGCTGCACTTATATGCTGCATTTTGGTGGATGCATTTGTTTGACATGCATACAGGAGACATACTGCGTATCGGTTTGATGACCCTTTAGTTCAGGATAGGAGTTCCTGGTGAGTACAGCTTCCTTGGTTACTTTTCAGTTTTGTATATTTCCTATATATTATTCGGAAGCTGTATTCCATGTTTATTGCTGTTAGATATATCTTACTAGGCATGGCTATTGGTATTCGCTGAGTTGTTGAACTCACCCCCGTGGACACTATCTTTTCATGTACCAGGTTATTTATGGTGTCGCTTGGAGCATCCTGTCTGCTGGTCCCCGCGTCACATCAGAAGACATTTCGCTGCCTTTCTGTTGTTTTATCTTGGTATATGAAATTTCTGTATTTCGATTGGTGTTCTGATTTTGTTTCCGGGTGTTATGTTGTTGGTTGTGTAAGCCTAGCCGGCTAGCAGTTTTGTGTTTGGTTGTATCTGGTTTCTGTCAGTTTTTGTTGTGTTTTGGTTTTGGTACAGCCGAGTGGGCTGCTTTACTTTTAACTGCGTGGTTGTGTCAGCCAGAGGCTGAATTTGATATTATCTGCGTGGTGTTTGTTTTCTTTTATTGTTATGATTCCAGCCGCATGTGGCTGATGTATATTATGCCTGTAGAAGTGCTTCAGATTATCACCCGTACAGGGGAGGTGCTGTCGAAATTTCTTCGGACAGAGACTCCCTCGGGGCGTGACAATTTTTAAGGAAATACACTTATTCAACTCGCAAGGATCACCAATAAAGATCCCTACTTACCTTTTGAAATTGGAAACCATATCACCAAGTGATAACAAGAAACTACAACCACAACTTACTCAAAGACAATCTCCCTAGGTTCACGTAATATGTTAAGGTAAGTCCATGTACAAAAATCTAAACAATCTATTCATCATGGATAAGATCCGTGATTCCTCTCCCATAGAGTTAGGAGATTGTTTCCAAGATGTACCAACATCTGGTGAAACTTGCCAACTTATTGCTCTCACCCTGCGTTAGCTGATCAAGTGAGGTTAGTACTCACAACTTCAATGTAGGACATAATGATTAGGTCTAGTGCTTGTGAGTGTGGCAATAGTTAGGTCAAGTAGCATTTCAAATACGCTAATTATTATTTCAAGTGTCATGGATGGTTATTATTTTACAAGGAGGTGAGGTTAAACGTATTCTAGAATGGATGAGGGATTTAGTTTCCAGCCAACTTAGGTAGGACCAAAATGGTGAATCAACGAGATTTCTTGTACATTTCAATTTTTTTTAATCTATCTCCTAGTTTTCCATCCAAATAACCAAGCTTCATACAAACTGGTATGACACTAAACAACACTGCAGTAGAATATGCAACCAATCGACACCATTATTGAAGAGCCAAACCAAATTGTTTCAAGCTGAACTATGTGCAATATCAGAAAATAGTAAGATAACACCTGAACTTAGATTTTAGAAGCATTTTCAGAGAAGGTGCACTAGATATGAAGGAAATGATATCCATACATATCAATATAACAGAATTGGTAAAATGATAGCACCTAAACTTGTGGTCTGACCATCTTTTTGATCTTCTTTATTTTTAACAGTACATTAATGAAAACTCAATTTCAGAGAAGCTATCTATGTAAAGACAAAGTCTTGAATCATTTTATACGAGCTACAAACTAAAAATGGGCCTGAGTAGTTTCAGATAAACTAGACCATGCAGAATAAATATTTAAAGCATATTGGCCCATTTCATGTTTAATATGTTCGAAATACAACTAGATCAAGTAAATTATAGTTATAGAATGACAGTGCATGAGATAAATAATGAAAAATCAGGAATCAGAGTTTTGAGAGAAACTGGCTATGGAGTATTGACTATTCAACCATCTTTGGTTGTCATTTCTTAGATATTGCATGCTTAAGCAATAATCCACAATTTTATATGTCTCAATAAATCTACTACAGGCTCAAAATATCCTAACCCCATCTAGTACAGAACTATAAGCCTGGAATACAATTACCCAAGCCTTTACTGTCATCTCTTATTTTACTTAAAGAAACTAGTTACATTTTACTTGACTAAACCAACCAAAACTTTTCTTTTCCTAGCAATTGCCTAGCTTCTGCCAAGAAGTTTGTACCGAAACCAACTATACTAAATATAATAGCCAACAAAATTATGTGCCAAAAATCATTCTTTTGGCTTGAATTAAATGAGAATCAGATAAGTTGGCAAGGCAACTGCAATGCTACCGATCCATGCAATGCCCATGTTTTCTGATTTTGTGGTTGCTCCAACTTTCTGGGATCCTATTAAGCATGATCAATTCCTAGTAAAATAAGGTCCTTTCCAACATAAACAAACTTTTAAAATACAAAGGGGTCTTTTCTCTCTTGCACAGGATACCTCTTAATCATAAACCATCACAATCAAATATTCACTACTAGTCCATCAGAAAGCAACATATTACAAAAATGAGTCAATTCTGATTCATTCTCAACATCAATCAAACTTGATAACTTTCTAAACAACGAATAGAGTAAAAGGAAGTCATCCACCATAGGTCAATATTGTTTGTCTATGTTGTACCAACTAAAGGAATTATACCTTATGGGAAAGTTTGTTGCAGCACTTTTTTTTTATTATTGAAACTATACATAATTATTCCATTGTGTAACTTCTTAATTGTTAAAATTTTGATCCATTCCGTATGATAAGTTTCTTAGCTTACTATCTATTGGAGCTACGTCTAATTACATCCAGTGTGTTCCTTCTTAATTATTGAAAATTGATCAATTATGTCACGCCCCGTGACCAAGGCGCATGACACCGGCGTTGTTCATGAATATAAATACTCGAAAACAACAAGCCTCATAAAGTACATACTAAACCAGTAATAATATAACGAAAATATTGTCTTTACAATCCAAAAGCGAGAGCGTACAAATAAGGATAACATAAACTAAAAGGACGAATCACTTGGACACAGCTTCATTACCAGCCCCAAAACATCTCCTGCTCCTCCTTCTCAATTTGTTCCTCGTCTTTATCTGGGGATGGGAGTAAGGGGGTGAGTGCTTGGGAAAACACTCAATAAGTGGGATCGATCGAACATAGCATGACAGAATGCAAAATATAGCAAAACATTCAGAATGCATGACGAAAACATATTTCATGAAACATGACAAAAACACAACTTAAACGAAAACATATACTTTTAGCAAAACATTCAGAATTCATGACAGAAACATAACTTAAACGAAAACATATACTTCTAGCAAAACATTTAGAATTCATGACAGAAACATAACTTAAACGAAAACATATACTTCTAGCAACATTCAGAATTCATGACAGAAACATAACTTAGTCAAAAACATAGCACTGTTAATCATCTTATTTTCCATGGTATTACTGATCAGTCCCCTATATGTAATTCCTCTAAAGGGTGAGGCCATATATCGATTATTATTACCCACCGCATCAGGGCCATAACTTGTCATATCTTATCATGTTTTCGGAAATTCTATTTTATTGATCAGTCCCCTATATGTAATTCCTCCAAGGGGTGAGGCCATATATCGGTTATTATTACCCACCGCATCAGGGCCATATATTGGTTATTATTATCCACAGCATCAGGATCATATATCGGTTATTATTACCCACCGCATCAGGGTCATAACTTGTCATATCTTATCATATTTTTGGAAATTTCCTTTACCATATCTAACTTAAGTCATAACAGTGCATCTTGGAACAAAAAGAAATGAACTTGTAATATAAAATAATGAAATATAAACATATTCCGTAGCTATACTCGAAAGGAAAAGCCCACTTACAGAGTCAGCAACTTCTTTGGCTTTGGACAGAAACTTTACGAGACTTGAACTTGATACGATCCGTTAGGTGCTAGCCTCTTGGATCAACAAAGTCTTAGAAGCACTACCAATCTCTTCTGGTAAAAGAAAGCGAAGAAGAACCTAACGAGGGAGACTCGGAGAGAAAGAATTCACCTTTGAATCTTTCCGAGGATGGCTACTTATAGCCTCCAAGGAATACGAAGGGTTAAGGTCTCAATTAATTCATCATTTATGATCTTCATTAATTAAGAAGATGAAGAGTTATAGGCTCCATAAATTCTTCATTTATGACCTTCATTATGATGACTCTTCAACTTCTCCATTAATTAACATTATGATGACCTTTCGAATTCTCCATTAATCATCATGATCATGGCTATTTGAATTCTCTCTCTTTGTATCAAATAAATCCATATTTGATCTTGATCTCCACTAGATTCCAATGCCATTATTTATTTCTACGTGCTATGTGTGTGACCCTCTAGGTTTTATACACGAAGGCAATGTAAATCCATACACAGACTAAGGTAACTGTCTAGCAATAGTTTTTAACCACCCAATGTGATAAAAACTATATACCACTATGAAATCACAGACAGATAAGAGCTCCACATGTGACTCATTAAATTATCATGATGAAGAGCATAGAAGAAACATATGAATAACTAGACACAACATTCGAAATCCCTAAGATCAAAACCGACGCATGACACAAAGTAATCATAAGCTTGGGTTCAATTTTTTTTTATGGTATTAAGATTTATAGGATTGAACCTAAATTAACTTTTAAAGGTATGTCCACTAGTATCCATCACCATGTCCAAAATCGGGTCTTCACAAATTAAGTATGATCAATTGTATCATAGTCTTACAAAGAAACTTTCCTTCCTTTTTTTTCGCCTAAGGGGTATACAATCATTACATAAAGACTCCAAAACTTATTTCCATTCCAATTATAGCCATCCATATAACTCTGTTGTTGAATAATAAAATCCAAGAATCTAAACCTAAAATTTCATATCCATCATTTTAGCTATTTCCCCTATCGATAAGCCTTGCAAAAGAATACGGGGAAATACTATTTCCCAAAAATCATACCCCACATCTCCATCAAGTAACGACCTGATCTCGTAGAGGGTACGTAGTTGATTCAGCCTTTGCTATATCAGTAGCAGTTATGTACCCAAATGTGTCTTCCAAGTTATCTAACCAAGCATGGACAACTCAAGGATTAGAATCCCTATAAAACAGCGAACATTGATCTCTCACCAACTGCACCAACAACGAAACACGCACCCTATCCATCTCCCAACTGGTAATAGCAAGGGCTGACATGCTTAGAGATATTCTCTGAGACTGTGTTCCTTGATCTCCAATAGATTGTTGACGGGCTTGACACCTACATCCAACTCGGTATCAGTTGGTATCACAAAAGAATCTATATTTTGTGTATTAGGCTCAGGTCCTGTAATGTCAACTTATCACGTTCATGGTCGTTCTCGACCACGACTGCAATTAAGGCTGACTCACTTAGTGTCACCATACTAACACCAGTCAGTGAGTACTTAACAAATAGGTATAGAAATAGTTACACAATCCAACTAAGTTGGAGAAAGTCTAACTAACTATGTATTCATTCTTACAACATTCAACTAATCAAACAGTATCTAAACAAGGTAGTGAACCAAAATAGGTATAACAACACCAGAGATATACCTTACTTCCTATAGCTCGAAGATATCCTGTCAGTCCCAAACCTCAAAAAGTCACATTGAGAAAGCAAATCATGAAATTCCAAACACAAAATAAACATCGCAACCTGGGCTCTGATACCAATAAAATTATCATGCCCCGAGGGTAAGGTTGTCCGACGAAAATCGGATAGCACCTCTCTTGTAACAATGACAATTAAAATCTGGATATATGGCAATGAGGTAATACACGAATAATATATACAGCCCACACGGCTGGAAACAACCAACACAGCGGAAACAAATCAAGTGTCCAACCTGGACAATAAAAGGATCTACTCGATCCATTCTAGATGTGAAAACCCCCACAGACTACGAGCCTGCCCGACTTGACACAACCACCAACATGACGAATAAAAGAAGCCACAAGGCTAAAGTCCAAGTCCAAGTCAAATTATTACAACACCAAATCCATAAACCAAAATGCAAGTAACACAAATAAATGAAAGACAGAAAATCGTTCTCGAATGTGACGTGGGACTGGCAGGCATGATTTCTGAGTGACACTACACATCCTCTACCTGCTAACCTATAAATAAAGGAAAAGCAAGGGGTAATAAGTATAAAATACTCTATGGGTATTAAAAAATAGTGCTTGATACTATATATATATAAGGAGATCAAAGGAATGTATTCTCAGATAAAGCATCTGCTAACCAATATAAGTACACCAATATAGTCTTCTGCTAATAAAGCATAACACTACGTAATCCACCACTAACTTTCTCAACCTGGTATAACCAATGAATTGGAAGTACATACAGTATATCTAAATCCTGCCCAAATAGATGTATAGCCAGCATATAACAAATATACAACAAGTCTTGACTAGCAAATCATGCTATCACGAATAAGTCTCGCGAGCAGTCAGGGTATATAAATAATCACTGTCCGCAGGAGAACGCTCTACCACGGATGGTCCCGTGGACGGACAGGATGAGGTAGCTATCTAACACCTCATCTACTGACTGCGGGAGAACACTCTACCATGGATGGTTCCGTGGGCATATAGGATGCATAAGTGGCTACTGTCTGCGGGAGAACACTCTACCACGAATGGTCCCGTGGACAGATAGGATATATACATATACCGAGTCATAACAATAAAATAAGCAATAACAATCCACCTGAGGATAATGCTCTTCAATCTACCCTATGGTCTAACCACACCAACATATAGGCATAAGCCTAAATAACAACCAAGATCTAATAAGATACTCGATATTCTACGGTATGGTATAATCTTACTGACATATTGACACTCATATAAGTATACAACTATACTATGATATAAATGCACAAGTATAAGTCCACAACTACACTAGGGTCTAGTATATCCTATACATATAACCAATCCGAGCATGAAAGCAACAAGACTGCATAGATGTCATCAACAAACAAATAATGATGATACGGGTTATGATAGGTCGGCCTACCAAGTGAAAGGGAGGTTTAGGTCAAGAATGATAGGAGTAATATGTGGTCAATAGAGTGCAGGCTGAGCGAGCACCCACGTGATCATATATGCTCGGTCGGGAAAAGCCCGCTCGAGCGTAAAGGCATTTAGCCTTATATATGATTCTCAGCATATTACCGGACAACCGCAAACCGAGCGAGCACTCACGTGTGTTGGGATCAATGGTCGCGGCTAGAGAGGGGGGTGTGAATAGCCGACCCCAAATCTTCGTTTCTTTCTACAAGTTGACGTTAGCGCAACGGAAAATAAAACAAAGAAACAAAGACAAGAAGATCAAACCTCAACACGCAGCGATGTAACGAGGTTCGGAGATGATACTCCTACTCCTCGGCGTGTCCGTAAGGTGGACGAAGCCTATCAATCCGTCGGTGGATGAGTCCCCGGAGAACCGGCTAATATATATACTCCTTCTGAGTGGAGAAACCTCGCCACAATCTTTCTTGCACCAGCAAGAATAGGAGTACAAGAATACACAAGAAGAAGCAACAATATGAATGTAAAAACAAACAATCTTGCCTTCTCGTAGGCGAGACGCCTACAACAGTTGGAGACCCAGCCGGAAGCTCACGCAAGCTTCAGCTAAGAAGAGCTCAGCAAAGCTCTGAAGCAGTAGGAAGAAGAGGAAGAAGAAGAAGTAAGCTTAACCTTGAAAAAAAGTATTAGCAGCCCTCGATCTCCTTTATATAGAACGCACTGCAGCGAAGAAGACGGAGATACCCGTTGAATCTCAACGGATATACGGACCGATCAGACATATCTCGATCGGTCCAACTCTGATCGGTCACGGGACCGATCGGAAGGCTGTCGGATCTAGACCTCAATCTCCTTCCTTTTCTTCGAACTTTATCAAGATCTAGATCATAACAATGCTGATATCGTCTAAACCAATTCTTGATCGGTCACCAAACCGATCGAGTGATACTGGATCGATCCCCGATCGATCCAACTCTTGGATTTTGCCCAAACCAAGTCCACGCCTTCACTAATATCCGGTCAACCTTGACCTATTGGTATCTCATGCTTAGCATCCGGTCACTCCTTGACTGCTAAGACTCCCTACCAAGTGTCCGTTAATCCCTTTGACCCACTTAGACTTTTCTCTTCGTGGTATCCGGTCCCTCCCTTGACCTACTTGACCTTCACAATACCGGATGTCCGATCACCTTGATCCATCTGGATTTTTTCCTGGCTTCACTCACCAGACTTTCCTCTGCCTGGCTTCACTCACCAGGACTTTACCTGCCGCCTGGCTTCACTCACGGGACTTTCACTTCACCCTAGCTTCACTCACTAGGGTTTTCACCGGCTTCACTCAGTGATTTCCAATCGCCTAGCTTCACTCACCAGACTTTTCGAACCGCCTGGCTTCACTCACCAGGACTTTCCATCTGCCTGGCTTCACTCACCAAGACTTTCACCTGGCTTCACTCACCAGGATTTTCACCTAGCTTCACTCACCAGGATTTTTCATCTGCCTTCCTGATCTAGAGAATGAGCTACCGAGCCCTCTCTGACCTAGTCCGGAGAACGAGCTACCGAGCCCTCTCCGACTTTGTGCGGTCCGAGCAGGCTACCAAGCCTCTCGACCTAGTCCGAGGAGGCACTCAGAGCCCTCTCCGCTTCCACATCCGGTCGAGAACGAGCTCAGAGCCCTCTCGACCATAGTCAGGAGGCCACCGAGCCCTCTCGACCATAGTCCGGACAGAGCTCGAGCCCTCCGACTTCCACTTGCCAAGTTCCCATACTTGAACTTCTCCGTGCCAAGTCTCCATACTTGGACTTTCTCCCGTGCCAAGCTCCCTGCTTGGACTTTTCCCGTGCCAAGCTCCCTGCTTGGACTTTTCCGTGCCAAGTCAACTCACCTCGGGTCAACCAGGTCAACCTTGACCAAGGGTTGCACCCACAACCTCCCAAGTTTTTGTTCTTGTCAAACATCAAGATACAACTTGAGTCAGGTCAACTCGAGTCAGGTCAACCAGGTCAACCTTGACCTAAGGTTGTACCAACAATCTCCCATCAAAATAAAACTCTTCTGTTCTCGTCAAACATCAAAATACAACTCGAGTCAGGTCAACTCGAGTCGGGTCAACCAGGTCAACCTTGACCAAGGTTGCACCAACAATCTCCCCCTTTTTGATGTTTGACAAAACCATAACCTAACTTAGGTTTTCTAATGTTCTTCCTTGAACATTCTCCCCAAACATACACTCTCCCCCTTTTGACACACATCAAAAAGAGTGAATCAAGGTCAAGAGTTTCTTTCTAATGAAGGTCTCATACCTTTCATTGAAACCCTTAATTTCCCCCTTGATACTAAGGTCAACAATTAACTTAGTGATAATCCTATATCACTCAAGTCTTTAGGAGTAAAAACTCCCCCTAAAAGTCAACTCCCCCTTGACTAATAGGTAAAACTCCCCCTAAAGGTCAACTCCCCCTTGACCATTGCACCAACAATGTCTTGGAGAGTTTCAAGCCTTTAGAAATCCAAAACACCAACTCCCAGCTGAAATTTCAGACAAAATAGTCTAAAATCAGCAAGTTGGCACGCGCTGATCGGTCACCTGACCGATCAGACCTTCCCTGGATCGGTCACCAGACCGATCCACACTTCCCTAGATCGGTCCAGTGACCGATCCAGAGTGTCCTGGACCGATCAGAATCCCCTCTGATCGGTCCCCAACTCTGATATCAGAAGTTTCTGATTTTTCTACTTCTGAAATTCAGAAACCTCTTAAAAATCACATAAAATTTCAAAAATTATAAAATTTTGAGGATACATTCCTCATAACATATATTATCACGGAAAAATAATTTTCGATGAAAATAACTTCCATTTTCAAAACTTGATACAAAGTTCGAAAAACTTTGAAATAGTTCAAGTTTAACTCAACTTTGTTTCAACTTGCTCAATGATGAATGCTATCACTAGAAAAGCTTCATCAAGGTTTTTCAAATCAATTTTGAAATGATTTTAAACCCTTCAATTTAGGACCATAATCTTAGGGCTAAATGTACATGACTTGTACACAAGCTTTCCCTATGATCCTCCAATTAGAATTAGGCTCATCTAGGTACAAGAACTATGCACCTTGATCCTAACTCATCATCCTAATATCTCACACACATCTATGGTGTATCAAACACATCCAAGTCAATTTTGATGTGAGATATGGGTTTAGGTCGTCTTAGGCTAGGTTCTCATGCATTTTCTAAACAACAATTTGATCTCCATATCAAATTATGTTTTTGTCCTTAAACCAATTTAATTGATTATAAATGCAAGAGATGATGACATGGCATAATATAATATCATAAGTAAAAACATGTGCCACTGTCATGATGTCATGGCATAAAGTATGAAACTTAAATAAAACATAACATTTAACTAACCTAAGCATTATCATGACATTTTAAATGATCATAAATTAAGTATGATGTCATGACATGGCATATGACGATCAATATATGGCAAACAACATATAAAGGTATAGAAAATACTTAATTCTAGCCTTAGTTGCCATTTTTGATAATCTTGATCATTTTGCCATAGGTTCTATATTCCTAAGAGTAATAGACCTAATATCATATACCAAGGATGTTTAGATCACTATGTGCCAATTAAACTGACCTAAGAGAACTCCTCAAATGTAGTTGGCACATTCTAATCACCTTAGGAATAATTCTTAATTTCATTTTTCAAGGCTTGATCACACCTTGAAAATTCCTAAAGTGCCACCTTTTGCCATGATTAGGTTAACTGCCTATTCAAGTAAGGTTGGCACACCCTAACTCATCTAGCGTGATGAAATCACGCTCCTAGGAATCCAATACCTATTTGAGCTCATTGGGTTCACTAAATATTTACTAGGAATGACTTCCCTAGCAACCCTCCTAATGACCTTCCTAGGCTTTGAAGCCTTGGTCATTTGGGACTCATCAAGATCAACTCTAGGGGTGACTCCCCTTGTGACCTTGGTGATGGTCTTCCTAGTCCTAGGTTTTGTTCCATAATCGAATGGAACATCATGGTAAGTGGGCTTGACCACTTGGGACTTAGGTTTGTGACCCAAACCTTCCTTGTCCTTGGACTTGGGTTTTTGACCCCTAGACTCTAGAGTCAAATCCTCAAGAGCCTTTTCTAGAGAGTCAAGTCTTGACCTCAAGACTTGATTTTCTTTCTCTAATACCTCAAGCTTTAATTTATCATTTTTCTTTGAGGTATTCCAAGGCATATGTCTAGATGATTTGGAATTTCTACCTAGATTTTCCTTAGCCTTAGATGGGTTAATTCTAGGGTTGACATTTCTAGTATTATCCTTATCTAGGTTAACATGTTTGGCTCCTAAGCTCATGTATTGGTTCCTAAAGTTAACATGCTTATCATTATTAACAATTGTAACAAAACTACTAGCATGTGTCTTATTGCAAGAATGAGACTTAAATGTTACCTTAGGGTTTGCCTTAGCTCCCCCTATTGACGTGCTCGGTCTCTTGTCCTTGTGAGGTTGCCTCCCCCTCGGACATTGACTCCTATAGTGTCCCTTTCGCTTGCATTGGAAGCACACCACGTGCTCCTTGCCTTTGCGTGTCGGGACTCCGGCTTCCTTGACCTTTGGCGCCGGTGGAGTCTTCCTAACCCTCTTTGGACACTTACTCTTGTAATGCCCAAATTCCCTACACTCAAAGCACATTATGTGTAATTTATTTGAAATTAAATGGCTTGAGTTACCTAGGGTTGAGGATGGATGTGAGCTCTCTTCTTCATCCCTTCCGGAGATAGAAGCTTCTTCTTCTTGCTCCGATCTTGAAGAGGAACCCTCATCTTCTTCCTTAGATGTTGAGTAGCCCTCAACCTCTAAATCCATGCCTCCATGATGTGAGCTACTTGGCTCACTTGACTCCTCTTCATGACTTGAAGTGGAGTTCTCCTCATGGAACTTTGCCAAGTTATTCCACAACTCCTTGGCATCGTTATATCCACCTATCCTACACAAAACATCATTAGGTAAAGAAAATTCAATGATTTTCGTTACCTTATCATTGATGGTTGATTGGTGGATTTGCTCCTTCGTCCACTTCTTCTTCTCCAAAAGTTCTCCTTCTTTATCCAATGGAGGAGTAAAACCTAATTGCACACACCTCCAATTTTCTAGGTTAGTCATAAGAAAGTACTTCATTCTTACCTTCCAAAACGCGAAGTCGTCGCGATCGTAGAAAGGTGGAATTGTGACGTCTTCTCCAAATAACTCCATTCTCTAGCTCGTGCTCCCCCGGGTGTTAATCCAACGAAGAGCGACCTCGCTCTGATACCACTTGTTGGGATCGATGGTCGCGGCTAGAGAGGGGGGGTGTGAATAGCCGACCCCAAATCTTCGTTTCTTTCTACAAGTTGACGTTAGCGCAGCGGAAAATAAAACAAAGAAACAAAGACAAGAAGATCAAACCTCAACACGCAGCGATGTAACGAGGTTCGGAGATAAACTCCTACTCCTCGGCGTGTCCGTAAGGTGGACGAAGCCTATCAATCCTTCGGTGGATGAGTCCTCGGAGAACCGGCTAATATATATACTCCTTCTGGGTGGAGAAACCTCGCCACAATCTTTCTTGCACCAGCAAGAATAGGAGTACAAGAATACACAAGAAGAAGCAACAATATGAATGTAAAAAACAAACAATCTTGCCTTCTCGTCGGCTGTTGATGAAGCAGCAACTTCACGGGCCAAATACAACAGCAACTGTTGGAGACCCCAGCCGAGGAAGCTCACGCGAAGCTTCAGCTAAGAAGAGCTCAGCAAAGCTCTGAAGAAGCAGAAGCTTCGGACCAGAAAAAAAAGTATTCTGTAGTAGCCCTCGATCTCCTTTATATAGCCTGATCCTGCAATCGCACCTGCAAAGCAGACAACGAAGAAGACGGAGATACCCGTTGAATCTCAACGGATATACCTGGACCGATCAGGACATATCCGATTGGTCCAGGAAGACCCTGATCCTCGGCAATAGACTCAACCTGTCCTTCCTTTTCTCCCGAACTGTTTCGTCGATGCAGCCGATCGATAACATTCAGCAAATTCAGCATGCCTGATCGGTCACCGGACCGATCGGGAGATCCCGTCGGATCGATCCACCGATCGATCCGGCTCTTTTTTGCCCAAACCAAGTCCCACACCTTCAAACCAATATCCGGTCAACCTTGACCTATTGGTATCTCATGCTTAGCATCCGGTCACTCCTTGACCTGCTAAGACTCCCTACCAAGTGTCCGGTTAATCCCTTTGACCCACTTAGACTTTTTCTTCGTCCTGGTCACTCCCTTGACCACTTGACCTTCAATACCGGATGTCCGATCGGCCTTGATCCATCCTGGATTTTCCTGCGGCTTCACTCACCGGACTTTCCTTGCCGGCTTCACTCACCGTGACTTTCACCACTGTCGGCTTCACTCACCGGGACTTTCACTTTCACCTAGCTTCACTCACTAGGGTTTCACCGCTTCACTCACCGTGATTTCCAACCTGGCTTCACTCACGGGACTTTTAATTCTGGCTTCACCACTAGGACTTTCCATCATGCGCTTCACTCACCAGACTTTCACCGGCTTCACTCACGAGATTACCCGACTTCACTCACCGGGATTTTCCATCCGCCTTCCGATCTAGAGAGCAGGCCACCAGGAGCCCTCTCGACCTAGTTCGGAGACGCAGCTACCGAGCCCTCTCCGACGGGTCCGGAGACCAGCTACCAAGCCCTCTCGACCTAGTCCGGAGGAGGCTACAGGCCCTCTCCGACTTCCACATCCGATCAGAACAGCTACCGAGCCTCTCGACCATAGTCCGGAGAACGAGCTAGAGCCCTCTCGACCATAGTCCAGGACGCAGCTGAGCCCTCTCAGACTTCCACTTGCCAAGTTCCCATACTTGAACTTCTCCGTGCCAAGTCTCCATACTTGGACTTTCTCCCGTGCCAAGCTCCCTGCTTGGACTTTTCCCGTGCCAAGCTCCCTGCTTGGACTTTTCCGTGCCAAGTCAACTCACCTCGGGTCAACCAGGTCAACCTTGACCAAGGGTTGCACCCACAACCTCCCAAGTTTCTGTTCTTGTCAAACATCAAGATACAACTTGAGTCAGGTCAACTCGAGTCAGGTCAACCAGGTCAACCTTGACCTAAGGTTGTACCAACAATCTTCCATTAAAATACAACTCTTCTGTTCTCGTCAAACATCAAAATACAACTCGAGTCAGGTCAACTCGAGTCGGGTCAACTAGGTCAACCTTGACCAAGGTTGCACCAACAACGTGCTCATATATGCTTGGCTGGGCAAAGCCCACACGAGCATAAAGACATTTAGCCTTATATATGATTCTCAACATATTACCAACCGACCGTAGGTCGAGCGAGCACCCACGTGCACATATATGTTCGACCGGGCAAAGCCCGCCCGAGCATAAAGACATTTAGCCTTATATAGGATTCTCAACATATTACCAGCCAACCGCAGGCCGAGCGAGCGCCCACGTGCTCATTTATGTTCAGTCGGGCAAAGCTCGCTCGAGCATAAAGGCATTCAGCCTTATATATGATTCGCAACATATTATCGGCCGACCACAGGCCGAACGAGTGTCCACGTGCTCACATATGTTCGGCTGGGAAAAGTCCTCCAGAGCATAAAGGTATTTAGCCTTATATATGATTCTTAACATATTACCGGCTGACCGCAGGCCGAGCGAGCACCCACATACTCATATATACTCGGCCGGGCAAAGCACGTCCGAGCATAAAGGCATTTAGCCTTATATATGATTCTCAACATGCTATCGGCCGACCATAGGGCGAGCGAGCGTCCACGTGCTCATATATGTTCGGTCGGGTAAAGCCCGCCCGAGCACATAGGTATTTGCCCGCCCGAGCACATAGGTATTTAGCCATATATATGATTCTCAACATATTACTGGTCGACCGCAGGCCGAGCGAGCGCCCACATGCTCATATATGTTCAGCCGAGTAAAGTCCGCCTGAGCATAAAAATATTTAGCCTTATATATGAGTTTCAACATATTATCGGCCGACCGCAGGCCGAGTGAGCACCCTCATGCTCGTATATTCTTGGCCGAGCAAAGTCCGCCCGAGCATAAAGGCATGATTCTCAACATATTACTGGTCGATCGCAGGCCGAGCGAGCAGCCGTGTGCTCATATATGTTCAGTCGGGAAAAGTCCACCCAAGCATAAAGGCATTTAGCGTTATATATAATTTTCAACATATTACCGGTCGACCGCAGGCTGAGCAAGCACCCACGTGCTCATATATGCTCGGTCGGGCAAAGCCTGCCCGAGCATAAAGGCATGATTCTCAACATATTATCGGTCGACCGCAGGCTGAGTGAGCACCCACGTGCTCACATATGCTTAGTCGGGCAAAGCCTGCCCGAACATAAAGGTATTTAGCCTTATATATGATTCTCAGCATATTACCAACCGACTGCAGGCCGAGAGAGTAACCCTATGCTCATACACACTTGACCGGGCAAAGTCCGCCCCAACATAAAGGCATGCTCAATAAAAGATATTTCTAATATCAGGCCGGCTTGAACGACCGGCCAAGACATATTCAACTTAAGGTATTCTTAATATCTGGTTGATTTGAATGACCGACCGAAAGATATTTAACAGAAGATATTCTTAACAGCATATACAGCCAACTTAAACGATCGGACGAGACATGCCCAATAGGATATTTGGCAGGAAATATCTTCTAGAAGTTTCTTCAGTTATGATGACATGTCTCCATTATAAATACAAGTCATAAATGACAAAATGGATACATCTAGGGTATAGAAAAGATTCCTTAAAGGATTATTGCACGATGTATAGAAGATGACTTCATCTCCTAACAAACCCTAACGAACTGGGGACCACTTTACGACTACGGAGGTCACGTGAGGTAGTATAAAAAGGGGGTTCCTCTTCGTTGGCGAGGTACGCAAGTTCTAGCATCTAAACTCTATTTCACTTCAGTTACTATTCTTCTTCCTTTCTTCCACCTTTTGAGAGAGAAACCTTCTAGCCGGCCAATGGGTCCTAACAAGTAGTATCAGAACAAAGACACTTCAGGAGGACTAACCGCCGATCGAAGCACCTAATCAATGGTGGGACCGAGCATATACCCATCGAAATTCGAGGGGGAGTTCACTAGCTGGAAAAAGCGAATGCAGGTATTCTTTAAAATCGACTTTGAATTACTTTTAATAATGAAGTTTGATTTTGTAGCACTCGAGGGTAAGTAAGAATACCAGTCAACGAAGAAGGAGCAAACCGACTACATGGCAAATAGCAAAGCAGAGTTACATCTGTTGAGCATCCTTCCGCCACAAGAAGTCAATCGTATCGACACCTACGACTCAGGAAAGGAGCTTTGGGAGAAGTTCCTTGAGCTACACGAAGGGGCGTCCGAAGCCATGCTCGCGAGACGGGACTTACTTCGCAACTAGCTCACCAATCTACAATTTGAAGAATACGAAACGATTGCACAACTTCACTCAAGGATTAAGGAGCTCATCACCGGACTGTCGAATCTCGGAGAAAAGGTAAGCAACCAAGATTCGCTAAGGTACGCTCTTAATGCATTCCCTAAAAATATAAAATGGGCATCACTAGTAGATGTCTTCTATATCTCTAAGGACTTAGAATCTATTACCTTAGAAGAATTATTTTCAACTTTTGAAGTACATGAATCGAGATGTGCATGTACAAAGGAGTCGAAGCACAACATCACCTTCAAAGCAACAAGAAACGAACATGAGTCAAAATCCTCTCTCGACAACGAGGAAATGGTAATGATGGTAAGGCATTTTAAAAAATTATTTAAATCACGGAAAACTAACCATCCGCAGGGTAAAAAGAAAAGGACAATCAGATGCTACAACTGCAATGAAGAAGGGCACGTTAAGGACAACTGCCCTAAGCTAAGGAACAAGGATAAGGACAAAGGAAAGAAGCCTATCCAAATGAACAAGTACAAGACTTTAAAGGCGGCATGGGACGAAACGTCGTCCGAATCGGAAGTTGAGGCTTTCTCCAGGCTTGCGTTGATGGCAAGTCATCAAGACAAACACGAAGAAAGCTCTTCCGAAATGAGCATCGATGAAGGGGGAGCGACATCAGAAGAAAACAGCAATTCAGGGGAGCCACGGACAATGAGATCGACAAGGTAAGTCAGGTACGATCTCTTCCTCTCGATAAAATGTTTAAATTCATAAAATTATTGTCTAAATGATCCAGTGGTAAGGACGGGGGACCCTCATGGGCGGAGGGTCAACGACTCGTGGAGGTCAACCCCAAGTTCACGCCGAACGGAAGCATGCCGGGCCGAACGGAAGGATGCCGCGCCGAACGGAGGCATGCCGGGCCGAACGGAAGGATGCCGGGCCGAACGGAAGCATGCCGGGCCGAACGGAAGCATGTCGCGCCGAACGGAAGCATGCCGGGCCGAACGGAAGCATGCCGTGCCGAACGGAAGCATGCTGGGCCGAACGGAAGGCAACCCGACTATAGCCGGGGTTCCGACGCTCATGTTGAACAGAGTCGTATGGCCGAGCAGGTAGCCCGCTCGGCCGAAGGCACAAAGTAGCAACACTGCGAACAGTCCACACAACATAAGACCGGTCGGACGTAAGTGGATTGCCGACCGGACGGACACTCGAGACGGAGTAAGAATAGACAATAGGACAAGGAAACATCCTCTGACAGCGGGTATGTTCGAGGAGCAAGCCATACGCAGGATCTTATGACGGGAGTCCGCTGTCCCATCAAAGACGTGCTCGGACTGTAATAGTAAGGGGTCAGGTAAGCTCTTCTGACAAGCCCATACCGAGGTATGAACAGAGGACACGTATGCACCTCGGTATGTGTGCCCGAGCCTCTTCACAGCTCTATATAAAGGGTCCTCACCCTTCGCCGGAGGTACGCATTCTCTAAACCCTCCGAGCGGAAGACCGTCGAGCTCCGACGTTAAAAATCGAGAAACGAGCCGGCGTCTATAAACTTCCGAGCGGAAGACCGTCGAGCTCCGACGTTAAAAATCGAGAGACGAACCGACGTCTATAAACCCTCCGGCCGGACGAATGCAATAAAGAGTTTTCGCTGGTGAGTCGTTTATTCGATCGGCCAAGTACCCAAAAGTACTTCGTCAACATCCAGCGAACAACCTCTTTTGTCGAGACATGATATATTAAGCCGAGTGGAAAAGCTACACAAAATACTTCGTGAGAAATCCCTTGCAAAACGCAAGAGAGGTGGGATGAGAGGCGATTAACGAGGAGAAGCGGAGGATGGTTTCTTGGATGCACCGCTCGGCACTACGGGCGTCCAGTCAGTCGAACTATGCGCCTCCTTCGACTAGACTTGAAGGGGAGGCATGTGATCCGGTGGTAAGGACGGGGGACCCTCATGGGCGGAGGGTCAAAGACACGTGGAGGTCAACCCTAAGTTCGCGCCGAACGGAAGCATGTCGGGCCGAACGGAAGGATGCCGCGCCGAACGGAAGCATGCCGGGCCGAACGGAAGGATGCCGCGCCGAACGGAAGCATGCCGGGCCGAACGGAAGCATGCCGGGCCGAACGGAAGCATGCCGGGCCGAACGGAAGCATGCCGGGCCGAACGGAAGGATGCCGCGCTGAACGGAAGGATGTCGCGTCGAACGGAAGCATGCCGGGCCGAACGGAAGCATGCCGGGTCGAACGGAAGGATGCCGTGCTGAACGGAAGCATGCCGGGCCGAACGGAAGGCAACCCGACCATAGTCGGGGTTCCGACGCTCATGTTGAACAGAGTCGTATGGCCGAGCGGGTAGCCCGCTCGGCCGAAGGCACAAAGTAGCAACACTGCGAACAGTCCACACAACATAAGACCGGTCGGACGTAAGTGGATTGCCGACCGGACGGACACTCGTGACGGAGTAAGAATAGACAATAGGACAAGGAAACATCCTCTGACAGCGGGTATGTTCGAGGAGCAAGCCATACGCAGGATCTTATGACGGGAGTCCGCTGTCCCATCAAAGACGTGCTCGGACTGTAATAGTAAGGGGTCAGGTAAGCTCTTCTGACAAGCCCATACCGAGGTATGGACAGAGGACACGTATGCACCTCGGTATGTGTGCCCGAGCCTCTTCACAGCTCTATATAAAGGATCCTCACCCTTCGCCGGAGGTACGCATTCTCTGATATTCGGAGCCACCTTTTGCTGTCCGCTTGCCTGACTTGAGCGTCGGAGGGTCGTCGCCAGGACCCCTTCCCGGCCCGACTTCTGTGCAGGTTCACCGGAGGCCCGGGCGGATAGTCAACAGATCTACGTAAGCCGCTTGGAGAGCGCCACGTGCCCAGCGTCTGTTGATTCAGCTTTCGGACAGGATCACTAAAGATTGTTGTAAATTAGAAAAAAGAAATTAAATAATTAAAAGTAATTCTAGGAAAATCTTATCCATTAGAAGATTTTGATAAATTAAAACTAGAAAATGACAATTTACAAAGAGAAATAAAAAACTTGAAAAATCATACATGCACATATAGTACAAGTATTAAAAGATATAATTTGAACTAGTATTTTAAATATTACAAAGAACAAATTAGGAAAATTTTAAAGAAATTGTTAGGACCAAAAGTAGCTAGAGGGGGGGTGAATAGCTCGTCGCGTTCGCTCGGTGCTTGGCGTTGATTGTTTCTTCAAGAATATGCAGCGGAAAATACAGAAACAAATACACCCACGCTAACACTAGGATTTTACTTGGTATCCACCTCCAAAGGAGGTGAATAATCCAAGGATCCACACCACGCACGCACCCTCCACTATGAAACACTCCTTTTCGGTAACTACCGAGGGCGGAGAAGCCCTACAAGACTCTCGGTACAAGAAGAAGGAAAGGGAAACAAAATACAAGCACAAAGCTTACAATGAATGCAGAAAACCCTAACCCTAGCTTCTCTTCTTGCCTTTGATCCGCCTCTTGACTCGGAGAGCTTCCAAGAACCTTCAAGAACTGGCGATCACAAGCTTTGAGAGTGCTGTGGAGGAGCTGGCGAAGATCTGAGATGAAACCGTAAAGAGATGCCGCAGCCATCACACGCCTGCAGCTATAAACGACGCCAACGGTCGGATCCCGATCGATTCGAATATTCCCAATCGATTGAGGAGGCTTTGGATCGATCCACGGATCGATCCAGAGCGCCTCTGTGCTCTGGAAAAGCGCCTGGATCGATCCCTGAGCGATTGCGAGCCTCTCCCAATCGATCCATCGATCGATTGGGAACTTGATCCGATCATCGGATCGATCGGCTGATCGATTGGTCATGTGCGGATCGATCGGCGATCGATCCAGCACTTGATTTTGTCCAAAATCAAGTCCAAAACCTCCAAACCAACATCCGGTCAACCTTGACCTGTTGGTATGTCATGCCTAGCATCTAGTCACTCCCTTGACCTGCTAGGACTCCCTTACCAAGTGTCCGGTCAATCCCTTTGACCCACTTGGACTTTTCTCTGTGCCAAGTATCCGGTCAATCCCTTTGACCTACTTGGACTTTTCTTTCATGCCAAGTATCCAGTCAATCCTTTGACCTACTTGGACTTCCCAACACCAGATGTCCAATCATCCTTGATCCATCTGGATTTTCCCTTGCCTGGCTTCACTCACCAGGACTTTCACCTAGCTTCACTCACTAGGGTTTTCCATCTGCCTAGCTTCACTCACTAGGACTTTCACCTGGCTTCACTCACCAGAACTTTCACCTAGCTTCACTCACTAGGGTTTTCCTTCTGCCTGGCTTCACTCACCAGGACTTTCACCTAGCTTCACTCACTAGGGTTTTCATCTGCCTAGCTTCACTCACTAGGACTTCCTTCTACCTGGCTTCACTCACCAGGACTTTTCTTCTGCCTGTCTTTACTTACCAGGACTTTCCTTCTGCCTGGCTTCACTTACCAGGACTTTCCTTCTGCCTGGCTTCACTCACCAGGACTTTCATTTTGCCTAACATCCCAGTTAGGACTTCCCAGTCAAGTATCCGGTCAACCTTGACCTACTTGACTCTTCTTCAATCAATATCTTATTGTCAAACATCTAAACCCAAACCAAGACTCAGCTTGGTTACCCAGGTCAACCTTGACCTGAGGGATATTGCACCAACAATCTCCCCCTTTTTGATGTTTGACAATACCACAATAACACTTACAAACCCATATGTAAGTTAGGCTAATCCCATAGCCTCCTTCTTCATGCCACTAGGTAATGAAAGCATAAATTAAGCTCTTCATTCTCCCCCTGAGAGGGCAAACTCCCTCTAGGTAATGAAAGCCTAACTTACTCCCTTTCATGAGTCCTTTCATTCTCCCCCTATGACCTTCCCATAGGTAATGAAGGCCTAAGCTTAACCATACATTCTCCCCCTATTGGCACACATCAACCCATCGTTGGACACACATCAACCTATGCTCCAATTCTGGGCACACTTCAACAGATCCATTTGTTGAAGACTCTCCCCCTGAAGGGTTGCTCATCGTGATCACAACTTCACTCATTGTGATCACCCGATAATGAGATCCCATACTCGTCATTATCACCTTAACTTCTCCCTCAATGTTGACAAATACCCAACCTTGAGCATTTTCAACCACTTGAGTGTCCACTTGAAATAATGAGGATATCCACTCCCCATTTCTCCCCATTTCAAGTTTAAATGCTCAACCTTGAGCAAGTTCACAACAGAAGGTTAACCACCTTCCAAGGTTCATGAAAAGTAATTTTTCATGTCTTTAAAGAGTCCCTCCCCCTAAAGACATGGTGGTAACTTCTGTCATTGCACCAACAATGACTTGGAATCCCTAAAACATTAGGAAACCCAAATTTAGAAGTTTTGAGGTTCAAATATTCAATATTTGAAACAACCTCAACCTAAACTTCTACTTAGTCTTCGTTAACAAATCCATCCTTGTTTTCAACATGAAAACACCCTTTGTATGTATACAAATATATTTTAGGGGTTTGGAATGGTTACCTAGACTCAAGGAGGTTCAAAGATGCTGAAATCAAGCCTTCCCAGCCAAAATCAGCAACTTGGATCGATTGGAGTTGGGTTCCAATCGATTGAACCTTTCTGAATCGATCCACTGATCGATTCAGACTACCTGGATCGATCGGCTGATCGATCCAGCGAGCTTCTGCTCACGGGAGTCTTGCCTTCTGAATCGATCCACGGATCGATTCGGGCACTCCAATCGATCCATGGATCGATCGGAGCTCTGATAGTTGCTGAAATTCCATTTCAGTCAACTTCAGAAACCCCTAGAAAATTCTACAAAAATCCAAAAATCATGAAATTTCGTGTAGACATTATTTAGGGCATACTTAATCATGAAAAAATAGCTTTCTATGAAAATACATCATATTTTCAAAGATTGACATAAACTTGAAAACTTGCAAAAACTTTAGTGTTTTTCTTCAAGTTTGTGTCTAACTATTCAATGGTGATTACTATCAAAAGATAGTCTTCACCAAGGTTTTCCAAAAACATTTTAAAAACATTT
This sequence comes from Zingiber officinale, assembly GCF_018446385.1. Classification (NCBI taxonomy): domain Eukaryota; kingdom Viridiplantae; phylum Streptophyta; class Magnoliopsida; order Zingiberales; family Zingiberaceae; genus Zingiber; species Zingiber officinale. Next base: position 30,319,746 of record NC_055994.1, read on the forward strand.
TCAAAACCAATATCCCATCATGTTCCTTGGGCATAATGCACATTACTTGTACATTAGCTTTCCCAATGATGGGAAAACACATAACTATGTGTTTTGATGAACCTAAAAAACTCAAAAGAATGCACTAAATCAACATCTTGAGTTTTGTTCATCTTCCTAACATCTCACTTGTATCTAATGTGCACTAATCACATACAAGTCACCTTATAGTCTTTGTGAGATGTAGATTTTGGTTTTTGCCCTAATCTAGGGATCATGCATATCTATCTAGGCATTTTAGAAATATTAGACATCCACCTAGGATGTCACTTGTCAATAAGTGTCGTTAAATGCCATTTGTCCTTAATTACAAGGAATTAAACTTAATGCATGATTATGTTATGGCATACATCAAAAGAAAATAATTTTCAAAAGAAAATATCCTATTACTACATGATGTATGAATGTCATGACATGGTATTTTTGGATTTTTCATAATAAAACATGAATGTAAAACTAGACATGATGTCATGGCATATGATGGGCAAACAATCATGGCAAGATTTAGCATAAATAAAATATACCTAGATTAACTATCTAAGTATCCTTAAAGTCTTAGCTAAACTTACAACTTAAACCTAGATTGCCCTAAAGTGCTTCAAGAGAATGTCAAAGCCTAAATTGGCATTTATAATTTCCTTGATTTAATGTATGCCAATTGAAAATAAACATGTCCTCAAATGTTGGCATATTCCATTTTTCCTCAAGAGTAGCACTTTTAAATTAAGGCCCGGATTGCCTTAAATTGCCTAAGAACATATCAAAATCCCAACTTGATAGTTCTTATGAATTTCCCAATATGTGCCATTTAAGATTTAAAATCAATTCTTCCACCATTAGGCATATTTTACTCTTTCAAGGAGTAAACAAAGATTCACTTCATTTTCAAAGGTTAACAAAAACCTTGAAAATGCTCCTTGAGTGTCAATTTCCTCAAAGTCAGGTTAACTACCCTTCTAATCGGAGTTGACACTCTCTAACCCATCTATGGGGTAGAGAAGATGCTCCTAGGAACCCAACACCTATTGGTGCTCCTTGGATTCTCTAGGTACTCACTAGGGATAACTTCCCTAGATACCTTCCTAGTGACCTTGTTGGGCTTCTTAGAAGCCTTGGTCACATTTTCTAGGTCAACTCTAGGGATAGCCTCCCTTGTGACCTTGTTAGTGACTTTCTTAGACTTCTTAGAAGTCTTAGTCACTTTGGTTGCAAAGATACTCTTAGGGATGACTTCCCTAGTATTCTTGGCTTGACTACTAGACCTAGGGTTTGTTCCATAACTATATGGAACTCTATGGTAAGAGGGCACATCCTTCTTAGCCTTTGGTTTGTATCCCAAACCTCTATGGTCATTAGATGACCTTTGTGCTCCTAGACCTAGGCTATGCTCATTTTGCCCTTTTAGGATATTTTCCATCCTTTTTAGGGTCCTTTCCATTTTATCAAGCCTTGACCTCAAGACTTGATTTTCTATCACTAAGTCCTTAGTTTTAGATTTTTCATTTGATTCATGAGCATATTTGTTTTTGGGCTTGTATCTAAAATCTTTAGAGTTATTGCCCAAGTGTCTATCTACCTTCCTAACCTTAGGTTGGGTAGTTTTGGCATGTAGGGCCACATGTTTTTCCTTAAAGCCCTCATGCTTTCTATTCTTATGGTAAATTGCATTAAAATGATAAAAGTTAGAACTATCATGCTTTTTACCATAATGTAAAGGGGTAGGCTCAATAAATGTTACCTTCTTCTTTACCTTGGAGGCTCCCCCTTGACTAGTGCCTCATTGAGCCTTGACCACCTTCTTCCCCTTGGGGCATTGACTTCGGTAATGCCCCTTTTGATTGCAAGAGAAGCATATAATATGCTCCTTGCTCTTCTTTGTGTTGGGGATGATCTCCTTGGGCTTCGCCTTGCCCTTTTGTGCCACTTGGCCCTTCTTCTTGGCCAATTTAGGGCACTTGCTCTTGTAGTGCCCATGTTCCCTACACTCAAAGCATATAATATGATTTTTATTTTTAATTGAAATATTTATACCTTTGCTTGTAGGGGTGGCATCTTTCCCTTTGGATCCGGAGGTAGAAGCTTCCTCTTGATCCGATGTAGAAGCTTCTCCTTCTTCTTGATCCGGTGTCACCAAGGATTGCTCCCCCTCAATCCTAGAGGTGGAGGCTTCATCATCTTGAATATGAAACAAGGAGTATGCTCCCTCCTTGTTCCCTTCGTTGCATTCCCTTGAAGATGAAGCTTCTTCTTGAACTTCTTCTTCGGAGGTTGAGCATCTCTCAACCTCGGAGTCCTCCTCTTGGTCTTGATCCAATGAGTCGCCCTCTTTGGATTCTCCTTGATCTGGTACAGTGGAGGGGATCTCATGAATTCTTGCCAATTTGCTCCAAAGCTCCTTGGCATCTTCAAATTCTCCAATTTGTTCCAAGATGTTACTTGGCAATAAATTGACCAAAAGCTTGGTCACTTTGTCATTGGCCTCACATCTTTGGATTTGGTCTTTGCTCCACTTGCTCCTTTTGAGTACTTTGCCCTTGGAATTTGTGGGAGCTTCAAAACCTTCCATGAGAGCAAACCATTGCTCTATCTCCATCATAAGAAAATTTTCGATTCTTGATTTCCAAGAATCGAAACTCGTAGAAGTGTATGGTGGAGCCACCCTTGTGTCAAATCCAAGTCCATCTTGGAATTGCATCTTGAAGTTGAGCCTTTTTAAGTCTTGAACTTGAAGAATTTGCTCCAACTTCTTCACCCTCTAGCTTTTCTTGTTATACTTGACCCTTCCGGCGATGATTCTGGTGAAGAGCGGCCTTGCTCTGATACCACTTGTTAGGACCAAAAGTAGCTAGAGGGGGGGGTGAATAGCTCGTCGCGTTCGCTCGGTGCTTGGCGTTGATTGTTTCTTCAAGAATATGCAGCGGAAAATACAGAAACAAATACACCCACGCTAACACTAGGATTTTACTTGGTATCCACCTCCAAAGGAGGTGACTAATCCAAGGATCCACACCACGCACGCACCCTCCACTATGAAACACTCCTTTTCGGTAACTACCGAGGGCGGAGAAGCCCTACAAGACTCTCGGTACAAGAAGAAGGAAAGGGAAACAAAATACAAGCACAAAGCTTACAATGAATGCAGAAAACCCTAACCCTAGCTTCTCTTCTTTCCTTTGATCCGCCTCTTGACTCGGAGAGCTTCCAAGAACCTTCAAGAACTGGCGATCACAAGCTTTGAGAGTGCTGTGGAGGAGCTGGCGAAGATCTGAGATGAAACCGTAAAGAGATGCCGCAGCCATCACACGCCTGCAGCTATAAACGACGCCAACGGTCGGATCCCGATCGATTCGAATATTCCCAATCGATCGAGGAGGCTTTGGATCGATCCACGGATCGATCCAGAGCACCTCTGTGCTCTGGAAAAGCGCCTGGATCGATCCACGGATCGATCCAGCGCTTATCGCGCGAAGCATCCACCGATCGATTGGGACCTCTGGATCGATCCAGAGGCTCTCTGTTCGCTGGGACAGGTCTGGATCGATCCACTGATCGATCCAGCACTTGATTTTTGTCCAAAATCAAGTCCCAAACCTCCCAAACCAACATCCGGTCAACCTTGACCTGTTGGTATGTCATGCCTAGCATCTAGTCACTCCCTTGACCTGCTAGGACTCCCTTACCAAGTGTCCGGTCAATCCCTTTGACCCACTTGGACTTTTCTCTGTGCCAATCAATCCCTTTGACCTACTTGGACTTTTCTTTCATGCCAAGTATCCAGTCAATCCTTTGACCTACTTGGACTTCCCAACACCAGATGTCCGATCATCCTTGATCCATCTGGATTTTCCCTTGCCTGGCTTCACTCACCAGGACTTTCACCTAGCTTCACTCACTAGGGTTTTCCATCTGCCTAGCTTCACTCACTAGGACTTTCACCTGGCTTCACTCACCAGGACTTTCACCTAGCTTCACTCACTAGGGTTTTCCTTCTGCCTGGCTTCACTCACCAGGACTTTCACCTAGCTTCACTCACTAGGGTTTTCATCTGCCTAGCTTCACTCACTAGGACTTCCTTCTGCCTGGCTTCACTCACCAGGACTTTTCTTCTGCCTGGCTTTACTTACCAGGACTTTCCTTCTGCCTGGCTTCACTTACCAGGACTTTCCTTCTGCCTGGCTTCACTCACCAGGACTTTCATACTGCCTAGCTTCACTCACTAGGTCTTTCATTTTGCCTAACATCCCAGTTAGGACTTCCCAGTCAAGTATCTGGTCAACCTTGACCTACTTGACTCTTCTTCAATCAATATCTTATTGTCAAACATCTAAACCCAAACCAAGACTCAGCTTGGTTACCCAGGTCAACCTTGACCTGAGGGATATTGCACCAACAGAAATATGTTCTTAAAAAATTCTTAATTAATCCAGCTGGCTGGAACCTATATTGGGTTCAAAGCCTTGTTTAACTTGAACTTTAATTAGACTTAGCGCTTTCACGGAGAAAATTAAACATTTTAATTTCCTTATAAGGCTTTATCTAGAAAGTGGTTGTTGCTCCAATAACCAAGAAGACCTAGCGCCTTACCACAGCCTGGAAGCCAAATATTGAAATAAAATATTTAATGGACTAATTGATAAAGCATTAAAATTGAAATTAGATAATGCTTTGAATAGTTACTCTTTTTTTTTTTTTTGAAAAATTCTTAAATTTTTCTATGCAAATCTGTTTAACTTAGAAAAAAAATTTCTCGTTTTTTTTTAACTTAAAGTTTTTAAAGTTATTTTATAAACTTTTGCCACAAATTTTTTTTTTTAAAACTTAGAAATTTTTTTTTGGAAACTTTTTTTTACTTAAAGTTTTTTTTTCAAATTTACTTTACCAAAATTATGGCAAATATTCAATGAATGGATCCATTAAACTTTTGTGCTAATGCTAGGTTGTTCCCCGGAAGGAACACGTTGCAGGGTCCGACTGTAACGTCTCAGCAAGGATCGCTACATCTCCAAAACTCGGGTGTAGTGCTAAATATGCAAGAGTTTGCGTTACAGGGTCCGACTGTAACGTCTCAGCAATGACCGCTACATCTCCATGAGAACTTGGGTGTAGTGTTAAATAGGCAAGAGTTCTCACACCATAGGTTGGATAAGAACAAATATGATAGGAAAACTAATAATCTAATATTTGGAACATGGAATATAGGAACTCTCACTGGTAAATCTATGGAGGTAGTAGATATGATGATTAAGAGAAGAATTAGTATTTTATGTGTACAAGAGACAAAATGGACGGGCGGGAAGACATAGATGATAGAGAACTCAGGTTTTAAGTTATGGTACACTGAAAGAGTAAAGCAAGAAATAGAGTGGGTATTATTGTAGATAGTTTGTTAAAGGATGAAGTTGTAGGAGTAGTTAGAAAAGGGGATAGAATTATAGCCCTTAAGATAATAGTGGAGAAAGAAACTATGAATATAATTAGTGTATATGCACCACAGGTAAGATTAGGTGAAGCTACCAAATCAAGATTTTGGGAAGACTTAGATGAAATATTACAAAATATTCCATCAAATAAAATGATTTTAATAGGAGGTGATCTAAATGGCCATGTCGGAGTGAAAAATGAGGAATATGAGAGAGTACATGAGAGTTATGGGTTTGGAACGAGGAATGCAGAAGAGAAAACTATATTAGATTTTGCGATAGCATATGACTTTATATTAGCTAATACGTTTTTTAAGAAAAGAGAAGAACACTTAGTCACATTCAAAAGTGAGAATAATAAATTGCAAATTGACTTTCTTATGGTTAGGAAGAAGGATAGAAAGATTTGTAAAGATTGCAAAGTTATGTTCAGAGAAAGCTTAACTATTCAACATAGGTTAGCAGTATTAGATATATGCCTCAAACATAGTATCAATAGAAAGAAAATATATACAATTCCTAGAATTAAGTGGTGGAAGTTAAACGATGGGAAGCAAAATATATTTAAGGAGAAGGTAGAAGTACAAGCATTATGTGAAATATACGATGACTCTAATACAACATGGGATAAGATGGTATCAACGTTAAAAATAGTAGCTAAGAGTGTATTCGGTGAGTCAAAGGGATATGTACCCCTAAATAAAGAATCTTGGTAGTGGAATGAGAAAGTGAAGGAAAAACGAATAGCTTATAAGGAATTATATATTTATAAGAACGAGAAAAACTTTAAAAAATATACAATAGCTAAGAAAGAAGCTAAGAAAGTAGTGAGTAAAACAAAAAATGAAACTTTTGAACGATTATATCAAAAAATGGATACAAAAGAAGGGGAAAGAGATATTTATAGAATAGCTAAAGTGAGAGAAAGAAAAATAAGAGATCTTAGCCAAATAAAATGTATTAAAGATGAATGTAAAAGGATATTAGTAAACGATGGAGAAATAAAAGAGCGATGGAAGAGCTATTTTCATCAACTTTTTAATGAAGGTTTAGGTGACTAATTTAACTTAGGTAATTTAAGTAGGTCAAATGAGAATAGAAATTTTTATTTTTATCATAGAATTCAAACTTTAGAAGTAAAACAAATTTTAAATGAGATGCACAATGGAAAAGTCGTTGGACCAAATGATATTCCGATAAAGGTATGTAAGTGCTTAGGGAAACAAGGTATTGAATAGCTTACAAAATTATTTAACATGATATTGAAAATGAAAAAAATGTCTAATCAATGAAGGATAAGTACTCTAGTTCCCTTATATAAGAATAAGGGAGACGTACAAAATTGTGCAAACTATAGGGGTATTAAACTAATGAATCATACCATGAAACTTTAGGAAAAAAAATAGAAAAAAGATTAAGGAAGGAGACCACAGTAATCAAAAATCAATTTAGGTTCATGCCTTAAAGGTTAGCAATAGAAGCTATACATCTTCTTAGACAGACAATTAATTGAAAAATATCAGGAGAAAAAATAAGATCTACACATGGTATTCATTGACTTAGAAAAAACTTATGATAGTGTCCCAAGAGAAATTATATAGAGAATTTTAGAAAATAGAGGTGTTAGCGTAACATATATTAAACTAATTAAGTATATGTATGAGGATGTAACGACTAGAGTAAAGACTTCAAGCGGAGTAACTGAAACATTTCCAATAAAGATAGGATTACATCAAGGATCAGTTCTAAGTCCCTATCTTTTTACACTAATTATGGACGAACTCACTGCGCATATTCAAGACACAGTACCGTGGTGCATGTTGTTTGCAGATGATATTATTTTGGTAGATGAAACACGTGAAAGAGTAAATGCTAAACTAGAATCTTTGAGGTAAACACTAGGAGGGAAAGGTTTTAAGCTTAGTAGATTAAAGACAAAATATATGGAATTTAAGTTTAGCAATATTAGAAGTAAGGAAACAATTGTTAAGATAGGAGAGGACGAGTTGCCCGGAATCGAGAGATTTAAATATTTAGGATCATTTTTGCAAAATGATGGAGGGATTGAGAGAGATGTCTTACATAGAATATAAGCAGGATGGGTGAAATGGAGGGGAGCATCGAGTGTTTTATGTGACCGTAAAGTATCTCTTAAACTTAAAGGTAAGTTCTATAAAACCGCGATTAAACCTGCTATGTTATATGGAGCTGAATGTTGGGCTATGACTCAAGCACATGAGCAGAAGATGAGAGTTGCAGAGATGAGGATGTTAAGATGGATGTGTAGACATACGAGGATCGACAAAATAAGAAATGAGAGCATTAGAGAGAAAGTCGGAGTTGCATCTATTGAGGAAAAACTCTGAGAGACACGTTTAAGATGGTACGGACATATACTTAGATGACCAATAAATGCTCTAGTTAGGCGATGTGAAACTATAATAAACATGCATATCAAACGAGGAAGAGGAAGACCAAAAAAGACTTGGTTAGCAATAATAAAACAAGATAAAATTTATTTAAATATAGATGATGATATAATAGGAGATAAAGTTCAATGGCGTAAAAGGATTCATACAGCCGACCCCACCTAGTGGGAAAAGACTTGGTGGTTGTTGTTGTTGTTGTTACTTACCAAAATTTCTATAAAATTAGTTTTTGAAAATTTGTTTAACTGAGAAAATTATTGATTGTTTCACAAAAAAAAAATTTACTTAGAAATTTTTCTAAAATTATTGCATTATTAGTGTTATCAAAATTATTTTCCATATTTTCAAAAATCTTGATAAATTTTTCAAAATTCAATGAAAATCAGAGTTTTATAAACACTACCCTTAGATTTTTTTTTCTTGGTACCCCATTTTTTATATGATCAGAGGGGGAAAGGGAGAATTAAGTTTAGGGGGAGATAGCTTAAAAATTTTTAAAATTTATTATTCTAATTTATAGTGGTTTACACTAGCTTAACTTGGGTTGTTCACATCAAAAATGGGGAGATTGTTGGTGCCCCAAGGTTGTTTTGATGTGATCAAACAAGTTAAGTTAGGACCTGTTATATTTAACCATGTGTCTAAGTGTGCAGGAGCTTAGGAGTACAAGAAGTCGAGTAAAAGACGCAGCTAGAGAGAAGGACGGCACGAGAGTTTTTAACAATAAGAAAAGAAAGAGTTTTTAACATGCGATATTCCCCCCCTCTATCATATTTTTCGATCCTTTAGAATTCATTTAGATGACAACTTGACTGTGATTAGGGATTGAAACTTTAAGAGCTTAGGTCACTACACTGTGCATAAGAACTCATGGTTAGGTTATTCTTAGGTTGCTCTATAGTCATGCTCACCAATGAAAATAGTAGATAGAGTTGGATTGATTCACTAAAGATTATGATACATTATGTTAGCATTTAGATCTAGATTGCAGCAGCTTACTTGAGGATGAATAAAGATTTAAGTTTGGGGGTGTGATGTGCGTAGAATATATCTATTTTTATACATAATTTAAGGCATATTCTGTTGATGTAGCGGGGCCGACAAGAGGGGGGTGAATTGCCTGAAAAATTAAAGTATACCCTCCTCAAGACTTTCAACTTAAAAATGCAACACTAATAAAATAAAAAACAGAAATAAAAGAGGAGACAGAATTTTAACTTGGTTACAACCAAGACGGTTGTTAATCCAAGGCGGTCGAACAAATCTACTAGAATATCTCCTTCACTGTAGGCGGAGAAGCCTTTTTACACACTTCGAACGCTCAGAGGTTGCTATGAATGATTACAGAGTTGATTGCTTAAATGAATGAATATTTCCTAGCTCCAGGGGCCTTTATATAGCTCCTGGAAAGTCTATCCTGAGGGTCCAAGGCGCCTCCAACAAGGTTCAAGGCGCCTCCAACCAAGTCAAGTGGATAAAATTCTATCCGCGCACAAATGGTCAAGTTAACCAGCTTGGAGGCGCCTCAAGCAGTGTTGAAGGTGCCTCCAGTGTTGAAGACACTGGAGGCGCCTTGAGTAGTGAGGTCAGCTCACTTCATCTTCTTTTCTTCTTCCGAAGCTCTGATTGCTTGGGTGATTTCGGCCAACCGAAATAGGGTTCACCCAAACCCAATTCCCGACCTTCTCCTCGAGCAGGCTTCCGTCCCGGCTTTACGTCCCTCGAAAGTCGCGCACATTCTTCTCGTCCACCGGTATACTCTTTCGCAGCTCTCTCGTCCTTCGAACGCACCGAGCCCGTCAGCTCCCTTCCTGTGTCGTCCTTCTCGCTAGTTGCGTCTTCCGCTCGACTTCCTGTGCTCCTAAGTTCTTGCACACTTAGACACAGGGATCAAATAACAACATGACCTAACCTAACTTGGTTGATCACATCAAATAACCACGGGGTCCAACAATCTCCCCATTTTTGATGTGCATCAACCCAAGTTCAAGTTAGGGTATAAAAACAAATAGTAATTTTAAGGAAATTACTAACTAACAGTGTAAGTATAAGAATTGCAATAAAAATTTGCAACACAAAAAAATTTTAAACTTCTCAATTTTTCTAAATCCTCCTAGACTTGTATCTAACTCTCCCCCTTTGATCACAACAAAAACCGGGGTACAAAATATTTTCAAAATAAATTCTAAGTTATTTAGTAGAGATGTGAAAAAATCTCTAAGTCTTTCAAAAAAATTTTATGTCAAAGTTTAATATTTAAATCTTTTAAAACATTTTAAAAGATTTCTAAGTCTTTTGAAAAAAGTTTTAAGTCTTTTGAAAACATTTCTAAGTAAAAGTTTAATATTTAAATCATTAAAAAAACTTAGTTAAGACTATTTCTAAGTTTAAAAATTTTTAAGTCTTTTGAAAACATTTATAAGTAAAAAGTTTAATATTTAAATTATTTAAAAAAAACTTAGTTAAGTCAATAAAAAAATGTTTTTAAAGAAGACATTTTTTAAAAAAAAACTTAGTCTTTTTAATTTCAGAAATATATTTAAAAAAAAATTTCAAAGCATTATTTCATTCTTATTTTAACGCTTTTACTAGAAAATTAATTAAACATTTCATTTTTGTATTTGACTTCCAGGCAATGGCGAGGCATTAGGCCTTCTTGGTTATTAGAGCAACAATCACTTTCTAGTCAAAGCCGCATAAGGAAACTCATTGTTTAATTTTCTCTCTTAAAGCCTTTAATTTTAAAAAGAATCAGTCTAACATGAATTTTGGAACCCAATAGTGGTTCCTTCCTACATGGTTATTTAAAAACTTAGGGGGTATATAACTTTTGGGCACTTTTCTAAGTTGGCCCTGATGTTTTCTAATATACCAATTCAATTTTCCATAAATTCTAATTTTTTATTTTGGAAATTTATTTAAGCATGCATTATTTTTTAATTTTTCAATTTCAATTTTTTATTTTTCATTTTCTGATTTTAGATTGTCGTACATCTCAAGTGGATATGTCTTTGCTAATTTTATTTTCAATTCGGTATTTTCTTTTTCTAATTTTGCTAGATCTTTCGTAAGTAATTTGATAAATTGAAAGAACTGAGTAGGAGTGAGATCACATACCTTACTTACCTTAAGCGGTGATGCTCCCCCTTCGTCGCAGCTTTCTTCTTCTTCTGATGTTCCTCTCCCTTCATCTATGCTCATCTCTAAGCTTGAGTTATCTTCGAAGAGATGGTTGGCCATCAGTGCTAATCCTGAGAAGGCTTCGGCTTCTGATTCGGAGGATGAAGAATCATCCCAAGTGGCATTCAGACTCTTGCATGTAGAGGGCGTCGGTCTTTGAGGCTTTTCCTTGTGCCTTTTCTTCAACTTGGGGCAGTCATCCTTGATGTATCCTTCCTCGTTGCAGTTGTAGCATCGGACTGTCCTTCTGTTACGTTGATGTTTCCTTGACTGCGATTTAAACTTATTAGTTTTAACGAACTTATTTAATTTTCTTACCAGAAGAGCCGCTTCAGTTTTGTCGATCGACGCTTCGAAGTCGGGATCGTCCTTTTCGGCTTGTAGGGCAATGTTGAGGTTCAACTTTTCTACTTGTTTAGGCTCTGCAAGTCGAGACTCGTGAAGTTCGAAGGTAGAGAATAGACTTTCTAAACTACTTACCTCAAAGTCCTTAGAGATGTAGTAAGCATCTACTAAGGACGCCCACTCTAGAGTTCTTGGGAAAGCGTTGAGCGCATACCGGATAGAGTCTCGGTTCGTTACCGGTTCTCCGAGGTTGGTCAGTTGAGTTATCAACTCCTTAATTCTTGCCTGGAGTTGCGCTACCTTCTTGTCGTTGTTCATCCCGAGGTTCGTTAACTGGGTCCGGAGGATGTCACGCCTTGCTAGCTTTGCTTCTGAGGTGCCTTCGTGGAGCTCCAGGAATTTATCCCATAGGTCTTTGGCAGAGTCGTAGCTTCCAATCTGACTCACCTCCTGGGGCGGCAGCACACTGAATAGGTGGAATTCCGCCTTTCCGTTGACCACGAAATCGGCTTGCTCCTTCTTCGTCCAGTTGTATTCTTCTTTGTCTTTTGGCGTTGTATATCCATACTTCATTATTAAAAGGATATCAAATTCGGTCTTAAAAAATACCTCCATTTTTCGCTTTCATGTAGCGAAGTCTCCGTCGAACTTCGGAGGATGAATGTTCGCTCCGGCCATCATCTTGATCCTTGTGCTTTAGTCAGCGGTTAGTCCTTCTGAGGCTGTCAGGCTCTGATACCACTTGTTGGTGCAGCGGAGCCAGCAAGAGGGGGGTGAATTGCCTGAAAAATTAAAGTATACCCTCCTCAAGACTTTCAACTCAAAAATGCAACACTAATAAAATAAAAAATAAAAAATAAAAAGCAGAAATAAAAGAGGAGACAGAATTTTAACTTGGTTACAACCAAGACGGTTGTTGATCCAAGGCGATCGAACAGCTCTACTAGAATCTCCTTTACTGTAGGTGGAGAAGTCTTTTTACACACTTAGAACACTCAGAGGTTGCTAGGAATGATTACAGAGTTGATTGCTTGAATGAATGAATATTTCCTAGCTCCAGGGGCCTTTACATAGCTCCTGGAAAGTCTATCCCGAGGGTCCAAGGCGCCTCCAACAAGGTTGAAGGCGCCTCCAACCAAATCAAGAGGATAAAATTCTATCTGTGCACAAACAGTCGAGTTGACCAGCTTGGAGGCACCTCAAGCAGTGTTGAAGGTGCCTCCATTGTTGAAGGCACCTTCAACACTTGTTGGAGGCGCCTTGAGTAGTGAGGTCAGCTCACTTCATTTTCTTTTCTTCTTCCGAAGCTCTGATCGCTTGGGTGATTTCGACCAACCGAAATAAGGCTCACCCAAACTCAATTCCCGGCCTTCTCCTCGAGCAGGCTTCCGTCCCGGCTTTACATCCCTCAAACGTCGCGCACGTTCTTCTCACCCACCGGTGTACTCTTCCGCAGCTCTCTCATCCTTCGGACGCACCGAGCCCGTCGGCTCCCTTCCCGTGCCGTCCTTCTCGCTAGCTGCGTCTTCCGCTCAACTTCCTGCGCTCCTAAGTTCCTGCACACTTAGACACAAGGATCAAATAACAATGGGACCTAACCTAACTTGGTTGATCACATCAAAATAACCACCGGGTCCAACATATTCACTTGCTTTCCTTATTTATGTTCAATGCATTTTCACCCTTATTTGTCATATTTTTAGCATAATTATACTCTTTATCAATGATCTACTTTTGTTTGGTTTTTTGTCAATAGGATGTATTTTTGGAGAGAAAACGGTGTAAAACGTGTTTTAGAGAGACAAAAGAAGAAGAGCAGAGTTTTGACCATGTGGTTTCACACGGTCATGTCCCTTCTCCCGTAAGCAAGTAGCACACGGTCGTGCCAAAAGGCACGGCGTTGCCATTCGTCCAAAGAAGAGGAAGACTCTGGCAGTATGTTTTCACACACTCATGCCTCCTATCCAGAGTTCAATCAAACCCTGGTTATGCTAAAAGGCACGACCGTGCCAAGCAAGTAGAGCCGAGTAAAGCTACGATCGTGCCAAAAGGCACGGCCATGCCTCCCAAATAGAATGGCTTCAAGCCTTGGTCGTGCCAACGGGGCACGGTCATGACACAATTGTGCCCTGGCCCGTACCCTGCTCTATTTAAAGGGAGTTCTTCCCCTTCTTCAGGAGAGGAAGGTTCTCCCCTTTGGGAGATCTATCTTGGCTGAGATTTATGCACTCTCTGCACTCCGATTGAATATCCAAGGTCATTTTCATCATCTTCCTCGACTCTGGAAGCAAAGGATTGGATTCGAAGATTACTCGATATATTGGATAAGCTTCTTCTCCCCTCTTCTCTTAGATTAGGTTTTGATGCTTATAATTTCATTGTCTTTGGAGTCTTTCCTCCTTATTATGGAGTAGATCTATTTGTTTTAGGGTTAAGGGAGTAATTGTGATGTGAAATTGATGTATACTCTTAGATTTACCAATTTCCTTTCCATATGACATTGCTTATGCCTTGTATTCATTCAATTAAATGTGTGTGTGATGAGTTTGTGCTTAGTTCTCATGTTTGGTTGAATGATTGTATCGTTTTATTCACCTTGTAGAGGGGATGCTCTAGATCGTATAACCAGGGAGCCCTAGTGAAAAGGGTAACCCTTTAACCGGACATCTAGAGCATCACCTCAAAATAGGGAGCAATTCTCTATAAGGAGGTGTAGAATTAGGCTTATTAGGTTATTTCTGTATTCATACTATCAAGTGTTTGGACATTCTTGTGTATGTATGACCGAGGGGCCCTAGTGATAGGAGTATCCCTTGAATCGGACTTCATATGAATCACTTCCATTAGGTAGCATTGGATGTTAATAGAGATAGCACTTTGACATAACCACCACAGGGAAGTGTAGGGAATGAATCAACCTTCCTACATGTGCATATGGATAGAGGATAGGTAATTAGTGATCCTTAGTTCATTAATTAGCATCACAATAAAACCGAACCCCTAGAACATTTTCTCAAACTAAGTTCCTCAACCAACTCTCAACTCTCTCTCTCTATTTCTCTCAATCTTACCTTTCCCACTTAAGTGCATGGTTCTCAACCATCAATTGTTTAGCTAATTCACTGTGACTAATATCTAGTGCTTATATCTAGTTCTCGTGAGATCGATATCTTTTATTACTTGACAACAATCATGTACTTGCAAATTGTACATATCAATCATGTCGGAATAAGTAAGTCTCACTACAACAAAAATGACTTTTTACAGTGCACAAATTCTCTTTCCGCGGTGGGCATTGCACGTTGTACAATTAAAAACTGTTGAAAGCCTTAGATTATCCGCAGGATGCGTTGCACGCTGCAGATATTATTATTCATAGTGCACATCGTACGCCATGAAAAATAATATTAGCAATATGCTTTGCGCGCTGCGGATATTATTTTTCGCGATGTGCGTTGTGCGCTATGAAATGTATTTTCTACAGCATGTAAATGCACGCTATTAATATTTTAATCCACATCATGCAAAAGTACGTTGTTGATGTTCTTATCTATATTAAAAATAAATAAATTTCATTAAAAAACAATAAACTAAAATTTTACAATAAATTTACTGCAAATATAATCCCCACAAAATTAATAAAAGTTATTGTTTATCATTATATCAAAATAAGGTTTGATGATCCAAAACAAGATACAAACTCTCTAACAAATTAACTATTGCATAACAACAATTAAACTTCCAATCTACACAAATCAGTGGAATATGTATCAATCACACAATATTATAAAGAGGTTCATTGTGAAGGTAGGGTTATTCAAACAAAGAGAATGCTTGCTCCGATGCCCTTTTTTCACAACTTCATTCTTTAATTTGACGTTTGCTGAATTCACAAATTTTATGATGTACTTTGTGAAGTTGGTCAGTACAAAAATGTGGCAATGTGCATGGGCCACACATGAGGTAAATGGCATTCCCAAGAGGCCTTATGTAAAGACCATCTTCACGAAGTTGTTGGACCAGGGAACTCGTAAGCAATGGAGCGTATCTACATGGACAATGGACCATCAATAGGCTAAAGAAAATAATATAAGTTGTAGAAGTTACAATTGTCAATAAACTTATTGAAACGATAGGCAGGGTGAAATAAGAGTAATAGCAAGACCTACTGAGTCTTAACATAAACCATGAGAGTTGTTTCATGACTGGACTTTGATAAGCTACATAAACTCAATGCATTTGAGTAACTTGTTAGTTTTACCTAAAGGAAACTTTAATACTAACATATCGTGTATCAACCATTTTCTGTTGTCAGTAATTAGGCTCAACACCAAGTAATGCATATATAGTAAATATAAGGGTACATACACTAATCTAGTATAACTTTAATGGTTTTTTCAAATCTAGTACAACCTTTCATTATCTAATCTATCACAACTTACAACATGTTGTGTTAAAATTTAGTATCCACCAGATATCCATTCATGTTTCCGTTAATAAGATTCCGGAGACACCACGCTTTAACCGGGCCAGCATTCACCGCTGATTTACCTCCTCCTAGGATCCCTGTGGGGCCAGGCCTAGGGGGCCGCTGGGCGATGGGACCCGCCTTTTTTGCACAATGTTTCCGTTAATAAGATGACATGACATGACATGAACTTGTTATTTGCCAACTCAATAAATTGTATATGGATTAATATTCCTTCCATAATAGCCTCCTCCTTTTCCCTCCAAGCACTCACCCCACCTCCCATCTCCTCTGCCATTTTTCCTGACAAATCCACTCACCCCACTTGGGTGGTGCAGGTGACTGACTGAGGGATCTCTCACTCCCACACAGCACGACTGCTAGTTGGAGGAAGAAGAGGTAAGAGGAAGGAGGTGGTGAGATCATGAGATAATGTGTATTATAAAATATTGTAAAGTGCAAGGAATATTCTGTACACTAAAAAAAAATTGCAGTAGAGATGATTATGATGTCATAGTTGACCTATCAATCTAAAAGACAATACACCTCTAAATTTGGATTTGGAATTAGGGTTTTCTTTCAATCCAGCACAATTTTACCATTTAAATACAAATCAAGGGGACAAAATTGCAATTTAGATGTACAACCAGCATAATGCACATTAAAAAGCAACATCAAGATCTACAAAAACTAATATTTCCCCAAATCAACCCATCCAATCCTAAAAAATTAAAAAGGGATCAAGCCACCACCTTGGAATGTGGGGTTTCTGTAGGACTTCGAATCATTCTTATCAAAGCCTTGTGCCTCCTTGATCATCTCCATCATCTTTCACACTACTGCCGCTGCACAACAGCTAATCATCCATGGCCGACATCACTACATCCCATGGAGCCTAGAGAGTAACCTGCAAGAGCCTTGAAATAAGTATAAACAATCATAAGCTTTAAAATCTTATACATAATTTGTGATATGGTTCCAGTTGGAACAAAAATGTTTCATGCTATTTTCCAGAGAAAGGCGAACTGAAAGAAAGAAGAGCATCTGATGACTGATTACCATTTTAGAATAGCGCCTCTGATGACTAGCAAAGAGGCGCGGCGTTGATGAGGAGGAGGCAGCGAAGATGACAGAAAGTCGAGGCGGCGTCGGTGAGGAGGAGGCAGCGAAGATGACGGAAAGACAAGGCAGCGAGGAGGAGGCGGAGAAGATGGTAGAAAGTAGAGGCGGCGAGGATGGGCCGGAGAGTCGAGCGATGAGGAGGGCGGAGAGTCGAGGCGCGAGGAGGGTGGAGAGTCACGAGGGTTTCGGGAAAGAAAAAGACAGAAATAAATAAAAATAACGCTCCTTGAAATTCCATTTGCAGCGAACCAACTTATTGCATGCAGTCATTGTTATTTATTATTAACAACGTATGTTAATATACATGTCGTTAATAATCGTTCTTTTAATGTGTATCATTAATATTTTTTTTAAAAATTTATATTATTAACCGCGCGGAAAAAACACGCTGTGGAAAAGTAATTATTATTGTTACTTTTTAATGTGCATGGTTAATGACACGCTGCGGAAAAGTAATTTTCTTATAATGTCTTTAGATTTTTTTTTTTTTGTTAATTTATAGAATTTTTTTTATTAAAAAAGATATTTTTTATTTATTTATTTTATGCAAGAAGAAGAAGGAGATTGGAATGAGAAGATGTCTTGAGAATTAGATAATCTTTTATTCTATCTTTTTCACATTTGAGATATTTTGATATGAGATTATCATTTGCATATCATAACTTAGAAATATATTTGGAATGTTGGATACATTGTAACTTAGTTGTTTTATGAAATTTTGTTGTATTTATTTTTTTGTTAGTTGTATTTTGAATATTGAACATGTTTGGATATTGTCGATTATATGAAATATATTTGGTATAATCTTAGTGTTGTTTTTTATTATTTTTGTTGTATTGTGTGTTTTGTATGTATTGAGCAAGTTGTGCAAATTTGTATATACGATAAAATATTAAAATTGAATTGTTTTGCAAAAAAAAAATTAATTTTTGGGACGAATTTGACGACGAAAAAGGTTTCGTCACAAATATATCATAAATTACTATTTTTATTGAAATTATGCAACGAAACTCCAAATTCATTGTAAACTTGCAAGGAATTTGAGTTTTCGTCGCACGTTTGCAACGAATTTGGAGCTTCATCTCACGTTTGCGACGAATTTGGAGTTTCATCACAAACTTGTGACAAATTTGGTATTTCATCGTTATTTGGCAACGAAAACTCAAATTCGTCACAAATTTGCGACGGTTTCATAATTCGTCACAAATTGCGACGAATTGGATTTTCGTCGCAAAATTTATATTTTCGGTAGTTTTGCTATGAATACATTTTCATCACTAATTTGTGATGAATAACATTATTTGTCACAAATTGGCGATGAAAACGGAAACGTCGCTAATTTGCGACAAATCCAAATTTGTTGCATATCTGCAATGAATACACTTTTTCATCACGAAATATGCCACAAAAATTTTTTTAATCGCAAATCGTGATTATCGAAATGTGCGGCGAATTTTTATTTCCGTTACAAATTTACAATCTCTATGATGAATATGGCGACAAAACAAATATTCGTAGCATATTTGGCAATAAATTTGTATTATTTCGTCCTAAAATTTGACAACATCTTTTTTGTAACGAATAATTTTTTGTCACAATTTTTGTCATAAAATTCATCCCTAAATTACTATTTTTTTAAAATGGTAATTGATTGATTCTGTCATCAGTTAATTGCACCGTTGTACCTTCAAGGTCATTTGATGATTGTAGCCTCAATGATTCTCTTTTAGATTTTTTTCCTTAGCCATCAATCGATTGAATTTGGCCATCGATTGTCTGAATTTGCCTTAGTCAACTAGTTATCGACTAATTATCAAATAGAAATAATTTGTTCCTTTTTGTTCTAGCTAGAGTCGATTGATGAGCCGATCAAAGTTCCAATAGACTAAAAGTCACCTTCAGTTGATTGGATACTCAACTCTTACCATTTTTTAGGTTGATTCCTTACCTGAGTCTGGTCTCACTTGTAACCCTTTTATACAAACGCACTCCAACTTACAACTTCATTACAAGCAACCTACAAAGAGGTCATGCATCTAGGATTTTATATGTCAAGGGACCTTGTTTCAGGATCTTTCATGTTAAGAAGTCTTGTCTCTAGGACTTCCTCATTTTTCATGTATCAAATGTATTAGATGATAAATACGTGATATTCTATTCGAATTAGGCAAGAGTCGATCCCATAGTTTTACTGCCGATAGAGGTCTCATCATGATCATGTGCTTGCTACTTGTGCTTCTGTTGACATCCTTCCATACAACATGTGACAAAAGATGATTCGCTCGCCTCCAACGCCCCCGTCAACCCGTCCCTAGACCAACACGGAGGAGGTAAATCACGGATGACTACTAGTTATTAGTACAAATGGCTAAGACATGGGGGAGGTTATGCTCGGTCACACCGAGTTTCGACCCCAAGACCTCATATGACAATACCCCATATTTTAACCATCGCACCGCCCCGAGAGAACAACATCCTTCCATACAACATGAAGCCATTGTAACGGAGGTCATTATCATATATGATGGTTCCATATTTTTCTAATTATCTGCTAATAGTTACTCTCCAATCGACTCAACGATTATCCACAAATCCATCACAAGCAGCTCAATCTTTTTAATTAGCTCGACTGGATAAAGTTGCAAGCTTATCTAACAACCGATAATGTCTCTATATAAATCTAATATCGTATTCCAATCGACTCAATTGGTTTTAACGACAAATGTACTTATCCAATGGATACTTTTAAAATCAATTTAAGACGTTTTCAATAATCAACTGCCTATTTCACTTAAGCCACTTTTATCCACCGAACTTTCTTTCAATCCACTCAAGCCAAACTAGAAATTTTCATTCATCAGAAAAATTCTCACAATTGACTACCTAGTCAACTAAATTAAACATGTATTTAGTTGATTGATTTGCTCGAGGATCACAACTTTACTTAAGATTCAATTATCGATTAATTATAACCTAGAAAACATATCCCAATATTTTTAGTCAACCTTAATCTTTTGAGCAAAGTACTAAGATCTCTTGAATTTTTTTATAACTTATCAATTATCTAGTCTAACTTTCTCATCGCGCTTCTCTAAACACATCATTAACTTCTCTATTTATCTTGAAATTTTTTAATTGGTTAAAAACTCCTAAATTTTTTTATCATCTATCAAATCATAATTTACTTGAACGATAGAATATTAGACTTCTGAACTATCCACCGTGAGTACTTTCTAATTTATTCTAACGCACAATAAATATTTTTATAGGATCAAATTAATTAATAATCTCAAATTCAATATTACCTAATTTAATATTTTTATTTTATAACTGCATATTTTTACACTTGACCAAATATTAAAATGGTTGAAAAATTATCTTGACTCAATCATTTAAAGCATGAATATACCTAATAATTTATTAATAAATATTATATTTAATAAACACGAAATTAGTTTTTGTTTAAGTATGATTGAAATAAGGTCATTTCTAAAATTAAACTATTTGATCTTATCCATCCAATTATTAAAATAAAATATCTACGAAAGATGAATCATGCTCGTGTTACCCGAACCACAACCTTTTCATATTCATTATAATGACATCTAATCTGTAAGCGCGTCCCGTCGACAGCATGCATCTATCAAACATCCTGTCAGATAAACACATTGACCGCCTCTCTAGAAGATCCCATATTTCCATACCAGTTAGAAATTCACAAGGAATTTATATCATAATACTTCTACAGGAATCTTGCACACCAAGTAGGGGAATCTGTCAAACATCTTCCTTGTCCATTTTTTCCGATCGAATTGTAATTAGTTATATATTTTTTTTTAATTTATCATCCCATCTCAACGATTTCTGATGATCCATCCTGATTCAAATTATAATTTAAAAAATAATAAATTAAAAAATAAATTATAATTAATTATAGTCGGATCGTGATTAGAGATGACAAATTCATCTGAATATCCGACTCGAATAGAGAAGAGTATGGAGGAACTATTAATATCCGATATCTTATCTGAATATTGAATTAAATAATATATATACATATATTAAAGAATTTTTTTCAAATAAATTTACTATTTTTATTGATATTAAGAAGAGAATATATATATATATATATATATATATAGCCTGCGGACCTTCTCCTACGGAATGCTAGCTTAGGTGGAAAAATCCGCGTAATTCTATTTTTTTAAGAAAATCCGCGTCATATTTTTTTCCCAAATCTGCTTTTCCTCCGCCGAACCCCTCTGTTAGGACCAAATATGTAGCTAGAGGGGAGGTGAATAGCTTTTCGCGTTTGTCGTGCTCTTCATTGCTTGTTTTCTTCAAAGATATGCAGCGGAAATACAAGAAACAACACATACAATGCTAACACGTAGATTTACTTGGTATCCACCTCAAGAAGATGTGACTAATCTAAGAATCCACACACTCACGCACCCTCCACTAATAAAACACTCCTTTGCGATAACTACCGAAGGCGGAGAATCCCTACAAGTTCACACTACAAGAAGAAAGGAAAAGGAAACAAAATATAAGCAAAAGCTTACAAGTTTGCACAAGAAAACCCTAACCCTAGCTTTCTTCTTCTTGCTGTAGATCCGCCTCTTGACTTGGAAAAACCTCCAAGAACTTCAAGGACTGGCGGTGAGAACTCTATCGAGAAGCTGTGGAAGCGCTGTGAAGATCTGAGATGGAAATCGTCAGCTCTCTAGAAGATGAATGCACGCCAACAGCTATATCCTGTGTCAACGGTCGGATCCCAATCGATTGGATTGCTCCCAATCGATCGGAGAGGCTTTAGATCGATCGACCGATAGATCGAGAGGACCTCTGCGCTCCTGGGAATTGTCTGGATCGATCGGTTGATCGATCCAACCCTTATCACGCGAAAACACACCTCCCAATCGATCGACTGATCGATTTGGAGACTTTCTGTTTGTGCGGCACTTCTCCCCAATCGATGTTGGGTTCGTCGGACCGTGAAAACCGCTTTTTCGCGTCGCGGAAACCCCGAGTCACCCGAAGCCATGGATCTCGTGCAAAGATTCGTAAAAAAAACTTTTTGAAAAACCTTTTCTTGTACGAGTTTGTAAAAACTTTAGATCTACACTAAAGTTAAGATCATTACCCTTGATGCACGCCCCACGCGAATCCCGCTCGTCCAAATGTTGTCGGATCTCAAGACCGTCAAGCGCACGGTCCTCTAGAAGTATCCACACGGACACACTAGATGGAGGTGACCAAAAACCAAGGTGTGCTAGCACCTATGTGGTTCGGCCAAGGAAGGAGGAGAGGGAGAGAGCAAGAAGAACTCTAGGAGGAAGAAGAAGGAATGAATGATAGAATCAATTTTCAAAAATGAAAATTGTTCTCCACATTCAAGTGGCCGGCCACCTTCAAGGAGTTGTAACCCCCACATTAATTTCAATTAATGTGGAGACCATTAAGAGTTGTAACCCCCATGAGGTGGCACTCTAGGATGATGTGGATCAACACTATTGGTCCACATCTTGCCACCTCACTAAATGACATGGCAACAAGTGTAACCTCCTCATTTAATGTGGGCCGGCCACATTAAATGCTATGGAGGCTTGTAACCTCCATGAGGTGGCACACATTGATGATGTGGAGCAATTATATTGGTCCACATCTTGCCAACTCACTAGTGATGTGGCAAAAAGTCAAGTCAAACATGACTTTTTCTCTTCCTCTCAAATCAAGTCAAACTTGATCAAATCTCTCTCATGGTTGATCTAATCCAACCATATGATTCAAGCCAACTTAATATAATGAATCTAATTCATTAAATTAAGTTGATTTAATGAGTCATAATCTAAATTAGACGTATTGAATACATGAATCAACTTGAGTCCAACTCAATTAGCCCAATTTGGATTACTCTTAATCCAATATGATTCATCAAATGAATCTAATCCTCTTAGTTCATCATATGAACCAAATCTCCATCTAATTGTCCTTAGTGTGTGACCCTATAGGTTCTTGTAACGTTGGCAATGCCCTAAACCCATTTAGGAGCATAAGTAATGAGCGGTATCTAGCAACACATCATTACTACCCAAGTTACAAGAATGTCGAGATCCGACATCACTTTGTGACTACTAATTGTGACTCCTCACAATATATGTCATTGTCCTTCTATCCTAGACATCTAGATTGATCAATATGAGGCATAGACCGTGTCATCCTCTAATCAATCTAAATCTTGAACTCCAAGTAGACTCACTCGATCAAATGAGCTCAACATCTAATGTTGACTTATTTGGGCATGGCCATGCACTTAGTGGTCTCACTCTATCAAGAATACCGATGTCGCTCCCGTCATATGGGAGGGATAGATCCCATCTACATCACTCACATCCCTCTACATAATTCGTTATATACTCAGTAATCGCCTTTATAGTCCACCCAGTTACGGGTGACGTTTGACGAAACCAAAGTACATAACTCCTTATGTAGGGATCCATGGTGACTTCAGGTCTAAGGACTAATAGTCATACTAATAGCCACATGAGAAAGTATATGACACTCATATAACGATCCATGATACTTTCTCATGATGGGTCATTCAGTATACATTCTCCAATGTATACCCATGTGTCAGCTTGATATCTCTATATCCATGACTTGTGAAATCAAGTCATCGAACTGACCTACATGCTAGTCTTATTGCATTAACATTGTCCCTGAATGTTAATACTCGACTAGGTGTTGGTGCAATATCCCTCAGGTCAAGGTTGACCTGGGTAACCAAGCTGAGTCTTGGTTTGGGTTTAGATGTTTGACAATAAGATATTGATTGAAGAAGAGTCAAGTAGGTCAAGGTTGACTGGATACTTGACTGGGAAGTCCTAACTGGGATGTTAGGCAAAATGAAAGTCCTGGTGAGTGAAGCCAGGCAGAAGAAAAGTCCTGGTGAGTGAAGCCAGGCAGAAGGAAGTCCTAGTGAGTGAAGCTAGGCAGATGGAAATCCTGGTGAGTGAAGCCAGGTGAAAGTCCTAGTGAGTGAAGCTAGGCAGATGGAAAACCCTGGTGAGTGAAGCCAGGTGAAAGTCCTAGTGAGTGAAGCTAGGCAGATGGAAAACCCTAGTGAGTGAAGCTAGGTGAAAGTCCTGGTGAGTGAAGCCAGGCAAGGGAAAATCCAGATGGATCAAGGATGATCGGACATCTGGTGCTGGGAAGTCCAAGTAGGTCAAAGGATTGACTGGATACTTGGCATGAAAGAAAAGTCCAAGTAGGTCAAAGGGATTGACCGGATACTTGGCACAGAGAAAAGTCCAAGTGGGTCAAAGGGATTGACCGGACACTTGGTAAGGGAGTCCTAGCAGGTCAAGGGAGTGACTAGATGCTAGGCATGACATACCAACAGGTCAAGGTTGACCGGATGTTGGTTTGGGAGGTTTAGGACTTGGTTTTGGACAAAAACCAAGTGCTAGATCGATCAGTGGATCGATCCAGACCTGTCCCAGCGAACAGAGAGCTTCTGGATCGATCCGTGGATCGATCCAGAGGTCCCAATCGATCGGTGGATCGATTGGGACGCGGCTGCTTCGCGCGATAAGCGCTGGATCGATCCGTGGATCGATCCAGGCGCGTTTCCAGGCGCGTTTCCGTGGATCGATCCAAAGCCTCCCCGATCGATTGGGAACATTCGAATCGATCGGGATCCGACCGTTGACATCGTTTATAGCTACAGGCGTTCGATGGCTGCGGTAATCTCTTCTGCGATTCACTCCAGAGCTCTCGCCAACTCCTCCACAGCGCTCACAAAGCTCAGATCGCCAGTTCTTGAAGGATCTTGGAAGCTCTCCAAGTCAAGAGGCGGATCAAAGCCAAGAAGAGAAGCTAGGGTTAGGGTTTTGTACTCATTGTAAGCTTGTAAGCTTGTATTTCTTGTATCCTTTCCCTCTCTTCTTGTATTGAGTCTTGTAGGGCTTCTCCGCCTTTGGTAGTTACCATAAAGGAGAGTTTTATTTAGTGGAGGGTGTGTGTGTTGGTGTGGATCCTTGGATTAGTCACCTCTTGTGAGGTGGATACCAAGTAAAACCAACCGTGTTAGCGTTGTGTGTTTGTTTCTGTATTTTCCGCTGCATATCTTTGAAGAGCAAACCGAGAAACGAGCGAACGCGACGAGCTATTCACCCCCCCTCTAGCTACTTTTGGTCCTAACAAGTGGTATCAGAGCGAGGCCGCTCTTCACCGGAATCATCGCCGGAAGGGTTAAGCATATCAAGAAAAGCTAGAGGGTGAAGAAGTTGGAGCAAATTCTTCAAGTTCAAGACTTTATCAAGCTCAACTTCAAGATGCAATTCCAAGATGGACTTGGATTTGACACAAGGGTGGCTCCACCATACACATCGGCAAGCTTCGATTCTTGGAGATCAAGAATCGAAAACTTTCTTATGATGGAGATAGAGCAATGGTTTGCTCTAATGGAAGGCTTCAAAGCTCCAACGAACTCCAAGGGCAAGCTTCTAAAGAAAAGAAGATGGAGCTCAGAGCAAATTCAAAGGGGCGAGGCAAATGACAAAGTGACCAAGCTTCTGGTCAACTTATTGCCTAGCCACATCTTGGCTCGAGTTGGAGAATTCGAAGATGCCAAGGAGCTTTGGAGCAAATTGGCCAAGCTTCATGAAGAGATCCCCTCCACTGTACAAGATCATGAAGAATCCAAAGAGGGTGACTCTTTGGAGCAAGACCAAAAGGAGGATTCCGAGGTTGATAGATGCTCAACCTCCGAAGAAGAGGAAATCCAAGAAGCTTCATCCTCAAGGGAATGCACCGAAGGGAACAAGGAGGGAGCATACTCCTTGTTTCACATTCAAAATGATGAAGCCTCCACCTCTAGGATTGAGGGGGAGCAATTCTTGGTGACGCCGGATCAAGAAGAAGGAGAAGCTTCTACATCCGGGTCAAGTGAAGAAGAAGAAGATTGTGCCACCTCCGAAATTCAAGAAATATCAAATGGAGGAGCAAGTGTCATCCCTATACAAGAAGGTATAAATGTTTCAATTAAAAATAAAAATCATATAATATGTTTTGAGTGTAGGGAAAGTGGGCACTACAAGAGCAAATGCCCTAAATTGGCCAAGAAGAAGGGCCAAGTGGCACAAAAGGGCAAGGAGAAGCTCAAGGAGACCACCCCCGGGACAAAGAAGAGCAAGGAGCACATTGTGTGCTTCTTGTGTCAACAAAAAGGGCATTACCGAAGTCAATGCCCCAAGGGGAAGAAGATGGTCAAGGCTCAAGGAGGCACTAGTCAAGGGGGAGCCTCCAAGGTAAAAAGGAAGGTAACTTTCGTTGAGCCTATTCCCTTGCAAAATGGTAAAAAGCATGCTAGGTCAAACTTTTATCATTTTAATGCGATTTACCATAAGAATAGGAAGCATGAAGGCTTTAAGGAAAAGCATGTGACCCTACATGCCAAAACTACTATCCCTAAGGCTAGGAATGTGGGTAAAAACCTAGGCAAGAACACTAAGGATAATAGATACAAGCCCAAGAATAAAAATGCTCATGGATCAAATGAAAAACCAAAAACTAAGGACTTAGTGATAGAAAATCAAGTCTTGAGATCAAGGCTTGATAAAATGGAAAAGACCCTAAAAAGGATGGAAAATATCCTATTAGGGCAAAATGAGCATAACCTAGGTTTAGGGGTACAAAAGCCATCCAATGGCCATAGAGGTTTGGGATACAAACCAAAGGCTAAGAAGGATGTGCCCTCTTACCATAGAGTTCCATATAGTTATGGAACAAACCCTAGGTCTAGTGGTTAAGCCAAAAATAATAGGGAAGTCATCCCTAAGAGTATTTTTGCAATAAATGTGACTAAGACTTCTAAGAAGTCTAAGAAAGTCACAAACAAGGTCACAAGAAAGGTTATCCCTAGAGTTGACCTAGAAAATGTGACCAAGGCTTCTAAGAAGCCCAACAAGGTCACTAGGAAGGTATCTAGGGAAGTTATCCCTAGTGAGTACCTAGAGCATCCAAGGAGCACCAATAGGTGTTGGGTTCCTAGGAGCATCTTCTCTACCCCATAGATGGGTTAGAGAGTGTCAACTCCGATTAGAAGGGTAGTTAACCCAACTTTGAGGAAATTGACACTCAAGGAGCATTTTCAAGGTTTTAGTTAACCTTTGAAAATGAAATGGAATTATTATTTACTCCTTGAAAGAGTAAAATGTGCCAAATTGAAGAAGTATTGATTTTATTTTAAAGTGGCACAAATTTGAGAAAACACAAGAACTACCAAGTTGGGATTTTGGTATGTTCTTAGGAAATTAAAGGCAAACTAAGCCTTAATTTAAAAGTGCTACTCTTGAGGAAAAATGGAATATGCCAACATTTGAGGACATGTTTACTTTCAATTGGCATACATTAAATCAAGGAAATTAGAAGTGCCAATTTAGGTTTTGACACTCTTTTGAAGCACTTTAGGGCAATCTAGGTTTAAGGTGTAAGTTTAGCTAAGACTTTAAGGATACTTAGATAGTTAATCTAGGTATATTTTATTTATGCTAAATCTTGCCATGATTGTTTGCCCATCATATGCCATGACATCATGTCTAGTTTTTTTGCATTCATGTTTTATTATGGAAAATCCAAAAATACCATGTCATGACATTCATACATCATGTAGCAATAGGATATTTTCTTTTGAAAATTATTTTCTTTTGATGTATGCCATAACATAATCATGCATTTAGTTTAATTCCTTGTAATTAAGGACGAATGGCATTTAATGACACTTATTGACAAGTGGCATCCTGGGTGGATGTCTAATATCTCTAAAATGCCTAGATAAATATGCATGATCCCTAGAATAGGGCGAAACCAAATTTTACATCTCACAAAGACCTCTAAGGTGACTTGTATGTGTTTTAGTGCATATTATATACAAGTAAGATGTTAGGATGATGAACAAAGCTCAAGATGTTGATTTAGTGCATTCCTTTGAGTTTTAAATTCATCAAAACACATAGTTATGTGTTTTCCCATCATTGGGAAAGCTAATGTACAAGTCATGTGCATTATGCCCAAGGAACATGATGGGATATTGGTTTTGAAAATGTTTTTAAAATGTTTTTGGAAAACCTTGGTGAAGGCTATCTTTTGATAGTAATCACCATTGAATAGTTAGACACAAACTTGAAGAAAAACACTAAAGTTTTTGCAAGTTTTCAAGTTTGTGTCAATCTTTGAAAATATGATGTATTTTCATAGAAAACTATTTTTCCATGATTAAGTATGCCCTAAATAATGTCTACACGAAATTTCATAATTTTTAGATTTTTGTAGAATTTTCTAGGGGTTTCTGAAGTTGACTGAAATAGAATTTCAGCAACTATCAGAGCTCCGATCGATCCATGGATCGATTGGAGTTCCTGAATCGATCCATGGATCGATTCAAACGGCAATTCCCGCGAGCAGAAGCTCGCTGGATCGATCAGCCGATCGATCCAGGGAGTCTGAATCGATCAGTGGATCGATTCAGAAAGGTTCAATCGATTGGAACCCAACTCCAATCGATCTAAGTTGCTGATTTTGGCCGGGAAGGCCTGATTTCAGCATCTTTGAACCTCTTTGAGTCTAGGTAACCATTCCAAACCCCTTAAATACATTTGTATACATACAAAAGGTGTTTTCATGTTGAAAACAAGGATGGATTGGTTAACGAAGACTAAGTAGAAGTTTAGGTTGAGGTTGTTTCAAATTTTGAATATTTGACCTCAAAACTTCTAAATTTGGGTTTCCTAATGGTTTAGGGATTCCAAGTCATTGTTGGTGCAATGACAGAAGTTACCACCATGTCTTTAGGGGGAGGGACTCTTTAAAGACATGAAAATTATTTTTCATGAACCTTGGAAGGTGGTTAACCTTCTGTTGTGAACTTGCTCAAGGTTGAGCATTTAAACTTGAAATGGGGAGTGGATATCCTCATTATTTCAAGTGGACACTCAAGTGGTAGATAATACTCAAGGTTGGGTAGTTGTCTACATTGAGGGAGAAGTTAAGGATAAATGAAGGGTATAGGATCTTCATTATCGTGTTGATCACAACGAGTGATGTTGTGAACAACGATGAGCAACTCTTCAGGGGGAGAGTCTTCAACAAATGGATTTGTTGAAGTGTGCCCAGAATTGGAGCATAGGTTGATGTGTGTCCAACGATGGGTTGATGTGTGCCAATAGGGGGAGAATGTATGGTTAAGTTTAGGCTTTCATTACCTATGGGAAGGTCATAGGGGGAGAATGAAAGGACTCATGAAAGGGAGTAAGTTAGGCTTTCATTACCTAGAGGGAGTTTGCCCTCTTAGGGGGAGAATGAAGAGCTTAATTTATGCTTTCATTACCTAGTGGCATGAAGAAGGAGGCTATGGGATTAGCCCAACTTACATATGGGATTGTAAGTGTTATTGTGGTATTGTCAAACATCAAAAAGGGGGAGATTGTTGGTGCAATCCTCAGGTCAAGGTTGACCTGGGTAACCAAGCCGAGTCTTGGTTTGGGTTTAGATGTTTGACAATAAGATATTGATTGAAGAAGAGTCAAGTAGGTCAAGGTTGACTGGATACTTGATGGAAGTCCTAACTGGATGTTAGGCAAAATGAAAGTCCGGTGAGTGAAGCAGAAGAAAAGTCCCGTGAGTGAAGCGAGAAGTCCCGTGAGTGAAGAAGGAAGTCCTAGTGAGTGAAGCTAGGCGGATGGAAATCCGGTGAGTGAAGCCGGTGAAAGTCCTAGTGAGTGAAGCTAGGCGGATGGAAAACCCGTGAGTGAAGCCGGTGAAAGTCCTAGTGAGTGAGTTAGGCGGATGGAAAACCCTAGTGAGTGAAGCTAGGTGAAAGTCCCGTGAGTGAAGCCGGGCAGGAAAATCCAGATGGATCAAGGATGATCGGACATCTGGTGAGAGAAGTCAAGTAGGTCAAAGGATTGGATACTTGGCATGAAAGAAAAGTCCAAGTAGGTCAAAGGATTGACCGGATACTTGGCACAGAAAAGTCCAAGTGGGTCAAAGGATTGACCGGACACTTGGTAAGGGAGTCCTAGCAGGTCAAGGGAGTGACTAGATGCTGGGCATGACATACCAACAGTCAAGGTTGACCGGATATTGGTTTGGGAGGTTTAGGACTTGGTTTTGGACAAAAAACCCCTGGATCGATCGATGGATCGATCCGGCCACTCCAATGAGCTTGGATCGATCCGTGGATCGATCAGGTCCCAATCGATCGGTGGATCGATTGGGACGCCGCGCGATAAGCGCTAGATCGATCCGTGGATCGATCCAGCGCTTATTAGGCGCTGGATCGATCCGTGGATCGATCCAAAGCCTCCCCGATCGATTGGGAACATTCGAATCGATCGGGATCCGACCGTTGACATCATTTATAGCTGCAGGCGTTCGATGGCTGCGGTAATCTCTTCTGCGATTCACTCCAGAGCTCTCGCCAACTCCTCCACAGCGCTCACAAAGCTCAGATCGCCAGTTCTTGAAGGATCTTGGAAGCTCTCCAAGTTAAGAGGCGGATCAAAGCCAAGAAGAGAAGCTAGGGTTAGGGTTTTGTACTCATTGTAAGCTTGTAAGCTTGTATTTCTTGTATCCTTTCCCTCTCTTCTTGTATTGAGTCTTGTAGGGCTTCTCCGCCTTTGGTAGTTACCATAAAGGAGAGTTTTATTTAGTGGAGGGTGTGTGTGTTGGTGTGGATCCTTGGATTAGTCACCTCTTGTGAGGTGAATACCAAGTAAAACCAACCGTGTTAGCGTTGTGTGTTTGTTTCTGTATTTTCCGCTGCATATCTTTGAAGGAACAAGCAACGCCGAGCACCGAGCGAACGCGACGAGCTATTCACCCCCCCTCTAGCTACTTTTGGTCCTAACACTAGGAATGATTTAGAGTAGTGTTCCCTATATCATCTCACTATCGATTCAACTAATCGATTGATATAGGTATAAACCTTCTACTCAAGGACGCTATTATACTTAGTCTATTTGGCACTAATACAAATAAGTATAATAACCAAATAAATGCCTTTATTAATATACAAGAATATGATATACATGAGTTCATACAATCATCAAATGATTGGCTCTAGGGCTCTAACTAACAATCGATCCACTGATCGATTGGGAGAAGGCTTGTCGCGGGGACTCACCCAATCGATCAACTGATCGATTGGGCATGAGCCAATTGATCGGCTGATCGATCAGCTTCTGTTTTTGGCCAAAAACAAGTCCAAAGTCCCCTAACCCAACATCCGGTCAACCATGACCTGTTGGTCCATCATGCCTAGCATTCGGTCACCCTTGACCTGCTAGGACTCCCTTACCAAGTGTCTGGTCAATCCCTTTGACCCACTTGGACTTTTCTCCTCGTGCCAAGTATCCGGTAAATCCCTTTGACCTACTTGGCCTTCCAACACCAGATGTCTGATCAAACTTGATCCATCTGGATTTCCTGTGCCTGACTTCACTCACCAGGACTTTTCACCTAGCTTCACTCACTAGGACTTCTCATTTGCCTAGTTTCACTCACCAGGACTTTCATACTACCTAGCTTCACTCACTAGGTCTTTCACCTGCTTCACTCACCGGGATTTTTCACCTAGCTTCACTCACTAGGACTTCTCATTTGCCTGACTTCACTCACCAGGACTTTCATACTGTTTAGCTTCACTCACTAGCTCCTTCACCTGACTTCACTCACCGGGATTTTTCACCTAGCTTCACTCACTATGACTTCTCATTTGCCTAGCTTTACTCACAAAGACTTTCATACTGCCTAGCTTCACTCACTAGGTCTTTCACCTGACTTCACTCATCAGGATTTTCAGCTGTCCGGCTTCACTCAACGGGACTTTCAGCTAGCTTCACTCACTAGGATTTTCCTTCTGCCTGACTTCACTTACCAGGATTTTCATTCTGCCTAGCTTCACTCACTAGGACTTTCACCTGGCTTTACTCACCAGGATTTCCCAGTCAAGTATCCAGTCAACCTTGACCTACTTGACTCTTCTTCACAATCTCCCACATGAACAATTGCACCTGCAATCTCCATGTCTTGCCTTCATGTATTGTCAAACATCGAAACTCAAACATCAAGACTCGAGCTTGAATCAATTCAAGCTCAGTCAACCAGGTCAACCTTGACCTAGGAAATATTGCACCAACACCCTCCTCCCCACACGCGATCCTCCTCTGCTGAACCCCTCCTCCCCACACGCGATCCTCCTCCGCCGCTCTCCTCGCCGTCGGCCCACACGCGATTCCTCGCCTACGCCGCGCCCTTCCCTCCCTCGGCTCGACGTCAACCCTCACCGTGACGCTGCGCCACAGTATTCCCTCGTCGCGACCTCACCAGCCCTCCCTCCCCGCGCCCTCACCAGCCCTCCCTCGCCGCGCCCTCCTGCGAGTTTAGGTTTTCCAGCTGTGCCCTGCCCTCCCTCATCGCGACTTCGACCGTCACCTCGTTGAGCCTCCCTCCCTCGTCGGGAAGAAGTAGGTTTTCCCCACATTGCGATGAAGCTAGGCTTTCCCTACACTGCGACGAAGCTAGGTTTTCCCTTGCTCGCCGATCCGTCTCCTGCCGGCATTTCTATTCCATCACTGTGAGTTCTTATTTACTCACTACTATAACCAAGAAATTCTCATTGGTTGTGATTAGTTATATTTTTTTTTAAAATTTATCATCCCATCTCGATCATTTTTTATTATCCGTCCTGATTCAAATTATAATTTAAAAAATAATAATTTTTTTAAAAAATTATAATTAATTATAATCGGATCATGATAAAAATAATAAATTCATCTGAATATCCGATCTGAATGAAGAAGAATATGGAGGAACGATTAATATCTGATATTTTACCTGAATATCGAATTAAATAATATATATATATATATATTAAAAAAAATTTCAAATAAATTTATTATTTTTGTTGATATTAAGATGATCTATTAACATTTCTAATCATGATCACGATTCTTAATCGATTTTCTTTAATTTATAAAATGAACTAGAGAATCGATGCTCCCTCCCTACAATAATTGGTACAGAAGACATCTTCATATATTTTATCATCCGTGTTCTTGTTAAATCTCTCTCAAAATCACATCTGACCATTATAAGAGAACCGTCAGCGTGAGATTAGTGTGACGGTTTCACATTTTTACCCCCACAAAGCGGACAAATGTAGCAGGCAGCTACATCTAGCTGTACCCATCTCTTTTCCTCTCTCGCCTGATTCAGCCACTAGAAATCAATCGTCCTCCTGCCGACTTCCGAACTCTCACGTGCTCAATTTCTCACTAACCATTTCTGGATGATTTAGCCAACACAAACATGCCGACTTCCAAAATATATATATACACATGCATAATAATTCAGTCCCACTCCCATCTCTTGATTTTCCTAAACCATGGCCATATTATTATGCCTTCTCCTCTTCCTCGTCTTCCTCAATATCATTCTCCAAATCCTTCCGATAATCTTCTGTCATAACAAGTACATCCCAGCCGGCGGCGGCGGCCCCAAAACTTATCCCCTCATCGGATGCTCCGTAGCCTTCTACAAGAACCGCGACAGACTTCTTGACTGGTACACTGACCTCCTCGCGTCATCTCCCACGCAGACCGTCGTGGTCCACCGGCTAGGCGCCCGGCGCACCGTGCTCACCGCCGACCCGGCCTGTGTCGAGCACGTCCTCCGCTCCAACTTCGCCAACTACCCCAAGGGCAAGCCCTTCACCGAGATCCTCGGCGACCTTCTCGGCAGCGGCATCTTCAACGCCGACGGCCAGCTCTGGCACGCCCAGCGCAAGCTCGCCAGTCGTGAATTCACCGTGCGGTCGATGCGCGAGGGCCTTATCACCGAGCTCGAGGCCGAGACCGGCGGCCGACTGCTGCCTCGCCTTCGGGCCGCCAGCGTCACCGGACGCTGCGTAGACGTGCAGGACCTGCTCCGGCGGTTCGCCTTCGACGTCATCTGCCAAGTTTCACTCGGGATGGACCCCAGCTGCCTCGGAGGCGATCTGAGGTTTCTCCGTTACTCAATTTAGTGATCACGATTTACTTCATTTCTAAGTTAGAAATGGGTGGAAAAAATATATAAAATTTTAAAATTTTAATATGATATTGATATACAATTTAATATTTCGCTATTTAATATATTTAAAATTAATATACTTATGATTTTTTTTTTATATTAAAATTTTTGATACGATATATCATATAAAATTTATACGATAAATTAAATAAAAAATCATTTATTTAATTTATTTACTATTTTAATAAATATTTATTTATTATTGCAGCAACGCTTTATTGCCGGAGTCGGAACTAGCGAGGGCTTTCGAGGTGGCATCGGCAATCAGCGCGCGACGTGGTACGGCACCGGTGGCCGTGATTTGGAAGCTAAAGCGGGCGCTAGGGATCGGAACGGAGCGGAAGCTCCGGGACGCGGTGAGCCTGATCCACTCCCAAATCATGGAGCTGATCCGGGAGAGGAAAGCGGAGATGGAGAAGGGCGGCGTGGTGGAAGAACGTAGCAGCAACGACGACTTCTTGACGAGGTTGATTTCCAGCGGCCAGAACGAGGAGTCGGTCCGCGACATGGTGATCAGTTTCCTGATGGCCGGGCGGGACACCACCTCCGCCGGGCTGACTTGGTTCTTCTGGCTCATCGCGCGCCACCCGGCCGCGGAACGCGAGATCGTGGACGAATTGGGGCGGCTCGGAGGGCGATTGGACTACCATTCGATCAAGGAAATGAGGGTTTTGGAGGCGTGCCTCTGCGAGAGCATGCGGCTTTTTCCCCCGGTGGCGTGGGATTCCAAGCACGCCGCGGCGGCCGACGTGCTCCCGGACGGGACGAGGGTCGAAGCGGGGGACCGGGTGACGTACTTTCCTTACGGGATGGGGCGAATGGAGAAGATTTGGGGGGAAGGGTGCGGGGGGTTCGACCACAAGATGTGGCTGGAGGCGGACGGGAACGGAGGGTCGGTGGTGGCCAGAGCGTCGCCGTACAAGTTCCCAGTGTTCCAGGCGGGGCCGAGGGCGTGCCTTGGGAAGGAGATGGCGATGGTGCAGATGAAGTATGTGGCAGCGGCAATGCTGTGGGAGTACGAGCTGAAGATGGTGGAGGAGCAAACGCCGGTACTGGTGCCGCTGCTGACGGCGCACATGGTCGGCGGGCTGCAGATGGTGGTGAGGAGGAGGAAGAATAGAAGTGGCGAATGCGATGCATCCTCCCAAATTAAGAAATAATATTTATTTGTTTATCCTTCATATCATTGTCGATTATTAGTCCGTCTAAGTTGATGGCCCATGGTCCAACCAGATCGACCCGCTTGGGCTTGCACCCTTACGGGATGGCCATGGTGGGCTTAGATTGACACACCGGGTTAAGGAAAAAAAAAAATCTAAAATTTAAAAATTTAAATTGAAGTAGAAAACCAAATGAACTAGTGCACTTCAAACTTAAACATTTCAGTATTTTTATTTTATTTTACTTTTTTACAAGGCCGAGAGTTTACTCGTCTAATTTCTAATCCGTCTTGAATTTAATTAAATTGAGGATTTCTAACTTACTAAAATGACAAGCCAGCTCACCCCGTATGATGAATTTTTTACAAATTAACCTACCTCATCATTGATTTGTTTGACAGTGCTAGCTACATCTACGAGTCCTCTTTTGCCACACTAATAGATAATATTATAATACACGTTCTAGTAGGATATGCTAGTTTATACATGATCCATGATCAAATAATATTTATTTAAAATGTAATGAGTATCATGAATCTTTTATGTGATTTCTTTCAATCCCAACAAATGATATTAAAACTATAATCCAGATCGAATGTCATATGGGTAGCCTTAAATAAAGTTGAAGGGAGACTTGGAGTATGTCGAAAGTGATCGAATACTTACAGAGAAATTTGGAGAAGGTCAAGAGTGATTGGATGATATGTCAAAAGTGACCAAATATTTACAAGGAGGTCCGGAGTAAGTCAAGAGTGACTAGACACTTGTCAGGAGATCTAGCACAAGTTAAAAGTAACTAAATGCTTGTAGAGAGACTTGGACCATGAGAGTAATGATGATCCATGTGTTTGAGGGGAGGATTAATCTCCCTAACAACCAAGACTAATCTCCTTAACAGATCCGATCTCATAAGAGCAGCAAAAAACTCAAAGACAAAAATAGTAAGAAAAAAACACAAAAATAGATCTATGATCTTCGGAGAAAGGCGTAAAAGAACCGATACCTGTGAACGACGAACAGGGGCGCCGCTACTCTCTCCCAGAACTCGGCAGAACCGAGACCGAAGCAAAGGACGAAAGCAGATAATCGAAGATTAACGGAAGCTCGGATCGGCTTTCCCGCTTCTGTCTGCTCCTGCTTATAACGCAGCCTTCGCTTCATTAAAGGCCTTCCCAGCGTTTGATCGAGGAATCAGAATCAGCGCATCCCGCGACGCCATCCCACTCCCCCCAGTCCACGTGGATCTCTCTCATTTACCAGATTTCATTGGGACCCATCGGGGACCATGACGCGCTTTCGAATAGTCCGATGGCTGGCCAAACATGACCGGACGAACAGATACGTGGAAGCGGTCTCAACCAACGGTCGAGATGGCGTCCCCATCGCAGTGCGTTAGACGCCACGTACTTCCTGAAAGAGGAACGCGTTGTAGTTATCCGTCTCCGGGCGAACCGGGGAAATGCACAACAGATGTCGCTCCAGGCAGATGGAATTCCTGTGGGTCCCGCGATCCTCATCCAATGGCTGAACAGGTTTGCCTAATAGCTGTTGCGGATTCCGAAAGTGAGTGTCATTAACGACATTAAATCATCTGTCCCCAAATTTTTCTGTCCCCGTATCTCCTTATCGATCGGATGGATCAGATTATATCTCAAGGATGCTTTACATATCACGAGAATATTACATATATTTTAAAGATGTCATGATGTCTTAAGATGTAATTTGATCCATCTGATCGACAGGGGACACAAGGATAAAAAAAAAAAAAAAAAAAATTAGAGACAGCAAATTTGATCTGGTCATTAACTAGATAATTTTGATGACTCAAATCGTGAATTACAATATATATTTCATGAGGTCATTGCATGGCCGTTGTCATAATAGATGGAGGTCCATATTCTTGACCGTGATCATAAGTTTCTGTCCTCTCTCAGGATAGTCATTATTTAAAAATAAAGTCACTCGGCAGGTAATCTATCATCCCCATATAATATAATGAATATTGTTTAAAAATATAATTATTTATAATTTATCTCTCTGTAAATAATTATAGAATCGATTATATAAGGGCGCTTGACCTTTGCCACCCAAAGTTATTTTCCAAATATGAGAAATTGGGAGGTTTCGTATTAAAAAAAAAAATCTCTTAAAAGAAAAGAGTTTCAATTTCATCTTTTTAGAAGGGAGGATATTGTTCTCTAGTTCTAGTGTAGACATTTACGACATGCTTTGCTAAATTTGACTGAGTGGAAAATGGGTTGTTAAATGAAAAAAGAAAATTTTAGAATATATTTTAGCACCCATTTAAAGTTGTAAAATTTTTAAAACACGTACTTAATTTTTCAATTTTTAGAAGAACATATTTGTTCCTCATTTTATCCTTCCTGCCCATCAATATGGCCTGCTAATCAATCTGATGAATTTTAAAGAACAATATTATTATGGTATTGCATTTCCGACATCGATACCAATATAGTGTTACACTTTACAAATCAACACTACATGCAACACAATACTAGTATTATGTTTTTGAATGCAACTTCAAAATAATTGACAAGAGTAAAATGAAAAATGCAGGAAATTAGGGGACATTCGGTTTACGTTTTCCACGCTGTTTTCTGTTTTCATTTTCTGATAAAATAGAAAACGCGTTTGGTTTACGTTTTTCACGTTCATTTTTAAGAAAATAAGAGAGCGTTTTCTAAGAAAACGAAAAACGCAGAAAAGTCATTTTCTAAAAAACGAAAAACGCGTGTTTTTCAGAAAATGAAAATGAAAATGGGGCAAACCAAACACACCTTGTTTTGTTTGATCCTTTTCTATTTTTTTTTTAAATAGAAAACATGTTTGGTTGATAATTTTTACCTATATTTTCTAGAAAATGAGATACCATTTTCTAGAAAATTAGAAAATGTCTAAATATCGTTTTCAGAAAAAATGAAAATGCGGTCGAAAAATTGAAAAACGTGGTGTTCGAGTCCTCCCGACTTGAGTCAATTTTTTCATCTTCTTTGATCTTATCGTCGTTTTTTTCCTCCTCTTCCTCCCAACTCTCGTGCCGCGCTCCTCTCCCCGTGCCCTAAAACGGCACTTCCGCAGCTCCTCTCCCCTTGCCCTAACGTCGCACTTCCGCCGCTCCTCTCCCCGTCCCTAACCTCACGCTTCTGTCGCACCACTGCTTCTCCTTCGCCCCCTGTTGCTCACACATCGCACGCCACCCCTTTGCTAGTTTCGCATCCCGTCTGTCGAGCTCGCCTCCTCCATATTTTCCCGTGATCCCTTCCGTTCGTTGCCTCCTTGACACATTGCGCGCGGTCCCCTTCCGTCCGTCGCCTTCTCCATAAATTGGGCGTGCAGTCACTTCCATCTATTGGGAATTCGAGGTAATTTTAGCTTAGGTCTTAAAGGATTCAGCTTAGAAGCAGGCATCATTTAGCACCAGAATGATTATAACTTAAATTCCAACTTGTATCAATCAGAAATATTATAAGAACTTGGCACAAAATCAGATCTTGAACGTTTCTTGCTGATTCAGTGTCTGAATTCATTGGTAGGGTCTCACTTGTAGCTTGTTACTTCCCTGATGCAAACTATCATGTTTTGAGTTTCACATGAAGATGAGTGGATCAAAGTTGAATGATAATTTTTTTTTCTTAGTTGAATTCTTTATAGCTCGTAAGACATTCTATAAAATATCGCCATGACTTGTGGAGTTAATCTTGTATTGCAATTTGAATCATACTATTTGCATGCATTGTTTAGAAAGAGACCTGCCATTCTTTCTCATTTTTCATTAATTCTACTGATGTTACTGTTCTTCATTCAATTTGTGCCCTTAAATATGAAGACAATTGTTTTATATAAGACATTATGGGAGGGCATAATCCGAGTATCGATATGGAGAAATATGAGTGGTCAAAGGCTAATGTTGTCATGTTTGTCGAGATCATTTATGATAAAGTAAAGCACAATAAGTTACAAACATCTACCTTTAGTAATGTGATTTGGGAGGAGATCAACAAAGAATTATACCAAGCTACGAAGACGAATTATGATGTCGATAGGCTCAAAGGTAAATGGAATCGTCTACGCATCAGACAATGACTTTTTGCTGCATTGCTTGCTCATACTGTTGTGACAATGGATCCAGACTCCGGTAAAGTGAATGCACCAGAGGAAGTGTGGGCAGAATTTTATATGGTAAATATTTTTATCCATTCAATTATATATTTTTATTGTATGCTAGTGTATAATAAAATGCTTTCCTAATCAATGGTACAAAAAAATAAAAGGGAGTACAAGTCAATACGAAAGGAAGGCTATGATCATTTTCACATTCTTAGCAAGGTTTTTGGTGGGACAACAACAACAAGTGATATGGATAGGGCTTCTACTCAATTACCTCCCACATCTGATGAAGAGAGAGAGAGCTTGAAGAAACATTCATTAATAGAGGTGTCAACTCATTTGATGAAGTCGTTGATGACGAGAATGAGGATGTCAGAGGGGAACCTAATAATCGACAGTGTCATGTTGCAGAGTCGTCCAATAGTCATCGACGTAAAGATCCTAAACTTTCAAGAATTGAAAAATATGAGGCTTGTATGGACAAATGGAGTAATACCATGGAACAGCTGAGTGGAGAATCTATTACTAGGCAAAAATACCTGGAGTTGAGGGCTGCTAAGTTAGAACGTGAACAAGATATATCTTGCTCTTCTGGAACTAGCGTGTTCAATGATCCATACTCTATAGATATGTGCATGTAGATTTTAAATGGGATGGATTCATTATCTACCCAATCATACACAAAAGCTACGGAAGCTTTCCTTAAACCTGGTCTGCCTGAAATTTTCATGAAAATTCTATCAAATAGGAGAGCTGAATGGTTGGATTGCCTCAATCTTGAGCATGTGTAGGATTATATGTTGCCAAGTTGATGGGGAGTGCTTTTATTACATAGCCGAAGACTACTTAATGTTAATGAAGTTTGTTTGATTTTGTGGCTTGAATATTGAAGACTTGTTTGATATTTTGGAATTTAATGTTGAAGCTTATGTTGAGCTTTTCAATATGAATTGTTTATTGGGTGTTTATGTGATAATTCTATTGGTAATTTGATACATGTGTGTTGATTTTAATATTGGTTTGTTGCAGATCATGTCAAGTTCTGATGATGAATATGATGAATTAGGCCTAGATATTAATTTGCTGATAGTTTTGGGTATTGCAAATGATTGTTTTCATGACATGATGACTGAATATCTTGGATACATTGACCGAATGCCGTGTCGAACTTCATGTCTTACTCGGAGGATGTATATACAAGAAATACTTGATGGGCACCCCCAAGTTTGCTTTGACAATTTTCGTATGTCAAAACATGTGTTTGTGAATTTCTGTAGTACACGCAAAGAGATGAATCTATTGCAAGATGGAAAGAAAGTTACGGTTGAAGAAGGTGTGGCTGTGTTCTTACTAATTGTCGGGCACAACACAATACATCGGATATGTGCAGATCGATTTCAACATTCATTCTACACCAGTAGCAAGTGATTCAAACGAGTTCTACGAGCTGCTTGTACCTTGGGCACATATATTATTCGACCATATGAACACAATGGCGTCCATCCTCACATATTGAACAATCCAAAGTGGTTTCCATATTTTAAAGTACATATGCTACACTAATGTGTCTACTTACATTAACAATTTATCCTTACTAACACATTGTGCATTTTTAGAATTGTCTTGGAGCTATCGATGAGACTCACGTGTCGGCATGGACATCATCATCAATTCAGACATCTTTTCGTGGTAGAAAGGTCATTGTTACACAAAATGTGATGCTTGTATGCAACTTCGATATGTTTTTCACATTTGTGTATACTGGTTGGAAGAGGGCAGCAAATGATTCTAGGGTGTTCATAGACGCATTGACAAGACATGAAAATAATTTTCCTAAACCTTGTGGTGGTAAATAACATATAAATCTCTCTATATATATTCATTTATGTTGATGTTTTACATCATTAATTTGGAGACAATATATGCAGATCAATTTTATCTTGTTGATTCTGGTTACCCAAACATGTCGGGGTTTCTCGCTCCATATCGAGGTCGATGCTATCACTTGCGAGATTATCGGGGGCAAGGGAGGCCAAGGGGGAAGGAAGAGTTATTCAATTATAGGCACAGTACGTGTCGTAATATTATAGAGCGGTGCATTGGGGTGCTCAAAGCAAGGTTCCAAATTTTAAAAGATATGTCAAACTATCTAATTACTAGGCAAAGATTAATTCCAGTTGCATGTTGTGCGGTGCATAATTTCATACGTCGACATCATACAATGGATAATTTGTTTATGGAATACTCTTCTGATGATATGCTCATGTCTGGGGTTGAAGGTGATTTTAATGATCAAGAGCCGATTTCAATTGATTCAAGCCAAACAACTCAAATGGGAAATGTACGTGATGAAATTGCAAGTAATATATGGAATGATTATATAGAGCACCCCTCAAGTTTGCAATGACAGCTTCTACCCAGCCTTAGTTTTCCCTTGAAAAATCAGTCTATTACTATAGGTAGCTTGCTACAGGTAGATAAGCATTTGGTCAGGACTAGGTTGCTTTACCTTTTTTATGATTGCTCTAGTTGTCTATAGCTGGTTAGTGATAATGTTTCACCTAAACTGAATATTTTGTCTATCATGGAAGTTTATTTGTCATGGTACCACAGCCACTGCAGTTTATCATGGAAGTTTAACCAAAACTCATATATTAGTCGATGTAAATTTTAGGCTTAAATATAGATTCTATGAATCAAAACCTTTTCCAATTGGATTCTCAAAAAACCACTGAACTAGAGGGAGCCTGACACATTGAGGCCATTCTTCAAAGTTGAGAGTTTCCTTTCTATCAATTTCCTTTTTATCTTCTGAAATCTTACTAACAAATGTATTCTTCACCGATGAAAGGTCTGAAAGCGAGGCAATTGTTTCGCTGTGATACCATATTCTCTTATTATATATATGGATTGAGATTTCATTGACAGATAAAAGGAATGGAGATCTTCTGGTAGACAATGCCAAAATGATATTGCTTGTTCTAAAATGAAATTGTTTTGGTGGCTAGCTCTAGATCTTTTCCATTCACTTGTGAGTTCATTTAGCCTGGCATGAGCTAATGCAGCAGAGCAAGCATGCATAGAACTCTTCTCCCCCTTCGAGCCAAATATGACATAGGATAATAATCTTTGATGTAAAATTTAGTAGTAATTTTCCTTGTCTTATAGTTTAGAATATAGAATCTTTGTGAGAGAATGAATGAAGTTGTATCTAGATTTGGATGCTATACTTGCTGCAGCTGGTAAATGTTTTGTTTATTTATTTATCTTCTCCAAGACTTTAATCTTGCCTTATGTTTTAGAACTTAGAATCTTTTATTGTGAGAATGAATGAAGTTGTAAATGAGTGAGCAGGTGTGTGTACCCATTTGCAATAACTGTGGGCCTTTGGCTGTTAAGTTGTTCAGCTGCTCATTCAAGGTTGTTTACTTGTGTGAATCTGAACGTGATGATTTTTCTTGCCAGGTTCTTAGCGTTGTAGGTTTAAACTTCCAAGCTATGCTCGTCGGTCGGCATGAGTGTTAATATTGTTTCATTCTTCGACGAGCTTATGGAACTCCTTTTTTTTGTTTTTTATATTAGGTATTTAAATCTATTCAATTAATCTTAGGATAAATGATCTGATCCTATTTTCACCCACCAAGTAATTTCATAAAGTACAGCGTGGCATTTTAGTTTCATTCATAGTTTAATCATTATAGGTGTGGCATGCATCGTGTGAAAATTGAACTCTAGTTGTGAAAAAGATATATCTTGTCTTTTACTGCTACACGGCTACACCAAGCATGTGGGGAGAGCATATGGAACTCATCGATGTGCATATTAGTGGGGAGAGCATATGGAAGCTTAATCCTATATTAGATTAGAAATAAGAATAATTTTGCTATATTAATTTTTCATCTTTGTTTTTTTCTAAATAAGAATAATTTTATTTACCATTTTCCATATTAACCTACCAAACGCATTTTCCAGTTTTCTTTCCAATAAAATAGAAATACAGTTTATCATACCAAACACAATTTTTGTTTTCTAAAAACTACATTAGAAAACATAAAAACAGAAATAGAAAATGAAAAGGAGAAAATGAAAAAAATTTGCAAACCAAACGCACCCTTAAAGTTAACGAGAAGGATAGTATGGGAAGGAATCGATAGGCTATGTGCGTCCGAGTAACGAGGTACTGTAGAAGAGTACGTTAACGGACGAGAAGGAAGTACACGATATTTCCGAGGGACGAGAAGCCGGAGCGAAAGATTACTCGAGAAGGTCAGAAAATGGGTTCGGATGAGCTCTATTCCGGATGACCAAGATCACTCAAGTGAGCAAAGCTGGAGCGGAATTCCCGGACAAAAACTCAACTCTGAGTTGACTAGTGTCCGAGTGCCCAAAGCTATTCCGAGTGCCCAGAGTCCGAACGCCAGGAGCTACTCCGGGTGCTAGGACTATTTTTGCCCAGCGAGGTCGCCCTGTAGTCTCTACATTGTGGATTAGCGTCTGCGACGGTCCGAGTGCCCAGAGCAGGATAAAATTTTATCCTTTTGTCGTTGCGTAGCCATTTGCAAGAAGATGAAATTTGTCATGCTGGGAGCGTCCAAAGAGGGTCCGGACACCCAAACCGTGCCACGTCAGTAAACGGTTAATTTCGACCAATAGACTATAAATAGAGCTCTGGTATTCTCATTTTTGAATAACACACTTTATACTTCGAACTTCTTTCTAACTTTCATTTACGAGCTTCATTTTAGTGTACGAGGCTTCTCCGCCTCCAACATTTTGTTCAAAAAGGAGATCTTTATAGTGAGCTTATCTTCCTTGGAGTAGCAATCCTCTTATTGCCAACCAAGTAAAATCTATTTGTCTTGTACTTATTTTAATTCTATTATTATTTTTTTAATTAAATGTGTAATTGTGTTAAGCCCGATTGTTTGAGAATGGTATTCGTTATTTTTATTGTGCATGGCAATTCACCCCCTCTTGTTAGTCGCAAGGGACCTACAATTATAAAGAGTCCAACCACTTCAGAAGGACTAACAACCGAATGAAGCACAAAAGACGATAGTCGGAACAAGCATCCACCTGCCGAAGGTCAAAGGAGACTTCTCACATTGGAAGAAGAAAATGGAGGTATATTTAAAAACTTATTTTGATATATTTCTAATCTTGAAAAATGATTTTGTAGTACCTACCGACAGTAACAGGGAGTTAAAGAAAGAAGAAAGCTGGATAAAGAAGGAACAAGCCAAGTTTGTGGCCAATGGGAAAGCAGAATTTCATCAGATTAGTGTGCTACCACCACAAGAGGTAAATAGAATCGGAGTCTACATGTCTACAGAAGTGTTGGTTGCTACTCGGAAAACCTAGAGGTTCCACTGTAC
The DNA here is from genome assembly GCF_018446385.1 of Zingiber officinale. Taxonomy (NCBI): domain Eukaryota; kingdom Viridiplantae; phylum Streptophyta; class Magnoliopsida; order Zingiberales; family Zingiberaceae; genus Zingiber; species Zingiber officinale. The sequence goes on from NC_055994.1 coordinate 30,364,548, forward strand.
AAAAATTTTGTACAAAGGTCTGAACATTTTCTTAGCTACTATGTGTTCTTTTAAATTAAATTTTGGATCGCCTGCGGAACTTAACACGTTTGATCCAAAACTTAATCTATTTGTTCTTTTAGGTTTTGACTTGGATCTCCTGCGGAACTTAACACGTTTGATCCAAATCACCTAAGTTATTAATTCCATTAAATATTAATTTCCAAAATTGGTTCCCAGTACTGACGTGGCGAGGCACATGGCCTTCTTGGATATGGGAGCAACCACCACCGACTATACAAAACCTTTTAAGGAAAGCTAATATTTAATTTCCTAAAATAACTTTAGGTCAACCGAAAAGAACAATCAAATCACAAGGAAAAGAAAAACAAAAGAACACTATATCAAAAACAAATTCGAAACACTAGAATCGTATGTCTCTTGTATTTAGTATTATTTCCAAAAATAACTAGTATGATGCGGAAAGAAAAATTACTAGTTATACCTTTTAGAAAGACTTCTTGATCTTCTACCGTATTCCTCTTCTAACCTTGGACGTTGTGTGGGTAACGATCTTCCGAGATGAGAACCACCTAGGCACCTTCTTTCTTCTTCCTTCAAGTTTCGGCCAAGCACAAGAACTTCCAAAAGATGAAGAATTTTCCACCAACCAAGCTCCAAGGGATGCATGCTTTCTCTCCTTCTTCTCCTTCCTTGATCCGGCCACATCCTCCAAGCTCCAAGAGATGATAGATTTCGGCCACAACAAGAGGAGAGAAGAGAAAGGGAAGGGCCGACCACCACACCAAGGAAAAGAGGGAGAAAAATAGAATAGAGTCCTTCGCCTTGAAGCCTCCTCTACCCTCTCTTTTATAATCCTTGGTCTTGGCAAATAAGGAAAATTTAATAAAAACTTCCTTAATTCTTTTGCCATGAAAAATAAATTTAATTGATATAAAATCAATTTCTCTTCAACATGGCCGGCCACACCAATTAAGCAATAGAAATTTAATTCAATTAAGAATTAAAACCTTCCTAATTTGTTTCCGGAAATTTTTTTTAAAAAAATTCTCCAATAATTTTTATCCCTTCATGATTGGTTAATAAAAGAAAATTTTATAAATTAAATCTTTCTTTAAACATGTGGATAATTTCCGGAAAGTTATCTTAAAAATTAAAATCTCCTTTCAATCTACAAATAAGGAAAGATATCAAATCTTTTCTTAATTTTTTGTAGAAACTAATAAAAGAGAATTATTAATTTTTAAACTTTTTTTTAAATCATGAACATGGTTAAAAAGGAAAGTTTTTACCAAAATTAAAATCAACCTTTTAATCTACAAATAAGGAAAGAGATTTAGCTCTTCTTTTAATCTTTTGTAGAATCTTATAAAAGGAAAGATTTAAATTTTTAAACTCTCTTTTAAATCATGTTATCCACATAAGAAAAATTTAAAAAATAAAAATCCTTTTATTTTAATTTGGGCCGGCCACACCAAGCTTGAACCCAAGCTAGGGCCGGCCACCTTGAAGCACCCATGAACCAAACTTTGGCCGACCCTAGCTTGATCTCCAAGCTAGCTTGGCCGACCCCTATGGGATGGGTAAGAAGGTGGGTATAGGTGGGTATAGTACTATATAATTAAGAGACTACGATAGGGACCGAGAGGAGGAATTGGTTTGGTCTCCCGATAAAATTAAGCATCCCGTGTTCGCCCCGAACACACAACTTAATTTTATCAATAATAATTCATTCCACTAGAGAACTATTATTGAACTACCGCACCAATCCCAAATTACATTTTGGGCTCCTTCTTATTATGAGTGTGTTAGTCTCCCTGTGTTTAAGATAACAAATGTCCACTAATTAAGTAAGTTACTGACAACTCATTTAATTAATATCTAGCTCCAAGAGTAGTACCACTCAACTTCATCGTCATGTCGGACTAAGTCCACCTGCAGGGTTTAACATGACAATCCTTATGAGCTCCTTTTAGGGACATTCTCAACCTAGATCACTAGGACACAGTTTCCTTCTATAATCAACAACACACACTATAAGTGATATCATTTCCCAACTTATCGGGCTTATTGATTTATCGAACTAAATCTCACCCATTGATAAATTAAAGAAATAAATATCAAATATATGTGCTTGTTATTATATTAGGATTAAGAGCACACACTTCCATAATAACTGAGGTCTTTGTTCCTTCATAAAGTCAGTATAAAAGGAACGACCTCAAATGGTCCTACTCAATACACTCTAAGTGTACTAGTGTAATTATATAGTTAAGATAAACTAATACCTAATTACACTATGACCTTCCAATGGTTTGTTCATTTCCATCTTGGTCGTGAGCTACTGTTTATAATTTATAAGGAACCGATAACATGATCTTCTGTGTGTGACACCACACATCATGTTATCTACAATATAAATTAATTGAGCAACTACATTTATCATAAATGTAGACATTTGACCAATGTGATTCTTATTTCTAGATAAATGTTTATACCAAAAGCTAGGCTTTTAGTATACATCCTAACAATCTCCCACTTATACTAAAAGACTAAGCTGCTATATCTGCTGCCATACATCTGATTCCTAACCCTTCAACATGCCCATCAAAAGCTCTTGCCTTAAGGACCTTAGTGAAAGGATCTATAGGTCATCACCTGATGCAATCTAGGTGGCAACAACTTCTCCTCGTTTATATGATTTCTCGTATTGGGTGGTACTTGCGCTCTATTGTGTTTACTTGCCTTATAGACTTATGGTTTCTTCGAGTTTGCTACTGCACCAACATTATTACAATAAATTATAATAATCTTTGGACAAACCAGAAATCATATCTAAGTCTATCTTGAGGTTATTGAGTCATTCAGCATTTATGGCTACCTTAGAGGCTTGCCATATACTAAGCTTCTATGGTGGAGTCCAGAAAAACACCTATGCTTATCACTCTTCCATAGTTATGACTTTACCTCCTAAAGTAAACACAAAACCCCGAGGTTGACTTATTATTGTCCCTATCCGATTGGAAGTCAAAATCTATGCAACCCATAGAGACCAAATTAATTGCCTTGTAAGCTAGCATATAATCTCTAGTGCCTCTAAGGTACTTCAATATATGCTTTACTGCAGTCCACTGTCCTTGTCCAGGGTTACTTTGATATCTGCTAACTATGCCCTTGGCAAAACAAATTTCTGATCTCGTGCATAGCATACTTTAGGCTTCCGACAGCCGAAGCATAAAGAACTGCCTTTATTTCCTTTATCTCCTTTGATATCTACAGAGATATATCTTTAGATAAAATTACTCCATGTTTAAAAAGGTAAGAAACCTTTCTTGGAGTTTTGCATGCTTAAAACGAGCAAGGATTTTTTCCGATGTATGAAGCTTGGGATAAGTAAAATATTCTTTTCTTGCGATTACTTTGATCTCAAGAATATATACATCCTCCTAAGTCCTTTATATCGAATTGTTTGGACAACCATACCCTTACTTCTGACAACATTTTGATATTGTTTCCAACTACCAAAAATATTATCTACGTATAGTGCAAGAAATACCACCACGTTTCCATCACACCTTTTGTATACACAAGACTTATCCGGTTACTAAATAAATCCATAGGTCTGGATTACTTTGATAAACTGGATGTTCCAAGACCTTGAAGCTTTGCCTCAGTCCATTGAGCACAAGATGCTCTTAGCCCTTTGTAATGAACCCTTCCGTTGCTTTATATGGATGCTTTCTTTAAGACTTCCATTAAGGAATCTGTCTTGACATCCACTTGCCAAATAGATAAAAGAATCGGATAGACTTAAGCATGGCTACGGTAAAAAGTTTCTTTTCATCAAGCCTTGCTTTGAAAGTTTCTACCTTCGTCTATCCCTCTTTCCTATTATAGACCTTTTTACACCCAAAGACTTTTACACCATTGGTGGTTCTACAAGCTTCAGATTTTATTAGAATACATATATTTTAATTCATACTCATTACTCTTTGCCAAGATGCTGCATCTTTATCTTGGAGTGCTTCGTCATATGTCCAGGAGATCGGGTTCATGTCTCCGGGATCGAGTCCAAAACTCTCCCAAAACATGAATCTTTTAGGTTGCCTAACAACCCTCCCACTACAACGAGACACTTTCTGCAATTGTGTATCATTTATGATACGTGTTGCAGTTTCCTTGTGGTATCTCATCTTGTACAGTTGGTACTAGATTAGACATGTCTTTTATTATTTCCATAAGAACAAATTTACTTATGGGCACGTGGTTTATTACATAGTCCTTTTCTAAAAATCGATCATTGATGCTAACAATGACCTTCTGATTTTTAAGACTATAAACCTACTTTCATTTCTCTAGGATAACCCACAAACAAGTGAATTCCAGTCCAAATTATCATTGTCTCTCTTCAGCATATGTGCTGGACTACCCGAATCCGAATATGCTTCAAAATAGGCTTACGCCTATTCAGCAATTCTATATGAGTAGAGAGTTCTGATTTTGGAAGGTACTATGTTCACTTCCGTTTCCAGAGTATATCCTTAAAATGAATTTGACAATAACTCATCATCAATCTTCTTATTTCCATAAGAGTCCTATACCTTCCTTTTTCTACCACACCATTCTGTTAGGGTGTACTAGGTGTAGTTAATTGGGATTGAATCCCTACTTCTGATAAGTGACTCATAAATTCTCCCAAGAGGTACTTGCCACTATGATCTTACCATAGTGTCTTAATACTTTTACTTTAGCATTTCTCCGCATAAGCCTTGTACTCTTTGAACTAATCAAAACACTTAGTCTTGCGGTACATCAAGTAAATGTATTTGTATCTTGAATAGTTATCTATAAAATAGATGAAATATTTGAAACAACCTCTTGCCTGGATAGTCATAGGATTATACAAATCAGAATGAACCAATTCCAACATATCTTTAGCTCCATACCCCTCAGACTTAAAAGCTTCTTGGTTATTTTTCCTTCCAAGTAAGACTCGCAGGTTGGAAAGATTTCCACTACTAATGAACCCCAAAAGTTCATTAGCTACCAATGAATCCTACTTAAGTTAATATAACCTAGCCTTAGATGCCAAAGATATAATTGGTTCATTTTCGAAGGTGCTTTCTTTTAAAGTTAGAAGATGTGTTATAATTTCCATTTATTGCATCGTGGGAGTTATTGGATTATAAATTGTCAACCAACATACCAGAATAGATAACTTCTCTATTTTTCTTGATAACAGCTTTGTTATCAAAATAGACACAATATCTATTCTATAATAGTTTAGAAACTGAGATCAGGTTCTTTCTAAACTTAGTACGTAAAGACAATTTCTAATAGTCCATATTTTATTCCTATTTAAAGGATAAACATCTCCCACTGCAATAGCTGCCACTTTTACAGCAGTGTCCATGTGGACGGTGTTTTAATTTTCATTTAGTTGTCGGGTTTCCTGGAACCCTGCAATGAATTGCAGACATGATTAATGACATCTGTATCTACACTCCAGGTTCTGGTAGATAACACCACTAGACATGTTTCAACTAATAAATTAAATACACCTATATTTTTCTTAGTTCTAAGAAGACAGTCTACCTTAATGTCCAAGTCCTATTTCCAATCATTACAATTGGGACTACTAAGTCTTTTCTATAGTATAACAATTAGGGGATTGACAAACATTTTAAATCACAAAAATATTTGGTCAAGATCAATTCTTTAAAAATCCCTATGAATTTTGTATGCCACGATAGTGTGGACGTATACAAAATCAAAGAGGAGATTTTATCCATTAATTTTATTATCTCGTCAACTTTACTTTATGACGAATAAAATTAATAGTTGATCTGTCTTTGATCAAATATTTGGTCAAAACTTTTTGAATTTAAAATAACATTGATTCCTCAAACAATATTATTTAAATTCACCAACACCTCAAACACCGTGAATTTTGCATGCCACGATAGTGTGGACGTATACAAAATTTAAACATTTGTAAGAGGAGGGTTTTACCCATTAATTATCTTGTCAATAAATCTTTATGACAAAATAAAATTACCTCAAACACCGTGAGTTTTGTATGCCACGATAGTGTGAACATATATAAAATCAAACATTTGTAAGAGGAGTTTTTAATTTTATTATCTTGTCAACCTATTTATTTGACAAATTAATAGTTGGTTTTCTTTGGTCACACAAATAATAGCAGTGGGTCCGATAGGGAGGATACTATTAGACATGCCTAAGTGTATACCATTACTTGACACTAAGTCCGTTAATAAGATTATGCCCCTTCCGATGGGGAAGATCACACGCTCTTAATTAACTTTCTATAGTCATCCAAAATGGAAGTTTAATCTAGTGATCCGCAAACAAGCTCATCCGATATGGAGGAAGGCACTCAGAGCCAATGCGCAAGCTTGTTGCATCACTTATAAACCAGTAATGGAGACCGTGGAATTTATTTAAAATAAATCCCTCTCTCACTTAGTTATTTAAAGTGAGGAATTTTGCCTATGCTAGTCTACCTAACATGCATACTAACAAGCATACACAACACAGCATAAAAAGCAATAAATAGAAAAACTAATTTTCAACTATTATGGCTTTTATCTATTGTTGTCCTCCGTGTGTCGCCAACCCTAGCTGCTGCCATCTTTGGCCACCGCCACTGGGTCTAGTTATCGCATCCATCTTGCTTCTTGTTCCGCTGCGCCTCTGGTCCTCAAAAGGTTCCACGCCTTGTAAGATTCGATCCGCGACATAAATAGAATTTTATATTTTTCGATCCTATATTCCTCGAAGGAATGTACATGTAAACTAGATCGAACATAAAATAAAATTTACATCCATCGATCCTATATTCTATAAAAGGAATGTACATGTAACTAGATCAAAAGATAAAATCCTAATAAAACTAAATACAGCTCCTGCTATATTTTATAATACGATCATGCACACACAATAAAATGCCCTTGATATGTCCAAGGGTCCAATCACACACATAATAACTATAAGCCATAATAGTTGGATCCCTTATTATTTCGATCTCAAAAATATATACATTCTCCCAAGTCCTTTATATCGAATTATTTGGACAACCATACCCTTACTTCTGACAACATTTTGATATTGTTTCCAACTACCAAAAATGTTATCTACGTATAGTACAAGAAATACCACCACGTTTCCATCACACCTTTTGTATATACAAGACTTATCTGTTTACTTAATAAATCCATAGGTCTGGATTACTTTGATAAACCGGATGTTCCAAGACCTTGAAGCTTTGCCTCAGTCCATAGACTGATTGAGCTTGCACACAAGATGCTCTTAGCCCTTTGCAATGAACCCTTCTGGTTGCTTTATATGGATGCTTTCATCAAAACTTCCATTAAGGAATGCTGTCTTGACATCCACTTGCCAAATAGATAAAAGAATCCGGATAGACTTAAGCATGACTACCAGTGAAAAAGTTTCCTTTTTCATCAAGCCTTGCTTTGAAAGTTACTACCTTCCTTTCTATCCCTCTTTTCCTATTATAGACCTTTTTACACCCAAAGGCTTTTACACCATTTGGTGGTTCTACAAGCTTCCAGATTTTATTAGAATACATATATTCTAATTCTGTTATTCATTACTCTTTGCCAAGATGTTGCATCTTTATCTTGGAGTGTTTCGTCATATGTCCGGAGATCAGGTTCATGTCCTCCAGGGATCGAGTTCAAAAACTCTCCCAAAACATGAATCTTTTTAGGTTGCCTAACAACCCTCCCACTATGACAAGACACTTTCTGCAATTGTGTATCATTTGTGATACGTGTTGCAGTTTCCTTGTGGTATCTATCTTGTATAGTTGGTACTAGATTAGACATGCCTTTTATTATTTCCTTAAGAACAAATTTTCTTATGGGCACATGGTTTATTACATAGTCCTTTTCTAAAAATCGGTCATTGATGCTAACAATGACCTTCTGATTTTTAAGACTATAAACCTACTTTCATTTCACTAGGATAACCCACAAACAAGTGAATTTCTGTCCAACTTATCATTGTCTCTCTTTTGCATATGTGCTGGACTACCCGAATCCGAATATGCTTCGAAATAGGCTTACGCCTATTCAGCAATTCTATATGAGTAGAGAGTTCTGACTTTGGAAGGTACTATATTCACTCCCGTTTCCAAAGTATATCCTTAAAATGATTTTGGTAATATTGTTAATAACTCATCAATCTACTTATTTCCATAAGAGTCCTATACCTTCCTTTTTCTACACCATTCTGTTGGGGTGTACCAGGTGCAGTTAGTTGGGATTGAATCCCTACTTCTGATAAATGACTCCTAAATTCTCCCAAGAGGTACTTGCCACTACGATCTTACCGTAGTGCCTTGATACTTTTACTTTGTCGTTTCTCCACATCAGCCTCGTACTCTTTGAACTAATCAAAGCACTTAGACTTGCGGCACATCAAGTAAATATATCCGCATATCAAATAGTTGTCTATAAAATAGATGAAATATTTGAAATAACCTCTTGCCTGGATGCTCATAGGATCACACAAATCAGAATGAACCAATTCCAATATATCTTTGACTCCATACCCCTTAGACTTAAAAGCTTCTTGGTTATTTTTCCTTCCAAGTAAGACTCGTAGGTTGGAAAGATTTCCACTACTAATGAACCCAAAAGTTCCTCAGCTACCAATGAATCCTACTCAAGTTAATATAACCTAGCCTTAGATGCCAAAGATATAATTGGTTCATTTTCGAAGGTTACTTTCTCTTAAAGTTAGAAGATGCGTTACTAATTTCCATTTGTTGCATCGTAAGAGTTATTGGATTTATAAATTGCCAACCAACGTATCAGAACAGATAACTTCCCTCTTTTTCTTAATAACAACTTTGTTATTAAAAGAGGCAGAATATCAAGTTCTTTGAATAGTTTAGAAACTGAAAACTAGTTCTTTCTAAACTTGGTGCGTAAAGACAATTACTCAAAAATCCATGTTTTATTCTTATCAAAAGATAAACATCTCCCACTGCAACAGTTACCATTTTTACAGTAGTGCCCATGTGGACGGTGTTTTAATTTTCATTTAGTTGTCGGGTTTCCTGGAACCCTGCAATGAATTGCGGACATGATTAATGGCATCTGTATCTACACTCCAGATTCTGGTAGATAACACCACTAAACATGTTTCAACTAATGAAGTAAATACACCTATATTATTCTTAGTTCTAAGAAGACAGTCTACCTAAATGTCCAAGTCCTATTTCCAATCATTACAATTGGGACTACTAAGTCTTTTCTATAGTATGACTACTAGGGGATTGACAAATATTTTAAGTCCTAAGAATCACAAAAATACTTGGTCAAGATCAACTCCTTAAAAATTCCCATGAATTTTGTATGCCACGATAGTGTGGACGTATACAAAATCGAAGAGGATATTTTATTCATTAATTTTATTATCTCGTCAACTTTACTTTATGACAAATAAAATTAATAGTTGATCTGTCTTTGATCAAATATTTGGTCAAAATTTTTTGAATTTTAAAATAACATTGATTTCTCAAACAATATTATTTAAATTCACCAACACCTCAAACACCGTGAATTTTGCATGCCACGTTAGTGTGGACGTATACAAATTCAACATTTGTAAAAGGAGGGTTTTAACCCATTAATTTTATTATCTTGTCAACCTAACTTTTTGACAAATAAAATTAATAGTTGGTGTCTTTTGGTCACACAAATAATAGCAGTGACTCCGATGGGGAGGATACTATTAGATGTGTCTAAGTGTATACCATTACTTGACACTAAGTCCATTAATAAGATTATGCCCCTTCCGTTGGGGAAGATCACACGCTCTTAATTAACTTCCTATAGTCATCCAAAAATGGAAGTCTGTTCTAGTGATCCACAAACAAGCTCATCCGTTATGGAGGAAGGCACTCAGAGCCAACGCGCAAGCTTGTTTGCATCACTTACAAACCAGTAATGGAGACCATGGGATTTATTTAAAAATCCCTCTCCCACTTAGTTATTTATAAACGAGGAATTTTAACTATGCTAGCCTACTAGTCATGTATACTAACATGCACACAAAGCACAATATAAAAGCAATAAATAGAAAATCTAATTTTCAACTATTATGGCTTTTATCTATGGTTGTCCTCCGTGTGTTGTCATCCCAAGATGCTGCCATATTTGGCCACCGTCACCGGGTCTAGCTATCGCATCCATCTTGCTCCTTGTTCCGCTGCGCCTCTGGTCCTTAGAAGGTTCCACGCTTTGCAAGATTCGATCCGCGGCATAAATAGAATTTTACATTTTTGATCCTATATTCCATAAAAGGAATGTACATGTATCTAGATCAAAAATAAAATCCTAATAAAACTAAATACAGCTCCTGCTGTATTTATAATACAATCATGCACACACATATAAATGCCCTTGACATGTCCAAGGGTCCAATCACACATAATAACTAAAAGCCATAATAGTTAGATCCTGCATCCACAAAGTTAGCACCTATTATCCCGCCTAAATTATGTATGACATGTGCATAATTAAACTAATACCAAATACACAGAGGCAAAACCTAGCTCCGATACCAATTGTTGGTTGTTACTCGGAAAGCCTAGAGGTTCCATTGTACAAAAATTTGTACAAGTCCGAACCTTTTCCTAGCTACCATGTGTTCTTTTAAATTAAATTTTGGATCGCCTACGGAACTTAACAAGTTTGATCCAAAACTTAATCTATTTGTTCTTTTAGGTTTTGACTTGGATCTCCTACGGAACTTAACACGTTCGACCCAAATCACCTTAAGTTATTAATTCCATTAAATATTAATTTCCATAATTGGTTCCCAGTACTGACGTGGCGAGGCACATGGCCTTCTTGGATATGGGAGCAACCACCACCGACTAGACAAAACCTTTTAGAGAAATCTAATATTTAATTTCCTAAAATAACTTTAGGTTAACCGAAAAGAACAATCAAATCACAAGGAAAAATAAAACAAAAGAACACAACTTCGAAAAACATATTCGAAACACTAGAATCGTAATCCTCTTGTATTTGGTATTATTTCCATAAATAACTAGCATGATGCGGAAAGAAAAATTACTAGTTATACCTTCTAGAAAGACCTCTTGATCTTCTATCGTATTCCTCTTCTAACCTCGGACGTTGTGTGGGCAACGATCTTCCGAGATGAGAAACCACCAAGCACCTTCTTCTCCTCCTAGCTAGGTTCGGCCAACACAAAGAAGCTTCACCAAGGACGAAGAACAAAACACCAACCAAGCTCCAAGGGATACAAGTTTTCTCTCCTTCTTCTTCTTCTTCTCCGAGTAGTATCTGGCCACCACAAGAGCTCCAAGCCAATAGAGAAGGTTCGGCCACCACCAAGAGGAAGAGAGGTTGGCCGGCCACAACACTAAGGAAAAGAGGGAGAGAAATAATAGAGGTTGTCCCCCATGAATGCACCTCTACCCCTTCTTTTATAATCCTTGATCTTGACAAATAAGGAAAATTTAATAAAAACTTCCTTAATTATTTTGCCATTGAAAAGGAAAATTTATTTAATTAAAACAATTTTTCTTTTCAATTTTGCAATGGCCGGCCACACCATATAATTTCCAAGCAAATAAAATTTTAAACACCAATTAAAACTTCCTTATTTGCTTCCGGAAATTTATAAAAATTTCTCAATAATTTTTATCCCTTCATGATTGGCTTATAAAAAGGAAATTTAATAAATTAAAATCTTTCTTTTAAACATGTGGATAAAAAGAAAGTTATCTCTATAAATTAAAATCTCTTTTAATCTACAAATAAGGAAAGATATCAAATCTTTTCTTAATCTTTTGTAGAAACTTATAAAAGAGAATATTTAATTTTAAACTCTCTTTTAAACCATGAACATGATTAAAAAGGAAAGTTTTCTTAAAATTTAAAATCCTCCTTTAATCAACAAATAAGGAAAGATTTCAAATTTTAAACTCTCTTTTAAACATGTAGATGATTTACAAATAAGGAAAGTTTTTACCAAAAATTAAAACCATCCTTTTAAACTACAAATAAGGAAAGAGATTAATCTCTTCTCTTAATCTTTTGTAGAAAGCTATAAAAGGAAATTTTAATTTTTAAACTCTCTTTAAAATCATGATATCCACATAAGAAATAATTTTAATAAAATCCTTTTTAATATTCTAGTGGCGACCACCTAAGCTTGGGACCCAAGCTTTGGCGACCACCTACATGACTCATCCACTTGGTCTTGGCCGACCTAGCTTGAGTTCCAAGCTAGCTTGGCCGACCCATTGGCTGGGTAAGAAGGTGGGTATGCGGTGGGTATAAATCTCTATATACTAGAGGCTACGATAGGAACGAGAGGAGGAATTGGTTTTGGTCTCCGATAAAATTAAGCATCCCGTGTTCGCCCCGAACACACAACTTAATTTTATCAATAATAATTCATTCCACTAAAGAACTATTATTGAACTACCGCACCAATCCCAAATTACATTTTGGGCTCCTTCTTATTATGAGTGTGTTAGTCTCCCTGTGTTTAAGATAACAAATGTCCACTAATTTAGTAAGTTACTGACAACTCACTTAATTAATATCTAGCTCAAAGAGTAGTACCACTCAACTTCATCGTCATGTCAGACTAAGTCCACCTGCAGGGTTTAACATGACAATCCTTATGAGCTCCTCTTGGGGACATTCTCAACCTAGATTACTAGGACACAGTTTCCTTCTATAATCAACAACACACACTATAAGTGATATCATTTCCCAACTTATCGGGCTTATTGATTCATCGAACTAAATCTCACCCATTGATAAATTAAAGAAATAAATATCAAATATATGTGCTTGTTATTATATTAGGATTAAGAGCACACACTTCCATAATAACTGAGGTCTTTGTTCCTTTATAAAGTCAGTATAAAAGGAACGACCTCAAATGGTCCTACTCAATACACTCTAAGTGTACTAGTGTAATTATATAGTTAAGATAAACTAACACCTAATTACACTACGACTTTCCAATGGTTTGTTCATTTCCATTATGGTCGTGAGCTACTGTTTATAATTTATAAGGTACTGATAACATGATCTTCTGTGTGTGACACCACACACCATGTTATCTACAATATAAATTAATTGAACAACTACATTTATCATAAATGTAGATATTTGACCAATGTGATTCTTATTTCTAGATAAATGTTTATACCAAAAACTAGGCTTTTAGTATACACTCTAACACCTAACATGCATACTAACAAGCACACACAACACAGCATAAAAAGCAATAAATAGAAAAACTAATTTTCAACTATTATGACTTTTATCTATTGTTGTCCTCCGTGTGTCGCCAACCCTAGCTGCTGCCATCTTTGGCCACCGCCACTGGGTCTAGTTATCGCATCCATCTTGCTTCTTGTTCCGCTGCGCCTCTGGTCCTCAAAAGGTTCCACGCCTTGTAAGATTCGATCCGCGACATAAATAGAATTTTATATTTTTCGATCCTATATTCCTCGAAGGAATATACATGTAAACTAGATCGAACATAAAATAAAATTTACATCCATCGATCCTATATTCTATAAAAGGAATGTACATGTAACTAGATCAAAAGATAAAATCCTAATAAAACTAAATACAGCTCCTGCTGTATTTTATAATACAATCATGCACACACAATAAAATGCCCTTGACATGTCCAAGGGTCCAATCACACACATAATAACTATAAGCCATAATCGTTGGATCCTGCATCCACAAAGTTAGCACATCCTACTATTAACCTGCCTAAATTATGTATGACATGTGCATAATTAAACTAATACCAAATGCACAGAGGCAAAACCCTAGCTCTGATACCAATTGTTGGTTGCTACTCGAAAAATCTAGAGGTTCCACTGTACAAAAATTTTGTACAAAGGTCTGAACCTTTTCCTAGCTACCATATGTTCTTTTAAATTAAATTTTGGATCGCCTGCGGAACTTAACACGTTTGATCCAAAACTTAATCTACTTGTTCTTTTAGGTTTTGACTTGGATCTCCTGCGGAACTTAACACGTTTGATCCAAATCACCTAAGTTATTAATTCCATTAAATATTAATTTCCAAAATTGGTTCCCAGTACTAACGTGGTGTAACACCCCACCCTCCTCGCTACTAGTCTGCGAGGGCGGAGCGTTACTGGACTACTACCTTTACTAAACTATCCTTGTTCACATATTGATAGTAATTCCTAAAACTCTCAGAGAACTCAAAACTTACAATTAACTAGCAGCGTAAGATTAAATGACTCATCTAATACATTCTACTCAACTCTTTGTTAATAAATTCTTATGCTAAATCTCAAGGCTTCTATAGTCCAGGCATCACACATCCATCCGCACCTCCTTGTCGCATTCCTTTCTATATCTTTTCCTTTCCTGTATCTGCAGTAAGAGGAAGTGCAATCTATAAGCAAAATTTGCTTAGTAAGCGCTATCTAACTCACAAAATCACGAATGTGCATGTATACGAAAAGAACTAGAAACTATATGCTCTAAAAAGAAATAAAGCATAAACATAACTGCTCATGTCAAACTAATAGCAAAGAAAAGCTAAGGAATCTACTCATGTAATTCTAATAGCTAATCATGCTACTCAATTAATAGGTAAACATGAAAACTACTCATCCACTAGATAAACATGGCAGAATAAAGAACTAAACTTACTGATTTTTAGAACTGTATGAAACTTATTTCATTTGTTCTAACTTAATCTTTAATACTTTATGTTTATGTAAAACTCGTTTTACTTGTTCAAAAACTTATACTTATAATACTTCAAAATAATAATCAACTTCTTCTTGGGCCCGGCAACTGTGCTTTTACTTTTGTAACGACCCGACCCATTCGGCGGCCCATTTGGCGACCCTATGGTCGTCGACCGTCGACCGTCGGCCTAGCCTAGGGACGACTATGGGAGCCCAGCCCAAGGACAGAGAGTCTAGTACAGTGCCACTGATAAAAATAAAATACTTGTTATCTTTTAATACTTCTATATAATGCCTCGGCATTTTCTTTAGCACCTTGTGTGCCTAAAACCCCTAAAGTCTTGACTTTGGGATCTACTTAAGGCCTCGGCCTTTTCTTTCTTTTCTTTATCTTTCTTATACTTTTCTTTAAAAGAATGCTTCTTACAAAACTGAAATGTTTAAACAAATTCTAACACTGAAATGCTTAAACAAAATCTACATACAAGTTTAAACAGAAATCTGCATATTAAGCTTAACTAAAATCTGCCTATTAAGCTTATCTAAAATCTGCATACTAAGCTTATCTAAAATCTGCATACTATGCTAGTCAAAATTCTGCATACTATACTAATCAAGATTCTACATTCTATGCTACACTATTTCTGCATACTATGCAAACATAAATTCTGCACTATAATACTTAACCAAATTGCACTATAATCTTTTTCTTTAAAATCTGCATTATAAGTTCCACAAAAAATCTGCACTACAAGTTCCACCAAAAATCTATACTATAAATTCCACCAAAAATCTGCACTACAAGTTCCACAAAAAATGTGCACTATAGACTTTAAAGAAATCTGTGTTGGGATCGTTCGTACGCGGCTAGAGAGGGGGGGTGTGAATAGCCGCCCCAAATCGCTCGTTTCTTCCTACAATTCGTTAGCGCAGCGGAAAAATAAACTAGAAACGAAAGGAAGAATATCAAACCTTAACACAGCTATGTACGAGGTTCGGAGATGATGCTCCTACTCCTCGGCGTGTCCGTAAGGTGGACGAACCCAATCAATCCGTCGGTGGATGAGTCCCCGGAAACCCGGCTAATAGATACTCCTTGTGGGTGGAGAAACCTCGCCACAATAACTCGCAACAGCAAGATAGAATACAAGGAATACAAATACAAGAGAAACAAGAGGTAAATACATAGCAAATGTAAACAACCCTTGCCTTCTTGTCGACTGTTGCAGAAGCACTAGCTTCTCAGACGCCAACCACAGCAGCTCGGTGGTCAGTGAAGGAAGAAGCTCACGAAGCTTCAAGCACTCAACAAAGCTCGGCGGAAGCTTAGCGGCACCAAGCACGATGAAGAGATCACATCCGGCCCTCGACCCCTTTATACCGCGAAAAAGCAATGAAACAACGAAGAAACTGGCGGTTGCGTCCGCGGCTAGAACCTGATCGATGCGTGGACCGATCAGTAACATCTGATCGGTGCGGACCGATCGGGAAAAAGCTTCATTCTCCCGATCGGTCCATGGACCGATCAGAAACCTCTGATCGGTCCCGGACCGATCAGAAACTCTGATCGGTCCGTAGACCGATCAGCTTGTTAGTTTGCCATCGATCTTCTTGATCGGTCTCGGCCGTCGGATAACCATCGATAACATCGATCGATCACCGATCGGTCACGGACCGTCAGATGAGCCATGTATCATTGGATCGATCTGCAGCCCGATCCAAACTCAGCCCTAAACCTAAGGCTTCCATACCAACATCCGGTCAACCTTGACTGTTGGTACATCATCCTAGCATCTGGTCACTCCCTTGACCTAGCACTTCCCGCTAAGTGTCCGGTCAATCCTTTTGACCCACTTAGACTTTTCCCACCGGATGTCCGATCACCCTTGATCCATCTGGATTCACTCAGGACTTTCCATCTGTCTAGATTCACTCATCAGGACTTTCCAGCTGCTTGGCTTCACTCACGGGACTTTCCAACCGCCTAACATCACTCACTAGGACTTTCCATCCGCCTGGCTTCACTCACCAAGACTTTCCAGCTAGCTAACTTCACTCAAGAAGACTTCACTCACGGGACTTTCACACCAACTGCCTAACATCCCAGTTAGGACTTTCCATTGCCTGGCTTCACTCACCAGGACTTTCGAACTGCCTAACATCCCAGTTAGGACTTTCCCTCGTGCCAAACTCCCTGCTTGGACTTCTCCAGTGCCAAGTCTCCATACTTGGACTTTTTCCCGAATCAGGTCAACCTTGACTTACGGTTGCACCAATAATCTCCCAAACATCTATTCTTGTCCCATATCAAGAATAGAACTCTCTCACGAGTGTCAAACATCAACATGCAACTCAACTAGGTCAACCTTGACCTGAGGTTGCACCGACAATCTTCCCAGGTCAAACATCAAAATACAACTCGAGTCAAGTCACCTCGAGTCGGGTCAACCAGGTCAACCTTGACCTAAGGTTGCACCAACAATCTGCACCATAAGCTCTTATGAAATCTACACTACAAGCTCTAAAGAAATCTGCTCTAAAGAAATCTGCATTTTAAGCTCTAAGAAATCTGCACTACAAGCTTAATTAAAATCTGCACTATAAGCCTACATAAAAATCTGCACTATAAGCTTAATTAAAATCTGCACTATAGGCTTAATTAAAAATCTGCACTATAAGCTTAATTAAAATCTGCACTATAGGCTTAATTAAAAATATGCTTTATAAGCTTAATTAAAAATTTACACTATAAGCTTAATTAAAATCTGCACTATAGTCTTAATTAAAATCTGCACTATAAGCCTATATAAAATTCTGCACTATAAGTTTAATTAAAATCTGCACTATAGGCTTAATTAAAAATCTGCACTATAAGCGCTTCTCATGCTTCGAATTCAAGAAGAACAAAGGTCCAAAACTACTCCTTCTGCAGGTGAGAAGCACTTACCTTGCTTCTTGGACTCACAACCGAACAAAAAGGGCTTCTAGGACCTTGGCCGGCCGCCGGAGATGATGCCCTAACTTCCTTTCATTTTCTGCCCGAGCTCCGCCATCGTACGCAGAAGAGAAGGAGAGAATGGTTTAAGTCACGGGAAAACAGAGCATCAACTTATCCCCTTTTATAATCTAATATTCTGTTAATTATCTTAGATAAATTTGCTACTTTTTCTAAACAAACAAATCCAACATCATCTTATCCCTTTTATAATCTAATGTTCTGTTAATTATCTTAAATAAATTTGCTACTTTTTCTAAACAAACAAATCCAACATAAACTTATCCCTTTTATAATATTCTGTTAACTATCTTAAATAAATTCGCTACCTTTTCTAAACAGAAAAATCTGTTTGCCCACCTGGTCAGTCGTGTTTTGACCTAGTCAAAGGTCGCGTGTTCTATTCTCGGCTTGGACATTTTTTTTGTCGAAACTTCCTTCGTTTAATAAAAATACCAAACGATCTCCAAAAATTACATAAAAATACTCTAAAAATTTCTAAAAATCCCTAAAATATTTCTATAGCATTTTTAAATATTTTAAAATTACTTTTAGGACTCTAATTGAGGAAATTTGGGGCGTTACACGTGGTGAGGCACATGGCCTTCTTGGATATGAGAGCAACCACCACCGACTAGACAAAACCTTTTAAGGAAAGCTAATATTTAATTTTCTAAAATAACTTTAGGTCAACCGAAAAGAACAATAAAATCACAAGGAAAAGAAAAACAAAAGAACACTATATCAAAAACAAATTCGAAACACTAGAATCGTATGCCTCTTGTATTTAGTATTATTTCCAAAAATAACTAGTATGATGCGGAAAGAAAAATTTCTAGTTATACCTTTTAGAAAGACCTCTTGATCTTCTACCGTATTCCTCTTCTAACCTTGGACATTGTGTGGGCAACGATCTTCCGAGATGAGAACCACCTAGGCACCTTCTTTCTTCTTCCTTCAAGTTTCGGCCAAGCACAAGAACTTCCAAAAGATGAAGAATTTTCCACCAACCAAGCTCCAAGGGATGCATGCTTTCTCTCCTTCTTCTCCTTCCTTGATCCGGCCACATCCTCCAAGCTCCAAGAGATGATAGATTTCGGCCACAACAAGAGGAGAGAAGAGAAAGGGAAGGGCCGGCCACCACACCAAGGAAAAGAGGGAGAAAAATAGAATAGAGTCCTTCGCCTTGAAGCCTCCTCTACCCTCTCTTTTATAATCCTTGGTTTTGGAAAATAAGGAAAATTTAATAAAAACTTCCTTAATTCTTTTGCCATGAAAAATAAATTTAATTGATATAAAATCAATTTCTCTTCAACATGGCCGGCCACACCAATTAAGCAAAAGAAATTTAATTCAATTAAGAATTAAAACCTTCCTAATTTGTTTCCGAAATTTTTTTTTAAAAAAAATTCTCCAATAATTTTTATCCCTTCATGATTGGTTAATAAAAGAAAATTTTATAAATTAAATCTTTCTTTAAACATGTGGATAATTTCCGGAAAGTTATCTTAAAAATTAAAATCTCCTTTCAATCTACAAATAAGGAAAGATATCAAATCTTTTCTTAATTTTTTATAGAAACTAATAAAAGAGAATTATTAATTTTTAAACTTTTTTTTTAAATCATGAACATGGTTAAAAAGGAAAGTTTTTACCAAAATTAAAATCAACCTTTTAATCTACAAATAAGGAAAGAGATATAGCTCTTCTTTTAATCTTTTGTAGAATCTTATAAAAGGAAAGATTTAAATTTTTAAACTCTCTTTTAAATCATGTTATCCACATAAGAAAAATTAAAAAAATAAAAATCCTTTTATTTTAATTTGGGCCGGCCACACCAAGCTTGAACCCAAGCTAGGGCCGGCCACCTTGAAGCACCCATGAACCAAACTTTGGCCGACCCTAGCTTGATCTCCAAGCTAGCTTGGCCGACCCCTATGGGATGGGTAAGAAGGTGGGTATAGGTGGGTATAGTACTCTATAATTAAGAGACTACGATAGGGACCGAGAGGAGGAATTGGTTTGGTCTCCCGATAAAATTAAGCATCCCGTGTTCGCCCCGAATACACAACTTAATTTTATCAATAATAATTCATTCCACTAGAGAACTATTATTGAACTACCGCACCAATCCCAAATTACATTTTGGGCTCCTTCTTATTATGAGTGTGTTAGTCTCCCTGTGTTTAAGATAACAAATGTCCACTAATTAAGTAAGTTACTGATAACTCACTTAATTAATATCTAGCTCCAAGAGTAGTACCACTCAACTTCATCGTCATGTCGGACTAAGTCCACCTGCAGGGTTTAACATGACAATCCTTATGAGCTCCTTTTGGGGACATTCTCAACCTAGATCACTAGGACACATTTTCCTTCTATAATCAACAACACACACTATAAGTGATATCATTTCCCAACTTATCGGGCTTATTGATTTATCGAACTAAATCTCACCCATCGATAAATTAAAGAAATAAATATCAAATATATGCGCTTGTTATTATATTAGGATTAAGAGCACACACTTCCATAATAACTGAGGTCTTTGTTCCTTCATAAAGTCAGTATAAAAGGAACGACCTCAAATGTTCCTACTCAATACACTCTAAGTGTACTAGTGTAATTATATAGTTAAGATAAACTAATACCTAATTACACTATGACCTTCCAATGGTTTGTTCCTTTCCATCTTGGTCGTGAGCTACTGTTTATAATTTATAAGGAACCGATAATATGATCTTCTATGTGTGACACCACACACCATGTTATCTACAATATAAATTAATTGAGCAACTACATTTATCATAAATGTAGACATTTGACCAATGTGATTCTTATTTCTAGATAAATGTTTATACCAAAAGCTAGGCTTTTAGTATACATCCTAACAAGAAGACCTCTGGGAAAAATTCCTGTAGCTTCACGAAGGATTTTCCGAAGCCAAGCTTGCAAGAAGAGATCTTCTTCAGAATCAACTAACGAATCTATGACTAAAGGAAGGTGAAACAGTTCCTCATCTGCACACCAAGCTAAAGGAGTTAATTACCGAACTCACGAATATCAGAAAAAAGGTAACCAACCGAGATTCGCTAAGGTATATGTTTAACGCTTTTCCTAGAACACCTGAATGGTCAACTCTAGTAGATACATATTACATCTCTAGAGACTTAGAGGTAAATAATTTAGAAGAGCTATGTTCTACGTTTGAAATTCATGAGTCTAGATGTGTAGATCTAAAGAAGAAGCCGAAGCAAAATATTATATTAAAGGCGAAAATGAAAGAACCAGATTCTGAAACATCTCTCGACGATGACAAAACAACATTCATGGTAAGAAAGTTTAAAAGGAATCAAGTGCAGGTAGTACCGTACCTGAGATTTTGATGGCCTAAGTTGAACTTCAATAAAAAGGGCCCCTTACACTATCTTACTACTATATTAACTTAAAAAATCATCTACACTTCAAAATATAATCCTCCTTTAAATATATGATCAAGATTTTTTAGCTAGACTATAAAATGTACAATAAAATAAATAGTTAAATAACATGAATATTTCAAAATATAATAAAAAATAAATATATCTGGTAATCATTGAATACAATTCGTCTTGCTTCCGTTTTAGCTATAAAAGTATAATGTATATTGTTGTCATGTTTTAGTGAGCCTGCAACATGTAAAGTAAAATATAAAGTTAAAAAACATTTAATATTACAAATATATAATCAAATAAAAATATAAATATTACCAATAATCATTTGAATACAACACGTCCTGCTATTTTAGCTGCAAAAATATCAATTAAGCTTGTATAATCAAGATGTTTAACTATTTTCTTTTCAATAGACAACATCGCCAATCCATTTAATCTTTCTTGTGACATGGTTGATTGAAGATATGTTTTAATCAACTTCAACTTGGGAAAGCTTCTTTCTGCAGATGCCACTGTAACTAGTATGGTCAATAAAATTCTGTATGCAACATGAGTATTTGGATAACAATCATCCATATTTTTCAAATAATTCAAAACATCTATTGCTCTTTTTGCTTCCACCGGTAAAGGCTGTTTCAAAATTGATAACTCCATGTACAAATCGTCTCCATCAATATCTGACTTGTCATTATATCTCAATGTTTCTTCGAGATTTTTACAAGATTTCATTAGATTATCATCATTAGCAAACTTTAATCTCTCTGGATTGAATAAAAACCTAAATGCTTCTTCGTACTTTTGAAATTGTATGAATCAAGTTTTTAGTGAAGAAATAGCTTGATCCATTAAGAAAATAAAATAATTAACTCTAAAAGATTCTTCAGCTGATTGCATCACATCTTCACTACTACTTTCATCAAATTGTTTCTTTTTTCGGATAATGCGTTTTTCTTTGAATGTAGCTTCAATCTCCATTTCTCCTGCCATTTGCTTCGCTTCTATCATGGCCTTATCAAATCCAAACTCTCGATACTCCTCAAAAGTAAGAATAAGTCCTTATAATTGTTTAATTGCAATATCAATATCCATATTTTCACCTTGAAGAAATTTACTCACAGTATTAATCGCATGTAACAACTTGTGTCAAATTAACATGCCAAGCAAGAATTCAAAATTTTCAGGTTCATATGTTGCCAATGATTCAGCTTCACTTTTTGTCTTTGGATCTTTACTTGTTTGTGCCAAATCAAGTAAAGCATCTCTAATTTTTGATGTTTGTTCTTTTATAGCTTTCACGCTTTCAACATGACTTTCCCAACAAGTTTGTGACAATGGCTTAATTGTCAAGCCTTCTACGTGATCTTTAAAAACTTTCCAATGCTTTGTAGAAGATTAAAATAATGTATAAATACGTTGTATCACTCCAAACATAGACATAACTTTAGAACAACAATTAGCCATATCACATAATGCCAAATTTAGACTATGACATCCACAAGGTGTATAAACGGTTCTATGATTTATTTCAAGTAATCTTTTTTGCGCCCCATTATACTTTCCTTTCATATTGGATCCATCTTATATCATCAATATTAAGCTTGAGATCATTCAACATATTTTTTAGTTCAGTAAAAAGTCAAAATCCAGAAGTGTCATCCACTTTCAAAAATGCTACCCAGTATTCTTCAACCATAACAGAGTTTGTTGAATTATCTATACAAAGTATTACAAGAGACATTTGTTCCTCGTGACTTATGTCTGGAGTGCAATCTAGTATAATTAAATAATATTTTGCTTCTTTGATTTTTCTAAGATTTACAGTTTTTACTTCATTTGCCAACATCTGAATCAGTTCATTTTGAATTTTCCAAGATATGTATAATGTGTCTCATGTGCTTGAATACGACGTATGTGCTCTTGCATTATTGGATCGAACTCAGCAATCATTTCAAACATTTGCAAAAAATTACCATTATTCTCAATATAAAGCTTTTCATAATTTTCTCGATATGCTAGATTATTTTTTGCAAGTCTATAGGCAATAGCAATTAACCTCTTTAATACTAATCTCCAATGCTCTTTTTCTTTATTAATTTCTATTTGAATGCTTTCATCAACTATCTTGTTTTTTTTTCAATCTTTTCTCCAATTCATTCCATGTTGTCATACAACCAATATGTTCTATACTTCCTTCATGCATTGTAAGACATCGAGTCAAATTATGCCAATCCTTGTAGCCTTCAGTAGCTAATTGACTAATTGTATTCTTGTTGTTGTGATTTATGAACAACTTACAACAAAAGTAAAATATTCTATCCAAGGAAGATGAATAAACTAACCATTTTCTATCCTTTTTTCTCCATTTTGCAGTATTCGTTTATAATGAATGCATCAAAATGTATACCGGCTTTATCTTTAGGAAACAAGATGCCATCAATTCTAGTTGGACCCTTTTCCACTAAAAAATCTCTTAAATTTTGATCATTTTTCCCATTTTCCAGGATCATCAATATTCATATGTGAAATAATCTCTTGATCTATAGTTTCAGGCTGAATATTAGAAATATTATCATTATCTTCTTCATCCAAGTCATTCACAAGTTCTTGTTCAACATCCATAATGTTTTCAATCTTCTGTTCCATAATCATTTTGTTATTGATATTAAAATATTTATTAATATCTCCTGCTTGACTTTGAATAAGTATCTCTTCTCTTTGTTTTCTTTTTCTTTTTTAAGATCCAGATAAATATTTTGGAGGTATGATTATATATTATACCTAAACAATATTAAAAATCAATGTGTAAGAAAATAAATAAATAATAAGAAGGGAAAAGAGAAAAAGTTTAAAGGATAAAAAGAAAAAAAAAATAAAAATAAAAAGAAAAGAGAGCTAAATAAAGATAAGAAAAAGACACATTTAGGATAGAAAAGAAGAGACTTTTACTTGAGGGGTTTCGTCGTCGTATGTAGTTTGGGAAGAACTCTGCATCCTTGGCTACGCCAGATTGGTCTACTTCACTTCCCCTGCAGGTTTCGGACAATACAAGGACAATAAGCATTTGGAAAAGAACGCATCCAAATTGAAAAAGCTCAATTCATAGTGTGAGGTAGACACAACTTTGTGAGGGATATCTATCAAGAGTATATCTAATTAGAAGTAAAAAAAATGCTCACTAACATCCATTCAATCCATCAAAGTGGGAACAAAAGGAAGCGCTAATTAGAAATAAAGAAATACTCACTATAGTGGCCAACTCTTATTGCTCTCGAAACTAGCCATGAATAGCAAACGACTCTAGTTGCACTCATAACTAGTCATGAAAATTTTATGTTGCTACAATTCAAGTGTAGCACAAGGGATTCTGTTCATTGCTTGTTTTTTGTCAGGGAGGTTAATTCAATTAGGTCCTCCTTTACAATGACAAATGAGCATAAAATGACATCAAAATGGTAGATTGGAGCCAAAGAGTTAAGTTCAAACAGATGAACAAGAAGAAAACAACTACTTACATCTAAAAAAGTCATCTTAGCATATCTCCTGCTTCGTTCACAATCAAATTTTATGAGTCAACATTCTTGTACTTGGGGCCAAACCAATCTAAAGGAATTGTTTTGGGCACAAACAATTGACGAATTATTGCTAGAAAATTTATCAATTTGTCCTTATTTTTGGTATATTTAGTATTTAATGCAATGAGCATTAGTGATCAGTCATGCAAAACCCAATTAAATTGTTAGATGTGGATTTGCTTGTTAGATCTCTCATGCTTTTCCTACAAAGGAGGTGAAGAATCCTTTTTTCTAGCTCGCTTCTAGATGCAAAAAGCTAACTAATTTAATGATACAAACTAATTGAATCAAATTGGATGGAGTTAATAGGAATTAAGGAGCAGGAGCAGAGTGGCAGAAGAGAACAATAAAAATCAACTTTGCTTTGTCTCCCTCTCACCTTTTTCCTTGCTTTTGTAACCGCACAAAACACAACAATTCAAAAGCAAGAGAACTAATGTCACAAGCAAGAAGTCAAAAACAATGAAGTTGATCAGAAATAAAAACTACACAGATTAAACAGAAACTTACCAAAATGGAAGATTAATCGAAGAGCCTGGCAGGTTGCTATCATCGGTCGTGTAGAAAACTAGAAACGACCACCCTTGAAGAGGAGAGTTCACGACAAAATTAGGGCAAGGATTGACACTTCGCGATGGCGAAATTAGGAGAGGATCGACACAACAACACTTCGCGACGACAAAATTAGGGTGAGGATCGGGCGACCAACACAACGACACTTCACGACAGTGAATTTAGGGCAAGGATTAGGCGATCGACAGAGGGGCACTTCTCAAGTTGCGATGATGAAAAATTAGGGAGAGGAATCGATGATGCAAGTTTCATTAAAATTAAAATATACATATTAAATTACATGACACACTAATAATATTTAGGCCCCTCTTGGAACTGGGCCTGAGGCAAGCGCCTCCTGGGCCTCACCTCAGGGTTGAGCCAGTATCCAATATAATATGAGAGTAGGGCTCGTCAAATGGTAAGTCCCTACTAGGATAGTACAAAAATAGACAGGCAGACTGTCGTATACCTAAGAGCATCCACATAAGTTTCTCTATTACTATATCTAAATTTTAGGGTAAATAATCCACTTTATTAAATTTAGATAATCACTTTTCACTACACACTACATCAAATACTCTAAAATTTCCATCATCCTTAATTTTTTTTATTATTTTCTTCTCTTTTTTCTATTTTTTATTATTATATTTATGGAATGAGTGGAAGGAGAGAGATTGAAAAGATTGAGTGGAAGGAGAGAGATAAAAAAGAAATATTATTTTATTTTTAGGGTAGAGGTTTCATTCTCCAAATTTAGAGAATCACTATTCATCAAATCTAAATTTAGATAATGGATAGGGTAATTAATTGGTAATTGATGTAGAGGGTTTTTAGTTATCCTAGGTTTTTAGTTATCATATCCAAAATTTAGGATAAAATCTTTGGATAGGGTAGCTGATGTGGATGCTCTAAGTAGGGCTATAATTGAGCCGAGCCGAGCTCGAGAAAACTGCAAAGGCTTAACTTGAGCTCGAGCTTGATTGAGCTTGTGAGTTTGAGCTCGAGTCAAGTTTAAGTCAAGCACGAGTCGAGGCTAACTTGGAAAAATAAATTAAAAGCCTATTTAAGTGGGATTCGAACCATGGACCTCAAATACACCAAATGATATGTTCTAGCCACAAACTCCTCCATAACTTATTCTTCATTTTAAACGTGATAATAATTTCAATTATTAAAAATATTAAATTAAGCCGGCTTGACAAGGCTCGACGAGCCCTCGAGCTAGTGTTAAATGAGCTCGAGCTCGACTCGAATGTTAAATGAGCTCGAGCTCGGCTTGTAACGCCCGAAAATTCTCAAATTAATTTTAGAAATGTTCTATTATTTTTCTGGAATTTTAGGATATTTTTATGGAATTTTTGGAGTAGCAGAAGTAGCAAAAGTAAATAAAGACGTAAAATAGCCTAAGCGGGAATTGAACCCAAGACCTATGGACCCTATGACTTATAGGGTGACTTTAGTAACCAAGGGGCCCCAGCAAGGGTGTGCTGAAAGAAGAGGAGAGCAATTATATTTAAGGTTTAGTTGGGGGTATTAATCACTTAATATAAATAGGGAATTTAAGAGGGAATTTATTATTCTTGAACGACAACTTTTCTCACCCTCAAACCCTCACCGTCGCCTCTCTTTCTTCCTCACCCTCTCGGCGCACAAACCCAAAAAGACCTAGGGTTCCATCCCTAGGGTTGTAGGAGCACCATCCGGCGACGTCTCCGATACGAGGACGCTCCCCTCCGCGAGAAGGAAGCGTAGACGTAAGAGGATCGCCGAAACGATCTTCTTCTCTGAAAACCTAGCGATTGGATTGTAAGAAAACTTAGCGCAGGATGTAAGTAACCCCTCACCTGCAGTATAAGTAGCAAATCGTATGCTTTCATGGTCCTAGTTCGCTTTTATGATCTTAGCATAGCCATATGCAGAATTAGAGCACACCAAGTGCTCGATAAAATGCCTAGTACAGTTATATGTTACAGTAGACATTTTAATAGCTCAGTGAAATGCCATAGAAGGATTTTAAATAGCATACTTAGTCTTGCTTCATTATATATGGGACTACGGTCCAATGGGTGGGCTCCCACAGTCGCCTCTAGGTTCAAATAACCTGACTCTAGGTTTAGATAACCTAGTAAGAGCAAGATAAGATAAAATAGCTTATGAACAGTATTTTACTTTTATCAGTGGCATTGTACTGGACTCTTAGTTGTCCTTGGATTGGGCTCCCATAGTCGTCCCTAGGTTCATATAACCTAGTAAACCTACTAGATTCGGGACTAGCTACCTCGGGTCTAGTTAGGGATGCGCACATAGCAAGTACTGTTGTCAGGCCCATCAGCAGCATGATTAGTATTTTTATCTACTTATGAAAATAGTTTTCAAAACTTCACAAATCAGTTATGTGAATATGGTACAGCTTCAACATGAATCTAACATGAATTTTAGCTTAGCTTATGTATCAGTTTAGTTTTCTTATTGATATAGCAAATAGCTTTATGTTCAGTCTTTGATTGTCATGACTTGTATGTCAATATGCCATATTTTAGCACGTTCATCATGATCATCAGCATGTATTTCAAAAAGCATCATTTGAAAGCATGATTTCTTCGAATGCATGTTTTTGTGAGGTAGATGGTTCTTACTAAGCTCCCAAGCTTATAGTTTCATTTTCCTTATACTGCAGATAAAGGTAAAGGGAAGATGGATTAGCGGAGGCTGGAGTTCAATGCGACCTGATGTGTGTGAGAAGGAACCTGGAATAAAGATTTTTGGGAACTAGCAAACCTAAAAACTTAGTATTTCCTTATGTTGTTGCTTTTCTGCACTTTTAGGATGCTAAGTATCATGAATTGTGAAGCTATGTATTATGTCATGCTTAGACTGTTATTTGTCTTGATATTAGGTAGCAAAATATGAGTAATAGCATGCCTAGTAGTATTGTTTTATGTTTTAGTTGAATTTTGGAGGTTCTGAATGAGTTCGTGAGGGATTTCAGAAAAATCAAAAACCCAATCGATCAGTCGATCGATTGAGGAGTCCCCAATTGATCAACCGATCGATTGGGAGGTAATTCCCCACGAACAGAGAGCAGCCTCGATCGATCAGCCGATCGATTGAAATGCGACTTCCGCGTACAGAGTGCTGCCGAATCGATTATCGGATCGATTGAACAGACTGGATCGATCAGATGATCGATTCCGAATTTACCTCCGTGTACAGTAGCACGTTGAATCGATCAGTGGATCGATCAAACCACTCCAATCGATCAGCCGATCGATTGGATAGTCTGATTTCAACTAGAAGTGTTTGATTTCAGCTTTTTGATCAGATAGAAAGTTTAGGTTCCTTTCTTTAGCATATGTACAACTCCAGAAGAGTGTTCTAAACATTGAATTCCAGATTTTATAACAAATGGTAGAATTTTAATTAGCTCAGCTTTCCGCACACCATAGTTAGATAATATAATATAACCCCCGACCTCGCAGCCTAGATAGTAGGAGGCGGGTCGTTACAGAGTGGTATCAGAGCAAGTTCCATACTTCCTCCACACACACATCAGCATTGAACCTGCAGCTTCCAAGTAAGAATATCTCTCACTTTAATTATGTTGCTTGCTTTCATGTTTATAGATAAGTAAAGCATGTTTATGTATGATAGCATCTAACCTGATAACAATAGTTATGCGAATATGATTGTATTAGTTATGTATGTCCTCTATTTCTCTAGAAAATGGTACGAGGACACCCAGCTAGAAAGGCACCAGCTACTGAGCCCCAGCATGAGGCAGGCAACTCAGTGCCTCCCCCAGACCTTACAACAGTAGTGGCTCAGTTACAGAAGCAACTAGCTGAAAAACAACAGGAAATAGCCACCCTAAGGGCTAATCAGCAGAACACTCCCACTGCCACTCCAGAACCTAACCTAGCACCAATAGCCCCAGCAGCAGGGGCAAGAAGAGAAGCCTATCTGATCCAGTGGCAGAAAATCAAGCCAGAGAACTTCTCAGGCACCAGTGAACCATGGGATGCCCAAGCCTGGTTCAAAACACTAGAGAGTATGATGGAGCTTCTGGACTTGCCAGAGTATGAAAAGGTGAAATGCGCCTCCTTCTGCCTGGCAGGAGACGCACGTATGTGGTGGGAGAGGATTAAAGTGAAGCGCCCAGTGAACCAGATGACATGGGCCGACTTCGAGAGAGAATTCTTTAATGAGTTCTTTCACATTCGGGTCACAAACCGCCACTACGATGAGTTCACTGAATTTCGTCAGGGCATCCTTTCAGTTGAGGAGGCCGTAAAGAAATTCAACAGACTGGCTCGTCTATGCCCTGAACTAGTCAGCACTGAAAGAGAATGAGTCCGGTTGATGCTCAAAATGCTAAGGCCAGAAATCGCAATGAACGTGGCCAACGACGTTCATAGGCCGCAAACTACTGAAGAATTGGTAAGTAGTGCTCAGATCACCGAGCATTACCAGAACAGCATCAAATAGCAGAAGCAAGCCTTTTCAGAGTCCAAAGGCCAAGGAGGCTCAGGTGCTCAGAAACACTAAGGCCACAGTTCTAACTGGAAAGGGAACTCCAATAATAAACGTAAACCAGGGAGTTACCCAAAAGGAGGACCAGCTAGTAAATAGCCTAGCTATCCCAAGTGTTCTACTTGTGGGAAATTCCACCCCGGAGTTTGTCGCAAGGGCACACGAGGATGTTTCAAATGTGGCCAGGAAGGGCATATGGCCAAGCAATGCCCGAACAAGACCAGCTACCCCGCACCACAGCCGATTCAGTACGGAGACAAGCCATCATAGCTACACCAGATGCAGGCTGCTTTACATGGTCCACACATCAGCCAGGGCAGACTAGAAGCCCCCTCAGCCACGACGAACGCGAGGATCTACTCACTCACCAGAGAGGACGTAGCGAATACCTCGACAGTTGTTACAGGTCAGATCAGCATTTTACAGCAAAGTGCAACTGTCTTATTCGATACTGGGGCAACCCATTCTTATATATCCAGGACATTTGTCGAAAAGTTAGCAATAACTCCAGATGCACTTAGTGGTCAATTTTTGACAACATTACCTTCAGGAGAAATCATGGCATCCACGCACTGGCTTCGAGCCAGTCATTATAGCAGACAGAGAGCTTTTTGGTGATCTGATAGTGCTAGATATGGCTGACTACAATGTCATCTTGGGAATGGACTTTCTGATCAAGTACGGTGCCTCCATAGAGTGTCGTAAGAAGAAAGTCGTGTTCCAACCTGAAGCAAGAGTGCAATTTGGGTACATCGGAGAACCAAAGGGAAAAGCCAAGAAGTTTTTCTCAGCCCTGAAAGCACAGAGACTACTGGATTCAGGTTGTGCAGGATTTCTAGCACATGTAGTCAATGCTAGTCAGGACAAGAACCAAAAGCTAGATGAGGTTCAAGTCGTATGTGACTATCCAACAGTCTTTCCTGAGGAGTTACCAGGCCTAGCACCAGACAGGGAGATTGAATTTGAGATATAACTTATCTCCGATACAAATCCCATCTCCAAAGCACCCTACCGCATAACTCCAACAGAACTGAAGGAACTTCAGGAGCAACTACAGGAGCTGCTCGACAAGGGCTTCATACGCTCTAGTTACTCACCATGGGGAGCGCCTGTATTGTTTGTGAAGAAGAAGGACGGGAGCATGCGCCTGTGTATAGACTACCGAGCACTAAACTAAGTTACGATTAAGAACATGTATCCTCTTCCCAGGATAGATGACCTGTTTGATCAGCTAAAGGGAGCAGCAATGTTATCTAAAATAGACCTCAGATTAGGATATCACCAGGTAAGAGTTAAAGAAGGTGATATACCCAAGACAACTTTCAGGACCAGATACAGACATTATGAGTTCGTAGTCATGCCCTTTGGTGTGACGAATGCTCCAGCTACTTTCATGGACCTCATGAACAGATTATTCAGAGAATACTTAGATAAGTTTGTTATCGTATTCATCGACGATATTCTTATCTATTCCAGAACTCAGAAAGAACACGCAGAACACCTGAAGATTGTACTGCAGACCCTTCAGCAGAACCAGCTGTACGCCAAGTTCACGAAATGTGAATTCTGTCTCGATCAAGTATCCTTTCTGGGTCACATCATCTCCAAGGATGGTATCATGGTAGACCCCAGTAAGATAGAGGCTGTGAGTAACTGGAAAAGACCTAAGAACGCCAGTGAAATCAGAAGCTTTTTGGGACTAGCAGGCTATTATAGAAAATTTATAGAGGATTTCTCCAGGATAGCCTCCCCACTGATAGCTCTCACCAGGAAGAACAGAAAATTTCAGTGGACAGAGGACTGTGAGAACAGTTTCATAGAGCTCAAAAGAAGATTGACCAGTGCACCCATTCTGACTCTGCCAGAAAACACAGACAGCTTTGATATTTACAGTGATGCCTCTAAATTGGGACTAGGAGCAGTACTGATGCAAAATGGCAAGGTGATCGTCTATGCCTCCAGACAACTCAAGGACTATGAGAGGAACTACCCTACTCATGACCTTGAGCTTGCAGCAGTTGTGTTCGCCCTCAAAATTTGGAGACATTACTTGTATGGAGCTCAGTGCAGAATGTATACAGATCATCAGAGTTTGAAGTACTTCTTCACTCAGAAGGATCTGAATATGCGACAGCGCAGATGGCTCGAGCTGGTTAAAGACTATGATATATACATCCTCTACCACTCAGGAAAGGCCAATAAGGTGGCAGATGCACTTAGCATGAAGTCCAGTGCTACCTTACTATCCCTAGCAACCATGTCACCGCTCCTACAAAAGGAGATTGCAAAGTTCAGTCTCGAACTTATAGTTGGACAGCTCTCTACTATGACATTACCACCTACCCTGCTTGGTGACATTCAGACAGCTCAGGATCAGGACCTTGAAATTCAGAAAATCAAGCAAGGGTTTCCAGAATCAGAAAGTGGAGAGTTCAGAGTATCTGATAGTGGGGTATTATATTTTGGTGACAGACTATGTGTTCCGGATCAGGAGGAACTACGGAGGAAGATCCTAGACGAGGCTCACAGGACTCCTTATGTGATGCATCCTAGCTCCACCAAAATGTACCAAGACCTAAAGAGACATTTTTGGTGGCCTGGGATGAAAAGGGACATCGCTAGATATGTCAGTACCTGTCTGACCTGCCAGAGGGTCAAGGCAGAACACCAAATACCAAGAGGAGCCCTGCAGCCTATTCAGATTCCAGAATGGAAGTGGGAGGATATTTCCATGGATTTCATAGTGGGACTACCCAGGACCACGAATGGTTTTGATGCCATCTGGGTAATAGTCGACAGATTGACTAAGTCAGCCCACTTCTTAGCTATCAGGATATCCTACTCCATGGAGCAGCTAGCTCAGTTGTATCTCAAGGAGATTGTCAGACTGCATGGAGTTCCACGGACCATCATTTCGGACAGAGACAGTAGATTCGCGTCACACTTCTGGGAGTGTGTACAGTCAGCATTGTGCACCAAGTTAAAGTTTAGCACAGCTTTCCATCCTCAGATAGATGGTTAGACGGAGCGAGTAAACCAAGTACTCGAAGATATGCTCCGAGCGTGTGCCCTAGACTTCAAGGAAAGTTGGTGCAAATATCTGTGTTTAGCAGAATTTACATACAACAATAGCTATCAGGCCACTATCGGCATGGCACCCTATGAGGCTCTCTATGGGCGGAGGTGTAGATCTCCAATCTGCTGGTATGAAAGTGGTGAACAGAAAGAACTAGAACTTCAGACAGATCTAGTAGCAGATACCACAGCAGCTATACAGCAGATCCGCCAGAGGATAGAGATAGCTCAGAGCCGCCAGAAAAGTTATACTGATACACGACGTCGACCCTTAGAGTTTTCAGTTGGGGATACGATATTTCTCCGAGTGGCTCCCATGAAAGGAGTAATGCGTTTTGGGAAGAAGGGCAAATTAAGTCCCAGATATATGGGACCATACCTTATCACTAGAAGAGTTGGCAAGGTAGCATATGAGCTAGAGCTACCCCAGGAGATGTCAGCTATCCATAACGTATTTCACATCTCTATGTTGAAGAAGCATATCCCAGATGCCACCCAGGTGATTGAGCCCCAGTCGGTACAAGTCCGCGAAGACCTCAGCTATGACAGTCGGTCTATTTAGATAGTAGACCAAGCAGTTAAGAAATTACGGAACAAGGAGGTACCATTAGTAAAAGTCATATGGCAAAATCACACAGCAGAAGATGCAACTTGGGAGACAGAAACTAGTATGAGACAGAAGTACCCAGAGTTATTCTAAGTTCGAGGATGAACTTTTTATAAGGTATGGGGGATTGTAACACCCAAAAATTCTCAAATTAATTTTAGAAATGTTCTATTATTTTTCTGAAATTTTAGGATATTTTTATGGAATTTTTGGAGTAGCAGAAGTAGCAAAAGTAAATAAAGACGTAAAATAGCCTAAGCGGGAATTGAACCCGAGACCTATGGACCCTATGACTTATAGGGTAACTTTAGTAACCAAGGGGCCCCAGCAGGGGTGTGCTAAAAGAAGAGGAGAGCAATTATATTTAAGGTTTAGTTGGGGGTATTAATCACTTAATATAAATAGGGAATTTAAGAGGGAATTTATTATTCTTGAACGATAACTTTTCTCACCCTCAAACCCTCACCATCGCCTCTCTCTCTTCCTCACCCTCTCGGCGCACAAACCCAAAAAGACCTAGGGTTCCATCCCTAGGGTTGTAGGAGCACCATCCGGCGACGTCTCCGATACGAGGACGCTCCCCTCCGCGAGAAGGAAGCGTAGACGTAAGAGGATCGCCGAAACGATCTTCTTCTCCGGAAACCTAGCGATCGGATTGTAAGAAAACTTAGCGCAGGATGTAAGTAACCCCTCACCTGCAGTATAA
Organism: Zingiber officinale; assembly: GCF_018446385.1. NCBI lineage: Eukaryota > Viridiplantae > Streptophyta > Magnoliopsida > Zingiberales > Zingiberaceae > Zingiber > Zingiber officinale. Next base: position 30,398,822 of record NC_055994.1, read on the forward strand.
GTAGCTAATCGTATGCTTTCATGGTCCTAGTTCGCTTTTATGATCTTAGCGTAGCCATATGCAGAATTAGAGCACACCAAGTACTCGATAAAATGCCTAGTACGGTTATATGTTACAGTAGGCATTTTAATAGCTCAGTGAAATGCCATAGAAGGATTTTAAATAGAATACTTAGTCTTGTTTCATTATATATGGGACTACTGTCCAATGGGTGGGCTCCCACAGTCGCCTCTAGGTTCAAATAACCTAGCTCTAGGTTCAGATAACCTAGTAAGAGCAAGATAAGATAAAATAGCTTATGAACAGTATTTTACTTTTATCAGTGGCATTGTACTGGACTCTCAGTTGTCCTTGGGTTGGGCTCCCATAGTCGTCCCTAGGTTTAGATAACCTAGTAAACCCTACTAGATTCGGGACTAGCTACCTTTGGTCTAATTAGGGATGCGCGCATAGCAAGTACAGTTGTCGGGCCCATCAGCAGCATGATTAGTATTTTTATCTACTTATGAAAATAGTTTTCAAAACTTCACAAATCAGTTATGTGAATATGGTACAGCTTCAGCATGAATCTAACATGAATTTTAGCTTAGCTTATGTATCAGTTTAGTTTTCTTATTGATATAGCAAATAGCTTTATGTTCAGTCTTTGATTGTCATGACTTGTATATCAATATGCCATGTTTTAGCACGTTCATCATGATCATCAACATGTATTTCAAAAAGCATCATTTGAAAGCATGATTTCTTCGAATGCATGTTTTTGTGAGGTAGATGGTTCTTACTAAGCTCCCAAGCTTATAGTTTCATTTTCCTTATACTATAGATAAAGGTAAAGGGAAGATGGATTAGCGGAGGCTGGAGTTCAATGCGACCTGATGTGTGTGAGAAGGAACCTGGAATAAAGATTTTTGGGAACTAGCAAACCTAAAAACTTAGTATTTCCTTATGTTGTTGCTTTTCTACACTTTAGGATGCTAAGTATCATGAATTGTGAAACTATGTATTATGTCATGCTTAGACTGCTATTTGTCTTGATATTATGTAGCAAAATATGAGTAATAACATGCCTAGTAGTATTGTTTTATGTTTTAGTTGAATTTTGGAGGTTCTGAATGAGTTCGTGAGGGATTTCAGAAAAATCAGAAACCCAATCGATCAGCCGATCGATTGAGGAGTTCCCAATCGATCAGCCGATTGATTGGGAGGTAATTCCCCGTGAACAGAGAGCAGCTAAGTCGATCAGCTGATCGATTGAGAAGCCTCGATCGATCAGCTGATCGATTGAAACGCGACTTCCGCGTACAAAGAGCTGCCGAATCGATTATCGGATCGATTGAACAGACTGGATCGATCAGATGATCGATTCCAAATTTACCTCCGTGCACAGTAGCACGTTGAATTGATCAGTGAATCGATCAAACCACTCCAATCGATCTGCCGATCAATTGGATAGTCTGATTTCAACTAGAAGTGTCTGATTTCAGCTTTTTGATCAGATAGAAAGTTTAGGTTCCTTTCTTTAGCATATGTACAACTCCAGAAGAGTGTTCTAAACATTGAATTCTAGATTTTATAACAAATGGTAGAATTTTAATTAGCTCAGCTTTCCGCACACCATAGTTAGATAAGATAATGTAACCCCCGGCCTCGCAGCCTAGACAGTAGGAGGCGGGTCGTTACACGACTCGAATGTTAAACGAGTCGACTTGAGCTCAATCAAATTTGAGCTTAAGTCGAGCTTTGACCGAGCCGTTCGCGAGCTGCTTGGCTCATTTGCACCCTTATACCTAAGCAGTCGTATAGAATAGTAGGGGAAAAACTAATATCCCTACCAGCTACTTTGGAGGAATAGGTCAGGTCATCTATCTAAACTAGGTTATTGTAAAATTAGACACATAGATCTAGATTCATTGCATGGTTATAATAAACTAGACAACCTAAGTTGTAATAGTCAATCATTTCTATTATGTTTGGACAATAGTAGGTAAAGAAAATCCTATTCAAATATCTAGACTTAAGGGCTATGTATATATGTTCAGAAAAATACACCCTAAGTTAGGAATCTAGCATCGGTAGATGGTGCAGTGATGGGTGGAGTAACAACCTATCTTTTCCTAAACAATAAATAGATATATACAAATATAATCACATACAGGAAAAGTTTCAAGAAAAACACACAAAACAAATATATAGCTTAAGGTAGAGGGTACTTAGGAGGCATTTTTGTACTTTAGGAGGAGAATCAAGGAGAAAGAGGTGAAGTAAGCAGTTGAAAGGTGCCTTCCCAGCATTTTTTCGTGAATGGAGAAAGTCTGTTTGATGCTAAAACACGAGTTTGAAGCGTCTTTAAGCTGATGGAAGGCACCTCTAAAGGTTTATTGGGCGCCTTAAAATGCATTGAAGGCGCCTTCAATAAGGTTTGGTAGGATTTTTCTAGCCTTTGTGCGAGGCACCTCCGACATAATGGGAGGCACCTTGGCCTTTGGGATTCAGTATAATGAATTTTAATTTAAGGTTTTATTAATTTTTTTATTATGTTTTAATTAAGGTTAGATTAAATATGTTATAGTTTTAAAATTTTGCTTGATCTTAGTTGATTTTAATTATGTTTTAAGGTTAATTTTAATGTTAATTTTGGTTTTAATTTTAAGTTTAAATTTTAATTTTTAATTTAATTTAATTTATTTTAAATTTTTTATTTAAGTTTTAATTTTAAGTTTAAGTTTTAATGTTAAGATTTTAATTTAATTTAAATTTAATTTAAATTAATTTAATTTTTATTTGGCTTAATTTAATTTAATTTGATTTTGATTTTATTTTAATTTAAATTTAATTTAAATTTAATTTAGTATGAGTTTAATTTTAATATATAGTTTTAATTTTAAGTTTAATTTTAATGTTATTTTTATTTTAATTTATAATAATGTTATTTTTAGTTTAATTTTATTTTTAATTTTATTTTATTTTTTCACGTTAAGTTTTAAATTTAATTTTAAGTTGATTTAATTTAATTTTAATTTGATATAATTTAACTTAATTTAATTTTTATTTGGCTTAATTTAATTTAATTTTAATTTGATTTGATTTAATTTAATTTTAAATTAATTTAAATTAAATTTTAAGTTTTAATTTGGTTTGAGTTTAATTTTAATATCTGGTTTTAGTTTTAAATTTAAGTTTAATTTTAATTTTAATTTTAATTTTAATTTTAAGTTTAAGTTTAATTTTCATTTTATGTTTAAGTTTAATTTTCATTTTAAGCTTAAGTTTAATTTTAAGTTAAAGTTTAAAATCTAAATTTTATTTATGTTAAGTTAGGTTTGGGTTAAATTTAAATTCTATTGATATAATCATCTCACTAGTCTAAGTTTTCAAACAAAGGTATCTTAACATTTTATGAGATGAGTTAAGTTAAATTTTTAAGGGTTGGTTTAACTTGGGTTAGATTCAAATTTAGTTTTGGGTTAATCAAGCAGGTATTATTTGAATAAATTTTTAGGCTGTGGTTAGTTACATGGACATCATAAGAGTAACCATGTGCTTCGAGATTTTTCAAATAGTCTTGTCTAAAGAATTTAATATAAATCTTTGGTCTAACTAGTTTAGATTGGTAAGAGGTATCTTCAGTTAGTTTCACTAAGTCAAATGTAATAAGTCAAATATACATATGATTCTTTCTAGACATACATAGACATAGCTTCCCTAACCTACTATCATCCCAAATTTTTCTAGTACTGTTTGCCAAGTTAAATTAGTCCCTAATTTATCTAGTTCTAATTACCCTTACTAGGTAAGGTATTATTTTAGAGGTGCCAACTAGTTTGGTGTCTCCCCCTGAATTATTGAACTTGGGTTTGTTTTAAGTTTTTGGTTTATATCAATTTGTTTTATAGTTATAGTAAACCTGATTATAACTTGAGTTTATATTGAATTTGCAGTTATTTGATTTAAACTTAGTTTTTTTATTTGAATTTGATTTATTTGATTTCATTTTACATTTTAGGTTTGAATTTGAATTAATAGGTTTAGATTTTATTTTTGGGTTTAAGTTTGAATTATTTGGTTTATTTTGATTTGGTTTTAGGTAGTGGATTTTGTTTTTAGGTACATAATATTGATTAAGTCATACTTGTTTGGTTAAACAAGGTTTTGGAATCCAAGCCTTGGCTTGTTTCTTATTTTGGGTTACTAGTGATATAAATATTTTATTGGTTGAGTTGGACTTGTATCTAAGTCCGGATTTATTATGCACAGTTCGTTGTGATCTGAGTATCATATCTAGGTACTTGGATCTTTTTGTAAATTTTCCTAAAAGTTCTTTTAGTTTAACAACTTTATTTTTTAATTTTGAATTTTCCTCCTAAAGTTTTGTAACTTGTGTTGGATTTTCATATTGAACTGGTTCAGTTGTTAAACTTAATTTTAATTGTTCTTTTAGATTTTGATTTTCCTTAATGAGTTGATTAATTTGGGTTTCTGACTTTGCTAATTTTCTATTCATGCATGCCATAATTTTGAAGAAAGTAGTAGATAAGTTAGAATTAACCTCATTGGAACCTTCGGAAATGAGTACGGACTCGTGGCTTAACTCGTATTCAAACTCATCGTCTTGATCAATTTCGCTTTCTGATTCTGGTCAAGATGCCATCAGCGTGAGGTAATTATGTTGCTTTGGTTTTTCGGTGTATGATTCTTTGAAGGAGGATTCATGCCAAGTTTTCTTCAATGCCTTCTTTCTTCTGGTTGTCTTCTTTTAGCTTTGGACACTCGTGCTTGTAGTGCCTTTTCTTGTTGCACCCATAGCATGTGGCGTTGGCTTTATTGCTGTTGGAGTTGGACTTTATCTTTTGTAGATCCTTCTTTTTCCTACTTACCAAGTTCACTAGGTGTTCTTCAGTATCTGAATTTGAGTCATATCTAGCTTCTAGTTCAGGTATGGTTCTCAACTTGGATTCTTTAGATGAACCTGAAAAAAAAAGCAATACCTTTCTTGGCCGGTTTGGAGTTAGTTTGCTTGTGTAGTTCTAATTCGCAAAACAACTAGTCTAATTTTAATTTTGAAAGGTTCCTAAAAATTTTATAGGCATCTGCAATAGATGCCCATAATGCATTCCAAGGAAACAAGTTTAGGGTGTCCTTATAACGTCTCGATTCTCCATCTGGTGGCCGATTATGTGGAGTCCGTTGAGGATGTCCTTGATGTTTGCGTGTAGTTGGTTAGCTGTATCTCATTCCTGCATTTCAATATTAAACAATTTATATAATAAGAGGTCACATTTGGTTACCTTGGCATTAGTTGTTCCTTCATGCAATTCTTATAGTTGGTAATAATAATAAGAGTTTGTCTTATAGTTCCTTTACGTTCTCGTGTGGACCGACATGGTTCAATTCTTCTTTTGTGAGTCTGCACTAAAGGGTGTTAATGACTTTAAACTTGATTTGTGCCTTCTTTTTCATCTCAGGGTTCCAATTTTCTCGGTTGAGAGGTATTTTTGTAACTTCATCCATTGGCGTCTTGTATCCTCGTCGAATAGTGAACCACTTGTCGATGTTGGTCTTGAGGTATACCTCCACCCGCTTATTCCAGTATGAGAAGTCATTTTCGTTGAACATCGGGGGATGAGCGACACTGTATCCTTCTATTTGGGCCATATGATTATTGAAATAGTAAAGGCTAAACAAATACTAAGACTTGGTTTTGGGATAAGTAGTGTGGTAGAAAGAAAAGAATAAGACAAAAAACTCAAGAGGTGTTGTACCAACTTGAGCAAAACCAAAACAAAAAAGGATTTATTTGAAGAGGTAATTATACCAATTCAAATATATTCGAAAAACTAAAATCCAAAAAAATACAGCATAAAAGAAACAAACAATTAAACCCTCTGCTTGATTGGTGGATGTATCAATTTAGAGCTTACAGGGCTCTGCTAACACTTGTAGGATTGTAGCGCATGTGAGAAGGGGGGGGGGGGGGGGTCAATCATGTCGTTTAAAAAGCTCTATTTTTTGGTTTTACAAAAATGAGTATGCAGCGGAAAAGATATATAAATAGAAAAAAAAAGAAACAAGAATTCGATCGGTTACTTAGTTTGGAGCCTTCAACAACTCCTACTCCAAGATTCATGATCCCTCGAACAGTATCGATAGACAATGTACTATAATCCTCTTCCGAAACCCCCGGAAGAGGGAAACGAGTACAATAGAAAAACTATGATAAGTGTAACAAGCTACACTTTCCTTTGTGCAATAATTAAGTACAGAATTAAAATTTTGTTACCCAACACTTTTGAAGATGATTGGATCAAGCTCAGTTTTAGACGACTTCTCAATAGTAGTTAGACGCAGCAACATCACAGTACAGTGGATGGATGAAGTCGGAAATTCGAAGGGTCGCATATTGAAGTTTAATTGAGTTGTATTGAAAGCTTGATCTAACCCTTCTTTTATAGGCTGTTTAGGGCACCTCCAAGAGCACACTTTATCCCACAAACCTCAGTCATGATAAGCTCCACAACCTTTGGTTTTTATCCTTTAGAGGGTGCCTTCAATGTTCTTCCAAGGCGCCTCCAACACCAAGCTTAGGGTGCCTCCAGAGATATGCGAGGTGCCTCTGCGCCTTTTTGCACAGAGTCTTAACCAACATCTGAGGTACCTCTACTCACACAGGAGATGCCTTCAAGCCACTGTCCAAGGTGCCTCCAATCGACCAAGAGGTGCCTTGAGCACTGTTCACCAAGACTGATTTTTCTCTTTAACTCTTGAAAAAACATGTTAGTCCAAAAATAAAGTATAACCTACAAAATAGAGTTAGCACAATAATAAAATAGTATTATTAATTAGACCTTGTCTTCTTGAGACCAGGATTTAGTCATGATTTTAGTTTAGGATCCAAAATGGACCTAAACTTGACCTGCACCTAAAGTCCCTAATTAGGACTCGTTCTCACTGGAACTCTCTCCTCTAGTGACTTACCTTACTTACCATGCAGAATCACATGACTTTCTCATGGTCCACCAGGTCTTTTTACCAGTTGTCAAGTGATAGTGTCTATTTGTGGTTAAACATTTTAATTGTTTTCTTCAGAATTTTACTCTTTTATCGAGTTTTGATTGCTTTTTCGTGTATGTTTAATAATTCTGGTCATTAACTGGAATAATGATGTAAGTAGCAATTATGGGGTATTTTGTTGACAAAGTCTTGATTAATTGTTACAGGTATTGAAGAGGGAGTTTTCATCTGGATTTAAGCTTTGGAGTTCCTGGACCGTTGGATTGAAGTTTTAGAGAATCTGAGCCGCACAGAAATTCTAAGATCTGGTGAGAATATAAATATGCGAGGGAGGCTACAGGAAAGGGGATCGGCGACTCTCTCTGAGAGCAGGACGAACTGCAGATCGAAACAAGGCTGGTTTCTGTCTTCAACAACTTCTGCTTGGGTGACGCTGATCTGGGAGGAGGACAATGCTGCTCGACTCCCGTTTACCATTCAGATCTGGAAATGACAATGGAGTTGTTTATATTCCAGATCTAGGGTAAAGTCTCTTCATGAGAGTTTAGTAACGATTCTTCTAGCTTTGTGAGTGCTTGGGGGATCCCAGCTCACTGAATCTTTACTCTACTTCTTCCCAGATCTAGTTCTATTTTTTTCCTCTTTGCTAGAGTTTCACTGTTGACTTTAATTGAACCTTTGTAGTTTGATGCAGAAAATTTTCTTTTCTTATTTCTGCTTACGGATGACAATGACCTGATCTTAGATTTAATTCTGTTAAACTTGATTCAGCTTGAGTTCGAATTAGATTTTTGAAACTATTCTATGATTTAGATTTGCTCATTTAGCTTCAAGTTGCTAGATTCAATTTCCACTTTACAAAATTATACTAGTGATGCTTGTAGTTGAGTAGATAATCTCAGAATTTGGTTTTAATAGTCATTCATCTAGAAAAAGTCAACGATGGAAGCTTGAATGTGAGTTAGCATCTTTAATCAAATAAATTCTGCATTGTTAGTAATAAAAAAAAACCCATATAAACTGTGCAATAAATCAGATCAAAGGAGAATTGATAACACTATGAAGTCCTCGTGAATCAACTTTGGAGTCTACTTACCAATTTAGGTTGAGGAAGATTTTAGTTAACATTTGAAACCAAGATTTTAACGACACTAATTTTGGTTATTAAATTTGGCGCCGTTGCCGGGGACCCTAATGGCGGTTGTTAATTTTTAGTTTGATATCTACTCTTTAGTACTTTGTTATCTGATGTTTTAGTGACAGAGTAGAGCACAATTTATGACCAAAAAGAACAACCAAGATTTAGTTCAGTTTGATCCAAAAATTGAAAGGAGTTTCCATATATTAAACAGAGCTCAGAAAGGACAGTCGTCTACTTCTAGTTCTATGTCTGCAGATCCTTCAAGGAGAATGGTACTTGGTCATGGTGGTACGCTGAGGGAGTTGGCAGCTCCTGATGGTTCACATCAACCTCTTTGCATTGAGTATCCTGAGTTAGAAGTTGATTTTGAGTTAAGATCAGGGATTATACATTTGTTGCCTAAATTCCATGGACATTCAGGTGAGGATCCAAATAGACACCTGCAGGAATTCCACATGGTGTGCTCTACAATGAAACCTCAGGGAATTTCGGAGGAGGATATTAAACTAAGAGCATTTCCATTTTCTTTGGCTGATGCAGCTAAGGATTGGCTATTCTATTTGCCTTCAGGGACTATTACTTGTTGGAGTGATATGAGGAGGGTATTTCTGGATAAATTTTTTCCTGCATCTAGAACAACATCGATTAGGAAAAGCATTTGTGGAATTCAGCAAGCTACTGGTGAAACACTTCATGAATATTGGGAAAGATTTAAAAGGTTATGTGCAAGCTGTCTATAACATCAAATAAGTGATCAATTGTTAATTCAATATTTCTATGAAGGGTTATTGCTCATGGATAGGAGCATGATAGATGCAGTTAGTGGAGGAGCTTTGGTGAATAAGACACCTAATGATGCTAGGGAGTTGATAGAAACTATGGCAGCAAATTACCAACAATTTGGTACAAGACCTATGGTAGCAAGGGGTGTTCATGAAGCTTAGATTTTACAACCAGGACAGAGTAGAATTGAGAGTAGATTAGAGGAAATGTTGAATAGAATTGAGTTGGCAGCAGCTCAGATGACAGTGAATCAGCAATTTCAACATCAAGTTGCGGAGCCTGTTCAGACAATGAAAATATGTGGATTCTGTGCCAGTAGTTGGCATTCAACAGATACTTGTCCCAGTTTCCAATAAGATGGATGCAATTCAGCAGCTGAGCAATCTGTAGCAGCAGCTAGCGTTTTCCCTAATCGTCCACAATATCAGCAAAGTAATCAACCAATTAAGTACGATCCTATGTCACCTACTTATAATCCAGGATGGAGAGATCATCCAAATCTGAGGTATGGAAATATTTCAGCTGCTCAGCAGCCTTTTCCACAACAAATTCAGAATAACAATTTTTCAAGCAATCAGAGACCACCAGGGTTTTACAATAGCACAATTCCGAACAGAATACAACCATTTCAGCAGTTTCAACAACTTGTTCCACCATTTCAGCAGCCAAGAAAGTCTTTTCCCTCAACTCAAATCGATTTCTCATTACAAGACATGAAAGAGATTATGCAGCAAATGATGCTCCATCAACAACAACTTTCATTGCAGTGTACTCATTCAATTCAGCAACAACAGCGGACTGATGCAGCATTACAGAATATTGAAAGACAAGTGAGTCAACTGGTGTCTGCACAAGGACAAACTCAGTTACAGACCCCAAGCCAGTTGCCTTCCCAAACCATTCCAAACCCAAGAGGAAATGTGAGTGCTATCACACTACGGAATGGGAGAAGTGTTTCTGAGAATAAACAGGAGGGTTCAGCTGAGCATTTAAAAGATTTTGATGCAGATTTGCAGATTAAATTTGGTTCTGTTCCTAAATATGTTGCAGTGCAGATTCCATTGTTAGAACAGAAGCAAACAGAGATTCAGTTACCATTTCCTCAAAGATCAGTACAACCTGGGAAGAGTAAAGTTGTTGAAAGGTCTAGAGAATTTCAAGAGATGATGGAAATTTTTAGTAAAGTAGAAGTAAACATTCCTCTACTGAAAGCAATCAAACACATCCCAAAGTATGCAAAATTTTTGAAGGATTTATGTGTTAATAAGAAAAAGCTTAAGGGTGATGAGCTGGTTTGTGCAGGGGGAAGTGTTTCTGCATTATTCCAGGATATGCCACAAAAATGCAGGGATTCAGGAGTTTTTACTATTCCGTGTAAAATTGGAGAAAACAGTTTTGAAGATGCTATGGTGGATCTTGGGGCATCCATTAATGTAATGCCGAAATCAGTGTTTCAGGCTCTTGGAATTGGTCCTCTTCAGCCAACAAGAGTTGTGATCCAATTGGCAAATCGAAGTTTTGCTCATCCAGTAGGAGTGATTGAAGATGTGCTGGTTAAAGTTAAGGAATTGATTTTTCCTGCAGATTTTTATGCTTTAGATATGGAAGGTGATGCATTATCAAGTCATGTGCCAATTATTTTGGAAAGACCATTTTTGAAGACAGCAAAGACTAAAATTGATGTTCATGCTGGAACTTTGTCAATGGAGTTTGGTGAAACTGTAGTGCAGTATAATACTTTGGATGCTATGAAATATCCAGTAGATGATCATTCTTTGTTGAGTATAGATTTGTTTGATGAACTAGAAGACAGGTTAGATGGTTACTTACTGGAATGTGCTGTTTTTTTTAATAACTTTAGAGATGATCCGAGTACAGAATGCAGTGACAATTCTGATAAGTGTGTTTCTGTTTCAGAGACAAGGGATTATGAGGGAGTTTTTGTAGTTGAGGTTGAATCTGGAAAATCACTTCCTTCTGTTTTGCAGCCACCAAAGCTGGAGTTGAAAGTTCTTCCCAGCCATTTGAAATATGCTTACTTAAGGAAGGATGAACAACTGCCAGTTATTATTTCCAAAGATCTTGATGCTGCACAGGAAGAGAAATTGCTAAATGTTTTGAGGCGCAATCAGAAGGCGATTGGGTGGACTCTCGCAGATTTGATAGGAATCAGCTCTTCTATCTGTACACATAGGATTTTGTTGGAGGATGATGCTAAACTTGTGCAACAACCACAAAGGAGGCTTAACCCAATTATTCTTGATGTAGTAAAAAAAGAAGTTGTGAAGTTACTACAAGCTGGGATTATCTATCCTATTTCGGACAACAAATGGGTAAGTCCAATGCAAGTGGTGCCTAAGAAATCGGGAATTACTGTGGTGGCAAATGAAGGCAATGAATTGATTCCTACAAGGGTACAGAATAGTTGGAGAGAGTGTATTGATTATAGGAGACTTAATCAATCAACAAGGAAGGATCATTTCCCATTACCTTTTATTGATCAGATGTTGAAAAGGTTAGCAGGGAAGACACATTATTATTTTTTGGATGCATATTCAGGATATTTTTAGATTTGCATAGCACCTGAAGATCAAGAGAAGACCACTTTTACTTGTCCTTTTTGGACTTTCGCTTACAGAAGAATGTCGTTCGGATTGTGTAATGCTCCAGGTACATTTCAAAGGTGCATGGTAAGTATTTTTGCTGATTTTCTTGAGCATTGTATGGAGGTGTTTATGGATGACTTTACTGTTTATGGTTCTTCATTTGATGCATGCTTAGATAGTTTATCTTGTGTTTTGCATAGATGTGTAGAAAAGAATTTGGTTTTGAACTTTGAAAAATGTCATTTCATGGTTCAGCATGGTATAGTTTTGGGTCATATTGTTTCTGAAAAAGGTATTGACGTAGATCCAGCTAAGATTAGTGTAATTACTGCTTTATCATATCCTACATGTGTGCGAGAGGTTCGTTCTTTTCTTGGGCATGCAGGATTTTACAGAAGATTTATCAAAGATTTTAGTACTATTGCTTTACCTTTGTCACGATTGTTACAAAAGGATACGGTGTTTGTGTTTGATGAAAGATGCAAGGAAGCTTTTGATAAACTCAGGGAAGCTCTTATTTCATCTCCTATTATGTGTGCCCCTGATTGGTTGCTACCTTTTAAACTAATGTGTGACGCTTCTAATTTTGCAGTTGGAGCGGTTCTAGCTCAAAGGGTTAACGGAGCACCTCATGTTATTAGCTATGCATCAAAGACATTGGATTCTGCTCAAAGCAACTATACAACAACTGAGAAAGAGCTTCTAGCAATTGTTTTTGATTTGGACAAATTTCCGTCTTACCTTCTTTGTTCTCATGTTATTGTTTTTCCTGATCATGCAGCTCTCAAGTTTCTTCTCAAGAAAAAAGATGCAAAGCCTCGATTGATTCGTTGGATGCTCCTACTTCAAGAATTTGACATTGAAATACGAGACAGGAGCGGGAAAGAGAACTTGGTGGCGGACCATTTGAGTAGGATTGGAAGTAAAATGGATAATGTACCAATTGTGGATGCATTTCCTGATGAACATCTTTTCCGGCTACAAGGTAGATTGCCATGGTATGCTGATCTTGTCAATTGTTTGGTTGCTGGTGTCTTTACTACGCATTTTTCAAGAATTCAATGTGATACACTTAAGAGTGATGCAAAGTATTATGTGTGGGATGACCCTTACCTTTGGAAATTTGGTAGTGATCAGGTAGTAAGGAGATGTGTATCTGATGATGAATTTCAGTCTATACTTTCCTTTTATCATTCACTTGCATGTGGGGGGCATTTTGGGCCTCAACATACAGCTAGGAAAGTTTTAGATTCAAGATTGTATTGGCCCACTTTATTTAGGGATGCTTTTGAGTTTCATCGGACTTGTGAGAATTGTCAAAAGATGGGAAATATAGGACGTAAGCATGAAATGCCTCAACAACCTATTTTGTTTTGTGAAGTCTTTGATGTATGGGGTATTGATTTTATGGGTCCTTTGCCTATTTCATTTGGTTTTGTTTACATTTTATTAGTTGTTGATTATGTGTCAAAATGGGTGGAGGTCATTCCCAGCAGAACTGACGATTCTTCTATTGTTGTGAACTTTGTTAGGTCTCATTTATTTTGCAGATTTGGATTGCCTAGAGCTATTATTAGTTACCAAGGATCTCATTTTTGTAATAAGCATATGAGGGCACTCATGAGTAAGTATGGTGTGGTTCATAGGGTATCTACTTCTTATCATCCACAAACGAATGGTCAGGCCGAAATTTCTAATAGAGAGATTAAGCAAATTCTTAAAAAGACAATAAAACTGGATAGGAAGGATTGGAGTAGGAGACTTGATGATGCTCTTTGGGCTTACCAAACAGCTTACAAAACACCTATTGGAATGTCTCCGTATCGGATTGTTTTTGGTAAGGCTTGTCACTTGCGAGTTGAGGTAGAACATAGAGCGTATTGGGCTGTGAAATCTTGTAACATGAATCTGGGAGAGGCTGGTGGTGAGAGGAAGTTACAGTTGCAAGAGCTTGAGGAGCTTAGGTTGGAGGCTTATGAGAGTTCCCGGATTTACAAAGAAAAAACAAAAGCTTTTCATGATAAACAGATATTGAGAAAGGAATTCCATAAGGGAGACAAGGTTCTGCTATTTAATTCTAGACTTAAATTGATACGGGGTAAGTTGAAGTCTAGGTGGGAGGGACCTTATTGTGTTACTAATGTATTTCCTTATGGTGTTGTTGAGATTCAGGAAATTTCTACTGGAAGAGTTTTTAAGGTAAATGGACATTGTCTCAAGATTTTTTTGAAGGTGTTGAAGAAGATTTCAAGGAGAAGTTGCACTTTGAGGAAGCTGCTTATCCAACTTGAAAAATAAGGGAAGTGTTTTTCGTTTATTTCTTCCTGTCATTTTACAATTGTTCTTTGGTTCTTGGTAGTTTAATTGTTTTCAATTTACAATCTGTGGAAAAAAATAATAATAAATCTGTTCTTTGTGTAGTACTGATAATTCTTGTTTTGGATTTGTAAAAGGTTTTATATATGATTCATCAGTGCTACATTCTTTACATTTCTTATTGGATGACTTCACGTGTTCAATGGGTAGGATGGTGGATTTTAACTTGAGTAGTTGAGTTCATTTTAAACCTAGTGAGGATCATTTTGTTAGCCTATATAGTTAATTTTGTGGGATATGCACTTGAACATGGATCTCTAGAATTTGCCTTGTTCCTTTTCAAAATTGCAATTGTTATACATTTAGCATGAGGATAATGAAAGATTTTTTGTTTTTTGTCCTATTTTTTCTTAAATCTTTCTACTTTATCTTCTATTTTCTTATTCCTATACACATTTCTTTAGTGTGCTGGGATTGTTTTTGATGAGTTTCTTTGTTCGAGATGAACAACATTCTAAGTGTGGGGGGAGGTGCATGTGATGCAAATGTTTTGTTATAGGGAATGCTTGGATTTTTGCTGACTTTAAGCCATTGTAGTTGATTTCTGTAAGAAGTGGAGTTGTGGTATCAAGAGAGTTAAGTTGGAATTTTGAGCAGTGAACTTAAGCTTGAGAAGTATTAAGTTAGATGAGGTGCTATTGTAGTAAACCTGGACAAATTTGAATTTTGACCAAGGGATTTAATTTCTATTAATCCAGATTCAAAAAAAAACAAAAAAAAAACAAAAACAAAACAAAAACAAAAAAACAAAAAATCTTTGAATTTTGGAAATTTTTGTATTCAACTTGGTTAAATTTGTTGGATGTGATAGTTAGTTAGAATGGGTGGAAATTTGGATTGAGAATAGTTTGTGCAGCTAACTCAAGTGATATGATGCGAACTGCATGAGAAGGAAAAGGAAGACTATAATTGGATGCGAATAGGTTTTGAATGAATTTTGAATGTGCAATATCTTGTAGTATAGTGAAAGATTCTGGTTTCAGGAGGTAGAGCAATTAACAGTGGAGTTTACAAAGATTGATGAAAGGTTACAGCTGTTACGGTCTTGTAGTATTTTAATTTTGAATTTGACTCTGGATTCAATAACAGGAAAAAAAATAAAGATTGAGAATGATAAGAGAGATTTAGATGGCAGTTGAATGTTTGGAAATATGTAAAGGCTCCTTTTAAAACAGAGTGGAATTGGAGAATGGAAGCTAAGTAAGAGAATTGGGTTATTGTGCAGCATCAAAATTGGAAATGAGAAGAAATTGCAAGTAGATTTAATTCATTCTATTATTCAGGCAGGTTAAATTTCATTGAGTTTGTATATTTCAGATGATGTTATTCAGGGAATTGAATTTCTAGAGGTGAATTTAATGGGTTATTGATGAAATGGTAATGGCAAAGCTTGATCATGAATTTTAGTTACTTAACAGAATTCTTAAGTAAAGAAGTTAATTGATAGAGAAATGATGTTTCTGGCAATTAGAGTGTAAAAGAACGAGTAGAAACCAATCAAATACAATTTCCAGCATAACTACTTCGTCCTTATCTCCATTGTTTCAATTAATGCCCGATACAATTTCAATTATCCTCTTTGACTTCTATTTCATTGTCAAAATCTTTTTGATTCATGTGTTGTTATATCAGAAGCAGTGGAGAGAGAGGAAAAAGGCAAGCATATGGTAGTGAAATGTTTTGAGTAGCATAGAGAGAAACTCCATTCCAGAATTAGATTAGGAGAGTGATAGAGATTAATTTTCAACCAGGAAAGATGAGTCGTTCTCAATTATTTGAGCGCTTGAAACCATTGAACTGATTGAACTATGAAGGTTGTGTGACTTGAATGTTTTAATTAGATTGCTGGACATAGATAATTACTTTTTACAATCCTTAATAGGTTGTCAGTACGGGTCAAAGAAATGATATTAAACTTCCTTAAGAATCATTTTGATTTGCCGGGACGGTCAAAAGTAAGTGTGGGGGATTTTGATAGTATCTATTTGTGGTTAAACATTTTTACTTGTTTTCTTCAGAATTTTACTCTTTTATCGAGTTTTGATTGCATTTTCGTGTATGTTTAATAATTCTGGTCATTAACTAGAATAATGATGTAAGCAACAATTATGGGGTATTTTGTTGACAAAGTCTTGATTAATTATTGCAGGTATTGAAGAGGGAGTTTTCATCTGGATTTAAGCTATGGAGTTCCTGGACCGTTGGATTGAAGTTTCAGAGAATCTGAGCCGCATAGGAATTCTAAGATATGGTGAGAATATAAATATGCGAGGGAGGCTACAGGAAAGGGGATCAGCGACTCTCTCTGGGAGCAGGACGAACTGCAGATCGAAACAAGGCTGGTTTCTATCTTCAACAACTTCTGCTTGGGTGACGCTGATCTGGGAGGAGGACGACGCTGCTCGACTCCCGTTTACCATTCAGATATGGAAATGACAATGGAGTTGTTTATATTCCAGATCTAGGGTAAAGTCTCTTCATGAGAGTTTAGTAACGATTCTTCCAGCTTTATGAGTGCTTGGGGGATCCCAGCTCACTGAATCTTTACTCTACTTCTTCCCAGATCTAGTTATATTTTTTTCCTCTTTACTAGAGTTTCACCGTTGACTTTAATCGAACCTTTGTAGTTTGATGTAGAAAATTTTCTTTTCTTATTTCTGCTTACGGATGACAATGACCTGATCTTAGATTTAATTCTGTTAAACTTGATTCAGCTTGAGTTCGAATTAGATTTTTGCAACTATTCTATGATTTAGATTTGCTCATTTAGCTTCAAGCTGCTAGATTCAATTTCCAGTTTACAAAATTATACTAGTGATGCTTGTAGTTGAGTAGATAATCTCAGAATTTGGTTTTAATAGTCATTCATCTAGAAAAAGTCAACGATGGAAGCTTGAATGTGAGTTAGCATCTTTAATCAAATAAATTTTGCATTGTTAGTAATAAAAAAAAACCCATATGAACTATGCAATAAATCAGATCAAAGGAGAATTAATAACACTATGAAGTCCTCGTGAATCGACTTTGGAGTCTACTTACCAATTTAGGTTGAGGAAGATTTTAGTTAACATTTGAAACCAAGATTTTAACATCCACAAACCGAACTAGACTTCGGCTAGCTGTCAAGTCCCACAGACCTAGTAAGATTTCCCACCAGATATCGGGTCACTGCTTGACCTATCTGGACTTCTACACCAGCTATCAGGTCCTATAGACCTAACTATATTTTAGCCCGGTGTCAAACCAGACAAGTCATGTACACTTGGTAGAAAGGTTAGATCACAACATAACTAATTTTAATCCACTTATGATTCATCAAAACTTAGATTTGACCATTGGTGTCAATTGCATCAACAACCTTGATATGCATCGAGCATGCATATCAACTCGCAACCTGCAGTTGAGTCAACCACCTGATCGATGCACGGTAAAGGGTAATACTCTTTCGGTCAGGCCTTGTTTAAATCTCTAAAATCTTCGCTTACCCGCCACTTGTTCTTGGGCTTGGATACCAGCATTGCATTTGCTAACCAGCTCAGAAATTATACTTCATGGATATGACCGACTTCAAACAGCTTCTCCACCTCTACTCGGATAACTTGGTTCTACTCAGATCTGAAATCTCTCTTCCTTTGTTTAACTGGTAGAGTATCCGGGCGGACGTGAAGTGCATGCTCCATTATTATCTGTGAGATACTTATGAGTTCATGGGGCATCTAGGAGAAGATGTCGTTATTGCACGTCAAATAGGTGACCAACTCCACTTTGTTCTCGAGGCACAAATCGACTGTAATTTGTGTGATGGCCTTCAATCGACCGGGTGAATTTGTACGTGCTCTTTTTATTCATAGACTAGGGTCGGGGGAGCTTCTTAAATGATGTTAACCTCTACTCGCTAAGTTTTCTGGGCAGCACGAGCTTCGGTCTTCACCATTTTCATGTAGCATTTATGTGCCACCAGTTAATCTCCTTTTACTTCATTGATCGAGTTGTCAATAGAGAACTTTATCTTTTGGCAGAAGTTGGAAATGATGGCTTAGAATTTGTTCAATGTTGGTCGCCCCAAAATTACATTATAAGCCGAAGGTGCGTCTACTACGATGAAGTTTGAGCGACGAGTCATTATGAGGGGTTCTTCGCCAAGATTTATAGTCAACTGGACTTGTCTAATCGGCTGCACTTCATTTCTCATGAACCCATAGAGAAGAGTTGTCATTGGCTGGGCTTGCTCTTATCTATTTGAAACTGCTCGAACACCTTCTTGAAAATGATATTAATTGAGCTGCTTATATCAACAAAAGTGCGATGAATGTTATAGTTAGCTATCACAACTTTAATAATTAGGGCATCATTGTGGGGTATCTTTACTTCTTCCCCTGTGCCTTCTCTTGGCTATACCTAACGGTGTGGATCTTCAATTGGCGAGCATGTGACTTTCTTGCCCGATTAGAATCACCATCAGTCGGGCTTCCTCGGGTGACATTGCTATGGTTTTCTTCTTTTCAGGTTAACTGGTGGGGTTATTTAATAGATGGCCAATGTAGGATCGAGACGTGCTAGAGGGAGGGGGGGGTGAATCATGCACGTGACTTTCACGTTCATTTTAAAACAATTGGAGAAAGTAAAGGCAATGGAATAAAGAAAGAAACAAAATAACAATGCTAACTCGATCAAGTTTTACTTAATTCGGAACCTGTGGCGACTCCTATTCCAAGGCCCGCACATGAGAGTGCTTTTGTTGGGAAAATACTGATATATTGGAAAGTTAAAATAGATGATTGTAATTTGAACACAAGTAACTTGAATAAAAATAATACTGACAACTTGGAGGATTAGATCTTTAGCACAGTCATCGTTGGAGCAACTTTCGGGCATCGAGAAGGCACTTTCTGAGTAGCACGAAAAAGTGAAAGTTCCTCGGAATGTTGTTGTTGAGCCACTGGTCGAAGCATTCTTTTATAGCCCATTCAGGGTGCCTGGATCCACTCCTGGGTTCCTAGATCATGCTGACGTGGCGTGCTCTCGTCGAAACTTCATCCCTGAAGTTTATCCACGTTCGGGTGTCCGACCCCTTTCGAATGCTTGGACCACTAATGTGAGTCAGCTAGTCGTTGGGCTGTAGCTCAGTAAGTCGATGAAATTTGGTCGTCTAGGGCCTGAGCAGCTCCGGGCACCCGGACCTCCAGGGCACCCGACCAAGCACCGTGTCAGGGCGCCCCTTCGCTGAAGCATCCCGGGCACTCAGAGCAACTCCGTGCACTCAGACCACCATGTTTCCAGCTTCCACAGCAAAACAAGGTTAGTCCAAGCAATAATATTTAAAGAAAGATAAGTTTTAGCAGCCTTCGGACTGTCCGATCCTGACTTTGAGTTTCACAGAAACTCTAGGTCGGACCGACGCCTACTGCTCCCTCTTCGGGGAATGCGTCTTCACCTACTCCTCTTAGGAGAAATTACCTTTTACTAGACCAATCCTCCAGACCATCTGGAATTTTGCTCAGTGTCCAAGACTTTAGGACTTCATGCTGGACGTCTATTCTATAACCCGTTTAGTCTTCCACCTGGCGTCTGTGACCCCTAGGATTTTCACCTAGAGTCCTCGACTCTAGGATTCACCCTAAGTCTTCGACCCACCAAAACTTTGCCCAATCCCTTGGACCAGGACTTTGTTGCCTAACCGCAGCTAGAACTTTCCATCCGCCTAACCACATCTTGGACTTTACTTTGCATAAGATCACTTAAGATTTTCATGTATGCATAGTTCAACTTGTTAGACAACAAGACAACTTAACTTTGAACCCTTTTGCTATTATCAAAATATATGTTCGATCGTTTGGTGCTCCTTGCACGAACACCCAAGCCGGTACTCGGTTATTTCTTTATTGGGGCCTTTGTTAGTTTCGATCGGCCCTTGTACGACTTCGACCTAGGTATCAGTTTGGTCGACGATAACATTGAGGACTAGGAGAAGGGCATGATTGACGAAACTCCTGATTAGTTGGTGGGTGTGGCTCTTGATTATAATGATAGCAATTCCTTATATTATGGGTTCCTGAACAGTGGTAGGTGCAAAACATAGGAGCCCATTGTTGGGGATGGGGGAAGCGTGCCCGCTTGTCTTCTACATATTGGACTGCATGTGACCTTGGATTGTGGTGTTGTGTGTTGGCGCTACTCGGAATTTCGTTTTGTTTCCCCTGTACAAAAATTTGTACAAGCATAGAACTTTTCCTAGCAACCCATGTGCTTTTCAGAAGTTAAACTTGGATTGCAAACGAAACTTAACATTATTAATCCAAGTTCAACCCATGTGTTCATCAAAAGTTAAACCATAGTACAGAAGTTGATTAAATATCTATTTAAAGGATTGGCTTCCAGGTCGTTGGCGAGACACTCGACCTTCTTGGGTATGAGATCATCCACCACTTCCTAGTCAAAGTCTTTCAAAGAAATTAAATATTTAAACTCCTTACAGTAAATCCTAGGTTAAACTATAGAGACCTCAATCAAAGTACAAGATCGCTAGCCTCTTATGTTGGTACTTCAGGATCCATACAAAGGAAAAATAAACTAGTACACAGCGGAAACAATTAACTAGTTATACCTTTCTTTGTAGCTTAAAGACCTCTTGATCTTCTGCTGTATTCCTATCCTCCTCTTGGACGTCGTGTGGACGACGATCTACCAAGATGTAAAAATCACCCAAGTCCTTCTTTCTTCCAAGACTTTCGGTCACCAAGGGATCAAAACTAGGAACACCACCTCTTGTTCTTCTTTCTTCCTTGCAACCCGCCGACCACAAGATGGTTGGATCCTCTTGATGCCACCGGCCTTAGGTGAGAAAGCAAGGGGAGAATAAGAATATGAGGGGGTCGGCCACAAGGAGAATAGAAGAAGAATAGAAATTGTGTTGATGATTATTATTTCTAAGGCACCATCTATCCTCTTTTATAATCCTTGGTAATGGCTAAAAAGGAAAATTTTTAACAACAATTAAAATCTCTTTTTTAAATTTCCTATTGTGGATGGCTACAAAAGGAAAGTTTTAAAATTAAAAAACCCTCTTTTAAACATTGTAGATGGTTAAAAAAGGAAAGATTTTTAAAATTAAAACCTCTATTTTAAATCATGGTCACAAAAAGGAAAGTTTTAACAAAAATAAAATCTCTCTTTTAAACCATTATAGATAACTATAAAAGGAAAGATTTTTTTAAAAATTTAAAACTCTCTTTTAAAACATGTGGATGACTTCAAAAAAGGAAAGTTTTTAAAATTTAAAATCTCTCTTTTAAAACATTGTAGATGGCTACAAAAAGAAAGATTTAAAAAATTAAAAATTCACTTTTAAACTCATCTGGGCTAGCCCCTTGCTTGGGCACCAAGCAAGGATGTGGTCGGCCATAAGGATGACTTGGGTGGATGCGAGGCTTTATACATAGAGGCTACAATAGGGACATAGAGGAGGAATTGGTTTTAGCCTCCTGATGAACTTGAACTTCCTGTGTTCGACCCGAACACCCAACTCAAGTTCATCAATAATAACTCATACCATTAAAGAGTTATTATTTAACTACTGCACCAATCCCATATTACATTATGGGCTCCTTCTTATCATGAGTGCGTTAATCTCCCTGTCTTTAAGATATCGAATGCCCATTAATTAAATGAGTTATTGATAACTCACTTAATTAACATCTAGCTCCAAGAGTAATATCACTCAACTTCATTGTTATGTCGGAACTAAGTCCACCTGCAGGGTTTACATGACAATCCTTATGAGCTCCTCAAGGGGATATCATTATCCTAATAAATAGGGCACAGTTTCCTTCTATAATCAACAACACACCATATAAATAATATTATTTCCCAACTTATCGGACTTATTGATTTAATGAATAAATCTCACCCTTTGATAAATTAAAGAAATAAATACTAAGTGTATGTGCTTGTTATTATATCGGGATCAAGAGTACGTATATCCATAATAACAGAGGTTCTGTTCTTTGATGCAGTCAGTATAAAAGGAACAACCTCAAATGGTTTTACTCTATACACACATAGTGTACTATTGTAATTTTAAAGTCAAGATAAATTAGTATCAAATTACACTACAACCATTCCAATGGTTTGTCTC
The DNA here is from genome assembly GCF_018446385.1 of Zingiber officinale. Lineage (NCBI taxonomy): Eukaryota > Viridiplantae > Streptophyta > Magnoliopsida > Zingiberales > Zingiberaceae > Zingiber > Zingiber officinale. The sequence goes on from NC_055994.1 coordinate 30,420,870, forward strand.
AATCCATCTTGGTTGTGAGCTTCTATTTATAATTTATAAGGAACTGATAATATGATCTTTTGTGTGACACCACATACCATGTTATCTACAATATAAATTAAATGGACAACTGCATTTTACTAAATGCAGACATTTGATCAATGTGATTCTCATTTCAAAATAAATGTTTATACAAAAAGCTAGACTTTTAGTATACATTCTAACACTATAGTGGGTGGCCCAGTTGGGGACCTTTAAGTGGCAAAGTAGGAAGGGGCGCTCGACGCTCGGGCGCAGAGGTAGGAGTAGACGGAGCTACATCCTTCTTTAGAGCGAACTAAGCTTCTTCCATGTTGATATACTTGATGGCTCATCCAAGCATATAGTCAAAGTCTCTTGGAGGCTTCTTAATGAGGGATTGGAAGAACTCACTATCGGTAAGCCCTTGGAAGAAGACGCTCACTAGAATCTCCAGGGTAGCCGAGGGGACGCCCATGGCCATTTGATTGAATTTCTTGATATAAGCTCTCAGCGTTTCCTTAGACCCTTGATTAAGAGAAAACAGACTCAACATCGTCTTGTGGTAACGATGGCTACTAGAAAAGTGTATGCAGAAAAGCTTTGTGAAAGTGTAAAATACAACACCTAAATATAACCTTAAGGGAATTTTCAAAAATTTTCTGGAAATTTTTCGGAGCTCGTATGACGAGTTTAAGGGGATCAATAATTGTGCCACGGGAAAGTCTGTTTAAGCTACCTATTTAGACGAGGAAAAGTTTTATTTTTCTTTTTTCTTTTCCCTTTTCTTTTCTTCTCCCATCGCTGAACACTCTTCTCTTCCTCTTCGTCGCCGAGCCTTAAGCCGACCGACCGCCTTCTCCTCTTCCCCGAGCTCTTCCTCTTCCCCAATCCGACACCGCCTCGCGTCCCTTTCCCTTCTCCACGAGTACAAAAGCAGTGGCCAAGGAGACAATTCCTTTCTCTTCTTCCTCTTTCGGTTGCCGCTGTGCCCTAGCCTTGAGCCGATCGTCACCAGTATGATCCTCCTCTGTCGGCGATGCCTTAGTGACCCCAAAGCTGCAGCGTCATCTCCCTTCTTCCACTTGATGTCGACAATCGGGCTCTCTCTCGATCTCATCAACGCGGGTGCTGCTCCGTTCGATTGCCACGACGCTAGGCGATAGTGAGGTTGCCTCTCACTGAAGCAGATGTTGGAATAATCGGAGCACATTGTTGTTTCCCCTCGGCATCGACAGCGGAGTGGGATTCGTCTCCTAGTCCGATAACTACAGCAACACCCTATCGGAGGGTGCTCGACGCCGGATCTCATGCACCACCATCGTCGATGGTGATTGGGGAGAGGAGAACAACCATTTAGAGGGGATCTCTAATCCTTCACAGCATCGACTAGGATCTCTCTCGAGCGGCTGTAGGTTTGAGGGGAGATCTTCTCTTCAATTCAGCAGCCTCTGGTTTCTTCACTAAGCGGTTGCAGTACAGCATTGAGAGGATTGGTTCGTTTTCAGGATTGAGGTTGTTAATCTGTGCAGTTTGAGTGGGTGTGGATTTGGGAAATCAACAACTTCACCTTGCCCGGTTGCAACGACCAGCAGCACACACTTTCCGGCTGTGAGTCAACAACGAAACATCTGGGTTTGGGTAAGTTTTGAAGTTAGTTCATTTATACTTTGAATTGGATTAGAGGTGAGTTTTTTGATTGGTTTGATTCATTATGTAGTAGATTGATAATTAAGGAAGATGATGGATTTATTAGGATGAAACCAGTTTAACTCTAATTGAGGTGGGTAATCAGAAATCATATTTGATTATGGTTATCCTAAATAGGTTTTAGAATGTGGTTTAGCTATTTTGTTATAATGAAACTTAGCTAAAGCTGTACGATTTGTTACAGGACTTTGATTTGGGACGAGCACTTCAACATAGCGATTGTTTAGCTCAATCTACATTTTGAGGTGGGTACCTTGACTTATCTTTAGATATTGTCATATGATATGCATGGTAAATTTTAACGAGTAGTAATAATTATGTATATATCTGCATTGGTATGTCATTGCCTAATTCCTTTAGCATGTTTATTTACTACCTGTTTTGCATACTTTTCCCTCTTGATTATTTATGCTCATAGTGGTAGTGACATACCATGACATATGATATACCGGAATAGTCATTTACCATATCTGACATGTGTACCTAGATCTGATTATTTGGTCCATGTATTTTTGGTACATGTTTTATGGAGGTAGATATGGTCAGGATTTCATGCTTAGTGTCATGCACCATCTTGTATGATTGCATGCTGAGCGATTAGTAACCCCATTATTGTTGAGCTCATCACTAGTTACATGGATCTGCACACACAATCACTCATGGCTTAGTGGTAGGGTGTGTGGTAGTTTGCTCTGTAAGTGCTCCGCTGGTCCACTTATGAGTAGTGTGACGCAACGTGGTAGCACATCAGAGATCCCTCCTCTGGATTGTCTCAGGGAGATGAGATATTGAGCTCCCCCACTTATGATTTAGAGTAGGAGGATAGGTATACTTTGATAGCATCCTGTCCACTTAGTCACTCATTAGGAGCAGTGATGATAGAGTGCACAGTTGTCATAGCCCTATCCACTCGGTCTCACCATCGTGTGTGAGATGGCTTACTGGCGTCAGGGGTGACCATATCATATGCATCATATGCATGATTGCATTTATTGCTTGTGTTTGCTACACTTTATTTGATGCATATTGGATGAATGCATATGATTGACATGCATACAGGGACATGTTATTTACGGTCTGACGACCTTATTATCCTGATAGGAGGTTTTGGTGAGTACAGTTTTTCCCTTTTCTTTTAGTTATGTATTTTTCATTACTTCAGGAGACTGTACACATGTTTATTACTGTTGATTATTATTTACTATGCATGTCAGCCCGGTATCCGTTGAGCATTGGACTCACCCCCGTTGATTATTACTATTTCAGGTTGATGCTGTCAAGAGGTTCCAGTCGCTAGTGCCCCACCACTTGTCGCTACGGGTTCGCATAATTTGGTTTTTGGTTTACTTGCTACATTTAATATATACGTGATGTATGATGGTACTTGAGGATTTTCATTGAGTTTTGATCTACTACATATGTTTTCCGCTGCGTTGGATTTTCTGTTGTGGGTTTTGTGTTTTTCCGTCGTTGTAGTAGAGTAGGTTTTCATTAAATATAAACTGCGTGGTTGTGTCAGCCGAAGGCTGAATATATAAACTACGAGGAATGTTTATCTTTTATTGTTATTGTTCCGATCGTGTTGGCCGATGTTTGTGTGGCCCTGAGGGCTTGCAGTAAAGTTTCGGATTGTCACCAATACATGAGAGATGCTGCCGAAATTTCTTCTGATAGAGACTCCCTCGGGGCGTGACAGAAAGTCCTTAAAGCATCATATGGACTCGATCGGGAGTATGTTAAACTATTTCTGTGCCGAGCCAGATAGGGTGGTGAGGAACACTCGACATTTGACTTCATCTATGTATTGATGGAGGATAAATGCATTTTTAAATTTGAGTAAGTGATTTTCTGGGTCGATTGCTCCTTCATATTCTCCGATCGATAGGGGTTGGAAATGAACTGGTAGTTTGTCTTCTAAGATTTCTTGGGAGAACGACATGCTCGCCCGCTTAGGGGAGCTACTGGTCATCGGAGCTTTGCCTTTTTGGAGGTCCCGGGTAGGTGCATTCTCAGAAGACGATCCCTGGGGCCTCTCGGCTAGGCCCATGTCATCAAGGGCGTGCACGGAACAATGCCTAATGGGGGCACGACCGAGAGGCTGGTCGGATGCACAGGTGCTTGTTGGAAGGCGACCGGTGGAGGCTGAATCAGCTGGAACCCGGTCGGACCTTCCACTCGAATACTGCACTAGACCTAATGGTCGGTCGTAGACATTGCGGGATCGTTTGGAAGATGGCATTCGGTCGCTTGTTAGGACCCTTGGCGGGCAGTTAGAGGAGGGGGGGGGGGGGGGGAATAGCCCCTGTATAAAAACAAAGAAAAATACCTTCCTCGAACTTATAACTTAATATAACACTTACACAAAAGAATAATAAAGGAATTAAAAAAAAGGAGGCACCGAGAAGTTACTTAGTTATAACAGGGGAGGTTGTTAATCCAAGGAAGTTCAAGCACATTAAAAAAATCTCCTTCAGGCAGAGAAGTCTCTTTACAGCAATGAACACACAACAAGACGAAGCTAAAATAGAAAAGGAAAAGCGCACAAGTGTTGTTTGGATATTTCTAGTTGTTGTTAGCTTATGGGAGCAGATCTACTTATATAGCCCTGCTTGGGGCGCCTGGAAGGGTTCCAGGTGTCTGGAGAGGGAATTTTATCCTCTTCGCAACGGATCGCGGTCAAACTTGATCCAGATAAAATCTGATTCTGGGCGCCCGGAAGGGTTTCGGGCGCTGAGAGTCTAAGCGCTCAAACTGAGTCTGGGCCTTCCGCTCCGGTTTCGCTCGCCTTGGTCTGAGTCTTCCGCTCCGGTTTCTCTTGCATGGGTGATCTCAGCCATCCGGAATAGGGCTCACCTGAACCCAACTTCTGGCCTTCTCGAGTAAGCTTCGCTCCTGGCTTCTCGTTCCTCGGAAACGCCGCGCGCCTTCTTCTCGTCCGTCCGCGTACTCTTCCGCAGCATCTCGCCCCTCAGATGCACCTAGCCCGTCAGCTCTCTCCCGTGTCGTCCTTCTCTTTAGCTACGTCTTTTGCTTGACATCATGTGCTTCTAAGTTCCTGGACACTTAGACACAAGATTAAATACAACAAGACCTAACCTAACTTATTTGATTACATCAAAACAACCTTGGGGTATCAACAATCTCCCCCTTTTTGATGTGAGCAGCCCAAGCTAAGTTAGGGTAAACTAACATAAAGTAAAAAAAATTTACAATTTAAAATGTAAAAATTTAAACTACCTCCCCCTAGATTTAATTTTCCCTTCTCCCCCTTTGATCACATAAAAAATGGGGTACCAAAAGAAATCTAAAGGTAAATTTTTCAAAAAAATAGGAAAGTTTTTAGTTAAAAATCTGATTTTCAACATTTTGAAAAAACTTATCAAATTTTTGAAAATAATTTTGATAGCACTTAAAAAAAATTACAATAATTTTAGAAAAAAAATTCTAAGTAAAAATATTTTTGATATCACTAAAAAAAATTGTAACATCAATAATTTCCTAAGTTAAACAAATTTGTAAAAACTAATTTTGTAGAAATAATTATGGTAAAGTAAAGCTGATACTTCCAAAAAAAACTTTAAGTCTTTAAAAAATTCTTAAGTTAAAAACATCGGAAAAAATGTTTGAGTAACTATTTAAAGTATTATTTAATTACAATTAAATACTTTATCAGTTAGTCAATTAAACATTTTATTTCATTAATTGGCTTCCAGGCTGTGGCGAGACACTAGACCTTCTTGGTTATTGGAGCAACAATCACTTTCTAGACAAAGCCTCTTAAGGAAATTCAAACATTTAATTTTGTTGAAAGTCCTAAATCTAATTAAAGTTCAATTTAGACAAGACTTTGGAACCCAATATAGGTTCCAGCCAACTAGATTAATTAAAAAAACTCTTATAAATATATTTCTGAGAAATTTTCCTAATTTGTCCCTTGTGGTAATTAAAATACCAGTTCAGATTATTATATTTCTTAATATTTTGATTTTTAACATTTAAGCATGCACGATTTTTCAAGTCTTCTACTTGTATTTTCAATTCATCATTTTTTAATTTTAATTTTTTCAAAATCTTCTAATAGACAAGATTTGGCTAGAATTAACTTTAATTCTTTATTTTCTTTTTCTAGTTTACAATAGTCTTTAGATAATAATTTAACAAATTTAAATAACTTATCGAGAGGAAGAGATCGTACCTGACTTACTTTGTCGATCTCGTTATTCGTAGCTCCCCCTGAACTACTGCTCTTTTCTAATGTCGCTCCCCCTTCATCAATGCTCTCGATACTCATTTCGGACGAGCTTGCTTCGTTTTCATCGTCGTGATGACTTGCCATTAATGCAAGTCCAGCAATAGCTTCAACTTCTGATTCGGACGATATTTCATCCCACATCGCCTTTAGCATCTTGTACTTGTTAGATTGGACATGTTTCTTGTTCTTTCCTTTGTCTTTATCCTTGATCTTTAACTTAGGGCAGTTGTCTTTAACGTGTCCTTCTTCATTGCAGTGGTAGCATCTAATTGTTCTTTTCTTTCTACCCTGCAGATGGTTAGATTTTCTAGTTTTAAATAATTTTTTAAATTGTTTTACCATTAATGTCGTTTCGTTGTCATCGAGAGAGGATTCTAAATCTTGTTCGTCCGCCCTTGTTCTAAAGGCTACGTTGTACTTCGGATCCTTCTTCAAATCTGCACATCTCGTTTCATGGACTTCAAATGTTGAAAACATTTCTTCTAAGGTTACAGATTCTAAATCTTTAGATATATAATAGGCATCTACTAATGATGCCCACTCAGTAGATCTAGCGAATCCCGGTTACTTACCTTTTCTCCAAGATTCGTGAGTTTGGTGATTAGTTCATTCATTCTCGAGTGCAGATGTGCAATGGTTTCTTCTGCTTCCAGTTTATGTTGCTTAATTGATTCCTTAGTAGATCCCATCTTGCGAGCTTGACTTCGGACGCCCCTTCTATAGCTCAAGAAACTTCTCCCAAAGCTCCTTTGCTGAGTCGTAGGCGCCGATCTGGTTGACTTCTTGTAGCGGTAGGACGCTGAGTAGATGGAACTCTGCTTTGCCGTTTGCCACGAAGTCGGCCTGCTCCTTCTTCATCCACTGATATTCTTCCTTGCCTTCGGGTGCTACAAAATTGAATTTCATTATTTAAAGTAATTCAAAGTCGGTTTTAATGAATACCTCCATTTTCTTTTTTCAACTTGTGAACTCCCCCTCGAACTTTGGTGGGCAGATGCTCAGTCCGGCCATCTCGTGTGCTTCGTTCGACGGTTAGTCCTCCTGAAGTGTCTTTGCTCTGATACCACTTGTTAGGACCCTTGGTGGTCATCTAGGGGGGTGGGTGAATAACCCCTGCATAAAAACAAACAAAAATACCTTCCTCGAACTTATAACTTAATATAACACTTGCATAAAAGAATAATAAAGAAATTAAAAAAAAGACACCGATAAGTTACTTGATTACAATCGGGGAGGTTGTTAATCCAAGGAAGTTAAAGCACACTAAAAAAAAATCTCTTTCATGCGGAAAAGTCTCTTTACAGCAATGAACACACAACAAGACGAAGATAAAACAAAAAAGGAAAAGTGCACAAGTGTTGTTTGGATATTTCTGATTGTTATTATCTTCTGGGAGCAGTGCTGCTTATATAGCCCTACTCGGGGCGCCTAGAAGGGTTCCAGGCACCTGGAGGGGGATAAAATTTTATCCCCTTTGCAATGGATCACATTCAAATGCGATCCGGATAAAATCTTATTTCGGGTGTCGGGAAGGGTTCTGGGCACCCGGAGTTCGGGCGCCCGGACTAGGAAAGTCAACCAAGTTGACTTTTTCCAGTCCGGGCCTTCCGCTCTAGTTTCACTCACCTCAGTTCAGATCTTCTGCTCCAGTTCCTCTTGCTTGGGTGATCTCGGCTATCGATAATAGGGCTCACCCGAACCCAACTTCCGACCTTCTCGAGCAAGCTTTCATTCTTGGCTTCTCGTCCCTCGAAAATGTCGTGCACCTTCTTCTCGTCCGCCCGTATACACTTCTGTCACACCTCGTCTCTTAGACGCACCGAGCCCATCGACTCTCTCCCATGCCGTCCTTCTCGCTAGCTGTGTCTTTTGCTCGACATCCTAAGCTCTTAAGTTCCTGCACACTTAGACACAAAATTAAACACAACAGGACCTAACCTAACTTGTTTGATCATATCAAAACAACCTTGGGGTATCAACAACTGCTTGTTGTTATTGCACCATTCTAGTCGCTTGGACGACTATTAACCGTTCTAAATCTTCCTGTGACAAAGTTACTGTGGTGAGTCATCCGGTCTCTTCTATCTTCATGTCTCAAATGCAAGTGGAGTTCCCATAAACGACGTCAAATATGATTCCATCCGAAAGCGGAGAAGATGGCTGGCTATGAAGATGGCTATGATGTTGACTACTTGTAGACTCTGATCCAGCAAAAGCGACTTCAAGCGATTTTGCGTGTCACAAGGAGCGTTAGCGGCCAGGCCAGAGAAGAGGTCCCTAACGTAGGCCTTTTGATGCTTAAGTCAGTGGTAAAGTAGAGTAGAGGAACAGTGAGAAGAACAATAGCTAAGAGTGTGTAAAAATGTGTAGCATTGCATATCTCCGCCTATAAATAGAGACCTCTTTTATAGTATTACTGATTGTCTTTGCACAAATCTTAAAGCATGTCCAAAAAAAACAAACCATAAAGATGCTTTAATACCTTTCTCAAAATGGACTCACAATATGTACATTTAGTAGAGAGGAAGCTTCTAATATACAACTTACAAGGAGAATATTCTCTATCCCCCGTTGCATAAAATGCCAAAAAAGAATATAAGGTCATTGGGTTGAGTGACCGATAATATGTTTATATGGCCAACTGACTGAGTTCCCCCTATGACCTAGTCAACAATCATTCATAAGGACCAGCCGATCAGACTTATAGTGTTGTAGGGAACTCATTCTTCACTCGACCCATTAAGTTAAAGGATTCAATTGGACCAGGCGTCCAGTCTATCTGATCGGAATATAGTTCCGATCAGCTCGACTGCTCAACCCATCTAGTTAATATTGCTATCTCCAAGTGACAAATAAATCTTGACTTTGGATAGTGTTGACTCGTCTTAAATTATTCATCAATATTTAATGATTCAACGTCCGATCAACCCAATAATCCGATCAGATAACCTAATAGATTCGAAGTTCGACCGACCCAATGATCTGGTCAAATAACTTCTCGACTACAATATTCAACTATGTTAACTTTAAATATTAATCCTTCTTTAACTTTAACTGTCATGCCAACTTATCTCTTTAACTTTGATTTAACTCGGACATCTCAATTATCTTATCAGTATGTTTTTTTTTTTTTGATAAAATAAATATTTAGGTCGTTGTAGTCGCCCGTGCTTTTGAATTTATATTGATATGAAAATTTTAATGAAATTAATTAGAATTAATAAATTCATGCAGCTATTTGAATTTAAAAATAAATGAATGAAGAATAAATAAATACCTACCTGCTGGTCAAATATTGTATTTAATTGGTAGAATATGGTAGCGGAGACATTGGCAGCTGCTATCGTGCCCAACCAACTACTAGTCAAAAGAAACCATACCAAACGAAACGGCCTGATCTAAAGCGCGAGCGCCAGACACCGAGCGCTAGGAGACGAGACGACGACCTCTCTCTCGCTCTCTCTCTCCCCACCTCCGATCTTCCCCAATCGAAAACCTAATCCCATAGCAGCACCTCATTCCTCCGCTCGCTCTCGTCCGTCATGGATCCCGAGGGCGCTGCGGCCTCCGCCGATTCGAATCCCCTTCCTGACCCCGACGCTGATCCCGGTCTGGAGGATGCCGGCGATGCTACCGGCGCCGAAGGGACGTACGCTAGGAGATCTCTTCCAGAGGACCTCTGCCCCACTCCGAATCCTGGCGAGCCCGACTCTGTCCCCGACGCCGATCATGTCGTAGTGGATCGGATGAATTCTCTTGACCTGGAGGACGAAGGAGAAACTGCGAGCGCCGAAGTCTTGGGCAGCGATGGATCTGCGCCCGCGGATTTCTACCGGAAGCCTAATCCTGATGACTCTGATGTTAACCCTGGGGCGGAGCCTGCCAGGGCCCAGGATACGAGTTCTCTCGACTTTGAGGACCCTGGGAGTGCTTCGGGCGCTGAACCGCCTTCCGGTAACGGAACCCTGCCCTCGGATTTCTACATGGTTGAGAGTGAGATTGAGGTCGTGGATGAGGGCTGTCAGGTAGTTGGGGATATGGCCGGCACTTCGTCGCTTGGTGTCCGTGGTGCCTGGAGGGAGGGTTCAGATCAAGACGGAGATGTGCCGCATAGTCCCAGCAGCAGTGGTTATGCCGGCGAGAGGGGAAGCAGTGGAGGACTGTCCAGCGGAATTGAGGAACTTGATGATCCAGGGGCTTTGTCGGATGATTGGAGTCGTAAACGTCATCGTGATGAGGTATCTTTGTCTTGTTCAGGGTCAATGATTGCTCGATGTTTGAAAATGAGTTATATGATTTTGCACATTCGAAGCACAAAATTCAAAAGTCTTGCTTGCAAGTTATTTATGGAGTTTTATGTCATGCTTTCTGATTCAGTGCAGCGTAGAGTGTTGATTCTGTGTCGTGGAATTGGTTCTTGGTTTTATTTTATATCTATTTGAAATGTAGGACGATGGATCAATCTCATGGAGAAAGAGAAAGAAACACTACTTTATTCTGAGTCATTCTGGGAAGCCAATTTTTTCTAGGTAAAGCTAAATTTCGTTCTTCTATTATTCAAAAATATATAATACCTTTGCTAGATAAAACTGTGAGATTCAGTCGCACCATGGTTTATTTTGATTAAATAAAATCCAACTGTTTCATATCTTTCAGGTACGGAGATGAGCATAAATTAGCTGGATTTTCAGCAACCTTGCAGGCTATTATCTCTTTTGTTGAAAACAGGTGTGACATTTTGCTGATCGTCTTTAATGTCATCACAATCATGTGAAATACACTTTCAATTAATTTATTACCATTTTTTGACATGTTATGGTAGTGGGGATCATATCAAGCATGTAAGAGCAGGGAATCACCAGGTTAGTTAGTTACATATTTTTCTTGCCCAAGTCCAATTACTGCTTGCTCAGATATCTTATACATAATTTTTGTTGTCCTTGTATATTGAAGATACTTCAATGCTGATTTACATCCTTTGTCATACAAGTTCCTGTTTCCATAGTGAACATGATCATAGTTAAAACAAATGATTTGCTTGCTGGATACGGAGAACAGGGCCTGTTAATTTTGTTTCTTGCAGGCGGCCAGTTGCCATCATTATATGAATACTGTTAGATAAATACAGAAGCATACTGCCTGAGAAAAGGAAAAAAATGCAGTTCAATCTGAAAACCCCCACACCTCAAACTTCATATTGTTTATTATTCTGATTCAAGTGGAAAACATTAATATCCATATTTTTTTTATGAATACTTTCTCCTGCTTGCACCATCACTCTTTTATTACAATGGTGAATTCAGTTGTACTGTGCAATCAACCTTTAGTAGGATTATAGCATATTTGCGTCTTATTGAAAAGGAGAGAGCTGCTTGCATATTCAAACTCGCATGAGTTATACCTATTGTCTCAATTACTTCTACCTTTTCCTTGGCGCAATAGTAAAGTTGCTGCCGTGTGACCTAAAGGTGGTTCGAGTCTCAGAAATAGCCGTTTGCACAGCAGAGTAAGATTGCGTACAATAGACCCTTCCCTAGATCTTGCATTGGCGGGAACTTCGTACACTGGACTGCCTTTTTTTTTTTCCCCCTTATCAGCTTATTTATGTTATGCTTGCAAAGAGTCCTAGTTGATCTCTTATTTGACATTAGGTAAAAGGCTAGATGTTCCATCTTATTGGTTGACAAAGCCTAAAACAATGTTTAGTACTTTACTCCTTTATTTTATTTTATTTTTTTTAGGTCTTCATCATACTGGTTGTAACTTGTGTTTTCATGCACTGATGATTTACAATTGGAAATTTTCTTTGTGTTTGGACTTCGGACATTAGATATGATAGATTGATAGTGATCTTTGCCTGTAAGTAGGAACACATGTTTCTATACCAAAATAATCTGCTGGAGTTAATTAGATAAGATCATACGATATTTCAATTTTTTCCACTTGTAAGAAGATGAACCTCTAGTATCGACATACATTTTCATTTTTGTATTTAAAATTAGGTACTTATTGCTGTACTTTTCTTTAGCTATATGAGTCTATTGCCTTTTGAACACATTTGTTACTTTAATGCTGATCATGTTTATACTTATTGTTTTTTTCACTATTCCGTGAGTTATTTTGCATTTCTGTATGATCAGGTGGTTTTTGTTGTTAAAGGTCCAATCTATTTAGTGTGCATAAGCTGCACGGAAGAACCATATGAGGCTTTGAAAAGACAATTAGAACTTCTTTATGGTCAGGTACTTGTGACACTGTTTTCCTAGCCATTCTTATGGCTCTTTTGTTTCTTGGTTATTATATTTTGATCACAATTTCATAGGCAAATTGTGCCCTTTTCACAACGATTTTGTGTTTGCTTATGGTGCCTTATTTGTTTATTACCTTGTTCCAGATGCTGCTTATCTTGACAAAGTCTGTTAACAGATGTTTTGAGAAGAATCCAAAATTTGACATGACTCCTTTATTGAGTGGAACTGATGCAGTTTTCTCCTCTTTGATCCATTCCTTCAGCCGGTTTGTTTTTCTACTTGAAACAAATATGTCAGTTTGATGGTTCATTAGGTTTAATTACTGTTTTTCTTGAAACTTGTTTTCCTATTTTTGATCTTCAAACAAATATTTTAATAATCTGATTTTCTCTACTTGTGATAAAGCTATCCCTATGTGTATGTACGAAGGAAATGAAACTGTCATGATCTTGTTCACACAAAACTTTGTTATTATCAGTGATAGAGTACTTAAGACTTTGTAGTTATAGGAGTTAGGTGTTTTAGTCCCACATTGAGTATTTTAAATCAACGATTATGTATTGTGTTCTAATAGTTCTAATGTTCTATTCAAAGAGATCAATATAATCTTATTTCCTCCTATTGTAATATGGTATCGTAGCCTCTCTCCTAAAGCTAGGATTTTCAGAAAGAGAAAAAAATCCTCTTAGGTGGAGGTAGGTTATTTTGGTGACAATCTCCCCTTCCCCATATTCTCTTCAACTCAATGCCTGCCCCTCCTTCCTTCCCTCTCATCCTTGCCATGGAGTTGACTTGAAAGGTTCCTGTTCTAGAGCAAGGATTGCACTGGGACACTAGCTGCTAAAAATCTGTTTTCACACTAGATGAATCTCCTTCTTGCCCTCTTCAACAATACATCTTTGTTCTTGTTCAGTTCATCCATGCTAGGATGTGCCAACAGCTTTGGAACTCATCAAATGCAATACAACTTCCCTTGCTACAAACTGTATCAAGACTAAACCTGGTCTACCCAACTTTGTTGCCTTTTGCTATGCTAGCATCGATCTTCTCCGTACCCATACAATTCATATTTGTTCCCCACCTAGCATGTCTTGTGCTTCTGCTCATTTCCTCCTCAGACGAGCTCTCTCTGCTGCATAAACTTCAGTGAGTTCCCATCTTTTCATGAACTCTCTTCTAGTTGGGCTCATGTCTGATGATGTTGCAAATATCCTGCACTCTCGTGATGTTCTTCCTCATGTTGTCAACATCTAAAGATGACATTATGTCTGGATGGGACAACTTCTCTCATTAGAATGACAGTTTATTCAGCCTTTTACTCTGTAAACAACACAACCACTGGACAATGCACAACTTCTCTTCTCTAGTGACGTAGCCAATTTGCTCATTAGTTTATGAATTTAAGAACCAGGAGCTATTCCTACTTGAATAGTCAGATTGTTGTTTGAATTCTCCTTAGACATTGAAAACAATCATTTGTCAGTGTCCCTACTATGTATTGAATGAACTATGCCAACAGTAGAAGGATTGTCTCTATTCCAGCTGCCATTCTATGTGTCATTCTTGCTGCTTTTGCCACTGCTGCATTGATTTCTTCTACTGGTTTGCCTTGCAGTAGTCATAATCTTCCTCCTACACACTGCTTTGTTTCGGAGCATCATCCTTCTCAAGCGAATTATTTTGTTCTTAGTTCTTTCAGCCTTCTCCTTATTCTTGTCGTGCCCTATGAGATATTATCTGAGTTGAGCGCAATATCCCAAGTGTTTTCCTTCTCTCCTTTTATAGTTCATTGCGTGTTGTCAATGTGACCATAAAGAGAAACTCACTTGAGGAGCTTATAGATGATCTTTCCATATCCTCTCAGCCTAATGTAGGATCCTTATTGACTACTTTCCTTTCCCCTTCCATTTGTCCATTGCCACTGTTGATGTTGTTGCCTACTGCAAGGAGAAGCCCACTCGATAGTCTTTTCCTTGGTGTCTCACCTCACCTTTTCATAGTAAACACCTTGATGCGTGTTTGAAGGAATTCATGCCTACTTGCTTAATTATGTTTACATATTTTCTTGGTTATATTTTAGTCAATTTTTGTCAATTTTTTTTATAATTTATATAACAAGCTGAGTAAGGGTTAAAATCTTGTTCTGAGTCAGCACTTTATTCCTTGGTTGGAACAAGAGTTGCTTGCCATATTGCATGAGCTTGAATATTGTGTCAATTGCACTAAAGGAGAGGACAAGGGGGAAACTTAGAGGAGGCTGTGGCAATGTAAGATGAAGCCTTGACATATCTTGTTGCCTCTCTCACATGTCAAAAGTAGGGTTTTAGACTTTTAGGTAATATGAATCACGAGTATTGAGCAGAGGAAAGATCACATGGAAATTGTGCCAAGGATCGTGAGGAAGAATTATACTAAGGAAGAACCAGATCAAGGAGTCATTGTGAGTCTTAATATAAGAGTTGAAAGATAAATCTCAATCAATATAATTTTATATTTTAATTCATGAGCTAAACATAAGTAGTATCTATGATCCAACTTAAGGAACAACAAAAGGGTTACTAAGAGTAAATATTTATGTTGTTAGGCTTTGTTCCACATGCATTATTTTGAGGTCAGGCTTATGTGTTATCTTATTATATAGACCATGTAGTAGTTAGCTTACTAAAACATATTATAATAATGTTTCATTCCACTTTAACAATCAACATAATTTTATATTTTAATTTATGAGCTAAACATAAGTAGTATTTATGATCCAACTTGAGGAGCCCCCGGAGCAGGGTTGAGTTGGCTAGTGCAGGACAGAGTTGTTACCATAGGGTAAGGGTTTGAATCTTGGTAAAGCCAAGGAAAAAAAAATCCTCCCCCACACTGACCAACTACAACTTCCCGATTTATCTCCTCGCAGATAGTCATGGGGCCTACCGTGTGAGGTCATCGGGTCATGGATTCCACCTTCTGCTACCATATGATCCAACTTGAGGAACAACGAAAGGGTTATTAAGAGTAAATATTTGTGTTGTTAGGCTTCGTTCCATATGCATTATTTTAAGGTCAAGCTTGTGTTATCTTATTATATACATCATGTAGTAGTTATCTTACTAAAACATATTATAATAATGTTTCGTTCCACTTTAACAATCATTAATAACTTAAATTTATATGCCATAAATAATAACATGATTACTTTAATCATTAATTTAAAATATTAATATAACATAATACTTATATATATGATTTTTCTCAATTTATATAATAGCTAATTTGTATGAATATAATATTTACGTATAACAATGATGGTTTAAAATTGTGTTCCGTGCTAGGCAAAACAGGCGAAATTTGTCGTTCCACTTGCAATCCAGCATCAGCACAAACAATGCGGCCGCCTCGGGGTTGCGAAAGATCCGCGATGCCGCAACGACCTTTGCAGGGTCACAGAGGCCATTGCGACCTCCGTGGGTTGCGGGCGCACGAGTCACAGAGGCACCGCGACCTCCGCGGGTTGCGGGCTACGGGCGCACAAGTCGTGATCGAGACACCCACAGGCACATGGGTCGAGTAGGATGCCCGCGAGCGCACAATTGCGATGCAAAAAACTTAGGTTAAAGTTAGGTTTATAATTGCAATGAACTCCTAACTATAAATAGATAATGTAAGCATACTTAATCAAACCCTAATAAAACTATCTCATTGATTTAATATATTTTATTTATTTTAATTCCAAAAATATATAGTAAATTATTTATTTATTTACCATATGGATGCGCTACAATCCCATAAATTTTTAAAAAATATTTTATTATTTTTAATTAATATATTTTATATTTAAAAAATACTGAAAATTTATCAACACGATACAATACAGTATCAAAACCGTATCGTTCTAGTTATAAATCGATACTTCGATACTTGTCAAACCATGATAATTAAATGACTAAAGTTAATAAGCATATTTTTCTTTAATCTAAATTGAAAATCATATATTGATTAAAAAAATGGATTTCTAAATTAACCCATAGAGATAATAATTATATTATTCCATTAATGTGTAAAAAATATTGATTTAGCCTTTGACATATAGATTAAAGGGCAACTCGGTGTACAAAACTCCCTCCAATGCGGGGTTATGTGGAAGAGTTTATTATACACAGTCTTATCCGGCTTGGCAAGAGGTTGTTTTCGATACTCGAACACGTGACCTTTAGGTCACACGACAATAACTTTATTGTTGCTTCAGGCTCTCCTTCTCCTTAACATATATATTATATTTTAAAAAATAAGAATTTTAAAAACATCACATTGTAGGATCTTCACTAGGGGGTTGAATATACATCAATAAAATTTTCTTGCTAATTTAGCATTTAAATGAAATAGGTAATTTGATGTGCAGGTACATGACAATATATCAATTGTGATAAACAAAGCAAGGAAGAAACACATACAAATGTGAAACTAAAATTAAGGTAATGATATAATATGATTAGTAGACATTGGTCGTACTCCATTGCCTATAACATGTCCGGTGTGCCACCTCTAAATATCCACTAAATTGCCCGTTTAACAAAAGAATAGGGTAAGCCTCTATAAATCAATGATGAGACCTGACAGTGAGCTTAATTTAAACTGATTTCCACTTGAGGATCAAAGCTCACAAGGTAAAGAGCCGGGTTAGGGAGGTCTTTACAATGCATAGTAACAACAATGAATTAGTTCCTAGAACCCTAAAAACAAATTCTCTTAATAAGAATTGAAAGAAAAATAATCTCTCTTAAATAGATGTAAATGAAAATATAAGGGAGCGAGACTATTAAAGAGCTTGAAGAAGAAAATCAAATGACCGTGATTTACCTCCTCCGTGTTGACCCTGGGACGGGTTGGCGGGGACGCTGGGGGCGAGCGTATTCGCCTTTTGCCACCTTGAAGAAGAAAATCAAAGCCCTAATATCAACATTAGTTCTTGGATATGATTTGGGCACTTAGATAGCAATGAAGCACAGTCAATGAAGTTCTAAAACAATATGGATGAATGCCCAAAATATCTCTAAGAAACCTTATAAAGTATGGTTTAGCTTTCACTTACACAACTTGAAAATGTTTAAAATTTGAATGTTAAATCCAACTATGACATTTCAATTGACTAAAAAGGGTTCCCAATTGATTGGTTATCTTTAATTAATTGCTTAAGTCTTCTAATCAGTTGTAGCTCAAATAATAACATACTATCCCCTAAAATTAGCCTCTCAGTTGACTAGAACAATGTTGACCACTTGTTGGCTATTTAAGGAACAACAACTTCAGCTGATTGTCTGATTGGAATGATTGCTCTAGTCAATTTACACTGATGCAATATGAAAAATCACACCACACATAATCGAATAACTCAACTCACTAAAGGAGAGGAAGAATATTACTAAATTAAAAATGATAGAATTCATGAGATCCTAATCCCTTTTATTGTCTTGAAATAAAATCAAATAGTCTCAAAAATCCTATCTTTTCTCTTAAACAACAACCAACTTTTAAAAGTCTAAATTATCTCTAAAAATATAATAAACTTTTAATAACTCTTAGGAATAAAAAATGGAAATTTTAATTATTTTTTTTAAAACAAAATTGATCCAAAATTTTGAATTGCATTAGGCACTCAAGTCTAGTCTGGGTAGCACCCTTCGGTCAGCTTACAAGCCCTATAAGCTATCCTGAGCCATCGCTAAAAGAATGATTTAAAGCATCCCTAAGTCATAAGGATTTGAAATAAAATAAGCTCTTAGTACTTGATCTCTATCTAGGTTATTAAAACATCGAACAATTAATGTACCAGAAAACAAATGCAAGATTCTAACAACATATTACATGGGTCTTTTGGTTCATCTTCAAGTTTGATAACCATCCATGAAGGTCCTCATAGCTTTGCATTTAATCCATGAAGTCCATCTTCAAAAGTTGACCTCAATTTCTATAATGTTATGATAAATCTGCACAGTCAATGCAAATCATCAATTATGAATGTCAAATTTAAACCCATTAAAAGTTGTGGTTAAACCTAATCATAAAGGAGAAATTAAGTTGCAAAAGGCTTAAAAAAACAAGATTTAGATGACCAATAAATTCTTGCATGAAGTTTACAGATTGCATAGATTGGAAAGGAAAAAAACCTAAAAGAGGAATACTAATTTCTTTAATAGGTTTCTTATACATCACTGATTGTGCAAAGATGATCGACTGTACCAGGATAAAAGATTTCTTAACAATAATTATGTATGCCAATTTAGGTATGGCGATCATATACTAAGAATGGCCATGCATTGACTTGTAATTTTTTTTTTCAGGAACCCTGCTACATTTCTCCATGCATATACATGCCTTCCTCTTAGCTTTGCAACAAGACAAGCTGCTGGTGCTATTTTACAAGATGTTGCTGATTCAGGGGTTCTGTTTGCATTATTATTGTGTAAGCACAAGGTTTGTCCAAAAGTGTAATTTTGGAGTTGTTTTTAGTCACCCGACATCCCAGAGATTAAGCAACAATTCTCTACAATTTACCTGTTCTCATTACCTAGCTCTTGCATTGTTAACATAGTATTGTAATTTATATTGATCGCTTCCTGCTATTGTACTCTTTCTTTATCAGAAGTTCTGAATACTTAAGTACATCCCTGTTTAAGCTGTAATAGAACACTTGAAATAGTGGTGGATTGTGCTATTGGATTTGAATCTAACCAATTGTGTTAATCCATTGTCCTTATTGTGGAGCTGATACCTCTGAGTAGGAAAAAAAATAAAAATTGTTTCCAGTTCTGTAGATAGGAATTTTAAGATTGGTTAATCCTAACAATTTTGGTAGTCTATTTGATCCTATTACCATTTGGGTGCATGGTGGTGCATCATGCTTTAGATATCTGAGTCAGATCTGGTCAACTATCTAAATTTCCAGCATATTTTCTATGTGCATTTGCTCACTAGCTGTATGCCCCTTCATTTGTTTGCCTTACCAGAGAACTCAGAAAATCACATTTTTTCCTGCTCGCACTTACTCAGATTTAGTAAGTATTGGTGGTTAGGACTTAGTGCTGCTCCCACTAAATAATGTATCAACTCAATGTTCCTGAGTCCTTTTGTATTTTAAGGTTTATGTGAAGTTTGTGAACAATATTCTTGGAATAGGAACTCTATTGTGTGCTACTAAAATTTTAATCCTATTTTACTTTCAATCTGTATAGTGCTGTTAAGCTTATTCTTCTTGGAGAGTGGACAGTAGATGTTGCAACCATCCTTTGTTTTTTCTTTCTTTTGGCTCGTGAGATCCTACCTATTTTGCTTCAAGATGTGCTGGTTGGAATTCTTTAAACACATTTATAACTTTTATTTCTTCAATTTTTTGACTAAGCATTTAGAAACAAGAATATTACAAGATGGTATAATTTTTAGCAAATAATATTTTTCCAAAACTAGCGATGCTTATCCATCAATATTAATAACTATACACTTTTCATGCTTCAGCAAATTATATGATGTCGTGTACCATAGTATTTATTGTTTGACTTAATTTCATTCTACCCAAATAAAGGTTTTTCTTTATCTAAAGTAAAAGATACCTTGAGTTTATGTGTAGAACAGTGGCACTTTTAATATATCTCTCTCCTATTTGTCTCATCTGATTGCAAATTGTGGTTTCATCGTCGGGTTGATTGTCAATTGTGGCAAATACAGCTTGGTGCTTAATTGTGGAAGTTGACAATAAATTTTTATAATGGATTAAAAGTGGAGGTTTTAGATTCTTAGATCTAGAGATCAGTAGAAAAACATCCTTGCGTCTTAGATTATTGATATATATTGAACAGGGAACATCTTTACAGTCTAGTTTGAATAGATTTTGCTTTTGTGGAAAGAAATATCATATGCACTTTTTTGTCTTGTTCAAACAAGTTTCTTCCCAATTAGATGCCTGCAGCATGCAAATATGAAAGTTGATGCTTCTTACCAGCTTTATCTGTTTAAACGCTCCACAATTATTTCATCAGGATACCTATTAAGTGTTGACAATCTTTGACTATTTTATGCATTATATTTTATGTTTGTTAATTTTTCTCTTTTTTTTGATTTTATGTTACTTGCTGATTGCACAATGTGCTTCTTTCTAGGTTATCAGTCTTGTTGGAGCTCAAAAGGCATCCCTGCATCCTGATGACATGCTCTTACTCTCCAACTTTATAATGGCTTCTGAATCATTCAGGTACTCCTTGGTGCTTGATGGCTATCCCAACAGAAAAGCATGTTAGATGTGACCAGCCCCGTATAAGCTCTATATCACACTGTTAACTGTGTCATTTGGCAACTCTATTACGAGGAGATAAACCATCCTTGTACAAGCATGATTACCTATGCAAGCAATTGTAGTTGGTTGGAGTACTGTGTTTCACTGGAAGCAATTATGCATATGCATAAAAATTTACTTGATGCAGTCTCTTAACTTTTCTCTGTTTTGTCTAATGTTTCTCAGTTCTCATAATTATCTTCACTGACATTTTTCATGTACCTTGTTTGTGTTTAATCCAATCCGTACCACCTGTTGTAGTTGGATTATACCTCATCTGTAGGTTTATTGTTGTAAAATTTGTTTGATATGAACAATACGAGCCTGGAATCTTGTATTGATTAGTTTGTCCTTTCACCAATATAATAGATCTTTTGGGTAAAGATTGCTAATTTTTTCTAATGTGGTGGCAACTCACTCTTTTATAAACATATCTTTAAAATTTTACAAGACAATTTGTTTACAGTTTCAGCAACCTGGTGCTAGTGCATGCTGCATGTAATTAAGCAATTTCTTAAAATAACTAATTCTAGATTAGTAATTTTGACCTTTGGATTCACAATTTTTTAAGCTCTATCACACTGAGAAATCAATCAATCAAAACAGTTTTCTGGAAGTTGGTGTCTGTCTGCACATCCTTGAACTATTTATTGCATACATGTTTTTCTCAATATTAGCTTATAAGAATTTGTGTATTTAAAACCTAACTTTCACCAGTTTTTTTGCAAGCACTTCAAGACATGATTATCTCATTCATATGGATTCTTGTTGTCTTTTACAACATAGGTCTCAGGGTTTTCACTAGCATATTGAATTCTAGAATAGTGGTAAATTTGGTGTCTTTTTGCAATGATACAATCATACTTTTTGTTATGTGAACTTCTTTGGTTTAATTTTATATTATACTGATTTACTTATTATGCAGGACTTCTGAGTCTTTCTCACCAATTTGCCTACCCAGATACAATCCAATGGTGTTCCTTTATGCTTACGTCGATTTTCTTGATGTGAGTTTGATGGATATCCCTAAATGGCTTTCATTTACTAATCCTTTGATATTATAAGGAATATGAATAATAATTTCATTCAAGGTTCATAGCTTCCATATGGTGATATTCTGTTTTATTATTATTGTCTTCCTGGCTCATCTTCTATGTTCCCCAATAATTTTTTTATAGGTGGACACCTATTTGATACTACTCACTACTGGTCCAGATTCCTTTTATCATCTAAAAGATTGCAGGTGAGAACTGACAACAGCTTGTAGTTCTTTTGGTACCTCAGAAGGAATAAGTTTTCCCTTGTCACCAAATAACTTCAGTTTCACTGGTGGTCCCTAGGATTCGCATTGAGTCTGTGCTTGTTAAATCAAATGTCTTGTCGGAAGTTCAAAGATCTGTGCTAGATGGTGGACTACGTGTTGAGGATGTACCAGTTGATTCCTCTCTTCGCTCTGGGTCTCTGCCACCCCATTTATCTGCTGAAAAAGCATCATCTGAATTGTCATCTTCCAACACCATCATTGGAGGCCCCTCTGGACTTTGGCATTTCATTTATAGGAGTATTAACCTTGATCAATATGTATCATCGGAGTTCTCATCACCCATAAGCAGTTCTAGTCAACAGAAAAGGTGCGTGTACATGCTGCAATATCAATATTTGCAGCTGTTTGTTCCTTATTAGATATAATGGTATGTCTGTTATACAATAACAAAGCCAATGACTGCAGACTGTTCAGAGCTTACCAGAATTTGTATGCATCAATGCACGATGAAGGGACCGGTCCACATAAAACACAGTTCAGACGGGATGGAGATTTTGGTATGTTTTCAAGTCTTAGAGCATGACACCACCTTGAAATGCTATTGATGCATGCTCCTTTTTGGTATTTTCTTAGCAAGTAGTACATATTCTTCTGTTTCTCTCCTTATCTGAGTGTTTTTATAGTTCCTTTTGTTTTATTTTCGATTGAACACTGGAAAGTTGACCATCATGCTAATCCAAAACTGTAATTGTTGCAGTTATCCTTTGCTGGATTACTCAGGATTTTGAACTTTATGCAGCATTTGATCCTCTTGCGGACAAGGTTTGTTCATATCTCCCTTTTTTGTGAATGGTTTTCTCCAATTCTATTGCATGGTAAATATGAAAGGTATTGAGCAATTATTTACCCTGAATGCTTAAGATGATAAGTTGACAAAGCGCACTATTAAATAAGTGGGGTGAGCACAACAAAGAAAAATCAAACCTGATGTTGCTCTAATACTATAATTTGATTCAATTGTGAATTTTACAGCTTAAGTTATTAGATATACCTAATTACAGATTTATTAGTTAAACATGTTCCCTTTTATCAAGCTTGACTGAGCTTAATTTATGGGCTAAATTGCTAAAGAGTGAAAATCAAGGTACTCAGGCTTTCACATGTAAGTTTACGAGGGATGATTAAACGTTCTCGGATGGGTCTAGTGGCTAGCGCATGAGGTGTTGCCACAATGAGGTCTAGGGTTCGAATCTCGGCAAAGCCGAGGTAAATACCTCCCTTATGTGCTAGTCACTATTCCAAAGGCTTAGTAGCCGCCCGTGATTTACCTCTTCCTTGTTGGCCTTGGGACGGGTTGGCGGGGGCGCTAGGGGCGAGCGTATTCTCCTTTTGCCACAACGAGGGATGATTAAACATTCACAACATGAATATTTGGGAGATAGTTGGATATACTATAACAGTGCATTAATATTTGTTTAGTGACCATGCATGTTAAAAGTTTAGCATACATGTTAAAGTTGTTATCATGTGACTTAGAAGCTACGGATTTGAGTTTAAGAAACAACCTCTTGTAAAATCAGGATAAGACTACGTACAATATATCCTTCTTCGAAATCTTACATTGGTGGGAGCTTCATACACCGGGTTGTCCTTTACCCGGGCTGCCCTTTACCATGCATGCTATAAATTTAAATTATTAGATGATCATCACCATGATTAAGTCGTGTATGTCTCTTTTGTGTGGTCAGCTACATAGAGTTTATCCTTCCATTCTATCACTATGGATATTTAGAGCAATTGAGACAGTCCTGACAGATACGGTTCACGATCAAGATCAAGGATAGAATGAGGCACAATATCTTGCAATAATTGTGTAATTTTATTGGGAGATGGAATATATTGAACCCTCAGTTGATCTCAGGCAATTGTAGATCAGCTCAGGGATTAAGGCATTGAGGTACAAATTAATCCTCCTTTCGCCTTGTGCCTTCACCTTGTCGATCTCAGCCTGTGTTGGTTGAGACTTGAGACTACTCATACAGGGCATCAGTATGTGCCATGTGGCATGTGACAAAATGAAGGGCTAGACTACCGCACTGAGCTGTACATTAATAGATTTCAATCTTTAATGGCTGTTGAAATAAGTATGTTGAGGTTTGGTTGTAAGTTATAGCATGTCGCTTTTAATTTTAACTTTCCTTTTTTACTTAAGAAAATGTCAAGGTTATCTTTGATTAGCAATTGAAGGTGTCCACTAAAAAGGGGGAGTTACTATACATTTAGGACTGTAAAAATATAAGTTCTTAAGGTTGCTTGCCTGCCCTATTTGGTAGGACTCTAACCTATAACCATAATATTTGATTAAAACTCACCTGGATTACTATAATTTGCAGGTTCAGGCAATCAAAGCGTGCAACAGAGTCTGTCAATGGGTAAGAGACTTAGAAAATGTAATATTTTTATTTGGAGCCAGTCCCTTCTCTTGGTGATCTTTTTACCCAATAAAAATATATATGAGCCAGTATCCTGTAGAATCATGTGAAACATCTGTGTTATGCATTCATAATTTTGTAAGATTTTTTTTTTTAAAAAAACTTTTTAATACTATGAGATTAAGAGATTCGTTTTTTGTTAGTGAAAATTTAAGTTTAGTTTGTAATTTGTTTTATTTTTAATTTTGTTTTTAAAAAATATTTATTACATTAATCTATATTACTGTTATAGTAACGCTACAGTGACGCTACTAAAATCCTAATCCTAGGATTTAACCTCCAAGTATATTCACTCAGCACTCGTCCTCGTCCTCGTCCGATCAACCTAGACGTGACTTTGTAGACTCCTCCATCAACCTTGCATTTCTTGGATGCCTCCTCTTCCTTCACGTCTTGTCTTTTGGAGTTTCCATCGGGCTTGTCATTATTGTTAAGTCTTCCTTTACCAAAGGTCGCGCCTTTGGGATTTCATCCATTGTCAAGTCACACTTGGATTTATGTTACCAAGATTATATTCTTGGACTTACACTGTCAAGATTTATCCTTGGACTTTCCTCCTTTGCTAAGATCACCCTTAGACTTTCCTTGTTATACCTGTATCCTGCATACTCACAATGCATATTAAATACAACAATAAATCTAATTTAAACTCTTGCCTAAATATCAAAACCTAGGGTAATCAGATTGCTCCAATAATTTCTAGTTTTCTACACGGTCAACGATAGCAACTTGCTCTTCGATTAATATTCCATTTTGGTAAGTTTCTGTTTGATCTATGTAGTTTTTATTTTTGATCAACTTCGCTGTTTTTGACTTCTTGCTCGCGACATTAGTTCTCTTGCTTTTGAATTGTTGTGTTTTGTGTGGTTACAAAAGCAAGGAAAAAGGTGAGAGGGAGACAAAAGCAAAGCTGATTTTTCTTGGTTCTCTTCTGAAGCTCTGCTCCTCTCCTTAATTCCTATTAACTCCATTCAATTTGATTCAATTCGTTTTTATCATTAAATTAGTCAGTTTTTTGCATCTAGAAGTGAGCTAGAAAAAAGGATTCTGCACCTCCTTCGTAGGAAAATCATGAGAGATCTAACAAGCAAATCCACATCTAACATTTTAATTGGATTTTGCATAACTAACCACTAATGCTCATTGCATTAAATATTAAATATACAAAAAATAAAGACAAACTGATAAATTTTTCAGCAACAATTGGTCAATTGTTTGTGCCCAAAACAATTCCTTTAGATTGGTTTGGCCCCAAGTACAAGAATGTTGACTCATAAAATTTGATTGTGAACTCACTGAAGCAGGAGATATGCTAAGATGATTTTTTTAAATGTAAGTAGTTGTTTTCTTCTTGTTCATCTATTAGAGCTTAGCTCTTTGACTCCAATCTGCCATTTTGATGTCATTTTATGCTCATTTGTCATTGTAAAGGAGGACCTAATTGAATTAACCTTAATGGCAAAAAACAAGCAATGAACAGGATTTCTTGTGCTACATTTGAATTGTAGTAGCATAAAATTTTCATGACTAGTTATGAGTGCAACTAGAGTCGTTTGCTATTCATGGCTAGTTTCGAGAGATTATTTCACATATGTATATTGATGATCCTAAAAAATGGGAAAAAAATTGATCAAAATTTAAGAGATTTTTTAGTGGAAAAGGGTCCAACTAGAATTGATTAAAGATAAAGCTAGTAGACATTTTAATGCATTGTATTATAAATGAATACTGCAAAATGGAGAAAAAATGATAGAAAATGGCTAGTTTATTCATCTTTATTGGATAGAATATTTTGCTTTTGTTGTAAGTTGTTCATAAATCACAATAACAAGAATACAATTAGTCAATTAGCTACTGAAGGCTATAAGGATTGGCATAATTTGACACGATGTCTTACAATGCATGAAGGAAATAAGGAACATATTGGTTGTATGACAATATGGAATGGATTGGAGAAAAGAATGAAAAAAACAAGACAATTGATGAAAGCATTCAGAAAGAAATTAATAAAGAAAAAGAGCATTGGAGATTAGTGTTGGTACGGGAAGCATTCGATGATCGAACCCAAGTTTTGATAATGACAAAGGGATTCAAAGTTAAGGTTATTTGTTATCTGATATGTTGAATGAGTTTGAAGGAAAGTCCTAACTGCAGTTAGGTAGGTGGAAAACCCTAAGTGGCGGTAACCTTAGGTCCTAAGGGGTGGTAACACTAGGTGGAGGAAAACCCTAAGGGGCGACAACCTTAGGTCCTATGGGGTGGTAACTCTAGGTGGTGAAAAAACCTAAGGGGCGACAACCTTAGGTCCTAGGGGGTGGTAATCCTAGGTGGAGGAAATTCTAAGGGGGGGAACCTTAGGTCCTAGGGGGAGGTAACCCTAGGTGGCAGAAAACCTTAAGGGACAGTTACCCTAGGTCCTAGGGGGTGGTAACCCTAGGCAGAAAGTCCAGTCGGTCTGGAGGACCGGACTGACATTAGGTATGCTCTCCTGAGTGGAGTAGGTGAGGATGCGTTCTTCGGAAGAGGGAACAGTAGGTGTCAGTTCGACCTAGGGTTTCCGGTCGAAAATTCGAAGTCAGAACCAGACAGTCCGTGACTGTCAAACTTTCATATTAATGTGTTTATTATGTGTGCTAACTTTGTTTTGCAGGATATGTGACTGTTTTGTGGACTAACATATTTTGCAGGGATAAAATAGCAAGATTAGCCTCGGATAAACAGTACCTGAGGTGCCTTCATGGAGCTTGGAGGCGCCTCAAGTGAGAAGACTGGAGTGTGCGCACTGCGGAGCTGGAGGCACCCTCATGAAGGCTTGAGATGCCTCGGACAGGCTTTGAGGCACCTTCAAGGATGATGGAGGCGACTTCAACCAGATAAGCTGCGACCATTTTAGTTCTGATCCGTACGGCTGACTCGATGATTGGAGGCGCCTTCAAGGAGGTTTAAGCCGCCTTCAATGAGCTTTATAAGGGGTCTCGACCAGCAGCTTTGGAACATCAATTCTCAAGTGTCCTTACTCCTGTGTGCTGCTAACAAGATGACCCAGAAGTGCTGTTACAAGTCCCCGACGACCCGGAGCTTCAATTTCTTAATTCAGTTGTCGGTATTGTTTAATTTTCAGCAGTACTTATTTGATAATTGTACTCTTTCGTGATATTATAGTGATTGCCCAAAGTAAACGCTCAACGAGCGTGGGCCTTGGAGTAGGAGTCGTCTAAGGCTTCGAACCAAGTAAAACACTTGGGTCTTTCTGTGTGTGTGTATTTTGTTTTATTCCATTGCGTTACTCATCGAGTTTTTTATTACGAAAAGTGAAAGCCACGAGCGCTATTCACCTTCCCTCTAGCGCGTCTCAATCCAACAATTGGTATCAGAGCGGAGTCGCTTTGATCTGGTACAACCACAAGTCAAGCACTTTTTCCGTGGTGTTTTTCAATTTTTTCGGAGTCGATCGGAATCGGTATTCTTGCCGTCTTTCGATCTAGTTTTTCGTAATCGGATTCTTTTCTCGAAGTAGGTGCAACACCACTCGAGATCGTATTTTTCTATTCTTAAACCGCACTGCTAATCCAGGATCAAGTCCTGAGACTCGTTTTCCTGTTCTCTTTTTTTGTGTGCTAGATCTTCAATGGCTCTTTAAGAAGGGTATAGCACTGCTCGCCCACCGCTCTTCACCAGAGATGACTTCGGTTACTGGAAGGGCCGGATGGAGACGTATCTCCAGACTCACTTTGAAGTCTGGATGATCGTCAAAACCGGCCTCGAACTTCCAACTGACGGCATCGGCAAACCGATACCTTGTGAGAATTAGGATGCAACCCTAATCAAGAAGGTAGAAGCAAATGTCAAATCAACCTGTACCCTCCAGTGTGGCCTGACAAAGGAGGAACTTAACAGAGTAGAACCTTTCTCAAGTGCAAAGGAGCTATGACAAAATCTGATCGAACTACACGAGGATACATCAGACACAAAGATAAGAAAGAGAGACCTTATTTTAAATAAACTATATAACATTAAATTGTAGGAAAATAAAACGGCAAGCCAACTGCACACTCGCATACAAGACCTATTGAACGGATTCCACGCAATCGACCAAAGGGTGGAGAACAGGGATGTTATAAGGTATGCACTCAACGCCTTTCCTAGGAATACCTTGTGGGCATTCATGGTAGATGCTTACAAGGTATCCAAGGATCTCTCGTTAATAAAGTTAGATGAACTTTTTTTTGAATTTGAATTGTATGAGCAGACTAATGCACGCCCAGCTGAGAAGAGTATAGCTTTGGTTGCAGGTACAAGCAGAAGACGCATAATCGAACCAGAGTCGGAACAAGAACCGGATTCGGACGACGACGACGACGAGCTCACTGTCGAACTTGTCAACCCAGTGAGGAAGCTCTACAGAAAGAAGAAGGGTTTCAACAAGAAGGATGTTAGAAAGGTGATCCAGTCCAAGGAGGCCCAACTAAAGGTGAAGTTCGAGGTGACGTGCTACGGATGCAACCAAAAGGGGCACATTAAGGCCAACTGTCCGAACCAGAAAGATGCAAAGAAACCAAGAAGGAAGAAGGCCCTAAAAGCTACTTGGGACGAGTCTTCTTCGGAAGAGTCCAACGGTGAAGAACTAGAACAGACGAGTTTCCTCGCAATGATGGCCCGGGACCAAATCAACGAATCCGGAAGCGAGGACGAATCAGAAGCTGAGTCCGAGAGAAGCCACAGATCCGTATCAATTTCCGAAGGGCCAAACCCCTCTGTAAGTACATTTCGTTTGTATAATTTAATAAATTACTTAATGCGTAAACTAGATAAGTCTAATGTTCGGATCAAATCACTTCTAAAGGAGGTAACAACCCTTAAAGAAGTGACTAACTCCAAATGCTTGACTGACCCAGTTCAGACTAGAACCTCAACTCAAGTCCAAAAGCTTGAGGAAGAGAATTCCAGCTTGAAAAGTCAACTCAAAGATTTGAAGTTTACATTGGAACGGTTTACACTGAGTTATAAGAATCTTGACTTGATTCTTGGAAAACAGAAAGTCGTATACAATCGATCCGGATTAGGATTTAGAACTAAAAAGAAATATCGGTTTTATTTATCGCTTGTTAACAGACCGAATAGAAAGATAGTCCAAGCATGGGTACTTAAGTCCAACTTGGTCAATCAAGTTGGACTTGGACACTATTGAGTCCCCAAGGATCAAGTTCATTACCTTGATAGACCATATCGAGACTATGATCCAGGGGGAGCCAATAGAAAGACCATTTTTAAAATTGGTTGATGATTGCTTTTATTGTCTTTATATAAATGCTTAGATTATGCTAGATTAAGGACCTAGGCGTAATTTACACTTGAATGGTTAGTCCTAGGAGTTTCAAAAAGAAAATTAAATATATAATTTCTTTGAAAGGCTCTGTCTAGAAGTGGTGGATGATCTCATACCCAAGAAGGTCTAGTGTCTCGTTACAGCCTGGAAGCCGATCCTTGAAATGTGTATTTAATTGACTAATTGAAAAACCTAAATCTAATTCAAATGTAAATTAATCCTTAGATATAATCTAAATTAAAGTTAACCATCTCACAAAAATACATAAGGTTCCCTGATTGACAACCTAGAATCGGGCGGGATGGATCTAGGTTGAACTTAGTCTAATTAATCAATCTTAATTCAATTTAATCAATTTAACCTATTTAATTTCATAATTATTAATTTTCAAAATTCTATTTAATTTCATAATTATTTTAAAATCATAATTATTAATTTTCAAAATTCTATTTAATTTCATAATTAATTTTTAAATCATAATTAATTTTCAAAATTTTATTTAATTTCATAATTATTTTATAATCATAATTTTTTTTTTCAAAATTCTATTTAATTTCATAATTACTTTTAAATCATTATTAAATTATTTTTTTTATTAATTTCAAAATCATAAAATCAAAATTAAATTTTTTCAATTATTAGATTTTCATTTTTCAAAATCTAAATGATAATTAATTTTAAAATCATATTTTCAAAATCTTAATTAAATTTTCAAATCATATTTTCAAGCTATAATTTTCAAGATCTTCATAATTTTAAATATTTACTCATTTGAAATTCAAACTCAAACTTATTTTAAATATCAATTTAAATATTGATAAAATTAAAATAAAGGCAACTCCATCTCACACTTACTCATAAGCTGAACATGCTTGATAACCTAGAATGAGTGAGATGAAAAATTAGGAAAATATCAAATAACCTTTATGTTTTTTATGTTTGGACTCTAGGACCCTAAGAATTTATTAAGGCATTAATCAAGGGGGAGTGAAGAGACTCGAGCTAAGTGAATTTAAAAAAAAATTGAAAATATTTCCAAAAATTTAATTTATTTTTA
The DNA here is from genome assembly GCF_018446385.1 of Zingiber officinale. Taxonomy (NCBI): domain Eukaryota; kingdom Viridiplantae; phylum Streptophyta; class Magnoliopsida; order Zingiberales; family Zingiberaceae; genus Zingiber; species Zingiber officinale. Next base: position 30,451,533 of record NC_055994.1, read on the forward strand.
AAATGAAAAATAAATTATCAAAAAAAAAACTAAGTATTTGCTCAAGTATTTTTCAAATCACTTAGTTAAATATTTTTACAAGAAAATATTTTTAAGTTAAGTTTTTAACTTTAAATCTAAGAGTCTATTAATTTTTTTTAAAGCTAAAGCTTTTATCAAAATCGGTTTTAAGTTGAGTAAGTCCTGTTGGATCGAGACGCGCTAGAGGGGGGGTGAATAGCGCTCGCGGCTATTTCGTTTGATTATCGGAATCGTAAAACGTTCGTAGAGTAATTAAAGCAGCGGAAAATGTAAATAAACACAAACACAGAGACACGGTTGTTTACTTCGTTCGGAGCCTAAGGCGACTCCTACTCGAAGGCCCGCGATCCTTGATCGCTTCCGGTGGGCAACAACTATAAGCTCGATAAACGATTACAAGTTGAAGTACAATAAACAACAGTAAATAATTATACCAACGACAAAGAAATGAAGATTCGGAGCTCCTGGTCGTCGGGCACAAGTAGTAGCACTTCGGAACGTCGTTTGGAGCAGCACGTAGCACTTGAATCACTTGGAAGAAGATTGTTTGAAGCTGCTGGTCGAGACCCCTTATAAAGGGGGTTCAAGGCGCCTTATACTGTTCATTAAGGCGCCTTGAACGAGCCGAGTCACCCGCGTGGATCAGCACTGACCTGGTCGAACTCTATCTGGTTCAAGGCGCCTTCAGCCTATCCAAGGCAACCTCCGGTCCAAGGCGCCTTGAACTCCATTCAAGGCGCCTCCATCTGCTACGCTGGCCTTTTCCTGGCTCGCACCCGAGGCGCCTCGGACACTGTTCATCCGAGTTCTTCTTTGTGTTTTTGGTACCTGCAAGTATGTTAATCCAAAAATACCTGCAACACAAAGTTAACACAAAATAATAGTATGAATATGAAATTATGACAGTCTCCGGACTGTCCGGGTCTGACTTCGGCTTTCCGAGGAAACCCTAGGTCGACCCGACGCCTACTGTTCCCTCTATGGGACTTTTGCTCAGCACTCGATGCTTACGGCCTTCCTGCTGAACCTCCGCTTCCCCGGACAGTTCAGACTTTCCCCTGGTTCGCGACACCCGGACTTTCCACCTAGGGTTACCACCCCCTAGGACTTTTGCCTGAAGCCATCGACCTGCCAAGGCTTTCCGCATAGGGTTACCACCCCCTATGACCTAGGGTTACCACCCCCTAGGGTTTTACCTTGCCTAACCGCAGTTAGGACTTTCCTGAAACACTCAGCAAAAGCTGTCAGAAAACAAAGTACCTTAACTTTGAATCCTTTGCCATTATCAAAACTTAGGTTCGATCGTCGGATGCTTCCCGCACAAACAAGTCCTTCTTCAAAATCTTAACGTTTGAATTTTTTTTTTTTAAAAAAGGTTAAGTATTTATCAATACTTTTAAGTATTTACAAAATCATTTTAAATTTAACTAAACATTTTTTCAAAAAGCTTTTCAAATTTAGCTTAGTATCCTTCAAAAGGCTTTTCAAATCTAACTAAGGTTTCATATTTTTCTAATCCCAAAATTAGCTAAGTTAACTTCCAAATCAATTTTCTCTTAGCTAAAGTATTTTGCAAACCTAGCTTTTTAAGCAATCTCTAAAAGAAAAAGATTTTTTCTTTTGATTTCACTTAGTTAAAAGTTTTACAAGAAAATTTATTCTAAAAAGTTAAGTGTTTATCAAAGTTAATATAGATAAAAATTATTTCTAAAAACAAGCTAAGGCCTATACTCAACTTTTTTTTACCTTCTTGTTTATTTGGATATATGACAAAGGGGGAGAGTATAAGCAAATTCAAAGAAAAAGAAAATTTAAAAATTTAAAGAAAATTCAAGGGGAGTTTTTATTAAAGGGGAGTTTTTGTAAGCCTCTATTAAGGGGGAGTTTTTTTTACCAAATTTATGCTTGTGCTATTTTTATTCAGTTATGCTTGTACCGTTATCTTTATAACTTTTCTTTATTACGTTTTTTTGTTTAACTTTGAATTTCAGTTGTCATAATCAAAAAGGGGGAGATTGTTGGTGCGGGAAGCACCCGACGATCGAACCCAAGTTTTGATAATGACAATGGAATTCAAAGTTAAGGTTATTTGTTATCTGATATGTTGAATGAGTTTGCAGGAAAGTCCTAACTGCGGTTAGGCAGGTGCAAAATCCTAAGGGGCGGTAACCTTAGGTCCTAGGAGGTGGTAATCCTAGGTGGAGGAAAACTCTAAGGGGCGGCAACCTTAGGTCCTAGGGGGTGGTAACCCTAGTTGGTGAAAAATCCTAAGGGGTGACAACCTTAGGTCCTAGGGGGTGGTAACCCTAGGTGGAGGAAATCCTAAAGGGGGGGGACCTTAGGTCCTAGGGGGAGGTAACCCTAAGTGGCGAAAAATCCTAGGGGGCGGTAACCCTAGGTCCTAGGGGGTGATAACCCTAGGTAGAAAGTCCAGTCAGTCTAGAGGATCGGACTGACATCAGGTATGCTTTCCTGAGTGTAGTAGGTGAGGATGTGTTCTTCGGAAGAGGGAACAGTAGGCGTCGGTTCGACCTAGGGTTTCCGATCAGAAATTCAAAGTCAGAACCGGACAGTCCGTGATTGTCAAACTTTCATGTTAATGTGTTTATTATATGTGCTAACTTTGTTTTACAGGATATGTGGCTGTTTTGTGGACTAACATATTTTGCAAGGATAAAATAGCAAGATTAGCCTCGGATGAACAGTACCCGAGGTGCCTTCATGGAGCTTGGAGGCGCCTCAGGTGAGAAGACTGGAGTGTGCGCACTGCGGAGTTGGAGGCACCCTCATGAAGGCTTGAGGTGCCTCGGACAGGCTTTGAGGCACCTTCAAGGGCGATGGAGGCGCCTTCAACCAGATAAGCTGCGACCATTTTAGTTCTGATCTGTACGACTGACTCGGTGATTGGAGGCGCCTTCAAGGAGGTTTAAGCCACCTTCAATGAGGTTTATAAGGGGTCTCGACCAACAGCTTTGGAACATCAATTCTCAAGTGTCCTTACTCATATGTGCTGCTAACAAGGCGACTCAGAAGTGCTGTTACAAGTCCCCGACGACCCGGAGCTTCAATTTCTTAATTCAGTTGTCGGTATTGTTTAATTTTCAGCTATACTTATTTGATAATTGTACTCTTTCATGATATTATAGTGATTGCCCAAAGTAAACGTTCAACGAGCGTGAGCCTTGGAGTAGGAGTCACCCAAGGCTCCGAACCAAGTAAAACAGTTAGGTCTTTCTGTGTGTGTGTATTTTGTTTTATTCCGCTGTGTTACTCATCGAGTTTTCGATTATGAAAAGTGAAAGCCACGAGCGCTATTCACTCCCCTATAGCGTCTCTCGATCCAACAATTAGTATTAAAGAGGTTAATTGTTGTTGCCTATAGACTTGTAAAAAATAATCTAGCATATCGAGGAAATTGTGAAAAGCTTTATGTTGGGAATAATGGTAATTTTTTGCAAATGATTGAAATGATTGCTGAGTTCGATCCAATAATGCAAGAGCACATAAGACGTATTCAAGCACATGAGACACATTATACATATCGGTCCAAAATTCAAAATGAGTTGATTCAGATGTTGGAAAATGAAGTAAAAACTGTAATTCTTAGAAAAATCAAAGAAGTAAAATATTATTCAGTTATACTAGATTTCATTCTAGACATAAGTCACGAGGAACAAATGTCTCTTGTAATATGTTGTGTGGATAATTCAACAAACTCTGTTATGGTTGAAGAATACTTGGTAGCATTTTTGAAAGTAGATGACACTTCTAGATTTAGACTTTTTACTGAACTAAAAAAATGTGTTGAATGATCTCAAACTTAATATTAATGATATAACAGGACAGAGGTATGCCAATGGATCCAATATGAAAGGAAAGTATAATGGGGTGCAAAAAAGATTACTTGAAATAAATCATAGAGCCTTTTATGCACCTTGTGGATGTCATAGTCTGAATTTGACATTATATTATATGACTAATTGTTGTTCTAAAACTATGTCTATGTTTGGAGTGATACAACATATTTATACATTGTTTTCCTCTTACAAAGCATTGGAAAGTTTTTAAAGATCACGTAGAAGGCTTGACAATTAAGCCATTGTCACAAACTCATTGGAAAAGTCATGTTGAAAGCGTGAAAGCTATAAAAGAACAAACATAAAAAATTAGAGATGCTTTACTTGATTTGGCACAAACAAGCAAAGATCTAAAAATAAAGAGTGAAGTTGAATCATTGGCAACATATGAACTTAAAAATTTTGAATTCTTGTTTGGCATGGTAATTTGGCACAAGTTGTTGCATGCGATTAATACTGTGAGTAAATTTCTTCAAGGTGAAAATATGGATATTGATATTGCAATTAAACAATTAAAAGGACTTATTCTTACTTTTGAGGAGTATCGAGAGTTTGGATTTGATAAGGTCATGATAGAAGCTAATGACAAAAGAAATGGAGATTGAAGCTACATTTAAAGAAAAACACATTATCCGAAAAAAGAAACAATTTGGTGAGAGTAGTAATGAAGATGTAATGCAATCAGCTGAAGAATCTTTTAGAGTTAATTATTTTATTTTCTTAATGGATCAAGCTATTTCTTCACTAAAAACTCGATTCATACAATTTCAAAAGTACGAAGAAACATTTGGGGTTTTGCTCAATCCAGAGAGATTAAAGTTTGCTAATGATGATATTCTAATGAAATCTTGTAAAAATCTAGAAGAAACATTGAGATACAATGGCAAGCTAGATATTGATGGAGATGATTTGTATATGGAGTTATCAATTTTTAAACAGTCTTTACTGGTGGAAGCAAAAAGAGCAATAGATGTTTTGAATTATCTGAAAAATATGGATGATTGTTATCCAAATACTCATGTTGCATACAGAATTTTATTGACCATACCAGTTATATTGACATATGCAGAAAGAAGCTTTTCCAAGTTGAAGTTGATTAAAGCATATCTTCGATCAACCATGTCACAAGAAAGATTAAATGGGTTGACGATGTTTTTTATTGAAAATAAAATAGTTGAACATCTTGATTATACAAGCTTAATTGATATTTTTACAGCTAAAACAACAAGACGTGTTGTATTCAAATGATTATTGGTAATATTTATATTTTTATTTGATTATATATTTGCAATATTAAATGTTTTTAAACTTGATATTTTACTTTACATGTTGTAGGCTCACTAAAACACGACAACATTGTGCATTATACTTTTATAGCTAAAACGGAAGCAAGACGAATTGTATTCAATGATTACCAGAAATATTTATTTTTTTATTATATTTTGAAATATTCATATTATTTAACTCTTAATTTTATTGTACATTTTATAGTCTAGCTAAAAAATCTTGATCACATATTTAAAGGAGGATTATATTTTGAAGTGTAGATGATTTTTTAAGTTAATATAGTAGTAAGATGGTGTAAGGGGCCCTTTTTATTGAAGTTTGATACAGGCCATCAAAATCTCAGGTATGACACTGACTATAAATTTGGTATTTAACGCCCAGACTTATGTTGATGCACTGATATAAGCATCTTAAGTCCAGGCAAGCTGCCTATGCATCTCACCCCTTTCTAAGTGTGGCAATACACAAACAAGGTAGCCTAATGTGTTGGTGAGATGTTCAAGTCCTAGATCTATAGGAACATGCTTTCTATGGATTTGATCTAAACTAAGGCTAAAATTGATTTTGAAAATTCTAAAAATAATTTTTTTTTAGAAAATTGTATAAAGAATTTTATCCTAGAATTTATTTTTTTTTTTGAAAATAATTTTGAAAATAATGGTCCTAGTCTATTAAACACATTCCAACTTTTAACAATCAGACTGAAAAAAACTAACTGAAATAGTAAGTCAAGTCATATATAATGCATAATAATGTATGTAACATGATCAGATATAATCATCATCAATAGGTGGTGGTAGGGGTCGCTCAGGAGCATGCAGAGCCTGAAGAATCTGCTCAAATCTGGTGGTCATGTCGTCTCGGAGAGAAGTAAATCCAGTGGTCATCTCCCCCCGGAGTGTGTTGAATCCATCCGAGATTGACTGCCGAAGCTGCGCAGAGGACTCCTCAAGATGAGTGAGTTGATCCTCGATAGATAGAGAAGTCGAGGGTTGGGTCGAGGTCGGATTTTAATTGGTAAAATTTACCTATTCAGATAATTTTTTCGTTCGATTTTAATTTGAGATTGGTGTAACACCTCTCAAATTTTTCTACATTTTTAAATATATCTCAAACACTCGACCTATTTTTCGCCTCGACTGATATCACTCTCCTCTAGTGACTTACCTTAACTTACCAGTTTGCCAGACATCCGGTCAGCCCGTCGACCTGTCTGGACTTCATGCCAGCTATCCGGTCGACCCATCGACCTAGTTGGACTTCTTGCCAGATATTTGATCAATCCGTCGACCTATCTGGACTTTTCACTAGCTATCCGGTCGGTCCGTCGACCTAGCTGGATTTTGTACCAGTTATCCGGTCGGCTCGTTGACCTAGCTGGATTTCGTAGTAGCTATTCAATCGGCTTGTTGACCTAGCTAGATTTTCTGTACACTTAATCAAGTGGTTAGATCACAACAAAATCTAACTTAACTTACTTGTTATTCATCAAAACCTGAGTTAAACTGTTAGTGCAAAACTGCACCAATATGTAATCCTGGCTAATTTGGATAATTTGGAGGAGGTATAAAAGGGTCAAAAATCTCATTCTTTGACTCATCTTGGGTTTGGAAGTTCATCCCTCTCCTTGAGGAAGGGGTTTTCCCTTAGTAGGAAACCCTAGGGCTTCATCCACCTCCATTCCTTGATGATCCGTGCATCTCCAGAGCAAGAAGGCATCCCCAAGACATCAGGAACCTTGATAAGCATCTCGTCTTCTCCTTCTTCTCACATCTCGAGTTGTAAGTATACTTTATTTTATGTTTTGGGGTTGTGCTTCTTTTACAATGGAGTAGATCTCCCTTTATAGGATTAGGGAGTATTTGTGATGTGATGGAGATGTAGAACTATGTAAATTTGTCATGCTTCTATTCAATGACTTATTTGATACCTTATTCATGTTTGATGAAATATGTGTGTGAAGCATTTATATATTTTTTTACATGTTTTATTGAATGATGTGGAGGATTGATATCCATGTAATGGGGGGTGCTCTAAATTGTATGACAGGGGGGCCCTAGTGATAAGGGTATCCTTTTAACCGGACATCTAGAGCACCACTTTGAATTGGAGGTCAACACTCTACAAGAGAATGGCTAATTAGAACTTAATGGGGTTATCTCAATTTCATGCTATGAAGTGGATAGTGTGATGTAGATCATATGACCGGGAAGCCCTTAGTACAAAAGATAATCCTTTAACCAGACTTTTCACATTACCTATTCTACTTAGTAGCATTGAATGCTAATGGGATGGCCACTCTGATCCAGCTATCACCAGGTTGTGTCAGTATTTAGTTAGGTTCTCTACAAGAGTATGAACATAGAGGATAAGAACTATGCAATCTATGTAACATCACCTAGCATTACAATGAAACCAAAATCCTAGAATTACTTCCCAAACCATTTCTCACATCCTCTTAACTCAACTCCTCTCAAGATCAATTCTCTCTCTCATTCTCTCTCTTGCTCACAAGCTTTCAACATTCTCTCAACTTTCAACTATCTAGATAACTTTCTTTGCGACATCTCTAATGCTTAATCAACAGTTAATATGAGATTAATATTTTATTACCTGACGAAAGTCGTGCACTTGCAGATTGTACACATCAGTTGGCGAAGTCAATAAGTTGGAGCCATAGTGGGGTAGGCTATACAAAGTGGTGCGAAAGATTGGCTCAGGTTCTTATCACCTCCAAGACTCGGAAGGAAAGGACTTGAATTGGTCATAGAGTGCGAATCATCTACATCCCTATTGGGCTTGAGAATACATTTATATTAAATTGATATAGCTTTTAAAAAATCATACTCAATAAATGCAGGAAAATTGAAGTTAAAATGATAAGTCTCAGACTCTCGATCCGTTCGGCCGAGTTATAAGTGACCTTACTCTCATGACTAATTCTCAGACTCTCGAGACATTCGGCTGAGATATAAGTGAGCTTGCTCTCATGACTAAGTCTCATACTCTCGCCCCAATTGGACAAGTTATAAGTGAGCTTGCTTTCACGACCAAGTCCCAGACTCTCGACTAGTTCGATCAAATTATAAGTGAGCTTACTCTCACAAATAAGTCCCAAATTCTCAAGCTGTGCGACTGCGTTATAAGCGAGCTCGCTCTCACGACCAAGTGTAGACTCTTGCACAGATTGAATAAGTTATAAGTGAGGTTGCTCTTACAACCAAGTCCCAGACTCTCATTCCATTTGGACAAGTTATAAGTGAGCTTGCTCTCATGATCAAGTACCAGACTCATTCCGTTCGAATGAGTTATAAGTGAGCTTGCTTTCACCACCAAGTCTCAGACTCTCATTCCATTCAGATGACCAAATCCCAAACTCTTGAGATATTCAGTCAAGTTATAAGTGAGCTTTCTCTCATGACTAAGTCCTAGACTCTCATTTTATTTGAACAAGTTATAAGTGAGTTTGCTCTCACAAACAAGTCTCAGACTCTCATTCTGTTCAGACGAGTTATATGTGAGCTTGCTCTAATGACTAAGTCCCAAACTCTCATTTTGTTTGGATGAGTTATAAGTGAATTTACTCTCATGACCAAGTACCAGACTCTCATTTCATTCAGACGAGTTATAAGTGAGCTTGCTCTCATGACCAAGTCTTAGACTCTCACTATGATCAGACAAATTATAAGTGATTTTTCTCTTATGACTAAGTCTCAGACTCTGAGCTATTCGGTCAAATTATAAATGAGCTTTCTCTCACGCTCACTACCAAGTCCCAGACTCTCGTTCTGATTTGATGAGTTATAAATGAACTTGCTCTCACGACTAAGTCTCAGACTCTTATTCCGTTTGGCCGAGTTATAAGTGAGTTTGCTCTCATGCCCAAGTCCTCGACTTTCGCTCCGTTCGGACGAGTTATAAGTGAGCTTAACTAAGTCTCAGACTCTTGTTTCGATCGAACGAGTTATAAGTGAGCTTGCTCTCATGCTCAAGTCGTAGACTCTTGTGTGGTTTAATCGAGTTATAAGTGAGTGAGCTTTCACAACTAAGTCTGAAGAATCGGTTACTAGTTAAGGGCTCTTCAAGCCTACAAATTATGGAGTTACCCGAGTAGATGTTCGCCTAAGTATCACTCGAATAAACCAGAAGATACAAATGAAGGGATGGGCATAATTCTAAGGGATATTAAGTTTTTATAAGTACCAAGAGTTATTAAGTTTTTATAAGCATCATGGAATATCTTGAAAGACATATTATGCAAAATCTGGAAAGGCATCCTTTGGGATGTCTCCATGATCTTCTGGCACCAGATAAAATTTATGGGAATGTTTGTCTTTAAATAACTTCCCTCCCTCAGCTGTTTAATGACCCCTTCTGCTTCGTATCCAAATATTTTGGTGGTATGATCGGTGAGCATTTGATCTGGCACCAAAATATGGGCATACTCCTTTGAGCGTAAATACTCCACTCTAAAGTTTTCTAGCTGATCGGGCTCCCCCTCTTTCTAGCTAGCTAGCTTGGTCTTTGACGCCTCTAGCTCAGCTTTAAGTTTATCCAGCTCAGCGTAATTTTCCTTAAGGGCCTATTGTTACTCCTCAAGCTGGATCTCCTAGGTGACTTGCTCAGCCACTCAGCTAGCCTGTTCGGCGAGAAGGTTAGCCTCTGCTTCTTGCAATTTCTTGGCCAAGGCTCGGACCTCCTTGTTCTTAATATCTAAGTCTTCTATGTCCCTGAGCTTCTGAGTGTTGGACGATTGGAGGCATGAATCAAAAGTTTATACTTATTTTTGAAGTCTCTCCAGTTGGACAGCTTGATCATGATTTTTATATTTTTATACTATGAGGGCTTGCTCGACCCTAACAGTATCTTCGAATGGCTATCCAACTTTCTCTTTAGTTGAGCTACCTCCATTAATAGTCGCTCGGTCGAACCTTGTAATGTGCTTGCTCCCCTGACTGAACCCTGTAGAATCTTGTGATTATGGCTCAGCTTGGCTAGTTTTTGGCATAAAGCCAGGTCATCCACCCAAAATTATCATAATAAACAAAAGGGTTAGCTGAAGTATACGAGAAAAGAGAATGTATAAGGGCAAAGTAAGTTTACCCTAGTGATGTCTTGGCTGAACCGATTGATTAACTCCTTCGGTGAACTCAATGTCGCTCAGGCTTTGGAGTATGCCCATGTTTGAGCTAGGGGATCTTGGATCTTTATTTTATGTTCTGAGGTAAGTGGCTTAGTTGGGTGAGTACAATCCATTTGTGAGAATATAACCTAAGGGTGGTCTTAATCCACCTATATTTACCCAGTTTGGTCGGTTCGGAGCTGGATTTGGATTTGGTCTTAGACTTGGAGAAGGCAGCTGAATGTATCATCGAAATGGGCAGGGCCAGCTTGGTCGGAGGTGGCAACAAGAAGGAGATAGGCTGTGTCGAAATGGCTGTGATATGCAGTTCGGAGAGCGAGGGTGTCCGCTTAGATGAAGTTGGAGTATGCCGACCGACCACCAATTCAGGAACTGCCGAATTTAAACTCTCTCCTCGTTCAAAAGGCGCTCGTGCAGTGGAGGCTCCGACGGAGGCTTGTGGCAAAGAGGTGGCCGATTGGATAGGTGCGCCCGATCGATGTCTTTTGCGTCATTGACAGTGGATTAGGGGTTCTGTAGAGGTGGTGAACTCAGAGGGAATAACTACCAGCAATAAGGATGAGCGACAATAGTCCATGGCTTTCTAGCTCGTCTTCCCCCCAAGCGTCCATCTCATCATTCGCCAGCTTTGTGGAGTCACTTAGAAAGGCCTTCCACATGATTTTAGCTACAAAATAGAAAAATAAATCAATTAGATTCAACAAAAATAAGAGGATGAATGTCTCACCAAAATTGTCAGGCAGTCTGGTCTAGATGGGACTTAAGCCAAATATATACAACACTCCCTCAGTCAACAACTTATGGATATGAAACTTCAGACCAGCCAGTTCAGTGAAGGCCATGATGTAGACCGACTCCCAATTATATTTGCTTAACTCGGGAGGGTTGGACAACTCCATTTTCCACTCGGTCGGGAAAGTTACGGGAAGAAAGAATGGGATTTTTAACCTTTGTTAGAGGACATTTTATCAAAAAAATATGACACCCACTCGGGCTTGAAAGATAAAAATGCCCGGCTCAGATTTTTCGGAATAATAGAAATAGTGGAAGACACGGGGGTGTAAGAGGACTCGGTATACACAGAACAATACAATGACCCCACACAGTAACCTAATGGAGTTAGGTTCTAATTGTTACAAAGGGATATGAAAATATGAGTAAACTTCAGAGAAGAAATGATGTAGAGGAAAATGAAACCTGCTAAGGAATTGATCCTTGAAAATAGTGAGAAAGTCGAACAAAGGAAGATGGTGTTGGTGTAGCGGAGGCTGACAAGAGGGGTAAATTACCTGAGAAAGTAATTCCTTTCTCGATCTTTGGACTTGATCATGTAAGTACCCCATGATAGTTTTGATGTGATCAACCAAGTCAAGTTAGGTCATGTTATCTTTTGATGCTTTATGTCTAAGTGTGCAGGAACTTAGAAGCATAGGCATGGGAGAGAGTCGACAGGTTCGGTGAGTTCGAGGGATGAGGTGCTACGAAAGAGTATGTTGGCGGATGAGAAGGAAGCGGGTGGTGTTTTTGAGGGATGAGAAGCCAAAACAGAAAACTGCTCGAGAAAGTCAGAAAATGAGTTCAGGTGAGCCCTATTCTGAATGACCGAGATCACCTAAGTGAGCGAAGCCGGAGTGGAAGCCCGAACAGAAAGTCAACTTTAAGTTGACTCTGGTCCGGGCGCCCGGATCTACTTTGAACACCCAGACCAGTTTGGTGCCATCTTATACACCTCGACCTCTTTGACGCTTTGGATCAGATCAGCAAGGGTCCGGGCGCCCGGAGTGAGTCTAGGTGCTCGGAGTAGGTCCGGGCGCCTGGAGTGAGATAAAATTTTATCCCATGCTCGTTGTGTAGCCGTTTGCGACAAGATGAGATTTGCCATGTTGGGGGCACCCAGAGAGGGTCTGAGCGCCCAGACCATGCCACGTCAGCATATGGTCATTTTCGACTAGTGGACTATAAATAGATCTCTGGTCTTCTCCTTTTGACATAACACACTTTGTACTTCAAGCATTCTTTCTGTCTTTTATTTCTGAGTGTTATTTTCATGTACGCGGCTTCTCCACCTCTGACATTTTGTTCAAGAAGGAAATTTTCTTGCTGAGTTGACTTTCCTTAGAGTAGCAATCCTCTTATTGCAAACCAAGTAAAAATTTGTGTGTCTCATACCATTCTTTAATTCCTTTATATTTTGTTTAAGTGTGTAATTGATAAAGCTCGATTGTTTGAGAAAGGTGTTTGCTATTTTATATTATGCAGGGTAATTCACCCCCTCTTGCCGACCACAAGAGACCAACAATTGGTATCAGAGCCCAACCGCTTCAGAAAGACTAACCACCGAACGAAGCATAAAAGATGATGACCAGAACAAGTATTTACCCGCCGAAGTTCGAGGGAGACTTCCTACAATGGAACAAGTTGAGGGAGGTTTATTTCAAAACTAATTTTGATATATTTCTTATCTTAAAAAATAGTTTTGCAGTACCTACCAACAACAATGGTGAGTTAAAGAAATACGAAAGTTGGGCAAAGAAGGAAAAAGCCGAGTTTGTGGCCAATGGGAAAGCAAAATTTCATCTACTAAATGCGCTGCCACCACAAGAGATAAATAGAATCAGAGTCTATGAGTCTATAAAAGACCTCTGGAAAAAATTCCTAGAGCTTCATGAAGAATCCTTTGAAGTCAAGCTTGTAAGAAGAGATCTTCTTTAGAATCAACTGATGAATCTATGACTAAAGGAAGGTGAAACAGTTCCTTAACTGCACACCAAGTAAGAAAAGGTAACCAACTGAGATTCGCTAAGGTATGTGCTTAACGCTTTTCCTAGAACACCTGAATGGTCAACTCTAGTAGATGCATATTACATCTCTAGAGACTTAGAGGCAAGTAATTTAGAAGAGCTAGCAATTTTCTACATTTGAAATTCATGAGTCTAGATGTGCAGATCTAAAGAAGGAACCGAAGAAAAATATTGCATTAAAAGTGAAAATGGATGAACCAGATTCTGAAACATCTCTCGACGATGACAAAACAACATTCATGGTAAGGAAGTTTAAAAGATTTTTTTTTAAACTAATAAGTTCAATCAAATGCAAGCCAAAAGAAGAAAAAGGAAAGTGAGGAGTTATCATTGCAATGAAGTGTTGGTGAAATATCCCTCAGGTCAAAGTTGACCTGGTTGACCAGGCTTGAGTCTTGGTTTGAGTTTCAATGTTTGACAATACAAGACTTCGATGATATGGACAAGTGCAGGTGTAGTTGTTCATTTGGGGAGATTGTTTGGTGCAATTTCCCTCTGATCAGGGTCTGATCAGGTTGATTGAAGAAGAGTCAAGTAGGTCAAGGTTGACTAGATACTTGACTGAGAAGTCCTAACTGGGATGTTAGCCAGAAGGAAAATCCTGGTGAGTGAAGCCAGGTGAAAGACCTAGTGAGTGAAGCTAGGCAGATAGAAAATCCTAGTGAGTGAAGCTAGGTGAAAGACCTGGTAAATGAAGCCAGGCAGAAGTGAAAATCCTAGTGAGTAAAGCTAGGTGAAAGACCTGGTGAGTGAAGCCAGGCAGAAGAGAAGTTCTAGTGAGTGAAGCTAGATAGAAGGGAAGTCCTGGTGAGTGAAGCTAGGCACGGGGAAATCCAGATGGGTCAAGGTTGACCAGACATCTGGTGAAAGTCCAAGTAGGTCAAAGGGATTGATCGGATACTTGGCACGATGAGGAAAAGTCCAAGTAGGTCAAGGAAGTGACCAGATACTTGGCACAATGGAGAAAAGTCCAAGTGGGTAAAAGGGATTGACCAGACACTTGGTGAGAAAGTCCTAGCTGGTCAAGGGTGACCGGATGCTAGATTTTATGTACCAACAAGTCATGGTTGACTGGATGTTGGTTTAGGGGGCTTTGGACTTGCTTTTGGGCAAAAACCAAGATCAGGATTGATCAGCGGATTGATCCAACAGATTTGGATTGATCCAGCAGATCTGGATCGATCAGCCGATCGATCCAGCATATCTGGATCGATCAGCCGATCGATCCAGCATATCTGGATCGATCAGCCGATCGATTGGATCATGCCCAATCGATCATGCCCAATCGATCAGCTGATCGATCGGGTGAGTCCCCGCGAACAGAACCCCTTTGGATCGATCCGTGGATCGATCCAGAGGTCCCAATCGATCAGTGGATTGATTGAGAGCTGCTGTTTGTGCGCGATAAGCCCAGGATCGATCAGCCGATCGATCTAGGCTATTCCAGAAAGCACAGAGGCGCTCTGGATCGATCGGTTGATCGATCCAAAGCCTTCCCGATCGATTGGGAGCAATCCAATCGATCGGGATCCGACCGTTGGCGTCGTATTTAGCTGCAGGCGAGCGTTTCCTTCAGTAGAACTTCACCGATTTATCTCCGATCCTTACAACATCTCCACAGCAACTCTTTAAGGTTCAGATCGCCAGTCCTTGAAGGATCTTGGAGAGACATCCAAGACAAGAGGCGAGAACACAACAAGAAGAAAATCTAGGGTTAGGGTTTTCATTGCTTATCTTGTAAGATATTTCTTGTATCTGTTTTCCCTTTGCTTTCTTCTTGTATAGAGAGATTGTAGGGCTTCTCCGCCTTTGGTAGTTACCATAAAGGAGGGTTATTCATAGTAGAGGGTGCGTGCGTGTGTGGATCCTTGGACTAGTCACCTCTTGTGAGGTGGATACCAAGTAAAATCAATTTGTTAGCGTTGTATGCTTTTGCTTCTTGTATTTCCGCTGCATATCTCTGAAGAAACGAGCAACGCCGACGGCGAGCACGCGAAAAGCTATTCACCCCCCTCTAGCTACATTTTGGTCCTAACAAGTGGTATCAGAGCCAGGTTGCTCTTCACTGGAATCATCGCCGGAAGGGGAAAACAAAACAAGCAAAGTTAGAGGGTGAAGAAGTTGAAGAAATTTTACAAGTCGAAGACTTTATCAAAAGGTTCAACTTCAAGATGTAATTCCAAGATGGACTTGGATTTGACACAAGGGTGGCTCCACCGTACACATCCACAAGCTTCGATTCTTGGAGATCAAGAATCGAAAATTTCTTGATGATGGAGATAGAACAATGGTTTGCTCTCATGGAAGGATTTGAAGCTCCAACAAACTCCAAGGGCAAGCCTCTCAAGAAAAGCAAATGGAGTCAAGAGCAAGTTCAAAGGAGCAAGGCAAACGATAAAGTGACCAAACTTTTGGTCAACTTATTGCCAAGCAATATTTTGGCTCAAGTTGGAGAATTCAAGGATGCCAAGGAGCTTTGGAGCAAGTTGGCATCAATTCATGAGATCCCCTCCATTGTACCGAATCAAGAGGAATCCAAAGAGGGCGACTCATTGGAACAAGATCAAGAGGAGGACTATGAAGTTGAGAGATGCTCAACTTCCGAAGAAGAAGTTCAAGAAGAAGCTTCATCTTCAAGGGAATGCAATGAAGGGAACAAGAAGGGAGCATACTCCTTGTTCCATGTACAAGATGATGAAGCCTCCACCTCTAGGATTAAGGGGGAGCAATCTTTGGTGACACGGATCAAGAAGAAGGAGAAACTTCTACATCCGGGTCAAAAGAAGAAGAGGATGATGAAGCTTCCACCTCCACAAGTCAAGCAAAATCAAATGGAAAAGTATCATCTTCGGATCAAGAGGAAGCTTCTACCTCCGGATCAAAAGGAGAAGATGCCACCCTACAAGCAAAGGTATAACAATTTCAATTAATAATAAAAACCATATTATATGCTTTGAATGTAGGGAAAAAGGGTATTACAAAAGTAAATGCCCTAAATTGGCCAAGAAGAAGGGCCAAGTGGCACAAAAGAGCAAGGAGAAGCCCAAGGAGACCATCCCTGGAACAAAGAAGAGAAAGGAGCACATTGTGTGCTTCTTGTGCAATCAAAAGGGGCATTACCGAAGTCAATGCCCTAAGGGGAAGAAGAAGGTGGTCAAGGCTCTTGGAGGAAGCTCAATTCAAGGGGGAGCCTCCAAGGTAAAAAGAAAGGTAACTTTTATTGAGTCTACCCCTTTAAATTATGGTAAAGAGCATGCTAGTACTAACCTATATCATTTTAATGCTATTTACCATGAAAATAGGAGGCATGATAAAGTTAAAGAAAATCATGTAGCTTTTCATGCTAAAACCACTACACCTAGGGCTAGGAATGTAGATAAAAATCTAGGCAAGAACACTAAGGTCAATAACTATAAGCCTAGAAATAGAAATGTTCAAGGATTAAATAGAAAACCTAAATCTAGGGATTTATGGGAAGAAAATCAAGTCTTGAGGTCAAGACTTGATAAAATAAAAAAACCCTAAAAAGGATGGAAAATATCCTAAAAGGGCAAAATGAGCAAAACCTAGGTTTAGGAGTACTACAAGGGCCATCCAAGGGCCATAGAGGTTTGGGATACAAACCTAAAATCAAAAAGGATGGACCTACTTACCATAGGGTTCCATATAGCTATGGAACCAACCCTAAGTCTAGAGGTCAAGTCAAGGATACAAGGGAAGTTATCCCTAGAAGTATCTTTGCAACAACAAATGTGACTAAGATCTCTAAGAAGGCTAAGAAAGTCACTGAAAAGGTCACAAGGGAAGCAATCCCTAGGGTTGACTTAGAAAAAGTGACCAAGGCTTCTAAGAAGCCAAACAAGGTCACTAGGAAGGTATCTAGGGAAGTTATCCCTAGTGAATACCTAGAGCATCCAAGGAGCACCAATAGGTTTTGGGTTCCTAGGAGCATCTTCTCTACCCCACAGATGGGTTAGAGAGTGTCAACTCTAAGAAGAAGGGTAGTTAACCCAACTTTGAAGAAATTGACACTCGAGGAGCATTTTCAAAGTTATTATCAACCTTTGAAAATGAAATGGATTTGTGATTTACTCTTTGAAAGAGTAAAATGTGTCAAATTTGAGAAGTATTGATTTTAATCCCAATTGGCAAAATTTAGGAATCATAAGAACTACCAAGTTGGGATTTTGGTATGTTCTTAGGAAATTAAAGGTAATTTGAGCCTTAATTAAGAGTGCTACTCTTGTGGAAGAACGAAATATACCAACATCTGAGGAATAAGCTAAATTTAAATTGGCATAAATTAATCAAGAGAATTAGAAATGTCAATTTAGGTTTTGACAATTTCTTGAAGCACTTTTGGGCAATCTAGGTTTAAAATTTTAAGATTAGCTAAGGATTAAGGATACTTAGGTAGATAATCTAGGTATTTTATTTATGCTAGGCTTTGCCATGATTGTTTGCCCATTATATGCCATGACATCATGTTTTATTTTTGCACTCATGCCTTATCATGAAAATATAAAAATACCATGTCATGACATACATACATCATGTAGTTATAAGAAAATTTTCTTTTGAAAATTATTTTTTTTTATGTATGCCATAAAATTATCATGCATTATGCTTATTTCCTTAAAATTAAGGACAAATGACATTTATCAACAAGTTAACAAGTGACATCCTAGGTGGATGTTTAATATCCACTAAATGCCTAGATAGATATGCATGATCCCTAGATTAGGGCAAAACCAAATTTTACATCTCACAAAGACCTATAAGATGACTTGTATGTGTTTTGTGCACAATAGATACAAGTGAGATGTTAGGATGATGAACAAAACTCAACATGTTGATTTAGTGCATTTCTTTGAGTTTTTAAGTTCATCAAAACACATAGTTATGTGTTTTCCCATCATTGGGAAAGCTAATGTACAAGTCATGTGCATTAAGCCCAAGGAACATGGTGGGATATTGGTTTTAAAAATCATTTTAAAATACTTTTGGCAAACCTTGATGAAGATTATCTTTTGATAGTAATCATCATTGAATAGTTGAGCATAAACTAGAAGAAAACACTAAAGTTTTTGCAAGTTCTCTAGTTTGTTTCAATCTTGGAAAATATGAAGTATTTTCTTATAAAATTATTTTTCCATGATAATATATGCCCTAAGTAATGTCTACACAAATTTTCACAATTTTTGGATTTTTGTAGATTTTTCTAGGGGTTTCTGAAGTTGATTGAAATGGAATTTCAGCAACTATCAGAACTCTAATTGATCACCCGATCGATTGGAGTGCCTCAATCGATCGGGCGATCGATTGGGAAGGCTATTCTCGCGAGCAGAAGCTCGCTTGATCGATCCGTTGATCGATCCGTTGATCGATCCAGACTGGCTGAATCGATCAGTGGATCGATTCAAAGCAGTTCAATCGATTGGGACCCAACTCCAATCGATTAAGGAAGCTAATTTTGGCTGGGAAAGCCTGATTTCAGCATTCCAAAATAGGTTTAGTCGAGGTAACCATTCCTAACCCCTTAAAATACATTTGTATACATAAAAAGGGTGTTTTCATGTTGAAAACAAGGAAGGATTGACCAAGGAAGACTAAATTGAAGTTTAGGTTGAGGTTTGATTCAAATTTTGAGCTATGAACCTCAAAACTTCTAAATTTGGGGTTTCCTAAAGGTTTAGGGATTCCAAGTCATTGTTGGTGCAATGACAGAAGGTACGACCATGTCTTTAGGGGGGGGTACTTTTTAAAGACATGAAAATTATTTTTCATGAACCTTGGAAGGTGGTTAACCTTCTTTCAAGTAAAATGCTCAAGGTTGAGCATTGGATTAAAATGGAGAGTGGATATCTTTATTGTTTAAGTTATAAATGCTCAAGGTTGGGCATTTGTCTACATTGGGGGAAAATGTATGGTTGATAATGAAGGGTATGAGACCTTCATTATCGTGTTGATCACAACGAGTGAAGTTGTGAACAACGATGAGCAACTCTTCAGGGGGAGAGTCTCAAAGGGGAGAATTTTCAACAAGTGAATTTGTTGATGTGTGCCAATAGGGGGAGAATGTAGGGTTTAAGTTAGGTTTGCATTATCTAGGAGGGAGTTTGCCTTCTTAGTAGGAAAATGTAGAGTTTAACTTACGCCTTCATTACGTAGTGGCATAAAGGAAGTTGAGGCTATGAGATTAGCCTAACTTAAATGAGGTATTGTCAAACATCAAAAAAGGGGAGATTGTTGGTGCAATATCCCTCAGGTCAAAGTTGACCTGGTTGACCAGGCTTGAGTCTTGGTTTGGGTTTCAATGTTTGACAATACAAGACTTCGATGATATGGACAAGTGCAGGTGCAGTTGTTCATTTGGGGAGATTGTTTGGTGCAATTTCCCTCTGATCAGGGTCTGATCAGGTTGATTGAAGAAGAGTCAAGTAGGTC
Source organism: Zingiber officinale (assembly GCF_018446385.1). NCBI lineage: Eukaryota > Viridiplantae > Streptophyta > Magnoliopsida > Zingiberales > Zingiberaceae > Zingiber > Zingiber officinale. Next base: position 30,471,089 of record NC_055994.1, read on the forward strand.
AAGGTTGACCAGATACTTGACTGAGAAGTCCTAACTGGGATGTTAGGCAGAAGGAAAATCCTGGTGAGTGAAGCCAGGTAAAATACCTAGTGAGTGAAGCTAGGCAGATAGAAAATCCTAGTGAGTGAAGCTAGGTGAAAGACCTAGTGAGTGAAGCTAGGCAGATAGAAAATCCTAGTGAGTGAAGATAGGTGAAAGACCTGGTGAGTGAAGCCAGGCAGAAGTGAAAATCCTAGTGAGTAAAGTTAGGTGAAAGACCTCGTGAGTGAAGCCAGGCAGAAGAGAAGTTCTAGTGAGTGAAGCTAGACAAAAGGGAAGTCCTGGTGAGTGAAGCCAGGCACGGGGAAATCCAGATGGGTCAAGGTTGACCAGACATCTGGTGAAAGTCCAAGTAGGTTAAAGGGATTGACCGGATACTTGTCACGATGAGGAAAAGTCCAAGTAGGTCAAGGAAGTGACCAGATACTTGGCACGATGGAGAAAAGTCCAAGCGGGTCAAAGAGATTGACCAGACACTTGGTGAGAAAGTCCTAGCTGGTCAAGGGTGACCGAATGCTAGGTTTTATGTACCAACAAGTCATGGTTGACTGGATGTTGGTTTAGGGGGCTTTGGACTTGCTTTTGGGCAAAAACCAAGATCTGGATTGATCAGCGGATTGATCCAGCAGATCTGGATTGATTAGCCGATCGATCCAGCAGATCTGGATCGATCAGCCGATCGATTGGATCATGCCCAATTGATCAGCTGATCGATCGGGTGAGTCCCCGCGAACAGAACCCCTTTGAATTGATCCGTGGATCGATCCAGAGGTCCCAATCGATCAGTGGATCGATTGGGAGCTGTTGTTTGTGCGCGATAAGCCCTAGATCGATCAGCCGATCGATCCAGGCTATTCCAGAAAGCACAGAGGCGCTCTAGATCGATCGGTTGATCGATCCAAAGCCTCCCCGATCGATTGGGAGCAATCCAATCGATCGGGATCCGACCGTTGGCGTCGTATTTAGCTGCAGGCGAGCGTTTCCTTCAGTAGAACTTCACCGATTTATCTACGATCCTTACAGCATCTCCACAGCAACTCTTTAAGGTTCAGATCGCCAGTCCTTGAAGGATCTTGGAGAGACATCCAAGACAAGAGGCGAGAACACAACAAGAAGAAAAGGTAGGGTTAGAGTTTTCATTGCTTATCTTGTAAGATATTTCTTGTATCTGTTTTCCCTTTGCTTTCTTTTTGTATAGAGAGATTGTAGGGCTTCTCCTCCTTTGGTAGTTACCATAAAGGAGGGTTTTTCATAGTGGAGGGTGCGTGCGTGTGTGGATCCTTGGACTAGTCACCTCTTGTGAGGTGGATACCAAGTAAAATCCATTTGTTAGCGTTGTATGCTTTTGTTTCTTGTATTTCCGCTGCATATCTCTGAAGAAACGAGCAATGCCGACGACGACCACGCGAAAAGATATTCACCCCCCTCTAGCTACATTTTGGTCCTAACATGAAGAAGGGCATGTCAAAGACAATTGCCCAAAACTAAAGAACAAGGATAAAAGACCGACCCAGAAAAAATACAAGAACCTAACAGCAACATGGGACGAAATGTCATCAGAATCAGAGTTTAAAGTTTATACCGGACTTGCCCTGATGTCAAGTCATAAAGAAGATGATGAAACAAGCTCATCGAAGATGAGCATCGATGAAGGGGGAGCAATGTCAGAAGGAAGCAGCACTACAAGGGGAGCTTCAGATAAAGGGTCAGATTTTGACAAAATAAAAATAGAAAATGAAAACTGAAAGAACAAATAGAAAATTTTAAAAATTCTACATGTTCTAATTTTACTAATTTTAGAAATTATCAAGGGTCAAATTAGAAAATTATCACCAAAATATACTCTAAAACAATTTCTAATTAATCCAGTAGGTAGGAACCTATATTGACTTCCAAAATTATGCATAAATTAAATTTTTATACATGTCTTATTTTTAATTTAATTTAATATTATATTTGTTTAGAATTATTTAAAAAATTATCTTATATAATTTATGATTGAAATTAATTTGATCTTAATTTTTTCAAAAAAGAAAAGTTTATTATTTATCTATAGAAAAAATTTAAAATTTTTTTGACTATTGAATTATTTTTATGATTTTTTAACAAAAATTATATTTTTTTAATTTAAAAATATTTCACTGAGTTAGTTTTGTAAATTTTATTTTTTTTGTGAAAAGTTATCATGTTCTCTATCCAAAAAAATATTTTCAATTTTTTTTAACATTATTGAATTTTCTATGAGTTTTTTTATAAAAAATACTAATTCTTAATATTCAAAATTCTCGAAGGTTCAATTTTTAAAAATTAATTTTTTCTGCAAAAACTACTTGATCTACTATATTTTTAGAAAATTTTTCAAGATTTTTTGAGCTTAGAAACTATTTTAAGTAATTTTTTAAGAAAATACGTCCTTCTATAGAAAATAATTTCTTACTGCTAAAATCAATTTCCTTGTAAATATTTTATCGCAGCTTTGAATATGTCTATTTAACTGTTATAAATATTTTTAGAATTTTTAAACAATCAAAAATAATTTTAAAATCATTTTTTTTCAAAGTTATAAATTGTAAAAGTTCATATTTTCAAATTTAAAAGGTCATAATTTTTCTGATTCTCATTAAATTTTTTTCCTTAGAAATTATTTCATATTTATTTCAAAGTCATTTTTTATGACTTCTCTTATTTTTAATATAGTCAAAAGGGAAGAGTTAGGGATTAAGTCTAGGGGGAGGCTACATTTTGATTTTTGATTTTACATTACATGTCATTCATTACAAATTATGTACCAATTATTTTAATGTTATTTGTTTTGATTTACTCTAACTTAACTTGGGTTGCTCTCATAAAAAATAGAGAGATTATAAATATCTCATGGTAGTTTTGATGTGATCAACCAAGTCAAATTATGTCCTGTTATCTTTTGATGCCTTGTGTCTAAGTGTGTAGGAACCTAGGAGCATAGGAAGTCAAGAGAAAGATGCAACAAGCAAGAAGGACGGCACGGGAAAGAGTTGATAGGCTCGGTACACCCGAGAGACGAGGTGCTGTAGAAGAGTATGCTAGCGGACGAGAAGGAAGCGTGTGACGTTTCTGAGGGACGAGAAGTCAGAGCGGAAGACTCTCAAGAAGGCGAGAAAAATGGGTTCGAGTGAGCCCTATTCTGGATGGCTGAGATCACCCATGCGAGCGGTGTTAGAGTGGAAGCCTGGACAGAAAGTCAACTTTGAGTTGACTCTGGTCAGAGCGCCCGGAGCTAGTCCGAGCGCTTAAACCATTTTGGCGCCATCTGGGGTGCCTCAACAACTTTAGTGCTGTGGATCATATCATCAAGGGTCTGAGCGCCCGACGCGGGTCCGGGTGCCTGCAGCGAGATAAAATTTTATCTCGCACTCGTTACGTAGCCGTTTGTAAGAAGATAAGATTTGCCACGTTGGGGGCACCTAGAGAGGGTCCGAAAACCCTGATCGTGGCAAGTCAGCAAATGGTCGTTTTTGACCAGTGGACTATAAATAAAGCCCTGGTCTTTTCCTTTTAACATAATACACTTTGTACTTCAACTATTCTTTCTGTCTTTCATTTCCGAGCATTATTTTCATGTACGAGGCTTCTCCACCTCTGTCGTTTTGTTCGAGAAGGAGATTTTCTTACTGAGCTGACTTTCCTTATAGTAGCAATCCTCTGATTGCAAACCAAGTAAAAATTTGTGTGTCTCGTACCTTTCTTAATTCCTTTATATTTTGTTTAAGTGTGTAATTGATAAAGCCCGATTTTTTAAGAGTGGTGTTTGCTATTTTATATTGTGCAAGACAATTCATCCCCTCTCCTCTTGTTGGTCTTGGGACTAGATCAGTTAAGCACAATTAATTAAAATAAACAACAACATAAAATGGAAAAAGCTATAGTATTTACTTGGTTACAACTGTTACGCTTCCGCAAGTGTACGGATTCGTCGTCAGTAATAAAGATTATCGATCCCACGAGGACTGGTTATAAGCACTAACAATGATTAACTTAGGATTAGCTAAATTACTGATGATTGTAAGTTATCTAAAGAAAAGAGATTGGAAGCAGAAACTAGAACTAGCAAAGAAGAAGTAAGTAACTTGGTTTATGAATAGTTCTAGGAGTTCGGTTTCATTGTGATAGTATTGATGTATCACATTCTATCCTTTACTCATTGTCTATCAACATACATTCGCTGGAAGTTGAAGCATCTATCTTTAAGTACCAAATAAAGAAGTCCCCTATGAAATCCTGTTATGGTTAACCTGTAGGTGCAGCGAAAGCCGGCAAGAGGGGGGTGAATTGCCTGCACAAATTAAAACTACCCTCCTCGGATCTTTCAACTCGAAAGTGCAATAGCAATAATAATAAAATACCAAAAACAATAAAGCAAAACAGAAGGACAGAGAAGACGGGGAGTTAACCTGGTTACAACCAAGAAGGTTGTTAATCTAGGGCGATGAACAGTGCACTAGAAAATCTCCTTCTCTGAAAGTGGAGAAGCCTTTTACACTCTAACAGCTTAGAAATATTGCTAGAAAGACTACACAGTTGATTGCTTGAGTTGTGTTATATTTCCTAGTTCCAGGGGCCTTTATATAGCTCCTGGAAAGTCTATCCCGAGGGTCCAAGGCGCCTCCAGCTCGGTCAGCGGATAAAACTTATCCGCAGCGCAAAATGTCATTTTGACCAGTCGGAGGCGCCTTAAACCAGATTGAAGGCCCCTCCAACGTAGAGGCGCCTTCAATGCTATTTGAGGCGCCTCCAAGGTGGAGGCGCCTCCAACACTGGTTTAAGGTGCCTTGAGCTTTGTTTTCATCCCACTTTCTCCTTTGCTTTAACTTCCGACGCTCCGATCTTTTGGGTGATTTCGGCCAACCGGAATAGGGCTCACCCAAACCCAATTCCCGACCTTCTCCTCGAGCAGTCTTCCTCCCCGGCTTAACGTCCCTCGAACGTCGCACACGTTCTTCTCGCCCACCGGTGTACTCTTCCGCAACTCTCTCATCCTTCAGATGCACCGAGCCCGTCGGCTCCCTTCCCATGCCGTCCTTCTCGCTAGTTGCATCTTCTGCTCGACTTCCTACGCTCCTAAGCTCCTGCACACTCAGACACAGAGATAAAACACAAGGCAGGACCTAACCAACTTGGTTGATCACATCAAAACATCCACGGGGTCTAACAATCTCCCTCTTTTTGATGTGCATCAACGCAAGTTCAAGTTAGGGTAAAAATAGACAGAAAAGTAATTTTAAAAGAAAATTACTAAACTAATATGTTAAGCACAAATTTGTAATAAATAAAATTGCAACTAATTAATTAAGAGTTTTCAAAAATATTTTAAAATTTTAAAAAAAATTCTCTTCTCTCCTCTTGAACTTGTACTTTTCTCTCCCCTTTGATCACAGCAAAAATGGGATAATAATAAGAGAGTATTTTAGAAAGTATTTAGCAAATACTTAAAAAATATTTCTGAGCAATATGATTTTTTTTTTAAAAAAAAATTCTAAGTTAGAATGAGTTTTTAGAATTTTTTTAAAAAAATTTAACTAAAATGAAATTTTGAATTATCCAAAAAAAAAATTCTAAGTTAAATGACTTTTTAGAATTTTTTTTTAAAAAAAATTTCTAAGTCAAAATGAATTTTCAGGATTTTCCAGAAAAAAATTTCTAACTAAAATGAATCTCTAAGTCAAAATTAATTTTTAGAATTTTTCAAAAAAAAATGTTTAAAAAAAAACTTTCAAAACATTATTTAATTCTAGTTTAATGCTTTTTCAGAAAGTTAATTAAATATTTTATTTCAATATTTCAGCTTTCAGGTCGTGGCGAGGCACTAGGCCTTCTTAGTTATTTGAGCAACAACTATTTCTTAGACAAAGCTTTATAAAGAAATTTTAACATTTAATTTTTCTACTGAAAGGCAAAAAAAAATTAATTTAGTAAAGATTTCGGAACCCAATAGAGGTTCCTTCCTACAGGGTTGGTCAAAAACTTAGGGGGTACATATCCTTTAGGTATTCTTCTAAGTTGGCCCTGATGTTTTCTTATATACCAGTTTAATTTTAAAAAAGTTCTTAATTTTGATTTTGGAAATTTATTTAAGCATGCATCATTAACTTTCAATTTCTCAATTTCAACTTTTAATTTTTAATTTTCTAATTTTCTAATTTTAAATTATCATACATTTCTAGTGGGCATGCTTTTGCTAGGTTCAATTTCAATTCAGCATTTCCTTTTTCTAATTTGAATAAGTCTTTAGAAAGAGACTTAATAAAGCGAAAAGACTGAGTCGGGGTTAGATTGCGTACCTGACTTACCTGACTCGGTGATGCTCTCCCTTCATCGTCGCTTTCTTCTGATGATGTTCTTCCCCCTTCATCTATGCTCATCTCTGAGCTTGACTCTTCTTCCATTTGATGGTTAGCCATTAGCGCTAACCCCGAGAAGGCTTCGACATCTGATTCGGAGGACGACGAATCTGACCAAGTGGCCTTCAGGTTCTTGTGCTTGGAGGATTCTAGCTTCTTGTACTTGACTTTTTCCTTTTCTTTCTGCTTTCTCTTTAATTTTGGGCAGTCATCCTTGATGTTCCCTTCTTCGTTGCAGTTGTAGCAACGAACCATTTTTCTTTTTCGCTCATGCTTCTGTGATCTAAATTTGTTAGATTTAAGAAACTTATTAAATCGTCTTAGCATTAATGCAGTTTCGGATTCGTCGATCGAGGCATCGGAGTCAGAATCATTTGTTCTTGCCTTTAAGGCAATGTTATGACTTGTTTTCTCCAGTTTACTGGGCTTTGCAATCCGAGATTCGTGAAGTTCAAAAGTTGAAAATAAATTTTCTAAACTACTTACCTCGAAGTCCTTAAAGATGTAGTACACATCTACTAAGGAGGCCCACTCTGGAGTTCTGGGGAAGACGTTGAGCGCGTACCGGATCGAGTCCCGGTTCTTTACTTCTTCTCCAAGGTTGCTTAGTTGAGTTATTAACTCCTTAATCCTTGCTTGGAGTTGCGCTACCTTCTCGCCGTTATTCATCTGAAGGTTCATTAACTGGTTCCGGAGGATGTTGCGCGCCGCTAGCTTAGCTTCCGAGGTACCTTTGTGAAGCTCCAGGAATTTCTCCCAGAGGTCTTTCGCGGAGTCGTAGCTTCCGATTCGACTTACCTCTTGCGGTGGCAGCACGCTAAGCAGGTGGAATTCTGCCTTTCCGTTGGCGACAAAATCAGGTTTCTCCTTCTTGCTCCACGCGTTTTCTTCTTTATCTTTTGGAACTATATAACCATATTTCATAATTAAGCAAATGCGAAATTCTGTCTTGAAAAATACCTCCATCCGGCGCTTCCACGTCGCGAAGTCTCCGTCGAACTTTGGGGGATGAATATTCGCTCCGGCCATCGTCTTGATCGTTGTGCTTCAGTCGGCGGTTAGTCTTTCTGAGGTGGTCTGGTTCTGATACCAATTGTAGGTGCAGCGGAGGCCGGCAAGAGGGGGATGAATTGCCTGCACAAATTAAAACTACCTTCCTCGGATCTTTCAACTCGAAAGTGCAATGGCAATAATAATAAAATACCTAAAACAATAAAGCAAAACAGAAGGACAGAGAAGACGGGGAGTTAACCCAGTTACAACCAAGAAGGCTGTTAATCCAGGGCGATGAAAAGTACACTAGAAAAATCTCATTCTCTAAAGGCGGAGAAGCCTTTTACACTCTAACAGCTCAGAACTATTGCTAGGAAAGACTACACAGTTGATTGCTTGAGTAGTGTTATATTTCCTAGTTCCAGGGGCCTTTATATAGCTCCTGGAAAGTCTATCCCGAGGGTCCAAGGCGCCTTCAACAAGGTTCAAGGCGCCTCCAGCTCGGTCAGCGGATAAAACTTTATCCACAGCACAAACGGTCATTTTGACCAGTCGGAGGCGCCTTAAACCAGATTGAAGGCGCCTCCAGCACTGGTTTAAGGTGCCTTGAGCTTTGTTTTCAGCCCACTTTCTCCTTTGCTTTGACTTCCGACGCTTCGATCTTTTGGGTGATTTCGGCCAACCGGAATAGGGCTCACCCAAACCCAATTCCCGACCTTCTCCTCGAGCAGTCTTCCTCCCCGGCTTAACATCCCTCGAATGTCGTGCACGTTCTTCTCGCCCACCGGTGTACTCTTCCGCATCTCTCTCGTCCTTCGGACGTACCGAGCCCGTCAACTCCCTTCCCGTGCCATCCTTCTCGCTAGTTGCGTCTTCCGCTCGACTTCTTGCGCTCCTAAGCTCCTGCACACTCAAACACAGGGATAAAACACAAGGCAGGACCTAACCAACTTGGTTGATCACATCATAACACCCACGGGGTCTAACATAACCCCTGTCACGAGGGCACCTCAGTAGATCATAAGAACACAACTCTAATTGGTGTCATTAAGGATAGAAATAAGGAGCTTAGTTTGGTTTCTTACTTCCTTGTGGAGAAGTTGCCTCTCCTTTCAAGGAAGTACCCTAGATGTCCGTGAACAGGTTACCACTGCCACTAGGCCCCTCGAGTGTATGATCTAAGATACTCTTTCTACAAGGTTAGCAATTCCTATACAATCAATTAATACGCAACAAGCATCCATAATAGTTGAAACAAAGCAAGCGAAATCATCTAATAAATAAAGGTATAAATGTGAATCTTACATCAAAACCAATCTACAACTACTCCCTAATCCTAGAACAAGGAGTCTACTCCATAGACACCGGAGAAAAACCCGAAGACATAATGCAATTAAGCATACAATCCTCAAACAAGAAGAGAGAAAGAAGAAGTATGCTTATCCAACGACGAGGAGTGATCTTCAGATCTAATCCTTTGCTTCTGGAGTTGATGTGGTGATGAAAGATCGCTGGACAAAGGTCCTGGATAGTGTGGAACGACACGAAGGTGATTCTCCTACTGATGACTCACTTCTCGGCTCTCTACCCTTGGAGAAGGGTTAAAAACCCTATTTATAGGCTAGGGTACGACTGCGGTGGCACGACCGTGCGGATGTGGCACGACTGTGTCTTCTTCTGCTTCTAGTTGTGCTGCACGATCATGCAGATGTGGCACGACCATGCCTTCTTTTGCCTCTAGTTATGCTGCATGGCCGTGCCAATTGGCACGTCCATGTGGATCTAGGGATTAGCTCCTGGGGCATGACCATGCAGGATTGCACGGTCGTTCCTTTCTTGGCTACTGGTCGTGGGGGGCAAGACTATGCAGAATTGCACGACCATGCAAAGATTTGTCTCTGGTTGGCCGCACGGCCGTGCAAGAGTTGCACGGCCATGCACTTCTCTTCTGCTGTTTGGCCACACAGCCATGCGAGGTTGCACAGCCGTGTTCTCTGGCTTGTTCCGGTGCGTCGACAATCACTATTTTTGCTCTGAAAGTTATCCCTGTCAATACAAAATCAAACAAATAGCAGATATCTGAACAAAAGAGTATATATGATGAGTATACGATAAAAGACACGATCATGCAAAGAATATATACGTATAAAGCAAGTGAATGTGCGTTACAACATGCATAAACGATCATAATATTTACGCACATCACACCCCCAGACTTGAACCTTTGCTTGTCCTCAAGCAAAATGCTACAAACTATGTTTATAAGCTCCTGGCAATGTTTCATAATCCCTAGTGCATTCGCCTAACTTTATCAACTAGTTTCATTGATAAGCACGATTGTGGAGTAACCTAAGTATGGTCTAATCATAAGTTCTTTGTACTCGGTGCAATAAGTAACTCAAAACACTTCAAGTTTCAATTCTCTGTCTTACTTAAGTCATCATACAATTGAGTTCCTAATGTTCTCGGTAATAGGTACTTACCTGCCACACACTTGGTTCATTTTCCTTAAATTACATAAAGTCTGAAAGGATAAAGGATACTACTCAGAATCAAGAGAAACATAATATTCATTTCCTCAGTAACCTAACTCGGTCTCAAAGGGGTGAATTGTTAGTTTCCACTCACGACAACTAATTTTTTATTCCTTATTCATTTTTTTGTGCTAAAGTGTAGCACTAATCACAAATGTGAGATGCATATGTTGGGATTTAGATATTTCCAAATGAGCTTTCATGATCCGAGGTCATCTAGTAACCAAAATGTAAATAAGAAATCACCATGGTAACAAAAGTACTAAACAATTTAGATGAATTATAACTATTTCAAAAATATTTCTACTATTCAAGCTTAAGTACTTAAGTGTAGTGAAAATAAGATCCTTAAGTTTAGGCCAAAACTTATACCAAACTCCATACAATACTTAGCTTATTTCATGCTACTAAAGATAAAGAAAGGAGATACACCAAACATACTAACACTATCTTGACAACACATGAACTAAGAAAATGCTAGTCATTTTGCTATTGGACAAGTAGCAGAAAAAGTAGAAGGTTTGATGTTCTCAAATATGCCTCAAAACTATGAAACTAATAAAATGAGATGCAAATAGAAATATGAAACTAATAAAATGTGAATAAACAAAGTAGACTAATAAAATATGAAAAATAGAAAAATAAAATATGCAAAAGAAAAGAAAACTCGACTCGACTCAGGTTGTGCAGACACAACACCCCCCCCCCCCCCAAGACTTAAACTTTTCATCGTCCCGATGAAATCAAAACGGTCGATGAGGCTGAAGGTCGGGGAGGTCTGGAAGCTCAGGATAAGTCTCAGCTACCCATCTCAGGTCGCTTACCTGTTTATGATATGCGAACAACCATCAATACTACTCTGAAAGTTCCTCATATACCACCTAAAATCTTCGTTCCAAACCATTCTCATTCTACGAGCTTCCATAAATTCAAGCATTCGTGTGCATAATTCTCTCTCACTCTTAAAGCACTCCTGCAAGCACTTAAATTGCTCATCCTTCATGCAAATGTTTCTAGCGAACAATCCATTATTTTGTTCTAAGTCATGATGAAGAGAGTCAATGATAGGGAAAAATTCTTGGAAATCGAATCGCAAAATATCTCGACTAACCGAAGGCATATTTCTAGGAAGGGAGGTTGGAGGTAGGTTAATCTGTTGCTTTGCTAAAGTCAAACGGCAATTCTCCTTAACATGAATCGTGGTCAAAGCCGGGTTGAGCAATCTAAGGGGAAAACTATCCTTAATCACAAGACTATACCCATATTCCTCCTAGCGAATCAAACGATTGGTTAAACAAAAATTTAAATCCATTCGATAAACATCTTCAATCATTTCAAGACCACTCAGATCATAGCCTAGTATAACCGCAATATGAGTAAGCAATCCTCCTAAGACAATGGGGGCAGAGGAAGAAGCCCTTCCTAATGTTATCAAGTGTCTTAAAAATAAATATCCAAAATTAATAGAATTAATAGACACATTTTCTATCATTGCCCATAAACAATACAAGTCTGAAAGTTTCACAATTCCATCTTTACCGCCCCTTCCAAATATCATGTTCCTCATCATCATATGGACATATCGAAAAATTGGGTTAATGATATTACTACCATTAGAAACATGTGGATTAAAGCAAGACTGCCCACCAATTTGCTCCCATAAATTTGAATTTTCAAAATAGGTAGGATTATATAAGTTCCGTCCCTAGGGAAATCATATCATATATTAAAATCCTCAAAACTCCATTCATAGTCATCATTAAATAAATGAAATTTTAATTTTCCTCCTCCTTGAACATTATCAATAGTGATGGAGCTTAAAATTTTCAAGACAATACGAGGATAAGTTGGGTACTTCATGGCCATTACGCTAGTCCAACCTATTATATCAAGTAACCAATCAATATCACTCCCAAACCCCAATACTTCTAAGGTTTCTCGGTCTATAAACCTAGTGCTCAAAATGGAATGTTTAGATAAAGAACGATAACGATGCAATTGTTCGTCATTAGAGAAAATAATGCCGAAGTTGTTCGATATACCTTTGAAGCATGCATTCTCCTCGTTTGAGACAACCAACAATTCTTTTCCTTTCCTTCGACGAGAGCTCCCTTCGACGGAGTTTGACATCATGGATGGCGAGAAAGGTAGACTTGAGTGGAATGAATGTGGGGAAGGGGTGGTAGCACTTTGGGAAGTTGGAGGAAGAAAGGAAAGAAAGGAGGTATGAGGAAGGGGGTGAAGGTGGCGGCACGGGCGTGCAAGCCTTCGCACGCTCGTGACCTAATATAGAGGGAGTTTGGGTCGGGTCGTGTAGGGTTGAACGCCCTCTTCTTGGTGATTCTGCATGGTCGTGCCAATTGGCACGACCCCCTCTCTTCTCCCCTCGGTTAAAGTCGCACGACCGTGTCGATTGGCACGGCCCGTGCCTTCTTCTGCTCTGCATTGATCGCACGGACGTGCTAATTGGCACGGTCGGTGTCTCTTTCTCCACTGGTCCTCTTGTACAGTCGTGCCAATTGGCACGATCGGTGTCTTTCTCTTCTCTGTACAAGCTACACGGTCGTGCAAAGTTGCACGACCCATGGCCTTGCCCCTCTGTCGACTTCGGACGACCGTGTGGGGCCACACGATCGACTCCTTTAAGCACACGACGACTCACCTTTCACCATTTTGGTTCCTTTGATGCCTACACGCCCATGAAACGCTCACGGCTAGCTCGTGGAAGCTCTGCACATCCTGAAAATGAATATCCAAAAATAAAGAAATAATAAAAGTACTCAAAAATAAACGGAATGATGAACAAAAATGACAAACCCTTGGGTTGTGATAACCATGATTTTGCTACACTATTTTCATTCATACATTCATGATTTGATGTAGTTTTCATAGATAGAACCCATATTTACATCACATTGTATGCATTGTATCGATTTTGGATTTAATTGTAAATTATTTTATTACGACTTTATTTGATGCTAATTTTTTATTGTTATTTTGTAGGCATCAAAGGTTCTTGGATTGGGATGAATTTGAACCAAATTTATGCTCGGATCGAAGTTTTAACGAGACGATCAATCTCCAAAACAATCGTAGCCGTTCATTCAAGATCGGAGAGATCTGAGCCATCCGTCAAGGATCTGGACCATCCGACCTAATATGGAGTAGATCTCGTCCGTTGATGAAGATCCAGAGATTTTGATCCAGATCTGAGTTCATCCAGCCGTTGATTTAGCTCCGAGAATTTTTACCCGTCCGATTAGATTGGAAGGGGGTTAAAACCCGTGAGAAGCTACAGTGCTTTCCTGGGCTCGGGCCTTCACGATTTTGGCACTGTTTCTCTTCTTCTCGCAATGGCCGCAGTTCCCGTTCTCCATTCCAGATCCGGATGCTAGCATTCTTCATCGACGGTGATTCCTGAGCTCCAACGTTCACCATTCGAGGACACAGAGAGCGGCAAAGGCGTTCCCAATCCGCGAGCTGATTTTTGATTCACATTCCTGGTCACAGGCGAGAGGCGTTCCCAGATCTGTGATCTCCATCAGCATCGGAGCTCGTGGGCGTTCCCAGAAGCTTTCGATCACATTTCCGATTGTCATTCCATCAGCGACTCCAGCCGATCTGATCAATCGGTTAAGTATGTGCAAATTCCATATTCAGCCTCTGTTTCTTCGTGCGTTGAGGATTCCACTCGGTTGGGAGCTCAAGAGGCGTTCCCAGTGGCTATGAGCAACCGGATGGATTAGTTGGAAGCTTGAGATTCAAAGTCAACAACCCGAGAGGCGTTCCTGGTGGTTGTTCTATTTCACGACAGGGAGGAGAAGCTTGCGACAAGGGTTTGTGGATGAAGAACGTTTACTTTACTTGCAATTTTCTTTAAATTGTTCATTACTTTGCTCAGATCACCAGATCTGATTTCCTAGCTTGCAATTTCATCTTTGTTTCAGTTTAGTTTACAATTCGGTTATGATTTTTGAATTTTTGCTTGAACCTCTGCTTATTGAATTTTACAATCTGAATCTTGTTTAGTGACTAACTCAGTTTGTAAATTAATTCTCGATTTTCATTCCCTGTTTGGGGTTCCTACCAGTTAAGGTTTAGTTTCAATTCAAAAATTTAGAAAACATTTGTTTAATGCTTGGATTTATTATGACAGCAATTGAGTTTGAATGTTAAATGAATCACATGATCTTCACATTGTTTCCCTCTGTTCACTTTGATTGTGGAAATGAATTGAAGATTTGGTGATCAACTTAAGTGATGAAGTGGATGGTGATCATGAATTGAATGCAATTCGGTTTATATAAGTTTGTTGAGCTTGAGTTTAATTGTTATAGAATTTGATTGGAACTACTACTATGATTAACACACACCTACTAGTTATCCTTGGAAAAATACGACTTGGGACTCCTTACTACATGTGTTATTTTTAATTAATGTGAGTTTCCAATCTTTATCAATTTGGGGTGTCACATGACATGTAAAAAGGCAGACACCAAATTTTGGCACCATTGCCGGGGACCAATAACTAGTAGTGTGTGTTTGTTTTAGATTGTGCATTAATTGGTTTAATTGTTTGCATCTTACTTGATTTGATTGCTATTCTTTTTGTATTTACATGTAGGCTTGTTCTTGAATTGTGAAGTCTTTAATGTTCATGTTTTCATGTGTTTGAAACTTTATGCTCTTAAATCTTCTAATTTTGAGTGCTAGTGTTGTAGTAAAGAACATGAGATTTCTTTAGCATGGATCCATATTTTCAGAATTTTGGAGGTGGAATGGAGAATCAGTATTTTCAGCCCGAGTATCAAATTTACCCAAATATGGATCAACAAAATAGGTATGAGTTATTTTCTAATGGTTTTAATGCTAATTGGGTGGATAATTCATGTTTCAGGTGTGAAAATGAACAAAGACCATTTATTGAATCATATCCAACCTACCAGAATTCGTATGAGTTTCAAGAGGTTCAACATTTTCTATGCCAAATTCTTTTCAACAAAATGATTCTCAGATGGATGAGTCAACATGGAAACTCAAGGAGATTATGCAACAAATGAGTGAACACCAAGAGCAATAATTCTCAAGGATACAGAATATACAGAATCAGTTGGATCAAATTGCATCATCCATTATTCAGTTACAAACACAAAACACCAGTGAGGAGTTGGATTGTGGAGCTCTTGTCAGGCCTGACACTGCATCTACTACTTCACTAGATTCTTTTAAGTACTTTTTATTGTTGTGATGATGTAGTTGATCATACTTTTGATTCTACTAATATGGTTGCTTTAGATGTTGGGAATGATGTAGGTATTAATGTTGAATATGATTTAAGTGTAGGGGAATGCTTACTGGAAGCATTACCTCAAGGATCACCTGAATTTGAAGATGAAAGTGTAGGGACTTGTGCTACGGAGCCAAGCACCCAAGAATCATTACATGAGGTTGAACATTCACCAAAACCAGAGCTTGAGCATTCATTTAATAAAAAGGAGGTAATAATCACCACTCTGGGTACCTTTCAACATGACAAGGTGAGTATTTGTGATTTATCAGAAAATTTCCTAGAGGTACCAATTGTTGACTTTATTAGATGTGATTCATTTCTTGATATATTTTCTACCCACACTAATATTCTCCTATTTTCTCCTTACCCCACATGTGTGTGGGAGGTATTTTCATTATTGATTGTGTAGGAGAATATAAGCTTCCAGAGTGGGTACTTAAACTGAACCGCCTCCGACCTCCAGAAAAATTTTTCATGGGAAAAATGAAGAATAAAAAGAAGTTGGTTTCGACTAAGGATACTCCACTTCCGGGGTGGATTTTACTTCTAAATCTTCTTCAACTGCCGGGAAATGAAAGGGGAGTTTGTTCCAACTTAATTTTCTTTTGCATTTTACTTCATGCTTAATGTTTAGTCTTTTCTTTAATAAATTCTTTGAGTGCAAAGGTTGATCTTTTTATTGCAATTAGTTAAGTTTACAGTTGGTAGTTTTCTTATTGCATTTGATTTTAAGTGTGAATAAGAAAATGACACCCCTAGCAATTTTTCTATAACATGTTAGAAGTAGGGAATGTGAGCTAGATTTGAGAATCTATTTGGAGCTTAATGTCAATAATGGACTTTTAATTTTCTCAAGGTTTCTACTTAATGATGGACATTTGATTGGAAAATTGGATTGATACATTTTCATGCCTAGTGAGGATGAGCCTTAGTTGAGTGATGCTCTTGTGTTATTGCACTCTAGAATTTGATTTGATTATTTCAAAACCATAATTCAATGGATTGAATCATGTTTGTGAAGGTTAATCGCTTTGTGTTACTTTTTCTTTCACACAATTTTTTGCTAATCTTCTTGTTAATCATCATATCATTTTATTTTATCTCATTTCTTAATCTTTTGGATGTGGGTACTTTGCTTGTTATATGATGAATTATTTGGTCGAGATGGATAAAGTTGAAGTGTGGGGGGAAGTATGGAGTAACTTGAAGATCATTGAATATCTATTGATGAGTTTCATTGTTGGAATTCTTTGGTTTAGATTTTTTGAATCAATTGAATATTTGAGCTGTGGAAGTAGTGCAACAGCAACTCAATAAAGGAACTTAAAAGAATAAGATTAATTAAGCTGGGAAATCAGTAACTTTGGTGTTGAAATCAAGTGAAGCTGGTATACTAAATCTTGTGAGTAGAACTGAAATCACAATTTAATCAATTGAGTTGAAATTGAAATGCAATTTCTGAAAGTCTACTTTGATGAATATTAAAAAGTTGTTGGATTGGAATGGTGTTCAAAAATTGACAAGTAAGAAGGCCATATCTGAGGATTGGTCATGCTCAATATGGTGTATTAATTTGGTATCAAAATCTTGGGGCAGTCATCAAATCAGTTATGAATTCAAGTGGGTACAGATTCTTAATTTTAGGAGCTGATAGAAATGCAGAATGCATTATAACTGCTGAATTATGTTCTCTACGGTTGCTAACTAAGGGAGCTATGAATTTAACTCAGAAGTTACAGTTGCATCGAATGGTGTTCACCATTATAATTGAGAGTTGAACTAGAAGAGATGTTGGATTTTCAAATATAGAACTTAACTGAAATGCAAAAAATTGGAAATGAGAAACTGCTGTTTGGAACTGCAAACAGTTTCTCTGCAGAAGAAATAATATTGATTTGCTAGTAATCTGATTTAATAGATAAAAATTTGGAATTTGACTGATAAGAACCTTTACACTCATGAAATACTTGAAGATAGAATCATTTAATCTGAAAAGAAAGTAGGGAAGGATAGTAGTTGATGCACAAACAGTGAACAAGCTGAGAAACTGTAAACTGCTGAAACATGGATCTGTTGCTGAAAACTTGATCAAGGAGCAGGATTTGAATTTCAATTAGTGCTTGTCATTCAATTCAAGAAGCATTCCAGAGGGAGTCATGAGTATTCAGAAGAGAAAAAATAAAATGGAATGACAACAACAACTCTTTTGAACAATTTCAGAATTGAAATAAGGCTGAATTTTCTTGATTCTGGACCTAGTTTAGAAATGGGATATGTAGTGCTTAATTGAGCAATTTTTATGAGCTGAATTTATATGGAACGAGCTGTTGTTATTGAGATCCTGTTTGTGATTGTTCATGCTGTCAAAGATATATCAATTTGAAACTTCATTGCAACAACAAGCTAAAATATGGGAATTTTAGAAACTCTGAAATCTTATCAATCTACTGGAAGCTTACAACATTAGTGAATTTGATTGTGCTGCTCATTTAATCTTTGAAATTAGTTTTTGCTGCTTAAGCTGTGGATTTGTGATGAAAGGTTCAGATCAATAGAATGTTTTATCTTTCCATTTCTTCACAAAATGCTTTGAATAGAAATTTGAAAACGTCACAAGGTTTAATTTGAAACTGTGAACTTTTTGAGTAAGGAAGATGCTACTGTGTTGAATTCTGCAGAAATAGACATTGCAACTATGGAGTCTATAAAATTGATTGAATCTGCAAGTTTTTAGCAGTCATTTTAGGAATAATATGTGGGAGGCCAATGCTGAAAAATCTATTGAGAATTTCTGGAATTTGGATTGCTGAACAAGGCTGGATCTGGATATATGAAGTCTGCTATCATTCTGCAATTGTTTAATTCTGGACAGTGCTACTAAGTGAATCAATGATATAGTTGTTGACTGAATTAGGAACTTTATACACGACAGAATGCAGAATGAGTTGTAGTGATCATTACACAAAAATCTGCAGAGACATTGAAGTGTAGAGCTGGAACTGAACAACATTGAGATTTCTGTAGTTTTTGTTTTAGCTGAGTTTCCAAATGGGAGTTGATTGGGGTCAAGCTTGAAATGAGGAAATGGATGAGACAGTTCATTGAAGAATATAATTGATGAAGCTTGAATTTTGAAGGGAGATTAGCAGAGAAAGGAAAAGATGCAGAAATTACAGTTGCAGATAATCAGAAAACCTGTAATTGCTATGGTAATTGGTTTTTATAGTAAGCTGATCACTTTAAAAAAAAAATTTGAATTCTAAATGAGGGGCATTGACAAGTTCAATTATTCAATCCTCAAGCTAAAATGACTTGGAATTCCAAATCTTGATACTTAGTCCGAGAATTTGAATTAAGGTCAATGATATAAGATAGGCTACTGAATCTTATGTATTTGTTGTTGCAAATGAGGAGAGATGTAAGTCAAACTCAGTTTGCTGAACTTTCTACTTAGTATGAAAAATTGTTGAATCTGCAGAACAGAAAATATAATGAATGATAGAATGCAAATTGTTGAAATTTAGCACTTTGTCAAATTCTATGAAGTTGCAGAAATTTGCTGAAATTGTTGAGTTAGTTGAGCCTTTGTTGAGTTTCATTGCTCGAGACGATCAAGGATCTAAGTGTGGGGGAGGTAAAGTATGATGCAAGTTGTCTCATTGGTTGAATGCATAATTAGAGAACAAGAAGATTTAAATTGGTACTATATCAGATGATGGAAATGAAGTGTTGAATTTGGAATTGCAAAGTTGAAATTCAGTCTTTACTAATGCAGTCTTTGTGCCAGAATTTTGAAAGGCTAAGAATTGAAGTTAAATAAATGAAGATTGCTAGAATTGGGAATGAATGAAATGGTTTTCAATGGTTAGTTATTAGAGATGCATTCATTGAAATTAAAGGAATGAGAAATTGAAATTGTTGATAAATGGTGAAGCAATTGGAAGAAAGTGAAGGAAGTATGGCCAAGTATTCATTTATATAGCATTCTTTATATCCATGTCTTCCACTAAAGTTAGATCTTTCTTACTTATCTTTTCTTTGAGCTAATTCTTCCTTTTCTTGCAACTAATACTTTGATGTGCACTTAATTCATATTCTTATATTTTCCTTTCTATGATTTACCTTCGTATTGTGATTTGTATCCATGATCATGATAGAGAGTAGAAGATAAGCAAGCATATGATAGTGCAAGAAGCACAAGTAGCATGAGTGCCCTCTATTTTTTGTTATTATATGTGAAATAGGATGAGGGCCCTCTATCAATGGTACTTCTACGTAAATTTCCTTAATCTTTTTCAGGAATTGGTTGAACTCTTCATCCTTTTGAGATGTTATTAGTTTTTGAGGGAAAGGAATTGTTTGACTTTGTGGGGAAATTTGAAGAGTTCCTTCAACTTTCTTGATGATCTCCTCTTTATCCCTGTTTTGGATCTGATTGGGCATCAGGGGAGAGGGCTCTTCCTCTGAGTCAGGTCCTTTCTGAGTAGTAGTCTGAGGGTCTCCCAAAGTTCGTCCGCTCCTCAGCTCGATGCGGTTGCAGTGTTCTACTGGATTTATATCGGACTTTCCTGGAAATGTTCCCTGTGCTCTTGAGAAAGACTGAGCTATCTGGGTAATCTGGGCTATATAGTTGTCTTGCATCTTCTGATATTTTTTTTAATTTTTCAGTCTTTGAGTTAATTGCTTGATCTCATTCTTCATCTCTTTTTGCTCTGAGAGAGTTTCTTCAAGTATATTTTCGATTCTGGACAATTGTGAAGGTTGTTGTTGTTGATACGTCTGTTGTCCAGATGGATAGCTCTGTTGCCCAGGTTGATAGCTTTGTTTTGATGGTCCTTGGTCCTAATTATTCTGATATGAGAAATTTGGGTGGTTCCTCTATCCAGGATTGTATGTGTTGGAGTATAGATTGTTTTACTTTTGGTTGTAATTGACTATCGCATTGCATTGCTCAAGTTGGTTTATCTATGCTTGTATTGGCCCTAGGGGCCAAGTATCTTGAGTGTGATCAGTACTTTTGCAAGTTTCGCAAACAATAACTATTGCATTGGCTGTGTTCTTTCCCATGGCCTCAAGCTTCTTGGTTAGAGCGTCCAGTTTTGCAAACATGAGCGTGACTGCATCTATGTCGAATTTTCCTGATGCCTTTATTGGATTCCCTGAGAAAGAACCACCAGATCTTTCGGTTGCCCACTGATGGTGGTTCTGTGCCATATTCTTTATGATCTCTTCAGGTTCATCAAGGCTCTTGTTCATTAGTGCTCCTCCTGCTGCAGAATCGAGGGATACCTTCATGTGATAGTTGATTCCATTGTAGAATGTGTGTAGAACCAACCATTTCTCAAGGCCATGATGGGGGCACTGTCTCAGCATACTTTTGAACCTGTCCCAAGCTTCAAATAATGATTTTGACTCTATCTGTTTGAAGCTTGCGATCAAATTCCTCATGTGGGCAGTTTTACTTGGCGGGTAGAATTTATCTAGAAATTTCTGCTCACACTGCTCCCAAGATGTTATGCTGTTTGCTGGAAGGGAATTTAGCCACTGCTTGGCTCTGTCTTTTAGGGAGAATCCAAAGATAAGTAGCCTTACTGATTCTGGAGGGACCCCATTCACTTTTATAGTACCACAAATCTCATATAAAAGCTCTAAGTGATGGTTTGGATCATCGTGCGGTCCTCCTCTAAATTGATTCTGCTGAACCATGTGGATCACTGCAGCCTTGATTTCAAAATTGTTGGCTTCGATTGGCGGTCGAGTGATGCTAGACCGAACCCCTCGTGCATAAGGTGTTGCATAATCCTTCAACAGTTTGTCGGCTATTTCTGAAGATTCTTGTGCGGCTTGAAATACTTTTTGTAGGTTTCTTCTTCTCAGGAAAGTCCTATCGATCTCTAGATTGAACGGTAGAAGTTGTCCTGAAAGATTAGCTCTTCGCATGCAAAAATAAGATACGAAATATAGTAAAGAAGAGAGTGAAATAACATTATATTTTTTTAGGTATTTTAATAAAAAAATGCAGAAAATAAAGAGAAACAAAAATAAAATTATTTATCTCTAAAATTTAAAATATTAGAAAAAGGAAAGATAAAGGAAAAGAAACTAAGTCTAGTCTAATCCAATATGACTTTAACTAATGTTATAGATGCAGTCTCCGACAACGACACCAAAAACTTGTTACACTTCCGCAAGTGCACGGATTCGTCATCATTAATAAAGATTATCGATTCCACGAGGATTGGTTATAAGCACTAGCAATGGTTAACTTAGGATTAGCTAAACTACCAATGGTTGTAAGTTATCTAAAGAAAAGAGATTGGGAAGCAAAAACGAGAACTAGCAAAGAAGAAGTAATTAACTTGGTTTATGAATAGTTCTAGGAGTTCGGTTTCATTGTGGTGGTATTGATGTATTACATTCTATCCTTTACTCATTGTCCATCAACATGCATTCGCTGGAAGTTGAAGCATCTATCCTTAAGTACCAAATAAAGAAAATCCCTATAAAATCCTGTTACGGTTAACCCCTGTCACGAGGGTGCCTCGGTAGATCATAAGAACACAACTCTAATTGGTGTCATTAAGGATAGAAATAAGGAGATTAGTTTGGTCTCTCACTTCCTTGTGGAGAAGTTGCCTCTCCTTTCAAGGAAGTACCCTAGATGTCCGTGAACGGGTTACCCCTGTCGCTAGGGCCCCTCGGGTGTACGATCTAAGATACTCTCTCTACGAGGTTAGCAATTCCTATACAATCAATTAATATGCAACAAGCATGCATAATAGTTGAAACAAAGCAAGCAAAATCATCCAATGAATAAAGGCATAAATGTGAATCTTACATCAAAACCAATCCACAACTACTCCCTAATCCTAGAACAAGGAGTCTACTCCATAGACGTCGGAGAAAAATCTGAAGACATAATGTAATTAAGCATACAAACCTCAAACAAGAAGAGAGAAAGAAGAAGTATGCTTATCCAACGATGATGAGTGATCTTCGGATCCAATCCTTTGCTTCTGGAGTTGATGTGGTGATGAAAGATCACTGGACAGAGGTCCTGGATGGCGTGGAACGACACCAAGGCGATTCTCCTGCTGACGGCTCGCTTCTCGGCTCTCTCCCTTTGGAGAAGGGTTTAAAACCCTATTTACAGGCTAGGGTACGACTGCGGTGGCACGACCGTGCGGATGTGGCACGGTCGTGCCTTCTTTTGCCTCTGGTCATGCTGAACGGTCGTGCCAATTGGCACGGGCGTATGGATCTGGGGCTCGGCTCCTGGGGCACGGCCGTGCAGGATTACACAGCCGTTCCTTTCTTGGCTGCTGGTCGTGGGGGTACGACTATGAAGGATTGCACGACCATGCAAGGATCCATCTCTGTTTGCCCGCACGGCTGTGCAAGAGTTGCACAGTCGTGCACTGCTCTTCTTCTGTTTGGCCACACGGCCATGCGAGGTTGCACGGTCGTGTTCTCTGCCTCATTCCGGTGCATCGACAATCGCTATTTTTGCTCAAAAAATTATTCCTGTCAACACAAAATCAAACAAAGAGCAGATATCTGAACAAAAGAGTATTTATGATGAGTACATGATAAAAGAGATGATCATGCAAAGAATATATACGTATAAAGCAAGTGAATGTGCGTTAAAACATGCATAAACGATCATAATATTTACGCACATCAACAACCTAGGTGATTGTTAATCCAAGGCGTTGAAAGAGCTCCACTGGAAATCTCCTTTGTTGAAGGCAGAGAATCCTCTTACACTCTTTGAAAACTCAGAGAAAGACTAGGAATGAGTTACAAAAGTTGTTGTTCAGTTATTTTT
Source organism: Zingiber officinale (assembly GCF_018446385.1). Classification (NCBI taxonomy): domain Eukaryota; kingdom Viridiplantae; phylum Streptophyta; class Magnoliopsida; order Zingiberales; family Zingiberaceae; genus Zingiber; species Zingiber officinale. Next base: position 30,494,150 of record NC_055994.1, read on the forward strand.
TAATTCCTAGCTCTAGGAGACTTTTTATAGCCTCCTAGGATGATGTTACTATTGGCTTTCGTCACTTGGAGGTGCCTCTAAGGAGGTCCAAGGCACCTCCAGGAAGATAAGCTTTATCCACATAAGATAAAGCTTTTATCTTCTTCCAATGACAACCTAACGACAATTAAAGGCCCCTCCAACACAATTGAGGGAGCCTTCCATGAAGGCTTGAGGGCGCATTCCAATCAAAAGGAGCGAGGGTGTGCCTTCAACCTTGTTGGAGGCGCCTTCGACAAGGCAGATCAACCTCTAAGCTGATCTTCTTCGCATGGGTGATACTCCGATTATTCAGAGTTGAGCTCACCCAAACCTAACTTTAATCTTCTCCTCGAGCAGACTTCCTCCCCGACTTCTCATCCCTCAGATACACCAAGTGTGTCATTCTTGTCCGTCGGTGTACTCTTCCGCAGCTTCTCATCCCTCAGATGTATCAAACCCATCGACTCGTTTCCCGTGCCATCCTTCTCGTTCGTCATGTCTTCCACTCAACTTCTTGTATTCCTAAGTTCCTACATACTTAAATATAATGATTAAACCCAATAGGATCTAACTTAACCCGGTTGACCACATCAAAACCATCCTGGGGTATTTACAGATGGGGGCGATCGTGACCAGAAGGGACGATGATGCGATGGTTGGGAGGCATGTGATAATTAAGGTGCATCTCGTCCACCTCCTCACCATTAAAGTTCGAGGCGATGGAGGTGTACCAGAGTCCATGGACAGCTACACGAAGGGAGGATGCCATGAAGAGAGGACAAAAAGATCGAAAGTGAGGGAGAAATGGAACTTACTAAGATAACAAGGAGTTTGAACAAATGCCGACAACAACAAGCATAAAATAAAAAAGAAGAAGAAGATGAAGAGAGAAAGGAGAAAACAATGAAGTGGTGTTAAAGTGTAAACATTAAAAACCCTATTGAGGATCCCTGAGAACCGTTCGATCAAAGGCATAGAGAGGGGATATTTAATCTAGACCATCAAAATTTAAATCGACAACTGCCACATCGAATCTCAACAGACGTCTGTTATAGTATATATTCTCTCCATCAACATTTGACACTTGACAAACAAATACTGGCGACATTTATGAGGGATGGGAAGTAATAAGCAGGCTTATGATAAAAAAGTATATTCATCATGTTCAGCATTAATGATAAGTGACATGCCCTATTTCCAAGGTATCAGAGTGACATTAGCACAAGCTGAGTGGTGATATAATGAGCGTCTGATTAGGAAACAGAGAATTCTAGAAATGTTAGTAGCTAAGTATGACACCAGTATTGAGCTGAGTGACATTAAAGAGAATGAATGCCTGATCGGAGGACAACGAACACAAACAACACAATTTTCCAATCAGTTGGATGTATAGCCTCCTTTGACCAGACTTGAAGGAGAGTCTTGTGTATGATCGATGTGTACATGAGAGTGGAGGGGGGTGAATCACGTGTCTTTTTAAAATAAATCTATCTTTTTCATTTTAAAATCAAAGTGCACAGCAGTATAAAATAGAAACAAAAAGAACACAAATAAGATAAACACAAGGAGTTACTTGGTTTGGAGCCTTTAGTAACTCCTACTCCAAGACTCATGATCCCTCGGACTATATCGATGGGTAATCCACTATAAACCTCTTCCGAAATCACCGAAAGAGGGAATCAAATACACATACAAAAAATGGGAAAATGTAACAGCCTACACTTTCCTTTTGCAAGTAAGAAAAGATTTACAACAATATTAAATCATTACCAACACTATAGAATCTGAACGCGCTTGTGTGTTGGTGTCAATCTGCCAGCAACGGTTGGATGTCTCAGAGTAGTAGCACACTGGTAGAGCGTAGTCGAAGCAGCAGAAGAGTCGTTTGAAGCTTTTTATTGAGTCGTATTGAATGCTTGGCCAAACAGTCCTTTTATTAAGCATTGAGGGTGTTGGTGTGGGAAGCACCAAACGATCGAACCTGTGTTTTGATAATGGCAAAGGGTTCAAATTTAAAGTTACTTGTTGTCTAACAAGTGTGAATGAGCTTACAGGAAAGTTCTAAGTGTTCTTAGGCAAAAGTCCTAATAGATTCTAGGTAGATGGAAAATCCTAGGGGGAGGTAACCCTAGGTCCTAGGGGGTGGTAACCCTAGGTGGAAAGTCTTGGCGGGTTATGAACTTTGGGTGAAATCCTAGAGTTAGAGACTCTAGGTAAAAATTCTGGTGGTCGCGAACCAGGTGAAAGACTGGATGGGTTGGGGATCATATGCCCAGCAGGATAGTCCTGAAGTCTCGGACGCTAAGAAAAAGTCCAATCAGTTTGGAGGACCGGTCTGGCAACAGGTAATTTCTCTTGAGAGGAGTAGGTGCAGATGCGTTTCCCATTGAGGAAATAGTAGGTGTCAGTTCGACCTAGGGTTTCCGGAGGAAATCCGAAAGTCAGAATCAAACAGTCTGAAGGCTATAAAAAATTAGTTGTTATATTACTTTATTATTTGCTATTATCATAACTCTATTTTGCAGGAGACAAACATTTTTTGCAGGGTCTAATTTTACCTCATTCAGTCAACCGAACGTCTGAATCGGTCGACCAAACCACCCCAGAACAAAAGGATCAGACTTGCAGCGAGTTGATCAAATTCGACCAAGGGATCGGTCGACCGAACCTTAGATTCAATCGACCAAACTGAGGATGATCGAGCCAAGTTGATCGTATCAAATAAACCAGTGCGATCAGCAGATCGGTTGATCGAACAGCGGGATCAGTCAACCGAACAAAGACTTCTATTCGAGCAATAGAAATTGGATGGGAAGCCAGGCCGATTCAGGCAGGATCAGTCGACTGATCCGGGGGATCAGTCGACCGATCAGAGTTGGGTCAAACTTGATCCTAGGATCAATGGATCTGGATCAGGTCTGAGGTGGTTATAAAAAGGGGTCTCAGCCAACACTTCGAAGACAGATTTGAGAACTACTTACGCTCTTGTGTGCTGCTTTGAAACACTTCGACATCGTGCAACCGCTGCTCTAATAATCGACAACCTTCTACTTATTATTTTATTATTGGTAACAAAGTTTTTAATTGTACTTAATAACTGTACTTATTTCTAAATTTATAGTGATTTCCCAATAAAAACGATCAATGATCGCGGACCTTAAAATAGGAGTCATCACAGACTCCGAACTAATTAAAAGAAACCTTGTTAGCATTGCTTTTGTTTTCTCTCTTTATTCCGCTGCATTATTCTGTGTTTTTTGAAACAAGTGAAAAAGTCACGTGTGCTATTCACCCCATCCTCTAGCACGCATCGATTATACAATTGGTACCAAAGCGGGGCCACTTCAAATCTATGAAACCACCATTCAAGTAGATTTTTCATGGTATTAGGTGCTAATTTTTTCGAACTTGATCGGAATCGGTACAGTTGCCTTTTTTCCACTCAGTTTTTTTTTTACAATCAATTTTTTTTTCATTTCTCGAGGTCGGTGTAAACACCACTTGAGTTTTACTATATTTTACTCCCACACTACTAATCCAAGGCCAAGTCTTGGAATATTCGTTACTTTTTTTATTATGTGCGAGATTTCTCTTTAACAATGGCACACCAAGAAGGATACAACACAACACACCCACCTCTCTTCTTAGCGAAGACTTCAGCTACTAGAAGGGTCGAATGGAGTACCACCTCCAGATGTAAGTCCAGATGTGGATAATTATCTAGATTGGCCTGGTACTTCCACTCGACGGTACTAGAAAACCAATATCATGCAAGAATTGGGATACAAATTTGATGAAGAAGATCAAAGTCAACGCTAAGGTAACATGTACTCTACAATGCGACTTGACAAAAGAAGAACTGATCAGAGTCGGTTCATTTTCAAGCGCAAAGGAGCTGTGAAAAAAAGTTGATCGAGATACATGAAGGAACTTCCGACACTAAGGTAAGTAGGCGTGATTTAATTCTAAATAAATTGTATAATATAAAAATGTAGGAGGGTGAGACAGTGAGCCAACTATAGGCATGCATCCAAGACCTCCTCAACGATCTCCACATAATTAGTCAAAAGGTGGAAAACCACGACGTCATCAAGTATGCACTCAATACCTTTCCGAGGAACACTTTATGGGCATCCATGGTAGATGCTTACAAAATGTCTAAGAATCTTCCTTAATTAGATTAGATGAATAGTTCTCAGAATTTGAATTGTATGAAAAGACTAATATACCTTCGATCGAGAAAAGTATTGCCTTTGTTGCAGGTACAAACAGAATAAAGGAATCAAAAGTCAAGCGTCGAAATAACCTGAGCCCGAAGACAAATCAAAGTTAGTAGACGATGATGATATCACTACCGAGCTCGTCAACCTTGTACGAAAATTGTACAAGAAAAAGAAGGGCTTCACCAAACATGAGATCAAAAAGATGATCTAGGCAAAGACAATGCAACCAAGCCCAAACTCAAAAACAAAGTTTGAAGTCACCTGGTATGGCTGCAACAAAAAGGGGAACATCAAGGCAAACTGCCCAATCAGAAGGAAACAAGGAAGCAACGGAAAAAGAAGGCCCTATAAGCAACATGGGACGAATCAACATCGAAAGACTCTGACGAAGACCACGAACAAACAAGCTTCCTCACACTTCCAGCCCGAGAGCAAGTCGTCGAATCCAAGTCCGAGATAGAATCAGAAGCCGAGTCCGAGTGAATTCACGGATCCATATCCAGTTTTGAAGGTTCTCAAACCAATGTAAGTATTTCTCTAATTAGATCACATAACTTGATTTCTTACTTGTCAAGAAAGTTAGCTAAGTCCAATCTTAGGGTCAAGTTACTCCAAAAGGAGGTAACGACCATTAAGAAAGTGACTAACCCAAGCTCCTTGACTGAATCAGTTTAGACTAGAACTTCAACTCAAGTCCAAAAGCTTGAGGAAGAAAATTCCAGCCTGAAATGTCAAGTCAAGGAACTGAAGGATACATTGCAATGGTTCACCGTGGGTTCCAAAAATCTTGATTTGATTCTTGGAAAATAAAGAGTCGTATACAATCGATCTGGACTTAGATACAAGGCTAACCGGAAGTTTAGATCATATTTATCACTTGTTAACCGAACAAATAGAAAAATAGTATAAGCATGAGTTCCTAAGTTTAACTTGATTAATCAAGTTGGACTTGATCAATGTTGGATCCCCAAGGGTCAAATCCATTACCTTGATAGACCTTATCAAAGATATGATCCATGGGGAGCCAATTGAAAGACCATATTTATTAGATAAATTTATGTAATGTTTGCATTACTACTTTTTATTATTCATGCTTAGATTAAGATAGATAAGGACTTAGGCTTGATTCACACTTGACTAATTAGACCTAAGAATTTCAGAAAGAAAATTAAATATTTTATTTCTTTAAATGTCTTTGTCTAGAAGTGGTTGATGATCCAATACCAAGAAGGCCTAGTACCTCGCCATAGCCTGGAAGTCAATTATTGAAATAAATATTTAATTGACAAACTATTAAACCTTAGCCTAATTCAAATGTGAATCAAATCTTTAGACTTCAATTTAAACTGAAGATAAAATTAACCATCTCACAAAAACTTATAAGGCTCCCTGATTGACAATCTAGAAAAGGATGAGATGGATTTAGGTAAAAATTAGTTAAACTCAATTTAAAACAAAAAAATTAATCAATTACTCAACCTAATTCAAACTTAATCACTTAATCAATTAATGTAAACTCAACTTAATTAATTAACCTAATTACTTAATCAATTAACCTAATTACTTAAAATAAACTTAACTCAAATCTAACCAATTAACTTAATTCAAAGCTAACTAATTAATTTAAAAATAAACTTAACTCAAATCTAACCAATTAACTTAAAAATAAACTTAACTCAAATTAACCTAATTAACTTAAAATAAACTTAACTCAAATCTAACTAATTTAAATTCAATCAACCATCTCACAATCACCCATAGGTATACATGATTGAAAACTTAGATTGGGTGAGATGAAAAATAAGGGGTTGAACTCAATCAATCTATCTTATTTGTTTTAAATTGGATCCAAATCAAATGCTTTATGTGTAAGAACATAAAGATTTGGAATAATGGATGTTAGATAGTGGATGATGTCATGCCCAGAGGAGTCCTTGCTCGACAAATGAACAACATCTCCCCTGTAATAGTGATAATATGAATCATATATACAGTTCCATACGACTACTCACAAGTTATAATCAATAGCCCACACAGCTGGAACATACACAACCCACTCGGCTAAAACAAAATAATCACAACCACGCAGTTGTATAATAAATATCCCACACTACTAAAATAAAAACACAACAAAAAACAAAAGGAAAGCCCATAAATCAAGAACAACAAACTGCTAGCCGGCTAGGCTTTACACACAACCACAACAAGACAAATACAAGATACAAACATAGCAAAACTCTAGAACAAAATTGAAGTAATACAATGCCAAACTCACAAATTTGTAAAGCAAGTAAAGTAAAAAAGCAAAACCCAAAACCATCCTCGGATGTGACGTGGGATTGACAGACAGGATATCCCAAGCGATTCCACAATCATCTACCTACTACCTGAGGAAAAGACAATACACAAATGTGGTGGTGAGTGTAAGTCACTCAGCGAGTAATAGACAAGATAGTGCATGGTCTAAATAAAACATGGAGATCAAAGTATTCAGTCTTAGTAGGGAAATAAGAGCATGATCATACTGACATAATCCATGCATCTAACTATACTGCATAATAAATACACATACCCAAACTGGATCTAACGCATAAAGGCAAGATAAAAAATGATATAATAAATGCACATACCCGAACCGGTTGAATGCACATGGTGTAATAAACAGTAAACTCACCAGAGATTATCAACATACCTGCTCGTAACACCTGAGCAATATAACCGACAGCATATACATGTATAATAAATGACATGTATGCAACATGGCAACCATATGCAACAATCATAGCTCAAACAAGTGTAACATATCACAATCACATGTAGCTAGTAACTACAAGATATGTATGTAGATATATATCCACAGATGCCCCGCGCATCATATGCAAATGTGCATGCATGCCACATGGTCACCCCCACCACCTCTCCAGACACCATGACCCCTGTATGGCCGAGAGGTTTGGGTCCGTGACAGCTGTACGACCCTCTAAATACTACTATAGAGTGGTCGAGGTGGACAGTTCGCTAAGTAGTTATCTAACTAATAGCATCAGGGTCCCTAACTACTCACATCTCTAGCCCCTTGAATACTGTACCCTCTAGATACTACTACTCATGAGTGGTCGAGGCTGACAGAGTATAACACTGAGTGACCAAGTGAGCATGACAGGACTAGCTCCACTTCTAATTACCACTCTACCATAGTGGCTGAATGGACAACTATAAATGACTGATAACCTACTCAACCACAAGGGAGATATTTGATTGCCAGCATGCAGTGCAAATGATGGGCATGATGTAATAATCATAATACAGACAGTCATCATCAATGCAACAACACAATTGACTTAAATACCTCTGATATATGATCCATTGAACACCTATATCTATAGGTATGGGTAGATCCAACAGGTGCCCACTAAATATCATATACAATAAGTAGTCATACCTGACACGTACACACCATACATGCATGCAACCTACAATGTAGGTATAATTAACAAGATACCTCCAACATCACACTAGATACATATAATCACCAACATAGGTATTATTGACACAATTCATCCAATAGTACTCCCAAACACATATGCACACATCCACATAAATATAATCAACAAGAAACCTCCAATAACCACACCGGACATGTGTACACACACAACATGCAAATGGAAAATCAACCAGATGACTCCTACAATACATACCAATCATGTGTAACTCAACATCAAATGTATAATCAGCATGTTAACTCAGCCAATAAGATATCCCCTACTATGCGTACTCTACATGAATATACACAATAGAGTATAGATATCCAAAAACAAAGACTGTATATGAAATATATAGATCATTTTAAAGGTCAAGTATAAGTATCAAGTAGGATAACAATACAAATAGATTTATGGTAAAGCAACTTAATTCATCAATCAAACAACCATGCACTAAGTTCAAAAAACTAAAGAGGCCAAAGAAGAAATACCTGTCTTTATTTGTCGATCGTGCTAAGAAATCCCACGTCGAGACGCTCGTCTCAAATCAAAGTTCTGCAAATCATATATTATACAATTTAGCTAATCACATATATAACAACTAACTAAACCCAAAACCCAATCCTAATTCGATTATGTTACCATGTTTAATTCCACCTAATGATCCAAATCCAATTAGATGATAAATCCATCCTTCATCCACCGATCAATTCCTTAATTCTCACTAATCAATCACTAATCAAAACCCATCATAAATCCTTCTAAATCCACTAATCACTAATTAACTCACAACATTAATTTAATGATTCCATTAGTCACAACATCAATTTAATTAACAGTTCCAGTATAGAAAATAAAATTAATTCTGTATTTATCCTATCCTCAACTAATTCATCAAAACACAACCGATCACAACTCAACAACCCATTGCTACTAATCAAAGATTAATTAACAACATCATCCATTAACAACTCCCATTCTTTTCAGAAATGGAATCACTCCTATAATAAATTAACTCATTATTCAATCCATTGTATCTACTACCACACATGATAGGAAAAATGAGCGATCTAATCATACCTAATCCGAATGCATCGCTGTTGCTTATAGCAACAGAGAATTACTGTCAGAAATAGTGGCCAAAACTAGATGAAGCTGTTGATGGAATGGATCTCCCCCCTTCAATTCAAACATCCCAATTCACCATCAATACATCCTCATCTAAGAATTAAACCATAATTCATAATCCACAATCCTTTAGCTAATAATTTACCTTTAGGTTAGATCAACACTTCCTCTCGAGTGAAATCTGTGTGTCGCAGTGGTGATGTGGTGACGAGCCAAGATAAAGGAAGGATAGCGACAACACTATGGTACCAACTTGCAAACAATCAGAGCAGGGTGGTAGCGAGCAAAGGCAAAGGAAGGACCAACAACCGTGTAGCGCCAACACTATCGGACAAGGACAAGTATGCGATGACCTATACACACAATGGTGAGGATGTGGAAACGATCTCGTGTAATCTCCTTTAGCCCCATCTTATGGTGATAGCTGGATGAGCGGTGTCGTGAACATGGCGGCCGATGACTGCCTCTGCTCACGTTGGGAGTAGATCAAGAGAAGGGAAACAACACCTCCTCGCTCTTGGCTGAAGACTAGTCCGTGCAGGAGAGGGCAACACAGAGAGATCGGCGATGGATCAAGAAAAGGGGGTGGCCATGTTCGACAAATTGGGAGAGCCCGACGGTCGACATCATGTGGAAGGAGAAGATGCTACGGCTTCGAGGTAGCGGGGACATTATCGACTGAGGAGGACTGCACCAGCAATGATCAGGTGGGGAAGAGCAGGGTCGGTGGCGACGAGTAGAGCGGCTGATCTCGTGAGGGAGGGTCGACGGAATCGGGAAGAATGAAGAGGAGAAAGGATCGGGTGGAAGAGAAGAGAAGAAACCTTTATACCTAAACCAAACTTAGGTTTAATTTAATCAAATCCTAAGTTACTTTCTTAATCAACTCTCATTTAAATGAGTATTCTAAACAGGCTTTTTCTAAGCCCAATAACTCTACCCCTTAAAACCTATCATACGGTCTCCATTTAATTCCAGATTTTTTTTTTAAATTCTAGATAAATCCAATAAAGTCATTTCTCCAATGGCTCTTATTATTAAATTTATCATATCTTACAGATGATCTAGACACATGACTGGAGATCGATTGAAGTTCACTAAGTTAAAACTTAAAAATTTAGGGTCAGTTGCGTTCGATAATGACGAAAAACATAAGGTCATCGGAATAGGTAATTTCAAACTAAGTTATGATTTTATTATTCAAAAAGTCCTATTAGTTGATAAATTTAATTTTAACTTAGCATAAGTCAACTGTGTGACTCTGGTTATTTAGTTACCTTTTCTAACTTTGAGTGTGTAATTAGAAATGTTGAATACCCTGAAATTACACTTAAGGTGTAAAATATGGTGCCAAATAATAATTAAATAATGAGTGTTATTGGAGAAATAATCTTATTGGATTTTTCAAGAGTTTTTAGAAATTTTTCTAGATTTAATTGGAGATCGTATGATGCGTTTTAAGGGGATGGATCGATTGGGATAGGATAAAGTCTGTTTGGAATACCCATTAAGTTGGGAGTTGATTGAGGAATAACTTAGGGTTTAATTAACTTAAACCTAAGTTTGGAATACCTCTGATATGTGTTTAGGTACTAGCTTACTTATTGTTAATATGTCTTTACCTCACATGATACCTTCATAGTGATGAACAGTTCAGTAGTCGATCGGTATTACTCCTGATCTTCTGTTACTTAGCCTAGGTTATGGTTTCAGGTATGAGTATATATTACGGTTTTCTTTAGTATCTGCTATTTCCCTTATGAGACTGTATACTGTTGACTCACTCTCTATTTGTATATTATGTTCATGCACTATCTTTTTTTTACCCGCTGAGTCCTAGCACTCACCACCCCACAAAATGATTTTTCTTTTGCCAGGTAGCAGGTAGATGAATCAAGGATGCTTGGGAAAGTCCTAGCTTCCAGTCCTACTACACTCTCGAGGACGGATTTCTTTTCAGTCTTGTTTCTGTTCGGTGGTATATTGATTTTGCATTTTTTGTTTTTTTTTTATAAGTTGATGTGGGTTTGAAGTCTAGTCCGGTGGTTACAGGTTTTGTGGTTAATGACTTTGTTAGTCGTACATTCATATTTCTTTATGATTTCTGCTGTATTTATTTCCAACCGTGTGGGTTGTTATTAACTGCGTGGTTGTTTTCATTTTGTCTAGCAAGGTAGGCTGAGTATATTAACTGCGTGGTTGTTTTTATTTTTGTTCTAGCCAAGTGGGCTGTGTAAAATATCGAAAAATGGCGAATAATGATGAGGGAATTTTCTGAAATTTTTAGAAATTTTTCTGGAATTTTTCGGAGCTCGTACGGACGAGTTAACGGGGATAAAAATGGGGCCCGAGAAAGCCTGTTTAGGATACCCCATTTTAACGAGGAAAAGTTGGTTTTCCTTTTCTTTTTCTTTTCTCCCCGCCGAACCCATGCTTGTGCCCTAACAGGCGATGTTTCCTTCTCTTCTTTTTCCCCTCGCGCCGATTTCCTAAACCCGATTCCCTTCCTCTCCTTTCCTTCCTCTCGTCGCCGATCACCTCTTCGCCTCCTCCACCCGACAACGCAGTTCGCGTCACCCGAAGCCAGGCTGCCGGCGACGAGAGCCACCCTTTCCTCTTTTCTCCTCTGTGGGCCGACACCGACCCCCCGATCCGCTGACATCCGAGCCCTAGGGTCGGCCACTCCTTCTCTTTTTCGAGCACCGGCCACCAGATCTGACCTTGCGCCGACGCCCCACTCCCGATGTAATAGTCGTCACGGCCGATTGCAAGTCATCAGAGGTTTGAGTCCACCTCACAGTGTCTCTACCCTAGCCTCCAGCACGTTGTGCCTTAATTTCCTGGTCGCCTTCTTCTCACTCGGAGCAGCGACGCCACCTTATCATCGGGTGCCACTGCCACCGGAAGGGAGATTCGACGCAAAGGAAGACAGGACTGTCCTTCCTCTTGCTTGAGGACCAGGCTGAGTAAGGGAGGCTGCCAATGGAGTGGTCTTTGCTGTGGAGCCATGGAATTCTTCCCCTGTCACACGGAACCCTTTGCTGGAGTGGAATCGCAGCCACCAATCTGTTCTTCGCCTACAAGAGAATACGGTGAGCATTTCTATCTCTGTGTTTTTCCCATCTGATTATCGGTGAGAGTACTCATTTGATCTACTTATGGGTTGCAGATTTGATCTGTAACACCTTAGCCATGCTGAATTGCCGACCAGCAAGTGATAAATTGAGGTACTTGAGATGGAGAGTTCTATCTTCCTTGTGCTATGTCTAGATGTCTTCACCGAGTTCCTATAGAGCTGTAGATTGGGATAAGGTAAGATTCGTTTAGCTTCAAATTCATACAGTAAGGGTTCATTTCTGTATTGGCTTGATTAGCTGGTCATTGAAAAGGGGAGGTGTTCGGGATTAGGATTTTAGTGGATTAAATAGTGCTTAGTCAATGATGACATTGATTATCAGACTTGGTAAGTAGCAATTGATTTGGATGGCTCTATGTATGTTTGATTAAGAGAGAATTAGCTAAAATTATATGTTTGGTATTACAGGACATTTATTCGAGACGGTGTCTCGACGAGGGATTTATTTCGGATACGATCCTCTTATCGGAGGCGGGTACCTCTTGACTTATCTTTTATGATATTGTCAATTGGATATGCATAGTATTTTATAGCTACAAGCAATGATCATTTTGTCTTTGGTATGTCACTATTTGTTACCCGTAACATGTTCTATTGGGCGTTTGTTATGTATCCATGTTTACGTTTCGTGATTATTGCTGATCCGGCAGTAAGAATGGGGAACCCACTTCCTGAAGGGTCTCAGCTTGAGAACCGATGAAGGGCTGACTAAGCGGTTAATGGCCGAGCCGATCATCCGGGTATGTCCGAGCGGAGTTAGATAACCCATCCATGGGTTTGGGTTTCCGACGCCAAGGCAGGAGGATCGAAGGGCCGACCGGGAGCCCGAACGGCAGGGGCCAAAGAGCCGAGCGGGCAACCCGCCCGGACAAAATAAGGGCGAGGGGAGAAAAAGGTGGCCGAGCGGCCTATGCGCTCGGCTCGGGATATGGAATATCGGCAGAAGCATGTCTGATGATTAGGCCGTACATAAGATCGCACGATGGAGGATCTTGCCGTCACATCATGGAAAGGTTGATACAAGAGCGATGGCCTCATGGGACGCCTTTTCTCGACGAGTCCATATCCGGCATGGCCCTTCCGATGCACCCATGCTCGGCATGGTCAAATGCAAGTGGTTGCTTTGATTGGCGCGCCCAGGCTTCTTGAGGGGTCTATATAAGGCCTCCATTTCTTCACCGGAGGTATGCACGTCTTCATCTTGAGGCTACCTTCTTGTCATTCCTCGCCGACTTGAGCGTGGAGACCGCCGGACACCCTCGCTCGGTTTTGTTGTTCGCGGAGTACTCGAGGATCCAGCAGAGCGCCACGTGCCAGTCCGCGACTCTTGGTTCGACAGATCAAATTGGCGCCCTGGGAACGCCTCCGCCCCGATCGTAGACAATGGGACGGGGCTAGACGACAACACACGGTGACGCTTCAACGGAGGAACTCGACGCCTGGTCGAGATAAGGCCGCCAAACTCATGGAGCAAAACAAAAAGCATCCGCCAAGCGGGTCAAAACAAAGGTCTGACCGGTCTCAAGCGGAGGCACCTCCCACCCCGATCGCATTCCATCGGGCCTTGTTCCAAACGCCCTCTGAGATCGCGCAGGCGAATCGAGACCGGTCTTCCTCAGACGAAGCTCCTGCTCGGGATGCAAGAAAGGGAAAAGCGCCCCGAGCTGACTCGTCTCCCGAGCGGATCAATCGCCAATTCTCCGAGGCAATTCTGTAAGATCCTCTACCAAGGCACTATGCACCCTTGGTGGTGAATACAATGGGTCGACTGATCCGGATGGCCACCTCAGCAAGTTCAACAAAGCTGCAACCCTTCATCAATATACGGAGGGAGTTAAGTGTCAAGTTTTTCTTACAACGCTCTCCGGCTCAGGCAGTACTGGTTCCGGAGGTTGCCAGACGGATCGATCAGAAGCTTCAAGGACTTCCGAACGATTTTCCTCCACCACTTTGCAAGCAGCCGACGTTATCAGAAGACCAGTGTCAGTTTGTTTGCCATGAAGCAGGGGCCGAGAGAAACCCTCCGAGCTTACATTCAGCGGTTCAACCAAGTGGCGATGGGCATTCCAACAGCCACATCGGAGACAATGATGAATGCCTTCACGCAAGGCCTTGTGGATGGGGACTTCTTCCGATCGCTCATCCGAAAGCCGCCCCGAGATTATGATCACATGCTGCATCGGGCCAACGAATACATAAATGTGGAAGAAGCGCAAGCCGCTCGGAAAAAGGAAGCTCCAGCCGAGCGGGCACCTATTCATGCCGAGCGGAAACAGCAAGCCGCTCAGCAGCCGCCTAGAGGACCGAGGGCCGAAGCAATCCGATCCCCACACGCCAGATCTCACGTACAAGAGGTGGCTGCCACTCGGCCCAAGCCAAAGAAGAGGTGGACCCCTATGTTCTGCTCCTACCACCAGACAGATACGCATAACACGAGGGATTGCCGAAGCCTTCCCTTTGTGTCCAATCCTGTTCCCAGGAAAGCCGAGCGACGGTCTCCTCCCATCGACAGGAGACTTAGGACTCATGAAGCTGACCGAACCCGCACCGAGAGGCGACATCAGCAGACACCCGATCGGCACCGATCCCCGAGGCAGGAGAATCGCCGGGCGTCCAGAGAACGGTCACGACCGTCCGCTCGGGAGGAGGAAAATAGGAGCAATACTTCCCGGGCGAGATCAACGTTATTCTGGCGGGCCGACCGGAGGAGACTCCAACCGAGCCAGAAAGGCGGGCGTCCGGCAGATCCACGGTCGGTTGCAGCCGAGAGCGGGCGAGTGGACCGGAAATCACTTTCGGACCCGAGGACTTAGAAGGAGTAGAAGTGCCCCACGACTCTGCTCATTAAAGCGGTAATAGCAAATTACACCATTTACCGCATATTTGTTGACACAGGGAGTTCGGTCAACATCATATTCAAGAAGGCGTTCGAATTAATTGAGCCGAGCTGTTGCTCATGACAACCCCGCTCTACGGGTTTACGGTAACGGTTCACCGGCCGGACAATCCGGTACCACACCTCTGGGAGAAGAGCCAGAGGACCAGATGCTTAACCGTGGTGGTCGACTCTCCTCATCCTACAACGTCATTTTGGGATGACCGGCGCTCGTTGTTCCGAGCGATTGTCTTCACTTCCATAAGATAAAGTTCCCCGTGGAGGACAAAGTAGGAGAAGTGCGGGGAGATCAGCTAGCAGCTCGGCGGTGCTATATAGAGATGATCCGAGCAGAGGCTTGTTCCGCTCGGAAGGCTCCCCGAATTGAGGTACATGCCATAACCGAGAAACCTCCTGCTTTAATTTATGATGAAAAGGAGGAAGTCCAGATCCATCCGACCCGATCAAAGGCCACGACTTTTATCGCCTCTGATCTGGCGGAAGAACAGAAGGAGAAGCTGATCCAATGCCTCCAACGAAATCATGATGTCTTCGTCTGGTCGACACATGAGTTACCTGGGATTTCGCCGAGCCAAAATACTCGACGAAGTAGACCCTGAGCCGTTCGGCCAGGAGGGCATTATCCAAGCTGGGTGAAAGACAAAGAGCTACGCCGAACGGAAGTGTCAAAATTAGCCTTAACGGCCGTCTAGCCCAGACGTTAAACCGTAGAGCCGCGCCGACCGGCTATAAAAACCGAGCGGAAAGACCGACGAGCACCGTCGTTAAAGATCGAGAGCCGCGCCGACCGGCTATAAATATCCGCGCCGACGAGCACCGTCGTTAAAGATCGAGAGCCGCGCCGATCGGCTATAAACATCTGCGCCGAAAAACATCCGCCCGTCCATTTCAAAGCAATCGCGTCCCATCGTACTAAGCATCGCCGCCACGTGGGAAGAGCCACGTGGCGCCTTGCCACTAGGCGCAATTAATGCGTGTCATACCGCGCGTGCTGCGACTTAATGGGAAGGATTTGCGCAATTTTCGAGAAGATTTAGACAAGCAAGCATCCACATTGAACGACGAGGCATTCAAAACGAAGAGCCGAGCGGCTGAATCCGCCATAAGGGCCGAACGGCTCAAAGAATATTATAGGCGACGGTAAGGCGATGATCGCCCGCTCGGACATATATAGTCCAGTCAGTCGGACTCATGGCCTCCTTCGACTAGACTTGAAGGGAAGGCAAGTGATCCGGCAGTAAGAATGGGGAACCCACTTCCTGAAGGGTCTCAGCTTGAGAACCGATGAAGGGCTGACTAAGCGGTTAATGGCCGAGCCGATCATCCGGGTATGTCCGAGCGGAGTTAGATAACCCATCCATGGGTTTGGGTTTCCGACGCCAAGGCAGGAGGATCGAAGGGCCGACCGGGAGCCCGAACGGCAGGGGCCAAAGAGCCGAGCGGGCAACCCGCCCGGACAAAATAAGGGCGAGGGGAGAAAAAGGTGGCCGAGCGGCCTATGCGCTCGGCTCGGGATATGGAATATCGGCAGAAGCATGTCTGATGATTAGGCCGTACATAAGATCGCACGATGGAGGATCTTGCCGTCACATCATGGAAAGGTTGATACAGTAGCAGTATGGCCTCATGGACGCCTTTTCTGACGGGTCCATATCTGGGCATGGCCCTTCTGACAGACTCATGCCTGGGCATGGTCAAATGCAAGTGGCTGCTTTGATTGGCGCGCCCAGGCTTCTTCGAGGGGTCTATATAAGGCCTCCATTTCTTCACCGGAGGTATGCACGTCTTCATCTTGAGGCTAACTTCTTGTCATTCCTCGCCTGACTTGAGCGTCGGAGGACCGTCGCCGGGACACCCCTCCCGGCGCGGTTTTGTTGCAGGTTCGCCGGAGTACTCGAGGATCCAGCAGAGAGCGCCACGTGCCCAGCGTCCGCTGACTCTTGGTTCGGACAGGATCAATTGCCATGAATACCTTAGTTCCTAGAGTAAGTGACATACCATGCTTTACTGAGTTTAGGACTGGATTCTAGATTTTTATTATCTGACATGTGTATCTATATTTTGATATCATACCTGATCTGTGTACCTAGACCTTTTGCTTTAATCCATGTACATTGTTGGTACATATTTTATGGAGGTGGATATGTTTCAGGACCTAGGTTGTTATACCATAGAGGACCTGTATACCCTAGATCTGTGGATTTGACTTACTTGTACAAGGGTACACATTTTTATATATATGTGGATTTGGTTCAGGATATTGTCATGCTTAGTTTCA
Organism: Zingiber officinale; assembly: GCF_018446385.1. Taxonomy (NCBI): domain Eukaryota; kingdom Viridiplantae; phylum Streptophyta; class Magnoliopsida; order Zingiberales; family Zingiberaceae; genus Zingiber; species Zingiber officinale. The sequence goes on from NC_055994.1 coordinate 30,511,314, forward strand.
TGCACCATTCGCATGATTGCATGCTGCGTGATAGGCTGCTCAATTATTGTAGAGCATATCGCCAGTTTCATCACTGCTCGATGCTCCGTTGGTCCGCTCATGGGTAGTGTGACGCAACGTGGTAGCACGTCAGTTTTACTCTGTTCGGTGCTCCGTTGGTCCGCTCATGGGTAGTGTGACGCAGCGTGGTAGCACATCAGGGATCCCTCCCCATCATGGTGTACCGGAAGATGAGAGCATTGCGCTCCCCCATTTATGATTTGGGGTAGGAGTATGTGTGTACTCCGACAGCATCCCGTCCACTCGGTTACTCATCAGGAGTAGTGACGTCGGAGTGCACGGTTGTCACAGCCCTACCCACTCGGTCTCACCTTTGTGTGTGAGATGGCTGACTGGCATCAGGGGTGACCATGTCATTGGCATCATATGCATTGATGCATTTATTGTTTGTGCTTGCTGCATTTATTTGCTGCATTTGGTTGGATGCATATGTTTGACATGCATACAGGATTTATGACACTCTCGGTTTGACGACCCTTTTGTTCTGGATAGGAGTTCCTGGTGAGTACAGCTTCCTCAGTTACCTTTCAGTCTTGCATTGTTCCTATATATGATTAGGAAGTTGTATTCCATGTTTATTGCTGTTAGATATATCTTACTAGGCATTGTTGGTTAATCCTAGGAAAACGTACCAGTTCTATTGTACAAAAATTTTTGTACAAGTGTCGAACCTTTCCTTAAATAACCTATTGCGTTCTTTAGAAGTTAAATAAGGAATCGCAGACGGAACTTAACATCATTGATTCCAAATTTAACTTATATGTTCTTAATGGTTTAGATTTGAATTGCAAGCGGAACTTAACACTATTGATTCAAATCTACCTAGGTTATTAATTCCATAAATATTAATTTTCAAAATTGGCTTCCAGGACTGCATGGCGAGGCACATGGCCTTTTGGATATGGGAGCAACCACCACCGCTTAGGCAAAGCCTTTTAAGGAAAGCTAATATTTATTTCCTTAAATAACTCTAGGTTAACCAAAAGGAACAATCGAATCACAAATTCGAAAAAGAAGAAAACACAAAATCAAAAAATAAATTCGTTAAACTAGATCTAATTGCCTCTTGTATTTAGAATTCACACAAAGAAAAATAACTAGTATGATGCGGAAGAAAACTACTAGTTATACCTTCTCTTTGTAAGCTAACGACCTCGAGATCTTCTGCCGTATTCCTCACCTCGCCTTGGACGTCGTGTGGGCGACGATCCTCCAAGATGAATACCACCCAAAAGCTTCCTCCTTCTTCTTCTAAAATCCAGCCACCACCACCACCAAGGAGAAGAGAGCAAAGGGAGAGGAAGAAGGGAGAGGGCCGGCCACCAAGAGATCACCCAAGCAAAAGAATAAGAGTTGTGTCTCATGAAGCCCCCTCACCCCTTCTTTTATATTACTTGCCCAAGGTAAATAAGGAAAAACCTTTTACAAAAAATAAAATCATCCAAGAGTTTTTCCTTTTCCCTTTTTATTTTTCCTTTTCTTTCCTCTTGATTGAATCAATCACTAATTAATGGTTGAGATCAATCCTATTTGGTTTAGGATTGAATTTGGTTTAATCCTATTGGCCGGCCCTTGCTTGGGCACCAAGCAAGGTGGCCGGCCACAATTAAAAGGAAAGGAAAAATAATTTTTTTAAAAATTTTACAAGAAATCCTCTTATAAAATTTACAAGCTCTCTTTCCTAAAGTATGAGTTAAAAAAGGAAAGTTTCTAAAAATTAAAACCATGTTTTAAAATTTAAAAACTATCTTATAAAATTTCCTTTTTTAACATGGTGATAGAAAATTTAAATTTTAAAACTTCTTTTCCCTTTTTTTTAAACCATGAGGATGGTTAAAAAAGGAAAGTTTTAAAATCTTTTAAACTCTCTATTTAAACATGTGGCCTAATTCAAATAAGGAAAGTTTTAAAAAATAAAATCTCTCTTTTAAAACTTGTAGTTTTCTACAAAGAGAAGATTTTAAAAAATTCAAAACAACCCTCCCTTTTTGAATTATTATGGTCGGCCCCTACAAGCTTGGTTACCAAACTATAGGGTCGACCCCTTTCAAAAGGATGTGGCCGGCCATTGCTTGGTCACCAAGCAATGGTCCGACCCCTTTCTTGGACACCAAGAAGAGCCTTACATTTGGATGGACTTGAGGCTATAATGAGGCTACGACAGGGACCTAGAGGAGAAATTGGTTTTGGCCTTCCGATGAGCTTGAGTATCCCGTGTTCGCCTTGAACACACAACTCAAGTTCATCGATAATAACTCATTCCACCAGAGAGTTATTACCCCACTACCGCACCAATCCCAAATTACATTATGGGCTCCTTCTTATCATGAGTGTGTTAGTCTCCCTGTATTTAAGATTATGAATGTCCACTAATTAAGTAAGTTACTGACAACTCACTTAATTAATATCTAGCTCCAAGAGTAGTACTACTCAACTTTATTGTCATGTCGGACTAGGTCCACCTGCAGGGTTTAACATGGCAATCCTTATGAGCTCCTCTTGGGAATATTCTCAACCTAGATAACTAGGACACAGATTCCTTCTATAATCAACAACACACTATAAGTAATATCATTTCCAACTTATCGGGCATATTGATTTATCGAGCTAAACCTCACCCTTTGATAAATCAAAGAAATAAATATTAAATATATGTGCTTGTTATTATATTAGGATTAAGAGTACACACTTCCATAATAACTAAGGTTTAGTTCTTTTACTAAGTCAGTACAAAAAGAACATACCTAAATGATCCTACTCAATACACTTAAAGTGTATTAGTGTAATTTATTAGTCAAGATAAACTAATACTTAATTACACTACGACTATATTGATAGTTTGTTCCTTTTCTATCTTAGTCGCGAGCAACTATTTATAATTTATAGAGAACCGACAACATGATCTTCTGAGTGTGACACCACACTCCATGTTGTCTACTATATAAATTAATTGAACAATTACATTTAATAAATAAATACAGATATTGACCAATGTGATTCTTTTATTTTAACAAATAAATGTTTACAAAAGCTAGGCTTTTAGTATACACTGCAACAATCTCGCACTTATACTAAAAGACTAAGCTGCCATATCTGTTGCCTTACATCTGATTCTCATCCCCTCCACATGCCGATCAAAAGCTTTCGCCGAAAGGGCCTTTGTGAAAGGATCTGCTAGGTTATCTTCTGATGCAATTTTGGCGACGATAACTTCTCCTCACTTGACGATGTCTCGTATCAGGTGGTACTTGCGCTCAATATGTTTACTTGCCTTATGAGCTCGTGGTTCCTTCGAGTTTGCAACTACACTACTATTATCACAATAAATTGTGATAATCTTGGGCAAACCAGGAATCACATCTAAGTCCATTAGAAAGTTCCTGAGTCATACAGTTTCTTTGGCTTCCTCAGAGGCTGCCACATACTCAGCTTCCATGGTTGAGTCTGAGATGCATTTCTGCTTAACACTCCTCCATGTAATGGCTCCACCTCCTAGAGTAAACACATAGTCTGATGTTGACTTACTATTGTCCCTATCTGATTGAAAGTCTGAATCCGTGTAACCCACAGGGAGTAACTCGTCTGCTTGGTAAACTAGCATATAATCTCTAGTCCTTCTCAGATACTTCAATATATGCTTTACCGCAGTCCAATGTCCTTGTCCAGGGTTACTCTGATATCTGCTGACCATGTCCACGGCAAAACAGATATCAGGTCTCGTACACAGCATTGCATACATAAGACTTCCTACAGCCGAAGCATAAAGAACTGCCTTCATATCCTCTATCTCCTTTAATGTCTTCGGAGACATCTCTTTAGATAAGGCTACTCCATTCCTAAAAGGTAAGAAACCTTTCTTGGAGTTCTGCATGCTAAAACGAGCAAGGATTGTATCTATATATGAAGCTTGAGATAGACACAACATTCTCTTCTTACGATCCCTTATAATTTTGATCCCAAGAATGTGTGCACATTCTCCTAAGTCCTTCATATCAAATTGTTTGGACAACCAAACCCTTACGTCCGATAATACTTGACATTGTTGCCAATTAACAAAATATCATTTACGTATAGTACAAGAAATATCACCACATTTCCGTTATACTTCTTGTATACACAAGACTCATCCGGACACTGAATAAATCCATATGACTGGATTACTTCATTAAACCGGATGTTCCAAGATCTTGAAGCTTGCTTCAGTCCATAAATGGACCGATTGAGCTTGCACACTAGATGCTCTTTGCCTTTTTCAATGAACCCTTCTGGTTGCTTCATATGGATGTTTTCTTCAAGACTTCCGTTAAGGAAAGCTGTCTTGACATCTATTTGCCAAATCTCATAATCCATATGAGCAACAATGGATAAGAGTATTCGGATAGACTTAAGCATGGCTACCGGCGAAAAAGTCTCCTCATAGTCGATTCCCTCTTTCTGAGTATACCCTTTCGCAACAAGCCTTGCTTTGAAGGTTTCTACCTTCCCATCTGTCCCTCTTTTCCTTTTGTAGATCCACTTGCATCCAACGGCTTTTACACCATCAGGTAGTTCTACAAGCTCCCAGACCTTATTAGAGTACATAGAATCTATTTCAGAATTCATTGCCTTTTGCCAAGATACTGCATCTATATCTTGGAGTGCTTCATCATATGTCCGGGGATCAGGTTCATGTTTACCCGGGATCAAGTCCGAAGACTCTCCCAAAAACATGAATCTCTCAGGTTGCCTTACAACCCTCCCACTACGACGAGGCACCGTCTATGGTTGTGTATCATGTGCAACACGTGTTGTAGTCTCTTGTGATACTTCATCTTGTACTGTTGGTACTGAAGTGGGCGTGTCCTCTCTAATTTCTTCTAGAACTATTTCACTCATGGGCTTATGGTTCATTACATAATCTTCTTCTAAAAATCGAGCATTGGTGCTAACAATGATCTTCTGATTTTTAGGATTATAAAACAAACCACCTTTCGTTCCCTTAGGATATCCAACAAACAGACAAACTTCTGTACGTGATTCCAACTTGTCAGTATCTCCCTTCAGCACATGTGCTGGACTACCCCATATCCGGATATGATTCAGACTAGGCTTGCACCCATTCCATAATTCCATGGGAGTAGAAGGAACTGTTTTAGAAGGTACCATATTCAGAATGTACACTGCTGTTTCTAAAGCATATCCCCAAAATGAATTCGGTAATTCTGAATAACTCATCATTGATCTAACCATTTCCATAAGAGTCATATTCCTTCGTTCTGCCACACCATTCTGCTGGGGTGTACCAGGTGCAGACAATTGGGATTGAATCCCGACTTCTGATAAGTAATTCCTAAACTCTCCAAAGAGGTATTCGCCACCACGGTCAGACCGTAGTGTCTTGATACTTTTACCAAGACGCTTCTCCACATCAGCCCTATATTCTTTGAACTTGTCAAAGCATTCAGACTTGTGGCGCATCAGGTAAATATATCCGTATCTTGAATAATCGTCTATAAAGGAGACGAAGTATTCATAACCACCTCTTGACTGGATAGACATAGGACCACACAAATCAGAATGAACCAGTTCTAACGCATCTTTGGCTCTATACCCCTTGGCCTTAAAAGGTCTCTTGGTCATTTTACCTTCCAAGCAGGATTCACATGTTGGAAAGTTTTCCAACTCTAATGAACCCAATAGTCCATCGGCTACAAGCCTTTGAATCCTACTTAAATTAATATGTCCAAGCCTTAGATGCCAAAGATATGTTTGGTTCATTTCCGAAGGTTCTTTTCTCTTATTAGAGTTAGAAAATGTGTTATTAATTTTCATATTTTGCTTTATGGGAGAAATTGGATTTAAAATGTATAAATTGCCAACTAATGCACCAGAATAGATAATCACCTTATTTCTCTTTATAACAACATTGTTACTAAAAAAGACTGAATATCCATCCAAATACAGTTTAGAAACTGAAATTAAATTCTTTCTAAAACTGGGTACATAAAGACAATTTCTTAAAATCAAATTTATATTCCTATCAAAAGATAAGTAGACGTCTCCCACTGCAACAGCCGCCACCTTAGTAGCATTGCCCATGTAGACAGTTATCTCTCCATCAAATAGTCACCGGGTTTCCTGGAACCCCTAAAAAGAATTGCAGACATGATCAGTGGCTCCCGTATCTACACACTAAGTGCTGGTAGATAACACCGCTAAACATGTTTCAACTACTAGAGTATGAGATATACCTTTATTGTTCTGGTTCCTACGAGGACAGTTCACCTTCCAATGTCCAGACTGCTTGCAGATGAAGCACTTGCCCTTCGGCTTCTTCATTCTAGCTTTCTGTCCTGTACTCTGAGGTTTATTTACCTTCTTTGCTGAAAATACCTGTTTCTTCTTCTTGTTGGGATGTATACTAAAAGCCTAGCTTTTGGTATAAACATTTATTTAGAAATAAGAATCACATTGGTCAAATGTCTACATTTATGATAAATGTAGTTGTTCAATTAATTTATATTGTAGATAACATGGTATGTGGTGTCACACACAGAAGATCATGTTATCGGTTCCTTATAAATTATAAACAGTAGCTCACGACCAAGATGGAAAGGAACAAACCATTAGAAGATCATAGTGTAATTAGGTATTAGTTTATCTTAACTATATAATTACACTAGTACACTTAGAGTGTATTGAGTAGGACCATTTGAGATCGTTTCTTTTATACTGACTTTATAAAGGAACAAAGACCTCAGTTATTATGGAAGTGTGTGATCTTAATCCTAATATAATAACAAGCACATATATTTGATATTTATTTCTTTAATTTATCAATGGGTGAGATTTAGTTCGATGAATCAATAAGCCCGATAAGTTGGGAAATGGTATCACTTATAGTGTGTGTTGTTGATTATAGAAGGAAACTGTGTCCTAGAGATACTAGGTTGATAATGTCCTCAAGAGGAGCTCATAAGGATTGTCATGTTAAACCCTGCAGGTGGACCTAGTCCGACATGACAATAAGGTTGAGTGGTACTACTCTTGGACTTAGATATTAATTAAATGAGTTGTCAGTAACTCACTTAATTAGTGGACATTCGATATCTTAAACACAGGGAGACTAACACACTCATAATAAGAAGGAGCCCAAAAATGTAATTTGGGATTAGTGCGGTAGTTCAATAATAGTTCTCTAGTGGAATGAATTATTATTGATAAAATTAAGTTGTGTGTTCGGGGCGAACACGGGATGCTTAATTTTATCGGGAGACCAAAACCAATTCCTCCTCTCGGTCCCTATCGTAGCCTCTTATTTATAGAGTACTATACCCACCTTCTATACCCACCAATAGGGGGCCGGCCAAGCTAGCTTGGGAACCAAGCTAGGGCCGGCCTAGGTATAAATTGGGGTGGCTCTAGCTTGAACCCAAGCTAGTGGGGGCCGGCCAAATTAAATTAAAAAGGAATTTTAATTTTAATTTTTATTATGTGGAAGAAATAATTTATTAAAGAGAATTAAAATTAAAATATCTCTCTTGTAAAAGATCTACAAAAGATTAAAGAAAGAGATTAGATCTCTTTCCTTATTTGTAGATTGGTGAGATATTTTATTTTCTCTTTAAAATTATCCACATGTTGATAAAATTAAAATTATAGAAATTTCTTTTTATCAACCATGAAGAGATTTTTAAAGAGAAATTTTAATTTTTAAAATTTCCGGAAACAAATTAGGAAGTTTTAATTATTGATTAAAACTTGTCTAATTTACCTCTTTTGATGTGGCCGGCCATTAGAGATTAATTGGGGAAATTTTATTTTATTTTTCTCAATTAAATCATGTCAAGGGAATTAAGGAAATTTTATTGTAATTAAATTTCCTAATTTGCCTAGGCCAAGGAATATAAAAGAAAGGGTGAGGGTGCCTTCATGAGATACAAAATCTATTATTTCTCTCCCTCTTTTATTCCTTGGAGTGGCCGGCCATCCTCTTCTTCTCTCCCTCTTTGTGGTGGCCGAATCTCTCAAAGGCTTGGAGCTCTTGTGGCGGCCGGATACTACTTGGAGAAGAAGAAGAAGAAGAAGAAGGAGAGAAAGCTAGCATCTCTTGGAGCTTGGTTGGTGTTTTGTTCTTCATCCTTGGTTAAGCTATTTGTGGCCGAACCTAGCTAGGAGGAGAAGAAGGTGGTTGGTGGTTTCTCATCTCGGAAGATCGTTGCCCACACAACGTCCGAGGTTAGAAGAGGAATACGGTAGAAGATCAAGAGGTTTTTCTACAAGGTATAACTAGTAATTTTTCTTTCCGCATCATACTAGTTATTTATGGAAATAATACCAAATACAAGAGGCTTACGTTCTAGTATTTCGAATATGTTTTTTGAAGTTGTGTTCTTTTGTTTTTTTTTTCCCTTGTGATTTGATTGTTCTTTTCGGTTAACCTAAAGTTATTTTAGGAAATTAAATATTAGATTTCTATAAAAGGTTTTGTCTAGTCGGTGGTGGTTGCTCCCATATCCAAGAAGGCCATGTGTCTCGCCACGTCAGTACTGGGAACCAATTATGGAAATTAATATTTAATGGAATTAATAACTTAAGATGATTTGGGTCGAACGTGTTAAGTTCCGCAGGAGATCCAAGTCAAAACCTAAAAGAACATATAGATTAATTTTTGGATCAAACGTGTTAAGTTCCGCAGGCGATCCAAAATTTAATTTAAAAGAACACATGGTAGCTAGGAAAAGGTTCAGACCTTTGTACAAAATTTTTGTACAGTGGAACCTCTAGGTTTTCCGAGTAGCAACCAACACTTCTTGCCTTTCGACTTAGAAGTAGAACCATTTTCAGCATAGTGAATCTGAGAACTGTGACGAAATATTCCTTCTGCTGCCTGTAGTTCTGTCAGAAGTTCCGCCAACGTATACTCTCTTTTGTTCATGTTATAGTTCAGGCGGAACTGCTCAAAACTTCTGGGTAGCGTTTGGAGAATTATATCGACCTGGGTTTCCCCATCGATTTCTCCTCCAATGACTTGTATTTCATTTAGATAAGCCATCATTTTGAGGATATGATCCATTATGAGTGTCCCCTCAGACATGGTGGCTGCCATTAACTTCCTCATTACCTCTTGCCTAGCAGTCCGACTCTGGTGCCCAAAGAGTTCTTTGAGATTGTTCATTATATCATAAGTTGTTGGTAAATCTTGATGCTGATGTTGTAATACATTTGACATTGATGCCAAAATGTAACACCGCGCCATCTCATCAGCTTTTACCCATTTCTTATGATACTCAATCTCCTCTGAGGTAGAGTCATCGTCAGGTGCATCAGGGCAAGCCTCAGTCAGTACAAACTTATAGCTTTCAGCAGTAAGAACTATGTCCAGGTTTCTTTTCCAATCAATATAGTTGGGACCAGTAAGTTTGTTCTCTTTCAGTATAATGGCTAGTGGGTTGAAAGTCATCCTAAGAATCACAAAAATAAACTTTGGTCAAGACTCTAAATTTAGAATAATATTGATTCCTCAAACAATACTATTTTAAATTAACCAACACCTCAAATCACCGTGAATATTGCATGCCACGTTAGTGTGGATGTATACAAATTCAACATTTGTAAGAGGAGGGTGTGACCCATTAATTTTATTATCCTGTCATCCTAACTTTATGACAAATAAAATTAATAGTTGGTTTCACTTTGGTCACACAAGACAATAGCAGTGACTCCGTTGGGGAGGATACTATTGAATGCGTCTAAGTGTATACCATTACTTGATACTAAGTCCATTAAATAGGATTGTGCCCCTTCAGTTGGAGAAGATCACACGCTCCTAAATAATTTCCTTTAACCATCCATAAAAGGAAGTTTGATCTAGTGATCCGCAACAAACCCATCCGTTGTGGAGGGAGGCACTCAGAGCCAACACGCAAGCTTGTTGCATCACTTACAAACCAGTAATGGAGACCATGGGATTTATTAAAATCCCTCTCCCACTTAGTTATTTAGAAATGAGGATTTTAACCTATGCTAGCATTCATCACATGCATATAAACATCACAGTAAATAAAAGCAATAAATTTGGAAATTAATTTTTCAACTATTATGGCATTTTCCATCACTGTCTTCAGTATGCTCCAACCCTAGCTGCTGCCATCTTTAGCCACCGCTATCGGGTCGAGTTGTCGCATCCTTCTTGCTTCTTATTCCGCTGCGCCTCTGGTGCTCCAAAAGTACCTCGCCTCGTAAGAATCCGATCCGCGACAAAAATAGAATTTTACATATATCGATCCTATATTCCACGAGGGAATGTACATGTATTCTAGATCGAAAATAAAATTCTAAAAATAATACAACTCTTGATGTATTTTATACATACAATCATGCACACAAATAATGCCCTTGACATGTCCAAGGGTCCAATCACACAGAATATCAATAAGCCATAATAGTTGGAGTCTGCAACCAAAGAGTTAGCACATCCTACTATTTTCCTGCCTAAATTATGTATGACATGTGCATAACCTATTTGAATTCTAAAAATACACAGAGGCAAACCCTAGCTCTGATACCAATTGTTGGTTAATCCTAGGAAAATGTACCGGATCCACTGTACAAAAATTTTTGAACAAGTGTCGAACCTTTCCTTAAATAACCTATTGTGTTCTTTAGAAGTTAAATAAGGAATCACAGACGGAACTTAACATCATTGATTCCAAATTTAACTTATCTGTTCTTAATGGTTTAGATTTGAATCACAAGCGGAACTTAACACTATTGATTCAAATCTACCTAGGTTATTAATTCCATAAATATTAATTTCCAAAATTGGCTTCCAGGACTGTATGGCGAGGCACATGACCTTCTTGGATATGGGAGCAACCACCACCGCCTAGGCAAAGCCTTTTAAGGAAAGCTAATATTTATTTCCTTAAATAACTCTAGGTTAACCAAAAGGAACAATCGAATCACAAATTCGAAAAAGAAGAAAACACAAAATTGGAAAATAAATTCGATAAACTAGATCTAATTGCCTCTTGTATTTAGAATTCACACAAAGAAAAATAACTAGTATGATGCGGAAGAAAACTACTAGTTATACCTTCTCTTTATAAGCTAACTGTTAGGATCGTCGTACTCGGCTAGAGAGGGGGGGTGTGAATAGCCGCCCCAAATTCTTCGTTTTTCTTCCTACGATTAGGGTTAGCGCAGCGGAAATGAAACCGTAGAAATGAAAAGGAAGAAGACAAACCTCAAACTCGATGGATGTAACGAGGTTCGGAGGTGATACTCCTACTCCTCGGCGTGTCCATAAGGTGGACGAGCCCTATCAATCCGTCGGTGGATGAGTCCCCGGAGAACCGGCTAATAAATACTCCTTGTGGGTGGAGAAACCTCGCCACAATAGCTTGCAACAGCAATATGGAAATACAAAGAAGAGCAAGAACAAAATACACAATGAATGTACAAATACTCGCTTGCCTTCTCGTCGACTGAAGTCCCGGATGAAGCACCAACTTCACGGACGAATGCCAACAAGCAACTCAGTCGAAGAAGCTCATACGAAGCTTCGGAGCTCAGCAAAGCTCAAGAGCACAGCTTTCAGAAGAACAGCAGAAGAAGCAAGAAGAGGTCCCTCTGTAGAAGCCCTCAGCCTCTTTTATACCTGCATCCACCTGCGAAGAAGAAGCCAGAAGACTATTGTGAGCCAACGGATAATTCTGGACCGATCAGGCTCCAACCTGATCGGTCCATACCGCCCCTCGATCGGTCTTGGGACCAATCGAGCAGCTGGACCGATCGAGCTATGTCTGATCGGTCAGAAGACCGATCGGTCAGGGACCGATCGAGCTTCCTCGATCGGTCAGGACCGATCAACATGCATGTCCCTTCCTTTTCTCCCGAACTTCTTGCCTTCGATCGTTGTTTTCGATCACCGCACCGATCGATAACACTCAAGAGGCTACTTTGTTGTTACCGATCGGTCACCGCACCGATCTAGATACCATGTATCACCGGATCGATCCATCGATCGATCCGAGCTTGGTTTTTGCCCAAACCAAGTCCCAAGCCTGCAAACCAACATCCGGTCAACCTTGACTGTTAGTACATCATGCTTAGCATCCGTCACTCCCTTGACCTGCTAAGACTCCCACCAGTGTCCGGTCAATCCCTTTGACCCACTTGGACTTTTCTCTTCGTGTCAAGTATCCGGTCACTCCCTTGACCTACTTGACCTTCTCAACACCAGATGTCCGATCACCCTTGATCCATCTGGATTTTCCCTTGCCCGGCTTCACTCACCAGGACTTTCACCTAGCTTTACTCACTAGGATTTTCACCTGGCTTCACTCACCAGGATTTCCAATCTGCCCGACTTCACTCACCAGGACTTTCCACATCCAGTCCAGAGAACGAGCTACCGAGCCCTCTCTGACCACAGTTCGGGGAATGAGCTACCGAGCCCTCTCCGACTTCCATCCGGTCTAGAGAACGAGCTCCCGAGCCCTCTCTGACCACAGTCCGGAGAACGAGCTACCGAGCCCTCTCCGACTTCCCATGTGCCAAGCTTCCATACTTGGACTTCTCCGTGCCAAGTCTCCATACTTGGACTTTTCCCGTGCCAAGCTCCCTGCTTGGACTTTTCACCATGCCAAAACTCCCTGCTTGGACTTTTCACCATGCCAAACTCCCTGCTTGGACTTTTCCCATGCCAAGCTCCCTGCTTGGACTTTTCCGAGTCAGGTCAACTCACCTCGGGTCAACCAGGTCAACCTTGACCACGAGTTGCACCCACAATCTCCCAAGCTTGTATCCTTGTAAAACATCAAGATACAACTTTTCTGTTCACGTCAAACATTGTCAAACATAACTCGTCAAACATCAAAACACAACTCGAGTCAAGTCAACTCGAGTCTGGTCAACCAGGTCAACCTTGACCTAAGGTTGCACCAACACTAACGACCTCGAGATCTTCTACCGTATTCCTCGCCTCGCCTTGGACGTTGTGTGGGCGACGATCCTCCAAGATGAACACCACCCAAAAGCTTCCTCCTTCTTCTTCTAAAATCCGGCCACCACCACCACCACGGAGAAGAGAGCAAAGGGAGAGGAAGAAGGGAGAGGACCGGCCACCAAGAGATCACCCAAGCAAAAGAATAAGAGTTGTGTCTCATGAAGCCCCCTCACCCCTTCTTTTATATTACTTGCCCAAGGCAAATAAGGAAAAACCTTTTACAAAAAATAAAATCATCCAAGAGTTTTTCCTTTTCCCTTTTTATTTTTCCTTTACTTTCCTCTTGATTGAATCAATCACCAATCAATGGTTGAGATCAATCATATTTGGTTTAGGATTGAATTTGGTTTAATCCTATTGGTCGGCCCTTGCTTGGGCACCAAGCAAGGTGGCCGGCCACAATTAAAAGGAAAGGAAAAATATTTTTTAAAAAAATTTTACAAGAAGAAATCCTCTTATAAAATTTACAAGCTCTCTTTCCTAAAGTATGAGTTAAAAAAGGAAAGTTTCTAAAAAATTAAAACCATGTTTTAAAATTTAAAAACTATCTTATAAAATTTCCTTTTTTAACATGGTGATAGAAATTTTAAATTTTAAAACTTCTTTTCCCTTTTTTTCTTAAACCATGAGGATGGTTAAAAAAGGAAAGTTTTAAAATCTTTTAAGCTCTCTATTTAAACATGTGGCCTAATTCAAATAAGGAAAGTTTTAAAATAAAATCTCTCTTTTAAAACTTATAGTTTTCTACAAAGAGAAGATTTTAAAAATTCAAAACAACCCTCCCTTTTTGAATTATTATGGTCGGCCCCTACAAGCTTGGTCACCAAGCTATAGGGTCGGCCCCTTTCAAGAGGATGTGGCCGACCATTGTTTGGTCACCAAGCAATGGTCCGGCCCCCTTCTTGGACACCAAGAAGAGCCTTACATTTGGATGGACTTGAGGCTATAATGAGGCTACGACAGGGACCTAGAGGAGAAATTGATTTTGGCCTTCCGATGAGCTTGGGTATCCCGTGTTCGCCCCGAACACACAACTCAAGTTCATCGATAATAACTCATCCCACTAGAGAGTTATTACTGCACTACCGCACCAATCCCAAATTACATTATGGGCTCCTTCTTAACATGAGTGTGTTAGTCTCCCTGTGTTTAAGATTATGAATGTCCACTAATTAAGTAAGTTACTGACAACTCACTTAATTAATATCTAGCTCCAAGAGTAGTACCACTCAACTTTATTGTCATGTCGGACTAGGTCCACCTGCAGGGTTTAACATGGCAATCCTTATGAGCTCCTCTTGGGGACATTCTCAACCTAGATAACTAGGACACAGATTCCTTCTATAATCAACAACACACACTATAAGTAATATCATTTCCCAACTTATCGGGCATATTGATTTATCGAGCTAAACCTCACCCTTTGATAAATCAAAGAAATAAATATTAAATATATGTGCTTGTTCTTATATTAGGATTAAGAGTACACACTTCCATAATAACTAAGGTTTAGTTCTTTTACTAACTCAGTACAAAAAGAACATACCTAAATGATCCTTCTCAATACACTTAAAGTGTATTAGTGTAATTTATTAGTCAAGATAAACTAATACTTAATTACACTACGACTATACTGATAGTTTGTTCCTTTCTATCTTAGTCGCGAGTAACTGTTTATAATTTATAGAGAACCGACAACATGATCTTCTGAGTGTGACACCACACTCCATGTTGTCTACTATATAAATTAATTGAATAATTATATTTAATAAATAAATACAGATATTGACCAATGTGATTCTTTTATTTTAACAAATAAATGTTTACAAAAGCTAGGCTTTTAGTATACACTCCAACAGGCATGTCTATTGGTATTCGCTGAGTTGTTGAACTCACCCCGTGGACACTATCTTTTTCAGGTACCAGGTTGTTTATGGTGTCGCTTGGAGTATCCTGCCTGCTGGTCCCATGTCACCTCAGAAGATCTGTCTTTGCTGTTGTCCATTTGTACTTTAGTATTTGTGTATCTAGCTTGTGTTTCGGTTTTGTTTTTGGAGTGGTGTTTTATGGTGTGGTGTAAGCCTAGCCGGCTAGCATGTCATGTATTTTGGTTTTCTATCATTTTTCTGCTGTGTTTTGGATTTTTGTTCCAGCCGAGTGGGTTGATGATATAAACTGCGTGGATGACTTTGTGTTATATTTTTATTACTGTTATTGTTCCGGCCGTGTTGGCCGAGGTATATGTGGCCCTGAGGGCTTTGTATAAATATTTCAGATTGTCACCCGTACAGGGGAGGTGCTACCGAAATTTCCTCAGACAGGGACTCCCCCGGGGCATGACAATTTAGTGGTATCAGAGCAGGTATACGATACTTGCTATGTGTTCTGGCTTTTCAAGATTTATCTGATACCAATTTATTTGGTATCAGAGTACGGTACGAGTTTTATATCCCGTGTTTTGGATTTCGTGTTTTAGTCTTCTTGATGTGACTTTTCAGGTTTTGGGACCTGGCAGCGACAGGACATCTCCAAGCTATAGGAGGTATGTTGGTATGTGTTATCCTACCTTTTTGTTAGTATATGCACCGTTGACTATTACAGTTTATGACATGTATTAGCATTCTTTATTAGTACCTATCGAGTTGATATAGCATATATTTTATGTGTTAAGTAAATCACTGATGATGATGGACCTTAATAGAGATTAAGGATTATAGGCTTTGGTGATTTTACATGTCATACCCCCAGTAGTTTTAGCTTATGTTACGATTAGTTGGTTAGAAGATCGAGGCACATACCAGCCTCTGTTATTATTAGCTGTGTAGTAGATAGTATCTACATATTCATGTTGACTTAGCTAGTAGTATACCATTTTATCTTAGTTAATTTCATTAGTAGATAATTGATCTACTCTTGTTAGATCGGTCAGTAGAAGTTTGATTTACCATAGTTGCTTGAAGAGGATTAATGTAATCTTGATCAGTTGGTAGATGACTGATTAAGTTTTGTTGGTTTGATCAGTAGAGGACAGTTATACTCTATTTTTTAGAGGTTCGAATCTTTGGGTTATTTGTGCTTAGTTTGGTATCTAGAGCACATTTGAGTATATTTTTTGTACTGACGTGGAAAAGACTGAATTGACAATATACCATTGTCGATTTGGGTCATTCTATAGTGGATCGATGTATCCTATTCCATGTGGACTTTAATTTTTGACTGTATGTACCTAGTTGGATAACTTAGAAGGTGACCCTGCAGTTTCAGAATACCAGGTTGATTGGGTCAAATATGCTGATTATGTCTATCTTTGTTGCGTGTACATATGATTGTTATGTGTGGTAGGAGTGTTTTGATGGACGGTCAAATTGCATGTAGTGAGTGTATATTTTTCCAGTTATAATTGTTGTGGGTTTCTGATAGATTATACCCGAGTGGTCTGATTGGTTTTTTGGAAGTATCTTGTCGACTACATCGGTGTTGTGATATATACATATGTGTTTGGTGTGGTATCTTGTTGATTATGTGTGATTTGTGAGTGCACCTGGGTTTAGTATGCCTTATTGGAAGTATATGTTAATTATACTCTTGGCATATGTGTATATATGTCATGTGAGTGCTGTTTGAGGGGTATTATTGATTTTACCTACGATGATATATGCACCCGGGGTTGGTATGCATTGTTGGAGGTATCACGATAATTTATACCTATGTTGTGAGTATGTTTGGTGTATACTAATTGAAGGATTATGTCGATCATACATATATTGTGTGTGCATGTGTGCCAGGTGTATGGTGGGTAGCATCATGATGATTCTACCTATGTTGAATGTAGAATGCTGAGTGTCTACATTATGTTATTGGTTGTATTACCCTGTCAACTAATTCTCCTATTAGTGGGTGACCAACCCACTAGGATAATGATAGAGTTGACTATGGATTTGATTTGCTTACTAGATTGTTTATACCTAGTCTACCCACAGTGATTTGTGGTAGAGAGATCTCGTGCAGTCTCTAGCTAGATAGTTAGGTGCCTTGGGCACTTATGTATCGTTTGTGGTGGAGCGTAGCTCCCACATATTGCGGATTGCTTGTAGCGGAGCATTGCTTCCATATTTATTGCAGATACATGTTACGGATTAATTGTAGTGGAGTGTTACTCCTACATATTGAGGATTTCTTGTGGTAGAGCGTTGCTCCCACATATGTGGTATTTCTTATGATGGAGCGTTGCTCTCACACTGGAGGATTCATTATTTGGTGATTTATGTTGTTGGTGATCAGATTCCTGACTTGTTGTCGGGGATCTTATGGTTAGGAATGCCTGTGATACAGACATTATGTGTCTTGGTGTTACCATTAGGGCTTGTGGAGCCTTAGATGTTTTCGTGGACTCGAAGATTTGGGTATCCCTAGGATATTGGATCAGAATTCGTTATCGTTATTGACGACGTGGTGTTTTATTCCTGATCTGAGGTGTATCGCGTACACCATCTTCGCATAGTTCTAGAGATGTTTCGACGGAAACGTCTATATGTGAAGATCAGTAGTGCGTATTTTGGTTATCATCTATGAGATGTTTGAGACACACAGTCACCAGTGGGAGTATACCGTGGTGCCACAGGAGATAGAGGTTGTTACCGTTGGGGGTAGACGAAGTCTACAGAGGAGGCTCGTAACTTTCTTTGTTTGGCTCGATATTTCCGGAGATACGTTGAGGGTTTCTCTCGGATTACTATGCCACTTATACGCCTGACCAGGAAAGTCATGAAGTTTACGTGGTTCGAGGACTACGAGACTAGCTTCCAGGAGCTAAAGCGGAGATGAGTGTCGGCTCCAATTTTGATTTTTACCTTCTGGAGAGGACGGATTCGTGCTCTATACCGACGCATCTCTACAGGATTTGGGCGCTGTTTTGATGCAGCACGGTAAGGTAGTCTCCTACTTCTCGGCAGTTGTGGGAGCATGAGGAGAAACACCTAGTACATGACTTGTAGCTGACCGCCATTGTTTTTGCCTTGAAGATTTGGCAGCCTTATCTATACGGTGTTACATTTGAGATTCTCACTGACCATAAGAGTCTCACAATATATATTTACTTAGAAAGAAACTTAATCTCCGACAGAGGAGATGGATAGAGTTCCTGAAGGATTATGAATGTACGATTAGCTATCAACCGGGGAAAGCTAATGTGGTTGCCGATGCACTCATCCGGAAGTCCAGAGGGACTTTAGCTTGCCACCGAGTTGTGGTTACGGACTTGATTCAGGGATTCTCCGAATTGGGCCTTGAGGAGCAGGGACGGATAGAGCAGGGTATTCTTGTTACCATGGTTGCTCAGTCGTCGATCAGGACGAGGATCCGATAGGCCAGGCTGGTGATCAACATTTGCAATTTATAGGCAGCCAGATAGCTTCCGGGCAGCAAACCGAGTTCACACGAGACGAGGAGGGTGTTATACACTTCCGAGGCAGATTATGCGTACCTCAGTCTCATCCGGTCTTACAGGAGCTACTTCAAGAGATTCATCGCTCTCGATTTGCGATCCACCCAGGCGGTAACCGTATGTACCGAGATTTGAGACGTTCTTATTAGTGGAATGGTATGAAGCAAGACATCGCGGAATTTGTAGCGAGATGTCTGGTCTGCCAGCAGGTGAACTATGAGCACCAGAGACCTGTCGGATTCCTACAGAGGATTCCTGTTCCTGAGTGGGAAATGGGAACATATTACCATGAACTTTGTGGTGGGTTTGCCGAGGACACGACGAGGCCATGACGCGATTTGGGTAATCGTTGATCGATTAACCAAATCCGTGCACTCGTTAGCGATCCGGAAGACTGATTTCCTGGATCGATTGGTAGATCTGTTTTACCGAGAGATCATCAGATCACGTGGTGTCCCATTGACTATTATTTCGGATAGAGACCCCCGGTTCACGTCTCGTTGTTGACAGAGTCTGCAGCAGGCCTTGGGCACGCAGCTCTGTTTGAGTACAATTTTCCATCCGCAGATAGATGGACCGTTAGAGTGGACCATTCAGACTCTAGAGGACTTGCTGAGGTTTTGTGTATTCGATTTTAGGGGCAGTTGGGAGGACCATTTGACATTGGTAGAGTTCGCCTACAGCAACGGTTTGCATTCGGCTATCCAAATGCCACCGTTGAAGTGTTGTATGGTAGGCCTTGTCGGACACCCACCCTCTAGATGAGGTTGGGGAGGCCCAGTTGTTGGGACCTCATAGAGCCCAGCATGAGGCAGAGTTGGTCCGTACTATTAGACGAAGGATGTCAGAGGCATAAGACTGCCAGAAGAGTTATGCTAACCGGAGTCAGAGACTCTTAGAGTTCTCCATTTGCGACCATGTATTTCTGTGAGTTTTACCCACGAAAGGGGTGAAGAGATTGGCCTCAGAGGTAAGCCAGCTCCGCGATACATTGGACCTTTCCAGATCTCGGAAAGGATTGGAGCGGTAGCTTATCATCGGGTACTACCACCGTCCTTGGCAGGAGTTCATGACGTATTCCACGTATCTATGTTGAGGAGATACGTATCCGACCCGACACATGTGCTGACAGATATCTCAGTTCCAGTTCAGCCTGACGTCACTTATGAGAAGATTTCGGTATGGATTCTAGACCGGAAAGAGCGTTAGTTGCAGAACAAGACTATCCGACTGGTTAAAGTCAGATGGCAGCATCATACAGACGAGGAGGCTACCTGGGAGCTCGAGGATACTATCCGAGCTCGATATCCCCATCTTTTCACTTGAGGTATGTGATTAATTTACCGTTCAGCATTTATACTCTTACCTGTTGTTAGTATGTGCTAATGGTAGGTAACAAAATTTGGGGACCAAATTTTTATTAGTGGGGGAGAATGTAAAATACCGAAAAATGGCGAATAATGATGAGGGAATTTTCTGAAATTTTTAGAAATTTTTCTGGAATTTTTCGGATCTCGTACGGACGAGTTAACGGGGATAAAAATGGGGCTCGAGAAAGCCTGTTTAGGATACCCCATTTTAACGAGGAAAAGTTGGTTTTCCTTTTCTTTTTAATTTCTTTTTCTTTTCTCCCCGCTGAACCCATGCCTGTGCCCTAACCGACGATGTTTCCTTCTCTTCTTTTTCCCCTCGCGCCGATTTCCTAAACCCGATTTCCTTCCTCTCGTCGCCGATCACCTCTTCGGCTCCTCCACCCGACGGCGCAGCTCGCGACACCCGAAGCCAGGCCGCCGACGACGAGAGCCACCCTTTCCTCTTTTCTCCTATGTGGGCCGACACCGACCCCCCGATCCACTGACATCCGAGCCCTAGGGTCGGCCACTCCTTCTCTTCTTTGAGCGTCGGCCACCAGATCTGACCTTGCGCCGACGCCCCACTCCCAACGCAATAGTCATTGCGGCCGATTGCAAGTCATCGGAGGTTTGAGTCCACCTCACAGTGTCTCTACCCTAGCCTCCAGCACGTTGTGCCTTAATTTCCTGGTCGCCTTCTTCTCACTCGGAGCAGCGACGTCGCCTTATCATCGGGTGCCACTGCCACCGAAAGGGAGATTCGACGCAAAGGAAGACAGGACTGTCCTTCCTCTTGCTTGAGGACCAGGCTGAGTAAGGGAGGCTGCCAATAGAGTGGTCTTTGCTGTGGAGCCATGGAATTCTTCCCCTGTCACACGGAACCCTTTGCTGGAGTGGAATCGCAACCACCAATCTGTTCTTCGCCTACAAGAGAATACGGTGAGCATTTCTATCTCTGTGTTTTTCCCATCTGATTGTCGGTGAGAGTACTCATTTGATCTGCTTATGGGTCACAGATTTGATCCGTAACACCTTAGCCATGCTGAATTGCCGACCAGCAAGTGATAAATTGAGGTACTTGAGATGGAGAGTTCTATCTTCCTTGTGCTATGTCTAGATGTCTTCACCGAGTTCCTATAGAGTTGTAGATTGGGATAAGGTAAGATTCGTTTAGCTTCAAATTCATACAGTAAGGGTTCATTTCTGTATTGGCTTGATTAGCTGGTCATTGAAAAGGGGAGGTGTTCGGGATTAGGATTTTAGTGGATTAAATAGTGCTTAGTCAATGATGACATTGATTATTAGACTTGGTAAGTAGCAATTGATTTGGATGGCTCTATGTATGTTTGATTAAGAGAGAATTAGCTAAAATTATATGTTTGGTATTACAGGACATTTATTCGAGACGGTGTCTCGACGAGGGATTTATTTCGGATACGATCCTCTTATCGGAGGCGGGTACCTCTTGACTTATCTTTTATGATATTGTCAATTGGATATACATAGTATTTTATAGCTACAAGCAATGATCATGTTTGCCTTTGGTATGTCACTGTTTGTTACCCGTAGCATGTTCTATTGGGCATTTGTTATGTATCCATGTTTACGTTTCGTGATTATTGCCATGAATACCTTAGTTCCTAGAGTAAGTGACATACCATGCTTTACTGAGTTTAGGACTGGATTCTAGATTTTTATTATCTGACATGTGTATCTATATTTTGATATCATACCTGATCTGTGTACCTAGACCTTTTGCTTTGATCCATGTACATTGTTGGTACATATTTTATGGAGGTGGATATGTTTCAGGACCTAGGTTATACCATAGAGGACCTGCATACCCTAGATCTGTGGATTTGACTTACTTGTACTAGGGTACACATTTTTATATATATGTGGATTTGGTTCAGGATATTGTCATGCTTAGTTTCATGCACCATTCGCATGATTGCATGCTGCGTGATAGGCTGCTCCATTATTGTAGAGCATATCGCCAGTTTCATCACTGTTCGGTGCTCCGTTGGTCCGCTCATGGGTTGTGTGACGCAGCGTGGTAGCACGTCAGTTTTGCTCTGTTCGGTGCTCCGTTGGTCCGCTCATGGGTAGTGTGACGCAGCGTGGTAGCACGTCAGGGATCCCTCCCCGTCATGGTGTACCGGGAGATGAGAGCATTGCACTCCCCCATTTATGATTTGGGGTAGGAGTATGTGTGTACTCCGACAGCATCCCGTCCACTCAGTCACTCATCAGGAGTAGTGACGTCGGAGTGCACGGTTGTCACAGCCCTACCCACTCGGTCTCACCTTTGTGTGTGAGATGGCTGACTGGCATCAGGGGTGACCATGTCATTGGCATCATATGCATTGATGCATTTATTGTTTGTGCTTGCTGCATTTATTTGCTGCATTTGGTTGGATGCATATGTTTGACATGCATACAGGATTTATGACACTCTCGGTTTGACGACCCTTTTGCTCTATATAGGAGTTCCTGGTGTGTACAACTTCCTCAGTTACCTTTCAGTCTTGCATTGTTCCTATATATGATTAGGAAGCTGTATTCCATGTTTATTGCTATTAGATATATCTTACTAGGCATGTCTATTGGTATTCGCTGAGTTGTTGAACTCACCCCCGTGGACACTATCTTTTTCAGGTACCAGGTTGTTTATGGTGTCGCTTGGAGTATCCTGCCTGCTGGTCCCATGTCACCTCAGAAGATCTGTCTTCGCTGTTGCCCATTTGTACTTTGGTATTTGTGTATCTAGCTTGTGTTTCGGTTTTGTTTCCGAAGTAGTGTTTTGTGGTGTGGTGTAAGCCTAGCCGGCTAGCATGTTATGTATTTTGGTTTTCTATCGTTTTTCTGCTGTGTTTTGGATTTTTGTTCCAGCCGAGTGGGCTGATGATATAAACTGCGTGGATGACTTTGTGTTATATTTTTATTACTGTTATTGTTCCAGCCGTGTTGGCCGAGGTATATGTGGCCCTGAGGGCTTTGTATAAATGTTTTAGATTGTCACCCGTACAGGGGAGGTGCTGCCGAAATTTCCTCGGACAGAGACTCCCCCGGGGCGTGACAGGGTGAATATATATAACTGCGTGGTTGTGAATATATTCCAACTGTATGTGGCTGTTGTATTTTATATGTATCTATGCTTCAGATTGTCATCAATACAGGGGAGATGCTGCCGGATTTTTATCTGGTAGGGTCTCCTCTGGGGGCGTGACATAATGGAATTAGAAAAAATAATATTTCTACAACTGACCTACCAACCTCCTCACTAAAGTGTCTTCTGACACAACAAGAGGAAACTAAGTTATGACACAGAAGACTGAGTCACACGCATATCTGACTCGTTTCAAAAATGAGTCAAAATGACTTATTTAGAGGTTTACCCAAATTAAAAAATTTAGAAAATATAGTTTATAATGCTTGCCAACAAGGTAAATAAACCAAGTCAGCCCATAAACCAACAAACTTAAATCGAACCAACTCGATACTTAAGCTCCTACACTTAGACCTATTTGATTCACATGAAGCTAAATCACTAAGCAGAAATCAATATTGCTTGGTTATAATTGATGATTACTCAAGATTTACTTGGATACAATTTCTAAAAATAAACAAAGATGAATTTTTTGAAATCTTTAATAATTTTTGTAAATTAATAGAAAATGAAAAAGATACCAAAATTAAAAGAATTACAAGTGATCATGGAGGGGAATTCGAAAATCATATGTTTACTAAATTTTGTGAAATTAATGGATATAATCATGAGCTTTCATGTCCTAAAAATCCCCAATAAAATTGACTAGTAGAACGGAAAAATAGAATGTTACAAGAAGCGGCTAGAACCATGTTAAACAAATATAACCTAAGTAACCAATTTTGGGCTGAAGCAATAAACATAGCACGTTATATTTAAAACAGAATATTAATTAATAAATTTTAAAATAAAACTCCTTATGAAATATATTACAATAAAATACCCAATCTAAATTATCTAAAGGTTTTTGGATGTAAAATTTACATACTAAACACTAAGGACTATTTAGGTAAATTTACATCAAAATCAACAATAGGAATCTTTTTAGGGTATTCCACAACGAGTAGACTTATAAAGTCTATAACAAAAATACTCTAAAAGTAGAAGAAACAACCAATGTAATTTTTGATGAACAAAATAATTTACCTTAACTCAAACAATGAAAATATTAATCAAAATACAAGAAACATAGAAGATGATGAAGATACTCAAATTAAACCTAAACCTAGTGAATCAGAGGAACCAATTGTTGACCATAACATAAGACCTTCTAGAATAAGGTCCAATCACCCATCTGACCAAATTTTGGATGATCCGACCCTAGGAGTTTAAACTCGATCATCATATGTAACGACCACTCTTCTTACTACTACTACTCTCTAAGAGTGACCGTTACTTAGCTACTAACTCTACTTAACCGGCATGATTAAAAATCACATGGAAACCCTACCGAAAAATTTCGGCAGAGTCTCCCCTGTACTGGTGACCTTAAACTGATATACAAACACTATATACACAACCACAGGCAGCTGGAACAAATAACAAACTCTCACGCAGTTATATAAGTGTCAAAACCAAAAGAAAACAATACCACAAATCATCACACAAGAACACAATTCATCTACTATGTCCTAATCACATCAAAATAACATATACTGTCTTAAATATTTCTAGCATAGCAAAAGAAAAAAGGAAACTAAAGGAAACTCCTTCCTAGTCTCAAGGCTTCCATAGTCCTGGCATCACACAGAATATGAATTAATAAATTTAAAACAGAATATTAATTAATAAATTTTAAAATAAAACTCCTTATGAAATATATTACAATAAAATACCCAATCTAAATTATCTAAAGGTTTTTGGATGTAAAATTTACATACTAAACACTAAGGACTATTTAGGTAAATTTACATCAAAATCAATAATAGGAATCTTTTTAGGGTATTCCACAACCAGTAGGCTTATAAAGTCTATAACAAAAATACTCTAAAAGTGGAAGAAACAACCAATGTAATTTTTGATGAACAAAATAATTTACCTAACTCAACCAATGAAAATATTAATCAAAATACAAGAAACATAGAAGATGATGAAGATACTCAAATTAAACCTAAACCTAGTGAATCAGAGGAACCAATTGTTGACCATAACATAAGACCTTCTAGAATAAGGTCCAATCACCCATCTGACCAAATTTTGGATGATCCGACCCTAGGAGTTTAAACTCGATCATCATATGTAACGACCACTCTTCTTACTACTACTACTCTCTAAGAGTGACCGTTACTTAGCTACTAACTCTACTTAACCGGCATGATTAAAAATCACATGGAAACCCTACCGAAAAATTTCGGCAGAGTCTCCCCTGTACTGGTGACCTTAAACTGATATACAAACACTATATACACAACCACAGGCAGCTGGAACAAATAACAAACTCTCACGCAGTTATATAAGTGTCAAAACCAAAAGAAAACAATACCACAAATCATCACACAAGAACACAATTCATCTACTATGTCCTAATCACATCAAAATAACATATACTGTCTTAAATATTTCTAGCATAGCAAAAGAAAAAAGGAAACTAAAGGAAACTCCTTCCTAGTCTCAAGGCTTCCATAGTCCTGGCATCACACAGAATATGAATTAATAAATTTAAAACAGAATATTAATTAATAAATTTTAAAATAAAACTCCTTATGAAATATATTACAATAAAATACCCAATCTAAATTATCTAAAGGTTTTTGGATGTAAAATTTACATACTAAACACTAAGGACTATTTAGGTAAATTTACATCAAAATCAATAATAGGAATCTTTTTAGGGTATTCCACAACCAGTAGGCTTATAAAGTCTATAACAAAAATACTCTAAAAGTGGAAGAAACAAACAATGTAATTTTTGATGAACAAAATAATTTACCTAACTCAACCAATGAAAATATTAATCAAAATACAAGAAACATAGAAGATGATGAAGATACTCAAATTAAACCTAAACCTAGTGAATCAGAGGAACCAATTGTTGACCATAACATAAGACCTTCTAGAATAAGGTCCAATCACCCATCTGACCAAATTTTGGATGATCCGACCCTAGGAGTTTAAACTCGATCATCATATGTAACGACCACTCTTCTTACTACTACTACTCTCTAAGAGTGACCGTTACTTAGCTACTAACGAGACTTAACCGGTATGACTAAAAACCACATGGAAACCCTAACGAAAAATTTCGACAGAGTCTCCCCTGTACCGGTGACCTTAAACTAATACACAAACACTATATACACAACCACAGGCGGCTGGAACAAATAACAAACTCTCACGCAGTTATATAAGTGTCAAAACCAAAAGAAAACAATACCACAAATCATCACACAAGAACACAATTCATCTACTATGTCCTAATCACATCAAAATAACATATACTGTCTCAAATACTTCTAGCATAGCAAAAGAAAAAAGGAAACTAAAGGAAACTCCTTCCTAGTCCCAAGGCTTCCATAGTCCTGGCATCACACATCCTTCGACCACCTCCTTGTCGCCTTCCTTTCTATATCTTTTCCTTTCCTGTATCTGCAGTAAGAGGAAATACAATCTATAAGCAAAATACTTAGTAAACGCTATCTAACTCACAAAATCTGGATATGTATGAGAATATACTGAAATCTAAAACTGAATGCACAAAAGGAAATCTACTCATGCTCATCTACTAGTGAAAGAAACATACTGAAAGGCTAAACATGTAAAGTAAATCTATACAATCAAGCTAGCATAAAGAACTAAACTTACTGAATTCTAAACACCTTCTGAATCTTATTTCACTTGCTTAAAGACTTATTCTTTAATACTTATGTGAAACTTATTTTACCTGTTCAAAAAAAACTTATACTTATAATACTTCAAAATAATAATCAACTTCTTCTTGGGTCCTGGCAACTGTACTTACTTTGCGCGCATCCCTAACTTGACCCGAGGTAGCTAGTCCCGAATCTAGTAGGGTATACTAGGTTATCTTAACCTAGAGACGACTATGGGAGCCCAACCCAAGGACAACTGAGAGTCCAACACAGTGCCACTGATAAAAGTAAAATACTTGTTATCTTTTAATACTTCTAATATATAATGCCTTGGCATTTTAATAAGCACCTTGTGTGCCAAAATCCCTAAAGTCTTGACTTTGGGATCTACTTAAGCCTTGGCCTTTTACTTTCTTTTCTTTATCTTTCTTATACTTTTCTTAAACTCAAAATACTATTAGGGTATTTTTAAATATGCATCTATAAGTGAAATCAACTAGGTAACACACAATCATGCATATTTAAAAGAAATCTAAAGCCTTGTTCTACAATGCTTTCTATAAACTATCTGTATTTTAAAAATAAAGACTACAGCTTTAGTTGTTCCATAATTCCAAACCTCCTAAGCAGTTAGGTGAAGCAACTACATTAAACCTCAATAGTGCAGTAACATTCAAATATCATAAAATCGATGGATCACAACTACACAAATTTAGCTTACATGAGGTAAACTTCAACTCTACTCATTCTACAATCTTGCTCCTTTAGTCATGATAAAGAGTTATCTGAACCAACCATTACCCTATCTAGAAGAAAGGTTTGTCATTAAACAAATATTGTACCAACATTTAGGGTCATCTAGAAAGAGTAGAAATCATGCTCAGAATTGATCTAACATTTAACTCTCTTTTCTCATCTTCTAAACTAAACTTCTACTCTGAAGTTACTACTTGCATATCTAAAACACTCACATACTTCTCACCTGTTAAATTCATTACATCACTTCAAATCATCTTTTAGTCTTAATACATGATACTCACCAAAACAACATATTACATATGCTCATCTTCACTCCTTCATCCATACTTCTGCACTAAAGAGATTACACTACCTACTTCATCATAAAATAAACCAAAATCACTGCCGGATCAACCTCCAATTAGCCTAATAAACCAATACTTAATCCAAGTCATTCTGTGTTCATTGCCTATTAGCAGAACAAAGGGAAACTAAAAGCTTAAAGATAAATCTAACTTTATATATACTTGAAATAAAAGGCAGTTCGTTGCATAGATATATATATAAACTAAAACTGAAAATTTACAACTGAAATGTTTTCATGAAATCTGAAACTAACATGCTACAAATTAATCTAACTCGTTCTAAACTGCAAGACTTCCTCAATTCTGTAAAAACACAATCAAAAAGCGTGCCTAAAGTCTTCCTCAAAGCTTATCATATCATGTAAAGAACATCTTTAACCCAACAGAACCTCACAAATCTACAAAGGAATATACTTGAAACCTCTTAATCTACACAGGAAATTTCCACAAGCAAGGAAAGAACAAAATGTTTCTTATCTTCTAATTCTTTTATTATAGAATGCCTCGGCATTTCTTCGAGCACTTGGCGTGTTGCTGATCCCAAATTCTGAAATTTAGAGATCCTATCAAGACCTTGGTCTTTTCTTACTTATAGCTACTCATAATCCTCAGAAACTAAGACTATCTGTTCATGATACATGTATAAATAACAAAAATCAGAACTGATGGTTTACTGAAAATTCTGGAACTGAAACCCACTAAAAAATCCGAATCTGAATTGCTTAAATTACACGATAAGGAGACCTAAAACTGCAAACAATACTTATAAAAATCTTGCGTACAATACTAGCTTAAACTAAATCTAAATCTTGTGGGAATTAAAACCTTAAACCTTGCTACAACAGAGATCAAAGAAAGAGGGCAAAGAATGCATGCAACTCAATAATCTCTTGCTATTCCAATGCTGTACAGAGATAAATCAATACTGCTCATGCTATAATCAATAGCAAATGAAAACTAAAGAAACTAATATACTACCCAACTTTTCAAAACTACACAATTCGAATTGAGTTTCATGGCAGCAAAAGGAATTACTTATGCTCCACTAATAGCTAATGGGCACTACTCATTATACAATCTGCTCATGCCCAACAGCTCTATAAAAGATCTATAACCGATATGCAAAAGAAATCCAAAACCTGAACTACTAAAAATAAACTGCATTACTTAACCATATATTCTGAAATCCCAAAAGAACCTCAAATCAAACTCGGATCCTTTGAATCCCACGGCAACAAGCCCTAAACCATACTGTAAGCTTTACAAAACAAAATTGTTCTCGAATAGATTTCATGGCAGCACACTTCAACAGAACTACAAAGGAGTAATCAGACCTTCCTTAAGCTTGCTACAATGGAACTACACAGAAACAATCGAATCCTCTTCAACAAACTCTGTCGAAATCTGGACACCATATAGAAACTCCGATAAACCCGACATTAGGTCGGAACCCCACAAGGACCCAATTCACTGCCTCACCTCAAAGAGGACATTCATCACAATGAAGCACAAATCAACCAACCCATTAAGCCTGGATTCGAACAAAACTAAGTTGCACATAAATCTATAGTTATCTGAAGTAGCAGAGCGTTATCAAAACACATTTACGCAAAACCCACAGCGAAGCCAAGAATAGAATCATAGATTATACGAGACCTCATGAAAACCTCGAATTGAACCTATACAAATTCTCTTCCTTTCCTTAGGGTTCATGGCAGTAAGCATCAAAAACAAAACCCCTTAAAACATGCTTCGAAATCCAAAAGGAAACAAGAATCCAAACCTCAACATATGGCAGAAAACTAAAAGAAATCCCGGAACTACTCTTACCGCAGGTGAGTAAGCAACTTACCTTTGCTTTCGGGACTTACAACTGAGAAGGTGACAACTTAGGGTTTCGGAGAGGTGAGGATCTCAGTGATTTCTTGCGTCTACACCTTCTCCTCGATGAAGGGGTCTCGAGAGTGTGAAGATCTCACGGGAAAGGTCCTCGCTAGCCGCCGGAGACGAAGCTCTTGGCTCGTCGTCTTCGTTTTCGCCCGAACAGCAAAGTCGCCATCGCACGCGTGAGGAGAGGAGGAATTTTGAGAGAAATTTTTAGGTTTTAGGAAAAAGATTTAAATCTTATACTTAAGGTTATTTTCATTTCCAACTATAGCTTATATACATTTATTCCATACTTGATTAATAAAACTCCCGTGGAACACTTGGTTAGCTGCGTTCCGCCTAAAACTCGGTTCGTGGATTCGAGTCTCGGCTGCAACCATTTTATTTCCTATTTATTCTCTGTTTACTAACTACTGCTTAAATAGAATTTTTCTCCTTCTTTAATAACAAACGATCGCTAGCACACTTGGTCAGCCCGGCTTTAACCAAATCCCAGGTCGCAGCTTCGATTCCTCAGCCATGCACTTTTTATTTCCAATTTATTTAAACGTTCCTAAATACTGCTTATATATATTTCCTCCCATATATGTTCACAAACAGGTCGCAGACCAGTTGGCTGGTTGGATTTGGTTAAGACTCGAGCCACGTCCAAGTTCTTGGGTTCAAAACCCGGCTTTTAACACTTTTTTTCTTTTTTTTTTAAACTTCTTACTCTTGGTAAAAATACCAAACGAACTCCAAAAATTACATAAAAATACTCTAAAATTTTCTAAAAATCTCTAGAATTTTTCTATAGCATTTAAAATTATTTTTGAATTATTTTTGGGGCCCAAAATGAGGAAATTTGGGTCGTTACAATTCCCCACACCTTATAAAAAGTTCGTCCTCGAACTTAGAATAATTTCGGATATTTTTATCTCACACTATCCTCACACTCCTAGGTAACTTCCTCGTACTTCCGATTCCAAATGACTTTCACTAACGGTACTCTTTGTTCCTTAGTCTCTTAACTTCTCGACCCTTATCATTCATATCGCATCATACCCATTAGTGGTCGTTGGAAGGCCTGTTATAAGGTCTCTGGAGACCATAGGTGCATTAGTCACACCAAATGGCATGACTACAAATTCGCAGTGTCCATATCTGGTCCTGGAGACTGTTTTGGTGCATCACCTCCTTTCACTTTCAACTGATGGTTCCTAGAACGCAGATCTATTTTAGAGAACACTGTTGTCCTCCTTAGCTGATCAAATAGATCATCCATTCTGGGAAGAGGGTACCTTTCCTTAACCGTTACTTTGCTCAACACTCTAAAATCTATGCACATCCGCATAGATCTGTCTTTCTCCTTAATGAACAACTCTGGAGCTCCCCGGGGTGAATGACTAGGGTGGATGAAACCCTTGTCAAGTAGCTCCTGAATTTGTTCTTGTAACTCTCTTAGCTCTGCTAGAGAAATTCAATACAGAGCTTTTGAAATTAGGCTGGTGTCAGGAAACAACTCAATTTCAAACTTTACTCCTCTATTGGGAGATAGTCCAGGTAGCTCTTCTAGAAATACCTCTGGATATTCACAGACTACCCGAACGTCTTCCTGCTTGGGTCTTTCTTGTTATCATTGTCCTTCTAGTTCTAATTACTTAACTGGGGCTTCTGACTCCCCACTGTCTTGTCCTCTATCTTAACATCTAGTTATGCCAAGAATAATACCTGATATCTTCTCTATCCTTTCTAAACATACTTATGTATATATGAATATAAGAGAAACAAAACTAAAATTGTCTCTATTCTTTCTAAGCATATGTATCAAAACATAGAAAATTAAAACATGAATTTTCTGCTTTCCTAAGCACCTATAAGCAGATACTCTATACTGCAAATAATAAAGAAAGCATAAAAGAAAATTAAATACTTTCTTACTTGAAGACGGCAAGGATGGTGCTGATGTGTGATGCTGGAGAATGGGACCTGCTCTGATACCAACTGTAACAACCACTCTTCTTACTACTACTACTCTCTAAGAGTGACCGTTACTTAGCTACTAATTCTACTTACCCGGTATGATTAAAAACCACATGGAAACCCTACCGAAAAATTTCGGCAGAGTCTCCTCTGTACCGGTGACCTTAAACTGATATACAAACACTATATACACAATCACAGGTGGCTGGAACAGATAACAAACTCTCACGCAGTTATATAAGTGTCAAAACCAAAAGAAAACAATACCACAAATCATCACACAAGAACACAATTCATCTACTATGTCCTAATCACATCAAAATAACATATACTGTCTCAAATACTTCTAGCATAGCAAAAGAAAAAAGGAAACTAAAGGAAACTCCTTCCTAGTCCCAAGGATTCCATAGTCCTGGCATCACACATCCTTCGACCACCTCCTTGTCGCCTTCCTTTCTATATCTTTTCCTTTCCTGTATCTGCAGTAAAAGTAAATGTAATCTATAAGCAAAATGCTTAGTAAGCGCTATCTAACTCACAAAATCTCGATATGCATGAGAATATACTGAAATCTAAAACTGAATGCTCAAAAGGAAATCTACTCATGCTCATCTACTAGTGAAAGAAACATACTGAAAGGCTAAACATGTAAAGTAAATCTATACAATCAAGCTAGCATAAAGAACTAAACTTACTGAATTCTAAACACCTTCTGAATCTTATTTCACTTGCTTAAAGACTTATTCTTTAATACTTATGTGAAACTTATTTTACCTGTTCAAAAAAAACTTATACTTATAATACTTCAAAATAATAATCAACTTCTTCTTGGGTCCTGGCAACTGTACTTACTTTGCGCGTATCCCTAACTTGACCCGAGGTAGCTAGTCCCGAATCTAGTAGGGTATACTAGGTTATCTGAACCTAGGGACGACTATGGGAGCCCAACCCAAGGACAACTGAGAGTCCAACACAGTGCCACTGATAAAAGTAAAATACTTGTTATCTTTTAATACTTCTAATATATAATGCCTTGTCATTTTAATAAGCACCTTGTGTGCCAAAATCCCTAAAGTCTTGACTTTGGGATCTACTTAAGTCTTGGCCTTTTACTTTCTTTTCTTTATCTTTCTTATACTTTTCTTAAACTCAAAATACTATTAGGGTATTTTTAAATATGCATCTATAAG
Source organism: Zingiber officinale (assembly GCF_018446385.1). Classification (NCBI taxonomy): domain Eukaryota; kingdom Viridiplantae; phylum Streptophyta; class Magnoliopsida; order Zingiberales; family Zingiberaceae; genus Zingiber; species Zingiber officinale. The sequence continues at coordinate 30,544,160 of NC_055994.1, forward strand.
TGAAATCAACTAGGTAACACACAATCATGCATATTTAAAAGAAATCTAAAGCCTTGTTCTACAATGCTTTCTATAAACTATCTGTATTTTAAAAATAAAGACTACAGCTTTAGTTGTTCCATAATTCCAAACCTCCTAAGCAGTTAGGTGAAGCAACTACATTAAACCTCAATAGTGCAGTAACATTCAAATATCATAAAATCGATAGGTCACAACTACACAAATTTAGCTTACATGAGGTAAACTTCAACTCTACTCATTCTACAATCTTGCTCCTTTAGTCATGATAAAGAGTTATCTGAACCAACCATTACCCTATCTAGAAGAAAGGTTTGTCATTAAACAAATATTGTACCAACATTTAGGGTCATCTAGAAAGAGTAGAAATCATGCTCAGAATTGATCTAACATTTAACTCTCTTTTCTCATCTTCTAAACTAAACTTCTACTCTGAAGTTACTACTTGCATATCTAAAACACTCACATACTTCTCACCTGTTAAATTTATTACATCACTTCAAATCATCTTTTAGTCTTAATACATGATACTCACCAAAACAACATATTACATATGCTCATCTTCACTCCTTCATCCACACTTCTGCACTAAAGAGATTACACTACCTACTTCATCATAAAATAAACCAAAATCACTGCCGGATCAACCTCCAATTAGCCTAATAAACCAATACTTAATCCAAGTCAATCTGCGTTCATTGCCTATTAGCAGAACAAAGGGAAACTAAAATCTTAAAGATAAATCTAACTTTATATATACTTGAAATAAAAGGCAGTTCGTTGCATAGATATATATATAAACTAAAACTGAAAATCTACAACTGAAATGTTTTCATGAAATCTGAAACTAACATGCTACAAATTAATCTAACTCGTTCTAAACTGCAAGACTTCCTCAATTTCTGTAAAAATACAATCAAAAAGCGTGCCTAAAGACTTCCTCAAAACTTATCATATCATGTAAAGAACATCTTTAACCCAACAGAACCTCACAAATTTACAAAGGAATATACTTGAAACCTCTTAATCTACACCGGAAATTTCCACAAGCAAGGAAAGAACTAAAATGTTTCTTATCTTCTAATTCTTTTATTATAGAATGCCTCGCCATTTCTTCGAGCACTTGGCGTGCTGCTAATCCCAAATTCTGAAATTTAGAGATCCTATCAAGACCTTGGTCTTTTCTTACTTATAGCTACTCATAATCCTCAGAAACTAAGACTATCTGTTCATGATACATGTATAAATAACAAAAATCAGAACTGATGGTTTACTGAAAATTCTGGAACTGAAACCCATTGAAAAATCCGAATCTGAATTGCTTAAATTGCACGATAAGGAGACCTAAAACTGCAAACAATACTTATAAAAATCTTGCGTACAATACTAGCTTAAACTAAATCTAAATCTTGTGGGAATTAAAACCTTAAACCTTGCTACAACAGAGATCAAAGAAAGAGGGCAAAGAATGCATGCAACTCAATAATCTCTAGCTATTCCAATGCTGTACAGAGATAAATCAATACTGCTCATGCTATAATCAATAGCAAATGAAAACTAAAGAAACTAATATACTACCCAACTTTTCAAAACTACATAATTCGAATTGAGTTTCATGGCAGCAAAAGGAATTACTTATGCTCCACTAATAGCTAATGGGCACTACTCATTATACAATCTGCTCATGCCCAACAGCTCTATAAAAGATCTATAACCGATATGCAAAAGAAATCCAAAACCTGAACTACTAAAAATAAACTGCATTACTTAACCATATATTCTGAAATCCCAAAAGAACCTCAAATCAAACTCGGATCCTTTGAATCCCACGGCAACAAGCCCTAAACCATACTATAAGCTTTACAAAACAAAATTGTTCTCGAATAGATTTCATGGCAGCACACTTCAACAGAACTACAAAGGAGTAATTAGATCTTGCTTAAGCTTGCTACAATGGAACTACACAGAAACAATCGAATCCTCTTCAACAAACTCTGTCGAAATCTGGACACCATATAGAAACTCCGATAAAACCAACACTAGGTCGGAACCCCACAAGGACCCAATTCACTACCACACCTCAAAGAGGACATTCATCACAATGAAGCACAAATCAACCAACCCATTAAGCCTGGATTCGAACAAACTAAGTTGCACATAAATCTATAGTTATCTGAAGTAGCAGAGCATTATCAAAACACATTTACGCAAAACCCACAGCTAAGCCAAGAATAGAATCATAGATTATATGAGACCTCACGAAAACCTCAAATTGAACCTATACAAATTCTCTTCCTTTCCTTAGGGTTCATGGCAGTAAGCATCAAAAACAAAACCCCTTAAAACATGCTTTGAAATCCAAAAGGAAACAAGAATCCGAACCTCAACATATGGAAGAAAATTAAAAGAAATCCCGGAACTACTCTTACCGCAGGTGAGTAAGCAACTTACCTTTGCTTTCGGGACTTACAACCGAGAAGGTTACAACTTAGGGTTTCGGAGAGGTGAGGATCTCAGTGATCTCTTGCGACTACACCTTCTCCTCCATGAAGGGGTCTCGAGAGTGTGAAGATCTCACGAGAAAGGTCCTCGCTGGCCGCCGGAGACGAAGCTCTAGGCTCATCGTCTTCATTTTCGCCCGAACAGCAAAGTCGCCGTCGCACGCGTGAGGAGAGGAGGAATTTTGAGAGAAATTTTTAGGTTTTAGGAAAAAGATTTAAATCTTATACTTAAGGTTATTTTCGTTTCCAACTATAGCTTATATACATTTATTCCATACTTGATTAATAAAACTCTCGTGGAACACTTGGTTGGCTGCGTTCTGCTTAAAACTCGGTTCGTGGGTTCGAGTCTCGTCTACAACCATTTTATTTTCTATTTATTCTCTGTTTCCTAACTACTGCTTAAATAGAATATTTCTCCTTCTTTAATAACAAACGATCGCTATCACACTTGGTCAGCCCGGCTTTAACCAAATCCCACGTTGCAGCTTCGATTCCTCAACCGCGCACTTTTTATTTCCAATTTATTTAAACGTTCCTAAATACTGCTTATATATATTTCCTCCCATATATGTTCACAAACAGGTCACAGACCATTTGGCTGGTTGGATTCTTTTAAGACTCGGGCCAAGTCCGAGGTCTTAGGTTCAAAACCCGGCTTCAACACTTTTTTTCTTTTTTTTTAAACTTCTTCCTCTTGGTAAAAATACCAAACAAACTCCAAAAATTACATAAAAATTCTCTAAAAATTTCTAAAAATATCTAGAATTTTTCTATAGCATTTAAAAATATTTTTGAATTATTTTTGGGGCTCAAAATGAGGAAATTTAGGTCGTTACATCATATAGAAATCTAAGTCAAATAGCTCTAATTTCCAAAATTGAACCCAAGACTATAGAAGAAGCTCTACTTGACCAAGACTGGATAATTGCAATGCAAAAGGAACTAGCTCAATTTAAAAGAAAACAAGTCTGGGAACTTGTACCTAAATCCACAAATAAATCTATAATTGACACTAAGTGGGTATTCAGAAATAAACTAGATGATAAAGGTAAAATAGTTAGAAATAAGGCTAAACTAGTAGTAAAGGGGTTTAGCCAAGTAGAAGAGTTAGATTATGATAAAACCTATGCACCCGTAGCTAGATTTGAACCCATAAGGATGCTACTAGTCTATGCAGTACATAAAGGATTCAAGTTATACCAAATGGATGTAAAATCCACATTCCCAAATGGGTTCATCAAAGAAGAGGTCTATATAAATCAACCCCCAGGATTTGAAGACCTAGACCACCCAAACCATGTCCTTAGGTTAAAGAAAGCTTTATATGGACTAAAACAAGCACCTAGGGCTTGGTATGAACGACTATCAACATATCTAACATCTAAGGGATTTAACCAAGGCCAAATAGATCAAACCCTATCTGTTAAAACCTTAGAAAAAGAAATTTTTATCACTTAAATTTACGTAGATGACATAATATTTGGCTCAACAAATATAAAATTCTTAAAATAATTTATCAAATTAATGAAAAATGAATTCAAAATGAGTCTAATATGAGTGTTGGTGTGGTTAGCACTAACGGTCTAATCCAAGTTTTGATGAATGACAAAGTAGTTTAAGTTAGTTTCTTATTGATTTAACACTTCTACGAAGTGTACAGGAGAAGCCCAGACGGGTCGACGGGCTGACCTGACTTCTGGCACGAAGTCCAGCTAGGTCGACGGGCTGATCTGATAGCTGACACGAAGCCCAGACGGGTCGACGGACTGACCGGACGTCTGGCACGAAGTCCAGCTAGGTCAATGGGCTGACCTGATAGCTGACACGAAGTCCAAACGGGTCGAAGGGCTGACTAGATGTCTGGCATGTAAGTTGAGGTAAGTCACTGGAGGGGAGTGACTGTGAGGACGTGTTCCCGGGAAGGGAACATTTGGCGTCAATCCAACTTAGATCCATTTCGGAAATCTAACTTGAGATCGTGACTAGATTCCTGTCTTGAGGAGACAGAATCTAATTAATACTCTTCTTGTTAATTATAACTGTGTTTAACACTTTGTTTTACAGGACAATATAAATTGCACTTTGTCTTGGAATAACCATTTCTTGCAGGAGAAGGACTTCCTCGAGAAAAAGTGGTCCGGGTGCCGGGAGTGCAAAAATTATCCCCAACGCACGTCGCAACGTGGAGCGCTCTGATTGGACGGGATACGTCACACTTCAGGCGTCTGGAAGGGATCCGGGCGCCCCAAGCCTCCTATATAAGGAGGATGCACCCTGGAGGAAAGAACAATGAACAAGAAGATCTTCCAACGTTTGCTCTGTCGTGCTACGCTCCTGTGATGCTGTGAAAGCTCCTCCCACATCGCGCCTCGTTCTTATTTCTTTTTGGTTATCGGTATTCTTTCTTTAAAGCAACTGTACTTTCAATTGTAAAACAATTATTCGAATTGCTAGTGGACTGCCCAATGAAAGCACTCAACGAGTGCGGGCCTTGGAGTAGGAATCGACCAAGGCTCCGAACCAAGTAAAAAGGTTCATGTTAGCATTGTTCTATTTTCGTGTTTTTCGCCAAGTGGTATCAGAGCAGGTACCGCTCTGATTTGATGCAACCACCAATCAGACAGGGGTAAAATTTGTTTTAATTTTTTTTCTCTTCGGTTTTCAGTTTTGCACTATAAATCCAAGCTGGTATTATTACCATTTTTGGAATTTTTTCATAATAATTAAAGCTGAATTGGTGCAACACCAATTCGGTTTTTCTTTAGCTTTATTCCACACTGCTGATCCAAGACCAAGTCTCGGGTTTTTTTTTCTCTTTATTTAATTGTGTGCAGGATAAATATGTCTCAAATTGAAGGCTTCAGCACAATACGCCCCCCTATTCAACGGGACGATTTTTCGTACTAGAAGAAGCGGATGGAGGTCAACCTTAAGACCGATTTCGATCAATGGTTCAGTGTCACCAGAGGCTACAAGGTGTCGGTTGACAACTTCGAAAACCCACTAGACCCGGAACAGTGGACTCCAGACATGAGAAATAAGTCCTCGACAGACTACAAAGCTCTTAACACATTGTAATGCGGGCTGACGAAGGAAGAGTTGAACCGAGTGGGAACGCACCAAAATGCGAAAGAGTTGTGGGACAAGTTGATCGAACTACACGAAGGAACAAGTGAGGCAAAGGTAACTAAGCGTGATCTTTTATTAAATAAATTATTTAATATTAAAATGCAGGAAGGAGAAACAGCAAGTCAACTCCATGCGAGGATCAAAGACATCCTCAACGGACTCCACGCGATAGGCCACCAAATGGAGAATCACAATCTAATTAGGTACGCATTGAATGCCTTTCCACGTAATACCTTGTGGGCATCTATCGTGGATGACTACAAAATTTCAAAGAATTTATCTAAATTAAAACTCAACGAATTAATTTTCGAATTAGAATTACACGAGCAGACTACCGCCATATCCGAGAAAGGTATTGCCTTGTTTGCAGGTCCCTCCAAGGAAAATAAAAAGACCAAGCCTGAACCTGAAGATGAGTCCGACCAAGATTCTGAAGACGAAGAGTACCTGGTGAACCTGGTAAGGAAAATGTTCACCAGGAGGAAGAAAAGTTTCAGCAAAAAGGACCTTCAGGAGATCAACTCCCCATCCAAACCAAGGAACGTGACTTGCTTCGGATGAAACAAGAAAGGTCACTACAAGAATGAGTGCCCGAGATTGAAGAGCAACAAGTCAAAGACATCCAAGAAGAAGGCTCTCAAAGCAACCTGGGATAACTCTTCATTAGAAGAATTGGAGGCCGAAGATCAGAAGCACCAGAGTCACCTCGTGTTGATGGCCCTCAAAGAAGAATCGGAGGACGAATCGGAAGACGGGTTCGAACCCGAATCGAGCCACGAGTCCGTACTCGTTTTCGAAGGTCCCGAAGAGGTATGTTTTAATTTGAATAAGAATTTTTTTAGAATTATTGCTTCTTTAAATAAAAAATTAACAGTAAAAGAAAATGAAAATAAATTGCTCCTTGAGGAAAACCAAAACCTCAAGGAATAAATCATAAATTCCAATCCAACTCAAGACCTAACACTTGTGGAGAAAAATTTAACACTAAAAATAGAAAATAATAAATTAAAAAGTATGTTAGAAAAATTTATAACAAGATCTAAGAATTTAGATTTAATTCTAAATAGTCAAAAAGGAGTCTACAATAAAACAGGACTTGGCTACAAGTCAAGTTCAAATAAAATATTTAAATCATTAATAACCCAATATAAACATCAAAATAAAGCTTGTGTTCCGAAAGCGTGTTTAACCACACAAGTAGGAATTAACCAATATTACATACCTAAAGATAAAACATATTATATAAAATCTAATAAACTAAATCAAAAACCAAAACACAAACCTAAACCAATAAACTCAAAATCAAAAAATTTTAGAATCTATCAAAAATCAAATTATCATCAAGTTAAATATAGTTATAAAAGTAACAGACACAAACCTAGAATTAAAACTTAAAAATAACAGACCAATAATTCAGGAGGAGGCTCCAGAATAGCTGGCACCTCCAAAATTAATCTACCCGACAGGTTAACCAAAACCAACCTACCCGGTAGGGTAATTAGGACTAGTTTAAAGGGAAAGTAGTTTAACTTGACCAACGATACTGGTGAAGTTTTGGATGATAGTACGTTAGGAAAACTATGTCTATGCATGTCTAGGAAGCTATCGCTTCAACCTGGCGCATTTGGCTTAGTGGAACTAACCGAAGCTACCATCTACGGATCCTAACCAGTTATACCAAGATTTTGTATTAAGCTCAATGGATAGGACTATTTGGAAAACCTCGAAGGCATGGTTACTCTAATGATGTCCAAGTGACTCACCATAGCTCAGAAGTTTATCTAAAGAATATTTATTTGTTGAGCCCAAAACTAAACCTGAATCTAACACAAAGTTAAACCAAACCCTGAAATTGAATCCAACTCATCTCACAAAAATTATAGGATTCCCTGATTGAAAACATAGATCGGGTGAGATGACTAAGGACTTAAATTTAATTAAAGTAAAATTAAATTAAATTAAATTAAATTTAAATTAAAGTATTTTGTATTAAACTTTATTTTTTAAAAAATATTAGCTTAAAATTTAACATAAGCTAATATTTCTTAAATTTTTTAACTCAAAAATTTATTATTAACTAAACAACTAAAGAATTATTTTTAAGTAAAGACTAAACTTAGACTAACCATAATTCTTACCTATTGTAGGAAACCAAGTGGATTTTAGACAGTGGTTGCTCCAAACATTTGACTGGAGATCACACTAAACTAACCCATCTTACTTACAAAAGCTTAGGAACCGTTGCCTTTGGAAACAATGGCAAACTCAAGGTAATTGGTATAGGTAACATTGAGCTTAAAATTGACTTCATTATTACAAATGGTTTACTTGTTGAAAATTTCAAATATAATGTCCTTAGTATCAGTCAATTGTGTGACACTAGATATAAGGTTAGGTTTTTATCTTCGGAATGCTTAATCAAGCACCTAGATAACCCTACTATAAGTCTAAAAGGGTTTAGAAAAGATAACATCTATGCAATTAATTCAACCACTTCTTCAATTAAGTGTTATTTAACATAAAAAGAAGAAACTTGGTTATGACATAGAAGAATGTCACACACAAATTTCAGAAATATAAGCAAATTAAATAGATTAGTTAGAGGATTACCAAAATTACCTAACTTAGACTCAATAATATGTAATGCTTGTCAACAAGGTAAGCAAATAAAATCTACTCATAAACCAACTAATCAATGTCAAACTAACTCAATACTAGAACTTCTACATTTAGACTTATTTGACTCCCATGGGGTCAAATCAATAAATGGAAGTTTATATTGTCTAGCAATAATAGACGACTATTCTAGGTTCACTTGGGTAAAATTTCTAAAAAATAAGGATGAAATGATTGAAATCTTCACAAACTTCTGCAAACAAGTTGAAAATGAAAATGACCTTATAATTAAAAGAATTAGAAGTGACAATGGGGGAGAATTTAAAAATCATAACTTTAATAAATTTTGTCTTGAAATGGATATCATCATGAATTTTCGTGTCCTAAAACTCCCCAACAAAATGGAATAGTAGAAAGAAAAAATAGAACTTTACTTGAAGCCTCTAGAACTATGTTGGATGAATATAATTTACCTAAGTAGTTTTGGGCAGAAGCTGTTAGTACAACCTGCTATGTGCAAAATAGAACAACACTAAATAAAACACATAACAAAACCTTTTTTGAAATTTATTACAACAAACAACCCAATATAAAATACTTTAAAGTATTCGGGTGCCCAACCTTCATCCTAAACACAAGAGAACACTTAGAAAAATTTACTTCTAAAGGAGAAAATGGAATTTTTGTAGGATATTCACTGAATAGTAGGGGTTATAGAATATACAATAAAGTTATATTAAGAATTGAAGAAACCACAAATGTAAAATTTGAGGAATCTAAACAAAACCTAGAACAAACCCAACTTCAGCCAATTAAGTTTTTTCAAGACAACAGTAATCTAGAAGGAACCAATCAAGATTTAAATCATGAAGAGGAACAAGAAATTCAAGAAACTCAACCATCTAGAATCATAAGAGTCAACCCAAATCATCATATTGACCAAATAATTGGTGATCCAGATCTAAGGGTTCAAATTAGGTCGTCCTTTAGAAACCTAAGTCAAATCTCTTTGATTTCAAAAATTGAACCCAAAACCATAGGTGAATCTTTACTTGACCAAGACTGGGTCATAGCTATGCAAGAGGAACTAGCTCAATTTGAGCGAAATAAAGTGTGGGATTTAGTACCACCACCCAAAAATAAGAAAATAATAGAAACAAAATGGGTGTTTAGAAATAAATTAAGCGAAACTGGGAAAATTACTAAAAACAAAGTTAGGCTAGTTGTTAAGGGGTTTAGTCAAGTAGAGGGACTTGACTATGATGAAACTTATGCCCCAGTAGCTAGATTAGAGTCCATTAGAATGTTACTCAGTTATGCAGCCCACAAAGGGTTCAAATTGTATCAAATGGGCATTAAATATGTATTTCTAAATGGACTAATAAAAGAAGAAGTCTATGTAAGACAACCACCTGGGTTTGAAAGTCTAGAACACCTTGACTATGTATTTAAACTAAAGAAAGCCTTATACGGACTTAAGAAAGCACCCAGGGCATGGTATGAAAGGTTAACCTCTTACCTAATATCCAAAGGGTTCAACCATGGTCAAATTGACCCAATCCTATTCGTTAAATTAATAAAAGAGGATATCTTCATAGCCCAAATCTATGTAGATGATATAATTTTTGGCTCAACTAACTCAGAATTCTTAGAGAAATTTACTAATCTAATGGAACAAGAATTTGAAATGAGTCTAGTTGGAAAATTAACCTACTTTCTAGGCTTACAAATCAAACAAACAAATGAGGGAAATTATATTTACCAACAAAAATACATCAAAGAATTACTTAAAAAATTCGGGATGGAAAACACTAAAGAAATAAAAACACCTATGGCAGTTAACACAATTCTATATGACGATCCAAATGGAAAATCAGTTGACTTAAAATACTATAGGAGTGTCATAGGTAGCCTACTATACTTAACTGCAAGTCGACCCGATATTTTATTTGCAGTTAGTATGTGTGCTAGATACCGAACTTGTGCTAAAGAATCCCACTTGACTCAAGTCAAAAGAATCTTTAGATACCTTAAAGGAACATCAAATGTAGGAATTTGGTTTCCTAGAACTAATAATGTTGAATTAATAGGCTATTCTGACTCAGATTATGCTGGTGTAAATTAGACCTCAAAAGCACAAGTGGGCGATGCCAACTACTAGGCTCATCTCACTTGTCAGCTGGTTTAGTAGAAAGCAATACTGTGTTGCTTTATCTACAACTGAGTCAGAATATATAGCTATAGGAGAATGTGTCGCACAACTATTATGGATGATGCACACCTTAAAAGATTTTAATTTAAACCTGACAAATGTAAAAGTATTAATTGATAATATCAGCTCAATTAATTTAACAAAAAATCTCGTGCATCATTTAAGAACTAAATACATTGAAATTAGACATTACTTTATCAGGGATCATGTCACTAAAGGAGACATTGAACTCAAATACATTGAGTTCAAGTCTAACTTAGCTGACATATTTACCAAACCCCTCCCTGAAAGTGAATTTAGTAATTTTCGTCGAAAGTTAAGAATGTGTTTAATAGACTAGGATTTTTAAAATTTAAAACTGTTTTAAAAAATAGTGCCTTTAAATTCTAAGATAAAACTTTCAAAACTTCCCATTTTTAGAATTTCAAAAACAATTTTAGCCTTAGACTAGGTCAATCCCTTAGAAAGCATATTCCTATAGGGATAGAATTTGAGCATCTCACCAACACACTAGGACTACCTTGTTTGTGATTGTTGAACATAGAAAGGGGTGAGATGCATAGGCAGATTGCCTAGACTTAAGATGCTTATTTCAGTGCATCGATATAAGTCTGAGCGTTAAATACAAAACAGACATCAATCAAGTTAAGTAATTTAGATTAGTCAAACACTAACTGATTACAATTGACTTAACCTGACTAACTAAGTGAAAGTTACTGTCCTCTGATAGTTAGTAAGTAACTAATTGTTTAGCCAGTTTTTGTGATGTCAGGTTCAGGGGGAGGATTAATTATTTTTCATACTTATTTCCCATTATTTTGAAAAATATTTTTTGAAAATATATTTTTGAAAATTGATTCTGAAAATTGGTTTTGAAAACATATTTTTTATTTTAAAAATTGGATTTTACAAACTTGATTTTGAAAACAGATTTTACTTAGTTTTAAAAGTTAGTTTTGAAAGTTGGATTTTCCAAACATAGTTTTGAAAATTTACTTTGTTTTAAAATTTTGATTTGAATATTGGACTTAGCCTTAATAATCTCCTTTTTGTAAAAATGCTATGTTTGAAAATTGTGTTTGCAAAACTTATGTCGAAAATTAGGTTTGCAAATTTTATCTTTAAAAAGTTATCTTTCTAAAAGTTTAAAACTTAGTTATTTTTTTAAGAAAGCTAAAAACTAAGGTTTTAAGTAAAATATTCTATGTTTTCTACTTTAGATTCCCCCAAGTCAATCTGACTATAATTCTTTGATTTTCTTTTACTTCCCTAAATCACCTATTTTTCTGTGTTATTTTTTTTATGAATGTCAAAGGGGGAGGGTTAGGTGGCCTAAGTTAGTTAAAACAAATCAACGAAATACCAAATAAAGGCTAACTTGAAAACCTAATAATTGCTTGTTTTACTCGCATATTCTTCACTAACTTAACCCAGGTTGTCATTGCATCAAAAAGGGAAAGATTATTGGTGTGGTTAGCACTTAAGGTCTAACTCAAGTTTTGATGAATTATAAAGTAGGTTAAGTTAGTTTCTTATTGATCTAACACTTCTATGAAGTGTACAGGAGAAGCCCAGACGGGTCGATGGGCTGACCTAACTTCGGGCATGAAGTCCAGCTAGGTCGATGGGCTGACCTGATAGCTGGCACGAAGCCCAGACGGATCGACAGACTAACTGGACGTCTGACACGAAGTCTAGCTAGGTAGATGGTGTTGGTGCAGCGAAGACCGGCAAGAGGGGGGTGAATTGCCTGCGATAAAAACTAAACCCTCCTTAAGGCTTTCAACTTAAATAAAGCAACAGTTATGAAATTCAACAGAACTAAAATAAACAGAAATATAAGACTCAGCTATTTACTTGGTTACAACCAAGAAGGTTGATAATCCAAGACAGTAAGAGAGTGCACTAAAAGAAGTGTCCTTCTCTGAAGGGGGAGTAGCCTTTGACACTTGAAGAGCACAGAACTGTTGCTTAGGAAATGAGAGTACAAGAGTTGAAATCGTTCGTATTCATTCACTATTTTCAATATACTAAGAGCTACCCGAGACCCTCTTTATATAGGGGTTCTCGAGCTTATCAGTTCACCTGATCCTTCGGGATCAAGTTTGACTCGAGAGGGATCGGTCGACCGATCCCCAGGTTCGGTCGACCGAACCTGCTGTACCTGCCCAGCTTCGCGTCCAGGTGCAGTCTTTGTGGATCGAGCTTGGGTTCGGTCGACCGATCCTTTAGTTCGGTCGACCGATCTGCCAACAGTCTTCTGCTGAGTTGGCCCGATCAGATTGCTCGACTTGGTCTCTGGATAGACTTCAGTTCGGTCGACCGATCAGAAGGTTCGGTCGACCGATCAGCTCCCCAACGGTTGGCTGCTTGACGTGGCTTCTGACGTGTCACCAACAGCTGGCTTCAGATACAGAAGGGTTCGGTCGACCGATCAAGGGGTTCGGTCGACCGAACCATTGACAAGTCAACTTCCAGTTGACTTGTTCCGGTTCGGCTCCTTGGGTGATTGCGTCCTACCGGAATAGGGCTCACCCGAACCCAATTCTCGGCCTTCTCCTCGAGCAGGCTTCCTCCCCGGCTTTACGTCCCTCGAACGTCGCGCACGTTCTCCTCCCACCGGGTGTACTCTTCCGCAGCTCTCCCGTCCTTCGGACGCACCGAGCCCGTCGGCTCCCTTCCCGTGCCGTCCTTCTCGCCAGCTGCGTCTTCCGCTCGACTTCATGTGCTTCTAAGTTCCTGCACACTCAGACACAGGGATCAGACAAAACGCAGGACCTAACCAACTTGGTTGATCACATCAAAACTACCACGGAGTTCAACAATCTCCCCCTTTTTGATGTGCATCAACCAAGTTCAAGTTAGGGGTAAACCAAACAAATAGTAATTTGAAGAAAATTACTAAACTAACAATTCAGGCATAAATTTGTAATTTTGAACTAAATTGCAACATTAAAATATATACAAAAAAAAAAAAATTTAAATTCCCCCCAACTGAACTTATCTTTTATTCTCCCCCTTTGATCACAGCAACAACGAGGACAAAATCAATGTTTAACTCTCTCTTTTGAAGCCTTTAATTTTAAAGGATTAAATAAGTATGGATTTTGGAACCCAATAGAGGTTCCTTCCTACTGGGTTAGTCAGATACTTAGGGGGTATATAGTTTCTTGGTACTTTTCTAAGTTGACCCTAATGGTTTCTAATGTACCAATTTAATTTTCCAAAAATCCTAATTTTTGAATTTGGAAATTTCTTTAAGCATGCATCACTTTTCAATTTTTCAATTTCATTTTTTAATTTTGTATTTTCTAATTGCAAAATCTCATTTCCCAAATTTAAATTTTCCAAACTTATTTTTCAATTGGCAATTTCTTTTTCAGATTTGAATAGATCTTTAGACAAAGCTTTAATAAACTCAAAAGATTGTTTAGGGTTTAGGGCACGTACCTTACTTACCTGTTTGTCGGTAGCTTCCCCTTCATCGCAGCTTTCCTCTTCTGTCTTTCCCCCTTGATCAATGCTCATCTCTGAGTCTGAGTTATCTTCAAAGAGGTGGTTGGCCACCAATGCTAGTCCCGAGAATTCTTCGACTTCTGACTCGGAGGATGAAGAGTCGTCCCATGTCACCTTCAAATTTTTGTGCTTGGAGGAATTTGGTTTCTTGTAATTGGTCTTTGTCTTCTCCTTTTGTTTACACTTCAATTTTGGGCAGTCCTCCTTGATGTGCCCTTCTTCGTTGCAATTGTAGCAACGGACTGTCCTTCTCTTTTGACGATGTTTACTTGACTGCAATCTAAATTGGTTAGATCTAAAAAACTTGTTAAATCGTTTTACCATTAACGCAGCTTCATTTTCGTCAATCGTCGCTTCGGAGTCGGGATCGTCCTTTTCAGCTCATAGGGCAATGTTGAGGTTCGACTTTTCTACTTGATTTTCTGTAATTCGAGATTCGTGAAGTTCGAAAGTTGAAAACAAATTTTCTAAACTACTTACCTCAAGATCCTTAGAGATGTAGTACGCATCTATTAAGGATGCCCATTCTGGAGTCCTCGGGAAGGCGTTGAGCGCGTATCGGATGGAATCCCGGTTCGTTACTTCTTCTTCAAGGTTGGTTAGTTGCGTGATCAGTTCTTTGATCCTTGCTTGGAGCTGCGCTACCTTCTCGCCTTGGTTCATCCGGAGGTTCGTCAACTGGTTCCGGAGGATGTCGCGCCTAGCTAGCTTCGCTTCGGATGTACCCTCGTGAAGCTCCAGGAATTTCTCCCAGAGATCTTTCGCGGAGTCGTAACTTCCGATCCGGCTTACCTCCTGAGGTGGCAGAACACTGAGGAGGTGGAATTCCGCTTTTCCGTTGGCAACGAAGTCGGCTTGCTCCTTCTTGCTCCACGTGTTTTCTTCTTTGTCTTTGGGAGTTGCAAAACCATATTTCATAGTAATTAAAATATCAAAATATGTTTTAAAGAATACCTCCATTTTTCGCTTCCATGTAGTGAAATCTCCATCGAACTTTGGGGGATGGATGTTCGCGCCGGCCATTGTTCTGATCTTTGTGCTTCAGATGGCGGTTAGTCCCTCTGAGGCTTGTTGGGCTCTGATACCACTTGTTGGTGCAGCGAAGACCGACAAGAGGGGGGTGAATTGCCTGCGATAAAAACTAAACCCTCCTCAAGGCTTTCAACTTAAATAAAGCAACAGTTATGAAATTCAACAGAACTAAAATAAACAGAAATATAAGACTCAGCTATTTACTTGGTTACAACCAAGAAGGTTGTTAATCCAAGACAGTAAGAGAGTGCACTAAAAGAAGTCTCCTTCTCTGAAGGCGGAGTAGCCTTTGACACTTGAAGAGCACAGAACTGTTGCTTAGGAAATGAGAGTACAGGAGTTGAAATCATTCGTATTCGTTCACTATTTTCAATATACTAAGAGCTACCTGAGACCCTCTTTATATAGGGGTTCTCGAGCTTATCAGTTTACCTGATCCTTCGGGATCAAGTTTGACTCGAGAGGGATCGGTCGACCGATCCCCAGGTTCGATCGACCGAACCTACTGTACCTGCCCAGCTTCGCGTCCAGGTGCAGTCTCTGTGGATCGAGCTTGGGTTCAGTCGACCGATCCTTTAGTTCGGTCGACCGATCTGCCAACGGTCTTCTGCTGAGTTGGCCCGATCAGATTGCTCGACTTGGTCTCTAGATAGACTTCAGTTCGGTCAACCGATCAGAAGGTTCGGTCGACCGATCAGCTCCCCAACGGTTGGCTGCTTGACGTGGCTTCTGACGTGTCACCAACAGCTGGCTTCGGATACAGAAGGGTTCGGTGAACTGATCAAGGGGTTCGGTCGACCGAACCATTGACAAGTCAACTTCCAATTGACTTGTTCCGGTTCGGCTCCTTGGGTGATTACGGCCTACCGGAATAGGGCTCACCCGAACCCAATTCCCGGCCTTCTCCTCGAGCAGGCTTCCTCCCCGGCTTTACGTCCCTCAAACTCCGCGCACGTTCTTCTCGCCCACCGGGTGTACTCTTCCGCAACTCTCCCGTCCTTCGGACGCACCGAGCCCGTCGGCTCCCTTCCCGTGCCGTCCTTCTCGCTAGCTGCGTCTTCCGCTCGACTTCCTGTGCTCCTAAGTTCCTACACACTCAGACACAGGGATCAGACAAAACGCAGGACCTAACCAACTTGGTTAATCACATCAAAACTACCACGGGGTTCAACAGATGGGTTGACCTAATAGCTGGCACGAAGTCCAGACGGGGCGAAGGGTTGACCGGACGTCTGGCAGGTAAGTTGAAGTAAGTCACTGGAGGGGAGTGACTGTGATGACATATTCTCGGGAAGGGAACATTAGGCGCCAATCCAACTTAGATCCATTTCGAAAATCTAAGTTGAGATCGTGACTAGATTCCGGTCTCAAGAAGACGGAATCTAATTAATACTCTGCTTGTTAATTATAATTATGATAACACTTTGTTTTGCAGGGCAATATAAATTACACTTTGTCTCTGACTAACCATTTCTTGCAGGAGAAGGACATCCTAGAGAAAAAGTGGTTCGGGCGCCCGGAAGGGATCCGGGCTCCCAGAGTGCAAAAATTATGCCCAACGCACGTCGCAACGTGGAGCGCTCTGGTTGGACGGGATACATCACACTTCAGGCGCCTGGAAGGGATCCGGGCACCCCGAGCCTCTTATATAAGGAGGATGCACCCTGGAGCAAAGAACAACGAACAATAAGATCTTCTAAAGTTTGCTCTGCCGTGTTATGCTATTGTGGGTTGCTACTCGGAAAACCTATAGGTTCCACTGTACAAAAATTTTGTACAAAGGTCTGAACCTTTTCCTAGCTACCATGTGTTCTTTTAAATTAAATTTTGGATCGCCTGCGGAATTTAACACGTTTGATCCAAAACTTAATCTATTTGTTCTTTTAGGTTTTGACTTGGATCTCCTGCGGAACTTTACACGTTCGACCCAAGTCTCCTTAAGTTATTAATTCCATTAAATATTAATTTCCATAATTGGTTCCCAGTACTGACGTGGCGAGGCACATGGCCTTCTTGGATATGGGAGCAACCACCACCGACTAGACAAAACCTTTTATAGAAAGCTAATATTTAATTTCCTAAAATAACTTTAGGTTAACCAAAGAGAACAATCAAATCACAAGGAAAAGAAAAAAACAAAAGAACACAACATCGAAAAAACATATTCGAAATTCTAGAACATAAGCCTCTTGTATTTGGTATTATTTCCATAAATAACTAGCATGATGCGGAAATAAAAATTACTAGTTATACCTTGTAGAAAAACCTCTTGATCTTCTACCGTATTCCTCTTCTAACCTCAGACGTTGTGTGGGCAACGATCTACCGAGATGAGAAACCACCAACCACCTTCTTCTCCTCCAAGCAAGGTTCGGCCACAAAGGAAAACTTCACCAATGAGAAAAACCAAAATACTAACCAAGCTCCAAGAGATGCTAGCTTTCTCTCCTTCTTCTTCTTCTTCTCCAAGTAGTATCCGGCCACCACAAGAGCTCCAAGGGAGAGAGAGAGGTTCGGCCACCACAAGAGGAAGAGAGGAGAGGATGGCCGGCCACACCAAGGAACAAAAAGAGGGAGAGAAATAATAGATGTTGTGTCTCTTGAAGGCACCCTCACCCCTTCTTTTATATTCCTTGGCCTAGGCAAATTAGGAAATTTAATTACAATAAAATTTCCTTAATTTCCTTGACATGATTTAATTGAGAAAAATAAAATAATATTTCCCCAATTAATCTCTAATGGCCGGCCACATCAAGAGGAAGCAAATTGGACAAGTTTCAATCAACAATTAAAACTTTCCTTATTTGTTTCCGGAAATTTTAAAATAAAATTTCTCTTCAAAAAATCTCTTCATGGTTAATAAAAAGAAATTTCTATAATTTTAATTTTACAACATGTGAATAATTTTTAAAGAGAAAATAAAATATCTCACCAATCTACAAATAAGGAAAGAGATCTAATCTCTTTCTTTAATCTTTTGTAAATTTTACAAGAGAGATAATTTAATTTAAATTCTCTTTAATAAATTATTTCTTCCACATAATAAAAATTAAAATTAAAATTCTTTTTAATTTATTTTGGCCGGCCCTACTAGCTTGGGTTCAAGCTAGGGCCGGCCACCCAATCTTATACCTAGGCCGACCCTAGCTTGTTCCCAAGCTAGCTTGGCCGGCCCCTATTGGGTGGGTATAGAAGGTGGGTATAGGTGGGTATAGAACTCTATAAATAAGAGGCTACGATAGGGACCGAGAGGAGGAATTGGTTTTGGTCTCCCGATAAAATTAAGCATCCCGTGCCTTGAACACACAACTTAATTTTATCAATAATAATTCATTCCACTAGAGAACTATTATTGAACTACCGCACCAATCCCAAATTACATTTTTGGGCTCCTTCTTATTATGAGTGTGTTAGTCTCCCTGTGTTTAAGATATCGAATGTCCACTAATTAAGTGAGTTACTGACAACTCATTTAATTAATATCTTAGTCCAAGAGTAGTACCACTCAACCTTATCGTCATGTCGGACTAAGTCCACCTGCAGGGTTTAACATGACAATCCTTATGAGCTCCTCTTGAGGACATTATCAACCTAGTATCTCTAGGACACAGTTTCCTTCTATAATCAACAACACACACTATAAGTGATATCATTTCCCAATTTATCGGGCTTATTGATTTATCGAACTAAATCTCACCCATTGATAAATTAAAGAAATAAATATCAAATATATGTGCTTGTTATTATATTAGGATTAAGAGCACACACTTCCATAATAACCGAGGTCTTTGTTTCTTTATAAAGTCAGTATAAAAGAAACGACCTCAAATGGTCCTACTCAATACACTCTGAGTGTACTAGTGTAATTATACAGTCAAGATAAACTGATACCTAATTACACTACGACCTTCTAATGGTTTGTTCCTTTCCATTTTGGTCGTGAGCTACTGTTTATAATTTATAAGGTACTGATAATATCATCTTCTGTATGTGACACCACATACTATATTATCTACAATATAAATTAATTGAACAACTACAACTAAATGTAGAAAATTTGACCAAATGTGATTCTTTATTCATAATGAATGTTTACAAAACTTAGGCTTTCAGTATACACTCCAACAATCTCCCACTTATACTAATGACTAAGCTGCCATATCTTCTACCATACATCTGATTCCCATTCATCGAAAGCTTTCGCCGGAAGGGCCTTAGTGAAAGGATCTGCCAGGTTATCCGCTAATGCAATCTTGGCGATGACAACTTCTCCTTGCTTCACGATATCTCGTATCAGGTGGTACTTGCGCTCTATATGTTTACTTGCCTTATGAGCTCGTGGTTCCTTCGAGTTTGCAACTGCACCGCTATTATCACAATAAATTGTGATGATTTTGGGCAAACCAGGAATCACATCTAAGTCCATTAGAAAGTTTCTGAACCATACAGCTTCTTTGGCTGCCTCAGAGGCTGCCACATACTCAGCTTCCATGGTTGAGTCCAAGACGCATTTCTGCTTAACACTCCTCCATGAAATGGCTCCACCTCCTAAAGTAAACACATAGCCTAATGTAGACTTACTGTTATCCCTATCTGATTGGAAATATGAATCCGTGTAACCCACAAGGAGCAAATCGTTTGCTTGGTAAACTAGCATATAATCTCTAGTCCTTCTCAGGTACTTTAATATATGCTTTACTGCAATCCAATGTCCTTGTCCAGGGTTACTCTGATATCTGCTAACCATGCCCACGGCAAAACAGATATCAGGTCTCGTACATAGCATTGCATACATTAGGCTTCCTACAGCCGAAGCATAAGGAACTGCTTTCATGTCCTCTATCTCTTTCGACGTCTTTGGAGACATCTCTTTAGATAGAGCTACTCCATGTCTAAAAGGTAAGAAACCTTTCTTGGAATCCTGCATGCTAAAACGAGCAAGGATTGTATCTATATATGAAGCTTAGGATAGACACAACATTCTTTTCTTACGATCCCTTATAACTTTGATCCCAAGAATGTGTGCACAATCTCCTAAGTCCTTCATATCAAATTGTTTGGACAACCATACCCTTACGTCTGATAATACCTTGACATTGTTGCCAATTAGCAAAATATCATCTACGTATAGTACAAGAAATACCACCACGTTTCCGTTACACTTCTTATATACACAAGACTCATCCGGACTTTGAATAAATCCATATGACTGGATTACTTCATTAAACCTGATGTTCCAAGATCTTGAAGCTTGCTTCAGTCCATAAATGGACCGATTGAGCTTACACACTAAATGCTCTTTGCCTTTTTCAATGAACCCTTCTGGTTGCTTCATATGGATGTTTTCTTCAAGACTTCCATTAAGGAAACTGTCTTGACATCCATTTGCCAAATCTCATAATCCATATGAGCAGCAATGGATAAGAATATCCGGATAGACTTAAGCATGGCTACCGGTGAAAAGGTTTCCTCATAATCGATTCCCTCTTTCTGAGTATACCCTTTCGCAACAAGCCTAGCTTTGAAAGTTTCTACCTTCCCGTCTGTCCCTCTTTTTCTTTTGTAGATCCACTTACATCCAACGGCTTTTACACCATCAGGTGGTTCTACAAGCTCCCAGACCTTATTAGAGTACATAGACTCTATTTCAGAATTCATCGCCTTTTGCCAAGATCGCATCTATATCTTGGAGTGCTTTCTCATTATCCGGGGATCGGGTTCATGTTTACCCGGAATCAAATCCAAGACTCTCCCAAAACATGAATCTCTCAGTGCCTCACAACCCTCCCACTACGACGAGGCATTCGTGGTTGTGTATCATGTGTGACACGTGTTGCGTCTCTTGTGGTACTTCATCTTGTCTTGTTGGTACTAAAGTAGACGTGTCCTCTCTTCGTTCTTCTAAAACAACTTTACTCTGGGCTTGTGATCCATTATATAGTCTTCTTCTAAAAGCGGGCATTGGTGCTAACAATGACCGGTCTTTAGGACTATAAAATAAACCACCTTTCGTTCCTTTGGGAAATCCTACAAACACGCGAACTTCTGACGGGATTCTAACTTATCATCAGGTTTCAGCACATGTGCTGGACTACCCCAAATCCGAATATGTCTTAGACTGGTTTTCGCCCATTCCACAATTCTATGGGAGTAGAAGAAACTGATTTAGAAGGTACTAAGTTCAAAACGTATACTGCTGTTTCAGAGCATATCCCCAAAACGAATTTGGTAATTCAATAACTCATCATCGATCTAACCATCTCCATAAGAGTCCTATTCCTTCGTTCACCATTCTGCTGGGGTGTTCCAGTGCGACAATTGGGATTGAATCCCCTTCGATAAGTAATTCCTAAACTCTCCTAAGAGGTATTCGCCACCACGATCGTAGTAGTGTCTTGATACTTTTACCTAGTCGTTTTCCACATCACCTTGTATTCTTTGAACTTATCAAAGCACTCGGACTTGCGCATTAGGTAAATGTATCCATATCTTGAATAATCGTCATGAAAGAGACAAAATATTCAAAACCTCCTCTTGCACGGACGGACATAGGACCACACAAATCGAGTGAACCAACTCTAACACTTATTTGGCTCTATACCCTTGGCCTTGAACGGCCTCTTGGTCATTTTACCTTCCAAGCAAGATTCACAAGTTGGAAAATTTTCCAACTCTAATGAACCAAAGTCCATCGGCTATAAGCCTCTGAATCCTACTTAAGTTAATATGACCAAGCCTTAGATGCCAAAGATATGCTTGGTTCATTTCAAGGTTCTTTTCTCTTATTAGAATTAGAAGATGAGTTATAAATTTCCATGTTTTGCTTTGTGGAAGAAATTGGGTTTAAAGTATACAAATTGCCAACTAATGCACGAGCAGATAATCACTTTATTTCTTTTAATAACTACATCGTTACTAAAGGAAACTGAATATCTAAAAACAGTTTATAAACTGAAATTAAATTCTTTCTAAAAGCGGGTACATAAAGACAATTTCTTAAAACCAAATTCCTATTTCTACTAAAAGATAAGTAGACGCCTCCCCAACAACTGCCACCTTAGTAGCATTGCCCATGTAGACGGTAATTTCTCCTTCAAATAGTCGTCGGGTTTCGAACCCCCGCAAGGAATTGCAGACATGATCGGTGGCTCCCGTATCTACACAAGTGTTGGTAGATAATACCGCTAAACATGTTTCAACAACTAGAGCATGAGATATACCTTTGTTTTGGTTCCTACGAGGACAGTCTGCCTGACTGCTTGCGGATGAAGCACTTGCCCTTCGGCTTCTTCCAGCTTTAAATCCCGTACACTGAGATTTATTCACTTTCTTTCTTACCGACTTGTTTCTTCTTCTTCTTTCCTCTCGGTTTAGAAGTAGAACCATTTTCAAAGATAGTGAATTTGAGAATTGTGACGAAATAATCCTTCTGCTTCTTGTCACTAGTTCCCCTAATGAATAAATCCTCTTATTCATATTATAGTTCAAAGGAACCGCTCAAAACTTCTAGGTAGCGTTTGGAGGATCATATCGATCTGGGTTTCCCCATCAATTTCTCCTCCAAGGATTTGTATCTCGTTCAGATAAGCCATCATCTTTAGGATATGATCCCTTACAGGAGTACCCTCTTGCATGGTGGCTGTCATTATCTTTCTCATGGCTTCTTGCCTAGAAGCCCTATCCTGATGACCAAAGAGTTCCTTGAGATTGTTCATAATATCATAAGCTGTTGGTAAATCCTGATGCTGATGTTGCAATACATTTGACATTGAAGCCAAAATGTAACACCGCGCCATCTCATCTGCTTTGATCCTATGATATTCAATCTCCTCTTGGGTAGATTCACCAGTAGGTGCATCAGGGCACTGCTCAGTCAGTACAAATTTATAGCTTTCAGCAGTAAGAACAATGTCCAGGTTCCTTTTCCAATCTATGTAATTAGGTCCAGTAAGTCTATTCTGTTGAAGTATGATGGACAGTGGGTTGAAAGTCATCCTAAGGATCACAAATAACTTTTGGTCAGAACTCTAAATTTAGAATAATATTGATTCCTCAAACAATACTATTTTAAATTAACCAACACCTTAAAACACCGTGAATTTTGTATGCCACGTTAGTGTGGACGTATACAAATTCAACATTTGTAAAAGGAGGGTTTTATCCCATTAATTTTATTATCTTGTCAACCTAACTTTTTGACAAATAAAATTAATAGTTGGTATCTTTTGGTCACACAAATAATAGCAGTGACTCCGATGGGGAGGATACTATTAGATGTGTCTAAGTGTATACCATTACTTGACACTAAGTCCATTAATTAGATTATGCCTCTTCCGTTGGGGAAGATCACACGCTCTTAATTAACTTCCTATAATCATCCAAAAATGGAAGTATGTTCTAATGATCCGTAAACAAGCTCATCCGTTATGGAGGAAGGCACTCAGAGCCAACGTGCAAGCTTGTTTGCATCACTTACAAACCAGTAATGGAGACCATGGGATTTATTTAAAAATCCCTCTCCCACTTAGTTATTTATAAATGAGGAATTTTAACTATGCTAGCCTACTAAAACTTGTAAACTAACATGCACACACAGCATTATATAAAAGCAATAAATAGAAAATTTAATTTTCAACTATTATGGCTTTTATCTCTAATTGTTCTCCGTGTGTTGTCATCCCAAGCTGCTGCCATATTTGGCCACCGCCACCGGGTCTAGCAGTCGCATCCATCTTGCTCCTAGTTCCGCTGCGCCTCTGGTCCTTAGAAGGTTCCACGCTTTGCAAGATTCGATCCGCGACATAAATAGAATTTTACATTTTGATCCTATATTCCATAAAAGGAATGTACATGTATCTAGATCAAAAAATTAAATCCTAATAAAACTAAATACAGCTCCTGCTGTATTTTAATACAATCATGCACACACAGATAAATTCCCTTGACATGTCCAAGGGTCCAATCACACACATAATAACTAAAAGCCATAATAGTTGGATCCTGCATCCACAAAGTTAGCACATCCTACTATTATCCTGCCTAAATTATGTATGACATGTGCATAATTAAACTAAATACCAAATACACAGAGGCAAAACCCTAGCTCTGATACCAATTGTTGGTTGCTACTCGGAAAACCTATAGGTTCTACTGTACAAAAATTTTGTAGAAAGGTCTGAACCTTTTCCTAGCTACCATGTGTTCTTTTAAATTAAATTTTGGATCGCTTGCGGAACTTAACACGTTTGATCCAAAACTTAATCTATTTGTTTTTTTAGGTTTTGACTTGGATCTCCTGCGGAACTTTACACGTTCGACCCAAGTCTCCTTAAGTTATTAATTCCATTAAATATTAATTTCCATAATTGGTTCCCAGTACTGACGTGGCGAGGCACATGGCCTTCTTGGATATGGGAGCAACCACCACCGACTAGACAAAACCTTTTATAGAAAGCTAATATTTAATTTCCTAAAATAACTTTAGGTTAACCAAAGAGAACAATCAAATCACAAGGAAAAAAAAACAAAAGAACACAGCATCGAAAAAATATATTCGAAATTCTAGAACGTAAGCCTCTTGTATTTGGTATTATTTCCATAAATAACTAGCATGATGCGGAAATAAAAATTACTAGTTATACCTTGTAGAAAAACCTCTTGATCTTCTACCGTATTCCTCTTCTAACCTCGGACGTTGTGTGGGCAACGATCTACCGAGATGAGAAACCACCAACCACCTTCTTCTCCTCCAAGCAAGGTTCGGCCACAAAGGAAAACTTCACCAAGGAGAAAAACCAAAATACTAACCAAGCTCCAAGAGATGCTAGCTTTCTCTCCTTCTTCTTCTTCTTCTCCAAGTAGTATCCGGCCACCACAAGAGCTCCAAGGGAGAGAGAGAGGTTCGGCCACCACAAGAGGAAGAGAGGGAGAGGATGGCCGGCCACACCAAGGAACAAAAAGAGGGAGAGAAATAATAGATGTTGTGTCTCCTGAAGGCACCCTCACTCCTTCTTTTATATTCCTTGGCCTAGGCAAATTAGGAAATTTAATTACAATAAAATTTCCTTAATTTCCTTGACATGATTTAATTGAGAAAAATAAAATAATATTTCCCCAATTAATCTCTAATGGCCGGCCACATCAAGAGGAAGCAAATTGGACAAGTTTCAATCAACAATTAAAACTTTCCTTATTTGTTTCCGGAAATTTTAAAATAAAATTTCTCTTCAAAAAATCTCTTCATGGTTAATAAAAAGAAATTTCCATAATTTTAATTTTACAACATGTGAATAATTTTTAAAGAGAAAATAAAATATCTCACCAATCTACAAATAAGGAAAGAGATCTAATCTCTTTCTTTAATCTTTTGTAAATTTTACAAGAGAGATAATTTAATTTAAATTCTCTTTAATAAATTATTTCTTCCACATAATAAAAATTAAAATTAAAATTCTTTTTAATTTATTTTGGCCGGCCCTACTAGCTTGGGTTCAAGCTAGGGCCGGCCACCCAATCTTATACCTAGGCCGACCCTAGCTTGTTCCCAAGCTAGCTTGGCCGGCCCCTATTGGGTGGGTATAGAAGGTGGGTATAGGTGGGTATAGAACTCTATAAATAAGAGGCTACGATAGGGACCGAGAGGAGGAATTGGTTTTGGTCTCCCGATAAAATTAAGCATGTTTGCCCCTAACACACAACTTAATTTTATCAATAATAATTCATTCCACTAGAGAACTATTATTGAACTACCGCACCAATCCCAAATTACATTTTTGGGCTCCTTCTTATTATGAGTGTGTTAGTCTCCCTGTGTTTAAGATATCGAATGTCCACTAATTAAGTGAGTTACTGACAACTCATTTAATTAATATCTTAGTCCAAGAGTAGTACCACTCAACCTTATCGTCATGTCGGACTAAGTCCACCTGCAGGGTTTAACATGACAATCCTTATGAGCTCCTCTTGAGGACATTATCAACCTAGTATCTCTAGGACACAGTTTCCTTCTATAATTAACAACACACACTATAAGTGATATCATTTCCCAATTTATCGGGCTTATTGATTTATCGAACTAAATCTCACCCATTGATAAATTAAAGAAATAAATATCAAATATATGTGCTTGTTATTATATTAGGATTAAGAGCACACACTTCCATAATAACCGAGGTCTTTGTTTCTTTATAAAGTCAGTATAAAAGAAACGACCTCAAATGGTCCTACTCAATACACTCTGAGTGTACTAGTGTAATTATACAGTCAAGATAAACTGATACCTAATTACACTACGACCTTCTAATGGTTTGTTCCTTTCCATTTTGGTCGTGAGCTACTATTTATAATTTATAAGGTACTGATAATATCATCTTCTGTATGTGACACCACATACTATATTATCTACAATATAAATTAATTGAACAACTACAACTAAATGTAGAAAATTTGACCAAATGTGATTCTTTATTCATAATGAATGTTTACAAAGCTTAGGCTTTCAGTATACACTCCAACACCTGCGACGCTGTGAAAGCTCCTCCAACATCGTGCCTCATTCTTATTTCTTTTTGGTTGTCGATATTCTTTCTTTAAAACAACTATACTTTCAATTGTAAAAAAATTATTCGAATTGCTAGTGGATTGTCCAACGAAAGCACTCAACGAGTGCGGGCCTTGGAGTAGGAGTCGACCAAGGCTCCGAACAAAGTAAAAAGGTTCGTGTTAGCATTGTTCTATTTTCATGTTTTCCGCTGCATACTCAATATTAGTTTTAATGATTTAAATCGATATTCACCCCCCCCCCCCCTCTATCGAATTACACGATCCAACAATGAGAACTCAATTTCTTCTTAGGTTTACAAATAAAACAAACAAAAGAAGGAATTTATATATTTCAAACCAAATATGCTAAGGAATTAATTAAAAAATTTAGAATGAAAATTTTCAAAAATATAAGTACCCCAATGACAACTAATGTTAAAATTGATTCTGACTTAGAAGGAAAATCAGTAGACTTAAAATACTATAGAAGTGCAGTAGGAAGTCTACTATACCTAACTACAAGTTGATCTGATATTTTATTTGCAGTAGGTATGTGTGCTAGATACCAATCTTGTGCAAAAGAATCACATTTAACCAATGTAAAAAAGAATACTAAGGTACATTAAGGGGGCCCTAAGTGTTAGACTTTTGTACCCTAGGACTAGCATATTTAACTTGGTTGGATACTCTGACTCAGACTATGCTGGGTATAAATTAGATAGAAAAAGTACAAGTGGAAGTTGTCAATTTCTTGGTCAGTGCCTAGTAAGCTGATCCAGTAGAAAGCAACACTGTGTTGCTCTATCCACTACGAAGCAGAATATATAGTCATGGGAGAATATGCATCTCAATTGCTATGGATGATGCATACCTTAAAAGATTGTAAGGGATCACGTTGTAAGGGATCACGTTATAAAAATTTCAATTGATAACATAAGTTCAATAAATTTAACTAAAAATCCAATTCACCACTCAAGGACTAAACACATAGAAGTTAAACACCACTTTGTAAGGGATCACGTAGCTAAAGGTGACATTGTACTTGACTATGTTGAGTTCAAGTCAAACCTAGTTGACATCTTCACAAAACACTTACTTGAACTCTTCTTCAGTACACTTAGAAGAGAATTAGGGATGTTCACAGTAGTATAAATTAAAATTGTTAAATATTTTTACTTGTTTCAAAAAGTTATCTTTTCAAAATCATGTCAAGTTTTAAAATTTTAGGAAAATTATTTTTAAAACTCCCAATTTTACTAGTATTTTCAAAGATTGGAAATAACCTAGGGCTTTCCCTCTAGCAAGAATGTACCCACAGGTTCCCGCCAGAGCATTTCACAAGCACACTAGGAATATCTCGTTTATGTATGAAAAATACTTAGAATGGTGTGAGATGCATAGGGTACTACCTGAACTTCAGAATGTTTATGTCTGTGCATCAACATAAGTCTAGGCAATAAATACCAAAGTCAAATTAATCGAGTTAAGTTATCCATGATTAGTCAAACTAACTGGAACACTTATTTAACTTGACTAACCAAGTGAAAGCTATTACCTCATGGTAAACAGCTAGTAGCTAAAGGTTAAATATTTTATTAAGGAAGGTAGATATTTTTGTTAAAGTTTTTTTCACTCATGCTTGGACTCTAGGACACTAAAACTTAAAGTTTTTCTTTTAACATACATCAAGGGGGAGGGAAAGCAAATTTTTTTTAAGTATTTTTTTTCCAAAATTTCAAAGTATTTTTTTAAAAAAAGGAATTCAGTTCTTTTTTTTTTTTGGGGGGGGGGGGTTAACTATTTTTTGAATATTTAACTTTTTTTGAAAATAAACAAGCTTTTATCAATTTTTTTAAAGCTAAGTCTTTATCAAACAATTTTTTTTTAAGCTAAGTTTTTATCAAAATCTTTTTTAAAACTAAGTCTTTTATCAAACTCTCTTTAAAGTCAAGTTTTTATCAAAAACTTTTTAAAGTTAAGTACTTAACTAAAGGTTTATCAAAGTTTCTCCATTTTCTTCTAAAAGGTAAGTAATTTTTTAAGCTAAGTGTTTTATCTTCTAAAAGTTAAGTATTATTCAAAACTTTCAAAATAGTTTGTTTGAAATTCTTGCTAACTCTCTCAAAATTAGTTTTGATATATGTCAAAGGGAGAGAGAAGCTAGAATATTCTAAAGTTAAGGAGAAAAGAAAGTTAAGTGATTAAAGAAAAGCATAGCTAAGGAACAAATTAATTCTTTATGAATAAATATGAATGATATCTAAGGAGCTAACAAATTCTTTATGAATGAATATGAATGAATCTCTTAACTTGTTCTATATTTTTCATGTCTTTATTATTGCATTTCTTTCATAATTATTGCTATATGTTTTACTTAACTTTGAATTATATTGTCATAATCAAAAAGGGAGAGATTATTGGTGCGGGAAGCACTAGACAATCAAACCTGTGTTTTGATAATGGCAAATAGTTCAAAGTTAAGGTTACTTGTTATCTAACAAGTGTGAATGAGCTTGCAGGAAAGTTCTAACTGTTCTTAGGCAAAAGTCCTAGTGGATTCTAGGCAGATGGAAAACTCTAGGGGGAGGTAACCCTAGGTCCTAAGGGGTGGTAACCCTAGGTGGAAAGTCTTGGCGGGTCGTGAACTTTAGGCAAAATCCTAGAGTCGGGGACTCTAGCTGAAAATCCTAGTGGTCGTGAACCAAGTGAAAGACTGGACGGGTCGGGGATCGAACGTCCAGTGGAAAAATCCTGAAGTCTCAGGCGCTGAGCAAAAGTCCAATCGATCTGGAGGACCGATCTAACAACAGGTAACTTCTGTTGGTGCGGGAAGCATCCGACGATCGAACCTGAGTTTTGATAATGACAAAGGATTCAAAGTTAAAGTTATTTGTAATCTAATGTGTTTGAATGAATTTGTAGGAAAAATCCTAAGGTATCTTAGGCAAAAGTTCTAACTACGGTTATGCAGGCAGAAAACCATAGGGGGTGGTAACCCTAGGTCATAGGGGGTGGTAACCCTAGGTTATAAGGGGTGGTAACCCTAGGCGGAAAGCCTTGGCGGATCGAGGTCTTCGGGCAAAAGTCCTAGAGTTAGAAATTCTTGGTGAAAATCCCGGTGTAGCGGATCGGGTGGAAAGTCTGGGCGGGTCGTGGAGTGGACATCCAGCGGAAAGACCTACAGACTCGAGCGCTGAGCAAAAATCTAGTCGATCTAGAGGATCGAACTTGCAACAGGTATACTCTCCTAAGTGGAGTAGGTGAGGGTGCGTTCCCCGCTGAGGGAACAGTAGGTGTCGGTTCGACCTAGGGTTTCCGGTCGGAAATCCAAAGTCAGAACCGGACAGTCTGAGACTGTCAAATACTTCTGTTATCATATTTATAATATGTTTTGCAGGATATGTTGTTGTTTTATGGACTAACGTATCTTGTAGGATGTAAAAAGAACTCAAATCCCCGGATGAACAGTGTCCGGGGTGTCTCCATGGAGCTTGGAGGCACCTCAGATTCTTTGGCAAAAGTTGTGCAGAAAGTCGGGTTGAAGGCGCCCTCTTGGAGTGTTGAGGCACCTCAGACGAACTTGGAGGCGCCCTCAAGAGGATAAGCAACGAGCGAAGTGGAGCTTATCCGCGCTGCGAATCCGCCGGTGATGGAGGCGCCCTGAAGGGCTTTAAAGGCACCCTCAAGGGCTTTAAAGGCACCCTCAACGGCTTATATCAGCCAGTCTCGACCAGCAGCTTAATGCAACACATTCCAAGCAATCCTTCAGCTGTGCACTACTAATGAGACGATCCGACTGAGCTATAACAAGACCCCGATGACCCGAAGCTGTGAAGTTTCAATTTCTTATTGTCGGTATAGTTTTTCAATACAGTTTTATTATAATAATCTCTTGTAATATTTGCGAGCTTATAGTTGTTGCCCAAAGTAAACGTTCAACGAGTGTGGGCCTTGGAGTAGGAGTCGCCACAAGCTCTGAACCAAGTAAATCCCTATGTTTGCTTGTGTCTCTGTGTTTTGATTTCCGCTGCGTTTATTCTAAGATTTTTGAAACGAAAAGTAAAAGTCACGAGCGCTATTCATCTCCCCCCCCCCCCTCTAGCGCTTTTATTTCCAACAACTTCTCCTAAGAGGAGTAGGTGAGGATATGTTCCCCGTTGAGAGAACAATAGGCATCGGTTCAACCTAGAGTTTTTGGAGGAAATCCGAAACTCAAAATCGGACAGTCCGAATGCTGTCAAAAGTTAGTTGTTATATTACTTTATTATTTTTTGTTATCATAACTCTGTTTTGCAAGAGACTAACACTTTTTGCAGGGTCTGATTTTACCTCGTTCGGTTGATCGAATGTCCGAATTGGTCGACCAAACCCTAGAACAAAAGGATCAGACTTGCAGCGAGTTGATCAGATTCGACCAAGGGATCGGTCGATCGAACCTCAGATTCAGTCGATCGAACCGAGGATGATCGAGCAAAGTTGATCGGATCAGATAAGCCAGCGCGGTCAGTAAATCAGCCGATCAAATGGCGAGATCGGTTGACTGAATGAAGACTTCTATCCGAGTAGCAGAAATTAGATGGGAAGCTAGGTCGATTCAGGTAGGATTGGTTGACTGATCCGAGGGATTAGTCGACCGATAAGAGTCAGGTCAAACTTAATCCCGAGATCAGTGGATCTGGATCAGGTCTAAGGTGGTTAAAAAAAGAGGTCTCGGCTAGCACTTCGAAGACAGAATTGAGAACTACTTACGCTCTTGTGCTGCTCCGAAATGCTTCGACAACGTGCAATCGCTACTCTAACAATCGACGAACTTCTACTTACTATTTTATTGTTGGTAACAAAGTTTTTAATTATACTTAATATCTGTACTTATTTCCAAATCTATAGTGATTGTCCAATGAAAGCGATCAATGATCGCGGTCCTTGGAGTAGGAGTCGTCGCAGGCCCCGAACCAAGTAAAAGAAACCTTGTTAGCATTGCTTTTGTTTTCTCACTTTATTTCGCTGCGTTATTCTGTGTTTTCTGAAAAGAGTGAAAAAGTCACGCATGCTATTTACCTCCCCCCTCTAGCACGCATCGATCCTACAGAGGGCGCCTCCAATAGCAAAAATAATCTCGAAAACTTCGGTATTGATCTCAGTTTAGGCAGACTGCGCTCTTTATCCGCTCTAGGCCACCTTCTAGGTGCTCCAAGGCGCCTCCGCGTCATGCTCCAAGGCACCTCCGACCACATGGGAAGCGCCTCCATGCCTTTCAGCAAATGATTTTCGGCCATCACTCAAGGGTGCTTTAACCAATGTGCGAGGGCACCTTCAGTGTGTCCATGGTGCTTCAAATACTATTCATGCGAGGCTTAAAACACATTTTTACTCTTGCAAAAGTGTTAGTCCAAATAACAAACTATACCCTACAAAATAGAGTTAGCACAATAATAAAATAAATTTATTAATTAGATCATGTCTGTCCAAGACCAGAATCTAGTCATGATCTCAGTTTAGGCATCCATAATGGACCTAAACTGGATCAACACCTAAAATCTTTAATTGGGGCGCATCCTCATTGGAACACTCTCCTCTAGTAATTTACCTATACTTGCCATGCAGAATTGTTTGACTCTCTTTCGATCCACCAAGTCTTCTCGCTAGTTGTTAGATCTGTAGACCCAACTAGACTTCAGTAGGGTGTTAGGTCTCACGAACCCAGCCAGACTTTTCGCTAGATATCGGGTCACTCCTTGACCTATCTGAACTTCTACATTAGCTATCAGGTCCTCCAGACCTAGTTGAATTTCAGCCTAATGTCAAATCCTCCAGACTCATCAAGTTCTACACACTTGGTAGAAAAGTTAGATTACAACAATCTAAATTTAATTCATTTATCATTTATCAAAACTTAGGTTTGATCATTGGTGTCAACTTCAACACTATAAAAGAGAATCT
Organism: Zingiber officinale; assembly: GCF_018446385.1. NCBI lineage: Eukaryota > Viridiplantae > Streptophyta > Magnoliopsida > Zingiberales > Zingiberaceae > Zingiber > Zingiber officinale. The sequence continues at coordinate 30,576,668 of NC_055994.1, forward strand.
CTATCTACAGACGAAGGTATGTGATACTACACATTTCTACACACTCTTAGCTACTATTCTTCTCACTATTCCTCTACTCGACTCGATCACTGACTTGAGCGTCGGAGGGCCTACACGGGGAACCCTTGCCCTGCCCCGATTACTAACACTTCTTGTGACACGTAGGACCACTTAGAGCTGCTTTGGCTAAATCAGAGTCTACAAGAAGTCAACATCAAAGTCACCTTCCCAGTCAACCATCTTCTCCGCTTTCTGACGGGATCACCTACAATATATCATAATTAAAAATCAAAACATGTATGTAGGGGCATAGTTAGTTTTTATTTTTTAAATAGATTTTAAAATAAAATAGATCCGTTACCTTAACGACCCCCATATGTCGATCTCATGAATATGTAGAAAAGTAAATATAGATACATATGTAATAGGTATATGATGGATGCATGGTAAGATGATCACAGATTATTAATATTTTAGAATCAATTTTTAGCCATTATATTACATTAGAGATATCATGTTGTATCATCTGTATTATGCCCTTGGACTTTCAAATGGATTTTAAAGAGATACTATAGTGTTGATTTTTAATTGTAAAAATCCTAAAGTATGTACTATTATGATACTGTATTTTGAAAACTAATACCGTAATAATATTGAATTTTTGAAATGCAATACTATAGATGTTATTCTTAAAATTTATTATATTGATATTGTTTTTGAAAATAAAATCGTAGTAATTGGTGGGAGGATTAAAAATAAAAAATAAGTGTGTTTTTTAAATTAGGAAAGTTAAATACGCCTTTATTAATAGCTGAATATTTAATTGGTGTTATATGACCAACAGATCTCTAAGATATTCTATATATTTGAGCGTTTCGCTTACAAACTTTGACCTTAATCAACTAGCACTGCATAATTCAAATGTCAAAATTTCAATGATGCTTGGTCATCCAATCGATTGACTCGGCGTAAGTACGTTGGTCGAGCTTATGAGGTGTGGAATAAGGAAGGAAAGAAGAAAAAACAATCCGGAAAAAGAAAGGAAAGGATGGGAAGAGAATCTCTTGGAGACGGAAAAGATGGAAGACAGAAAAAGAAACACAATGAAGGAGATTGTATGGCGTCGTAGCCCATACCAGATCCTCTAATGCACAGATCAAGAGATAGATTATTTATCTCTTTCGTGTTGATTCTGGGATAGATTGACGGGGGCGTTGGGATGAACATATTCGTCTTTTATCATCAAGAGCTAGATTATTTATAATTATGATTGGATCGTTATCGTGATCTGATCGTAATTAGTTATGATCTTTCTCTGGGTTCACCGTTCCTCAGATTAAAGTTTAGGTCGGGGCGGATGGTCGAAGGCCGCCGACGATAGACAAGTGGCCAGGCTACCGAGCGCCGAACGAGGGTGGCCTCCGACCACCCATTCCAACCCAAACTATAACCCGAGAGGAACGGTAAACTCAGAGAGAGATCATAACCAATTACAACCAGATCAAGCTACGATACAACGATAGTTATAAATGGTCCATTCCTTGATCCATTTTTTGTAGACTGTGATCTGACCTAGTCGTAGCCTCATGCTTACTGCGAACAACAGAGGCACCCCTGCACGACCGCTCAAGGAGGCTGTGTAGGGTCATTCCCACTGCTCACAGCGAGTGCTAGGCGGTCGCCAATGAGTTGCCACAACAACTCATCTCGATTTGTATTGAATCTCACCATTCTTCTCTTCATTCCTTTGAAATCCAATCATCAGAGCATAGGCACAAAGTGGTTGATGTTGGAGGTGCCATCCAAAGCTAACCTTGAAAGGTCTTTCATCATAACATCAAAAAATAACCTGATTAAAGAGTTATTATCCTTGTCATATAACATCGTCCAAGAATCTCTAAAGAAGAAGAAATGATGAAAGTAACAGGAGAGATCTTCCAAAGATATTAGAGTTGACTATGCCTCAAACTCTCATTAATGGAGAATGAGGGTTCTATAAGATAATCTAAATCCTTGGAAACTAATCCTAAATATAGAGGTTATGATCTGTTATCAGCTCGATAAATGATAACAGATCTGTTAATCTATTATCAATATATTAAGTCTGCATCTAATAACTCGAAACCCAATAAACTTAAGTTAGATAACTTTATACGAGTTCGGTTCTTATTCATATGTATAACTTACAATTAAGCTCATCTAATGGAGATAATATAAACAATCTCCCACTTGGGCTAAACATAAGTTGTATATGCAATACAAGTAAATATTTAGTTGATATCAAACTTTATGAGTACAGAGTACCCCAAATAATTTAGTCTATCAACTGCATTGGCATATAACTAAAGGGGTCATAACTACTATATATGTCTATAACAAACCTCAATAGTAATCATAATACCAAGGTCATTAATGACATAGATCAAGATACGGATATGTAGTGTAGAAATTACATGAAATATGTGTTAATTAGAGCCCTAGAGCCAATCATTTGATGATTATTGTATGGACTCATTGTATCATATTCTTGTATATATATATATAAAGGCATTTGTTTATGGTTATTATGCTTACTTGTATTGGTGCCAAATAATTAAGTATAATAGCGTCCTTGAGTAGAAGGTTCTTACCTATATCAATCGATTGGTTGAATCGATAGTGAGATGATATAGGGAACACTACTCTTAATCATTCCTAGTCAAGTATTAGCATTCAAGGACAATGTTAATGCGACGAGACTAGCATGTAGGTCAACTCGATGACTTGATCTCACAAGTCATGGATATGAAGATATCAAGTTGACACATGGGTATGCATTGGAGAATGTATACTGAATGACCCGCCATGAGAAAGTATCATGGATCGTTATATGAGTGTCATATACTTTCTCATGTGGCTATTAGTATGACTACTAGTCCTTGGACCTGAAGTCACCATGGTTCCCTACATAAGAAGTTACGTACTTTGGCTTCGTCAAACGTCATCCGTAACTGGGTGGACTATAAAGGCGATTACTGGGTATGTAACAAATTATGCGGAGGGATGTGAGTGATGTAGATAGGATCTATCCCTCCTATATGATGGGAGTGACATCGATATTCTTGATAGAGTGAGACCACTAAATGCATGGACATGCCCAAATGAGTCAATATGAGATGTTGAGCTCATTTGATTGAGTGAGTCTACTTGGGATTCAAGATTTAGATTGATTAGAGGATGACACGGTCTATGCCTCACATTGATCAATCTAGATGTCAAGCATAGAAGGACACTTGTCATATATTGTGAAGAGTCACAATTAGTAGTCACAAGGTGATGTTGGATCTCAACATTCTTATAACTTGGGTAGTAATGATGTGTTGCTAGATACTGCTCATTACTTATGCTTCTAAATGAATTTAGGAGCATTGCCAATGTTATAAGAACTTATAGGGTCACACACAAAGGGCAATTAGATGGAGATTAGGTTCATGTGATGAACCAAATTGGATTAAGAATAATCCAAATTGAGCTAATTGAGTTGGACTCAATTTGGTTCATGTGTTAAGTGAGTCTAATTTGGACTTAGACTCATTTAATTAATTTAATTCAATGAATAGAGATTCATTAAATTAAAATTGACTTGAACCAATGGTTAGATTAGATCAACCAAGGGAGAGAAATGGTCAAGTTTGACTTGACTTGAGAGGAAGATGAAGGGTCAAGTTTGACTTGACCATTTGCCACATCATTGGTGAGTTGGCATTAAGTGACTAATGGTGATGTGCCACATCATCAAGGCTAGCACATGTGTGTTCCACCTCATGAGGGAGATCAAGAGCCTTGACTCTTGATATTCCATGGGGTTTAAAAACCTTTCATGAAAGTGGTCGGCCACTTAATCATCTTGGGAGTTTTCATTTTGTTTTGAAACCTCCATCTTCTTCCTCAAGCTTTCTTCTCTCCCTCTCCTCCTCTTTGGCCGAGACTTCTTGGAGTGCTAGCACACTCAAGATTTCTTCTCCATCTCTTGCTTGTGTGGATACACATAGAGGAGTATCTACTTGGATACTCTTGAGATCCGACGAACCTTGGACGAGCGGGATTAAGCGAAGGGCTTCGCATCAAGGGTAAATTCTTATCTTGTAGATCTAAAGTAGATCTAGGCTTAGAAAACTCGTACGTGAAAGTTTTATGAAATTTTATTTCTTCGCACGGATCTGGTGGCAGGGTTTCGGGGTTTCCGCAACGCAAAAAGCGGTTTTTGCGGCCCGAAAAATCCAACAGTGGTATCAGAGCCACGTGTGAAGCACGTACGAGTTTTATTTTGAATTTTATGAAATTCTACAGATCTGTAAGTTTCTGTGTTTTTATGATTTTTATAGATTTTATGGGTAATTTTCTCGTAGAAGCGAAGCACAAGTGTTTAGACACTTGAAGGCTTCGACTACCGAGAAAATATTTCCGAAACGGCAAGGTTTCGCCCCCAAATCATTTTGGGACAACGGACTAAGGCATTGTAGGATCGCTTAGGAACACTCGCGATGGTTATATCGCGGGTAGGGGTGCTTCCCCTGACCCCGCAAGGGGTTTTGTTCCACGATTGCGCCCGAAAATCGCTAAATGGGACCGCCATGAATTTTTACTGATAAAAATTGTAAGAAAAATTACAGAAATTTATAGAAATTACATAATTTAGAATTATGTATTATTTTGTGATGGTTATGGTCCAAAAGACCCAATTTGATTGGATATTGTGTGTTGTAATTCATAATACGGCCTGCGTGTCGTCATGTGATTGTGTGTGTTGTATATTTGATACGCGATCTGTACGTCGTGCCTTTTTATTTATTTATTCCTGTTGTAAATAGTTTAGACTCGAATGTAACTCGAGTTTCACTTTTATAATGTACAAAATGGAGCGGTGGAAGGTCCACTCGAGACGGAGTTACGAGGAGGGCGCGAGCAACACAAGGTGGTCAAAGGAAGGAGCTTGAGAAGCTGTTGACCTTAGGTTGACCATCCGATCTTCTCATTGGCTTGAGAAGATCGTAGTAGGGTCATGACTAATCACAAAATATTTAATTAATTGCTTGTGTGTGTATATGTGATGCATGCTAGAATAGTAATTAATTAGCGCCTTAACGATTAGATTAGATCTAAATCGCGTACATGATGCACCCTAACGATTAGATTAGATCTAAATCACGTATATGATACACCTCATCGATTAGATTAGATCTCAATCGCGTCAACTCGTAATGTCTACCATGTCGTGATACCTATCACTACCTCGATCACATGTTGTTGTTGAATCTGCCAAAGCAGAGCAACACATATTATCTTGGTAGGGTACGGAGGGACAATTTTGGTCCCGCCTATCAGCGCATGGGTGAGTACAACTCAATTAGATTGAGTAACTAGTTAACTCAATTGGATCGAGTTTAACTATAGGCATTTTTCAATGGTTGGTAGATAGGTCAAAATCACGTTTATATTAACTCTTGGGTGTATTATCCAAAGCTAACTCAAGTTTTAATATAAATGTGGATCTTGATCCTATAAACAAGAGATGCATAGAAATGTAATTGGTAATTAGTTACCTACCGATCATACTAAGTCTTGGGTGATTTAGCCAAAGCTAACTCAAGGCATAGTATGATGTGGATCTTGTCCCACATGAATTATAGAATTCAGTGGGAGCATCATTTAATTAAAGGCCTAATTAGATGATTAATAGAATATGATATTTATTTATTTTTCTACATTTTTCTGTTGTAGATAACCATGACGTCAAATATGAACTCTTTTTCCCTGTGTTCCATCCTTGAGAAGGACAAGCTCAACGGAGCTAATTTCCTAGACTGGTACAGGAATCTGAGAATCGTTCTCACACAAGAACGTAAACTGTACGTTCTGGAGCAGCCCATTCTGGAGGCACCTCCTGCCACTACCACGCGAGCTGACCATGATGCTTACAAGAAGCATCAAGATGTGTCATGTCTTATGCTCGTGACCATGAACTCTGAGCTTCAGAAGCAACACGAGTTGATGGGCGCTTATGATATGGTTGAACATCTTTGTCAACTATATCAAGGACAAGCGAGGCACGAGAGATTCGAGATCTCTAAGGCACTGTTTCAGTGCAAGATGCAAGATGGGACTCCTGTAGGCCCATATGTACTCAAAATGATTGGGTACATGGAAAACCTACAGAGGTTGGGAATCCCACTTGGCCAAGAGCTGGCCACTGATCTGATCTTGCAATCCTCTAAATTATAACATGAACGAAATTGACAAGCCACTGCCCGAGCTGCTTAGCATGTTAAGAACCGCTGAGCTCAACCTTAAGAAGGTTAAGCCCAACTCTATTCTGATGGTTCAGAAACACAAGGGCAAGGGCAAGCCCAAAGGCAAGGGAAAGTCTCAAGTCAAGGGCAAAGGCAAGGCACTGAAACCCAAAGGAGGGGTCGCCAAGGATGCTACATGCTTCCACTGCGGTCAGACTGGGCACTGGAAGAGGAACTGCAAAGTGTACCTGGAAGATCTTAAGAAGAAGAGAAGTGAGACTTCCACTTCAGGTATTTATGTTATAGAAGTCAATCTATCTATTTCTTCATCATGGGTATTAGATATCGGATGTGCTTCTCACATTTGTACTAATGTGCAGGCACTGAGAAATAGCAGGGCATTGATGAAGGGCGAGGTGGACCTACGCGTAGGCAATGGAGCACGGGTTGCTGCTGTTGTTGTAGGAACTTATCATCTATCTCTGCCTTCTGGGCTTGTATTAGAATTAGATGAATGTTGTTATGTGTCTGCTTTAACTAAGAATATAATTTCAGTTTCTTGTTTGGACAAGAAAGGTTTTTCATTTATAATAAAGAACAAATATTGTTCAGTTTATTTAAATGATATGTTCTATTGTAGTGCACCTCTGATGAACGGACTCTATATTCCAGACCTTGAGAACCCTATCTATAACATAAGTATCAAGAGGTTCAAGTCAAATGACATGAACCAAACCTATCTCTGGCACTGTCGCTTAGGTCATATAAATGACAAACGCTTATCCCAGCTTCATAAAGATGGATTGCTGGACTCATTTGATTTTGAATCATATGAGACATGCGAGTCATGCCTTCTAGGCAAGATGACCAAGACTCTTTAGTGGACACAGTGAGAGAGCGACTGACTTGTTAGGTCTTATACATAGTGATGTATATGGCCCTTTCAATGTCACTGCTAGAGGTGGTTATAGGTACTTCATTACATTTACTGATGACTTCAGTAGATATGGTTATGTGTACCTGATGACACATAAGTCAGAATCCTTTGAAAAGTTCAAAGAATTCAAGAATGAAGTACAAAACTAGCTTGGCAAGAGTATTAAGATAATTCGATCAGATCGAAGTGGTGAATACCTTAGCCATGAGTTTCGTGACTATCTAGCTGAGTGTGGGATTCTATCTCAACTCACTCCTCCTGGAACACCACAGTGGAATGGTGTATCCAAAAGGAGGAATCGTACCTTATTAGATATGGTACGATCTATGATGAGTCACACAGATCTTCCCATGTATCTTTGGGGCTATGCTCTAGACACAGCAGCCTTCATTCTCAACCGAGTTCCATCCAAGGCTGTAATAAAGACACCACATAGGATATGGACTGGGAGAGATGCCCAGGTGTCTTTTATGAGGATTTGGGGTTGTGAGGCTTACGTTAGACGTCAAGTCTCGGACAAACTGGGACCTATATCCGACAAGTGCTATTTCATTGGATATCCCAAGGAAACAAAGGGATATTACTTCTACATTCCCAGTCAATACAAGGTAGTTGTGGCTAAGACTGGGGTATTTCTAGAAAGGGATTTTGTTTCTAGAAACACTAGTGGGAGTACGTTCGATCTTGAAGAAGTTCAAGATGTGGACCATAGCACAAAAGCCTCGATGGAAGTTGAACTGGAACCACAAAGTATTGTGGATGATGTTGTTCCACAAGGAGTTGAGGAACCGCAACCAGTTCAAGTAGACCTACCTCTTCGCAGATCTGATAGGGTACGTCGTCAGCCTGAGAGATACTTATTTCTCTTGTCTGACCATGATGACGTTGTGCTCATTGAGGATGAGCCTACCTCCTATCAGGAAATTGTGATGAGTCCAGATTCCGAGAAATGGCTAGAGGCCATGAGATCCGAGATGGAATCTATGTACACTAACCAAGTATGGACTTTGGTTGATCCACCTGAAGGGGTCAAACACATTGGGTGTAAGTGGGTCTTTAAGAGAAAGACTGACATAGATGATCTTATTTATAAGGGTGGCTTGGTAGCTAAAGGTTTCAAGAAAATTCATGGTATTGACTATGATGAAACCTTTTCTCCAGTAGCGATGTTTAAGTCCATTTGGATCATGCTTGCTATTGCAGCGTACCACGATTATGAGATCTGGTAGATGGATGTCAAAACCGTGTTTCTGAATGGAAACCTGCTCGAGGATGTATACATAACACAACCTGAGGGTTTTGTAGATCCACAGCATACTGGCAGAGTATGCAAGCTGCATAGGTCCATTTATGGACTAAAGCAAGCTTCTCGGAGCTGGAATCTTCGATTCAATGATGCAATCAAACAATTTGGTTTCATCAAGAATGAAGATGAACCTTGTGTCTACAAGAAGGTTGTAGGGAACATAGTTGTCTTTCTTATATTGTATGTGGATGACATACTACTTATTGGGAAAGACATCCCTTTGTTGCAGTCTGTCAAGGCTTGGCTAGGGACTTGTTTCTCAATGAAGGACTTAGGTGAAGCATCCCACATTCTAAGCATACAGATCTATAGAGATAGATCTAAGAGATTGCTTGGCCTAAGTCAGAGTACATACATTGACAAGGTACTACTTCGGTTTGCCATGCAGAACTCCAAGAAGGGATTTCTGCCGATGTCGCATAGTATGAGTCTTTCGAAGACTCAAGGTCCCTCTTCTAGAGAGGAGAGAGACCGCATGGATCAGATCCCTTATGCTTCATCCATAGGATCTATCATGTACGCCATGCTATGTACTCGTCCTGATGTCTCATATGCTTTGAGCATGACGAGCAGATACTAGTCAGATACAGGTGAAAGTCACTGGATATCGGTCAAGAATATTCTTAAGTACTTAAGAATGACTAAAAAATATTTCTTGATATATGGAGGCGATGACGAGCTAGCTGTAAAGGGTTACAGTGATGCCAGCTTCCAAACTGATCAGGATGATTATCGATCGCAGTCAGGGTGGTTCGTGTTTTGCATAAATGGTGGTGTTGTGAGCTGGAAGAGTTTGAAGCAGGACACGGTTGCTGATTCTACAACAGAGGCCGAGTATATTGCTGCATCAGAAGCAGCAAAGGAGGCAGTTTGGAGCCGTAAGTTCATTACTGAGCTTGGGGTGGTTCCTAGCATAGCTGATCCCATAGAGCTCTATTGTGACAACAATGGAGCAATAGCACAGGCTAAGGAACCTCGCTCACACCAATGGACCAACACATACTACGGTGCTTCCATCTCATTCGAGAGATTATCGAAAGAGGAGATGTGAAGATTTGCAGAGTACCCACAGAGGCTAACAACGCAGATCCCTTGACCAAGGCTTTGGCACAGAGAAAGCATGATGGTCACACTAAGTCATTAGGCCTTAGAGCCTACACTGATTGGCACTAGTATTAGTGGGAGATTGTTAGTTAGAGCCCTAGAGCCAATCATTTGATGATTGTTGTATGGACTCATTGTATCATATTCTTGTATATATATATAAAGGTATTTGTTTATGGTTATTATGTTTACTTGTATTAGTGCCAAATAACTAAGTATAATAGCGTCCTTGAGTAGAAGGTTCTTACATATATCAATCGATTGGTTGAATCGATAGTAAGATGATATAAGGAACACTACTCTTAATCATTCCTAGTCAAGTATTAGCATTCAAGGACAATGTTAATGCGACAAGACTAGCATGTAGGTCAACTTGATGACTTGATCTCACTAGTCATGGATATGGAGATATCAAGTTGACACATGGGTATGCATTGGAGAATGTATACTGAATGACCCGCCATGAGAAAGTATCATGGATCGTTATATGAGTGTCACATACTTTCTCATGTGGCTATTAGTATGACTACTAGTCTTTGGACCTGAAGTTACCATGGTTCCCTACATAAGGAGTTACGTACTTTGGATTCGTCAAACGTCACCCGTAACTGGGTGGATTATAAAGGCGATTACTGGGTATATAACAAATTATACAGAGGGATGTGAGTGATGTAGATGGGATCTATCCCTCCTATATGATGGGAGTGACATCGATATTCTTGATAGAGTGAGACCTCTAAGTGCATGGTCATGCCCAAATGAGTCAATATGAGATATTGAGCTCATTTGATTGAGTGAGTCTACTTGGGATTCAAGATTTAGACTGATTAGAGGATGACACGGTCTATGCCTCACATTGATCAATCTAGATGTCAAGGAAAAAAGGACACTTGTCATATATTGTGAAGAGTCACAATTAGTAGTCACAAGGTGATGTTGGATCTCAACATTCTTATAACTTGGGTAGTAATGATGTGCTGCTAGATACTGCTCATTACTTATGCTTCTAAATGGGTTTAGGAGCATTGCCAATGTTATAAGAACCTATAGGATCACACACAAAGGGCAATTAAATGGAGATTAGGTTCATTTGATGAACCTAAAGGATTAGGTTCATGTGATCAACCAAATTGGATTAAGAGTAATCCAAATTGAGCTAATTGAGTTGGACTCAATTTGGTTCATGTGTTAAGTGAGTCTAATTTGGACTTAGACTCATTTAATTAATTTAATTCAATGAATAGAGATTCATTAAATTAAAATTGACTTGAACCAATGGTTAGATTAGATCAACCAAGGGAGAGAAGTGGTCAAGTTTGACTTGACTTGATAGGAAGATGAAGGGCCAAGTTTGACTTGACCATTTGCCACCTCATTGGTGAGTTGGCATTAAGTGGCTAATGGTGATGTGTCACATCATCAAGGCTAGCACATGTGTGTGCCACCTCATGAGGGAGATCAAGAGTCTTGACTCTTGATATTCCATGGGGTTTAGAAACCTTTCATGAAAGTGGTCGGCCACTTAATCATCTTGGGAGTTTTCATTTTGTTTTGAAACCTCCATCTTCTTCCTCAAGCTTTCTTCTCTCCCTCTCCTCCTCTTTGGCCGAGACTTCTTGGAGTGCTAGCACACTCAAGATTTCTTCTCCATCTCTTGCTTGTGTGGATACACATAGAGGAGTATCTACTTTGATACTCTTGAGATCCGGTGAACTTTGGACGAGCGGGATTAAGCGAAGGGCTTCGCATGAAGGGTGAATTCTTATCTTGTAGATCTAAAGTAGATCTAGGCTTAGAAAACTCGTACGTGAAAGTTTTACAAAATTTTATTTCTTCGTACGGATCCGATGGCGGGGTTTCGGGGTTTCCGCAATGCAGAAAGCGATTTTTGCGGCCCGAAAAATCCAACAATATGATCAATACATATCAATTTTCAACTAGTCCTAAAGTGACTCAAAAAAATTTAATCATATTTGCTAAAATTTTATGTTAAGCTGCACTAGTAAATCATGATCCAAGTCTTATGATTCCAAATGGAATCTATATCATATTTATAAATACTAAATGCTAAATAGTAGCAATAAATCATAATATTTTATTTCAGAAAGTCAAACAAACAAATAGAATTCCCATTGATATTTTAAACTTTAAGTACGTATGTATTATAATCAAAATAAAATATTTATCTTTATTAACATAGAGCAATAAAAAATAAATATAAATTCCTACTAGATAAGTTCTTCTTCCATAAGAAAGACTCTCATCTCCACAACGTACGCATGAAACACCTTAGATACCAAGTCTTTGGTGAATGAATATGCTAACATGGAATCTGTGTTGATGTGGTCTATCATAACTTGATAACTTTGAACAATTTCTTTAATCGCTAGAAACTTGATGTCAATATGCTTAGACTTTTACGAATTTTGGTTGTTCTTAGCATACAATTCTGACTTTATTATCACAGTTGATCATCAATGGTCTGTCAATGTCATCAATAATATGCAGTACTGTGATGAAGTTTCAAAGTCAAATCTCGTGATTGAATACTTCGTAGCATGCTAGCAACTCTACCTCCATAGTAAAAATGGCTACTAGCGTCTATTTGATACTCTTCTAAGATATAGGGGGGGTGTTTGGTGTAAGGTTATCATGCATAACCTTGGTTATATGATTGTCAAGTAATCATATAACCAGGTTATGGGGAATAAAACTTAATCTGTTTGGTTGAATCTTAGAAATTGCATTTTTAGGTACATAAAATTGATTGAGTCCTACTTGCTTAGTTAAATAAGCTTTTGGAACTCAAGCTTTAGTTTGTTTCTTATTTTAGCTTATAAGTGATATAAAGGTTTTGTTAGTCAAGCTGGACTTGTATCTGAATTCGGACTTATTGTGCACAGCTCTTTGTGATCGAAATATCATATCTAGGTACTTAGATTTGGTTGTGAATTTTTCTAACAATTCTTTTAGATTAATTACTTCAGTTTTCAATTTAGAGTTTTCTTCTTCAAGTCTTTCGATTTGATTTGAGTTAGTGTTTTCTGTTTGGAAGTTAAATTGTTCCTTAAGGTGTTAATTTTCCTTAAGGAGTCTGTTATTTTGTTTTTCATATTTTATTAATTTTTTATTGAGACCTGTAATTATTTTAAAAAAAATAGCAGTTAAGATAGACAATACCTCATTCGAACCTTTGGAAATGAGTGTGGACTCGTAACTTGATTAATCTTCAGACTCGTCATCTTATTCCGTCTCACTTTCTGATTCTGGTCTGGATGCCATTAGCGTGAGGTAGTTGTGATGCCCCTGATCTTCGACGTTTGATTCTTCGGAAGACACCTCATCATAAGTCACCTTTTCTTCTTCCTGTATTTTGATATTAGGTAATTTATTCAGAAATGAATCCTTTTCAGTTATCTTTGCCTTGTTTGTTCCTTCGTGCAACGCAATCAGTTTATCCCAAAGTTTCTTTATATTTTTGTGCGAGCCAACGCGGTTCAATTCCTCCTTTGTGAGTCTGCATTGAATCGTGTTCAACACCTTGAAGTGGGTTTGTGCCTTCTTTTTCATCTCTAAATTATTGTTTTCAGGGTCCATCAGAATTTTGGTGTTGTTGTCGATCGGAGGCTTATATCCTTTGTGGATGTTGAACCATTAATCGAAGTCTATCTTCAAGTACACCTCCATACGCTTCCTCCAATATGGAATATCATCCCCGTTGAAGTGGGGGGGGGGGGGGGGGGGGGGGTGAACTATACTATATCCCTCATTTTGGGCTATTTAAGAATGGAACCTTTCACATAAAGAAAAGGAGAAAGAAATCCCAAGACTAAGTCTTAGATTAGCAGTGTAGGAGATAATAAAAGTCTTAAAACTTGATTGGTGTTGCACCAATTCAGAATATTTAGCAATGAAAAAAAATGTCCAAAAGAGGTGATTGCACCAATTTGAATTACATCGAGTAGCTCAAAACTGAAATAAAAAATTAAAAGAAGATTTTGATAGTCGCCCCCTTGCCTGATTGGTGGTTGTACCAATTCAGAGCCAACCTGGCTCTGATACCACTTGTTGGATCGTTAAGACTAAGACGCTAGAGGGGGTGAATAGCATTCATCAAAAATCATGATTTAAAACAAGTCACACAATGGAAAAGAAAGAGAACAAAAGCACACGCTAACACAAGTAATTTTTTACTTGGTTCAGAGCCTTCAACAACTCCTACTCCAAGGCTCACACTCGTTAAGTGCTTTCGTTGGGCAATCACTGTCAGTTCACAAATGAGTTACAAAAATATTTGAGTACAAGAACTAAAATTAATTATTACTGACAAACAAAAAGGAAATTTGAAGTCTTTCGTTCTTCAAACTTCAGAGCAATTTTTGATGTCGTCAGAGCCTTTTTAGAGCAGCGTGCAAGAATGAAACTTGTAGCAGATGATTGTCTGAAGCTGTTTGTCGAATGCCTTTATATAAGCCCATTCCAGGCACCTGAAACCCCTCCGGGCACCTGGACCATTGCTAACATGGCGATCTCTCATCAAAACTTGATCTGTCAAGTTTATCTACCTTCGGGCGCCTAGAACCCCTCCGGGTGCCTAGACCCTTGACATGGGTTCAGCCAGTCATCACACTCCAACTCAGATTTTGGATGAAATTTTAGGTTCGGGCACCTGGACTAGCTCCGGGCGCCCATGCCGCACGGATGCTTGGCCAGGATGCCCGGGTGAGGCTAGTCCCAGCGCCCGATCCAGCTTCGGGCGCCCAGAGTCCTAGCACTCACATCCCTTCCAACGGCTGGACTCCCTTTTTTTAAGTAGCTCCTTCCTTGCAAAAAAGGGTTAGTAAAGGCAACAAAAAATAAATTTATCCTACAAAATAAAGTTAGAATAATACAGTATAATAATAATAGTAATTAGATCTTGTCTCCCCGAGACCAAGATATAATTAAGATCTTAACTTATGTTTCTCAAATAGACCTAAGCTGGATCGACGCCTATTGTCCCCTCAACTGGGAATATGTCCTCACCAGATCTCTCCTCTAGTTGCTTACCTACTAACTATAATCGCTTGACTTACCTTTGACCCACCAGGTCTTCCTGCTAGTTGTCAGGTCGCACAGACCCAACTGAATTTCGGTCAATTGTCAGGTTCCATGAACCCAACTAGACTTCTCGCTAGATATCGAGTCCCATAAGCTATCTGGACTTCACACCAGCTATCAGGTCCCGCGAATCTAGTTGTATTTCAGCCTCGTGTCAGGTCCTCCAGACCTGTCAACTCCTGCACACTTAGTAAAGTAATTAGATCACAAATACTTTAACTTTAATTCATTTGTCGTTCATTAAAACTTGAGTTAGATCATTAGTACAAATTGCACCAACAAACACTACTGTAAATTAAATTTGTCACCTTTAGACACTAATGTGTCACCAGGTGCACAATTTTACATATCATACCTTATAAGCACCTTATCAATATAGGTCTATTGTGAAAGTTCAAGAATTCCTCTTAAACGATGATGATAGATCTATATGCATAAAGCAAAGGATACTTCACTAAGATCTTTCATTTCAAAAATACTAGATAAAAATGACAATATTTCATGCAGCAAACCTTTATTATTATTTACAGGAAATATGTTATCCACATTCAAAACAAGTATGATAAATTTTCTCCCACTGAATTTGACATATATGCATTGATCAACAGAGTTTTCTCTAAATCTAAATGAGATGACCACTTGATCAAATTTTTGGAACCATTGACGCGGTGCCTATTTCAAATCATAAATGGACTTATTTAATCTACATACTATGTGCTTCGAGTCTGAGGACTCAAAGTTCTCTTATTGAACCATATATATAGATTCTTCAATGTCTCTATTGAGGAACTCAGTCTTTATGTCTATTTAGTGTAGCTCTAAATTATAACGAGAAAAAAATGTTATGATTAACCTAAGGGAGTCTTTCATTGACATAGGTGAGAAACTCTTCTTGTAATCAATATCTTCTTTTTGAGTGAATCCCTTGGCAATAAGACTAGTCTTATTTTATTTTTTTTATAATATTTTTTGAATCCTGCTTGATTTTAAATATCCATTTACAACCAATAGGGTTTAAACTTTTAGGCAATTCTACAAGATCCCAAACGTCCTTATCTATCATAGACTTCAACTCTTCTTACATAGTGTTAATCAACCCTTCAAGATTAGAGCATTGTTTGACCTCTTGAAAAAATACAAGATCACTTTCCAACCCTATGTAAAAATCATGTTCTTAGAGATAAACATAATCCTGAGAAGTCGTAGTTCTCCATTCCTGTATGGACTGCCTTAAACACACTTTTACTTGAGGTGGTTGAGGTATGTGCTCATCAATATGAGGCAATACTTCAATTTAAATGGTAGGCTCCTATAATTGTATTGGAGATGACACGGTATAATCTTGACTCACTACTCTGACTGGATGTGCAATATCCATAATGTGCAGTATTATAACCACATAGCTACTGATTGCACTAGTAGTGACCATAGAAGGATCGCTAATGCTTTCTTTAAATGATGCTTTCCTCACCTTATTGCTCCCACCATTCTCAATGAATTTGATGTTTTCCATTTTAAAGAAGGATCTTTAAGAGAGATCATAAAATTAATACCTCCTTGATTTCTCAGAGCAACCTACAAAATTGTAGCTAATTGTTCCCGAGTCCAATTTCCTTTCATTAGGTCTATAAGGTCTAACCTTAGCTGGATAACCCTAGATGTGTAAATGCCTAATGATAAGTTGTCTATCCATCCACATCTTGAATGAAGTTTTAGTTACTACCTTAGTAGGTACTCTATTGAGTAAGTAAATTGTAGTCTTGAGTGCTTCTGTGAGATATGGCAATAAATAATAATCAAATAATAAGAGTTATTAGAGAAAAAATTGTAATGAATTTTTTGAGAATTTTTATAAAATATTTGGGATTTAAATGGATTTTATATGAAGTGTTTAAGGGGATGAAGCGAATGGATCTAGGGGAGCCTATTTGGAATACTCATTTAAGTTGGGAGTTAATTAAGGAGTTAACTTAGGATTTAACTGTGTTAACCCTAGGTAGCTGATTATAAAGGGCTAGCTCTCATCCCTCACGTGAGCCAAATCCGATCCTCCTTCCTTCTCCCCTCTCACGCGAGCGATTCATCGCTGACAGTGTGCTCTTTCTCCATTCCCGACCTCTCCCTCACTGCATCATCTGGTGTGTCACTGCCATATCTGGATAGCGTCGGCGTCATCTAGCTCACCACTAGTTGAGCTACCACCTATTTTCGGTGATTTCTTGAGTCCGATTATCGGTTGTTCTGCACCTTGGGGCACCATCACCTTCACTACTTGTGTCACCCCTAGTAGATCCACCAGCGGTGCCCTTCTCATCAATTCATTCTTAGGGTAGTGAATTGTACCACCACAAGTAGAGTCCGGATCGGGCGCCATCACCGGGAGACGATCAACCGAGGTACACTTCGTTTGAAAACCTTAAGAATTCATAGATTTTGCCTATTTAGTTCCCATTGTAATATTCTTCTCTAATCGGGACTAATGGGAGGCATCTAAACAGTGTGTTGTTGGAATCTCGCTGAGCATATCACTGATATCTTCCGTGCATTCTATTGTTAGAGATCTAATTTGGGGAGGAGGTGGTCAACTAGGGTAAGATTTGTTTCTAATTGCCAAGATTTTATATACCTAATTGCTCTGTGTTTTATAGGATCTGGATTGATCATAGGAAGTGGATGATTTACCGTCAAGTTTGGTATCAACAGAGCAATGTCTTGTTGAGGTTAGGCATCTGATCATTGTCTGCATATCAGAGTGAGCTTTTATCAGTGATTTTTCCTTTGGATTTCCTATTGTTGATCTATCCTATCAGGATCGCCAATGGGTTATTGAATTATGTCTTGCTTGGAGCAAATAGAAGCATGTGGATGGATTGCTAAAACCATATTGATAGCAGATTAGGTGTTTTAACTGGTTACTGTGTTTAGGGTGGGAAATAGATCTGATATTGATCATTAGAATGAAAATTAATGATTTTGGATTAGCTATTTATTTTTGAATGTAGATTAGCTAGTAGTAACATATGTAATCAAATAAATTACATATGTGATGTAGGACCTTGATCGGATTTCTTTTGAGATGGACAACTTGGCATGGGGGTTCTTTCAGCTATGAGCTATATTAAGGGGGGTATTTCTTCCTTGGTCTCTTTAGTTCTTTGAACTTAGTGCATGGTTGTTTTTTATTGATGGATTAGGTTGCTTTACCTTAAATTTGTATGTTTGTTGCAATCTTGCTTGATACTTATGTTTGACCTTTGAGATGATCTATTTATTTTACATACAGTCTTGACTTTTGGATATCTATACTTAGTTATGCATACACATGTAGAGTATATATTGTAGGGAATGTCTTGATAACTAAGTTAACATTGCTGATTATGCATTTGGTGTCGAGTGTACACATGATTGGTATGTGTTGTAGGAGTCACCTGGTTGATTGTCCATTCGTATATTGTGTGTGTACACATGTCCAGTGTGGTTATTGGAGGTATCTTGTTGATTAGACCTATGTTATAGGTGTTAGAGTGTATACTAAAAGTCTAGCTTTTGTAAACATTTATTTTTGAAATAATAGAATCACATTGGTCAAATGTCTATATTTATTTGTTGAATATAGTTGTTCAATTAATTTATAAAGTAGATAACATGGTGTGTGGTGTCACACACAGAAGATCATGTTATCAGCTCTTTATAAATTATAAACAGTTGCTCACGACTAAGATGGAAAGGAACAAACCATTGGAATAGTCGTAGTGTAATTAGGTATTAGTTTATCTTGACTAATAAATTATACTAGTACACTCTAAGTGTATTGAGTATGACCATTTTAGGTAAGTTCTTTTTATACTAACTTAATAAAAGAACTAGACCTTAGTTATTATGGAAGTATGTGCTCTTAATCCTAATATAATAACAAGCACATATATTTAGTATTTATTTCTTTGACTTATCAAAGGGTGAGATTTAGCTTGATAAATCAATAGGCCCGATCAGTTGGGAAATGATATTACTTATAGTATGTGTTGTTGATTATAGAAGGAAACTATGTCCTAGTTATCTAGATTGAGAATGTCCCCAATAGGAGCTCATAAGGATGGTCATGTTAAACCCTGCAGGTGGACTTAGTCCGACATGATAATGAAGTTGAGTGGTACTACTCTTGGAGCTAGATATTAATTAAGTGAGTTGTTAGTAACTTACTTAATTAGTGGGCATTCATTATCTTAAACACAGAGAGACTAACACACACATGGTAAGAAGGAGTTCATAATGTAATTTGGGATTGGTGCGGTAGTGCAACAATAACTCTCTAGTGGAATGAGTTATTGTTGATGAACTTGAGTTGTGTGTTCGGGGCGAACACGGGATACTCAAGCTCATCGGAAGGCCAAAACCAATTTCTCCTCTAGGTCCCTGTCGTAGCCTCATTAGTGTCTTATAAACCACTCATTAAAATCATTTCTTGGTGTCCAAGAAAGGAGGTCGACCCATTGCTTGGTGACCAAGCAATGGTCGGCCACCATCTCCTTAAGAGGGTCGGCCCTCTTGCTTGGTGACCAAGCAAGTAGGGGCCAGCCATAATAAATTCAAATAAGAGGGGTGTTTTGAATTTTTAGAATCTTCTCTTTGTAGAAAACTATAAGTTTTAAAAGAGATATTTTAATTTTAAAAACTTTCCTTATTTGAATTAGGCCACATGGTTTAATAGAGAGTTTTAAAAGTTTTAAAATTTTCCCTTTTTAACCATCCTCATGGTTTTAGAAAAAAAGGAAGAGAAGTTTTAAAATTAAAATTTTCTATTCATGTTACAAAAGGAAATTTTTGAAGAGAAGTTTTAAATTTTAAAACATGGTTTAATTTTTAAAATTTTCCTTTTTAACATCCATTTTAGGAAAGAGAGCTTGTAAAATTTTATAAGAGGATTTCTTCTTGTAAAATTTTATAAAAAAAAAATATTATTCCTTCCTATAAGTGGTCGGCCACCCTTGCTTGGTGCCCAAGCAAGGGGCCGACCAAGATTAAATCAAGCCAATCATTGATTTGGTGATTGATTCAATCAAGACTAAAGAAAAGGAAAAATAAAGGGAAAAGAAAAAACTAGAGGAAGATTTTAATTTTTGTAAAAATTCTTCCCTTATTTGCCTTGGGCAAGTAATATAAAAGAAGGGGTGAGGAGGCCTCATGAGACACAATTCTTATTCTCTTAAAGGAGTTTCTCTTGGTCGTCGGCCCTCCCTCTCCCTTCTTCTTTTCCCTTTTGCTCTCTTCTCCTTGGTGGTGGTGGTGGACGGATTTTAGAGGAAGAGGAAGAAAGCTTTTGGGTGGTGTTCATCTTGGAAGATCATCGCCCATACGACATCCAAGGCGAGGTGAGGAATACAGCAGAAGATCTCGAGGTCATTAGCATACAAAGAGAAGGTATAATTAGCAATTGTTTTCCGCATCATGCTAGTTATTTCTTTTTGTAAGAATTCCAAACACAAGAGGCATTAGATGTAGTTTTTTGAATTAGTTTTTCGAGTTTGTGTTTTCTTTATTTTTTGAATTTGTGATTCGATTGTTCTTTTTGGTTAACCTAGAGTTATTTAAGGAAATTAAATATTAGCTTTCCTTCAAAGGCTTTGTCTAGGCGGTGGTGGTTGCTCCCATATCCAAGAAGGCCATGTGTCTCGCCATGCAGTCCTGGAAGCTAATTTTGGAAATTAATATTTAATGGAATTAATAACATAGGTGGATTTAGATCAATAGTGTTAAGTTCCGCTTACGATCCAAATCTAAACCATTAAGAACAAATAAGTTAAATTTGGAATCAATGATGTTAAGTTTCATCTGCGATTCCTAATTTAACTTCTAAAGAACACCATAGGTTATTTAAGGAAAGGTTTGACACTTGTATAAAATTTTGTATAGTGGAACCGACACGTTTTCCTAGGACTTACCAACAATAGGTTGCACGCGTGTAAGTGTGAACGTGTCAGGTATGGCTACTTATTGTTTAGGATATTTGGTGGACACCTGTTGGACATACTTGTACCTATAGTTATAGGTGTTCATTGAATCGTGCCCTGGGGTATTTAAGTTGATTGTGTTGTGTATTGATGATGACTGTGTCTGTATTATGATTATTACATCATGCCCACCATTTGCACTGCATGTTGACAATTAAATGTCTCCCTTGTGGTTGAGCGGGTTGTCAGTCATTGATAGTTGTCATCTAGCCACTGTGGGAGAGTGGTAGCTAGGACTGGAGCTAGTCCTATCGTACCACCTGGCCACTCAGTGGTTGGAGGGATATTCGACATTGTGAGCAGTCAAGGACCTGATGCTATATATAGTTAGATAACTACTTAGTGAACTATCTACCTCGGCCTCTATATAGTGACTGGAGGGTAGTATAGTTGTCATGGACCCAAGTCTCTCGGCCATACAAGGGTCCTAGTGTCTTGAGAGGTGGTGGGGGTGATCATGTGGCATGCATGTGCATTTGTATATGATGTGCGGTGCATTTGCATATTTGCATACATGTCTAGTAGATACTGTCTACATGTGATTGTGAAACGTTACACTTGTTTGAACTATGATTGTTGAATATGGTTGTCATGCTTCGCACATGTCATTTATTATACATGTATATGCTATCAATTACATTGCTCAGGTGTTACGAGCAGATCTGTTGCTGATCACTGGTGAGTTTGTTGATCTTTATACCATATGTGTTGATTCCAGATTGGGTATATGCATTTATTATGTCATTTTCGATCTTGACCTTATGCGTTAGATTCAGATTGGATATGTGTATTCATTATATAGTTATAGTTAGATGCATGGATTATGTCAGTATGAGCATGTTCTTATTTCCCTACCGATACTGTATACTTTGATCTCCTTATTTTATATAAATCATGCATTATCTTATCTATTACCCGCTGAGTGACCCGTACTCACTACTGCATTTCTGTGTTGTCTTTTTCCTCAGAAAGTAGGTAGTGATTTTGGAATTGCTTGGAGTATCCTGTATGTCGGTCTCATATCACATCAGAAGATAGTCTTTACTTCACTCTTACTTTGCTTTATGTTTTTATAGTTTTTCTTTGGATTTATATGTTGGAGGTTCTTGCGGCCGGCTTGAAGGGGGGTTGGATAGACGGCGCCCCCAAATCCTTGCTTCCTACGATGTTAGCGCAGCGGAATACAAACGAACACAAATAAAAAGCTAAACACCAAATACAAGAATGGAAATGCAAACCGCTAACACGTTCGTTTACGTGGTTCGGAGATAACTTGCTCCTACTCCACGGCTGTCCGTAAGGTAGACGATCCCTCAATCCGTCGGTGGATTAGTCCCCGGAAACTCCGGATAGCTCAAACCACTCCTTGTGGGTGGAGAAACCTCACCACAACTTCAACCAAGAACACTTGGACACAAGAGATCCTTGAGCACTTTGGTGACTACTAATTAGGTTTTAACCAAGTCTAATTTCGTCAACCTGTGCTGGTCATCCCAAGCTCCTTCTTATAGAGCTTGAGGAAATTAGCCTTGCTGATTTGCCCGTTAGCAGTCGACTGGTCCTTGCACCAGTCGACTGGTGCCAGTCCAACGGCACTCCAACGGCTATCTATCAGTCGACTGGTCCCTGGACCAGTCAACTAGTCCCAGCCGTTTTGGGCACAGAAGCTCTCTGTGCTCACCATTAGTCGACTGGTCCTAATACCAGTCGACTCGTACAACCCTAAACCTAGGGTTTCCATCCCGAGTACATTTCTCTCAGCACTCGAACCCTCACAACTCACTTGACTCTTCATTGCAGCTTTGACCACTTGCCTTCAAGCCTACTTCCTTTGGCTCTCGTCCCTCAGATGCATCCAAGCTCGCGGCTCGTCCCCAATGCCATCCTTCGCATATGCCTCGAAGTCGCTTCCATCGGCCCTTGTCCTTTCTGCCTTGTCCATGGTCCCTCGGATGCTCCATCTTTCACCGGACCCGAAGCCGTCAACCTGAGTCACATGTGTCACCTGCAGTCTTGCACAACTCAAGTACACATATCAAATAACGAGGGTAAACATAACTTAAATCCTTTGCCCAAACACCAAAACACATGGTCCCACGGACCATTGGGATTGCTCCAACAATCTCCCCCTTTTTGGTGTTTGGCAATACGTTTAAGTTAGGGAAAACATATAGCAAATAAACATGCTAAAAACAATGGACTTACGTTGCCAAGGCTACTCACTTGGACTTACACCGCCGAATGGACTTACGTTGCCAAGGCTACACACTTAGACTTACACCGCCGAATGGACTTACATTGCCAAGGCTACATACTTGGCAACCGCCGAATGGAAATGCAACATGCATTTGAACCTATCCCAAGGCTCCCCCTACACCTAAGCTCCCCAATGAGCTAGGATTCCCCACAGGGATTTTTAAGAACCTATCCCAAGGCTCCCGTATGCAAAGGTACTTTCAGGTTTTCCCAACTAAACCTTACTTCTCCCCCTTTGCTTAACATCCAAAAAGTTCTCCAACAATATCTCAATTGTTGAAAACTTATCATCCAAACTAACCCAAACTCATGTATTTATCCCCCATGGATCTCATACATCTAAATGAGTTGTCACGGTCAAGAACAGCACTGAAAAACAATCTCAGGCTGGTATCAGTCGACTGCCCCTGAGTGCCAATCGACTGCCCCCTTCGACAGAATCTTACAGAAGCATTCTGTGGTCGAAATCTACTGTTACCAGTCGACTGGTATCTGTACCAGTCGACTGGTATCGATAAATTGAGCTTACAGAGACATTCTGTGCTCAAAAATACTATTACCAGTCGACTGGCACCCTTTTCTGTAAAAATCAACCTTTTCAGACCAACTTCAAAAATGCACCATAAATTCCCTAGACCTCCAAAAATCCTCAAATTTTGTGGAGAGGTCTATTTTATCCTTGTCTACTTAGGAAAAATACATTACAAAATGTATCTATCACCAATCCCAAGATTGACACAAAATCCAAAACTAGCTAAATGGTTCAATTGAACCTTGACCTAAAGTCCTAGTTTTGGCTTCCTCTTGATGTATTTGCCCATACCAACCCATAATGCATCCATAGAATTGGTTTATATGGCATCTATACATCCAAAATCAATTTTAATGTTATATGACCCCTAAATGTCATATTTCTTGTATGAAACACAAACCATGTGTGCCAAATCCCTAGGTTTAAGACTCAAGTCCATCTCCAAACCATTTGGCACACTCCATGGCTCCTCTAGACTCCCAAGTAGTACCCACTTGAGATCCATTGGCCATGGGTCCCAATTTGACTCTTTGAGCTCCCCCTAGAGCTCTTAACCTTAACCATCTTCTTAGATGCTTTCTCCATTATGGCTAAACCACAGTGGTGCACCTTGAACACATCATCCTTGCCATAATCATATGCAACCCTAGAATATTTCTTCTCATTGGCTTTAGATGACTCTCCCTTGCCCTTATCATGTGCCACCCTATCACATGGTCTCCTTTTGGCCTTGGAGGGACTAGATCGGTATCCCAAGCCCAATCTATCATTGTTGGGTCTTTGACTACCCAACACCATACTTAATTCCTTACATCCAACATTGAATCTCTTAAGGAATTGTTCTAACTTATCAAGCTTTCCCCTTAAAGCTTGATTCTCCTTCTCTAGGTTCCTAACCCTAGAGTTAATTTGTCCACCTTGGACATTCCTAGACCTACCCTTTCTAGGCATATGTCTCCCCTTCTTGGGATTAATGTCTTGGGTCTCTATTACCTTCTTCTCCTTAGGTAATGAGAATTTAACTTTCCTAGGTCTATTATGCATAGGCCTCCTAGGGTTATGATCGACATTTACCCTACTTCTATCATGATATCTAAATCCAAAATTTTGCATGGGCATATAATGATTAACATTATTTTTCTTAGCATGCAAGGAGGAATGAAAATTTGAGTTGCATTTCAAATTAGGGTATACCTCCCTTACCCTTGAACCTCCCCCTTGACTTGAGCTCTTCTTCTTTTTATTCTCTTTCTCCCATTTCTTCAATTGTGCTAGCTTCTTGATCTCTCCCTTCTTGGGGCATTTTGTGTGGTAGTGGCCCTTCTCTCCACACGTGAAGCATATAATGCGCATTTTCCTTCTTTGGGCTTCTTCATTCCTACAACCCTTGTTAGTGTTTAAATTAACTTGAATGGGTTTAGGATTTACCTTCTTCTTACCCATTGGATACCTACTCTTGTAGTGTCCCTTCTCATTGCACCCGAAGCAAATGATGTGGTCCTTTGACTTTGCTTCGATGGAGGTGCTCACTAGGTTGACTTCTTCCAAGATTTCTTCTTCATTTGTCTTGGACTCTTCTTCAACCCTTGAGGATGTAGATGATGCTTCATCTTCCTTCTCCTCCTCGGTTGTTAAGCATTGCTCAACTTCCGGTTGCTCCTCCTCTAATTGAGCTTCAATATCTATTTCTTCGGATTTTTCTTTGTCTTCTTCTAGTGTAGGCATAGGTTCTTCCCATTGAACCTTCTTGACCTTGCTCCACAACTCATGGGCATTCTTGTATTCACCTACATGACTTATCACATTAGAAGGTAAAATTTCAATCAATATTGATATTACCTTGTCGTTTGCCTTCGACCGTGAGGTTTGCTCCTCCGTCCAATGTCGTGGTCGAAGCTTCTTTCCTTTCTTGTCCTTCGGAACTTCGAACGGCTCTTTGACCACCATCATGGTGTCCCAATCCGTGTTGAAGAAGACCTCCATCTTCATTATCCAATATGTGAAGTCTCATAAGCCTCCGCCTTCAAACTTTGGTGGTTCTATCAAGCCGGTCATCTTGTGCTTCCTTGGTGGTTAGTCCAACGGAGAGCGTCCTTGCTCTAATACCACTTGTTGGAGGTTCTTGCGATTGGCTTGAAGGGGGGTTGGATAGACGGCGCCCCCAAATCCTTGCTTCCTACGATGTTAGCGCAGCGGAATACAAACGAACACAAATAGAAAACTAAACACCAAATACAAGAATGGAAATGCAAACCGCTAACACGTTCGTTTACGTGGTTCGGAGATAACTTGCTCCTACTCCACGGCTGTCCGTAAGGTGGACGATCCCTCAATCCGTTGGTGGATTAGTCCCCGAAAACTCCGGCTAGCTCAAACCACTCCTTGTGGGTGGAGAAACCTCACCACAACCTCAACCAAGAATACTTGGACACAAGAGATCCTTGAGCACTTTAGTGACTACTAATTAGGTTTTAACCAAGTCTAATTTCGTCAACCTGTGCTGGCCATCCCAAGCTCCTTCTTATAGAGCTTGAGGAAATCAGCCTTGCTGATTTGCCCGTTACCAGTCGACTGGTGCCAGTCCAACGGCACTCCAACGGCTATCTATCAATCGACTGGTCCCAGCCGTTTTGGGTACAGAAGCTCTCTGTGCTCACCATCAGTCGACTGGTCCTAATACCAGTCAACTGGTACAACCCTAAACCTAGGGTTTCCATCCCGAGTACATTTCTCTCAGCACTCGGACCCTCACAACTCACTTGACTCTTCATTGCAGTTTTGACCACTTGCCTTCAAGCCTATTTCCTTTGACTCTCGTCCCTTGGATGCATCCAAGCCCGCGGCTCGTCCCCAATGCCATCCTTCGCATATGCCTCGAAGTCGCTTCCATCGGCCCTTGTCCTTGCTGCCTTGTCCACGGTCCCTCGGATGCTCCATCTTTCACCGGACCCGAAGCCGTCAACCTGAGTCACATGTGTCACCTGCAGTCCTGCACAACTCAAGTACACATATCAAATAACGAGGGTAAACCTAACTTAAACTCTTTGCCCAAACACCAAAACACATGATCCCGCGGACCATTGGGATTGCTCCAACATTATATACTTGGAATTGTAATAATGTTGTCGTGAACTTGGTGTTTGGCCTTGTGGCTACTTTTGATGTTTCTGATGGTTGTTGTGTTAATCCTAGCCAGTTAGCAGTGTGTCATTTTAGTTTATGGGTTCATCATTTCATTTTCCGCTATATTTTTAGTACAACCGTGTGGGTTGTTTATTATACAACTGCGTAGTTGTGATTATTTTGTTCCAACCGAGTGGACTGTGTATATAATAACTGTGTGATTGTGTATGTTCCAGCTATGTGGGCAGTTGATTATAGCTTGTGAGTAGTCGTGTGGTAATGTATATATGATTCATATTGTCACAGTTACAGGGGAGATGTTGTCCGTTTGTCGAGCAGGGACTCCTCTAGGGTATGATAGTCTCACCCGATAAAGACTTTCATAAAGAAGTGAATGACATCATACTTCTAACCATGTATTTTTGGTTATAATTGTGTCTCTTAGCTACACCATTCTAATTGAATGTAATAGACATGATATATTGAGGCATAATTCAACACTCAACAAGATAGTTCAAAAATGTCATGAACGTTGTTTACCTGATCTATATATCGATCATAATATTCACCTCTACGATCGAATCAACCGACTTTAATTTTCTTACCTAGTTAATTTTCAACTTTAGTTTTGAAAATTTTGAACATGTTCAAAGATTGTTACTTCCCATGAATAAGGTACATATTGCCGAATCGAGAGTAATCGTCTATGAAGTTAATAAAATATGTTTGACCATTCCAAGATGTCTTATGAAATGATCCACAAACATGTGTATGTATCAGCTCCAAAACATCACTGCATCGACTTGTTCCCTTATTTATTTTGTTAGTTGTCTTCCCTTTAACATACTCTATGCAGACATCAAAGCTTGACATGTCAAGGGAATTGAGAATTTTATGTGATATTAACCTTTCTAGACGTTGTCTAGATATATATCCTAACTATGCCACAATATAGACGAATTCTTGTCAGTCAATTTGTATTCTATACTTATACTATGAATAATCACATTATTAAATGTAAAAGTTATTATCTTTAATTTATAAAGATTATCAACAAATGAACCATTGTCAACCAACACTGAATTTAAGAAAATACTAAATAGTACATTTCTAAATGAACAAAAATATCCTACTTTGTCCAAACAAGAAATTGAAATTAAATTGTCAAAAAAATTATATAATAAATGTATTTTCTAAATTCAGAAAGACATTAATTCATAAACAAAGTCTAACAATCCCAATCAACTTTACTTTAGTTTTCTTTTCATTCCCCGTATAGATATATCTTTCACCATTAAGTAGAAATTAACTCCTAAGATAATCTTTCAGAGTGACATTTATGTGAGTAGTAGCACCGATATCTATCCACCAAATGTCAGTGGATACAATTGTCAAATTGACTTCTGAACTAATAAAGTTGAGAAGTATACCTTTCTATACACACCAACTAACGTATTTGGGGCAGTCTTTCTTCATATAATCTTTCTTCTTGCAGAAGAAATAAGTGGACTCCTTATCCTATTTATTTTGCTCGTTATAGCCAAAAACCCCAGAATCTACAGTTTACTTTCCTTTTCCTTTATTGATCCTCTTACTCTTCTTACCCGAACCTTGGGAACCAGATGTTAAGTAAGTACTTTCAGGTGTCTCATGTCTCAATCTCTCCTCCTCTTGCACGCACTGAGCTATAAGCTCATTTAATGTCCACTTTTTCTTTTGAGTATTATAAAAAATCTTAAAGGTAGTGAACCATGAATGAAGATACATGAAGATGAAATGAACTAATATATATGCAGACATATTGAGTTTAAATGATTTCAGACTTGTGGCAATATTGGATATCTTTTAAAATCTATCTTTTTCAGCTTTAAAAATAAGTACGCATTGAAAAACTTAAGAAAGCTATAAATCAAAAAAACACAGTACACGAGGAGTTACTTGATTAAAAGCCTTTGACGACTCCTACACCAAGACTCAGGTCCCGCAGATCTATCGACGGATAATCCACTAATGACCTCTTCTGGAACCGTTAGAAGAGGGGATCGAGTACAATAAAAAGGATAGGATAAGTGTAACAAGCTACACTTTCCTTAATGCAGTAATTAAGTACACAAAGAAACTCCGTTACCCAACCCTTGTAGATTTAACAGATTGAGCTCGGTGTTGGATGGCTTCTCAACAGCAGTCGAACGCAACATCATCGTAGCAAAACAACAACACAAAGTCATAGTAGTTGGAATGTCGCACAATTGCATAGGAGTTCATAGAAGAAGTGTCTTTGAAGCCTTGGTCGAGTATCCCTTTTAAAGGGGATGGAAGGCACCTTCAACACCACTAAAGACTCCTTCAACTCTAATTTTTATCCCCCAAAAATTAGCTCTTATCATCAACAAAGACTTCTGCCTCATCAGACTGAAGGCGCCTTCAAGCCTCTCCAAGGCGCCTTCCATCGCCCAACTCAAGGAACCTTCCTTCGCATGGAAGGCGCCTCAGGTATTGTTCACCCGAGATATTTTGTGCTCCTTTCACCCTATAAAATGTATTAGTCAAATAAAACAAAAGTATGCCCTACAAGACGAAGTTAGCATAATAAAAAGAAGCAGTATTAATTAGATCATATCTATCCAAGACTAGGATCTAGTCAGAGTCTCAATTTAGGTTTTCAAAATGGACCAAAATTGGACTTGCACCTAAAGTCCCTAATTGGGACTCGTCCTCACTAGAATACTCTCCTCCAGTGACTTACCTTACTTACCATGCAGAATCACTCGATTTTACCTTGGTCAACTAGATCTTCCCACCAGTTGTCAGATCAGCAGACCCAACTAGACTTCGGCTAGCTGTCAGGTTCTGCTAATCTAGCTGAATTTCTTGCCAGATATTAGGTCACTCCTTGACATATCTGGACTTCTACACTAGCTATCAGGTCTTTTAAATTTAGATGGAGTTCAGCCTGGTGTCAAACCAGTTAAGTCATGTACACTTAGTAGAAAGGTTAGATCACATAACACATCTAACTTTAATCAACTTGTCATTCATCAAAACTTAGGTTTAACCATTGGTGTCAAATGCACCAACACTAATTACTTTTAGCATAGATATACATCTACTAACATAAGATGCACTAAATCTTCCTAATGTGTCCTCCTTTAGACTAACACAATAGTTCAATTTAGTAGCATGTGTGGAGAAAGACCCAAGAAAACCTTAGGAAATTTAATCCAATAGATAATCACTGAATCATCTTTGATAACATGTGTCTTCCATCGATTGATAATGAGTGTCAATTGATTGGTGCAAACCAATCGATCTGGCCAATCGATCACAAAACCTTCTGTGTTCAACATTTAACTCATCAATCAATTAAGACTTCATGGCAATCAATTGGTTCTCACCAATTGATTAGCTTAATTGAACAAAAAGCCTTTTGTAATTGATTTTTATATTGATAATCAATTGGTGTAATCGATTTAGCCACATCAATCAATCATACTAATTGATTATGTTGGTCCTATTGTGATTCAAAAGTTGTTAATCAATTGGATAAAATCCTAATCGATTGATAGCATCAATCGATTAGGTTGATTGATTCCAATCAATTCTATTGTGATTTAAAGTTATTAATCAATTGACAGCTTTAATCGATTGACATAATCCATTATAATCTCTTGTGTCTGACTTTAAAGCTTTCGATCGATTGGTGACAATCACCAATTGATTGGCAGCTACAATCGAATCTGTAATGGATTGAAAAAGGATCCCATGATTCGATGTTATTGTGCCAATCAATTGAAAAACCAATGTAATCAATTGGTGTCAACTAATCGATTGAGTCAATTGATCCCCTTCAGTTCTATGTGCTTATTTAGGTGTAGCAATAGATTGTCCAACCTTGGCAATCAATTACTCCATCGTAATTTGACCTAAAATTAGGTCAAACATGATGGCTCTTCTCAATGATGGCAACGGTTACCTCTGTTCTTCATGAAAATCATGGAAACCTAGAAGATAAAACCTTTCCTAGGTTTTGTTAACAAAAGTTTGACTATCGCAACTAGCAAAAGTGAATCTAGCATGAAAATAAAGGATCGACAAAAAAACAAATAGTATTGCCATGAAAAACGATTAAACAGAGCCTTGGATCTAATATCAATTGAAGGTCTTGCAATTCCTATGTCGCATGAATTCTAAGAACCGCAGAGAACTCGAAATAGAAAAACACAAGAACATGTGAGCATGGATTTTCTTCATCGAAACATGACATAGAAAAAATAAACATGACAAGAAACCTGATTGAATAACCATTATCCTTGTCTTGTAACGTTGTCTAAGAATTCTTGAGGAAGAAGAAGTGGCAGAAGCAACAAGAGAGATCTTCCAAGGGTATTAGGGTTGACGGCACTGTAAACTCTCGTTAATAGGGAACGAGGGTTCTATCAAGATAACATAAACCCTTGGGGACCAATCATTTATATAAAAGTTTGGATCCATTATCAGCCCATAGATGATAACAGATCGGGCTAAAGGGTTCTACACATTAAACTTGCATCCAATAACCTGAAACCTAATAAACTTAAGTTAGATCACTTTATACGGGCTTGGTTCATATATTTATATGCATGACTTACAATTAAGGCCACCTAATACAGATACTATCCAACAAACCTCTCTTCCACCATGTCCCTAAACCTTAATTTAGCCTCTACGGAGATAGTGTCGGCTTTGTCCTCACCGTACATAGTATCTCTTCTCTGCTATTTCTCTCATCAAAAGGTGAAGGGACTAAAAGAGATTTAGATATCTCCACAATGGTATAATATTATCCACTTTCGACCTAAGCCCTCATGGTTTTACTCTTGGGCTCTACCCAAAAGACCTCATACCAATGGAGATATCTTTCCCTTATAAACCCATGATCTTTTCCATATATTTTCAATATGGGACTTTGTTTGCAACCTTACAACCCAACAATCCCCTCTCAAATGAAGGACCACAGGCTTCCCACATCTGATCTTCAACCGACCAGGTCTTCCTGCCCCTCAATCCACACACCTATTAGAACTTCCTTGCCTAGCCGCAACTAGGACTTTCTGCTTGGTAGCTGGTCCTCTTGATCTGAACATAGGAGCCCCAACATCCTTTGTTCGAGATAAATATTCTACTCACATAGCTCAATTAGACCATAGCTCTTGTGCACAATCGAAGGTTAGACATTCTGGCAGTCTAGGCTCTAATACCAATTGAAGGAATCAAAAGAAATTTAGATATCTCCACAATGATATAATATTGTCCACTTTAGGCCTAAGTCCTCATGATTTTGCTCTTGAATTCTACCCAAAAGATCTTATACCAATAAAGATATCTTTCTCTTATAGACTCATGATCTTTCCTATATATTTTTAATATAAAACTTTATTTACAACTTTGTAACCCAACAAAAGGTTCATCAAGAATTGGAATAGAATCAACTGGAGTTGCATCTTAGAAGCCTTGTCGACTTTAGTGCATGCCTGGTAGAGATGTACAGTCGCCCCCGTTGTTCATTACAAACACGAGGAGGTCGTGCACGACCGCCCCGACTGCTCGTGAGGCTAGTGGTCGGAAGTACAACTTGCGCGCATGGTTGAGGGGTAGCAAATGAATCAACGAATAGATTTATAAATATCTGTCCGTTATTTATAACAAGTAAAAAATAAAAAAATATAAAATCCAAATAAACAGAGCAAAGTTTTTTTGTAACTTGCCTTAGTTTTTAAATCCATTCTTCTAAAGTAAACGTAGCATTAAAATGAATTATCATTAATTGAAAATTCTCATTTGTTCATCATATTATATTCTAATCGACTAATATATTTAGGCAATCTACACAAATGTATGTTACATTAGGACAAATGTCCTATGATTTACTTCTTCCAGAGAGTATGGTATCATCCTAGAAGAGCTGGTAAGGTGACGATTTCACCCTTTTTTTTTCAAGTTTCTTCTTCCAAACTTGATGGCCATAAACTTTTCTCTCGATCTAGATGCTTATTATCCAAGTTTGATTGACAATTTTCAAACTTAGTAACCATCCCAAGTTCAAAGCTTTGTATCTTCACTTGATCTGAATGTCTTCATCATTTTAATTTTTATTAATTTAGGTATCCAGGCCTTTGGTCGGATTAACCCTAGAAGTGGGAGGTCTTCCCCCTAATTCACTTGTAAGATAAATCTAAAAGCACATCGGCTCCTGATGTGGCAACCCAATAGTCTTAATAATTTGAGCACGATAGACATAAGATTACCCTACTTGGGAATCAAACCCTGACTCTCATTTCGACCATTCAAAGAACTGCCCTCAATTCTAATTTTCATTCTCCTAAATTATAGTCATCATAATTGAACTAAAAATCAAACTAGAAAGGTTTAGATCACTTATTCACTAGTTAAACAACTGATCAATTAGTTAACCCTCTGACTCTCACTCATTCACTAGTTAAGAATCATCCCGATCAAACTAACAAAGAACCAAAAATTGGATATAGAATAATTAATTGACTTAAATAAATATCTAAATTTTAGGAATATTTTTTTAAAAAAAATAACTAAGGTATAATTTCCAAATCATACCTATTATAAGTATCACTTCTTGCAATCTACTCATTTAGATTACAATCTACTCATGCAATTTTTGCTAAATTGCTCTACTTAACGTGATTTGATTTTTACATGATGGTGTGAACATGACTAAGATACTTGATGTGGCAAAAAAACTATTACATCATATTTGATATTGTTAGCGATATTTTCTTTTCGGGACACAGTCGACTCTGTGAGAATTAACACGTGTCAGAGGGCTCACTAGGAATTGCCTCGGCAAGGTCCCCTCCGATGCCTAAGTTTTCACGAATGCTCAAGGAAGAAGATAAAAATGTAGAAAATGAAAAGAATTTAGGGTTTGGGTAGGCATACCTCCTTTTACATGTGCTATTTATATAGCCTTATGCTTTCAAATCCTAGCAAGTTAATGGGTTTCAGGTTGCAATTCGTGGGTCTTGGAGATGTGATATTATTGAGGGCATGGTTTAAAATAATTTTATTAGGCTTTAATTAGATTTATCTAAATTATCTCAATCATAATTAGGAATTGATTAAAATTATTAATATAAGTTATTTAATTAAACTAAAACCTTCCCCTGACCCCTCACCCTGCCCAAGCGATGACGCTTCGTCAAGCCCACACGACACCTCCAGATGCATCACTGAGCCCATGCCTCCAGACACGTCACCAAGCCAACGCAACGCACCCACGGGGCCCCGGGGCGTGTCGGCACTGGAGGCGTGCCTATAACGATCGGTAAATGGAACGAAATATTTCACCCATATCGAAAGAAACGGCATGATATTTTAATCTGTGATGGGGGTAACAATACTATCAATTAGTTATTGATACTTAATGAACATATTAATATGACTTGGAGGTTGAAAAATCTTTAATTTAATTGGATGAAAAACTAAATATGCAGCTTAGTGGCTTATTGTTCTTGTCTTTAGTGAATTTTTTTTATTTTTTTGTTGACTGATGGCGAATGAACAGTTAGAATCTGTTAGAATCGAGTGGCTGATGATGCAAGGACAAACAATTGGAGAAGATGCGCGACTAATGATCAGGCAACATTGGTGCAACAATTAAGAGTGACTAAGGCGTCGGATGTGATCATGCGAGCAAGAATGAAAGATGAAAAGTGTGAGATTTCGAGATGAATAAGGGTCAGCAATTCAATTAGGAGTGTGAGAAGAGAACAAAACCCCAAGGGTTCAAGGGCTTGATCAAAGTCATTATTTCTACATAATTTTTATTATTAAATGATAAAATCTAAGGGTGCGTTTGGTTTGATATTTTCCCATTTTCATTTTCTTTTTTCTGGAAATAGTTGTTTGTTGTGTGTTTTCCATTTTCGTTTTCTGGAAAATGAAAAGTCATTTTCTAAAAAAATAGAAAACGATATTTTATTATTTTCTAACGAAAATGGGAAAAGGCGTTGAAATATGGAAAATGAGAAAACACGCTGCCTCCATGAGAAAACGCGCTGCCTCAGGAAACTCGAGCAGATCCAGCTCCTCATTCACGATTTCGCCGCTTCGTGCTCGAGCTCGTTCCGCCGTCTTCTCCGGTTCGTGCTCATGTTCTTCGTCGTCTTCTCCTCCTCTTCGCTGCTTCCTGCTCCAGGCTTTTCCAAACCAATCTGAGTTCGCCGATTCGTGCCTACTTCACTGTGACTCGGCCTCTTCGTTCCCTTGGCGTAAGCTTCTTCACATGATTTCCTTTGTTTTCTTTTGGTTCTTCTTTAAGGGAAAATTTTCTTTTTGTTCTTCTATTTTCTTCCTTTATTTTCTTTTTGTTCTTGTGCAAACGAACCCTTTCTGTTCGCTGGGATTCATTCTCCTATTTTGATCCCAAAATTCTAGGTTTGGGATGAAGATGCAAGGCACATTACATTTTCTTACGAATCTCAACTTGCTTCTGCTTTCGTTCATATTCTTGCCTGATCTTCTTTTTATCAGTCTCAAGAAGTTGTAGTTTTTCAATGTTAAATTCCTAATACAACCAAAAAGGTATCAAATTTTTAATTTGATAAAGGGAAACGTTTTACCCAGTAGCACACAAACTAGAACAGGCATGCAACAATATTTTGAGATGGAAGGAGAGTACCAAGTGAAGAGCAAGTGATTATAAACTAAATTCTCTCACATTTACATACTGCTTATATTTTTCAGTAGCATTGCTTATCTACTTTATATCTAACAATGCATATCACAAGTACCATTGTCTATTGCGACTCAATCTCAGGACCTTGTTTTCTCTACATTGGGGCATCAACTTACTAGATGAAAAGGTTAAAACTTGGATGTACATACCAATTTTTTTTCTCTACATGCATGTAACTTGCTTAGGGTATTGCTTTGGGTATTACATTTTCTAATATATGTTACCAAACACATTTTTATGTCGGCTTTAATATTGGCAATTTTTAGAGATTACATTATGGGAGGGCATAATCCAAGTATCGAAATTGAGAAGTATGATTGGTCAAAGACAAATGTTGTCATGTTTGTCGATATCATTTATGAAAAAGTGAAGCACAATAAGTTACAAACATCTACCTTCACCAATACGGTTTGGAAGGAGATCAACAAAGAATTATATCAGGTTACGAACAAGAATTATGGTGTAGAAAGGCTCAAAGGTAAATGGAATCGTCTACGCATAAGACAACGTCTTTTTGCAGCATTGCTTACGCATACTGGTGTGACAATGGATCCTGACACCGATAAAGTGAATGCTCCAGAGGAAGTGTGGGCAGAATTTTATCTGGTAAATACTTATATCTAATCAAATATATAATTTTATTGTATGTTTATGTATAATAAAATGCATTTTTTGTAATCAATGGAACAAAAAAATAGAAAGGAGTATAAGTCAATACAAAAGAAAGGATGTGATCATTTTCACATTCTTAGTGAAATTTTCGGCAGGACAACTGCAACTGGTGATATGCATAGAGCTTCTACTCAATTACCTCCCACATCTGATGAAGAGAGAGAGCTCGAAGAAGCATTCATTAACAAAGGTGTCAGCTCATATGTTGAAGTTGTCGATGACGAGAATGAGGACGTTGGAGGGGAACCTAATAATCGGCGACATCGTAGTACAGAATCAACTGAGAGTCATCGACGTAAAGATCCTAAGCGTTCAAAAACTAAAAAATATGATTCTTATATGGACAAGTGGAGTGATACCTTGCAACACCTGAGTCAAGAATCTATTGCTAGGCAAAAATACCTGGATTTGAAGGCTGCTAAGTTAGAACGCGAACAAGAAATTTCTTCCTCTACTGGAACGAGCGAGTTCAGTGATCCTTACTCTATAGACATGTGCATGCATATTTTAAATCACATGGATGACTTATCTACTCAAGTTTACACAAAAGCTACAGAAGCTTTCGGTAAACCTTGGCTACGAGAGGTTTTCATGAAAATTCCATCAAATAGGAGAGCTGAATGGTTGGATTGTATCAATCTCGACCATGTGTAGGGTCATATGTTGACAAGTTCATAGGGATTGCTTTTATTACCTAGCCGGAGACTTTTTAAGTAATGATGGTTTTTGATTTTGTGACTTGAATGTGTAAGACATGTTTGCTATTTTGTGGATTGAATGTTTAAGACATGTTTGATATTTTGAAATTTAATGTTGATGACTATGTCATGTTTTATAAATTTTAATTATTTATTGGTTTGCCTCAATTCATAATTAATTCTATACATGTGTGCTAAGTTTAATATCAATTTATTGCAGATCATGTCAAACTCTGATGATGAATATGATGAATTAGGCCCAGATATCAATTTGCTTCTTATTTTGAGCCATGCAAATGATTTTTTTCATGAAATGACTCAGTTTCATAGATCTATTGATCGGATGCCTTGTCGAACGTCATCTCTTACTGGGAGGATGTATATTCAAGAAATACTTGATGGGCACCCTCAAGTTTGCTTTGATAATTTTCGTATGTCGAAACATGTGTTTGTGAATTTTTGTAGGACATTAAAAAAGATGAATCTATTACAAGATAGAAAGAAAGTTATTGTTGAAAAAGGTGTCGCTATGTTCTTACTAACCATCGGGCACGACACACGACATCGAATATGTGCAGATCGATTTCAACATTCATTGTACACTTGTAGCAAGTGGTTCAAACGAGTTTTACGAACTATTTGTACATTGGGCACACATATTATTCGACCATATGAACATAATGGCGTCCATCCTCACATATTGCATAATCCAAAGTGGTTTCCATATTTTAAGGTATATATTTTCCCTAATGTATCTAGTTACATTAACAACATATCTTTACTAAGACATTGTGTATTTTTAGAATTGTCTTGGAGCTATCGATGGAACTCACGTATCGGCATGGGCATCGACATCAATTCAAACATCTTTTCATGGTAGAAAGGTTATTATCACACAAAATGTGATGCTTGTATGTGATTTCGATATGCTTTTTACATTTGTGTATACGGGCTGGGAGGGGACAGCAAATGATTCAAGGGTGTTCATAGACGCTTTGACTAGGCATGAAAATCATTTTCCTAAACCTTGCGGTGGTAAGTAATAGAAAAAATTCTCTATATATATTCATTTATGTTGGTATTTTACATTATTAATTAATATGAAAATACTATCACAGATCAATTTTAGTTGGTTGATTCTGGTTACCCAAATATGCCGGGGTTTCTTGCTCCGTATCGAGGTCAATGATATCACTTGAGAGATTATCGACGGCAATGCAGACCAAGGGGGAAGGAAGAGTTGTTCAATTATAGGCATAGCACATGTCGTAATATTATTGAGCGATGCATTAGGGTGCTTAAGGCAAGATTTCGGATTTTAAAAGATATGTCAAACTATCCAATTACTAGCCAAAGATTAATTCCACTTGCATGTTATGCGGTGCATAATTTCATACGTCGACATCATGTAATGGATAATTTATTTATGGAGTATTCATATGAAGATATGCTCATGTCTGGAGTTAAAGATAGTTTTGGTGATCAAAAGCCGATTCCAATTGATCCAAGCCAAACAGCTCAGATGGGACACATTTGTGATGACATTGCAAGCCATATGTGGAATGATTATGTGGAGCATCATCCGTAATTAGC
The DNA here is from genome assembly GCF_018446385.1 of Zingiber officinale. NCBI lineage: Eukaryota > Viridiplantae > Streptophyta > Magnoliopsida > Zingiberales > Zingiberaceae > Zingiber > Zingiber officinale. Next base: position 30,615,015 of record NC_055994.1, read on the forward strand.
TAATGTCTGGGTTCAGCCTTTTATGGCTCTTGATTTTGTTATGAATGACTGTTATAATTGGCTGTTTTTTGTTTTTGAATTTTGGTTGGGAAGCTTTTTGTTACAATCTGTGGCTCTTGATTTTTGTGAAGGAATAGAAAAGATAGTTTTTGTTATCATTGAATATTGTGTTACAATCTGTTTTATATCTGTTTTATAATTTCATTGTTCAATACCATTTCCTTAGTTGGTATAATTTTTGTTTTCTGATTACATTACGTGGAAGAAACATCTATCACATTATTACTGTAAATTATGCATGCCTTTGCTTTAATGTTATGTATTGAACTATTTGAACTGTTTGTTCTATTCTGATTAGTGTTGATCATGCACTATTTGAACTCTTCACTTGACTTATGAGTTAACTGAACTCTCTAGTAGATTAAGGTCCCCTTTTGCGATACAGAGAGTTTGGTAATCGATCAGGTGATCGATTACCAAGTTCTCTGTGATTATGGAAATGGCACAGAGAGTTTGGTAATCGATCAGGTGATCGATTACCTCGTTCTCTGTGATTACGATATGTGATAATCGATTACGGCACGTATAAGATTGTCAATGAGGAAAACGTTTTATTGAAACATGATGTCTGAAATATTCAATTTGTTTTGGGTTTTCATTGTTTTGCATATTATTTTCAATATAAACGTACCAAACGCATTTTCCAATTTTCTTTTCCAGAAAATAAAATTTCAGTATATCATACCAAACACATTTTCTGTTTTCTGAAAACATAGCCAGAAAATAAGAAAACAGAAATAGAAAATAGAAAACAGAAAATAGAAAATATTTTCCAAACCAAACACACCCTAATCTTTTCAAATGGATCGGTTATACTAATTCGACAAAAATTGACTAGTTGAACTGAATCTTCCTTTTTGTTTGTTCGATTGCACTCATGATCCAACTGAACCCTTCCAACAAACTCGAGCGAGTTGGCATTTATCTCAACCCTTCCTTCAGAGTTCATTTGATGTATCTTAAGCCAACCAAACTCCACCCGCCATATCTTCATATGCAGTCCAATGAACCACTGTAACCAAGGTTCACTGTAATACACAATATATCTATTATTGATCAAAACAATTTGCTGCTAAACTTTTTCAAAATTCACAACAGAAATCATAGCAAGCTTTTTGGTTGTCGACTTGATTCAAGAAACTAATAAGCCCTATTCTTGCTACACCATACCATTTCTACACAAAAGCATTAGTGGGTTCTCAAATTACAACACAGGTCAGTGCGGGGAATTTTGGACGAAACAAATTTCTCTATCATGGTAGCACTAGCATAAAAATACAACACCCCTTAAATCCTTTGAATTTACAAATCAATACACTATGGAGGTAGCAGTCGCCAGAACAAAGCGCCTAGCCTCCAAAATAATTAATGCACAACACTCGACATATGCTGCCTTAATTGTCCAATTGACGTGTCCGACAACTCTACTTCTTTTCCCAACTCCTAATGGCGCATTTCACGACTCCATGGTGATCAACAATGTTACAAGTCAGATTAGTTATCCATTTCATCTGCTCTTGTAATAGACACTGCCCGCCGCATGCTTCGACATTTCATCATGGCGCTGAGGCTAGCGACATTGCAAGAGGCAAGGAAGCTTTTTCACAACCAAAGGTCAGGTGAGAGAACAATTTACAAGTCCTGCAGAAGAAAATTTGCCTAAACAAGTCGATGCTGACGAAGGCCCTTTCCGAAATGTGGCTGCATCAACCTAACATACAATCCATTCTTCTGCAACAATGACTCGTGGGTGCCCTGCTCAACTATCCTACCACTATTTATAACCACAATATTGTCCACATGCCTCATCATTGCTGCCCTATGTGCGATAAGAATGGTTGTCTTGTTCCCTATGATCAATGTGTCAAGTGCTTCCTGCACCACGCGACTTGACTCGGATTCTATTGCAGAGCTTGCCTCATCCAACAACAGTATAGGTGCATTCTTTAGTACCACCCTAGCAATGGCAATTCTTTGTTTCTGTCCAGGAGTCAAATCAACCCCTCTCATGCCCACATGAGTGTCATAACCATGTGGCAAGCTGCTGATGAAATGGTGTGCATTTGCGATCCTTGCACCTTCTTTCATCTCAGACTCAGTTGCATTGTGCCGTGCATAAATTATATTCTCCCTTATGGTTGTTGAAAATATAACTGGTTCCTGTTGAACCAGACCCATGTGGCCACGCAGCCATCTCAAGTTAAAAAGCTTCAGATCTCGTCCATCCAACAAAATTTGACCACAAACAGGGTCATAGAATCTCTCAATTAGTGATATTATTGTGCTCTTTCCAGACCCTGATACCCCCACTACTGCTACTGTTTGCCCCCCACTCACCTTAAGACTGAAATTACTTAGAATCATCGCCTCCGGTCGTGTTGGGTAAAAGAAATCTACATTTCTGAACTCAATGCTTCCGTATATATTGGGAGGGCTTATACCAGCATTGTCATCCGAATCAATCTTTGGTACACGATCTATGATTTCAAATACTGAAGTAAGAGCCTTCCGTCGCTTTAGTATGTAAGGTGCAAGACCAAATGGCTCCACCAAAGCAAAGGTTGCAAAAGTAAAGACAATGTACTCTTTAAGAGCTGTCTCTATTTTGATTCGTCCATTGTGTACTGACATAGCTGTGTACCAAAGAAGAAGAGCATTGCAGGCAAAAAGAAGGAACTGCGAGAAGCCAAAAGCAAAACCAATTGCCATTCCAAGGATGAAATTCTGTTTCAGTATGGTAGAAAGATGCAATCTGTACAACTCCATAATCTTGTTACCAGCACAAAAGGCAACAACAGTATAAATATTTCGTACTGCATCCTCAAGGACCAAAGAGGCTTTCCTATGCATCTCTTGAATTCCCTTTGAAAATCCAGCAAGCCACATTTTCTGCACTTACAGAAACTAAATAGTAAGGATATTATAGCAAGATGCACTCACGTGAATCTATAAGACAATGGTAAAAGAGCATAAGCATAAGCAAAAGACAAAATTCTGACGGCGATAAGCATGTGCAAATAGCACAATCAATACTCATCTAACGCAAGAAACTTGATCAGAGATTCATAGTAGAGGATTGAAAAAAAAAAAATGTCTATACAACTGAGTCCTAATATTCATAGCTGGATGCATGAATTAACTAAACATAGTGTCCGGTGTAATAGAAAGATTCATTTACCTTCCAAAAGTCAAATCATGAGAATTACAATGAGAAAATAGCAATAGTTAATATATATGATCGATAAGACTCTTAAATCCACGCCTTTCCTTGTTCATCACATTGTAACCTTTTTTCACACACAAAAAAAGAGTACTTTGTAATCTGTTTTATACATATAATATTTCAGATTGAAAGATCCATCAAAATGACCTAAAAACCCTTGCAACATTGTACCTTGCCTGCATTATTATTTTTACAATATTCACATGGTTTTAATCTTGGAAACCATGTGAATAATGAAGAATTTAGTAAATAAAATGGCAAGTACAAATCTTGGAAACCATGTGAATAATGGAGAATTTAGTAAAATAAATGACAAGTACAAAAAAGCTGTCATGCTAAAGGAACACGTACATACAAAAAAAACAATTATTAAAGTCCTGTTAAAGAAGCAAACTAGCTATATGACTATTTACAAAAAAAAAACATAATAATGTTCAGAAAATTAAGATTTTATTTGTATCGATCAGGTGGATAGATTAGATCCAAATTGATAAGAAAAAACTAAAAAAATGGAAAAGTAAAAAAAAAAAACTATTCTAGAGTAAAAAGAATAAAACTAATAACATCACTTATTAGATATTTAATATCCAAGTGAAAAAATGATATTCACACCAAAAAAGTAATAATATGATATGCAACTATTTATTAAATAATATACAATTGTTGATATATCAAAAATATTATTAATTTTAACAAAATTTACCATTAATAATATTTTATAGTAATAATATTATCAATAGTTTCGTAATATATATGATATTAATGTCATTCTATTATCTGGTACATAGCATAATATATATGAATAAGACAAATAATATCAATAATAATATATCAATTGTTAGCAATAATATTAATGAAAGAATAATAAAATAAGATATAAATGATATAGAATATTATCAATAAAAAATATTAAAGGCACAAATCAAATAAAAGTATTATATAAAAACATTAATTGGATACTAATCCAATATAAATATTATTTACAATTAATATAATTTTATTAATTTAATTATATTCGATCCTATTAGTAAAATATTAAATGATATTTATACTATAAACTTATTACCAAACATTATCCTTTTATTATGGATATCCGATGGTTATTAGTTATTGTTTTTGTTAATATCCATGCCCAACCCAACCAAATAGTCATTTGACACCCCACTCTAGATTGCACCACACCATCTCCATTGGAAAGAAGAAACCTTCTCGTCTTCATTTGGACCACTCTCGCAAAAAAAAAAAGGCCTTCTCCTCACTGCTCCCTTTGAAGAAGTCTTCTTTCTCCTATCCATCATCTATCAACCCTATCTCTTGATGCCCAACAGATTCTCAAGTTAGAACCGATTAGTTATTGAGATCTCATTCTTTCAAAGTTCTCCCACTTCCTGTTGAATCCAGCTAATTCTTTTGCATTTTCTTCATGAATTTGGCAAAAATCAGTTTGTTTCTGGTTGTGACCAACATCTCAGCTCAAATTGGATTGACATTTACAATTCTTATAAGCCAATCAAGTATAAACCCTAAACCCTACAAAAACTCCATCAAACTAGTACAACAAGATGGAAACCATCTATTAGTTGATGTCATATAAATTTTCTTTCTTCGACTAAAAATTCATCAACATTTGACACAAACACAAGCCTAGATTAAAAATTGTAGCACCTTTGACAGCTAATGGTACAACAACAACAACCAAGCATTTTCCCACTAGGTGGGGTCGGCTGTATGAATCCTTTTACACCATTGAGCTCTATCTCCTATTATATCATCATCTATATTTAAATAAATTTTATCTTGTTTTTTTGTTGCTAACCAAGTCTTTTTTGGTCTTCTTCTTCCTCGTTTTATATGCATATTTATCATAGTTTCAAATCGCCTAACTGGAGCATTTATTGGTCGTCTAAGTATATGTCCATACCATATTAAACGTGTCTCTCTGAGTTTTTCCTCAATAGATGCAACTCCTACTTTCTCTCTAATGCTCTCATTTCTTATTTTGTCCATCCTCGTATGTCCACACATCCACCTTAACATCCTCATCTCTGCAACTCTCATCTTCTGCTCATGTGCTCAAGTTCAGCTCCATATAACATAGCAGGTCTAACTGCGGTTTTATAGAACTTACCTTTAAGTTTAAGAGGTACTTTACGGTCACATAAAACACTCGACGCTCCCCTCCATTTCACCGATCCGCTTGTATTATATGTAAGACATCTCTCAATCCCTCCATCATTTTAAAAATGATCCTAAATATTTAAATCTCTCGGTTCCAATAACTCGTCCTCTCCTATCTTAACAATTGTTTCATTACTTCTAATATTGCTAAACTTAAATTCCATATATTCAGTCTTTAATCTACTAAGCTTAAAACCTTTCCCTTCTAGTGTTTCCCTCCAAGATTCCAGCTTAGCATTTCCTCCTTCACGTGTCTCATCTACCAAAATAATATCATCTGCACAACGGTACTGTGTCTTGAATGTGTGCGGTGAGTTCATCCATAATTAATGTAAAAGATAGGGACTTAGAGCTGATCCTGATGTAACCCTATCTTTATTGGAAATGCTTGATTACTCCACCAAGTCTTTACTCCGTCGTTACATCCTCATCATATCCTTAATTAGTTGATATATGTTATGCTAACACTCTCTTTCTAAAATTCTCCATATAATTTCTCTTGGGACTCTATCATATCTTTTCTAAGTCAATGAATACCATGTGTAGATCTTGTTTTGCTCGATATTTTTCAATTAATTGTCTAAGAAGATGTAGAGCTTCCATGCATGAATCCAAATTGATTTTTCACTATGGTCTCCTTCCTTAATCTTTTTCTATTACTTTTCCCAAGTTTCATAGTATGACTCATTAGTTTAATACCCTATAGTTTACATTTGTACGTCTCCTTATTCTTATATAAGGGAACAGAGTACTTATCTTCCATTGATCGGCATTTTTTTTCATATCATGTTAAATAATTTTGTAAGTCATTCAATACCTTGTTTCCTAAGCACTTCCATACCTCTATCGGAATATCATCTGGTCCAACGGCTTTTCCATCTCATTTAAAGCTTGTTTTACGAAGTTTGAATTCTACGATAAAATTAAAATTTTGATGCTCATTTGACCTAATTAAATTACCTAAGTTAAGTTGGTCTCCTAAACCTTCATTAAAAGTTGATGAAAATACCTCTTCCACCGCTCTTTTATTTTTCTATCTTTTACTAATACCCTATTACATTCATCTTTAATATATTTTATTTGGCTAAGATCTCTTGTTTTTCTTTCTCTCACTTTAGCTATTCTATAAATGTCTCTTTCTCCTTCTTTTGTATCCAATTTTTGATATAATCGTTAAAAAGTTTCATTTTTTACTTCACTCACTACTTTCTTAGCTTCTTTCTTGGCTATTGTATATTTTTTTAAATTTTCCTCGTTCTTACAAATATACAATTCCTTATAAGCTATTCGTTTTTCCTTCACTTTCTCTTGTACTTTCTCATTCCACCACCAAGATCCATTGACTCACCGAGGACACTCTTAGCTACTATTTTCAACTTTGATACCATCTTATCTCATGTTGTACTAGAGTCATCATTAATGCTTGTACTTCTACCTTCTCTTTAAATATATGTTGTTTCCCATCCTTTAACTTCCACCACTTAATTCTAGGAATTGTATATATTTTCTTTCTATTGATACTATGTTTAAACCAAACACACTCTAAGCTTTCTCCAGGGATGATTTTGTAATCTTTACAAATCTTTCTATCCTTTTTCCTAACCATAAGAAAGTCAATTTGCGATTTATTATTCTCACTTTTGAACGGAACTAAGTGTTCTTGTCTTTTGTTAAAAAGTGTATTAGTTAATATAGTCATATGTTATTATAAAATCTAATATAGTTTTTTCTTTCTCATTTCTCGTTCCAAATTCATAACTCTTGTACCCTCTCATATTCTTTATTTGTCACTCCGACATGCTCATTTAGATCATCTTCTATTAAAATCATTTCATTTGGTGGAATATTTTGTAATATTTCATCTAAGTCGTCCCAAAATCTTGATTTAGTAGTTTCATCTAATCCTACTTACGGTGTATATACGCTAATTATGTTCATAGTTTCTTTCGCCATTAGTATCTTAAGGGCTATAATTCTATCCTCTTTCCTAACTATTCATACAACTTCATCCTTTAACGAACTATCTACAATAATACCCACTCCATTTCTTGCTTTACTCTTTCTAGTGTACCATAACTTAAAATCCAAGTTCTCTATCATCTTTATCTTTTCGCCTACCCATTTTGTCTCTTGTACACACAAAATATTAATTCTTCTCCTAATCATCGTATCTACTACCTCTATTGATTTATCAGTGAGAGTTCCTATATTCCATGTTCCAAATCTTAGATTATTAGTTTTCCTATCATATTTGTTCTTATCTAACCTATGGTGTGAGAACTCTTGCCTATTTAACACTACACCCAAGTTCTCATGGAGATGTAGCGGTCCTTGCTGAGACATTACAGTCGGACCCTGTAACGCGAACTCTTGCATATTTATCACTACACCCGAGTTATGGAGATGTAGCGGTCCTTGCCGAGACGTTACCGGGGAACAACCTAGCATTAGCACAATAGTTTAATGGATTCATTCATGAAATATTTGCCATAGTTTGACGCTGGCTGGCAACCTAACGCAACCCTCCTCCTTTATCCGGGCTTGGGACCGCCCATGACCGGTCATCATGGGCGGAGTTTGACAGCTAATGGTAAACTAAGTTAAAACCTGCAAATCCATTAATGGGAGATCTAAGACAGAGAAATGGAGGAAGACAGTATCAAATAAGTTTCTCAAAGTAGTTATTAATGTTAATGCAATCGACCAAGTCTCGGTTTCGATGTTTGATCAATATGTTTAAGGGAACCTGTGTTTAAGTGTTAGGGAGATTGTTATTGCAATTGATCTTTGTTCAAGGTTAATTAAAGTCCAACAAGAAGTTAACAGAGGAAGAAGTCCTAGCAAGTCATATTTGGCAAGTGATTGGAAGTCCTAGCAAATCACAAGAGATTGAATGTCAAGCAGTGAGGTGAAAATTTTAGACAGGTGAAAGGTAATCGGATGTCTATCAAGAGGGAAGTCCTAGGCAAGTAGAAAGTCCAAGAGGAGTGAAATCTAGACAAGGGAAAAGTTCTAAAAGAGTGAACTTTAGGCAGGTGTGAGAGTCCTAAAGTAAGTGAATGTTAAACAGGTTGGAGAGTGCTAGAGTGAACTATAGGCAAAAGAAAAGTCTTAAACGAGTAAAACTTCAGCCAAGTAAGTCCCGGTAAGTCAAGTAGACCACCTACCAAGCAGGCCAGGTAAATCATATACTAGGCATATTTATATATTGTACGATGTGTTTGAACTAACCTCTGTTGCACAAAAGTTTGGGTTCCAAATGACCGGAAGTGAATCTGATCAAACAGAAGCTCTGATCGATCGAAAGGTTTGGGCAACCAACATTCTAACAAGCATTGGACAATGTCAAGTGCTGACATGGCAGGGATAGAGTTTGGCTCAGGGCAACCGAAAGGTCCATCATCAGTTGGATGAGATCCAATCAGCATGGGATGCAGCATGAATCTGGGCACAAAAGTTGACAAGGGAGGAGTGTAGACGACCGAAAGAAAATCCAGGCGACTAGAGATTGGATAAACAACGAGGAGATCGTCGTTGGATAACAGTGGAATCCAAGCGACCAACACATGATCCAGTTAACCGAAACACCTTTATAAAAAAGACTGAGATAACAACTCTTCGTTCAACACAACATTCATTCTACACTTTCAAAGTTCTCGAAATGTTGTTCATTTGATCCAAGAGGTACTTGGACGAGTGTTGTTGCATTCAAGACTTCCAGAGGTGATCAAGTTTTTTGTGTAAGATTTTGTTTATTAAATTTTAGTTATTATTATAGTGTATTATTCATTTATGTGTAAGAACAAATATATAAGAGGTTTCTCCACCTCTGGAGGATTTTCAACAAGGAGCAAACTAGTGGACTCACACTGAGGCAAACTTTGGGGTAGGAATCTAAGAGTTCCGAACCAAGTAAAAAAACTTGACGTGCTTTGTATTTCTTGTATTTATTTAGCATCATACATATTCCGTTGCGTACTAAAGGCACACATAACTCAGCGAAGTGCTATTCACCCTCCCTCCTCTAGCACACCCATTGATCCTAATAACTAAGATACCAGATTCTCTTAGCAGCTAAGGGAAAAAGACCGTTAGGTGACAAAAATCAAAGCTCTCTAGTTGAGAGACAACATCATGTAGTATGAAAACGTCACACGCAAGGTACACTTAGGGTGTGTTTCCTACGAGCAAAAAAAAAAAAAGAAAGTAAATAAGGTGACAAAAAGATTTCCAATTTTCCTCTATATCCTTTGGAGGTAAGGAACGGCTCAGAAACTTCTCTATGTTTCCTCTATATTGTTTCCATCCGAATTGGGTGGAAATCTCACATTCACATGGAATGGAACTCAATCTTAGCTTGAAAAAATTCAGGAAAAAAAATCAAATCTATTTTTATTTATGTTTTTATTTTTTATCTTTGACAAATGAAGTTTTAATATATTTTTTTCCTCCCTCTTTTAAGCAAACATAAGGATGGAAAATATTTCACAATTTTTTTCTAAATTTTTTTTCATTACTCTCTCTCTCTCCTCCCTCTTTCTTTCCCTAGTTGTTTCCTCCCTTTGGAAACAAAACCTTAAAAATACAAGCATACGCACAAATAACTCTTTTACAACATCCATGATGCTCAATTGCAAAGAATATAATAATATGAACTGAATTGAATCCATTGAGATTATGAATGCACCAGCAACAACTTCCGCAGATAATATTCAAAATATAAAATGCATGCGAGATGAAAACTATATCAACTTATAATCATGAAGAAAGCAAATGATCCTTTTTTTTATAGTCAGTTTCATACCTGTGCAACAGCAGAAACTGTTAGAATGGGAAGAGTTGCCAGTGCAACAAGTGCGACACGCCAATCTAACAGCAAACCTATAAGAAACGCTACAGCAACAGCAGCAATATCTTGTACTAATATAGAAAGGCGGTTGCTGAACGCAGCACGAACATAGGTTGCATCATTAGCTAATCGCATTGACAATGTATCTGCGCTATTCTCTTCCTCATCAAACCACTCAACCTCATTGTGCAAAATTGCTAGAAAAGGATAAAAATTGGGTCATAGAATGTATAAAAATGCAATCATGAAATGTCTTTGCAAAACGAAAAAATTACCAGAGAACATCATCCTCCTAACTCGTTCAGTCATTTTCTCCCCCATTATACCAAAGTAGAAGTGTTGCAAAAAGTTTGCAACCACTGTAATGATACCCATGCAGGCAATGATCAAGCACCACCTATTTACTTCGTCGTGAACATCACGGTCGCCTATTCTATAATAGGCTGCTACTATAAGTGCAATAGCGTAAGCAAGGAGAGGATTGAATGATCCAAAAATTGCAGCACCAATGCTTCCTAGAAGAGCATAAAACCATTCAGCAAAACTGAGTTCCACAAGCCGCCAAAATGATGGAGGTTTCTGTTGTTGAAAATCATTTGCCTCTTTCTTTTTAACATGCACCATATCAAACGGATTAAGTGGGCGGCTGAATGTATTTGAATGAGAACGTTCATTTTTAGGGTCAGATGTGAGAAGCGGGGAAATAGGAGATTCTGGGTCTGATGTTTTTGAAGATTGCCTGTTAATGGAATGAACCTCTAGTTTGGGAAGCTCAGGCAATCTCATCTCTAAGCTGTCCTGTCTTTTGATAGATGGACATTTTTCAGACACCATCCCATTTTCCACCCTTGGTTCTGGAGGTGGGCTATGAGTCTTTGATGATTCATGTGAGTTATAACTAGCATCTTGCTGTTTACATAAATGAAGATCTTGTCCTCTCTGAAGAGAAGGTGACTTTGACAAATTAGGAGATGATGGTTCTTGGAGACTATGAGATCCTGATGAAGCCTTCTCAGTTTGAAGATTTGAATCTTTATAATTTCTGATGGGTGTCCTAGAATATTTCAGAGACAATAATTAATCCCTGGAAATTATTAGAGTTTGGAAGAAGTCATCTTGGACTAAAAACTAAATGACTATAAATTTTGGAATAAACATGCATAAATTTCAGGTGCAAGTAAAGGCAAATGCAATATGAACACAAATCATTAACTAAAGAACAAGGAGAATGGCTTTATTTGAATACCAACATTTTCAGCAAGAAAATCACAAAGTATTTTGAGTACAAAATATTTACAGGTTAACAAGGTGAACTACAGAGGAATCCTCTTGGTTTTTTACTTTCGGTATGATAATTCAGATTTTATCAAATGAGGTGTGATTTGTAGTGAATGACTGAATGCTCTTAAGGCAGAAGAATGAAAGGTCTGCACTTACTTTCACATATTGAGGACCTAGATGGAAAAGAGATAATTGTCATATGCAGCAGCCACAGGATAAATTTGGCTCGGTGCTGATGTGAGTGAAATTACCAATAGACCCTTCCCTGGGACCGCATTGGCAGGAGCTTTGTGCACTGGGCTATCCTTACTCATATGTTGTTTGGGTGATGACAACTATGCTTTGAGATGGTGCATAGTAGAAACAAAGTTCAAATCATGTGGACCATGCCCAAGCAATTGACCATGGTTTAAAAGCTAGTACCTATTGGTTGAAATGGTTGAAACATATCGTCCCATTAAATTTTTGAATCTCAGTACTACTCGGCATTGACACAATGTCTCCTTTGTGTTAATCATGTCAACGGGTATCATTTCATGTCAACGCTTGAAATTGAGTTGTTTTCTTTTGTGTAGTTTGCCTCCATACAAGAAAATGTCAAAATTGTAGTATTCAAAACTACTTTAAAGTACCCTAACTTTAGATCACCTTCACGCTGCCCAAACCTGTTACCTATGACACTCCAGCATGCAACTTGTACTCAAGTAGTTTGTAGAGTAGAGCAATTAGTATTTGTTATAGTTTCAACATTTTTAGTTTCACAAGTTCTTTGCATGTTTATAGCATATGGTTTTTTTCATTTCTTTTTTAAGCTAGCTAAATGATTTAGTAACACGTTAGTTTATCTATTAGGTATTATGTTGGGTTGGTCTTAATTCTTCAGCTGTATAGTGAATTGCATTCCTCTATTCTTCTCAAGTTATTATCAAAACCATGTTTATAATTTAAGCTAGGATTTCTTCTTTCCAATTCCATTAGAGAGGTTCCTAGACTCAATCAATCAAGGTGACAGCCCCTGGTCTCCCATGCCTCCTCTTCTTCATATCTCAGCTTTACTTCCAACTTTCCTTCCTCGACCACCATTTGATCAACAATCTTGCATTAGTCCTACAACAACAACGTGATCCACTAGATTTGCTTGATCCTGCTGCTCCCTTAAAAGATTGAGGGAGACAACTTCTGTCTCATGGCACCCAACATAAAAACCACATTCCAGCAAACTAAATTGCTGGAGCTCACTGCATCCCTTGACCTTCTTAGTCTCTTTTTCTGCTTCTAAGCTTCTCACTTCATTGCCCTGTAAGTCTTCATGGAACTTGATGAGGAGATAATTGGAAGGTCATCATCTTCTCCTACCTACTTGCAAGATATAGGCAACTTATGTATCATATGTAGCAACTGAAAAAAGTTTCCCTTTCCTCCACCTCCTTGAACTCCACACATTTACACATCACTGTGGCACCATGTTCCTTGTATTTATGAAGAGAAAGGAATCATTGTCTTTTTATCAAATTTAGCTATCAGTTCTTAAACTTATCATTCAAGTTCACCTGAACAATTAAAAAAAATGATAAACTCAGTTAGCCTCATTGATTATTCCTGGAGGTGACCACTCCGACCCCACGAAAGTTTCCCACCGGCCACTAGGGTAAATCGGGAAGTGCACGCGGCGACCAGCCCAGAAGCCCAACATCCTTTGGTTGCGCGCCTCGTTTGGAGGAAAAATTCCTACAAATGCGCTATAACTGGGGATCGAACCACATGTGTCTGGGTGATAACCTGAATGTCCTACCGTGGCACCATAACCCCAGGGATTCACCTTTTACAATTAAAGGATTGATGATGGATGTATTATCGTCAGAACAAGCGAAAGGATAGAATGAATCCTCATCCATCTACCCATTAACCATCTATCCTTAAATTTATCTGGCATTCCACTAAACAAGTCCTAAACCCTTAGATTGAATTAGACTTTAACATATTAAGGATAAATACCCAAACCCCCTATGGGCATGGATAGATTATCCTGAGTAATTTTTTTATTTCTTGGAAAAGTAAAAAAAAAAGGATTACAAACATGCTTTTACATTTTTTTAGATTTTTTATATTGTACGTTTTCTCTTGGAAAGAAAAGCTGGCAAACTTTCCTAAAGCAAACAAGAGTTCCCTTTCCAGCGTTTATTTAAAGAGAAGAAAAGAGGGAAGAAACTTGAATTTAAAAAAATAATAGTTAAAAAATTTTAAAATCATTAAAATTATTGATGGTTCAGATTTCCATCAAGAGTTCCCTTCTCCCTTCATTATCTCCAAATAAAATTGAGGGAAAAAGTTATTAGGGAAATATTTCTGCCACCTTGTTTCAGTCCACATCTCCTTTCCTGGTAGGAAATATGGGTTTAGAGTAGATATTAAACTTCTAATCACAGATTTACAGAACTTTCATCAATTCTTTCTATTAATTAAAACTCTTTAAGCTAGACTAATTATTATCTTACCTTTTCTAGCATCCTCTTTTCCTTATTTCAAGTATAAATTGAAACTATTCATTCACTTTTTTAACCTTTTCTTTTGCTCATCATTTGTGTTTGTTTAACAGTAGGCAATAGAACTCAACATATTTCCTTTTGGTTTACAAGCTCTTTCCTCCATTTATTTCTTTCTCTACTCTTGAATGGACATAAAACCTTTGCTCGTTCACTTTTCTAACATCTCGTTTCTCAGATTAATATCATCACTTTAGGTTCCAATAATGCTATACATATATATACATATAGCTACAGATTGTCTTCTATGTCTCTTTTAAGAATACATATGGAAACCTTAATGACTTGGTGCCTATTTGGCCGAGTTTATTTTTAGCTTATCTATCCATTAAAGGCAAAAGCCAGGCCAAACAGCATGTTTTATAATGCTATTAAAAAAAACCAAGATAAAGTAAAAACTAGGGTAGGGGAACTTTTGATTCTTTTTTTCGAAAACACAACACCTTTTTTTTACATAATTTGTTTTTGTACCAATAGTACCACTTCTTAAGCAAAAAAAATTATCTCTAAGCAGAAAGACCAGGGATTCAATTTACCTAGAAGAAGACACAAGATTCAGAAGATAGAAACAGATTTCTTTGTGATTTTAGTAGGTGATATCTTCAATTTTTTAGCAACCAGGCAAGGATTTCTTCACTTATAGCAATTTAGATTGTGAGTTTGTGAATGAGGAAGCACCAAATGGAGACAACTTATAGAAGAGCAGTGAATGATGGTCATATGGAAAGAGTTCGCAATCAAATAGCTACAACATTGATGGAAAATAAAAATCATTGATTCATGAGTTATTCCTATGGATGCTCTCATTCAACTTTGCGCTATTTATGTATTATTTATAGAACTCTTTTTTTATCATAAGGAGTTAGTTTTTACAAACTTTATACTATATAAAAGATCTTTTATATTGTAAGAAACTGATCCTTCAATGAATAAAAATTAAAAGTTAACTTTTTTTAATTGTGAATATTGATTGAAGTGTTACCCTTAATAGTAATTTCAAATAATATTAAATCTTTTCTAAATTATTCAACCAAACAACTTATCTAAATAAAGAGTTTTAAAAAGTAGAACTGTCAAACAACTTATTTAAAAACTCAAAGATATTGTTTTTATATGCTCTTTCATAAGATAAGGTCAAACATGCTCTTAATCTATCTTTTCCTCTCCGTTAATATTTTTTTCCCATTTTCAGCTTTGCAAAATTCGGATCTCTTAACTTCAGTTTGAGAGAGGGTTATAGAAGAAAATATACCATTTTAATGTAAAGATCAAGCTGTCTTTGGCATCTCATTAGCAAAGGTTCTCTTATTTTCTATTTGTTAAACTTTTTCTGTTTTATGTAATATTTGGATAGATAATGATAAATAGTTTAATGCAACATTGTTAGATTAGAATCATGACACAGTTGTGTGTAAGTATTGATGTAATCCTGCAGTTTTCTATTGAACAATATTGGTTCATTCATGTGGCAAAAGACGATTCGCTCGCCCCTAGCGCCTCCGTCAACCCGTCCCTAGAATATTGGTCCATCAACTTCTTCCAAACGTGGGTTTATGACATAGATTAGCATTATATCTTTCAAACTGATATTAATATTAAATATAATTGATGTTTTTGGATCCTTTATATGACAAAATTTTACCGTTGCACCAAGCCTCCCCTTCCGGTATAACAAAACAACAAAGTTTAAAATATCGATCTGTGCCAAGGTGTTGGTCTTATGCCGATATGATTTCAGCATTTTTTTAAATATAAAATATATTAATTAAAAATAAAAAATTTAATCTAAATATTTAAAAAATATAAAATAATAAAATAAAATAATAACAATATATATATTAAAATAGTGAGATAGTTATATTAAGATTTAATTAAGTAGTTATATTAAGATTTAATTAAGCTTATTTGAATTATTCCAACTATAGTTAAGAGTTAATTTAAATTATAAACCTAAGTTAATTAATTAAAAGTCTAAGTTCGACTCCTTCCTCCTCCCTGTTCTGTGTCGGACAAGCTCCTTCCTCTTCTAACCGTGAGGCTCGCACAACGCATCCTCAACCCTCCGTGGCCGACATGAGGTCACTCCTTCCTCCTTCCTATTTCCTCCCTCCTCCCCTGTTCCTCGACACTAGCGTTCCTCCTATTTCGCATCGCACAAGCTCCTTCATGTTCCACGTCACGTGAGCTCCTTCCTCTTCCGGACTTCGCGACAGCATCACGTGAGCATCGCGATCGAAAGAGGAAGGAGCTCGCGCGACGCGGAACAGAAGGAAGAACACTAGCGTAGTGCGATAGAGGTCGTAGTACCTCGAACATGTCAGTGCCGGTTTTGTTCATGAGCGGAACAAAATGTTTCGCCCGCATCGGGTATCGGGTGAGACGAGACGAGATTTTAACCCTTGCAAAATAGTATATGAGATTTTAACTTTTGCAATGGTGAATTAGCTAATATTGTGTAATAGATTTGTTATTTCAATTATTTAATGTGCAAAGATATTTAGGTAATCTGAACCTACATTCATAATAAGTTGCTAACCACAACTTTGGCCTGATTCAACCAATATACTTCCTTGATGGTGGTAGGCCAAATCTGCTGAAAATTGAGTCATTTCATACAAGAACCTACCCATTTATTTCCTTCAAGAATGGAAAGAGAGATAGCTGCAGGCAGAAAAGATCAGCGCTATTGGACAAAAAAAATACAAAAAAGGGAGGAACCTACACTAAATAAAGACATCACAGGTTCCTCAAAAATAGATAGCAGTAGTTAAAAAGAGTATTAATTCTTCACCATTCAAATTATTCTCTCTCCTCCATCTCAATTAATCGAGGTTTCTTTGGGTTTGTAAATTTCAAAATCAATTTTCAACTGTCTTTCATTTTTGATATTTTGTAAATGGTTTAAATGAAATTAGTTAGTGAATGTATCTTCCAAGTTCTATCATCTCTCTTCTTGCCCAATGTCAAACTTTGCCTCTCTAAACATCTAACTTCTCTTGGAGTAAAATAATTGGAAACTTAATCTCTTCTTGATAGTAACTGTACTACTGCCAATATCCTAAATCTACTTTTCAAGTGGAAACCTACTTTGTCAAGTAGACGTGAGAACTCCAATGAGTCAAGTAGACTGTAATAAAGTATCACGCAGGTCATACCTTTCAATTGTTGGTGCTGAAAGCACCATCTAATCAAACCAGTGTTTTGATATTGGCAAAGATTCAAAATTAAGGGTTATTATGATCTAACGAGCTTAACTAAAGTGTGCACAAAAGTCCTAGTTAAGACTAGACAAGGAAGTCCTAGTCAAGTGAATTGGACAAGAAAGTCCGGTTGAGTGGGTTGGGCATAAATCTTCACAAATCGAGAACATTGGGCAAAAGTCCTAGGGATCGAGGACACTAGGCAAGAAGCCTTGCAGTCGCGGACACCAAGCAGAAGTCTAGGCGGGTCAAAGATAAGACGTCTAGCGGGAAGTCACGAGGGTCAAGATCGGATGTTGAGCAAAAATCCAAACATATCAGGAGGACCAAATATTTGACAACAGATAAACTCAGGAGAAGGTGAGGATGTGTTCCCCGTTGAGGGAACAATAGGTATCAGTCCGACTTAGGGTTTTAGCAAAATCCGAAAGTCGAGACCGAACAATCCCGAGACTGTTTAAATATTTTGTACTCATTCCATATTATATCTGTTGTATTAACTTTGTGATGCAGGAAATCAAAGCTGGAGTTAGGGCATTCCAAGCGCCCGGAAAGGATCCAAGTGCCCGAAATGACCCGAATCCAGCCATGCGAGCAGCTGAGTTGTCATACCCTGGTTGACTAACACATGTCAGACTCCAAACACCTGGAAGGGATCCAACTGTCTGATAATGGATAGAGGCGACTTAGATAGAGGTTCGTCCAGGTGAAGTCACGTCAGCAATCAAGGTGCCCAAAAGGGATCCAAGCGGCCGGAAGGGATCTAGGCGCCCGGAGTTGGATAAGTTAGCGACGAAGGTGAATTAAATAAGCTTCGGTAGAGACGCCCAGAGCTGGTTTAGGCGCCTGGAAGAGACTATAAACGAAGGGTTCAACCAACAACTTGAGACACTCATTTCTATACAACTTTCATACTCGCGTGCTGCTCTGAAACCTACTCTACGACACTGAAATGCTACTCCAACAATTAAAGCTCAAGTTACTACATTCTTCATTTGTCGATATCTTTTATTTACATGCACTTTGTATTCAATGCATTTGTATTCGTATCAAGTTTATAGTGAATTGCCCACCGAAAGCACTCAATAAGTGCGAGCCTTGAATTAGCAGTCGTCGAGCTGTAAACCAAGAAAAAACAACGGTCTCAAGATTGTTTCTATTTTCTATTTATTTCGCTGCGATATCTCTCGTGTATTACAAATTTTTCAGTTTATTTTTTTTAATTTCTCGAAGTTGATGCAACATCACTCGAGCAATATTTTTTCGAGTACATTATTCTATAGTACCGCACGACCGCCTCTTTTATCTGACGATGACTTCGACTATTGGAAGGGCCGAATAGAGTACCATCTGAAGACCCAAGTGGAGATGTGGATCGTGATCCAAACAAGATTCACACTCTCCACCAAAGATGGAGTACCTCTCACATGCGACAAATGGGATAGACCAACAAAAAAAAAGATCGAGGCGGATGCAAAAGCAACTCAAACTCTTCAGTGTGGCCTAACCAAAGAAGATTTGAACCGAGTCAAACCTTAAAACAGCACCAAAGATCTTTGGCAAAAATTGATCAAACTACACGAAGAGACTTCTAACACCAAGGTATCGAAATGTGATTTAATTCTGAAAAAATTGTATAATATTAAAATGCGAGAAGAAGAATTGACAAGTAAGTTGCACACAAGAATCCAAGATCTGCTCAACGACCTACTCTCAATCAGATAACAAGTGGAGAACCGCGACATCAAAAGGTATACTCTCAACGCATTTCCAAGGAACACTTTGTGGGTATCTATGTTAAATGCTTATAAGATTTCCAAGGATGGATCTTTCATCTATTAGACTAGATCAGTTATTTTCCAAATTTGAATTGCATGAACAGACTAATGCACACTCTACCGAGAAAAGAATTGCTTTATTTGCAAGAAAATTCAAGACTAAGAAGTCGAAGCCCAAATTTCGACCTAAACCTGAATCCGCAGAAAAATCGGATTCAAAAGACGACAAGAAGATCACCTCTGAACTAGTCAGCCTAGCTCGAAAATTACTAAAGAAGTAAAGAAGAAGGAAGGCCTGAAAGCAACATGGTCCGAGTCATCGGAAGAGTCAGATAAGAAGAACAAGCTCAAACAAGCTTATTGGCACTACCAGTACAAGCTCATGTTGCCGAGACCGAATCTAAAGCCGAATCCAAATCGAGTCTGAGCCCGAGCCACGGATCCGTATCCGGTTCAAAAAGTTCTAACACCGCTGTAAGTCCTGCTTTAGTAAATAAATTGTATAACATGATTTTGTATTTGTAAAAGAGAAAAGAAACAATATATTTCTCATGACAATAATCCGCTAGGTATTTATATACATGAGGAAAAGAGGATCCTATAATTATGGTACGTCCATCAATCATTAATTATAATCAATCACAATCTCTATAATCAAACTAATCTAAATCAATCATAATCCCTACAATTAAGGAAATCTTCGGAAGTATTCAACACTCCCCCTCGAGGGAGCATATATGTCAATCATATCCAGCTTATCACAAAGTTCCGAGAATTGTTTTTCTCCTAATGCTTTAGTGAAGACATCAACAACTTGGTTGGATGATGATGTGAATGAAGTGACAATTTTCCTGGCTCATTACACACTCGTGATAAAGTGACAGTCAACTTCAATATACTTAGTCCTCTCATGAAAAACTGGATTACTTGCAATGTGAATAGCTTATTGGTTATCACAATACATTGGCAGTGGTTCATTGTAGGTGAACCGCAAATTCTTCATCCATAACATCTCAGTGGCAGTGTGAGCAATGGGTCTGTACTTAACTTCGGCAGTTAACCTAGCAATAACAATTTGTTTCTTACTCGTCATATTACTAGATTTCTCCCAACATAAGTGCAATACCCAGAAGTCGACCGTCTGTCGGTCTTAGATCTAGCATAGTCAGCATTAGAATAAGCTTCAATTTTTATGTGTCCATTTCTCTTAAATGGCAACCCTTTTCATGGAGATTTCTTAATGTACTTAAGAATCTTGATAACGGCATCCCCATGAACTTGTTTCAGCTTATCCATAAAACGACTGACTATCCAACTACAAAAGAGATGTTCAGGTCTCGTTACTGTTAAATAGATGAGTTTTCCAACAAGTCATCTATATTGTCTTATGAATTCTCTAGTATCATCCCAAACACTTGAATTGATATCCATAGGCGTATCAACTGGCTTCATTCCAAGCAATCCAGTTTCTTTGAGTAAATTTGTAGCATACTTCCGTTAGCATAATAAAACTCCAAATTTATTGTGAGCAATTTCAATTTCCAAGAAATACTTAGAATGTCCCATATCCATCATCACAAAGTGTTGCTGCAAATACTTTTTAGTTTCGTCTATCCCATACGTATCACTGCCAAATATTAGGATGTCATCAACTTAAACAATAAGAATGATAATCTCATTGTGCTCTGTCGTACAAACACATGATGATATGATTTGCACTATTTGAAGCCAACACTGGTTATATTACTGAATTTATCAAACCAGACGCATGGCTTTATTTAAGACCATAAATAACCTTTTTAAGTCTGCAAATCATAGTAGCATTCTCCCCTAGCAACATATCCTAGAGGTTGCTCTATAAACACAGTCTCGTGCAAATCATTATAAAGAAAGGCATTCTTCACATCTACCTGATACATTGGCCAAGATTAATTAACGGTCAAGGAGAACAAAACTCTAATAAAATTCAGGCAAGTAGTAAAAGAGAATGTCTCAAAGTAATCAACACCATAAGTTTGTGTAAATTCTTTGGCCACCAGACGAGCTTTGTATCGATCTATAGTACCCTCAACTTTAAATTTCAGAGTAAATACCCAACGACAATCAACAGAAGGGTGGTGCAACCACCAGCTCCCGAGTATCATGGGAGATAAGGGCAGACATTTCCTCGTCCATTGCAATTCGCTAAGCCGAGTGTTGATAAGTCTCAGAGTAAGAAGTTGGAACTTCTGTAAATGATAGAGAAATAGCAAAAGCACGGAATGCAGAACCAAGATAATCAAACGAAATATGATTAGACAAAGGATGAGTAGTGCCAGACTGAATACCTTTACGAAGAGTATCAGAGGGGCGAGGAGAGTCGAGATCTATAAGAAGAGGAGGTGAGGCAGCAGTGGCAGAGGGTATGCTAGTAAAAGAACAAAGCAATTTCTCATAATCAGTACGAGCAACAGAGACCATATCATCATGACCGCCAGTGTCTAGTGTCTGGTGATGGAGTCGATAGTTCGGTATATGCATTATTAGCCCAATCAGGCTTACCAAACTTCATTCAACACTCCTCAGAGGCATGGTTGGAATGACCAGTGAACACACAAACGGCTACACTTGGTGGTATCAGTTCCATGACCGCGACTACTATTACGACCCCAAAAGAACCCACAACCGTGAGCAGCCATAGTCGAAGTGTCGGAAGATGAGGAAAAACTAGTGTCAGAAAGAGAGAGACAATATATTTCTCATCACAATAATCTACTTATATGTAGGTATTTATATACATATGGAAGGAAAGAGAATCTTATAATTATGGTATGTCGATCAATCATTAGTTACAATCAATCACAATCTATATAATCAAGCTAATCCAAATAAATTATAATACCTACAATTAAGGGAATCTTCAAAAATATTCAACGGTGTTTAACTCATAAGTTAGCTAAGTCCAACGTCCGAGTCAAGTCAATCCAAAAGAAGGTAAAAACCCTTAAGGAGGAGACTAACCCAAGTCTTTTGACTGAATCAGTTCAAAGTGGAATTTCAACTCAAGTCCAACAACTTGAGGAAGAAAATTCAATCTTGAAAATTCAAGTCAAAAACCTTAAGAATTCATTGGATCGGTTCACTTTAGATTCTAAAATTCTTAATATGATTCTTGGAAAACAAAGAGTTGTATACAATCGATCCAGACTATGATATAAGGCTAAGTCTAGCTTCAAATCATATTTATCAATTGTTAATCGAACCACTAGAAACCAAATCCAAGCATGGGTCCCTAGATCAAACTTAACTAATCAAGTTAGACTGAACCAACATTGGATCCCCAACGATCAAATTCATTACCTAGATAGACCTTATCGAGGTTATGACCTAGAGAAGCTAATAGAAAAACTATTTTTGTTATTAAATAAATTTGTATGTTTGTTTGATTTACCGTATTATTTACTTGCTTATTTTTATACTTAACTTAGAATGGTTAGATAAGGATTTAGGCTTGATTAAGACTTTCTCAACATAGTACCAGGGTGGGGCGACATGAAATACTTAGAATGTCCCATATCCATCATCACAAAGTGTTGCTGCAAATACTTTTTAGTTTCGTCTATCCCATACATATCACTGCCAGTTATTAGGATGTCATCAACTTAAACAATAAGAATGATAATCTCATTGTGCTCTGTCGTACAAACACATAATGATATGATTTGCACTATTTGAAGCCAACAACACTGATTATATTACTGAATTTATCAAACCAGACGCAAGGCTTTATTTAAGACCATAAATAACCTTTTTAAGTCTGCAAATCATAGTAGCATTCTCCCCTAGCAACATACCCTAGAGGTTGCTCTATAAACACAGTCTCGTGCAAATCATTATAAAGAAAGACATTCTTCACATCTACCTGATACATTGGCCAAGATTAATTAACGGTCAAGGAGAACAAAACTCTAATAGAATTCAGGCGAGTAGTAAAAGAGAATGTCTCAAAGTAATCAACACCATAAGTTTGTGTAAATTCTTTGGCCACCAGACGAGCTTTGTATCGATCTATAGTACCGTTAACTTTAAATTTCAGAGTAAATACCCAACAACAATCAACAGAAGGTGGTGCAACCACCAGCTCCCAAGTATCATGGGAGATAAGGGCAGACATTTCCTCATCCATTGCAATTTGCTAAGCCGAGTGTTGATAAGTCTCAGAGTAAGAAGTTGGAACTTCTGTAAATGATAGAGAAATAGCAAAAGCACGGAATGCAGAACCAAGATAATCAAACGAAATATAATTAGACAAAGGATGAGTAGTGCCAGACTGAATACCTTTACGAAGAGTATCAGAGGGGCGAGGAGAGTCGAGATCTATAAGAAGAGGAGGTGAGGCAGCAGTGGCAGAGGGAATGCTAGTAAAAGAACAAAGCAATTTCTCATAATCAGTACGAGCAACAGAGACCATATCATCATGACTGCCGGTGTCTAATGTCTGGTGATGGAGTCAATAATTCGGTATATGCATTATTAGCCCAGTCAGGCTTACCAAACTTCATTCAACACTCCTCAGAGGCATGGTTGGAATGACCAGTGAATACACAAACGGCTACACTTGGTGGTATCAGTTCCACGACCATGACTACTATTACAACCCCAAAAGAACCCACAACCGCGAGCGGCCATAGTCGAAGTGTCGGAAGATGAGGAAAAACTAGTGTCAGAAAGAGAGAGACAATATATTTCTCATCACAATAATCTACTTATATGTAGGTATTTATATACATATGGAAGGAAAGAGGATCCTATAATTATGGTATGTCGATCAATCATTAATTACAATCAATCACAATCTATATAATCAAGCTAATCCAAATAAATTATAATACCTATAATTAAGGGAATCTTCAAAAATATTCAACAGTGTTTAACTCGTAAGTTAGCTAAGTCCAACGTCCGAGTCAAGTCAATCCAAAAGAAGGTAAAAACCCTTAAGGAGGAGACTAACCCAAGTCTTTTGACTGAATCAGTTCAAAGTGGAATTTCAACTCAAGTCCAACAACTCGAGGAAGAAAATTCAATCTTGAAAATTCAAGTCAAAAACCTTAAGAATTCATTGGATCGGTTCACTTTAGATTCTAAAAATCTTAATATGATTCTTGGAAAACAAAGAGTTGTATACAATCGATCCAGACTATGATATAAGGCTAAGTCTAGCTTCAAATCATATTTATCAATTGTTAATCGAACCACTAGAAACTAAATCCAAGCATGGGTCCCTAGATCAAACTTAACTAATCAAGTTAGACTGAACCAACATTGGATCCCCAACGGTCAAATTCATTACCTAGATAGACCTTATCGAGGTTATGACCTAGGGAAGCTAATAGAAAAACTATTTTTGTTATTAAATAAATTTGTATGTTTGTTTGATTTACCTATCTTCGACTAGTTTTATACTTAACTTAGAATGGTTAGATAAGGATTTAGGCTTGATTAAGACTTGCTCAACATAGTACCAGGGTGGGGCGACATGATAGTACGTTAGGAAAGCTTAATCTATAAGTCAAATAGGGTAAGACATACCCTATTTGGTCTACTTAGCTAAGTGAAACTAGCCGAAGATACCTCGTCACATCCTAGACGAGTTAGACCAGAATTTTTCAAGAAGAACGTTAAGTGTATGATTTCTTAAAAAGACTTTATCTAGAAGTGGTCGTTGCTCCGATACCCAAGAAGATCCTTATGCTCGCTACAGCCTAGAAGCCAATTTTATATGCACTTAACTAACCAATTGTTAAATTTGAATCTAACTTAAATGTAAATCAATCCTTAGATTTCAGATTAAATCAATAAAGATAAAATTAATAGTCATCTCACAAAACCTATAACCAATTATTAAATTTGAATCTAACTTAAATGTCAATCAATCCTTAGATTTCAAATTAAATTCATAAAGATAAAATTAATAGTCATCTCACACAACCTATAATGTTTCTATTTGAAAATCTAGAAAAGAGTGAGATGAACTTAGATCAAATTGAATATTAGCTCAATTAAACTTAAACTTAACTTATTTAAAATCTAATAAACTTAAACTAAACAATTTAATTAAAATTAACTTAATTAAAATTTAATAAACTTAAACGAAACTTAATTAAAATTAAAATCAACTTAATTAAAATTTAAAAAACTTAAACTAAACATAATTAAAATTAAATTTTACTTAATTAAAATTTAATAATCTTAAAATAATTTAACTTATTCAACTACTTTATTAAACTTAATCAATTTAACCCAACTAACTTAAATGAATTAATTTACTTACCTAATTTAATCTAAGAAATTTATTTACTTAATTAAATCTAACCTAATTAAATTAATTTAACTTAAATCAACTCAAAAACCAACTAATTTATATAAAACTAATTCAACCCAAACTTACTAAATTTAACTTAATTCGAACTTAATAATTAATCTTAAATAAGTTAATTAAAACACAATTAATTCAAAATCTGTTCAATAAATATAATTAACTAAATATACTTAATTAATAATTTCAAATCTAACTAAAATTAATTAGTCTTAATCAAACATACAAACTTAATTAAACCTGAATAATCAACTCAAATAAGCCAAATTCAATTAATGTTAACCTAAATGATTAATAATTTAAACTTAATGTTACTTAATAATTTTGACCAAAATTTAAACTTAATAAAGTAAATTTAAATTACCAAATCCAATTCAATTAATCTGAAATTAATATTCAAGATAAAATTAATTTGAACAATTCAAAATTAATAAAATTTAATAAATTAATCATTCAAGATAATTTGAGTAATCATAATCTTAAATACTAGAAAATATAATTTATCAAATTTGAAAAAAAAAAAAAAAACTAATTCAAATTGGCGCTAAGTCAAAATGGGATGCATGCGTTGGATCCAATTAATCTTGATTTTATCAAAATTGTATGATTTACTGAAGGACTATAGGGACAATTTCCAAGAATATTTATATTAAATGCATGCTTAGACTATAAAGACACAATCAACTTTGTTTAAATTCCGAATGTTCAAATTTGAGCTTGCTTCTTACATTAACAATTCTATTCTGACTTTTAAACATTTTTAAAAAAATAAAATATATTTTGGGTACTTGGAAATGTTTTTCAAAAATTGAGTATTCTTAACAATATTTTGAAATTTTGGAAAAGTTTTTCAAATGTCCTTATTTTTACCTTGGCAAATTTTCAAATGCATGTTTTTTTAGAAAAGTGTTTCAAAATTTGCCTATGATATATTTTCAAGAATGCCTAGGTTAAAATGTTTTGAAAAGGTTTTCAAAATATGTCAGTCTTTAAATGTGTTTCAAAAAATGTCTATCTTTCAAACCATGTCTATTTTTCTGTCTTTCAAAAAATAAATAACTATAGTTAAATATTTTTTAAAAAGAAGTCTTCCAAAAACGTCTGTGTTTTTCAAATAAGTACCTATTGAAAATTATGTTTCAAAAAAAAATATATCTATCTTATTTTTCAAAATGTAGTCTTTTCCCTTAACAAAGTTTTTTTTATATATGTTAAAAGGGAGAGAAATAATAGGTTAAAAGTTAATATTTTAGAAAAAGTTAATATTTTAGAAAGAATATGTAAATTTTCAAGATGTGTGGATTTTCAAAATATGCATGCATTCAAAATCTTAAGGGGGAGAATTTTTTTATTAAGGGGAGGATATTTGAAAATTCTGTACTTTGAAAATTAATTTGAAAAATATTGTTAACACTTGAAAAAGAGTTTCAAAGTTTTTTGTGTGTATTAAGTGTGTTTCAAAATACTGTACTGTACTTAACTTTGAATCAGGTTATCATAAATCAAAATGGGAGAGATTGATGGTGCTGGAAGACTAATTAATCAAACCTGTATTTTGATATTGCCAAATGTTCAAAATTAATGGTTATTGTGATCTAACAAGTTTAACTAAAGTATGCAAGAAAGTCCTAATTGAGGCTAGGTAAAGAAGTCCTGGTTAGTGGATTGGGCAAGGAAATCTTGGTCGAGTGAACTAGGCAAAAGACTTAGCAGACCGAGGGCGTTGGGCAGAAGTCCTAGGGGTCGAGGACACTAGACAGGAAGCCACGCGAAAGTCTAGGAGGATTGAGAATCGGACGTCTAGCCGGAAATCCCAAAAGTCAAGATCGGATGGTGAGTAAAAGTCCAAATAGATCAAGAAGACTGGATGTTTGGCAACAGGTAAACTATAATAGGTGTGGACGCGTTCCCCGTTAAGAAAACAGTAGATGTCAATCCAACCTAGGATTTTAACAAAATTCATAAATCATGACTGGACTGTTCGAGACTGTCTAAATATTTTGTACTTATATTTCATATTATGTATGTCGTGCTAATTTTGTGATGCATGAAATCAAATATAGAGCTAGGACATGCCAGACACCCAGAAAGGATCCAGGAGCTCGGAGATCCGCACCACCAGAAAGGATCCAAGCGCCCAGAATGGCCCGAATCCAGTCATGCAAGCAGCTGAGTTGGCAAACCCTGGATGGATGGCACACATCAAACTCCAGACGCCTGGAATGGATAGAGGCGACTTGGATAGAGGTTCACCGAGGTGCATCCACGTCAGCAACCCAAGAGCTCGAAAGGAATCCAAGTGCCCGGAGTTAAATAAGTCAATGACGAAGGTGGATCAGATAAACTTCGATGGAGGCGCCCGAAGCTGGTCCAAGCGCTTGAAAGAGACTATAAAAGAAAGGTTCGACCAGCAACTTGAGACACTCATTTCTATACAACTTTCATATTCGCGTGCTGCTCTGCAACCAGTTGTACGATGTCAAAACGCTGCTCCAACAACCGATGATCAAATTATTTCATTCCTTTTTTGTCAGTATCTTTTTATTTACTTGAATTCAATTCTTCTGTATTTGTATCGAGCTTATAATGAATTGCACAACGAAAGCAGTCAACAAGTGCGGACCTTGGACTATTAGTCATCGGGTTGTGAACCATGTAAAAACAACGGTCTTAGCATTATTTCTATTTTCTATTTATTCCGCTACGTTATCTCGTGAAAAAGCGACGAGCGCTATTCCGCCCGCCTGCCCCAGCATTGGTTTTGATCCTACATTAATATCTCAACTTTGCACCAGGAATGCTCCTTTGTTATCTTCATTAAAAGTCCTAGTTAGTCTTATTTCTCTCTCTTTTTTCCTATTTTCATTAACAAGTTGGAAGCAGATATCTATGTTCAACTTGAGGGAGAGTGCAGAGTTAATAATAACATGCAAGTTTTAGAGTTACTATGAAGTCGCACATCGATAATTAGGTCCCATATGTCATGGATCCTTGGAGTGGCATTTCAACAAGTCAAATCTGGGTCACCACAACAACCAGAAATATGAATTCAATTCTAGTCATTGATGAAAATAGCACAATCAAGATATTGATCATGTAATAGATAAGAAAGTCCCCTCGGGGCGGTGCAGTGATTGAGGCATAGGGTGTTGCCACATGAGGTCTTGGGTCGAAACTCGGCGCGTCCGAGTATACCTTCCCACATACCTTAGTCACTTGCACTAATGACTAGTAGTCACCCGTGATTTACCTCCTCCGTGTTGTCCGCAGCCGACGGGTTGGCGGGGACGCTGGGGGTGAGCGAATCACCTTTTGCCACATGTAACAAACAAGAAAGATATCTACTTGGTCATGAAGATATTTAAAGCAACACATGTTATCCATGTTGGTGGTTAACTATAATCAACAAGAAAACTAAAATTCTTAAATGGTTATTAACCTAATCAACAAACCAAACCAAATCAAACTTGCAAGAGAAATGGGGAGCCTCTGATAAGACAGTTTGAATTATTTAAGGTATATTTCCTGCCAAAAAGAAGTCATATGGGAAATTTAAACTTTGGTCTCACTTTACCTCTTAGGAAGCTTTGCTGCCTCCTCACATCTCAAAAGTTCAGCATACAGGCCATCAAGGCTCAATAGCTCATCATGAGTACCCATTTCCACAAGTTGACCTTCTTCCATTGCTGCAATATAGTCAGCATTACGGATAAGACTAAGGCGTCTGGCTATTATTATAGTGGACCTTCCCAACATGAGAATATCTAAAGCTTCCTGAACAGCACTTTCTGCCTCAAAATCAAGTCCACCTGTGACCTCATCCAGTAAAAGTATGGACGGATTTGAAAGCACAGCACGAGCAATTGAAATCTTTATTTTTTGTTCTTCCGTCAATGTTAAACCAGCCTTGCCAACCTATATTGCATTAATTACATAAGGCAGAAGCAGATTACATCACAGCTTAAGGTGAAACTAAGTGCAAAATGTACCTGTGTTTCGTATCCCATTGCAAGGGAACTAATGAATCCATGTGCATGAGCTGTTTTGGCGGCCTCCTCAATCTGATCAGAAGTAGCAGATCTTCCATAAGCAATATTATCCCTGATGCTCAAACTTAACAAAGCAGGCTCCTGGGTAACTAGTCCTATTTGGCTTCTTAACCACTCCAGCTTCAAATTTTTTATATTCTCCCCATCCAAAAGAACTTCACCTGCATCAAAGCATCCAGATGTCACACAACTACGCCATTTAAAAGATCTACCTCTAAAGTGAAAGAGGGAAAGATGGTAAAAATAAGCAAACCAAGTGTTGGATCATAGAATCGCTCCATCAGAGGAATAATGCTGCTCTTTCCAGAACCATTGCGCCCAACAAGAGCCACAGCCTTTCTAGCAGGTATAGTTAGGAAGAAACCACTCAATATGGGAATTTCTGGCCGAGAAAGATAACTGAAATATACATTCCTGAACTCAATATTTCCTTGCACTGAAGCTAGATTGCTTCCCTCCTGATTAATAGAAGAGTTTGAACGGCTTATCATCTCAAAAAGTCTATATGCAGCAATTCTTCCTTGTTCAAATGAATAGAAGTTTGTAGCCGCTTGATTTAATCCACTATATGTGACAAAATACCAAGAAAAATTACAACGAAGTGGCAAGAAAGAATGAAGTATGTTTTCACACATGGGACACTTACAGTCCACTTAAAATTACAGCAAATAGAGCTGTCACGATCTCACCACCATTAGCTTTGTGATGTGATATAAGGAACCTCCCAACCCAAAGTTGTAAAGCACAAGAACATATAGCAAGTCCATATGTGAATCCAAGACCAAGGCCTTGTACAAGACTAATCAATATACCATATCTCAGCGTAGCCTGAAGTGCGGTTGCATAGGAATACTTTGCAAGTGTTTCATTTGTGAAGGCATATAATGTCCTAATGTATGAGATCGCCTGCAAAACAAAAAAACATGTTAGCAACTGAAGCACAATGCTACAAAATACTAATTAATGCATTTTCCTTCACATGTGATTGTATTCCTAAAGATAACTATTCATACAAAAAATAAAGGAATTAGTACAGTTTTTAATCACTTCAAACCAAAAGAGACAATCAAAGGATACTTAACATGGACAAAATTAATATATAAATCAACCTGGTTGCTTTGCAAGGAAAGTATCCTTGATCAGGAATATTTGGACCAACTGCTCCAGAATCTTATCAAGCTAATCAAACAAACCATGACCACTCTTGACCAATCTTAACTTATTTTGGTTCTTTTAAAAGCAATCCTGTAATGCATTTTTGGATCAACCAAGTACAGTCAACTAATATTGGTGATCCTGGACCTAACCTTAATAAATTATAGCAACCTGCTTAAGTGATACAGAAACGCCTCTAAGAAAGATCAAAAGCAGGAAAAGAACAAGCAGTCAAACCAAAGTAGCACTGACACACATCAAAAGCTTAAAGGAAATATGATTTAACAACACTATATGAAAACCTGTTCTGCTATGCTTGCTGCTTCGGCATATGCATCTTGAATATTTTCAGCAAGCCTGTGGAGAAAAATATTAGATATTCCTCCAGCTGCAACAATAAAAGGACCACTTGCTAGGGTTAGAAGTGCTATCTGCCAACAGTTAACCAAACCAATGATAAGGCCACCAAAGAACGTTGCCATGTTATGAATATAGTTTCCAACCTGTAACAAAATGCAAAATTGCATCATTAGCATAGAATGATAGCATGATGTGAAATTTGAAAAAAGAAAAAAAAATAGATTTTTTTTCTTTCTCGTAAACATGACTCTGTAAAAGAGAGAATCGTCTACCACATTGTGCTACAACCTTCTCACTTAGAGCAGACTGAATGAGCAGGACATCACTCAGTACTTGACTAACTATATCTCCATTGTTCCCGTATGTATCAAAGAAACTCATGTCTTGGTTTAGTAAGACCTGGACATACTTTGACCTTATGACTGCGGTCTGCCTCTCTCCAGTGAGAATCCAGCAAGAGACCTCTACAATCAAGTCAATGATTATATGCATGAAGAACTGCAAGCTACTGAGAATTGACAAATTCAAATTTGTTTTGATCATACCTATCCAACCAGCAACCAGAACAGAAATAGAAATATAAACGATGTACAGCACATGCTGCAAATGAGATCCAGATATTAAAGCCTCAAACATCAGGTTTGCTTTATACAATAATTAAGAACAAAGCAAACAAAGAACAAAAAAAAAATTAAATACAGAACAGAAATAGAAATATAAACGATGTACAGCACATGCTGCAAATGAGATCCAGATATTAAAGCCTCAAACAACAGGTTTGTTTTATACAATAATTAAGAACAAAGCAAATAAAGAACAAAAAAAAATTAAATACAGTTCAACAATTTAACTAGAAACTCACCATCAAGTAATATCCTTTTCTGATCAAAGGATGAGGATAACTAGAAGAAAACTTTCATGTATAAGCAACAGCATATGCAACCAAAGGTCTATAGAGGAGCAATAAATTCAAACAAAAAAAATGCAGTGCTTTTGTGAAGAAATTAGGTATTTTAAACCTCGGAACCAAGACAGGAGTTGGCGCACATTAGGAATAATATTTGAATTTTGAATATCGAGTGGTTTGATAATCAATCGAGTTATTTGATAAATCATTTGTTTTGGTAGTCAACTAATGATTATTATATTTCCTGAATTGTTTAGTTGTTTCCTAATTCTCATAGGATTAAGTCTAGAAAAGTATTCCTGTATTTCATGGAAAGTCAACTATTAAGGATTCTATTTTAACTTCTATGTGAGATTTGTGTTTGTCTTAGTGCTAGTCAATTCGTCAAACTCTTAATTCAGCATCTATACTGGTTGATCCCATTTCGTCCTTTTTCCCGTTTATAAAAAAACTTCCTCTCCATACTTGTGCCCTAGGAAAAGCTTCCTAGTTCCAGCAACTACAATTTTTTACACCTGCTTCCTCTCCAGCAACAATCGCTATAGTCTCACCGTAAATACCAATCGAAAGCCCGATCTCCTTCAAGGAGTCAGACTGGATCGTTGTCTCTGCGTCACGCCTTAGATCTCCCAAGGTAAAGCTACAACCAGTATTGTCAATGCCCACCACAGCAGTCCATGCCACCCACTTCCTCCCATGACACTGCAGATGAATCATAGAAACCCTAGATCTCCTGTAGACTCCATTGTAGCTCTCCTCCAACCTCCATTGCAGTTGTCCTCCACTAGCCAGCCACTACAACTATCACACTCATCCCGCATGACATCGAGCTGACAAATTGCTATTTCTCAGTTTCTTGTACACGACACTAAAGCTAGCCCCCACTACTTAAAATATTTGTCAATGCAAGCTTCCAACCTCCTTTGGATCCCTAATGGCAATGCCGAGCATGTACAGAAAAAGAATTTATAGCACCTTAGGCCACACACGAAACATCCTCAAACTTGTGGGATTATCCTGATTTAACATCATCCCTTGATATTAAGAAATATTCCAGATTAGACCTCTAATTTGTAAATTCAAGATTACTCCTTGTCAAAATTCTTGATATTGTTCGAACAGAAAATTTTATTCAAAGGTCACATGGTGCCAACTTCACAGCCAAGATACTCACATCAACTCAATAATTTCATTCTTTAATTTAAAATTTTCTTGTTTAATTTAGTTACTCTAGTTGATTGTTAGCCATTTATTATTTTCTCACATACCATTTGTTCTCTCCCATTCAAAAAAAAAATTACTATCTTTTTGATTTGCTTAGTTTCTACTTGTTCCTTTAATTTATTGAGTTAATTTTATAATTTTCATTATTTATCAAACTTATACATTGGTCATAACAAAAAAAAACACTATATGTAGATGGTAGATTATGTAAGCTATTAGAATATGAGTCTAAGACCCTACAATCTAGAATAGCTGAATGAGCATGCTGTGAGTGTATTCAACAAGTTACTAAAGGAAAAAGATTCTAAGCCAATAGATCACACACCTCATATAGCGAGGTCACATAAATCATTATTATTATTCCACTATGGAAGAAATAACACCTGGTTGTTCAAACTTAAAGACCCTAGTTTCAATGATCGTCTAGACCCAAACACATTTCTCAATTGGGTCACTAAAATGGAGGATTATCTTAACTTTGTAGAATATCAGCCAAGTCGAACAAGCATGATTTGCGAAAATTAAATTTGTCATTAGCTGAAGAAGTACTATCAAAATGGTTAGGATTATTGCATAATAAGAGATATAACCCATCACGACCTTGGTAGAGATAAAACAAAAATTGATAGAGAAGTACATTCCAACAAACTTTAAAGATCATGAATGCACCATGTGGATTAGCCTCACACAATTACACCTAAGAGTAATAGAGCACCAGAGTAAGTTCGACGACTTGCATAATCCTATATTAGACTAGAGAATCCCTTACCCATTTCATCAATGAAGTCTAATAAAAAGTTAGGTTATTTGCTTCAACATCAATAGAAGAAGCTTGGCATAAGGCCATAAAGATTGAACAATTCTTAGCACATCTACCTTCCAGCCATTAGACTCCTCAACCAGCACACCTCTTTATAGGGTGTCTCTAAAATCAAAAAAGCAATTAGCACGAGTAGCCATGTAGTTGTCATCTACCAGCAGAAGCTATCACACAAATCCCTAATAGACGAGAGAATCTCAATTATGGTATATAATGCTACAATTGCCATGCAAGAGTCACATAGTATAAAAATGGCCTTAAAAAACTCTATAGGATTGGTCAATGATTCCATAAGATTGACTTGGATAATGGGTAACTAAATTAGTATTAGGATTGGTCACAAGTGGAACCTACTTTTAAGATACAAGATATACTATATGAGTGGTTGATCATGCCCTTGAACTTTCAAAAGCCCCTAATACTTTTATGAGGTAGTGAACCAAGTTTTGAAACCCCTTTATAGAAATAGTTCATGTAGTCTACTTTAATGACATCCTAATATAAAATAAGATACACACCATCCCCTACGATACATTGAACTCATTCTTAAAACCCTTAGGATCAAAAAATTGTTTATCAATGTAAAGAAGTGTTTCTTCTTACAACTCTAAGTTCTCTTACCTATGTTTATTATCTCTGCCCAGGTCATTTCAACAAATCTTGAGGAAATTTGAGTAATCAAGAATCGGCCCGATGCTCATACTCTTCAAGAAGCTCGAAGCTTTCATGTGCTTTACAACTTTCTATGTATGTTTCATTGAAGATTTTAGCGTTATTATAACTCCTTTAATAATCTTTAAAAAAGGAGTTCTAAAGGTCTAAGTACACATTCACAGCCTTTAGAGATTAAGCATAGAAAGGCTAAATCATTAGATATCTTGACCTCTTCATTTGTTGTGGGATCAGGGATGTCTTGTGATACATCTGGAATAGGGTTATTAAAATATAATGACCCTTTTAAAGAATATGGAGTCTTCTTACAATGTTTATGTGAATCTCATTGATAAATATATGAACAGAAAGTTAAATAGTACACTTCATGTTGCTTCTTATTACCTAAATGTTTGTTAATCTTATGGAGATTATCTGAAGATAATTTAATGTCGGTATCATGGATGGTATACAAAGATTTTTTTTGCATCCTACCATCAAGTGTGGAATCAAAGGCATACAAGGATGCAATCGAACTCTTTAAAAGAGAGTGAGATATGAGGCAAAAATCGAAGAATGATGAAGATTCAAATTCAAATATTACTAATACCTTAGGATAGTCATTTTCAATCAATTGTATTATTCAACTAACAGTAACTATCAATTTCAATTGATAACACATTGGTGGCCAAATTTTTTATCTGAGTACTTCCCACTTGCAAACAAGGAGAATCAAGATTCTTAATTAACTATGTAACTTCTGTAGATGTAAGAGGAATAGAAGTGCATTGAAAGGGTAAGTTAACAAAAAACCTTAACTTCAATTTATTTCTATCTTGAATCTTTCAATTATATGTAATACTAGTTACCAAATGGATATTTCGTTCAAATTTATACCCAAAAAGGAACAAACAACTTATGAAGAAAGATAAATGATCTAATCCATGATTTAAAATGTCATACTGTGTCGGGCGAAATGAAACGGTCAAAACATATCGTTTCAATAAATTACTAAATTTCAAAATCTCAAGTCGTGTCATAGTTTCGGTCCTTGATTGGAAAGAGATTATTTTAGTATCATGTCAATGCCCCAATACATGTTGATGACAAATTGGAGACAGTGCTAAGTAGTATCAAGTTTCAATAATTTATCAAAATCATATGTTTTGACCATTTAGCCCTGCATAGTACGCGATTTAAAACTATGCTTGGCACAAACAACATTTCCTTCCTAAGCTTTATTTCCTTCTTCGACTTCAATCCATTACTAGTTCCATGTGTTAAAACATCAACACAATATCGAAATAGTATTGTTTAAGTCAAAGATCGAAACTTCAGCACAGCTCGAAAATTTGAACCTTGATATAAACTAAGTCCAATTTAATGCAAACCCACCAAAATGAGAAGGAGATCCTTCAGAATCAAAAGATGTCACTAGTTCTAGATAATAAATAGGTGAAATTTAGTTGTCCCTTAATTGGGCTAGTAAGGTATGTAGTTGTAGAAGCCTCAAAAGCTAATGAGCTCTCTAAAACGAAGAGTTATCGATTAGTTGAACTTAATGAGAACTTTCTTGATAGTTTCCTCCTCCTGAAGAAGACTAGACTACTTGTTGTGATTATAAATCTCTAAACTATGTTTTTGGTCCAAGATCTTCCTTAACAAAGATAGCATCTTATCTAAGATTTGAGATCTTCCTTACCAATTGAAATGAATTGTTCTCGTATATCAAATAAGTCATGTAAAAAACAATTCTTCAAGAAATATTTTATGTACTCAATGCAAGAAAATAGTTATCACTAGTTAGTAATCGGCAAGAGAAAATAGCTTCCACGGGTTGACACCGAATAAAGAGCTTTACATTTCTAGTAATCCCTCTTTTTTCATCACTTTAGAAGCATCATATTATCGCCAATGAGCATCAAGAAGGAAATGCCCAAATGAACATATGGCAATCAATTTATGTTAGTTTATTCACCGACAAGGTTTATGCAATTGTCAACAATGCGTGGGGACAAAAAAAATGAGCAGGTGAAGCCAATGTAAGAATCAGCTATTAATCCATTCAATGGCAATTTCATTGTCAACCTATTCTAATTCAAGTGATAAATTTATGTTCTATTTGGGAGGAGGTGAGGGAAGGATAAGTAATGGAAAGATAACTTTTACCCTTGTCTGGGTAGAAGGTGAGGGAAGGAGGTGAGAGGAGGAAGGGGAACTTTTACCCCTTTTAACCCTCAAATGGTCTATTTCCTTACACCGGTGTAAGTAATTACCCTCCCTTTCCATTCCTTCCCCTCCCTTCCCTTTCCGTTAATGAACTCTACCTCACCTCATCCAAACAGAGAACTAGTGTCAAAACTAGTCCAACTGAACAAGAACTAGTGTCAATTAGAATGACACAAACAGATCAACACAATTTCCCTATTTCTAAATTATCTTTTATATTTCTTAAAGTAGTAAATTTAAGGGGAAAACATGTCAAAACTAGTCAAACTGAACAAGAACTAGTGTCAAATTAGAATGACACAAACTAGTCAACACAATTTCCCTATTTTTGAATATCTTTTATATTTCCTTTCATAAAATTTTGAAGCTACAACAACAACAATAACTAAGCATTATCCCACTAGGTGGGGTCGGCTATATAGATCCTTTTACGTTATTAAGCTCTATCTCCTACTATATCATTATCTATACTTAAAAAATTTTATCTTGTTTAATTGTTGCTAACCATGTTTTTTTTTGTTTTCCTCTTTCTCGTTTGATATGCATGTTTGTAATAGTTTTACATCACCTAACTGGGGCATTTATTGGTCCTCTAAATACATAGTCGTACCATCTTAAATGTGTCTCTCGGAGTTTTCCCTCAATAGATACAACTCCGACTTTCTCTCTAACGCTCTCATTCCTTATTCTGGCCATCCTTGTATGTCCATACATCCACCTTAACATCTTCATCTATGTAACTCTCATCTTTTGCTCATGTGCTTGAGTCATAACCCAACATTCAACTTCATATAATATAGTAGGTCTAACCGCAGTTTTATAAAATTTTCCTTTAAGTTTTAGAGGTACACCCGGCGCTCTCCTCCATTTTAATCATCATGCTTGTATTATATGCAAGACATCTCTCCCAATCCCTCCATCGTTTTGTAAAAATGATCCTAAATATTTAAAGTTGTCAATTTTGGACAACTCATCATCTCTTATCTTTACAATTATCTCATTACATCTAATATTGCTAAACTTAAATTACATATATTCTGTCTTTATTCTACTAAGTCCAAATCTTGTCCCTTCTACTGTTTTCTATCAAGATTCTAATTTAGCATTTACTCCTTCACGTATTTCATCTACCAAAATAATATCATCTGCAAGCAACATGTACCACAGTATTGTGTCTTAAATGTGTGCAGTGAGTTAATTCATAATTAATACAAAAAAATAAGGACTTGGAGTTGATTCTTAATATAACCCTATCTTTATTGAAAATGCTTCAGTTACTTTGTCTGGAGTCTTTACTCTGGTTGTTGCATTCTCGTACATATCCTTAATTTTGTTCAATATATGTTACACTAACACCACTCTTTCTATAATTTTCTATATAATTTCACTTAGCACTCTATCATAAGCTTTTTCTAAGTCAATGAATACCCTGTGTAGATCTTGTTTTTGCTCACGATATTTTTCAATTAATTGTCTAAGATGTATAACTTCTATTGTCGACCTTTCAGGCATAAACCCAAATTGAGTTTTGCTCATCGTGGCCTCTTTAATCTTTTTTCTATTACTTTTTTCTAAAATTTCATTCTATGACTCATTAGTTTAATACTCCTATAATTTGCACAACTTTGTGCGTCTCCCTTATTCTTATATAAGGGAATTAAAGCACTTATCCTCCATTGATCAGACATTTTTTTCATTTTCAATATCATAAAAAAAAGGCAGCCTGGTGCTTTTTGCAAGAGGCTGTTTCCAGAATTCGAACCTGTGACATTTTGATCACATAGCAACAATTTTACCATTCCGCAAGGCTCCCTTTCTTCATTTTCAATATCATATTAAATAATTTTATAAGTCATTCAATACCTTATTTTCACTTTCATACCTTTATCGGAATATCATCTGGTCCAACGATTTTTCCATTGTGCATCTCATTTAAAGTTTGTTCTACTTCTGAAATTTGAATTCTACGATAAAAAATTAAATTTCTACACTCATTTGACCTACTTAAATTACCTAACTTAAGTTGATCACCTAAACCTTCATTAAAAAATTGATAAAAAATATCTCTTTCAACACTCTTTTATTTCTCCATCATTTACTAGTACCCTATTACATTCATGTTTAATACATTTTATTTGGATATGATCTCTTATCTTCCTTTCTCTCCCTTTAGCTATTCTATAAATGTCTCTTTCTTCTTCTTTTGTATCCAATTTTTGATATAATCTTTCAAAAGTTTCATTCTTTGTTTCATTGACTAATTTTTTAGCTTCTTTCTTGGCTATTGTATATTTTTTAAGTTTTCCTAGTTTTCACAAATATATAATTCCTTATAAGCTATTCGTTTTTCCTTCACTTTCTCTTGTACTTTCTCATTCCACCACCAAGATTCCTTACTTAATGGTGCATGTCCCTTTGACTCACCAAGTACACTCTTAGCTACTATTTTCAACTTTAATATCCCATATCGTATTAGAGTAACTGTATATTTCACCTAATATTTGTACTCTTACCTTCTACTTAAATATATTTTGCTTCCTATCATTTAACTTGCACCCCTTAATTCTAAGAGTCGTATATATTTCTTTCTATTGATACTATATTTGAGGCATATATCCAACACTACTAACCTATGTTGGGTAGTTAAGCTTTCTCCAGGGATGAACTTGCAATCTTTACAAATATTTTTATCCTTCTTCCTAATCATAAGAAAGTCAATTTGCAATTTATTATTCCCACTTTTGAAGTGTTCTTCTTTTTTCTTAAAAAACATATAAGTTAATATAAGGTCATATGCTATCACAAAAACTAATATAGTTTTCCCTCCCTCATTTCTAGTTTCAAATCCATAATCTCATATACCCTTTCATATTCCTCATTTTTCACTCCGACATGACCATTAGATCACCTCCTATTAAAATCATTTCAATTGACGAAATATTTTGTAATATTTTATCTAAGTCGTCCCAACCTTGATTTGGTAGCTTTATCTAATCCTACTTGCGGTGTATATACGCTAATTATGTTCATAGTTCCTTTCACCACTATTGTGTTAAGGGTTATAATTTTATCCCCTTTTCTAACTACTACGACTTCATCTTTTAACGAACTATCTACAACAATACCCACTTCATTTCTTAATTTACTCTTTCCTGTATCATAACTTAAAACTCGAATTTTCTATTATCTTTACCTTCTCACCTACCTATTTGTCTCTTGTATACACAAAATACTAGTTCTTCTCCTAATCATCGTATCTACTACATCCATTGATTTACCAGTGAGGGTTCCTATGTTCCATATTCCAAATCTTAGATTATTAGTTTTTCTATCATATCGTTCTTATCCAAGTTATGGTGTGAGAACTCTTGCTTATTTAACACTACACCCAAGTTCTCATGGAGATATAACGATCCTTGCCGATACATTACAGGCGAACCTTATAATATGAATCCTTGCATATTTAGCACTACACCCAAATTCTGGAGATGTAGTGATCCTTGCTTCCTTCTGGGGAATGACCTAGTATTAGCATAATAGTTTAATGGATTCATTTATTGAATATCTGTCAGAGTTTTAAGCTGACAACCTAATGTAACTCTCCTCCTTTATCGGCCATGACTGGTTCGTCGTGTGGAAAAATTTGCTATAAGTTAAAAAAGGAACTAGTACCTAGCCGACTCAATGACCAATTTGAAGTTAGAAAACATTTGATGTTGTGTTCTTTTGGAGTGGAGTGTTGGATTGTCAGAAAGTAACAAATAAATAAATAAATAAATATATATATATATATATATATATATATATATATATATATATATATATATATATATATATATAAAGCTCGGTGTAAAGTATAAAATAAAAAACACTATCATCTGTGAGAAATTAGATGTAGCAGTAATGATACAGTGAGTGATGATAAATTGAAATGGCATGGACATGTTCAAAGACAAGCGATAGCTTCTATAGTTAAATGAGTTAAATCAATTAAATTGAAATGTGTAAAAGGCATGGGAAGATCAAAAAATAATTTAATTTGAATATTGTAAGTGATATAGTCTTACATAAAGCTCCAATAGGAAGATAAAATCCAAGTAGTTGACCCAGAGAAATAAGGCAAGCATGATTTAATGATGATGTCATATTACAAAAGTAAAAGAAACTAAAATTTAAAATGAATAATTATAGTCCAGTATATCAATAGAAATTATTTGAAGCAGCTACGTACCCAAAGAGGACAAAAGAAATACAATGTTCCACA
Organism: Zingiber officinale; assembly: GCF_018446385.1. NCBI lineage: Eukaryota > Viridiplantae > Streptophyta > Magnoliopsida > Zingiberales > Zingiberaceae > Zingiber > Zingiber officinale. The sequence goes on from NC_055994.1 coordinate 30,656,141, forward strand.
TATTTCCTAGTAGTAAACGGATGTATTGAAAAATAAATTCAGAGTGAGGGCAGGGCCACAGCTGTTTACCGTAGGTTGTGTCCCCCCAATCAAAGCTTAATCTATCACTCAAAGCTTCAAGGTTTAACTGGTTCAAATGGGTATATAATTAACTATTTCTGATAATCATACCAAGTTCAATAGACTCAAAGGGCTGGAAACAAAATCATGGAACTAATTATTTGTCCGCCAAGGAAGATGCAAAAGAGGAAAAGAGTTCGTAAAAAAAAGGCAGGATACGAAGCACAAGAATCCAACTCACGTCCTTCATTTTCCTTAACAGCAGGTCACCGTCATGGTGTAAGCCGGATCTCGGGCTCTCGTAGCGCAACAAATGGATGCCTTGCCCGAAAAGATGCAGGTAGATCACCAGCGCGACCCCGTGCGCGGCCGCCGCGACGGAGCCGACTGCCATCAGCACCCAATCGACCCGGTCCGCATAGGCAAATAGCCTAGAGAACGGAACCGCGGCCGGAGGCGGCTCGATCTCCTCCATGTCCTCCGCACCGCCCTCGTCCTCCGGGGCCACCGGGTCGGCCCCGCCCTCCGTGTACGGCGAGGGGGATTCAGGTGGCTCCGACACCTCGGAAACCGGAGTCAGGGGCTGTACGTGGGGCGGAGACCACCCGAACAACCCCCTGGAGCCCATCATCCTCGCCGCGATCTCTCCTCCCGGTGCGGCTGCTGACGAAAACCTTAAACCCTAGCGCCGCATCGAAACCACCAAAGGGACGCCGGATCTAGGGTTTTGTCTCCGCCCTTTCTCTACAATTTCGTCTACGCCGGTCTTGTTTGGTCGTCCACAGCAGCCGTGGCTGACGAGCGGTCGTCGCTTTCCTTTTCCAGGACGAAGAACGCGATAATAATAGTAATCATAATAAACAAAATAGCCGGTAAATATAAATCTTTACGACAATTTTCATTTTACTCAAAATATTTATACGTATTGTAAAAATGCCTTCTATAATGTGAATAATTGTTCAGCAATGATGAAACCAGGCATAGTATTGTTTAAGAAATTTTATAAGAGCCCCTTTATTTTCATTATCAACTAAAAAGTAGCTCATTTTAAAAAACATCAAAAGGACATTCTTATTCTCAAAACATAAACACTTATAACAACTATGCTATACTTAAAATTATCAAGTAATTATAATTAGAAATATTTTAATATTAATTAAAGCTACTCAAATAGTAATTTAAAGTACTTTAATTTAATTAAAATTTATTTAACTTGGTCAAAAGCATTAGTACGACGGTCAGAACGCCAACAATTAATTATCTACTGTTCAAATTCTAATTACGATACACTATGGAATAATTTTTTTCTAATAGGATGATAAACAATCATCATCTCACAATTAGTCCGCCCATACCAATTAAATATCCGACTGTTTTTTTATTAAAAAAATGTTGCTTTTTATTTTTTTCTGATAAACTTCTGCTATTTTATAATGTCAAGGGTGGAAGATAAAATAATAATAAGCTATAAGTGAAATTTTGATAATTTTAAAATCTTCAGAGTATTTTAAAAAATACTACAACCTCGAGGGGTAGAATAAAATAATTATAATAATGGCCTTTTGTCTGTACGAGTCAGAAAGCAGCAGGCAAATGGAACGGTCTTACCTCGCCCCATCGGAGAAAAAGAGAGAAAAAGAAATGCTCATGAGTATGTCGTATTCCAAGTGGATATTATTAAAGGAAGGCAGTGTGGCCTTTAATTACTTTGTTGTCTGTTAGCTAAATTTGTAAGTACATTTAATGGGATTATCGATTTTTATTTATTTATTTATTTGGCTGTCCGTATTAAATTAATCTACGTTCTATTTTTTGGTATTTGATTATTGATTAAAAAATTTTATCGGCACGTTAACCAAGCTTGACCCAACACATGTGAATTGACTTGAAGCTCGTCGTATACTAGGATGATTTTGTTTTTCATGGATAGTTAATTTAGATCGTTTTCAAATTATGAGAAATTTATATTTTTTTATTTAAATTTATATTTCATACTAAATTTAAGTTACATTTAGCAAAAAGTAATTTTTGTCTACAAATATGTGTATTTATTTTGACATCCGAAAATATATATATATAATTTTGAAGATGATATCCTATAAAAAAATTTCACTGACCGATAAAATAAATCAAAAAATATAGATATATTTTAATAGACAGTTCAACATCATAAATAATTTGAATTCCTAATTATATATAATATATGATAGATGATATTTAAACTTTCATCCCATAATTTATAATTGCACCATATATCCTAGGGGCAAAGGTGGATCGTTTTCTCATTACATAAACTATTTGATCGTTTAATTAAATATCTTGGATAATCTTGATAATTTAGTGAATTGCTCACCTAAATTGTTTTAAATATTCAAAATATATACCTTACTATTTTTTAAAAAAAAAAATATTACATCATATATTCATTTTTTAAAATATCCCTCCAGCCTCCATCTACCAACAAAAAAAAAAAAAAAACTCAAGTGTATCTAGTTATGACTTGTCTGTATAACTGTGAACTCGCATTAAAATGATCAATTTTATAATGATATTCAAGAAAAAATGATACTTGATTTAGTAATTTAAAAAATATAATGTGCCACTTAGATATTTAAGAAATTTAGATACGCAGTTGAGGGCATCTCAGGGCATCTCAACCAAGTTGTTTGAAAAGTTTTTTTTTTCTTTTCTGAGTTAGTGTATAGATTCGATGGAGTTTTTTTTTTAAACGGGTTCAATATTTCGAATCCAATTTTTTTATAAATAATGGTGTTAGATATAATTATTCTTATTAGGTGGGTTTATTTATAAGTCGTATATGTGAATATGATCTGAACCCTTTAAAGTGATCTAACTTATGCTTATTAAATTCAGTTATTGGATGTAGATCATGTATGTATAGAACCTTTACTCCCGCATCTATTATCATCAATATGCTGATAATATATGTTCAGTATATATATAGATTTATAGTCTCAAATCTATGATTCTTTATAGGTTTATAATAGATATGCACTATATAATGAGTTGGTCCCTAGAGGATTAGAGTATCTTTAAGACGTCTCTTCGTTCCTCATTGACCAAGAGAATTCGGTGCCGTTAATCCTAACTCTTCCGGAAGGCCAACCTTCTTCTCATTCTTTTTCTTCTGCAGGATTATTGGATCCACGAACTCTACACACAGAACAATGACAATTCCGTTGCATTCAGGTTCTTTGTAATTACAGTATTATTTTCTTATATCATGTTTTCGATGAACAAAGATCCATGCTTATATGTTCTTAGTTTTCCTATTCGAATTTTTATTTTGATTGTCTAGAATTCATGCGGCTTAGGTTTTTACAAGAACCATAAATTGATATCAGAGTCATGACCCTCTTGTAAGGAGATCGGTGGTCGGTTTGAAGGGGGGGTTGGATAGATGACACTCCCAAATCCTCGCTTTCTACGTATTCGTTAGTGCACAACGGAAAACAAAGAATACAACCACGAATACAAATATGAAAGCTAAACACTAAAGGAAAGAAAAACAAGCAAACCGCTAACACGTTCGTTTAACCTGATTCAAAAATTAGGGCTCCTACTCCACGGCGTATCCTTGAGGTGGACGATCCCGATCCGTCGGTGGATTAGCCCCCGACAAACTCCGGTTATCTCAAGTAGCTCCTTGTGGGTGGAGAAACTTCACCATAACACTCACAAACACTTGAGAACAAGTAGACTACTAATTAGGGTTTACCACCACTAATTTCGTCAGCTATAACCAAGCTCTCAAGCTTTGGTTATATAGGTCGCGGGTTGAAAACTCTGTCTACCAGTCGACTGCCAAAACATGTAGTCGACTGCCCTCTGTGGAAATTCGACCGTTACATCCCGACGGCTCGATACCAGTCGACTGCTAAAACTAGCAGTCGACTGATCCACACTGACCGAACGAACAGAAGCATTCTGTTCACTCCCAGTTGACTACCAGTCGACTGCTATAGTAGCGCTATAGTACTGCTACAGTAACGCTACAGTAAAATCCTAAAACTAGGATTTTACTTCGAGTACAATCTCTCGTGCACTCGTACCCTCACCCTTATGACTCACTTGACGCTTCTTTGCAACCTTGACCTCTTGCCTTCAAGCCTACTTCCTTTGGCTCTCGCCCCTCAGATGCATTCAAGTCCGTAGCTCGTCCCTAATGTCATCCTTCGCGTATGCCTCGAAGTCGCTTCCCTCGGCCCTTGTCCTCGCTGCCTTGTTCACGGTCCCTCGAATGCTCCATCCTTCACCGGATCCGAAGCCGTCAACCTGAGTCACATGTGTATCCTGCAGTCATGCACAACTCAAGTACACATATCAAATAACAAGGGTGAACCTAATTTAAACCCTTTTGCCCAAACACCAAAACACATGGTCGCACGGACCATTGGAATTGCTCCAACAATCTCCCCCTTTTTGATATTTGGTAATACGTTTAAGTTAGGGAAAATAAATAGCAAATAAACATGCTAAAAACAATGGACTTACGTTGCCAAGGCTACATACATGAACTTACACTACCGAATGAGCATACGTTGTCAAGGCAACACACTTGGACTTACACTGCTGAATGGACTTACATTGCCAAGGCCACACACTTGGACTTACACAACCGAATAGACTTACGTTGCCAAGGCTACACACTTGGACTTACACTGCCGAATGGACTTACGATGCCAAGGCTACATACATGAACTTACACTACCGAATGGGCATACGTTGCCAAGGCTACACACTTGGACTTACACTGCTGAATGGACTTACATTGCCAAGGCTACACACTTGGACTTACACAACCGAATAGACTTACGTTGCCAAGGCTACACACTTGGACTTACACTGCCGAATGGACTTACGATGCCAAGGCTACACACTTGGACTTACTCTGCCGAATGGACTTACATTGCCAAGGCTACACACTTGGACTTACAACACCGAAACAAAAATGCATCATGCATTGGAACCTATGCCAAGGTTCTCCCTACATCTAGGCTCTCCATTGAGTTAGGAATTTTATCACAGGGCTATTTAAGAACCTATCACAAGGCTCCCCCTACGCAAAGACACTAAGGTTTCCTGTAACGACCCGCCTCCTACTGACTAGGCTGTAACGCCGGGGGTTACATTATGCTAACTATTCTGATGCGGAAAGAGAAATGACTGTACTAATTAAAAGTCCCTACTATTTACTATAAACACTGGAAATTATTCTTAGAGTACACTTCTGAAGTTGTACACATGCTAAAGAAGGAAGACTAACTTTCTTCTTGATCAAAAAGCTGAACTTAGACATTTTTAGTTGAATTCAGACATTCCAATTGATCGGCTGATTGATTGGAGATGTCTGATCGATCCACTGATCGATTCAACATGCTACTGTGCACGGGATTAATTTTGGATCGATCGGCTAATCGATCCAGCCTGGCCAATCGATCCGATGATCGATTCAGAGGCTCTCTGTTCGCGGGAATTAAATTCCCGATCGATCAGCTGATCGACCCATGGCTGATCGATCAGCTGATCGATCCAACAGCTCTCTGTACGCGGGAGTCGCGTCTCAATCGATCGGCTGATCGATCGAGGATTCCTCAATCGATCAGCTGATCGATTCAATAGCATTCTGTGCACGGGGAGTTTCTCCCAATCGATCGACTAATCGATTGAGGATTCCTCAATCGATAGACTGATCGATTGAGGATTCCTCAATCGATTGGCTGATCGATTGGGGTTCTGATTTCAGCAGAAACTCACCTGAACTTATCCAGAATCTTCAGAAATCACTAAACTATGAACAATACTACTAGACATGACTTCATACATATTTTACCATCTATCAGCAAGACAACTAATAGTCTACGCATGGCATAATTCATAGAATCACAATTCATGATACTTAACATCCTAAGAGTGAAGAAAGTATCTAAAAACAGAAATACAAAGTCCTTAAATGGGCTACTCCCCAAGGGTCTTTATTCCAAGTTCCTTGCACATACACACACCTTCATCGTATTGCCTCCAGCCTCCGCTATTCCATCTTTCCTTTACCTTTATCTACAATATAAGGAAAATGCAACTGTAAGCTTGGGAGCTTAGTAAGAAACCATCTACCTCATAAAAACATGCATTTATAGAAATCATGGTTTTTAAAAGATGCTATGTTGATATGCAAGCTAAGAATCATACTAGAAATACTAGAACATGGCACATGAGCATGTAAATCATGGCAATCAAGAACTTAACATAAAGATATCTGCTATATCAATAGAAAACTGAACTGAAGCTAATCTGAATTCACTTATCTGTTTTGTGAAGTTTGAAAACTATTTTCATAAATAGGTAAAAATACTAAACATGTTTCTGATGGACCCGACAACTATATTTGCTGTGCGTGCATCCCTAACTAGGCCCGAGGTAGCAAGTCCCGAATCTAGTAGGATACTAGGTTATCTAAACCTAGGGACGACTATGGGAGCCCAACCCAAGGACGACTGAAGTCCAGTACAGTGCCACTGATAAAGTAAAATACTGTTTATAAACTGATTTATCATATCTTGCTTCTTACAAGATTATCTGAACCCAGAGCTAGGTTATTTGAACCTAGAAGCGACTATGGGAGCCCACCCATTGGACTGTAGTCCTATATCACTGAAGTAAGGCTATATTTGCTAATTAAAATGCATCTAGGGCATTTAATTGAGCTATTAAAATGCTTACTGTAGCATTTAACGATTCTAGGCATTTTATCGAGCACTTGGTGTGCTCTAATTCTGCATATAGCTAAACTAAGACCATAAAAGTGGACTAGAACCATACAAGCATGCGAATAGCTACTTATACAGCAGGTGAGAGATTACTTACATCCTGTGCTAATTTTTCTTACAATCCGATCACTAGATTTCCGGAGACGATGATCGTTTCGGTGATCCTCTTGCGTCTACACTTCCTTCTCGCGGAGGGAAGCGTCCTCGTGCCGGAATTGTCGCCGGAAGGTGCTCCTACGACCCTAGGGTGGAACCCTAGGTTTCTTGGGCTTGGGCGCCGAGAGGGTGAGGAGAAAGAGGGGTTCGGCGGTGAGAGTTTGAGGGAGAGGAGAAGTTGTCGTTAAAAATAATAACTCCCCACTTAAATTCCCTATTTATATTAAGTGATTAATACCCCCTACTAAATCTTAAGTATAATTGTTTTCTTTTCCTTTCAGCACACCCCTGCTGGGGCCCCTTGGTTACTAGAATCACCCTATATGACATAGAGGTCATAGGTCTCGAGTTCGATTCTCGCTTAAGCTGTTTTATGTTTTCATTTATTTTTGCTAATTCGACTATTCTAAAAATTCCAGAAAAATAATCTAAAATTTCAGAAAAATCATAGAATATTTCTAAAATTTATTTGAGAATTTTTGGGCGTTACAATCTCCCATACCTTATAAAAAGTTTGTCCTCGAACTTAGAATAACTCTGGGTACTTCTGCCTCATACTACCTTCTGTCTCCCAAGTTGCCTCTTCTGTTGTGTGATTTTGCCAAATAACTTTTACTAATGGTACCTCCTTGTTTCGCAATTTCTTAACTGCTCGGTCTATTATCTGAATATGCCGACTGGCATAGCTGAGGTCTTCGCGGACTTGTACCGACTGGGACTCAATCACCTGGGTGGCATCTGTGATATGCTTCTTCAGCATTGAGACATGAAATACGTTATGGATAGCTGACATCTCTTGGGATAGCTCTAGCTCATATGCTACCTTGCCAACTCTTCTAGTGATAAGGTATGGTCTCACATATCTGGGACTTAATTTGCCCTTCTTCCCAAAACGCATTACTACCTTCATGGGAGCCACTCGGAGAAATACTGTATCCCTAACTGAAAACTCTAAGGGTCGCCGCCGTGTATCAGCATAGCTTTTCTGGCGGCTCTGAGCTGTCTCTATCCTCTGGCGGATCTGCTGTATAGCTGTTGTTGTATCTACCACTAGATCTGTCTGAAGTTCTAGTTCTTTCTGTTCACCACTTTCATACTAGCAGATTGGAGATCTACACCTCCGCCCGCAGAGAGCCTCGTAAGGTGTCATACCGATAGTGGCCTGATAGCTATTGTTGTATGCAAATTCTGCTAAACTCAGATATTTGCACCAACTTCCCTTGAAGTCTAGGGCACATGCTCGGAGCATATCTTCGAGTACCTGATTTACTCGCTCCGTCTGACCATCTGTCTGAGGATGAAAGGTTGTGCTAAACTTTAACTTGGTACCCAATGTTGACTGTACACACTCCCAGAAGTGTGACATGAATCTACTGTCTCTGTCTGAAATAATGGTCCGTGGAACTCCATGCAGTCTGACGATCTCCTTGAGATACAACTGAGCTAGCTGCTCCATGGAGTAGGATATCCTGATAGTTAAGAAGTGGGCTGACTTAGTCAATCTGTCGACTATTACCCAGATGACATCAAAACCATTCGTGATTCTGGGTAGTCCCACTATGAAATCCATGGAAATATCCTCCCACTTCCATTCTGAAATCTGAATAGGCTGCAGAACTCCTCCTGGTCTCTGGTGTTCTGCCTTGACTCTCTGACAGATATTGACATATCTAGCGATGTCTCTTTTCATCCCAGGTCACCAAAAATGTTTCTTTAGGTCTTGGTACATCTTGGTGGAGCCAGGATGCATCGCATAAGGAGTCCTGTGAGCCTCGTTTAGGATCCTCCTTCGTAGTTCCTCCTGATCCGGAACACATAGTCTGTCACCAAAATACAATACACCACTATCAGATACTCTGAACTCTTCACTTTCTGATTCTGCTAACCCTTGCTTGATTTTCTGAATTTCAGGGTCCTGATCCTGAGCTGTCTGGATGTCACCAAGCAGGGTAGATGCTAATGTCATAGTAGAGAGTTGTCCAACTATAAGTTCGAGACCAAACTCTGTAATTTCCTTTTGTAGGGGTGGTGACATGGCTGCTAGGGATAGTAAGGTAGCACTGGACTTCCTGCTAAGTGCGTCTGCTACCTTATTGGCTTTTCCTGGGTGGTAGAAGATGTTTATGTCATAGTCTTTGACCAGCTCGAGTCATCTGCGCTGTCGCATATTCAGATCCTTCTGAGTGAAGAAGAACTTCAGACTCTGATGATCTGTATACACTCTGCACTGAGCTCCATACAAATAGTGTCTCCAAATTTTGAGGGTGAACACAACTGCTGCAAGCACAAGGTCATGAGTAGGGTAGTTCCTCTCATAGTCCTTGAGTTGTCTGGAGGCATAGGCGATCACCTTACCTTTTTACATCAGTACTGATCCTAGTCCCAATTTAGAGGTGTCACTGTAAATATCAAAGCTGTCTGTATTTTCTGGCAGAGTCAGAATGGGTGCACTGGTCAATCTTCTTTTGAGCTCTATGAAACTGTTCTCACAGTCCTCTGTCCACTGAAATTTTCTGTTCTTCCTGGTGAGAGCTGTCAGTGGGGAGGCTATCCTGGAGAAATCCTCTACGAATTTTCTGTAATAGCCTGCTAATCCCATAAAGCTTCTAATTTCACTGTCGTTCTTAGGTCTTTTCCAGTTACTCACAACCTCTATCTTACTGGGATCTACCATGATACCATCCTTGGAGATGATGTGACCCAGAAAGGATACTTGATCGAGCCAGAATTCACATTTCGTGAACTTGGCGTATAGCTGGTTCTGCTGAAGGGTCTGCAGTACTATCTCCAGGTGTTCTGCGTGTTCTTCCTGAGTCCTGGAGTATATAAGAATGTCGTCGATGAACACGATAACAAACTTATCTAAGTATTCTCCGAATACTCTGTTCATGAGGTCCATGAAAGTAGCTAGAGCATTCGTCACGCCAAAGGGCATGACTATGAACTCATAATGTCCGTATCTGGTCCTGAAAGTCGTCTTGGGTATATCACCTTCTTTAACTTTCACCTGGTGATATCCCGATCTGAGGTCTATTTTTGAGAACACTGTTGCTCCTTTTAGCTAATCAAACAGGTCATCTATCCTAGGAAGAGGATACCTGTTCTTAATCGTGACTTGATTTAGTGCTCGGTAGTCTATACACAAGCGCATGCTCCCGTCCTTCTTCTTCACGAACAATACAGGCGCTCCCCATGGTGAGTGACTAGAGCGTATGAAGCCCTTGTCAAGCAGCTCCTGTAGTTGCTCCTGAAGTTCCTTCAGTTCTGCTGGAGTCATGTGGTAGGGTGCTTTGGAGATGGTATTTGTACCGGGAACGAGTTCTATCTCAAATTCAATCTCCCTGTCTGGTGCTAGGCCTGGTAACTCCTCAGGGAAAACTGTTGGGTAGTCGCATACAACTCGGACCTCTTCTAGCTTTTGGTCCTTGTCCGGACTGGTATTGACTACATGCTTTAAGAACCCCGTACATCCTGAATCCAATAGTTTCTGTGTTTTCAAAGCTGAGAGAAACTTCTTAGCCTTTCTCTTTGGTTCTCCGATGTACCCAAATTGTACTTCTGCTTCAGGTTGGAATACAACTCTCCGTTTATGGCACTCTATGGAGGCACCGTACTTGATCAGAAAGTCCATTCCCAAGATGATGTCATAGTCAGTCATATCTAGCACTATCAGATCACCAAAAATCTCTCTGTCTGCTATAATGACTGGCACTGCTCGGAGCCAGTGCGTGGACGCCATAATTTCTCCTAAAGGTAGCGTCGTCAGAAACAGACCACTAAGTGCTTCTGGAGGTATTGCTAGCTTATCGACAAATGTCCTGGATATATAAGAATGGGTTGCCCCAGTATCGAATAAGACAGTTGCACTTTGCTGTAAAATACTGATCTGACCTGTAACAACTGTCGAGGCATTCACTACGTCCTCTCTGGTGAGTGAGTAGATCCTCGCGTTTGTTGTGGCTGAGGGGGCTTCTAGTCTGCCCTGACTGATGTGTGGTCCATCTATAGCAGCCTGCATCTGATGTAACTGTGCTGGGTTACCTCTGTACTGGATCGGCTGTGGTGGAGGGAGACTGGTCTTGTTCGGGCATTGCTTAGCCATATACCCTTCCTGGCCACATTCGAAGCATCCTCGTATGCCCTTGCGACAAACTCCAGGGTGGAATTTCCCACAAGTGGAACACTTGGGATAGCTAGACTGTTTACTAGCTGGTCCTCCTTTTGGGTAACTCCCTGGTTTACGTTTGTTACTGGAGTTTCCTTTCCAGTTAGAGCTGTGGCCCTGGTGTTTCTGAGTACCTGAGCCTCCTTGGCCCTTAGACTCTGAAACGGCTTGCTTCTGCTGCTTGATGCTGTTATGGTAATGCTCAGTGGTCAGAGCACTGCTTACTAATTCTTCAGTAGTTTGCGGCCTATGAATGCCGCTAGCCACATTCATTGCTATTTCTGGCCTTAACATCTTGAGCATCAACAAACTCGTTCTCTTTCAGTGCTGACTAATTCAGGGCATAGACGAGCCAATCTGTTGAATTTATTCACGACCTCCTCAACTGAAAGATTGCCCTGGCGAAATTCAGTGAACTCGTCGTAGTGGCGGTTTATGACCCGCATGTGAAAGAACTCCTCAAAGAATTTCTCTCGAAGTCGGCCCATGTCATCTGGTTCACTGGGCGCTTCGCTTTAATTCGCTCCCACCACATACGTGCGTCCCTTGTCAGGCAGAAAGAGGCACATTTCACTTTCTCATGTTCTGGCCAGTCCACAAGCTCCATCGTACTCTCCAGTGTTTTGAACCAGGCTTGGGCATCCCATGGTTCACCGTGCGAGAAATTCTCCGCTTGATTTTCGCCACCGATCGATAGGCTTCTCTCCTGCCCGCTGGGCTACTGTGTCTTCGCAGTTGTGTGGAACCTCTATCACCACTGGGGTTGCTAAGTTAGGTTCTGGAGTGACAGTGGGAGTGTTCTGCAGATTAGCCCTTAGGGTGGCTATCTCCTGTTGCTGTTCAGCTAGTTGCTTCTGTAACTGAGCCACTACCTCTGCAAGGTCTGGGGGAGGCACTGAGTTGCCTGCCTCATGCTGGGGCTCAGTAGCTGGTGTCTTTCTAGCTGGGCGTCCTCGTACCATTTTCTAAGGAAATAAAGGACATACATAACTAATACAATCATAGGTACATAACTACTATTATCATGTTAGATGTTGTCATATATAAACAAGCTTTAGTTATCTATAAACATGAAAGCAAACAAAATATAAATAAAGTGAGAGGTATTCTTACTTGGAAGTTGCAGGTTCAATGCTGATGTGTGTGTGGAGGAAGTATGGAACTTGCTCTGATACCACTCTGTAACGACCCGCCTACTACTGACTAGGCTGTAAGGCCGGGGGTTACATTATGCTAACTATTCTGATGCGGAAAGAGAAATGACTGTACTAATTAAAAGTCCCTACTATTTACTATAAACACTGGAAATTATTCTTAGAGTACACTTCTGAAGTTGTACACATGCTAAAGAAGGAAGACTAACTTTCTTCTTGATCAAAAAGCTGAACTTAGACATTTTTAGTTGAATTCAGACATTCCAATCGATCGGTTGATCTATTGGAGATGTCTGATCGATCCACTGATCGATTCAACAGACTACTGTGCACGGGATAAATTCCCGATCGATCGGCTGATCGACCCATGGCCGATCGACCAGCTGATCGATCCAACAACTCTCTGTACGCGGGAGTCGCGTCTCAATCGATCGACTGATCGATCGAGGATTCCTCAATCGATCAGCTAATCGATTCAATAGCATTCTGTGCACGGGGAGTTTCTCCCAATCGATTGACTGATCGATTGAGGATTCCTCAATCGATCGGCTGATCGATTGGGGTTCTGATTTCAGCAGAAACCCACCCGAACTCATCCAGAATCTTCAGAAATCACTAAACTATGAACAATACTACTAGACATGACTTCATACATATTTTACCATCTATCAACAAGATAACTAATAGTCTACACATGGCATAATTCATAGAATCACAATTCATGATACTTAACATCCTAAGAGTGAAGAAAGTATCTAAAAACAGAAATACAAAGTCTTTAAATGGACTACTCCCCAGGTTCCTTGCACACACACACCTTCATCGCATTGCCTCCAGCCTCCGCTATTCCATCTTTCCTTTACCTTTATCTGCAGTATAAGGAAAATGCAACTGTAAGCTTGGGAGCTTAGTAAGAAACCATCTACCTCATAAAAACATGCATTTACAGAAATCATGCTTTTTAAAAGATGCTATGTTGATATGCAAGCTGAGAATCATATTAGAAATGCTAGAACATGGCACATGAGCATGTAAATCATGGCAATCAAGAACTTAACATAAAGTTATCTGCTATATCAATAGAAAACTGAACTGAAGCTAATCTGAATTCACTTATCTGTTTTGTGAAGTTTGAAAACTATTTTCATAAATAGGTAAAAATACTAAACATACTGCTGATGGGCCCGACAACTGTACTTGCTGTGCGTGCATCCCTAACTAGGCCCGATGTAGCAAGTCCCGAATCTAGTAGGATACTAGGTTATCTAAACCTAGAGACGACTATGGGAACCCTACCCAAGGACGACTAAAGTCCAGTACAGTGCTACTGATAAAGTAAAATACTGTTTATAAACTGATTTATCATATCTTGCTTCTTACAAGATTATCTGAACTCAGAGCTAGGTTATCTGAACCTAGAGGCGACTATGGGAGCCCACCCATTGGACCGTAGTCCTATATCACTGAAGTAAGGCTATATTTGCTAATTAAAATGCATCTAGGGCATTTAATTGAGCTATTAAAATGCTTACTGTAGCATTTAACGATTCTAGGCATTTTATCGAGCACTTGGTGTGCTCTAATTCTGCATATAGCTAAACTAAGACCATAAAAGTGGACTAGAACCATACAAGCATGCGAATAGCTACTTATACTGCAGGTGAGAGATTACTTAAATCTTGCGCTAATTTTTCTTACAATCCGATCGCTAGATTTTCAGAGACGATGATCATTTCGGTGATCCTCTTGCGTTTATGCTTCCTTCTCGTGGAGGGAAGCGTCCTCGTGCCGGAAGGTGCTCCTACGACCCTAGGGTGGAACCCTAGGTTTCTTGGGCTTGGGCGCCGAGAGGGTGAGGAGAAAGAGGGGTCCGGCGGTGAGGGTTTGAGGGAGAGGAGAAGTTGTCGTTAAGAATAATAACTCCCCACTTAAATTCCCTATTTATATTAAGTGATTAATACCCCCTACTAAACCTTAAGTATAATTATTTTCTTTTCCTTTCAGCACACCCCTGCTGGGGCCCCTTGGTTACTAGAATCACCCTATATGACATAGAGTCCATAGGTCTCGGGTTCGATTCTCGCTTAAGCTGTTTTATGTTTTCATTTATTTTTGCTACTTCGACTATTCTAAAAATTCCAGAAAAATATTATAAAATTTCAGAAAAATCATAGAATATTTCTAAAATTTATTTGAGAATTTTCGGGCGTTACATTTCCCAACTAAACCTTACTTCTCCCCCTTTGCCTAACATCAAAAAAGTTCTCCAATAATATCCCAATTGTTGAAAACTTGTCATCCAAATTGACCCTAAACTCATGTATTAATCCCCCATTGATATCATATACATATACGAGCTGATCCGATCAAAATCTAGTGTTTAAAACACTTTCAGACTGGTATCAGTTGACTGCAAGATGTACCAGTCGACTACCCTCATGAAAATGAGCTTACAGAGACATTCTGTGCTCAAAAACACTGTTACCAGTCGACTGCTAACTGTACCAGTCGACTGGTACACTATTCATGCAAAAATCAACCTTTTCTGGCCAACTTCAGAAATACGCCAGCAATTTCACAGACCTCCAAAAATTCTCAAATTTTGTGGAGAGATCTATTTTATCAATGTTTGCTTGGGAAAAATATAAAAAAATATATATTTATCACAGATCCCAAGATTGACACAAAACTCTAAACTAGCTAAATGGTTCAATTGAACCTTGACTTAAAGTCCTAGTTTTGGCTTCCTCTTGATGTATTTGCTCATACTAACTCACAATTCTTCGCTAGCATTAGTTTATATGACATCTATACATCTAAAACCAATTATCATGCTATATGACCCCAATGTCATATTTCTAAGCATGAAACATAACTCATGTGTGCCAATTCCCTAGGTTTGAGACTCAAGTCCGTCTCCAAACCATTTGGCACACTCCATGACTCCCCTAGACTCCCAAGTAAAACTCACTTAAGATCCATTTGCTATGGGTCTCAACTTGACTCTTAGAGCTCCCCCTAGAGCTCTTAACCTTAGCCACCTCCCTAGGTGACTCATCCATAATGGCTAGGCCACATTGGTGCACCTCCGGTGACACTTGGCCTACAAACCTAACTTTCTTAACCTTGGACACTTTGTCCTTGGTTAATTTTTCCTTACCTTTAAATGACTTTTCCTTGTCATTTATTGGCTTCTCCTTGCTATTGGTATATGCAACCCTAGCATAAGACTTTCTCTTAGCTTTGGAGGACTCTCCTTTGCCATGATCATTTGCCACTCTAGCATATGATCTCTCATTAGCCTTGGAGGGACTAGATCGGTATCCCAAGTCCGATCTATCATGGTTGGGTCTTTGGCTACCCAACACTATATTTAATTCCTTAGATCCAACATTGAATCTCTTAAGAAATTGTTCTAACTTATCAAACTTTTCCCTTAAGGCTTGATTCTCCTTCTCTAGGTTCCTAACCCTAGAGTTAATTTGTCCAAATTGGACATTCCTAGACCTACTCTTTCTAGGCATATGTCTCTCCTTCTTGGGATTAATGTCTTGGGTCTCCTTAGGTCTACCATTTCTAGATTTTTCATGAATGAGTCTCCTAGGGTTTTGATTTACAATTACCCTACTCCTATCATGATATTTGAAAACAAAATTTTGCATAGACATATAATGATTAACATTATTTTTCTTAACATGCATGGAGGAATTTAAATTTGACTTTAAATTTAAATTAGGGTTTACCTTACCTTTTACCTTTGGAGCTCTCCCTTGACATGAGCCTCCATTTTTCTTCCACTTCTTTTCCCACATCCTTAAATGCCCTAACTTTTTGAGCTCTCTCTTCATTGGGCATTTGGTGTGGTAGTGCCCTATTTCACCACAAGTGAAGCATCTAATGTGCTTCTTCTCTTTCTTCTTCTTGGCACCATCATTCCTACAACCCAAATTAATATCTAAAATAATTTGAGTGGGTTTAGGAGTTACCTTCTTACCCATTGGACATCTACTTTTGTAGTGCCCCCTTTCATTGCATTCGAAGCACTCAATGTGATCTTTTGACTTTGCTTCGGTGGAGGTGCTCACTAGGTTGACTTCTTCCAAGATTTCTTCTTCTTCTTCTTCTTCACTTGTCTTGGATTCTTCTTCAACCTTTGAGGATGTAGATGCTATATCTTCCTCATCCACACTTGTGGATGACCTTTCTTCATCCTTTCCCTCAAATGTGACCAAATTCACTTCCTCTTCTTCTTTTGATGTTGAATTGGTCTCCACATCCGATTGATTCTTCTCTACTTGAGTTTCTTCATCCGTTTCTTTGGATTTTTCCTCCTCATGTGTAGACAAAGGTTCTTCCCATGGAACCTTCTTTATCTTGCTCCACAAATCGTGGGCGTTCTCATATTCACCTACACGACTCATCATGTCATTAGGTAAAATATCAATTAAAATCGATATTACCTTTGAATTTACCTTTGACCGTGAGGTTTGCTCCTCCGTCCAATGACGCGGTCGGAGTCTCTTTCCCTTCTTGTCCTTCGGAACTTCAAACGACTCTTTGACCACCATCATGATGTCTCAATCCGTGTTGAAGAAGACCTCCATCTTCATCATCCAATATGTGAGTTCCATAAGCCTCCGCCTTCAAACTTTGGCGGTTCTATCAAGCTGGTCATCTTTGCTTCCTCGGCGGTTAGTTCGACAGAGAGCGGCCTTGCTCTGATACCACTTGTAAGGAGATCAGCGGCTGGCTTGAAGGGAGGTTGGATAGACGGCACCCCCAAATCCTCGCTTCCTACGTATTCGTTAGTGCACAATGGAAAACAAAGAATACAACCACGAATACAAATATGAAAGCTAAACACTAAAGGAAAGAAAAACAAGCAAACCGCTAACACGTTCGTTTAACGTGGTTCGGAGATTAGGGCTCCTACTCCACGGCGTGTCCTTGAGGTGGACGATCCCGATCCATCGGTGGATTAGCCCCCGACAAACTCCGGCTATCTCAAGTAGCTCCTTGTGGGTGGAGAAACCTCACCACAACACTCACAAACACTTGAGAACAAGTAGACTACTAATTAGGGTTTACCACCACTAATTTCGTCAGCTATAACCAAGCTCCCAAGCTTTGGTTATATAGGCCGCGGGTTGAAAACCCCGCCTACCAGTCGATTGCCAAAACATGAAGTTGACTGCCCTTTGTGGAAATTCGACCGTTACATCCCAATGGCTCGATACCAGTCGATTGCTAAAACTAGCAGTCGACTGATCCACACTGACCGAACGAACAGAAGCATTCTGTTCGCTCCTAGTCGACTGTCTGGTCGACTGCTATAATAACGTTATAGTACTGCTGCAGTAACGCTACAGTAAAATCCTAAAACTAGGATTTTACTCCGAGTACAATCTCTCGTGCACTCGTACCCTCACCCTTATGACTCACTTGACGCTTCTTTACAACCTTGACCTCTTGCCTTCAAGCCTACTTCCTTTGGCTCTCGTCCTTCGGATGCATTCAAACCCGCGGCTCGCCCCCAATGTCATCCTTCGCGTATGCCTCGAAGTCGCTTCCCTCGGGCCTTGTCCTCGCTGCCTTGTCCATTGTCCCTCGGATGCTCCATCCTTCACCAGACCCGAAGCCGTCAACCTGAGTCACATGTGTATCCTGCAGTCCTGCACAACTCAAGTACATATATCAAATAACAAGGGTGAACCTAACTTAAACTCTTTGCCCAAATACCAAAACACATGGTCGCACAGACCATTGGGATTGCTCCAACACCTTTTCATCGATTTCATGTTTAAAGTTTAAGTTTTTTCATCGATTTATTGTTTGTATGCAAGATTAAGTTTTTCTAGTATAATACAATTATTTGATCGTCGAAATCTTTTGTATAGAAAATCTAAGAAAGACTTGATCTTCCATGTAACAATAGTTTAATAGATTGGTTTGATCGATCAATCGATTACCAAGCCTAACACATCAAACAGAATTGATAAAAATTGATTAAGAATTTTTCTTAAATAATTTTCCGACTTAAACTTGTGATTATGTCAATTTTAATCGATTAAGTTTAATTTTTTAAGCGATTAAGATTATTTTTTATTCGATTATTTCTATTAATTAATTAAATAAAAAATGATTCAATAAAAAAATATGAAACAATATATTTGCTATTTCATTAAAAAAATAATAATACGGTTTCAATTGATGAAACAGTATGTTATATTTTTTTTATATGCACTATTTCAATCGAAATAGTATAATGAAATTTTAAAAAAAAATATTTTGAATGAAATACTAAATGAAAAAAATAATAATAAAAATATATGTTTACTGTTCCATGGAAAAAAATGTATTAAATATTTTTTCATAAATAATTATGAGATTAAATAGTATTAAATAATACTATTTAATTATAAAACTTGGTTAGTCGCATATAGTAGATTTTTAAATCAGTTGTGATAATCGATTAGATAAAATCAATCGACTGTCATATGTTATCAATCGATTGATAAGTCTAATTTAAAGTTGTTAAGGCTAATTAAGTAATTTCTATTCGAATTAAGTCCTAGAATTTTCTTGAGTCTATCTATACAACATGCTACTAAGTTGAACTAATGTGTCGACCCAAAAGAAGGCACCTTAGGTAAGTTTAGTATATTTTATGTTAGTAGACGTATATCTATGCTAAAAGTAATCGGCCCAAAGGAAGATTATTTTTAGGCCAGATATATACATAAAGTAGCTTACAACTATAAAACAAAATATTATTTTATTCAGATCATGCACAAAATATGTCGCCCTAAAGAAAGGCATATTATGTGGTCGATTAAGGTTGTTGTGAGCTATGTACCAAAATATAACTCATATAAAGTATCATATTATGCGCACAATGAGTCAACCCAAAGGAAGACACATTGTGTGACAAATTAAAGTTTGAGTTATATTAGAGAATATCACTGACAAATAATGTGTCGGCCCAAAGGAAGACACATTATGTTGTATTGGTATCTCATAAAGAGTTCATTTATATGCATTTAAAATTTTATTTTATTTGCATAATTTTATATTACTTATATGTTCTTGGCTTTAGTTAAATCGTGAGTTTAAATAAATTTCTCTCTTTAATTTCAGTGCAATCTGTAACTGCCAACATTAATAATATTCCAACACTAACTGGTCTGAATTTTGCTAAATGGAAAGAATATGTGACCGTAGTTTTAGGTTGCATGAACTTAGACTATGCATTAAGGAATGATCATCCCGCACCTCTAACCAGTACTAGCATTATAGAGCAGAGGGTTGAATTTCAGTTGTGAGAGAAATCAAATTGCATGTGTATGAGTATCATGAGCTTTCAATACCGACACTAATAAAGAGCTTAATAACCGAGGGAGGAAATGCTAGGAGTTTCTTGGACCAATTGGCAGACCAATTCACCTCAAATGAAAAGGTCGAGACTACCACACTTCTTACGAAGTTGGTAACCATGCGGTATACTAGAAAATGAAACATAAGGGAGAGACTAAGGCTTGAGACACCTGAAAGTGCTCACCTAGCATCTAGATCTCAAGGTTCAAACAAGAAGAGAAAGAGGATCAATAAAGAAAAAGGAAAGCATACTGTAGATTCTAGGAGTTTTCAAAATTTTGTTAGTTCAGAAATTAATTTAGCTATAGTACCCACTGACACTTGGTGGATAGATACCGGTGCTACTACTCACATAAGTGTCACTATGCAAGGTTGTCTTAGGAGTTGACTTCCACTTGATGGTGAAAGATACATCTATATAGGAAATGGAAAGAAGGCTAAAGTTGAGTCGATTAGTATTTTTAGTCTTTGTTTAGGAACCAATATTTTTCTGGATTTAGAAAATACATTTATTGTATTGTTTTTTCGACGGAATTTAATTTCAATTTCTTGTTTGGACAAATCAGGTTATTCTTGTTCATTTATAAATAGAATTTTCAGTATTTTTTTTAATTTAGTGTTGGTTGGCAATTGTTCCTTGATTGATAAGCTTTATAAATTGAACACCTTTACTTCTACAGTTGACAACGTGATAATGCATAGCATAGGTATGAAATGTAAATTGACTAACGAGAATTCTTCCATGTTGTGGCATAGACATTTAGGACATATATCCAAACAACACCTAGAAAAGTTAATGTCACATGAAATTCTCGATTCCCTTGACATGTCATACTTTGATATCTGCATAAAGTGTATCAAGGGGAAGATCACTAACAAAAGAAATAAGGAGGCTATCTGTTGTATTGATGTTTTAGAGTTAATATATACAAATATTTGTGGATCATTCCTTAAGACATCTTGGAATGAACACACATATTTGATTAGCTTTATAAACGACTATTCTAGATTTGGCTATTTATATCTTATTCATGAGAAATCGCAATCTTTGGACATGTTCAAAATTTTCAAAGCCGAAGTTGAACTTCAACCAGGTAAGAAAATTAAGCTGTCTGATCCGACCGTGAAGGTGAATATTACGGTCGATTTGATGGATCAATTGACCAACATCCAGGACCTTTTGTGAATTACCTTGTTGAGTGTGGAATTATGCCTCAATATACCATGCCTGGTACACCCAGTCGGAATGGTGTAGCTGAGCGTCGCAATCAAACCCTAAAAGACATGGTAAGAAGTATGATGACTTTCACTTCTCTACCAGAATCCTTATGGGGTGAAGTACTCAAGACTGCAGTTTACCTACTCAATAGAGTACCTAGTAAGGTAGTAACTAAAACCCCATTAGAGATGTGGACAGGTAAGAAGCCTAGCATTAGGCACTTACATGTCTAGGGTTGTCCAGCTGAAGCTAGGCCTTACAAGCCAAATGAAAGGAAACTGGACTCAAGAACGGTTAGCTGTAATTTTGTAGGATACTCTGAGAAGTTAAGAGGGTATAAATTTTATGTTTCCTCTAATGGATCTTTCTTTGAAACGGGAAATGCCAAGTTCATTGAGGACAGTGGGAGTAATAAAATCAAGGAAGTATCTTTTGAGGAAAACATTGGCGATCCTCCTATAGTTATTACTAGTGCGATCAATAGCGGCATGATTACCATACCGCACATTATAGGTATCACACATCTAGTAAATGTAGTGAACCAAGATATTCCCATGACATCTCCAATGCAATTGGAGGAACCTGCCACTGAAATTAAAGTATTGTCTCATATTGATGAGCAAGTACCTCAACCACATCAAACATAAGTGTCTTTAAGGTGATCCACAAGGGAACGGAGAACCATGAATTCTTGTGATTATGTTTATCTCCAACAGCATGATTTTGATATAGGGTTGGAGAGTGATCCTACATCTTTCAAAGAAGTCAAACAATGCTCTAACCTTAAATGGTGGATTAACGCCATGCAAGAAGAGTTGAAGTCTATGGTGGACAATGACGTTTGGGAACTTATCGAATTGCTGGAAGGAAAGAAGTCTATTGGATGTAAATGAATATTTAAAACCAAGCGAGATTCAAGGGGCAATGTCAAAAAGTATAAGGCTCATCTTGTTGTCAAGGGATTCACTCAGAAAGAATATATTGATTACAAGGAGACTTTCTTACCTGTGTCAACAATGAATATTTAAAACCAAGCGGGATTCAAAGGGCAATGTCGAAAAGTTTAAGGCTCGTCTTGTTGTCATGGGATTCACTCGGAAAGAATACATTGATTACAAGGAGACTTTCTCACTTGTGTCAACGAAAGACTCCCTTAAGGTAATCATGACACTTGTAACTCATTATGATTTGGAGTTACATCAAATGGATGTAA
This sequence comes from Zingiber officinale, assembly GCF_018446385.1. NCBI lineage: Eukaryota > Viridiplantae > Streptophyta > Magnoliopsida > Zingiberales > Zingiberaceae > Zingiber > Zingiber officinale. The sequence continues at coordinate 30,678,270 of NC_055994.1, forward strand.
AAATTACATTCCTCGTAGAGGAGTCTATATATATAGTACAAACAGAGAACTTTGAGTCTAAAGACTCAAAGCACCTAGTATGTAGATTAAAGAAGTCTATTTATGGTTTAAAATAGGCATCTCATCAGTGGTACCGGAAATTTGATCAAGTGGTTATCCCATTTAGATATAAAGAGAACCTCGTTGATCAGTGCATATATGTCAAGTTCAATAGGAGTAAGTTTGTTATACTTGTTTTGTATGTGCATGATATATTGCTTGCAAGCAATAATAAGGATCTGCTGCTTCAAACTAAGTCATTTCTATCTATAATTTTGAAATGAAAGATCTTGGAAGCATCCTTTGTTTTAGACATACAGATCTATTGTGATCGTTCAAGAGGTATTCTTGGACTTTCACAATAGACCTATATTGAAAAGATGCTTATAAGGTATGGTATGTAGAACTGTACACCCAGTGACACACCTGTGTCAAGTGGTGACAAGTTCAGCTTGTAGCAGTGCCCATGGCTTGAACTTGAAATAAAGGAGATGGAGCAATTCTCATATGCGTCAGCAGTGAGAAGTGTCATGTATGCACAAGTTTATACTCGACCAGATATAGCATATATAGTGAGGATGTTATGCAGATATGTTAGTAACTCAGGACCGTCACACTGGAAAGTGGTAAAGAGAGTGATGCGGAATTTGTAAAGAATTAAAGGGCATATGCTCACGTATCGAAGATCATATCACTTGGAGGTGATTGGATATTCAAACTCTGATTTTTTTTAGATGCTTGGATAGCAAGAGGTCCACTTTGGGCTATATCTTCATGCTGGCTGGAGGGGCTATATCTTGGAAGAGCATCATGTAGACGCTAGTAGCCACTTCTACTATGGAGGCAGAGTTAGTAGCATGCTACGAAGCATCCAATCACGGGATTTGACTGCAGAATTTCATCATAGCATTACAGATTGTTGATGATATTGGCATGCCACTGAGGATCTACTGTGATAATAAAGCCACAGAACTTTATGCCAAGAACAACCGCAGTTCATCGAAGCCAAGCACATCGACATCAAGTTTCTAGCGGTTAAAGAAAGAGTTCAGAGTTGTCAGATTATGGTAGAGCACATCAGCACAAATTCTATGTTGGCCGATTCACTCACCAAAGGCTTGGTGCCTAAGGTGTTTCATATGCATGTTGTGGATATGAGAGTCCTTCTTATGGGAGAAGAACTCATCTAGTGGGAGTCTATATTTATTTTATTGATCTATATTTGATAATTAAGACAAACATTTTGTTTTGATTATTGTACGTACTTAAAGTTCAAAATATTAATGAGAATTTATATATTTGTTTAACACTCTGACTGTGATATCATCATTTACTACTGTTGTTTAGCATTTAGTATTTGTAAATATGATATAAATTCTTTTTTGAATCATAAAGTGGATCATGATTTGTTATTGCAGTTTAGCATAAAGTATTTACAAATATGATCTGACCTCTTTTGAGGTCATCTTAGGACCAGTTGAAAATTGATATGTACTGATCATATTTCATGTAATTTTCACTCTACACATCTACATCTTGATCTATGTCATTAATGACATTAGTATTATGATTACTGTCGGGGCTTGTTACGATCATATACAGTAGTCATGGTCTCTTTAATCCTATACTAATGAAGTTAATAGACCAGATTGTTTGCAGGGGTATCTTGTACCCATAAAGTTTGATATCAACTAAAATTTTACTTGTATTCCATATACAACTCACATATAACCCAAGTGGAAAATTGTTGGATATAATTATCCCTATTAAGCGAGCTTATTTGTAAGTTGCATATGTGAATATGATCTGAACCCTTTAAAGTGGTCTAACTTATGCTTATTGGGTTCGATTATTGGATGTAGACCATGTATGTGTAGAACTTTTAGTCCCACATCTATTATCATCTATATGTCGATAATAGATGTTCAGTATATATATGGACTTATAGTCCACATCTATGATTATCTATGAGATGATAATCGATGTGCACTATATAATGGATTGGTCCCCAGAGGATTAGGACATCTTTTAGATGTTTCTTCATTCCCCATTGACGAAGAGGATTCGACGCCATCAACCCTAACTATTCCGGAAGGACATCCTTCTTCTCCTTCTTCTTCTTCCGCAGGATTGTTGGATCGACGAGCTCTATACACAGAACAATGACAATTCCACTGCATTCAAGTTCTTTGTAATTATAGTATTTACTTTCTTATGTCATATTCTCGATGAAACGAAGATCCATGCTCTCTTGGGTTTTCTATTCAAATTTTTATTTTGATTGTCTAGAATTTATGCGGCTTAAGTTTTTACAAGAACCATCAAGTGGATCCATCGTTAAAAAAACATATATATTTTTAAAACATTAATCAGTTATTTACTTATTTACATTATGAACATGAGACCTAGAAAAAAATTATAAAGAAAAAAATATTAAATTAGATAACATCAAATTTGGGATGACTGATTCAATCATATGAAAACAATTTATACCAATAAAAAAACTAAAAAAAAACCTAATAAAGGGAAGAGTGATATTTTTTTACTTTCAGTATGACAATAACATGAAACCTAAAATAAATACTTTGAGATCCCCTAAATAAATTATTAAAACATCATATTTAAAATCATGTCTAATTTAGAGTGAAAATGGACATCAAGCTTTTAGATAATATAATAGCTAAGAGTAGTTACTACCAAATATTAAAATAAATCAATCAAAACATATATTAATTTATTATCAACTTAATTAAATTTATTTAAAAGAATTAAAATCATTATAAAGTCATAATTATTTAACGACTATTATAATAATATTATAACTATTAAATAGTTATTTATAATAGTCAATTAATAATTATTATAGTGCCTTTTAATTTTTGCCCCGTATATATAGCTAAAAATTAACATGTGTTGTCTACATGTTTCCCTCCTCGAGCTGTTTTGTTCATGGGCATGGATCCTTTGGTCCGTAATATATGGACTAGGATGGATACTCTCCACCAGACCTCCACTTATTTTACGAGTGGAGTCATCACTCTCCATCAAAACTCATCCTTTGGTCCGTATTTTACGGACCACAGAATCTGAGCTGCTTGTTTATGGGCTTCTCTGACCCAACCAACCAGGTGTAAACTACTTTAACTTATTATTTAATTCAAATTTTTTAAATTAATTTGAAATAACATTTTTTATTATTTTTTAAATTAATTTGAAATAACATTTTTTAAATTAATTTGAAATAACTTATTATTTTTTAAATTGGTTTATACCATTTTAATTTAAATATACTTCAATTAAGATCTGAATAATTTAAACCTAACTCAAATTTCAATCATTTAATTATAATTAAAATTCGAACAATTTGAGCAAACTAAAAATTTATTTTAAACTAAATTCGAATCAGAATTATTTAAATTTTCGAACATTAAATTTAAATATCACATATATATTTTAAATTAGAACTCAAATTTAAATATTTTCATACTACTCATTCAATTTTACACCTTAAACGCAACTATTCCGATTGTGTATCTGTCAAAGCTAGAGAGAAAGAGGTCATTTTCAAATATCGGGACATTGGCAGTTGTTATAACTTTTTCAATGTTAAGAAACTTATTTAGTTATTCCGAAAAATTAGTATTTAAAATTTACAACATTATAATCTTTTAAAAAAATGACAAGATATTAAAATTTCAAATGACTTAATTAAGTTTTTTTAATTGGCATTATATATTTAGTTTATGTTAATTAATTTTAAAGATAATTAATTCGATTATATAATTTTTTTATGACCATTAAAATAAATTAGAAAATATTAATAATTTATCAACCTAATATTTTTTAAATTAAATATTAATTAAAAAAATTTATAAAAATTGAGACTCCACCGTTAAAATGCCACCGTTAGGCTAATTTAGTTTTCTTTCAACTCTGGACCTAATCGACAGCAAATTATTTATTTGTCGGACAATAAAAGTTTCCATCCCAATCAAAACCTTTTTCAAAAGAAGAAGGGGCATTTGCGTTATCGTTAAGACTTAATTAATTAATTGTCAATAAAGTCACTCATCCATCACCAACTAGCCTTTTCTTCTGCATTGCAATTAACGATTTTTTTATTAAAAAAAAAACTTAAGTGAAGAATCTGGATAATATAAATCAAGCCGTCTCGATCATTTTCTTAAATCGTATCATCCTACAGGGTTTATATTAAAAATTTTAATTTTTAAAAAATAAAGATTAATTTTTAAAAATATATATAATTTAATTTTCTAACTTTTTAATTGATAAAATTATTTAATATTTTTTGAGATATTATTGAGTGTAAATAAGTTTTTTTTAAAAAAATTTCAATTTAAAAAAAAAACTACTTTCTATTAAAGTTATTTGCATTGGAAAAAAAAATATTTCCTTATCAGGTTTAGTATCTGAAATTTTATTTTAATTCTAGATTTATTATTTATAAAAAATTTAATTCCGAAAATAAATCTAAACTATCGATAATTAATCTTAAGAAGATTTTTCAACTGAAAGTCTCAACTTATTAATTTCATTCTCATTAGATTAAATTATTTGTTTCTTCTAATTATAGGTTGAAATTGACTTAAAAAAAACGTTTATATATTTAAAATCATATTTTACATATTTAACTCAAATAATAGAAAAAGAAAATATAGATCTTCAATATTTTATCAAAATAAAAATATTTAAAATTTAAAAATAATATGATTTATGTCTTGTATTTTTAATTTGAAATTTAAAGTTTAACACTATTAACTGCATAAATATAATAAAATAACAAATAAATATTATCTTTTATTTAGATTAATTAAAATGAGCATCTAAAAAAATAAACATCTAGAAAAATAATTGATCCAAATTAAAAAAAAAAAATAATATGTAAGAGCAGACATAAAGAATAATAAACATCTAAAAAGTTATTGAACTGGCACTTCCGAAACAAATATCAATAATAAAGAATAATAATTAAATTAAAGTAGAAATCAAATAGCTTATAATTTGGTGCAGACATTAAAATGAAAAGGGTGATCTTAAAGAACACGGATTCAATTTTGATTTTTGTTTTTTCTTAAATTGGTAGGATTTCTTACGGAGGAAGAAGAGGATTTCTCACTGAGGAAGAAGAGAGCCGATCGTTGTTTTGCATTGACTTGACAAGGAACCCTTACTTTCTATTGTGATTGAGGAAGAGCACCGTTGCATTGTGTTGAATGAATGAGGAATCCTTATTTTCTGTTTTTATTGAGAAAGACCACCGTTGTTTTGTGCTGAATGAATGAGGAATCCTGTTCCCTCGGGGCAGTGTGATGGTTAAGACATAGGGTATTGTCACATGAGGTCTTAGAGTCGAAATTCGGCGTGACCGAGCATAACCTTCCTCATGTCTTGACCATTTGCACTAATGGCTAGTAGCCACCCGTGATTTACCTCCTCCATGTTGGCCTAGGGACAGGTTGATGGGGGCGCTGGGGCGAGCGAATCACCTTTTGTCACATGAATGAATGAGGAATCCTTAATTTTCTGTTCTTAGTGAGGAAGAGAAAGGAAAAGTGAGGATGAGAAATCATCGACGAAAAGAGAAAAACATCCTTTGAGAGTCAAATCACTAAAGAGGAAGGGGAGAAGGGCACAAAATCACTAACTGAGGAGGGAAAAAGCATATAAGTATGGGCGAGGAGTAAAAAAGCACGGGATCACCTATAACCATGAAAGAAGAGAAGAACATATTTTTTTAAGAGATTGATACAAATCAGTGGGGTTCAATATAGAAAAAGAAAAGTAGGATGGTTTTAAAAAATAAAATATATAATTTAAAAAATTGATTAAAAAATCAAATACGAACAATATCAAAATATTAAACTATTGGGGAAATAAAATAGACAACTAAGACATATATCTTAAGTTGGTCTATTTAAAAGATCGGATCCTTTGATTCCCTTATTCTGATCTATTCTTGATCAGGATAAGGGAATTGGTGGGAAACAATGACACTTATCTGTTAACATGTGGGGAGTCATTGTCCCCCACTAATGCAAAAGTTGGACCATGAATTAGTTCATCCTTTGTGGACCAGAGGATCCACCCTCTCCATTTAAATGTTTTTATTATTTAAAATAAAATAAAAAATAATATTAAAATAATATTTTTAATATATTTAAATTTATTAAAGGTAAATAATATGAAATTTTATATTTTTAATGATTTATTTTATTTTATTAAATATAAATGATTTTTTTTTAAAAAAAATGACAATTGCCAAAGCCAAAGCCTTCATCTACCACTTGTCCAGTGTTTGAGAAAAATAAAAAAGAAATGGTTAGTAGAAAACTAGCTATCCCCCAGCTAAAAAAAATATGAATAAAAATAATCAATTTGTAAAAAATATGCACGTGCTAAGTACTTTAAAAAAATATATCAAAAACTAATGATTAGAGAGCATTTTCGAGTGCGCCATAAAAAAATATTAGGGAAGATACCTGAGCAAATAATATATTTTCGAGTGCGCCATAAAAAATATTAGAGAATTTTCATTACAAACTCCATTTTTAACAAAAGGGCAAGTATTATACGAAGTAAACTCCTGATTTATTTTTATAATCGATGAAAATTTCTATAAAATCAGACTGGATAGTCAATCAATCTAACTAGTTTTATCATTATATGAAGCAAACTAGGTTTACAACACCTCGAAAACAACATCGCTCACTAGCAGCATTACTAAATTATTCGTGAACAGCTTCTTATTTATTATGCAAAGAGTGATGGATCATTTATTATATAAAACTGTTATCCTACAACTGTCTCATACCAATAAGAGGAAGTAAATCATATACTAAGTAAATATCGTGTGAAAGGGCATTTTTCACCAGGGGATTCAACTCTTGTTCCATTAGACAAATCTAAGATATGGTATTAGCTTGACTGCAACAACTTCTCATTAATAAAGGTAAATTTATTATCTTAACAACCCCTAATGTTGGTTCCGAGAATATGGAAGGAGGTAAATACAGGTGCATAAATATTAGGTATATAGTGGGATAAATCTCAGGTCATTAGTTTCTAAGAATCGATCCCTGATCATTACACCAGAGATATCATATACCTACCGTCCGCGCTACACCCTGAGGGCACCAACTTCTCATTTATGTGGCACAAAAGACGATTCACTCGCCCCCAGCGCCCCCGCCAACCCGTCCCTAGGCCAACACGGAGAAGGTAAATCACGGGTGGCTACTAGCCATTAGTGCAAATGACCAAGACACGGGGGAGGTTATGCTCGGTCACGCCGAGTTTCGACCCCAAGACCTCATGTGGCAACACCCCATGTCTTAACCATCGTACCGCCCCGAGGGGACACCAACTTCTCATTTATGTTCCTATGACATATGGATCATGTAAACATACTCATTTCTATTTCATTATTTAATTGACAGTAAAAGGTGAAATCGTCACCTCGATGGTCCTTCCAGGATGACCTCCACTATTTGGAAGGAAGGTAAATCACAAGGAATTTCATCCAACAATAGCAGCACATGCAAGAAGGGATTAAGATAATCAACAGGGCATTCCATATGTGAAGACCCGATTTTGAATATGGTGATGGATACTAGTGGACATACCTTTAAAGGTTAAGTTAGGTTCAACTCCTAGAAATCTTAATACCATAAAATTGAACCCAAATTTACGATTACTTTGTGTCATGTGCATGTTTGGATTTTAGGGATTTCGAATGTTAGGTCTAGTTACTCATATGTTTCTTCTATGATCTTCATCATGAGAATTTAATGAGTAAAATATTAATTTTATGTGTTTTACATTTTTATTCTAATTATATCTATACTTTTCTTGCTTTTTAACAAGATGACATAGTGAGTCATATGTTAAAATTTTATACCTAAATTTCTTTTGATTTTATCATGATAACATAATAAGTCATGTGTTAATCCTTTTATGTAACTTGGACTTATTTTAGCTGTGCCAATATTTCATGTGCTAAGTTGTAATGGTATGGTGACCTTTCACCTAGCCTTTTTAATATGGATTTATTTGATACAAAGAATAGAGAATTCGAATAGCCATAATCATGATGATTAATGGAGAATTCGAAGAGTCATCATAATGATAATTAATGAAGAATTTGAAGAGTCATCATAATGAAGATTATAAATGAAGAATTTATGAAGCATATAACTCTTCATCCTCTTAATTAATGAAGATCATAAATGATGAATTAATTGAGACCTTAACTCTTCGTATTCTTTGGAGGCTATAAGTAGACATCCTCGGAAAAATGCAAAAGGAAATTCCTTCTTTCGATTTTTTCCTCGTCAACTTCTTCTTCGTTGACCTTCTATCGGAATAGATCGGTAGTGCTTCCAAGTCTTTGTTGATCCAAGAGGCTAGCACCTAACGGATCGTATCAAGTTCGTGATCTAGTGCACGTGGATACCGCTAGAGGAGTCACACGTGGGGCTCTTATCTATCTATCTGTCTGTGATATCATTCACACCTATCGAGAACTCGAGTTGAAGCCAAGTTCCAATTAACAAGCGCAGGTTCAAGTTCCGTAAAGTTTCTGTCGAAAAACGGAAAAGTTTATGGCCATATAAGTGGGCTTTTCGTTTCGAGTATAGCTGCAGAATATGTTTACATTTCGTCATTTTATATTGCAAATTTCATTTCTTTTTATTCTAAGATGCATTGTTACGACTCAAGTTAAATACGGTAAAGGGAATTTCTGAAAGTATGATAAGATATGACAAGTTATGGTCCTGATGTGGTGGGTAATAATAACCGATATATGGTCCTAATGCGGTGGGTAATAATAACCGATATATGGCCTCACCCCTTAGAGGAATTACATATAGGGGACTGATCAGTAAAAGGAAATTTTCGAAAACATGATAAGATTTAACAAGTTATAACCCTGATGTGGTGGGTAATAATAATCGATATATGACCTCACCCCTTAGGGGAATTACATATAGGGAACTGATCAGTAAGACCATGGAAAATAAGATGATTAACAATGCTATATTTTTGATTAAGTGTTATGTTTTCGATTAAAATATATTTCTATCATGAATTTTAAATGTCTTGCTAAAAGTATATGTTTTGATTAAGTTATGTTTCTGTCATGTTTCATGAATATTTTCGTCATGAATTTTGAATATTTTGTATTCTATCGTACTATGTTCGATCGATCCCACTTACTGAGTGTTTTCGAAGTACTCACCCCCCGGATAAAAACGAGGAATAAGTCAAGAAGGAGCAAGAGATGTTTTGAGACTAATAATGAAGCCGTGTCCAAATGATTCGTCCGTTTAGTTAATGTTATCTTTCTTTGTACGCTTTCGCTTTTGGATTGTAAAGACAATATTTTCATTATAGTATTACCGATTTGGTATGCACTTTATGAGACTTATTGTTTTCGAGTATTTGCATTCATGAGCAACACCAGTGTCACGCGCCTAGGTCACGGGGCGTGACACCACACCTGTTAATAATCGATCTATTGACAATAACATCTTTACATGAACACCCATGGAGGCTTCTATTTCCCACTATTTACCTATTCAATCATATTATGGGAGGAGGCATAGAACTATCTGAAATGCAGCTATTCATGTAGAATAAACAGTCTTAACTTAGAAAACTGCGCTTCAAGAATTTTAGGAACTACAGCAACGCATATATCAGTTAATAAAAGAATGAAATGGAGTAGCATTTAGGCCTCATTTTCTTAATTCTGAGGACTGAGAATACGCTTTTGGAAGTCGGTCACCATCAAGGGCAGTCCTTGCCGCAATGTAATCTTGGGCTCCCAGTTCAGCAGCTCTTTTGCCTTCGATATGTCAGGTTTTCTCATATGAGGATCATCAGCAGTATTAGGCCGGAATTCTATGGTTGCAGATGAATCAACCGTCTCTTTCACAACCTGCAAGAGTGTTAGATTACAATTCAATATAAAAAAGTTTGGAATGACTAGGTAGATATCTTAGTTTTTCATCAGCCAAGGATATATGGTACCTCAGCTAGCTCCAGCATGGTGAACTCGCCGGGATTACCCAAGTTAAAAGGACCAATGTGCTCACCTTCCATTAACACTACTAATCCGTCAACCTAGAAAGTTTGCGTATAAAGATAGTTAACAACACAAGTTAGGTATTCTGCCAGCATCAAGATAACAAAAGATCTACAAAAACATTATTCTTAGATTTGTGGCAGATGTGTACAGGCTTGGAAGCAATGCAGAAATGTGTTGGAAAAGATAGGATCATGTTGGTTACGTAGTTTTTATAGGTTATCTTACTTTTTTTTGTTTTTGTTTTTGATTTTGCTTCATTTAATTAAATTCATTCCGAACCTCAAACTAACGTCCTTTTGTTTTCCTAGGTGAAAGAGGTCTTCTGAATGGACTAAAGGCATTTGGGGCTATAATTCTAACCATTGGACATAATTCTGTTGTACCTATTGATATATTCAATAAGACAAAGCTTTAGTTTGATGAAAACAGAGGGAAGAATTCTGAACAGGTCCAACATAATGTTTTTCTATACTACTAAAGAGAGATAAACTTGAACTTCAAACCAATTCCTCTGATTTAATTTGTTTTCTATTTTCATATGACCAAAATACTGAACATATGACCAAAACTCTCATTTGGTAAGAAATTGATGATAGAGCAGGATTATGATGAAAAAAAATAAACACTACACTATACTAGGCAGAACCATATTTATTAACAGAAGAGAACATTCAATCATCCAATGGGAATTCCAATCGTGTTACAAGTATGCTGCCTAACATGCACGGTTTAAGAAAAATCTTAAAGGATCCAAAAAATGGCAATTTACTCAACGCCGAAAGGAAACTTTGGTGTTGGACCTTGTTTGACAATAACTGACATTAACTCACTCAACTATCAATGTTTGCTACAAGTCAAATGTCTAATTTTAAATGAAGAGGATGAAAAATATACGACATCAGGTCACATGGTATACCATCTGAACCAAGTGTATGAATGATTATCAAATAGATTACATACTGATCCAAACAAGTACTAATTTGGTGCCAGAACAAGATTTTAAATCATGCTTATGATGTATCTTGTGTTATGCTGCCTATGCAAGGATGCATTCAGTCTCCAAGTTCCAGGAAATGAGACTAGAAAACTAGTTTCAAGAAAAAAGAAGCTATATGCAGAAATATATCACAAGTTAGGTAAGAAACTTATGATATTCAGAAAATTATCTAGGCAAGAGTGGCCTATTCTAACAGTTTAACTCAATGAGGTGAACTACAATTTAACAATTATCTCAAATCAACCTGATATACTTATAATATAGAACATAGGATGAACAAACATGCTCTGATTCCTTAATGATGGTCTCAGCTGAAAACATTATGTACCATCCTAGTTTTTTAAGACAGTAAAGTTATCTGTGATTTCCATAAATGAAAATTGTCAATACTACGAAACATTTGAGGCATTACTAGAGCAAGCTATTTATTTAATGGAAAAAAGGAAAGGATCACAGGAAAAGTTCGGTGAAATGAAGTAGGTAATTTAGACAATGGTCCACTTAAATCTGAGATCAAATTGTCACAGCTCATGCCAGATATAAAGGTAGAACATAGAACACGATACCAAATCTGAAACATATTGGAAACTTCGAGTTTGCTTTCCATCACCATACACAGTCATAGGTTCTTTTCGAAGTGCCTGCAAAATATGAATATTGAATTCACTATGATATGATAATAATTCATTTTCAAAACAGCTGACTTTATCTTCTTACCATTTACAAAGAAAAATATTATATTAAAATAATATATTGTTTGCCAGATGAGAAAAGAATATCACTGCAGGCAAAGATACCTGAGCAACAAAGTTACTGACCACCCTGCCATCATCAAGGCACATCCGAGGTCCATACGTATTGAATATTCGTGCAATTCTTACCTGTACATGCATAATCATAAGACAGTTTTCCCATCAAGGTTCCTACTTGAAAAAATGGCACAGTATTCCACTGCAAGTAAGTGCTAAAATAATTTCACTGAGAGGTTTATTAACAAAAGGCAATCACTTTTTGAGTCATTGAGTGATGCAGATTATTCTTAACGTAAATTATTTATACAAAAGATGATATATCAAACCAAAAGTACAATACTTTTAAATCCTAATACATCAAAGATATCAATAAATTTGAGCCCTCATTTGAGAAAGTTGTTTGAAAGAATTGAATAGATTATGAATTAGCACATTTGACAAAGCTAAGGCATCGTTATATCTCAAGGGGACAACATAACCATTTCAGTAAAGCACACTGGATGTGGCCAACAATTAAGAGTAATAAATTTGTCAGTCTGCTGTCCTGATATGTTAGAAACAATGTATTAAAGAAACATATTCATTAAGAAAAATTTAAGGAAAAAGAAATGTCTGCAAAGAAAACTCAGTTTGTTTAGCTACAAGAAGAAATGATGAAAGAGAAAAGAGAGACAAAGGATTGGAATAAGCATACCTAAGGTTAAATACTGGTAAAGAATGCATCCAAACTACTCTATTTCCAAGTATTTCAAATTCATCTCATCACATGAAAATGTTACTAAAGGGGTAACAAGTAATTTGTTCTCTTATCAGTTAGATTGATGTAAGAAATCAGATAGTTCAGCAGTCAAATTAATTCCATAGAAAGTGTAATGTTTGGGGTATGTTTCACACATAGGTGGCATAGAGTAAGGAGATTGTGTTAATTGGACAAGAGAATGAGAATTGCCAATATTATAAGCACGGTAAGAATCTTGCCTGTAATGGTATATTCATTCAGTAACAACTTTGCAAGATTGATTATATTCTCAAATGGAAACATTCAACAACAACCAAGCCTTATCCCACTATGTGAAGTTAGAAAAAGATTAGATGATTCTTTTTTATAAATTATAAAGAAATGTTTTGGATGAGGAGTTACCTGTATCAATAGGAAATGTAAATTCAGTTTAACAGAAAAACGATGTAAAACTATACGCAACTGTATCACAATTAAAGGTTCAAAATGATTTCCACTTTTTGGATATCAGTTTCGAACTGAGACAACTTTAATGGCCGATGCAAGCATGTTACATAAAACAGTGAAAACACAACAATCAAAATTGTATACCATCAGTTCTATCATATTGGTTACAAGACTACAACAGAATCAATAGTGATGTAGCATTCCATAAACTTCAATAAAAGGAAAATTTTTGTGTAGCCTACAACTGACTTAAGTAGTTGGGACTCATGGTTTATTTGTGTTTTTAGTTTTATTACATGTCTGGACCATGAAATCCCTAAATCTTATGCATTGAGATGAGTTTTTTTTTTTCCAACTTCAATTGTGTAAAGTCACCTCAAGTCCAGCACCGCGATGGTAATCCATGGTCAAAGTTTCTGCTGTCCTCTTTCCTTCATCATAACAACTCCTAACACCTACGGAGCAGCAAAGTTTATGTTAAATCACTTATGCCAATATCCAATGAATAAAAATGAAAACCAACTGAAAATCCTAATGAGACAGAAAACAAATTAAATGCATTAAATAGACAGGTCAGAAGTAACATGGGTGTCACAAAATATGCAAATATATAACATAGACAACCTTGTGTAGAAGTTTCCCTACCTATGGGATTGACATGGCCCCAGTATGTCTCCTTTTGTGGGTGCTCAAGTGGGTCGCCATATACCTCACTAGTACTTGTCAACAAGAAACGAGCTCCAATTCTCTTTGCTAAGCCCAGCATATTTAATGTCCCCATTACATTTGTCTTGTACGAAACCACTAAGGAATTAAAACACTTCTATCTCAAAAGCCATCTTTGCTGCTATCAAAGAGCATATCAGATGGTTACAGCAACAAAGCAAGCACTCGATGACAAGAAATAGGAAGCAAATGAACTAAAGTTCAATCCCTATAGACATGAAATGTGTTTAAGAAAATAAGTTCCCGATTTCTTTGAAATGAGGGAGAATTATACTGTGAAACCAAATCGTCTACAGAGAATTAGTTACCATAATCAATTGTAACTCAACCGGCTATACTTATTCTATCAAAATTTTAGCATAAATTAATGTGGAGACTGAAGTTTTCCTAAGATCCATCATAATTAAGCGGATCAATCGCAAGGGGAATTTTTTTAGGAATTTGAACAGATCTTGCAAAATGAAATATCTGCAAATAATCAAAAGGATATGATGGTCTTGATAGGGTTATATTTGTAGTGCACTGGCGACGCCGGGCAAGCGAGATGGTAGATCTCATCGACCTCCAGCAAGATCGGCTCTACGACGTCATGTCGGATCAGCTCAAACCTCGGGTTCCCGAAGTGATGCATCACGTTATCCTTCCTCCCGGTGAAGAAATTATCTATCACAATCACGCTATCCCCCCTCGCGAGAATCTTGTCTACAAGATGGCTTCCGACGAATCCGGCGCCTCCGGTGACCACAATCCGTTTCGGCGGCTTCTTCAGCCCCACCGGCACTCTCCTACCGCCGCCACTGACGGCGACGCCGTCGCTTGAGACGCTGCGGTAGGAGGAGGTGTGCTGAAAGTTATCAAGGATGCGATGGGAGAGGTGATCGTCGGGGTGAGAGTGGGACAGGGACGAGCTGTAGTAGGGGTGGAGGAGGAAGAAGGTAGAGGCAATGAAAGCGCCGGCGAGGACGAAGAGAAGGCGCTGCTCTCGGAGGAGGTAACCCAAGGCAACGCGGAGGAAAGACGGGGAGGAGGAGGAGGAGGAAGAGGAGGAGGAGGAGCGGCCCGGTGGCTTGCTGGGCTTGACGGCGTAGATCGGGATCTGGGTGTTCTGGTTGAGGCTGGATTGTTTGTGGAGCTGCTTCATTGTAGGATCTGGCGGCCGGAGACGCTGTCCGGGGGAGAATCAACAGCAGGGAATACTCCTGCACCGTCGAGGGAAGATATCCTCGGAAGCGAGGCCGGGTGGTAGGAGGGTCAAATAGACAGGTATACCTAACAGAGCGTCCAGCTCACGTGCTCACTTTTGGAACCGAATAAGTAAGGAAAAAAATATTATTACCAAACGACATAGCTAAATTTATAAAATACCTAAATCATATATTCCAATTTTAAAATTATTAAATTAAGTACTCAATAATATTTACTATAGTATAGCAATTAATTTAGAAAACTATTCATCTAATATAGTAATAGATTAAAAAATATATTTTATGTTAAAAATAATTGCTCTAAATATAGTCAGCTAAATTAACATTTGAGAATATGAATATAATTATAAAAATTATATTCGCGTCCTTAAATATCAATTTGACATAATATATTGAGAATAGTAATTTTGTGAATACGAATCGATTTGATTCGTGTTGAAAAAATCAGACCAAAATTCAGACCAACTTGGTTCAATCACGTACAGATACATGGGCTATGGGGTAGTCCAACACATGTGTTGACATAATAACTTGGTTCAATATTATTCTGAACACTTTAAGTCCATCAGTTAGTTTTGATCAAATTCAGACCAAAATTGACTCACGGACCTTGAGAACTCGGAATGACATGAAACTAAGTTCTATGTGTTTGTCTAGTTCCCCTGATTATATTCATGTCCTTAAACATTAATTTGACATAATATATTGAGAACAGTAATTTTTTGAATACGAATCAATTTGATTTGTGTTGAAAAAATCACTCCTCATAGACCTAGAGAGTTTGGAGTGATACAAAACTAGGTCTTATGTGTTTATCTAGTTTTCCTTATTATATTCATGCTCTTAAACATCAATTTGACCTACTATATTGAAATTAATGATTTTTAACACAAAATAAGTTTTTTAATCGATTGCTACAATGTAGCAATCGATTAGGGACTTTACTGCGTCAATGAACATTATCCCAAATCGATTGTCGATTGGGAATAGTAACAAGGGCAAAAATGATATCGAGTATGTTTTTTTGGTCATTTTGAAATTTGAGTATTTTGGAAATTTACCTATGCAGTTCTGTAATTTATAGAAAAAAAAAATCAAATAGGCATCCATTATTTATATTTTCATTAGATGGGCGCCCCATTTCTGATTAAAGTTAAATGGGCGCTCCTCTGTGCCACTTTTAAAATAATCTACCCAAAATACCGTTATATTTGTAAGTATCTCATGATAGTTTTGATATGGTCAACAAAGTTAAGTTAGATCCTGTTTGTATTTAATGTCTTATGTCTAAGTGTGTAGGAATTTAAGAGCACAAGAAGTCGAGCATAAGACGCAGCGAACAAGAAGGATAATACGAGAAACGAGTGGAAGGGCTCAGTACATTCGAGGGACGAGAAGCTGTGGAAAAATACATTGACAGATGAGAAGGGCGTGCGCAGCACTTTTGAGGGACTCTTCAGAGTGAAATCTACTCAAGGAGAAGGTCAAAGTTGGATTCGGGTGAGCTTAACTTCAGATAATCGGAGCATCACCCAAGCGAAGAAAACCAACTAGAAGCTGATCTGCCCGTGGAAGGTGCGTCCAATGAGCTTGAAGGCACCCTCAAAGCCTCAAGAAAGGTGCCTTCAAGCATGTTGAAGGTGCATTCAATACCCGTTAGCCAAATAAAAAGTTTTATCTTCGACAGATAAAACTTAGTATATTGAAGGCGCCTTAGACCTACTTGAAAGTGTCTCCGAGCTACGGATATGTTTTTCTAGGGGCTATAAAAAGACCCATGGAATTAGGAAATAAACAATAACTTCTGTAGTAACTTTTCTAGTCATTTCTGAGCTGTCAACGTGTGTAAAAGACTTCTCCGTCTTCAACGAAGGAGTTCTTTAGTGAGCTTTTCAATACCTTGGATTAACAACCACTTATGTTATAACTAAGCAAAACTCTGGCCTTTTACTTACTTTTTAAAGTTATTTTCATTAATGTTAATTGTCCATATTTACTTAATCTAATTATGTATCATTGTTAAGCAAAAGCAAGAGATTTTTTTTTATCTAACTCTGATCATAGGTTATTCACCCCTCTAGTCGGCAGCACCAAGACCAACAAGTAATATTAGAGCCCAATCACTTCAGATGGACTAACCGTCGATCGAAGTAAACTAGATGATGGCCGGATCAAGTATCTATCCGTCGAAATTTGAGAGGGAGTTCTCCCTATGAAAAAAGCGAATTGAGGTATTTTTTAAAAACCGACTATGAAGTTTCATTAATAATCAAATATGATTTTGTAGCTCTAAAAGATTAAAAAGATGAACAAAAAAAGAGTATCTTTGGATAAAGAAAGAGCAAGTAGACTTTATGGCAAATGGACAAGCTGAATTCTACTTGCTAAGTGTGCTGCCATCTCAAGAAATCAGCAAGATCGATGCATATGAATCAACAAAGGAACTTTGGAAAAAGTTCTTGGAGCTACACGAAGGAACGTCAGAAGAAAAGCTTATGAGACGGGACCTTCTCCGGAACCAATTGACGAACCTCCGGCTAAAAGAAGGAGAGTCAGTAGTGCAACTACACGCCAAACTGAAGGAGCTGATCACCGAACTGATGAATCTTGGAGAAAAGATAACAAACTGAGATTCTCTAAGATATGCTTTGAATGCTTTCCAAGGACACCCGAATGGTCCTCAATAATTGACTCAAACTATATTTCTAAAGATCTAGAGGTAAGTACATTAGAAAGTTCATTTTCCACTTTAGAACTTCATGAATCTAGATGTGCATAATTAAAAAAGGACCCAAGCCAAACAATTGCCCTGAAGGCAAGAACAGATAATTTGGACTCTGAAGCATCCATCGACAAAGACGAGGCAACCCTAATGGTAAGAAAGTTTAGTAAATTTATTAAAAGTAATAAATTTAACAAGTACAGGTGAAAAAGCACCTTCGGAGCAAAAGGAAGGTTTGATGCTATAATTATCAAGAAGAAGGACACATTAAGGATGACTGTCCTAAACTGAAGAAGAAGGAGAAAAACAAGGGCAAAAGACCAATAAGATCAAAGCACAGACCTTGAAAGTGACATGGGATGAATCATCGTCATCAGAATTGGAACTAGAAGAGTACGCCGGATTAGCCCTGATGGCAGACCACCAGAGGGATGTCGAAAGTTCCTCATAGATAAGCATCAACAAAGGGAGAGGATCTTTAGAAGAAAGCAGTGACGAACGGGGAACATCAGACCACGAGGTAAGTGAGGTACATGCATTACCTCTTGAAAAATCATTTCAATTTATTAAAATACTTTCCAAGAATATAGAAAGATTAGAAAAAGAAAATGCTAAGTTAAAATTAAACTTAGCAAATTCATACCCTTTAGACATGTATGATAACCTCAAACTGGAAAATGAAAAACTAAAAGCATAAATAGAGAAAATGAAAAATGATGCATGTTGGAATTTAAATAATTTTTGAAAATCAAATTTTAAAATTAATTGGAACATTAGAAATCATAAGGGACAAATAAGAAAAATCACTAGGAATTATGTACCACCAAAATTTCTAATGAATCTAGTAGGGAAAAACCTATATTGGATTCCGAAATCATTTTTAGATTAAATTTCCCATTTTTATTAATGTATTAGGATAGAAATTATTTGACTTAGAAAAATATTTTTTTTGAATAATCTTCTATTTTAATTTTCTATATAAAATTTCTAGACTAATAGAATGGTAATATTTATTGTTGGGACCTTGACATCCGCTAGAGGGGGTGAATAACGTCTCACTTAAATCATTTATTTCTTATAATATTAGTGTACAACGAAATAAAAACAAACTAACAAATATAAAGCTAAACTAAAACAAGAAGAATAAAAACAAGCAATCCACAAAGACATGGTCGTTTACGTGGTTCAGAGATTAAAGCTCCTACTCCACAGCTGTTCGTAAGGTGGACGATCCCGATCCGTCGGTGGATGATTCCTCGGAGAACTTCTGGCTAGCTTGCGTAGCTCCTTGTGGGTGGAGAAACCTCACCACAACCTCACACAAAACCACATTAGATCACTTGAGCACTTAGAGACTCTAATTAGGGTTAACCACCACTAATTTTGTCATCCATGCCTAAGCACTTCGAGCTCTATTTAATAGAGGTCGGGAGGAAAATACCAAGTTATTTTTCCTAAGTGAAATTTGATCGTTATAAGCCAATGGTTAACTACCAGTTGATTGATAGAAATACCAGTCGACTACTACAATAATGCTACAGTAATGCTATAGTAACACTAAAATTTTACCATGAGTACAGTTTCTCATGCACTCGTCATCGCCCGTATAATCTAGACCTAGTCTTCTAACCTTCTCCATCAGTTTCGCGTCTCTTGGATGCCTCCCCATTTTTCACGTCTTATCTTATAGAGCTTTCATCGACCTTTTCATTATTGTTAGGTCTTCCTTTGCCAAAAAGTCGCGCCTATGGGACTTCATCCATTGCCAAGTCACACTTGGATTTACGTTGCCAAGACTACATGCTTGAACTCTCCTTGTTGTACTTGTATCCTACATATTCACAATGCATATTAAATATAACAATAAACCTAATTTAAACCTTTGCCCAAACATCAAAACCTAGGGCACCTAGATTGCTCCAACAATCTCTCATTTTTGATGTTGGACAGCCTGTTTAAGTTAGAAAAATATAAATGTAATAACAATGCAAATAAACATGCATATCTACTCATGTATAAGTCATGGAACCTAACCCTAGGCTCCCCCTTCACCTAAGCTCCTTCTTGAGTTAGGATTTTTGACGAAGTTAAACTTCCCCCCTTTGCTAACAAGTGAGCAATTTCTCCCCCTTCACCTAAGCTCCCCTTGAGCTAGGTTTTCTTGAAAGGGTGTGTAGGTTTCCCACTTAAACCCAACACTTCTCCTCCTTTGCCATACATCAAAAAGAGCTCCAACAATATCTCAATTATTAGACTTTTTAATCTCTAATGACCATATGTATTTATCTCCCATAAGATTACATACATGTTCATAATCCTCTTAGTCATTTCCTAGTGCTAAAACACATTTTTAGACTGTATCAGTCGACTGCCATTAACTCCATTCAACTATCCTCTTCAAAATGAGCTTACAGATATATTCTGTGCTTGTGAATAGTGTTACAATCGATTGGTAACTGTATCAGTCGACTGGTATACTATTTCAACAAAAAATAATATTTTTGATCCAACTTCAGAAATGTACTAGAAATTCCACTGACCTATAAAAATTCTTAAATTTTATGGAGAGGTTTGTTTTACCAATGTCTACTTGGAAAGACTATATAAAAATATATATATTTATTACAAATCTCAAGATTGACATAAAATCTAAAACTAGCTAAATAGTTCAATTGAACCTTGAGCTAAAGTCCTAGTTTTGACTTCCTCTTGATGTACCTGCTCATAATAACCATAATTCATTCCTAACATTAGTTTATATGATATCTATACATCAAAAACTAAGTTTCATGCAATATGAATCCAATTCATATTTTCATGCATGGTATCATTTCAATTGTGTCAATCCACTAGGTTAGAACTTTAGTCCGTCTCCTAACCACTTGGCATATTTGATAATCCATCTACCATGGGTCCCAGAGGCTCTTCCTAACTTTAGGAATCTTAACCTTAATCACCTCCTAGGTGACTCATCTACCATGGTTATATCCACATGGTGTACCTTAGTAGACTTCTTCTTCTTAACCTTGGTCACCTCATCCTTTCCATAATCATATGCGACTCTTGTATATTTCTTATCATGGACCTTGGATGATTCTCCCTTGCCCTTGGTCACTCCTTCCTTGCCATTGTCATGTGCCACCCTAGCACTTGACCTCCTCTTGGCTTTGGAGAAACCCAAATTGATATTTTTAGGTCTTTGACCATCCAAACACATGTCAAATCCTCTAGGTACAATAATGAACCTATCTAGGACTTTCTCCATTTCCTCAAGCCTTGCTTTCAAGGCTTGATTTTTCAATTATAGGGTTCTAACCCTAGAATCAACATATCCATCTTGGACATTCCTCGACCTATCACTTTCCTAGGCATATGTCTCCCTTTCTTGGAATTAATGCTTAGGTTTTCACCTACTTTCCTTCCCTTAGACAAAGTGTTTTGGGTCTTATTATGTCTAACCTTAGTACATGATTTCCTAGGGTTATCTACTATATTAACCCTACTCCTATCATTGTACCTAAATCTATGATTATGCTTGAGTAAATAATTTATATTATTTCTAACAAGCATATAAGAATTAGAGCTTGGATTAAACTTCAAGTTAGGTATTCCCTTCCTTTTTACCTTTGAAGCTTCTTCTTGACATGAGCTCCTCTTCTTCACTTATTTTTTCAAGTGTGCCAATTTCTTGAGCTCTCCTCTCCTGGGCACTTAGTATGGTAGTGACCATACTCACCACATGTGAAGCATCTAATATGCTTCTTCTCCTTTTTCTTCCTACAACTCACATTAGTTTCTAAATTAACTTTAGTGAATTTAGGGTTTACCTCCTTTACCTTTTGGAGCGATGAACACCTACTCTTGTAGTGCCCCATCTTCTCGCACTCAAAACACTTGATGTGAGCTTTATTACTCTTCTCGATAGTTGAGGTGGTTGAGGGTTCCAAGACCTCTTCTTCACCCATCTTAGACTCTTCTTCCTCACTCAAAGATGTGGATGGTTCCACTTCTTTCTCCTTATCGAATGTTGAGCTCGTCTCCACATTCGATTGATCCTTCTCCTCCTCTTTCCTTGGAATCCTCCTCTTTTTGGACTTGTGTAGGACTCTCATGAAGTGCAATTACCTTTTCCTAAAGGTTGCTTATGTTCTTATATTTACCTACATTCAATACCAAATTAAGAGGTAATAAATTAATTAAAATTTTAGTTACCTCCTTGTCCACCTCCGATTGCTCCCTTTGCTTGTTGGTCCAATACTGAGGCCGAAAGCGCTTTCTCTTCTTGTCCATTGGAGCTTCAAACGATTCCTCTAATGCAATCCATTGGTTCCAATTCATTTGGAACTACATCTCTAAGTGCT
The DNA here is from genome assembly GCF_018446385.1 of Zingiber officinale. Lineage (NCBI taxonomy): Eukaryota > Viridiplantae > Streptophyta > Magnoliopsida > Zingiberales > Zingiberaceae > Zingiber > Zingiber officinale. The sequence continues at coordinate 30,700,369 of NC_055994.1, forward strand.
TCCTCCAATAGTCGAAGTCCTCATGCTCATATGGAGGTCAGATTCAGATGTCCCATCCTAGTGGACCTTTGGACTCCATCTTGTCTACCTCTAGCGGTTGCTCCTTTGGCGATTAGTCCAATAAAGAGCGATCTCGCTCTGATACCACTTGTTGGGATCTTGATGTCCGCTAGAAGGGGGTGAATAACGTTTCACCCAAATTGTTCGTTTCCTATAATGTTAGTGCATAACGGAATACAAGACAAACTAACAAATAGAAAGCTAAACTAAAACAAGAAGAATGAACCATAAAGACATGCTCGTTTATGTGGTTCAGAGATTAAAGCTCCCATTCTACGACTGCCCATAAGGTGGACGATCTCGATCCATTGGTGGATGATTCCCTGGAGAACTTTCGGCTAGCTCGTGTAGCTCCTTGTGGGTGGAGAAACCTCGCCACAACCTTGCACAAGACCACACTAGATCACTTAAGCACTTAGAGACTCTAATTAGGGTTAACCACCACTAATTTTGTTAACCATGCCTAAACACCCCGACCTCTATTAAATAGAACTCGGGAGGAACACACCAAGCTATTTTCCTGCCACCAATCAATTGGTACAACGACCAGTTGACTAGTCCAAAGTGAAATTTGACCGTTACAAGCGAATGATCGACTACCAGTCGACTGATGAAAACACCAGTCGACTGCTACAGTAATGCTATATTAATGTTATAGTAACATTGAAACTTTACCTTGAGTATAGTATCTCATGTACTCGTCCTTACCCGCACAACGTAGACCTAACCTTCTAGCTGTTGGAATGTATACTAGAAGCCTAGCTTTTGTATAAATATTTATTTAGAAATAAAGAATCACATTGGTCAAATACCTACATTTATATGCTAAGTGTAGCTGTTCAATTAATTTATATTGTAGATAACATAGTGGGTGGTGTCACACATAGAAGATCATGTTATCAGTTCCTTATAAATTATAAATAGTAGTTCACGACTAAGATGGTTATGAACAAACCATTGGAATAGTCATAGTGTAATTTGATATTAGTTTATCTTGACTATAAAATTACACTAGTACACTCTGAGTGTATTGAGCAAGACCATTTGAGGTAGTTTCTTTTTATACTGACTAAATAAAAGAACAATACCTCTGTTATTATGGAAGTGTGTGCTTTTAATCCTAATATAATAACAAGCACATATATTTAATATTTATTTCTTTGATTTATCAAAGAGTGCGATTTAGTTCGATAAATCAATAGGCTCGATAAGTTGGGAAATGATATTATTTATAGTGTGTGTTGTTGATTATAGAAGGAAACTGTATCCTAGAAATCTAGGTTGATATGTCCCCAAGAGGAGCTCATAAGGATTGTCATGTTAAACCCTGTAGGTGGACTTAGTCCGACACGATAATAAGGTTGAGTGGTACTACTCTTGGACTATGAAATTAATTAAAGTGAGTTGTCAGTAACTCATTTAATTAGTGGACATTCGACATCTTAAACATAGGCAGATTACAAACTCATGATAAGAAGGAGCCCGTATAGTAATATGGGATTGGTGTGGTAGTTCAATAATAACTCTTTAGTGGAATAAGATATTATTGATAAACTCGAGTTGGGTGTTTGGGGCGAACACGGGAAGCTCAAGTTCATCGGGAGACCAAAACCAATTCCTCCTCTTAGTCCCTGTCGTAGCCTCTTATTTATAAAGTATTATACCCACTCATACCCACCTTCTTACCCACCTTAAGGTGGCCGGCCAAGCCTAGCTTGGAGCCCAAGCTAGGGCCGGCCAAACCAAGGTGAGTTGGTTCCATTGGGTGGCCGGCCGGCCCTAACTTGAACCCAAGCTTAGGTGGCCGACCAAAATAAAATAAAAGGGATTTTATTTTTTTAAAATTTTCTTATATGGAAGCCATGGTTTTACAAAAGAGTTTAAAATTTAAATATTTCCTTTTATAGCTTTCTACAAAAGATTAAGTGAAAGGTTTGATATCTTTACTTATTTGTAGTTAAAAGAAAGATTTTAATTTTTGATAAAACTTTCCTTTTATGAAACCATCATTATGATTTTAAAAGAGAGTTTTAAAATTAAATCTTTCCTACTATAGTTTCTACAAAAGATTAAGAAAAAATTTGATATCTTTCCTTATTTGTATATTGAAAGGAAGATTTTAATTTTAGAGAAAACTTTTCTTTTTGGAAATCATCCACATGTTTTAATAGAGAAATTTTAATTTATAAAAGTTTCCTTTTATGACCAACCATGAAGGGAATTTTCAAAATAGAAATTTTTATTTAAAAAATTTTCGGAAACAAATTAGGAAGTTTTAATTTTGTGTTTAAAACTTTCCTTGTTTGGAGGGATTAAGGTGGCCGACCATTAGAGGTTTAATAAGGAGATTTTAATTAAATTTTCCTTCTTAAACAATGGCAAGGAATATAAGGAAGTTTTTATTTATAAAACTTTCCTTATTTGCCAAGACCAAGGAATATAAAAGAGAGGGTAGAGGTGCCTCACCTTACAACATATGATCTATTATTCCTCTCTCTTTTCTTCCTTGGTGTGGCCGACCCTATTCCTCTTCTCCTTTCTTCTTCTTGTGGCTGAACCTCATCATCTCTTGGAGCTCTAGTGGTGGCCGGATTTTGCTTGGAGAATGAGAGAAAGGAGGCTTTGTTTCTAGCATCCTTTGGAGCTTGGTGGCGGTGGCCGAACCTCATCCTTTCTTGGAGTTATTGTGGTGGCCGAATCTTGCTTAGAGAAGAAGGTGGCTTAGGTGGATTCTCATCTCGGTAGATCGTCGCCCACACGACGTCCGAGATAAGAAGTGGAATACGACAAAAGATCGTGAGGTTTATAAGCTATAAAAGGTATAACTAGTTATTAGTTTCCACATCATAACTAGTTCATCTTTTATTTAGATCTTGAAATACCAAACACAAGAGGCTAGCGATTCTAGATTTTCGAATTTGTGATTCGAAGTTGTGTTTTTGTTATTTTTTTCGATCTTGTGATTCAATTGTTCCTTTTGGTTAAAACCTAGGGTTACTATAAGGAAATTAAATATTGAATTTCGTTAAGAGGCTTTGTCGAGGTAGTGGTGGATGTCCCCATACCCAAGAAGGCCAAGTGCCTCGCCATGTTTGACCTGGGAGCCGATTTTTGAAATAAATATTTAATTGAATTTGTAACATAGGTGGATTTGGATTTATAATGTTAAGTATCGTTTGCGATCCAAGTATAAACCTCTAAGAATAGATAAGTTAAATTTGAAATCAATAATGTTAAGTTCCGTTTGTGATTCCGTATTTAATTTCTAAAGAACACAATACGTTGTTAGGAAAGGTTCAGGACTTGTACAAAATTTTTGTACAGGGGAACCGGTACGATATTCCTTGTAGCAACCAACACTAGCCTCCTCCATTAGCCTCGCCTCCCTCGGATGTCTCCCCATCCTTCACGCCTTACCTTCTGGAGCTTCCATCGGCCTTGTCATTGTTAACGAGTCTTTCTTTACCAAAAAGTCACGCCTCCGGGACTTCATCCATTGCTAAGTCACACTTGGACTTATATTGCCAAGACTACATGTTTGGACTTACACCGCCAAGACTCAACTTTGACTTTCACTTTTGCCGAGATCACACTTGGACTCTCTTCTTATACCTGTATCCTGCACATTCACAATGCATATCAAATATAATAATAAACCTAACTTAAACATTTTCCCAAACATCAAAACCTAGGACACTTAGATTGCTCCAACATTTTTGTTGAGAGATTTTTTTTTAGAATTTTCTGATAATAAATAACATTTTTATGCATTTTTTTCTAAAAAGTTAATTTTTAATGTTAAAAATTTAAGAAAATAGAAATTTGAAAACTTTGATTTTTATACTATTAAATAATCTGTTTTACATATAAAAAAATAGCATAATTTTTAGAGTTGAAAAAATATTTTTAAAGATTTATTTTTAAAAATTAGGCTGCTCTACTAAAATAAATCATTTCTACTAAATTAATTAATATCTTTATATGTAAATTTTTCTACTAATCCATCTTATTTGTTTAAGTTTGACAAAAAAAAATTTAGGATTTTTTAAACCAAAAAGTAATATTTAAATTATGTTTGTCAAAATAGAAGATTAATTATTAAAAATAGGATATTTTTGAAAATTATTTCTGAAAAATATTAACCTACTAATAATTCTTATAAAGCACTCCTAGTTTTTTTTAAAATTTTTTTTCTACTATTTATTTTATTTTTCCTAAATTTTTGATGTGATCAAAGGGGGAGAAATAGGTATGATCCGGTGATAAGACGTGGTCCGCTCGGTAGGAAGTCAAAGTGGTCAACATCCAGGGTAGGCGTCCGATCGGGCGAGATACCTTCCCGAGCGGCAGGAAGAATAGCCAACCCGGCATCTCGACAGCTCATCCTGACGCCGAGTTTCCGACGCTCATAAGGCAAAGCGGGAAGAGACGAAGGCCGAGTGACCATCCCGCTCGGCTAACTAGGGACACAACATCAACCCGGCAGTTAAGGCTCCCTCGTTCGACAGGGTGGAGTCGGATATCAAATCACCGGTCGAGCGGACATCCAAAATCGGTCCAACCTTGGTGTCGCCTGGAGGGTGTTAGCCGAGCGGTTCCTTCGCTCGGCCCGGGGAAGGCGCTAGCCGAGCGGTTCCTCTGCTCGGCCCAGTAAAGGACAAAGGGAGCAGTTGGCGGTATCTTCCTAGGAACCAGTGCTGCCGACAAGAGGCATGGTTGGCGGCATGGTCAGACAGAGAATCATATAGTGGAAACTTCCACTGTCACGTCAGAGATATGCTTGTGCTACTAAGGTATGACGTCAAACACGCTTTTCTGACACATCCATTCCATGTATGCTTTGAGGAGCGTGCGCGCGCCTCTGTGGAGCCCTATATAAGGACCCCCAGACTTCGACGGAGGCACACTCACTTTTTTACTGTAGCTACAGTTCTCGTTTCCTTTTTGCTCTACTTCTTTCCGCCGGAGATCTTACTTGAGCGTGGAGGGTCATCGCATGGAACCCCACCCTGGCTCGGCGTTGTGTTTGCAGGTCCACGTCAGCAGGAGATCTACGTCTTTAGAGTCTAAGACCAGTCAACAGGAGCGCCACATCACCAGCGCCCATCGACTCAGCTCTCGGACAGGATCAAATTTGGCGCCGTCTGTGGGAACACACCTAAATCCGAGCCAAGAAGATAGAAGAAGCTGGACGACAGTACACTGTGACACTCTCTCCAGAAGAGCTCGACACGCTCATACAAGCATGAGCGGCCAAGATAATAGAACAGCAACAGAAGGCGCTAGCCGATTGGATGGCGCAACAAGTAACCTCAGCATCTGGAGGTCGAGCGGCGCAAGAAGACTGGCTGGAACAACTTTCCATATGGGGACAGAACAAGGGTTCGACCGACATGCAAGTGGAGGCGCCGCCCGCCCCAATTCCATTCCACCGGGCCCTGTTCCAGACGCCATCTGAAATTGCGCAAGCGAATCGGGACCGATCTTCATCGGACGAAGCTCCCGTTCGGGACACGAGAAAGGGTAAAGCGCCCCAAGCTGACTCATCCCCCGAGCGCTCCGAGGCAATTCTGCAGGATCCTCTGCCAAGACACTATGCACCCTTGGTGATTGGAGAGTACAACGGGTCGACTGATCTAGACGACCACCTCGGCAAGTTCGACAACGCTGCAACCCTTCATCAATACACGGATGGAATTAAGTGCTGAGTCTTCCTCACTACATTGTCCGGCTCAGCACAACGTTGGGTTTGAAGGTTGCCGGACGGGTCGATTCAGAGCTTCAAGGACTTCAGGATGACCTTCCTCCACCACTTCGCGAGCAGCATGCGCTATCAGAAGACCAGCGTCAGTCTGTTCTCTATGAAGCAAGGGCCGAGGGAGACTCTACGGGCCTACATTCAATGCTTTAACCAGGCGGCCATGGACATCCCCACGGTCTCGTCCGAAACTATGATGCATGCCTTCACCCAAGGGCTCATTGACGGGGACTTCTTCCGCTCGTTCATCAGGAAGTCGCCTCGCGATTACGACCATATGTATAAGAAGGCCAGCGAGTATATCAACGTAGAGGAAGCTCAGACAACCCGAAGGAAAGAAGCGCCATCAGAACCATCTGTGCATGCCGAACGAAGGCCGCCAACCAACCACCAGCCTCCAAGAGGGCCCTAAGCCGATGTGGCACGACCACATCAGGAAGCAAGGCCACACGCCATCTAACACGTGGCGGCCGAACGACCAAGGCCTAAGGGAAAGGTATGGACTCCTATGTTCTATGTCTTCCATCAATTCTCAACCCACAACACTCACGACTGCCGCGGAGTCCCTACAGTCGCTCAGCAAACTCCCAGGAGTTATCGCCGCTGATCACCTTCCCCTGAACTGCTATATAGGCGGCCGAGTACCAGATAGCGAGAGGAGATCAGGCGGTCACCCGAGCAGCGGCATCATCAAGCAAGGAGTGACGACCGCACCCAAGCCTCCCACGAGCAAGTCAGGCACTCCGCTCGGGAGGAGGAAAACCGAGGCAACGCCGCTCGGGGGTGAAATTAACATCATAGCTGGTGGACCGACCAGCGGAGACTCCAATCGAACCCAAAAGTCATATGCTAGACGACTAGAGATCCATGTTGTAGGATGTAGCCAAGAGAGGGCGAACGGGCCTGAAATCAGCTTTGGTCCCAAGGATCTCAAGGGGATTGAAGTACCGCACGACGACACCCTCATCATCCGTGCAGTAATTGCCAACTACACTATTTATCGCATATTTATTGATACAGGGAGCTCAGTCAACATCATCTTCAAGAAGGCCTTCGACCAGCTCCAAATCGACTGGGCCGAGTTGCTACGATGACAACCCCTTTGTATGGGTTCACCGGCAATGAGGTCCAACTAATCGGTCAGACAATGTTGGCCATATCACTCGGAGAGGAGCCGCTCCGAAGGACCAGGACTACCACCTTCATCGTCGTAGATGCCCCATCAGCCTATAATGTCATCCTGGGTCGACCAACCCTCAACGAATTCCGGGCGATGGTCTCGACCTATTGTCAGAAGATCAAGTTCCCCGTGGAGGATCGGGTCAGAGAGGTTAAAGGAGATCAACTGGCTGCTCGGCGCTGCTACGTCGAGATGGTGAAGGCGGAGGCTAAGTCCGCTCGGAAAGTTCCCCGACTCGAGGTAAACGCTATAATCGAGAAACCTCCTACTTTAGTTTATGAAGAGAAAGAAGAGGTGTAGATACATCATAGCCGGTCGGAGGCAACGACTTTCATAGCAGCCGACTTACAAGCTGAGCAGAAGGCCAAGCTGATCATATGTCTTCAGCGAAATCATGATGTCTTTGCCTGGTCCACCCATGAACCACTCGACATTTCCTTGAGTGTAACGCAGCATGAGCTTCACGTCCGACCGAATGCTAGGCCGGTGAAGCAAAGGAAAAGGGACTTCAGTACCGAGCAGAATTAGATCATCCGAGCTGAAGTAGAAAAACTATTGGAGGCCGACCACATCAGAGAGGTCCAATTCCCGAGTTGGCTCATGAATGTAGTGCTGGTCTCAAAGCCTGGCAACAAGTAGAAGGTCAGGCCTGCCCAAAGGACTTCTACCCACTGCCGAGGATCGACCAGATGGTAGACTCCACAGCTGGGTGCGAGCTGATATGCATGCTGGACGCGTATCAGGGGTATCATCAAGTGCTGCTTGCCCGGAAGGATCAAGAGAAGGTGAGCTTCATCACAGCGAACGACACCTATTGCTACAACGTGATGCCGTTCGGACTAAAGAATACTGGGTTGTCTACCAAAGGCTCATGAATAAGGTGTTCCGGCAACAGATCAGACGAAACATGGAGGTATATGTCGACGATATACTCATCAAGTCCCTCCGAGCTGTCGACCTCTGTGCAGATATAGAAGAGACTTGCCAGACGCTTTGCGCATATGGAATTAAGCTGAACCCGAGCAAATATCTGTTCGGCGCAAAGAGTGGAAAATTCCTCGGCTATATCGTCACCGAGCGCAGCATCGAGGCAAACCCTAGTAAGGTGAAGGCGTTGTAAGATATGCCGCCACCAAGGAATTTGAAGGAAGCTCAGCACCTCACCGGTCAGATAACTGCCTTGTCTCGATTCATCTCCAAGTCCGCCGACCGGAGCCCCCCTTTCTTCAAGATACTGCGCTGAGCTACCAAGTTCCAATGGGATGAAGAGTGCGACAAGACATTCGAAGAACTAAAAGCATATCTGAATTCTCTGCCTGTATTGGCTAAGCCAGCTACCGGCGAGCCACTTCGCATTTATTTGTCCTCGACCGAGCACGCTGTCGGCTCGACGTTGGTGCGGCCGAATGACGAGGAACAACCAGTGTACTTCCTGAGCCATATTTTTAAAGATGCTGAATCCCGCTACACTGGTCTTGAGAAGCTTGCCTTTGCATTGGTGCTCGCTGCTCGAAGGCTTCGCCTATATTTCCTCGCGCATACAATCATCGTAATGACCAACAACCCTTTGGGTAGAGTCCTCCTCAATCCAGAAGCGTCCGGGCGACTGATTAAGTAGACAACGGAGCTTAGTGAATTTGACATATAGTTGTTGGTTGCTACTCAGAATATCATACCGATTCCCCTGTACAAAAATTTTGTACAAGTCCTGAACCTTTCCTAACAACCTATTGTGTTCTTTAGAAATTAAACTTGAAATCGCAAACAGAATTTAACATTATTGATTCCAAATTTAACTTATCTGTTCTTAGAGGTTTAGACTTGGATCGCAAATGATACTTAACATTATTGATCCAAATCCACCGATGTTACAAATTCGATTAAATATTTATTTCAGAGATTGGCTTCCAGGTTAAACATGGTGAGACACTAGGCCTTCTTGGGCATGGGATCATCCACCACTTCCTAGAAAAAGTCTTTCAACTAAATTCAATATTTAATCTCCTTATAGTAACCCTAGGTTTAACCATTAAGAACAATCAAATCACAAGATCGAAAAATAAAAGAAACACAAATTCGAATCACAAATCTGAAACCTAGAATCACTAGCCTCTTGTATTTGGTATTTTAAGATCTAAACAAAAGGATGAACTAGTTATGCTGCGGAAACTAATAACTAGTTATACCTTTTGTAGCTTATAGACCTCACGATCTTCTGTCGTATTCCTCTTCTTATCTCAGACGTCGTGTGGGCGACGATCTACCTAGACGAGAATCCACCCAAGCCTCCTTCTCCAAGCAAGTTTCGGCCACCAACTATCTCCAAGAGATGAAGAACTTTCAACCACCAACCAAGCTCCAAGGGATGCTAAGAAACAACGCCTCCTATCTCTCATTCTTCCTCTAGCAATATCCGACCACCACCAAGCTCCTTGAGATGAGATGCCCCGGCCACTAAGGAAGAAGAATAGGAGAAGGAGAGGAAGAGAGGGTCGGCCACCACCAAGGAAGAGAAGAGAGGAATAATAGATGATATGTTGTGAGGTGAGACACCTCTACCCTCTCTTTTATAATCCTTGGTCTTGGCAAATAAGGAAAGTTTTATAATTAAAACTTCCTTATATTCCTTGCTAATGTTTAAGAAGGAAAATTTAATTAAAAATTTCCTTATAAACCCTTAATGGCCGGCCCCTACAAGTCCTCCATACAAGGAAAGTTTTAAACATAAAATTAAAACTTCCTAATTTGTTTCCGGAAATTTTTAAAATAAAAATTTCTCTTTTAAAAAATTCCCTTCATGGTTGGTTATAAAAGGAAACTTTTATAAATTAAAATCTCTCTTTTAAAACATGTGGATGATTACAAAAAAGAAAAGTTTTTTCCAAAATTAAAATCTTTCTTTTAACTACAAATAAGGAAAGATATCAAACCTTTCTCTTAATCCTTTGTAGAAACTATAAAAGGAAAGATTTAATTTTAAAAGTCTCTTTTAAATCATGGCTTCCACATAAGGAAAGATTTTAAAAATAAAATTCCTTTTATTTTTTATGTGACCGGCCACCTATGCTTGGGCTCCAAGCTAGGCCGACCACACTTTAATCCATCCAAGCTTGATTTGGCCGACCATTGCTTGGGCTCCAAGCTTGGCTTGGCCGGCCACCTTAGGATGGGTAAGAATGTGGGTTTAGGTGGGTAAAAGACTTTATAAATAAGAGGCTATGATAGAGACCGAGAGGAGGAATTGATTTTGGTCTCCCGATGAACTTGAGCTTCCCTTGTTCGCCCCGAATATCCAACTCGAGTTCATTAATAATAACTCATACCCCTAAAGAGTTATTATTGAACTACCGCACCAATCTCATATTACTATATGAGCTCCTTCTTATCATGAGTATGTTAATCTCCCTGTGTTTAAGATATCAAATGCCCACTAATTAAATGAGTTACTGACAACTCACTTATTGTCATGCCGGACTAAGTCCACCTGCAGGGTTTACATGACAATCCTTATGAGCTCCTCTTGGGGACATCATCAACCTAGATTCCTAGGACACAATTTTCTTCTATAATCAACAACACACACTGTAAATAATATCATTTCTTAAACTATCAGGCCTTTTGATTTATCGAGCTAAATCTCACCCTTTGATAAGTCAAAGAAATAAATACTAAATATATGTGCTTGTTATTATATCAGGATTAAGAGCACACACTTCCATAATAACAAAAGTCTTGTTCTTTTATGCAGTCAGTATAAAAAGAAACTACCTTAAATGGTCATACTCAATACACTCAGAGTGTACTAGTGTAATTTTATAGTCAAGATAAACTAATACCAAATTACACTACGACTATTCCAATGGTTTGTTCCTATCCATCTTAGTCGTGAGCTACTATTTATAATTTATAAAGAACTGATAACATGATCTTCTGTGTGTGACACCACACACTATGTTATCTACAATATAAATTAATTGAACAACTACACTCTCATGTAGATATTTGACCAATGTGATTCTTTATTTCAAAATAACTGTTTACAAAAAGCTAGACTTTTAGTATACACTCTAACAATAGTATAAGTCCCGAACGACCATCAAGGTACAATCCTTGGCGGACTTTGTTACTGAAGTACAGAATCTTGAGCCAGAAGCCACTTAGAGGATATATGTGGACAGATCGCCCACACGGTAAGGAAGTGGAGTCGGTGTGCTACTGATCTCCCCCTAGGAAGAACGGATGTATTTGCCCGTTTGGTTGGATTACCGGGCAACCAACAACGAGGCCGAATACAAAGCACTCATAGCCAGCCTGTAGGCCGCTTGGCATGTTGGAGCAATCAAGGTCTTGATTCACTCGGATTCTCAGTTGGCCGCTCAGTAGCTCACTGGGACATTCGAGATAAGCAACACCGACTCAAACTCTACGTGGAGGCCTTTGAAAAGCTAAAGGCCAACTTCCGGGAGATGGTTATTCAGAAGATACCCCGAGCGAAAAATTAAGCTGCGAACGAGCTAGCTAAACTAGCCAACTCAATATCACCAATTGTTATATCGCAGCCAATCGAGCAGGTGTCTCTGGTGGCACACATCGACCGGATGGAAGGACTCACCTTCCCGAACGATTGGCGAACAATGCTGATAGTTCCTGCGATCAGGAGCCACGCCATCCGATCGAGAGGAAGCCCACTTATTGAGGAGGAGGGCAGGAAGGTTCACATTGATTGGGGATCAACTGTACAAGAAAGCTTTCTCCTGACCCTTACTCAAGTGCGTCGGACCAGAAGACGTCGATTACATTCTATAGGAGGTGCATCAAGGAACTTGCGGAGGACACCCAGGCGGTCGGTCATTGGCCAGAAAGATACTGTTGGCCAGATATTTTTGGCCAACCCTCCAAGCAGATGTCGCTCGGACAGTGTCCACCTGCTTGTCCTGCCAGAAGTATCACAACCTCTCCTACCGACCCACAGAAGAGATGACGGCATCCACAGTATCCTGTCCGTTCGATCAGTGGGGCATGGATATAGTGGGGCCCTTCCGCATGGCGACCGACCAACGAAAGTTCCTGCTCGTCGCAGTAGACTACTTCTCCAAATGGGTCGAGGCCGAGTCGCTCTCAAGAATAACCGAGTAGATGGTTCAAAAATTCATCTGGCATCACATCATATGTCGATTCGGAATTCCGTGTTGGCTCATATCCGACAACGGGAGACAGTTCGCCAGACAACGTCTCAAAGAATGATGCGAAGGGTACGGGATTCAGCAGGCCTTCGCCTCCATAGCGTATCCCCAAAGCAACGGACAAACTGAAGTCGTCAATCGGGAGATTGTGTGAATTCTTCGAGTTCAGCTCGACTACGTCGGAGGCAGCTGAGCAGAGGAGCTTCCGAGCGTGCTATGGGAAATCTGCACGACTCCAAAGGAGGGGACGGGAGTGACACCGTTCCACTTGATTTATGGAGGCGAAGCGGTCATCCCTATTGAAGTCGGAGTTGAATCCAATCGGCTGCAGCAGTATAGCGAGGACAACGCTGAGCGGAGACTTCTGGAACTGGACTTAGTGGACGAAGCACGCACCAAAGCAGCCGTCCGACTGACGGCCTATCGATAGAGGATGCACCAGAACTACAACAGGCGGGTAATACCCAGATCTTTTCAGGTCGGCGACTTCGTATGGAAGAAGGTGAAGCCGGTTGGGGATGTCACCAAGCTGGAGGCTCCTTGGGCCGACCCCTTCAGGGTCATGAAAAAGCTCCGGTCGGGTGCTTATTACCTAGAGGACGAGGACAGGCGGAGGCTAGAGCGTCCATAGAGTGCAAACCACCTCCAGCCATACCGAGCTGGGTGAAAGGTACGCTGATGTAACTAATACCGTGTAATCTTCATTTTTTTTGCGTCCTTCGGCTGTAGGATTAAAATCTAAAGCAAAGGTTTACAAAGTTATCACCGAGCGGCCAGCCCGCCTTGAAGATCGTCGAGCGACGACGTTAAACTCTAGAGTCAGAGCAACGACTATAAAAACCCCACCTTGAAGATCGTCGAGCGGTAACGTTAAACCCTAGAGTTGAAACAGCGACTACAAAAATCCCACCTTGAAGATCGTCAAGTGGCGACGTTAAACTCTAGAGTCGAAGCGGCGACTATGAAAACCTCGCCTTGAAGATCGTCGAGCGGCGACGTCAAACCCTAGAGTCAAAGCGACGACTATAAAAATCCTACCTTAAAGACCGTCGAGCGGCAACGTTAAACCCTAGAGTCGAAGCGGCGACTATAAAAACCCCGCCTTGAAGACCGTCAAGCGGCGACGTTAAACTCTAGAGTCGAAGCGGCGACTATAAAAATCCCGCCTTGAAGACCGTCGAGCGGCGACGTTAAACCCTAGAGTCGAAGCAGCGATTATAAAAACCCCGCCTTGAAGACCGTCGAGTGGCGACGTTAAACCCTAGAGTCGAAGCGGCGACTATAAACATCTGCCCGGAAGATCGTCAAGCGGCGATGTTAAACCCTAGAGTTGAAGCGGCGACTATAAAAATCCCGCATTGAAGACCGTCGAGCGGCGACATTAAGCTTCGACCTTAGAAATCGTCTAGCGGAGATGTTAAAACCTAGAGTCGAGCGGCGACTATAAACCCCGGAGGTATGATCCTAAGAGAATATTTCAATAATAGTATGGGTGCCATAGCCGATCGGAACTACACTTCCAAATACTTAGCAAACAAACAGATGTCATACGAAAAAGGTGCAAAAGGATTTCATTAATAAGCGCTGCCGAATGGCAGGGGTATAGTCAAGGCTTAACAAAAAAAAAAAAAAAGAAGAACAGGCTCCACCGACCTCTCGTTCACTCAATATATTTGAAAGCCTCATCAGGAATAGACTCGAGGAGCTGAACTCGGTTGACATCCTTGTCGGGGAAAGCTTCAGAAATATGGTCGTTCGTCTTAAGCTGGAGGAGCGTAGCGTCGATCGCCAGCTCGAACAAGTGAATAATCCGGTTGGTTGCCTTCTCTAAGAATGGTTTCGAGCAGAGGTACTGTTGTTTCAGGGCAGCAAAGTGACTCGTCTTAGCCTCCTGGTAGGTCTTCAGGGCGGCACACGAAGCCTCTAATTCCCCTTCAAGGTGCTTCACTTTGCCTTGAAGTTCAGCCTCCTTGGTCGAACGGCTCTCCCGCTCGACCACCAGGAAGTCCTCCGCCTTCTTCAGCTTCTCAGCCAACTATCTGGCCTCCTTGTTTTTTTCCTTTAGATCGGCGATGGCTCGTTGCTTCCTTTTGGAAGCCAGCTCGAGTTTATGATCATATGTCTTTAATTGCACCTCGATCTGGCTCGTCCTACTGGTCTGCTCGGCCAACTTTTGCTGTTCTTCGGTGAGAAGCCTTTGGGTCTTCTCCAGCTCGGCTTTTAGCCGAGCAGACAGTGGTCCCTGGGAGGAGGAGCCTTCTCCAGAAATTTTGAGCTTCTTTAGCTCATCCTCAACTTGTGCCAACCGCTGGCACATGTCGATGTTCTCCACCCAGTACTGCGAACAAATATTAGTACCGATTGGAGGTAATTTGTAAAGTGATCAACTGAAAATACTAACCCCGGTGGACATCTCCAGATGTCTATTAGCAAGTGCGCTAGGGGATTTCATGGTCGTCCTTACCCTCGCCTCTTCCCATATGCGAGCGAGCCGACCTTGGAAGTAGACTTGATGCTGAGGAGAGATGGGTTGATCGCCCGGAGCAAGAAGGTCCTCGGTCGGCAGGCGAAGGGTGGTAGTGATAGATCGTCTCCCGCTCAGCGCCGATTGAGCAGAGGCAGACGGGCCGGAGGCCTAAGCAGGGGGACTAGAAGAACGGCGGATCGGGTTATCCTCCGCCTAGCCGGAGGAAGGGAGGTGATATGTTGGATAGGGAGTGGCTCTTGCAGCTCAGCCACGGACGGAGTCCGATCGGAGGAAGTAGCCTCCACTGTTGCGGGAGCTAGAGACGGGGCACCTTCCCCCGTAGAGGCCTGAATGGCTGAAGTGGCGGATCGGGAAGGCGCGTCCGTTCGACGCCTTTTGCGGGAGAGCGGTACCTCATCGCCCGAGGATCCCGAACTCTCAACAGGAATGATAGGAGGTGCTCCACGAACCGATCCTGGATCGATCGCCCCTCCTGCACTAGGCGTCCGCTCAGCAGTCTCGTCACCCGCAGCTGCTTTTCCCCCAGTTGTGCCCTCCTGTGAACCAACAGGAGGCAGGCCGAGTCGCTCCATCTCCTTGGCTGGCGCTGCTTCGATTTCGGCCTGCTTGGCCTTCATTATACCAGCTGCCTGGGCACGCATCATGACGTCGGCATCAAAAGAAGAACATAATCAGTTAGACTCAAAGGAAGAAGGTTAAAGAAATTTCATACCTAGGCTGCTCGGGAGCTTCATTCGGCTCAGACTCAGCCCAAACATGTACATCACTCCCTCTGGCAACAACTTGTGGATATCGAACTTCAGCCCGACCAACATATTAGCAACATGGAGGTAGTTCGGTTGAGTCTTATATCTCTTCAGCTCGGGCGAGGGTGGCAAGGCGGTCTGCCATTGAGTTCAGAAGTGGGGCAACTTGGGAAATCTCAGATAGAAGAAATACTCCTTCCAGTGTTTATTGGAGGAGGACATCCTATCAAAGAAGACCAGACCTATGCGGGATTAGAACATATAGGTACTCAGCTCGGACTATTTGGGGTAGTAGAAATAATGAAAAATCTAAGGTTTAAGGGGAATGTTGTGCACCTTGAATAGCACGACCACACCACATAACAAGCGGAAAGAGTTGGGAACGAGCTGGGCGAGCAGGACTCGAAAATAGTTGCAAACCTTGGTGATGAACGGATGGATGGGAAACCGGAGACCGACCATGAACTGGTCTCGAAAGAAACAAATAGTGTCGGTCGTTGGGTTGTGTGGCCAATCGGATGGTCCGGCCAGGACAATCTCGTGGTCGGGCGGGATGTCAAAAGTGTTAATAAGGTGTGCCGTGTCGCCCGCATCAAACTTGGTCTCTATGGTGGTATTCCAGAGACCAGGGGCCGGGTCGACTAGTTGGGAGGAACTGGCCATAATCAGAAAACAAAGAAGCAGAAGGATTCGCTAAGGGGACCGCCGGAAAAACAGAGCAGGGTCAACAAGGGGTTCACTAAATAGAATGACTGAACAATGGAAAACGATAAAGGCCAGAAAGGAAGATGAAGGAACAGAAGTCGAAGCTTATAGGGGAATGGAACCCTGGAGGAGAAAGTCGGGGATCGCCGGAGCACTGAACGCGGGCAATCACCGGAACACACAAACACGAAGGCAGCAACGATGGAGCAGGAGTTGGCGAGGCGACTTTATAGAGATAGGGTCCGGCTGAGCGGACCCGTCCGATCTAGGGTACAGGAATCGGAGTGCACATCCGATCGTTGAATTCAAATCGCCAAACATCACATCAGCAGTTGTCACTTCGGACGTGCAGTGACTGCGCCAACGACACGTGGCATCCTCCCACAGGACAACATTTAATGGGCGCGTGCTCGGCCTTAATGGAAGTTATTTGCGCGCATCACAAGGAGATTCAGACAGCGTCAGCATTACCTAACCGGCTTGCGCCCCTTCGAAAGAGGTAAGGAAAAGTATCCAAAATATCTAAGTACAAAGGCACGAAGCACCGATCGAGGGAGAAAGATCAGTTCTACGGAGATCGAGCAGGATCCAACTCATCTATTAGCCGACCGGCCAACCGTTCACAAGGCTACTTGTCCAGTCAGTCGGACTTGCAGCCTCCTTCGACTAGACTTAAGGGGGAGGCACGTGATCCGGTGGTAAGACGAGGCCCGCCCGGTATGAAGTTAAAGTGGTCAACATCTAGGGTAGGTGTCCGATCGGGTGAGATACCTTCCCGAGCGGCAGGAAGAATAGCCGACCCGACATCTCGACAACTCGGCCTGACGCTGAGTTTCCGACGCTCATAAGGCAAAGTGGGAAGAGACGAAAGCCGAGCGGCCATCCCGCTTGGCTAACCAGGGACACGGTATCAACACGGCAGTTAAGGCTCCCTCGCTCAACAGGGTGGAGTCGGACATCAAATCACCGGCCGAGCGGACATCCAAGATCGGTTCGACCTTGGTGTCGCCTGGAGGGTGTTAGCCGAGTGGTTCCTTCGCTCGGCCCGGGGAAGGCGCTAGTCGAGCGGTTCCTCCACTCAGCCCGGTAAAGGACAAATGGAGTAGTTGGCGATATCTTCCTAGGAACCAGCGTCGCCGACAAGAGGCATGGTCGGCGACATGGTCAGACAGAGAATTGTACGGTGGAAACTTCCACTGTCACGTTAGAGATATGCTCGTGCTACTAAGGTATGACGTCATACACACTTTTCCGACACATCCATTCCAGGTATGCTTTGAGGAGCGTGCATGCCTCGGGGAGCGTGCGCGTGCCTCTGTGGAGCCCTATATAAGGACCCCCAGACTTCGACGGAGGCACGCTCATTTCTTTACTGTAGCTACAGTTCTCGTTTCCTTTTTGCTCTACTTCTTTCCGCCGGAGATCTTACTTGAGCGTCGGAGGGCCATCGACGGGGAACCCCACCCCGGCTCGGCGTTGTATTTGTAGGCCCACGTCAGCAGGAGATCTATGTCTTCAGAGTCTTCGACCAGTCAACAAGAGTACCACATTCCCAGCGTCCATCGACTCAGCTCTCGGACGGGATCAAGGTACAAGTTAAGGGGAGATGAGATAATTGAAAATTTATTCCTATGCTGATTTGCAAATAATTAGTGCCATTGCAATATTCATTCGCTTATTTATTATATTACATTGCGTTTTTTCCCTAACTTTAACTTGAATTGATACATATCAAAAAGGGAAAGATGGTAAGTATCCTGTGATAGTTTTGATATGTTCAACCAAGTTAAGTTATGTCATGTTTGTGTTTGATGCCTTGTGTCTAAGTGTGCAGGAACTTAGAAACACAAGAAGTCAAGCGGAAGACTCAGTAGAAGAGAAGGATAGTACAGGAAGCGAGTCGATGGACTCAGTACATCTGAGAGATGAGAAGTTGAAGAAGAGTATATCGACGGATAAGAAGGACACACACGACACTTCCGAGGGATAAGAAGCTAGAATGAAAGTCTGCTTGAGGAGAAGGTCATAGTTGAGTTCGGGTGAGCTCAACTCTGGATAACCAGAGCATCACCCACGCGAAGAAGACTAGATGGAAGCTGATTTGCCCTGTGGAAGGTGCCTCCAACGAGCTTGAAGGCTCCCTTAAAGCTTCATGGAAGGCGCCTTTAAGCATGTTGAAGGCGCCTTCAATACCCGTTAGCCGAAGATAAAGTTTTATCTTCGGCGGATGAAACTTACTCTGTTAAAGGCGCCATGAACCTACTTAAAGGCACCTCCGAGGCATAGATAGGTTTTTCCAGGGCTATAAAAAGACTCGTGGAGTTAGAAAATAAATAATAACTTCTATATTAACTTTCCTAGTCATTTCTGAGCTGTCAACGTGTGTAAAAGACTTCTCCACTTTCAACGAAGGAGTTCTTTAGTGAGCTTTTCAACGTCTTGAATTAACAACAATCTATATTGTAACCAAGTAAAACTCTGACCTTTTACTTACTTTTTAAAGTTGTTTTCATTAATATTAATTATCCATATTTACTTAATCTAATTGTGCATCCTTTCTAAGCACAAGTAAGAGATTTTTTTTTGTCTAACTCTGATCGCAGGTTATTCACCCCCCTCTAGCCGGTCGCATCGGGACCAACAATATTAATTGATCATTCAGCCGTGTAGAAGTTAGCAACTAGTTTCTACAATTATAGAAGTTAACATTTAGCTTCTACAATGTATAGAAACTAACAACTATCTTCTACCATATATTATCTGATCATTTGGCTGTGTAGAAACTAGCAACTAGATTTTATAATTATAGAAACTAGATGTTAGCTTCTACAATAGTGACTTTATATCATTTTAATTTTTCTTGTTTGAGTGATAAATTGGTTAAAGCAATATTTCAACGAGCAAAATAAATGATTGAGACTTCATGACACTTATTATATTCAAATGAATATTATCTAACACGATTGATAGTGTAGAAGCTAGCATTTAACTTCTACAATGTGCAGAAGCTAGTTGTTAACTTCTATAATGTTTAGAAGCTATCAACTAGCTTCTACAACAGTGATTTTATATATTTCTATTTTGCTTTTTTAAGTGATAATCTGATTAAAATAATGATTTAACAAGCAAATCAAGCGATGAAGACTCCATAACACTCATTATATTTCAAATGAACATAATCTAATTATAATAAAGTGTGTAAAAGTTAACATGTAACTTTTACAATGTGTAGCATCTACCTGCTAGCTTTTAAACCATGTATAAATTAGTTGATAACTTTTACACATTATAGAAGTCAGCTGGTAGCTTATACAACAAAACTGAATCTAAGGGTATTTCCAGGATAAAATCATGACAGAGATATAGAGATGTGCTCGTTTTGACTTATTTAGGAAAGGGTGCGCTAATATAA
This sequence comes from Zingiber officinale, assembly GCF_018446385.1. Classification (NCBI taxonomy): domain Eukaryota; kingdom Viridiplantae; phylum Streptophyta; class Magnoliopsida; order Zingiberales; family Zingiberaceae; genus Zingiber; species Zingiber officinale. The sequence goes on from NC_055994.1 coordinate 30,719,901, forward strand.
TATTTTTGTTAATTTAGAGCATCTTTTTAACTTTCTTTTTCCTAAAATCATTTTATTCTCGTGTTTTTTTAAAAAAATATTTTAAAATATTAACGTAAATGATAACCTGATTAAAATAATATTTCAATAAGCAAATAAAATGATAGGAACTCCATAACACTCATTATATTTCAAATGAACATAATCTAATTATAATAAAGTTTGTAGAAGTTAACATGTAACTTTTACAATGTGTAGCAGCTATACCTGCTAACTTTTAAATGTTGTGTAAAATTATTAGCAGTTTTTACACATTGTAGAAGCTAACTGGTAGCTTATAAATAACACTGAATCTAAGGATATCTCCAGTATAAAATCATGAGAAGACACAGAGATGCGCTCGTTTGACTTTTTTTTTTGAAAAAGGCGCACTAATATAATGTTTTTGTTAATTGGAGCATCTTTGATATATATATATATATACACACACAGAGTGTGTAAATATTTTAATTTTTTTTTTCAAAAAAAAACACGTGATTGAAAAAAAAAATTAAAAAGACGCTCTAAATTAACAAAAACAATATATTAGTGCACTATTTCCTAAAAAAGTCAAACGAGTGTATCCATGTGTCTCTCTCATGATTTTATCATGGAAATACCCTTAGATCTAACATTATTGTATAAGTTACCAGTCAGTTTCTACAATGTGTTAAAGCTATCGACTAATTTATATAACATTTAAATGCTAGCAGGTAGTTGATATACATTGTAAAAGTTATATGTTAACTTCTACATGTTTTATTATAATTAAATTATGTTCATTAGAAATATAATAAATGTTATGAAGCTCCATCATTTAATTTATTTATTAAAATATTATTTTAATCAAGTTTACTTCAAGGGAATCTTGTGCTTCTCATCATCACAACTATGACAAAAAAAAATGATTAAATTTAAACCTTTTGCAATTATATTGATCAGTACTTTTTATCTAATTTAACATATTTTATTCAGAAAGATAGTTTAAACTATTTGATCTAGAATACTAGATAAATGAAAAATTGATTTTTAAGTTATCTCATTAAATTTCATTTTAAAATATTGTAAACCTTTTAAAAATTAACACTTATAATTAATTTCTAAAATTAGAAGTTACTAATTTAATCTTTTAAATTATAAAATATAATTTTTAAAAATATTTTATCCTTTCATTTTATTAATTTTATAATTAAAATAAATAATTTAAAGGAATAAATTAACTATTAACATACTTTAATTAATTTTTATCAATAAATTAGGGTAATTATTTATTAGTTATCCTTTTGCAAAAAAGTCCTAAGAGTTTTAAAATTTATAACTAAACTCTTTTTAAATTTATTTTCATTGTATTAATTTTTCCCTAAATTTCAAGAGGGCAGTTCCACCCCCAACCCCATATAGTTACACCCCTGATTTTATCCCCTCTTACAGGCATATCCAATGGTAGAAGATCTCCATGAGCTCCCATAATATCACGTTAACGTCATATCAAAAGTATAGAGCATCTCCAATGATGGGGAGTTCCCACACCACCACATCATCGTCATATTAAAAGTAAAAAATCTCACTCATCTCTTCACTATAAAAAAAATCTCTCAATAATTTTTGTATGGATCCCACTGTTAGGATGTATACTAAAAGCCTAGCTTTTTATATGAACATTTATTTTATAATAAGAATCACATTGGTCAAATGTCTGCATTTAGTTAAATACAGTTGTCCATTTAATTTATATTGTAGATAACATGGTGTGTGATGTTACACAAAAGATCATGTTATCAGTTCCTTATAAATTATAAATAGTAGCTCACAACCAAGATGAATTGGGACAAATCATTGGAATGGTTGTAATGTAATTTGGTACTAGTTTATCTTAACTATAAAATTACACTAGTACACTATGTGTGTATTAAGCAGGACCATTTGAGATTATTCCTTTTATACTGACTGCATAAAAGAATATAATCTCTGTTATTATGGACGTGCGTACTCTTAATCCCAATATAATAATAAGCACATATACTTAGTATTTATTTCTTTAATTTATCAATAGGTGAGATTTATTCGTTAAATCAATAGGCCCGATAAGTTAACAAATAATATTATTTATATGGTGTGTTGTTGATTATAGAAGGAAACTGTGTCCTAGTTATCTAGGTTGATGATGTCCCCTTGAGGAGCTCATAAGGATTGTCATGTAAACCCTGTAGGTGGACTTAGTTTAATATGACAGTAAAGTTGAGTGGTACTACTCTTGGAGCTAGATATTAATTAAGTGAGCTATCAGTAACTCATTTAATTAATGGGCATTTGATATCTTAAACATAGGGAGACTAACGCACTCATGGTAAGAAGGAGCCCATAATGTAATATAGGATTGGCGCGGTAGTTCAATAATGACTCTTTAGTGGTATGAGTTATTATTGATGAACTTGAGTTGGGTGTTCGGGTCGAACACAGGAAGCTCAAGTCCATTAGGAGGCCAAAACCAGTTCCTTCTCTAGGTCCCTGTTGTAATCTCTTATTAAAAACCTTTTTATCCACTCAAAGCCCAACTTCTTACCCAAGCTAGGGGCCGGCCACATCCTTGCTTGGTGCCCAAGCAAGGGGTCGGCCAAGCCCATCTTGGTGTCCAAGATGTGACCGGCCAAGCCTTGCTTGGTGACCAAGCAAGGGGCCAACCACTAAAGAGATAAAAGAGAGATTTTAATTTTTGTTAAAATCTTTCCTTTTATAGCTATCTACAAAGGATTAAAAGAGAGATTTTAATTTTAAAATCTTTTCTTTTTTGAAGCCATCCACATGATTTTAAAAAAGAGTTTTAAATTTTAAAAATTTTCCTTTTTTGTTGCCATCTATATTGGTTTAAAAAGAGAGATTTTAATTTTGATAAAACTTTTCCTTTTTGGTAACCGTGAGTTAAAAGAGAAGTTTAATTTTTAAACTTTTCTTTTGTAGCCATCACAATAGGAAATTTAAAAGAGAGAGATTTTAATTATTATTAAAATTTCCTTTTTTGTCATGATTGGAATTAAAATAAAGTTTTAATTATGTTTAAAACTTTCCTTTTTAGCATTCACCAAGGATTATAAAAAAGAGGTAGATGGTGTCTTATGGTGTAACACAACCTAAAGTTCCCTATTCTATTTGTTGGTGCAAGTTGCACCAGAATCAAACCTGAGTTTTGATGTTGTCAAAGGTTCAAGTTAAGTCTTGTTATGATCTAACAAGTTGACTGAGTGTGCAGGATGTTTACTCAACCAGAAAAGTCCTAGCTGGAGGCTAGGCGGTGAAATCTTAGCAGATCGTGGAACCCAGGTGCAAGTCCAAGGAGGTCGAGAGGACCTGAAGCTTGGCAGTATGATCGAGAGGTCTGGAGGACCTAAGATCAAGGGAAAAGTCCTGGCGAGTCGATCAAGGTTGAGTGAAAAGTCCAAACTAGATCTGGAGGATCTAAGTTTGGCAGGTAGGTTGAGGTAAACAAACTGGATGAGCGACAGTGAGGTCGGGTTCCCGAAGGGAACAACCTTAGGTCGCTGATTCAACTGATGAAACCGGGAAGGTTTCAAAAGTTGAGATCAAGACAGTCCTACTGTCTTATATATTCCTACTTTATATTATTGCTCTAACATCTGTTTTGCAGGAGACTTTTTGGCTAATACTGTTTTGTGTATCCGAGCTGATCGGTCGACCGAATAGTAGGATCGGTCGACCGAACCAAGCAGAATTAGCACAGAAATCAGATCAGATCAGAACTGAGTCCAAGTCAGATCAAAGCATAATCGGTCGACCGAACCGACATATCGGTCGACCGAACCGACAGATCGGTCGACCGAACCATAGTGACTCAGCACAGGACAGATCATCAGCATCGATCAACAGCGAAGGAAATAAGCTGATCGATCGACCGAACCTGGGGATCGGTCGACCGATCCAATCAACATTTATTCAGCATTAATTGATGATCTCGGCAGAATCACGACGAACAGGGAAGGAGGCTGTTCGGTCGACCGAAAGGCATGATCGGTCGACCGAACCATTAAAGACCAGTAAATGCGAAAGATCGAGCCAGCTTCGAACTTCAGTCAGGAAGGAAGGGAGCGGGTTCGGTCGACCGAACAGTGGGATCGGTCGACTGAACCTCCAGTACATCTATAAAAACAGGCTCGAAGACAGAGGCCAAACAGAATTTTTTGATCATCTTCAAGTCTTCTCTTTGCGTACGGATTGTGCTACAAGTCTTCGACTCCGTAAATCTACTCCGTCCGGAAGTGCCGACCGAGCTTCAACCTATACATAATTGTCAGTATATTGCACTTAATTTCAATAAGATAGTAGGATTGTTACTATTTTATTATATTTGTACTTGTACGATCTGCTTCTCTCCTAGGATATCAGAGAGAAGAGTTATAGTGATTTGCCCATCGGTGCGGTCAAGGACCGCGGGTCTTCGAGTAGGAGTCGAGCTAGGCTCCGAATGAAGTAAAAGAACGTGTCTCTTTGTTTAATTTCCGTTGCTTAACTTTGATTTTTAATATACGAAAAGAAGAGTTTTAAAAAGCGATATTCACCCCCCCCTCTCTATCGCAACTACTCGATCTATCAATTGGTATCAGAGCCTGTTAGCTCTGAAATTTCTTAACCGATTTTCAAAGCAATTTTTTAAAAAACTTTTCTCTTTTCTTTTAGAAAATTTTCTATTTTATTTTTCTTCTCAAGCACTACTAATCCCAAGACGAAAGTCTTGGAAATATTTCTCTCTTAATTCTTATCTTGCAAGGATGTTGAATTCTTATCAAGAAGGTTACAACACCGTAAGGCCTCCACTGTTCAAAGGAGAAAAATTAGTTATTGGAAAAATAGAATGGAGTGCTACTTGAAGTCCGACATCGAGCTCTGGTTCACAATCCTAAAAGGTTACACTCTACCGACGAAAGATGGAACAACCCTAGAACCAGAAGAATGGACTCCTCAAATGATCAAGAAGGCTCAACTGAATTACAAGTCAATCAACACCATTCAGTGCGGGCTCACGATGGAGGAGTTGAACCGAGTCGGTCCCTGCGACAACGCTAAAGAATTGTGGGACTCACTAGTCAAACTACACGAAGGAACCGACGACTCGAAGGTAAACAAAAGGGATTTACTTTTAAACAATTTATTTAATATAAAAATGTTTCCTGGAGAGATGACCTCGCAACTACACGCTTGTCTGAAGGACATACTCAACGACCTCCACCTAATCGGACACAACCTGGAAAATCACGACACGATAAGGTACGCTCTGAACGCCTTTCCGAGGAATGCTTTGTGGGCATCGATTGTAGATGCATACAAAGTTTCCAAAGATCTTTCAATTCTTAAGTTAGACGAGTTATTTTGTGAATTGGAATTACACGAATAGTCTAACACAAGCCATGTTGAGAAAGGTGTAGCATTGTATGCAGGTTCAAGCAAGGAAACAAAATCAAAAACGAAGGTCGAGTCAGAAAGTGAACCGGACTCGGACTCAACGAACGGAGAAGAATTAGTCAACATGGTCCGAAAGTTGTTGACTAAGAAGAAGTTTAGAAGAAGCACCAAGAAGACCCCACCGAACCAGATCCAAAACAAATCAGACGTAATCTGCTATGGATGCAACAAGAAGGGGCATTTCAAAAATGAATGCCCAAATCGGAAAGAAGAAAGACCCAAATCAACAAGACGAAAGAAGGCTCTCCATGCAACATGGGACGAAACTTCTTCCGACGAATCCGACGCGGAGCAAACGAAGCACTCGAGTCATCTTGCATTTATGGCAAGAAACGAAGATTCCGGGTCCGAGTCCAACGAAGAGTATGAATCCGAGATCGACATCGAGTCCGACAAAAGCAACGGATCAGAAGATCCAAATATGGTAACAATTTATTCCAAGTCAAATTGACTTAAAGTAGTTAAATGTTTGTTTAAAAAATTATCAAAATCTGAAAAACAAAATAACTTGTTACTTAAGGAAATAGACCACCTTAAGCAACAAGTTAACTTGAGTGACTCGACTAACCAAGTTTAAGTCGGAACTTCAACTCAAGTTGAAAACCTTGAGGAAGAAAATTCTGATTTGAAAGGTCAAGTCAAGCGACTCAAGAAAACGTTGGAAAGGTTCGAAATGGGATCCAAGTGTCTAAATATGGTACTTGGATCACAACGAGCCGTGTACAACAAATCAGGACTCGGTTACAAATCCAAACAAACAAACAAATCATACTTATCCTTAATCAGTCAAAATACTAGAAGACAAGTCCAAGCATGGGTTCAAACAAAATTCTTAACCAAACAAATTGAATCAACTCTATACTTGGTCCCTAGGAGTCAAATCCATTACTTAGATAGACCTTATCTAAGCTATGACTCAGGGGGAGCAAGTAGAAAAACAATACAACCAACTTGATTAACTAAACTCAATACTTAGGATTAGGTTTATTTTCTGCTTAGAACGGTTGGATGAAAAAGGTTTACCAAACCCTACAACATAGCATCGGAATGGATTGGGATGATAGTACGTCAAGGAAACTTTGTCAAAGACATGTCTAAGCTGAATATGGAATTCTACCTGGTGCACTAGACTTAGTGGATCTGACCGAAACTACTCCAGTCAAACATGGGCCAGTTAGACCAAAATTTAGTATTAAGTTTTTTGAGTGGGAACAGTTTGGAAAGCCTTCAACAAGTGATCTAATAAAATTCAAGTAGGCCGTATGCCTCGCCACTGAACTGAAAGCTTATCCTTAAGACGTCTGCTTGATTAACCCAAAGCTGAGTTTGAATCTAACATGGGTTCAATAACCTTTCTCAAATAATTAAATCAAAACTTTAATTCAAACTTAAATTCAAAATTAATTAACAAATCTTATTAAAAATTATTTTAAAACTTATTAAAAATTATTGTAAAACTTATTAAAAATTATTTTAGACTTATTAAAAATTATGTTAAAATTATTTAAAACTATTTTAAAATTATTTTTAAACTTAATTAAAATTATTAAAAATTATGTTAAAATTATTTAAAACTATTTTAAATTAATTAAAACTTAATTAAAATTATTTAAAAATATTTTAAAATTATTTCAAAACTTAATTAAAATTATTTAAAATTATTTCAAAATTTAATTAAAATTATTTAAACTATTTTAAAATTATTTTAAAACTTATTTATTTTAAAATTATTTCAAAACTTAATTATTTAAAACTATTTTAAATTAATTAAAACTTAATTAAAATTATTTAAAACTATTTTAAAATTATTTCAAAAGTTAATTATTTAAAACTATTTTAAATTAATTAAAACTTAATTAAAATTATTTAAAACTATTTTTAAATTAATTAAAACTTAATTAAAATTATTTAATACTATTTTAAAATTATTTCAAAACTTAATTATTTAAAACTATTTTAAATTAATTAAAACTTAATTAAAATTATTTAAAACTAGTTTAAAATTATTTCAAAACTTAATTAAAATTATTTAAAACTATTTTAAAATTATTTCAAAACTTAATTATTTAAAACTATTTTTAAATTAATTAAAACTTAATTAAAATTATTTAAAACTATTTTAAAATTTTTTCAAAACTTAATTATTTAAAACTATTTTAAATTAATTAAAACTTAATTAAAATTATTTAAAACTATTTTAAAATTATTTCAAAACTTAATTATTTAAAACTATTTTAAATTAATTAAAACTTAATTAAAATTATTTAAAACTATTTTAAAATTATTTCAAAACTTAATTAAAATTATTTAAAACTATTTTAAAATTATTTCAAAAGTTAATTATTTAAAACTATTTTAAATTAATTAAAATTATTTAAAACTATTTTAAAATTATTTCAAAACTTAATTATTTAAAACTATTTTAAATTAATTAAATCTTAATTAAAATTATTTAAAACTATTTTAAAATTATTTAAAACTATTCTAAAATTATTTCAAAACTTAATTAAAATTATTTAAAACTATTTTAAAATTATTTTAAAACTTAATTATTTTTAAATTATTTCAAAACTTAATTATTTAAAACTATTTTAAATTAATTAAAATTATTTAAAACTATTTTAAAATTATTTCAAAACTTAATTAAAATTATTTAAAACTATTTAAAAATTATTTTAAAACTTAATTATCTTAAAATTATTTCAAAACTTAATTAAAATTATTTAAAACTATTTTAAAATTACTTCAAAACTTAATTAAAATTTTTTAAAACTTTTTTTAAAATTATTTTAAACTTATTTTAAACCTTATTAAAAATTATTAAAAATTTATTATTTTAACATTATTATTGTTAAGAATTATTTTAATTTTTTTAATAAATGAAAATAAATAAAAAAATTAAAAGTTCCGTCGACTGAACAAATGGTTCGGTCGACCGATACAACGTAACAACTTTTAATCCCACTTAAAGACTGATTCAATTACTCGGTCGACCGAAAACATAAAATTTCATCCGTTCAAGTACTCTCCACCTACCATGTATATGTGCCAAAGTAAATATATCGGTCGACCGAACAGTTTTATTGGTCGACCGAACGTCTGCTCACCAGTCAAAAGGATGAGAAATTTAAGGGATCGGTCGACCGAACCCCCTATCGGTCGACCGATTAACCTCTATAAATACAGGTTTCGGCAGACCGAAAACCTCATCCCCCAAAATCCACTCCTTTCTTTCTTCCTTGTATACGGAGCTTTTTCGCTGGTTTCAGTTCGTCTAGCAGCCCGACAATGCCTCGGTAACGATTTCTTTATTTTAAATTTTTAAAAATATTTATGCACAATTATTTATTGCTATTTTTTATATATAGTGAAAAAAGTAGAGCTATTGCGCAACGAGAGGCTAGCTCTCTTAATCCCAGTCAGGACCCTAGGTTTTCTACTGAAGAGTTAAGGCAATCTTTTCCTAATAAAAAATTTAAGGTGATAGATACTCGTTGTTTGGATCTCCAATTCTACCAAGCCTTTTGTCCTGAAGCCATAGAGATCAATCAGCACTATCAACTTGATAGCATCATCTTTTGTAGACATGCATACAATCCTATTCTCTGTTCGGAATTTTACCACAACTTGTGCGAGCTTGACCCTCATCACTATAGGACTAGGGTTGCCACTAGAGAAATGCTTTTTGATCTGGATAAGTTTCTTAGGTTTTTACGGATACAACCCTCAGTTAATCGTATCTTTTTCAGTGCTTCCATTCCAGATTCATTACCTGCTCCATTTACTCATCTTACTCTTGATATTATGTATGCTGACTTCTTTGAGGGACCACTTCCTAAAAAGATGTCTACTGTACCACTTAGTCCAAGAGACAATGCTTTTTATAAGATGGTTGTCTCCTGCATTCATCCCCTGTCATCTAGAGATCAGGGTGTTTTACGACCGGTCCATCTTTTTCTGATGTACGCCTTACGACATAGACTAGAGTTTGACTTAGGATACTGGGTGTTTCGGTCCATCATCTATTATTCGGGGTATAGCACCTCGAATAAAGTTCATATGATCCAGTGTCATATTCTTACTGCCTATATTGCTTCTCTGGGTGTGGGTGTTCATCGGGGTGAGTTGATTGAGTTATCAGATTTTGATCTTGTCGGGGTTAGGCGATTGTCCTTGGCTGGGATTAAGACTAGCGACGAGGGTCTTGTATATAAACGGACTCATCCACACTACATTCCACCGGCTGTCGATGATCCTATTGGTGAAGATGATCCAGTCCCAGTTACTGCACCTCCTCCAGTATATATTGATCCAGGATTTGCCATGACACCCTACTTTGACTTTCCTCAAAGCAGTTCATATGCTCCTCCCCCTCCAACTAGTGACTTCTTTACCCGTCTGCGAGATGATATTTTTAGTCGCTTTGACTCCTTGGAAACAAAAATGGATGATCAGTACAACTCTCTTTAGGGATAAATTGCAGATTTTCGTCAAGAGATAATGGATCGTATTGATGCATTAGAGAGGGAGCAGCGGAGGATGTTTGATTTTTATCGAGATGATAAGGATGAGGATGAGTGATTAGGATCTATTGCTTTTGACTTATTGTAACTATTAACTTGGATTATGATTAAGTTTAATCTTAAGTAATTTCTAGTTAGTAACATCTTTTGCTAAATTTTATAGAGTAGGTTCTTTTGTTTTGGAAATTATTACTTAGTTTATTTTTCAAAATTATTTTTGTAAAAATCCCCTTTCAATCTTTTTGGTTTTCAAAATTTCTTTCAAATTATTTTAAATTTTTTGGAGTAGGCTAGGTCTTACCTTAGAATTACATGATCCTATAGTCCAAGGAGCTAGCATCTCACAAGCACAGTAGGATCCCTTGTTTGATAACTTAGAATGGGTGAGATACTTAGGTCTTAGCCCTAGATTTCAGATGCTTATATCAGTGCATCGATATAAATCTGGGCTTTAAACAACATACATGAATCAATTTGGGTTAACTAACTAGTAAAAACCTAGTTAGTACTAAATACTCAAATTGACCAACCTGAGTCATCAACTACTTGTTGGATCATGAAACGTCGATAGAGGGGGGGGGGGTGAATATCGATTCGAAAAACAGCGTTAATAAGAGTTAAGCGCAGCGGAATAATAAAAAACTTAGACAAACTAAACACGGTGTTTTTTACTTCGTTCGGAGCCTGTGACGACTCCTACTCGAAGGCCCGTACTCCGTGAGTACTTTCGTTGGGCAATCACTAGCAGTTCGAAAATGATTACAATTTAAAGTACAGGAATGCTAGCAAAATAAAGAAGATACCGACAAGAATTAAAGAAAAGGAAAGGAGCGTATTGTCGGATCTTTGTTAGCGTCGCTGGAGCGCAGAGCAGTAGAGCAAGCAGTAGAAGACTTTCTTTTCGTTGTTGTTTTGAAGCTCCCCTCTGACCCTCCTTTTATATGAGGCTCGGGGCGCCCTGGATCCCTTTCGGGCGCCCTGGTGGGACGTGGCAGGTCCAACCAGCAAGCTCCACGTGGCGATGCGCGAGTTTGGATAAAACTTACCTCCGGGCGCCCGGATCCCTTCCGGGCGCCCGGACCTCCTATTTCCAGGAACTCCTTCTCCTGCAAAATAGAGTTAGTCCGAGGCAAATGTATATCCTGTAAAACAGATTGTTAGCACAATTAAAGTTCAACAAAGTAATAGCAAAGAGTATGACTTAGATTCCGTCTTTCCGAGACCGGAATCTAGTCACGATCTCGACTTAGATATCCGAAATGGATCTAAGCCGGATCGACGCCTAATGTTTCCTTCCCGGGAACGCGTCCTCGCAGTCACTCCCCTCCAGTGACTTACCTCACTTACCTGCCAGACGTCCGATCAGCCCGACGACCCGTTTGGACTTCGTGCCAGCTATCCGGTCAGCCCGTCGACCCGCTTGGTCTTCTCGCCAGCTATCCGGTCAGCCCGTTGACCTAGCTGGGCTTCGTGCCAGACATCTGGTCAGCCCGTCGACCTGTTTGAACTTCTCCTACACACTTGATCAAAGTGTCAGACAACAACAAACTAACTTAACCTGATTTGTCATTCATCAAAACCTAGGTTAAATCCTTAATGCTAACCGCACCAACAATTTCCCCCTTTTTGATGGAATGACAACCTGCTTAAGTTAGTGAAAACATATGCAAGAAACAACATGCATTTATGTGGTTTTAAAGGTTAGTTTGTATTTTCAAATTGGTTTAGCTAACTTAACCACCTAACCCCCCCCCCCCCCCCTTTGGCATTCATCAAAAATAAGCATGGATTAAGTAAGCATAAACATAGACTTCAGACAAAGTAAGAAATAATGTCAAGTTAATCTGGAGGAGTTTAAAATATAGATTATTTTTCTTTTATTTCTTAAATCTTTGAAAAAAAACCAAGTCTTGAAAGATAGCTAATTTTTTTTTAAGTATAGTTTTTTAAGGTCAAAGTTAAAAATTCAAGGTTTCAAACATAAGTTTTCAAAATCAAAATGCCAAAACAAAGTTTGAAACAATCTATTTTTCAAAACTGATTGAAATTTATTTTTCAACACTAAGTTTATAAAAGATTCAATTTTCAAAATTAAGGAAAATGATTTTGAGAAGCTTAGTTTGTAAACTTAAGTTTTGAAAAATCTAATTTCCATAATTTTCAATAACAAAGTAATTTTTAAAACTAATTTTTGTAAAATTTTAACTTTGAAATCAAATTGTCAAAATTAAGTGAAAAAAATTTAATTTTCAAAACTAAGTTAGATATAATTTTCAAAATCAATTTTTTAACAAAAAGTAAAACCCAAAACAACTTAGTTTTATAAGAGTTAGTTTTCAAAAATAAGTTTAAGAAATATTTAAGAAAACATTTTTCAATCACTAACATAAAATGTTGAAAGTATTTGCTAAAAATATTCAAAGCAGAATATTTTTTTTTTAAAAAAAAACAAAGGAGTTTTCAAAATAATTTTGTAAAATTCTTTTTTCAGAATCAAATTTTCAAAAATAAAAAAAAATTGCACATTTTTGAGCAAGTTGAGTTTAGACTTTGATTTTCAAAGATAAGTTTAACAATTCAATTTTAAAAACTGAATTAGTTTTATTTCTTCCCCTGAACCTGACATTAAATTTTGAAAATATTTGCTAAAAATATTTAAAGTAGAATTTTTTTTTTTAAATTGAGGTAGAATTTTCTAGAGAGATTTTAAAGAGAAGATTAAAAAATAACACTTAAGGAGATAATTAAAAAATAAATCTCCCCCTTAATTTGATACTCCTTTAAATTATTAATCCTCCTTATTTATTACTCCCCCTTAATATAATGCTAAGGTTTGAGTGTGTTAAATTTCAAGCCCTAACACATTTGTCTACCTAAGTGTTCTAGGGGATTTGGTAACACTTATATTATTTACATATTTATCTCTGTATCCTGGATATAATCGTTTATTTGAGTTTGATTAATCAATAATTAATATTAGATTCAGGCGCTTAAGCTTCAGTTTAAGATTTAATAAGATAAACTTTATTAAATCAATAACAGTTAAGCATTATCAATAATTTATTGATTAGTTTTTACTTGATTTAATAATTTAATACTTATCAAAATAATTTAAATTTCATATTACTTGATTGAGTTGGTCAATAAAAGTGTTAGTTATAATTATTATTATTATTTTTATTTATTTATTAATTTTTTTTTAAAAAAAGGATTTCTAAAATAGCATTTAAACGGAATTTGAAATGATTTTTATAATATGTTTTATGTCAATTAACATACGTTTGTTTCAGTTTTGATATTAGATTTAAATTAATATTAGTGGTTAATTTAAGGTTAAGTTTAATTTTAAGTTTAAGTTAAAATTTTTAATTTTAATTGTAATTTCAATATTAAGTTTTAATTTAAGATTTAATTTTCAGTTAAGTTAAATTAAAAATAATTTTGAGGTTAAAATGATGTTTAAGATTAAAAATGAGTTTAAAGTCAAAATACTAATTTTTAAAGTGAAAATAATCTATATAAATAATTTATTATTATTACTATTTTTTTTAAGATAACAGAATTTTATTATAGTGAAAAAATAAGAAGAATTTTTCAAAATGATACATAAATTTTAAAATAGTTTTAAAACGATTTTTAAAATAGTTTTTTTTAAATGATTTTTAAAACTTTTTAAAATAATTTGTTTAAAATAATTTTTAAGTTAAAATGATTTTAAAAATATTTTTTCAGTTAAAAAAATAATTTTTAAGTTAAAATAATTTTTATGTTAAATTTTTTTAAAATAATTTTTAAAAGAGTTTTTAAATGAATTTTTTAAATAATTTTTAAATGAGTTTTAAAAATAATTTTTAAAATAATTTTTTAAAAGAGTTTTTAAATAGTTTTTTAAATGAAATTTTTTTTAAAAGAATTTTAAAATAGTTTCTAAAGAATTTTTAAAATAGTTTTTAAAGATTTTTTTTTTTAAAATAGATTTTAAAGAATTTTTAAAAGAGTTTATAAAGAATTTTTAAAAGAGTTTTTTAAAGAGTTTTTAAAGAATTTTTAAAATAAGTTTTAAAAGAATTTTTAAAATAGTTTTTAAAGAATTTTTAAAAGAGTTTTTAAAAAAATTTTAAAATAGTTTTTAAAGAATTTTTAAAAGAGTTTTTAAAGAATTTTTAAAATAGTTTTAAAGAATTTTTAAAATAGTTTTTAAAGAATTTTTAAAATAAAATTTAAAAGTTTTTAAAAGAATTTTTAAAATGATTTTTAAAAGTTTAAAATAATTTTTTAAAAGAATTTTTAAAATAAGTTTTTTAAAAGTTTTTAAAATAATTTTTAAAAGAATTTTTTTAAAAAAGTTTTTTTTTAAAAAAAATAAATAAATAAGTTAAAATAATTTTTAGGTTACAATAAATTTTTAATTTAAAATATTTTTTAGATTAAAATAATTTTTTAAGTTAAAAAAAAAATTAAGTTTAATTTTTAAAATAAATTTTTAAGTAAAAAAAAAAATTAAGTATTAAAAAAAATTTTTAATTTAAAAAAAAAATTAAGTTTAAGTTTTAAAATAGATTTTTTAAAAATTTAATTTTAGTTTAATTAAATTTAAATTTAATTTTAATTAATTTTAATTTTAATTAATTTTAATTTAATTTGAAATTCTAAAATTAATTTTAATTTGAAATTCAAAAATTAATTTTAATTTAATTTGAAATTCGAAATATAATTTTAATTTGAAATTCAAAATTTAATTTTAATTAATTTTAATTTAGTTTGAAAATTAATTAATTTAATCCTTATTCATCTCACCCGATCTAGATTATCAATCAAGGAATCCTATAATTTTGTGAGATGAATTAGATTTAATTACAGAGTTTGGTTTAACTTTGTGTTAGATTCAGGTTTAGCTTTGGTCTCAACAAATAGACATTCTTCGGATAAACTTCTAAGCTTGGTGAGTCACTTGGACGACATTAGAAGTAACCAACCTTTCGAGGTTTTCCGAATAGTCCTATCCACGGAGCTTAGTACTAAACCTTGGTCTAACTAGTTAGGATCCATTTAAAGGTAGCTTCGGTCAGTTCCACTTGACCAAATGCACCAGATTGAAGCCATATCTTTCTAGACATGCGATGCCCAAGCTTCCCCAACGTACTATCATCAAAAAACTTCACCAGTACCATGATTCAAGTTAAACTAGAACCCTCTTTAACTAGTCCTAATTACCCTGTCAGGTAGGTTGGTTGGGGTTACCCTTTTCGGGTAGGTTGGTTAGGGTTACCCTGTCGGGTAGGTTAGTTTTGGAGGTGCCAGCTATTCTGGAGCCTCCCCCTGAATTATTAGCCATTAATTTAGTTTTTAGTTTTTAGTTCTGAGTTTATTATAGTTAAGTTTTGGTTAAAAATTTAATGTTTAATTTGTAATTTAGATTCAAGTTTTTAATTTTGAATTAATTAAATTAGTCAAATTATCTTTCTTTAAGAGAATGTATTTAATATTTAAATTTTCTTTCAATTTCACTTTTATTAGGTTAATTGAATTATCTTTCTTTAATAGCTTATTTTTAAAGTTTAAGTTTTTATTCATTTTTAAATTTGAATTAATTAAATTGTTTGAATTATATTTTCTTAAAGGTTTATCTTTTAACCTTTTATTAATTGTTAATTTTGAATTTTTCAGATTATCTTTATTTAATATGTTATTTTTAACATTTAATTTTAATTTTGTTAAATTTAGTTTTGATTTTATCAAAGTGTTTAATTTTATTCTTATATTTTCTTTATTTTTTAAGTTGATATAATTAGTGAAATTTATTAGATTATTCTTATCGTTAAAATTTAATTTTTTATTAATTAAATTATCTTGGGTTTGGATAGGATTTTCTAGATTAATATTGTCTAGATTATTAAATAATTTATTAATTTTATCTAGATCAATATTGACCTTGTGATCTCTATCATTTGAGTTTTCAGATTTGTTTAGGTTCAAGTTTGAATTTTTTAAATTAATTGGTTTTGTTTTATCAGATAATATCCTAGGGGTATTTTTGTAATTATTGTCAACTACCTTATTTTCACATATATTTTCAGAAATAACCAGATCAATGCTCATATTTTTTAAACTACTATTAGCAGGGGTATTTTGGTAAATATCACTCACCTTGAGCGCAACCCCTAATTCAGTAGGCTTTTCGATTGGATCTAACCCGAGTTCGGATTCGATTTTTACTTGATCCTTGAGCTCCATCGGCTCCTCGTGAAGTTTGATCAATTGGGTCCAAAGCTCATGTGCATCTTTGTACTTTTCTAATCTGCATAAAATATTGTTAGGTAAAACATTACAAATAATGTTACTTACCTTTTTGTTCAGTTCCGAGTTTTGAGAAGGTTTCCTCAAAATTAGCATATAATCGATGTTTACGCTTCCTAAGAAGCATTCCATTAATCGCTTCCAGTAGTTGAAGTCTTGATCGTATGGTGGTGGTTCGTGGGGGTTCCGTCCTTCTTGAAGAGTCATTATTCTTGCACACAGAGAAACAAAAAAAAAAATCCCAAGACTTGGTCTTGGATTAGCAGTGCTGAAAAAAATAATATTTCACTATTTTCGGGAAAAAAATATTAATAAAATATTATTTCAAAATTTTGAAAATGTAATATTTTTTAAATACTAAACAATGGTGAAAAGATGGCTATGTATTTTTCAAAAAACTGTTTTGGAGGGAAAAAACGAAAGGCGTACCTGCTCTGATACCACTTTGCTTGATTTGTTATTTAAAAGACAAACAATATCTAATTTTTTTTTTTTTAAAACGACCCCCCTTTGCTTGATTTGTGGTTGCACCAAATCAGAGCGGTACCTGCTCTGATACCACTTGTTGGATCGTGAAACGTCGATAGAGGGGGGGTGAATATCGATTCGAAAAACAGCGTTAATAAGAGTTAAGCGCAGCGGAATAATAAAAAACTTAGACAAACTGAACACGGTGTTCTTTACTTCGTTCGGATCCTGTGACGACTCCTACTCGAAGGTCCGTACTCCGTGAGTACTTTCGTTGGGCAATCACTAGTAGTTCAAAAATGATTACAATTTAAAGTACAAGAATGCTAGCAAAATAAAGAAGATACGGACAAGAATTAAAGAAAAGGAAAGGAGTGTATTGTCGGATCTTTGTTAGCGTCGCTGGAGCGCAGAGCAGTAGAGCAAGCAGTAGAAGACTTTCTTTTCGTTGTTGTTTTGAAGCTCCCCTCTGACCCTCCTTTTATATGAGGCTCGGGGCGCCCTGGATCCCTTTCGGGCGCCCTGGATCCCTTTCGGGCGCCCTGGTGGGACGTGGCAGGTCCAACCAGCAAGCTCCATGTGGCGATGCGCGAGTTTGGATAAAATTTACCTCCAGGCGCTCGAATCCCTTCCGGGCGCCCGGACCTCCTATTTCCAGGAACTCCTTCTCCTGCAAAATAGAGTTAGTCCGAGGCAAATGTATATCCTGTAAAACAGATTGTTAGCACAATTAAAGTTCAACAAAGTAATAGCAAAGAGTATGACTTAGATTCTGTTTTTCCGAGACCGGAATCTAGTCACGATCTCGACTTAGATATCCGAAATGGATCTAAGCCGGATCGACGCCTAATGTTTCCTTCCCGGGAACGCGTTCTCGCAGTCACTCCCCTCCAGTGACTTACCTCACTTACCTGCCAGACGTCCGGTCAGCCCGTCGACCCGTCGACCCGTCTGGACTTCGTGCCAGCTATCCGGTCAGCCCGTCGACCTAGTTGGACTTCTCGCCAAGCGTCCGGTCAGCCCGTCGACCCGCTTGGTCTTCTCGCCAGCTATCCGGTCAGCCCGTCGACCTAGCTGGGTTTCGTGCCAGACATCCGGTCAGCCCGTCGACCTGTCTGGACTTCTCCTACACACTTGATCAAAGTGTCAGACAACAACAAACTAACTTAACCTGATTTGTCATTCATCAAAACCTAGGTTAAATCGTTAATGCTAACCGCACCAACACTACTATCTTGTGGTAGTTAGCCTTGAACAAAGGTTGGACATTTCATCACAAGGACAAATTTTCCTTAGTTTTCCTACTCATACTTGGACTTTTAGGAATTTGTCAATTTTAGGGGAGCAAGATTTTTAAGTTTATATAATTAGTGACCAAATTTATTTCAACATATAAGTTTCAAAATTAATATTAAAAAATATCTCTTCAAAATATATTTTTCAAAACTTTATCATTTTCAAAATGGTTTTTTAATCTTTCAAATTTAAAAAAAAATTAAAAAATTAAAAAAATTTAAAAAAAATTGTATTAGTAATTTTTTAATTCTCAAAATTATATTTCTTAGTAATATTTAAATAAAAAAGTATATCTTTCTTTATAAATTTTTCAAAATTATTTTGCTTAGTAATATTTTTTTTTTCAAAATTTTATTCAAACTTAGTAAGGTGTTTATACTTTTTACTTAATAAAATTTTCAACAATTTTATTATGTAGTAAAATTTTTCAAAATTTCACTTAGCAATTTTAAAAAAAAATTAGTAATATGTTTAATTCTTTACCTAGTAAAATTTTTCAAAAATTTATTCAAAATTTATTTTCCTTAGTTAAATTATTTCATATTTTATTCATTTTCCTTAGCAAAACTTTATGGTTAAATTCTTACTTGGTCTACCCCTATTTTTGATGTGTGTCAAAGGGAAAGAAAGATAGTGAATTCAGGGGGAGTTATTTAACTCAGGGGGAGAAAAGTTAAATTGCTTGTTTATTTACTTGTTGCATATGTTTAAACTTAACTTTGAACCTTGGTTGCCAAACGTCAAAAAGGGGGAGAATGTTGGTGCAAGTTGCACCAGAATCAAACCTGAGTTTTGATGTTGTCAAAGGTTCAAGTTAAGTCTTGTTATGATCTAACAAGTTGACTGAGTGTGCAGGATGTTTACTTAACCAGAAAAGTCTTAGCTGGAGGCTAGGCGATGAAATCTTAGCAGATCGTGGAACCCAGGTGCAAGTCCAAGGAGGTCGAGAGGACCTGAACCTTGGCAGTATGATCAAGAGGTCTGGAGGACCTAAGATCAAGGGAAAAAGTCCTGGCGAGTCGATCAAGGCTGAGTGAAAAGTCCAAACTAGATCTGGAGGATCTAAGTTTGGCAGGTAGGTTGAGGTAAACAAACTGGAGGAGCGACAGTGAGGTCGGGTTCCCGAAGGGAACAACCTTAGGTCGCTGATCCAACTGATGAAACCGGGAAGGTTTCAAAAGTTGAGATCAAGACAGTCCTACTGTCTTATATATTCCTACTTTATATTATTGCTCTAACATCTGTTTTGTAGGAGACTTTTTGGCTAATACTGTTTTGCAGGGTCGACCGAATAGTAGGATCGGTCGACCGAACCAAGCAGAATCAGCACAGAAATCAGATCAGATCAGAACTGAGTCTAAGTCAGATCAAAGCATGATCGATCGACCGAACCGATAGATCGGTCGACCGAACCATATTGACTCAGCACAGGACAAATCATTAGCATCGATCAGCAACAAAGGAAATAAGCTGATCGGTCGACCAAACCTGGGGATCGGTCGACCGATCCAATCAGCATTTATTCAGCATTAATTGATGATCTCGGCAGAATCACGACGAACAGGGAAGGAGGCTGTTCGGTCGACTGAAAGGCATGATCGGTCGACTGAACCATTAAAGACCAGTAAATGCGAAAGATCGAGCCAGCTTCGAACTTCAGCCAGGAAGGAAGGGAGCGGGTTCGGTCGACCGAACAGTGGGATCGGTCGACCGAACCTCCAGTACATCTATAAAAATAGGCTCGAAGACAGATGCCAAACAGAATTTTCTAATCATCTTCAAGTCTTCTCTTTGCGTACGGATTGTGCTACAAGTCTTCGACTCCGCAAATCTACTCCGTCCGGAAGTGCCGACCGAGCTTCAACCTATACATAATTGTCAGTATATTTTTATATTGCATTTAATTTCAATAAGATAGTAGGATTGTTACTATCTTATTATATTTGTACTTGTACGATCTGCTTCTCTCCGAGGATATCAGAGAGAAGAGTTATAGTGATTTGCCCATCGGTGCGGTCAAGGACCGCGGGCCTTCGAGTAGGAGTCGAGCTAGGCTCTGAACGAAGTAAAAGAACGTGTCTCTTTGTTTAATTTCCACTGCTTAATTTTGATTTTTAATATACGAAAAGAAGAGTTTTAAAAAGTGATATTCACCCCCCCTCTATCGCTTACTCGATCTATCACTATTTTCCTTGGTGGTTGACCCTTCTCTCTTTCCCTTCTCCCTTTGTTTTCTTCTCTAAAGGCCGGCGACACATCAAGCTTCATCTTCTTGTGGCTAGTTTGCTTGGAGGGGAAGAAGAAGAGAAGGAATTATCCTATTTTGGCATTCCTTAGGTGGCCGAAACTTGTAGGCAAAGAAGAAGGTTCAGGTATATTTCATCTTGGTAGATCGTCGCCCACACGATGTCCAAGAGAAGGAGAGGAATACATCAGAAGATCAAGAGGTCTTTAGCTGCAAAGAAAGGTATAACTAATTATTTGTTTCCACTATATAATTAGTTTGTGTTATTTCTATAGATCATGAAATATCAACACAAGATGCTATCAATTTTGTGTTTCGATTTTGTATTTCTAT
This sequence comes from Zingiber officinale, assembly GCF_018446385.1. Taxonomy (NCBI): domain Eukaryota; kingdom Viridiplantae; phylum Streptophyta; class Magnoliopsida; order Zingiberales; family Zingiberaceae; genus Zingiber; species Zingiber officinale. The sequence goes on from NC_055994.1 coordinate 30,740,553, forward strand.
TGTGGTCTCTATAGTTAAACCTAAGGTTACTGTAAGAAGATTAAATATTCAATTTCTTTGAAAGGCTTTGTCTAGGAAGTGGTGGATGATCCCATACCCAAGAAGGCCGAGTGCCTCGCCATGTTTAACCTGGAAGCCAATCTTTGAAATAAATATTTAATCAACTTCTGTAATATGATTTAACTTTTGAAGAACACATGAGTTGAACTTAGAGGAAAAATGTTAAGTTCCGTTTCCAATACAAGTTTAACTTATGAAGAACAAGTTGAATTAATAATGTTAAATTTCGTTTGTAATCCAAGTTTAACTTCTGTAGAACACATGGGTTGCTAGGAAAAATTTTATTATTGTACAAATTTTTGAACAAGGGAAACAGATCAGAATTCCAAGTAGCACCCAACAATCAAAGCTACTTGTTTCTCTTAAACTGCATAGTATCATAAGGAAAAAACTATGAGAGTGCAGGAAAAAACTAACAAGGATAGATTGCATCTCATAAGATGTACTAAGCATTGGTAGGGAATGACAAACATAGCTGAAAATGGATTCCAAAGAAGCAAGAAGTTGCTATTTGAAAGAGGAATTAAGATGTCATTGCTAGAACCTAGAAATATAAAAAGCGGGAAAAAAATCAGTAAGTGTTGAAGAAAATAAACAGTTCATTAGAAATCTTGTTCACTTTTAGGAATATTAACATTAGAAGAAAATATAACTAAAGATAAAACACAACACTTAACGACAACAAACAGTTCATTAAAAAATCACTTAAGAAATCTTGTTCACTTTAGCTAAAATAAGATAATAAACTTACATAAACTTGAATGTCAATGCAACTGGTTTACCCTAAAATACAAAAGTCACAAAATCAATATGCCACAATTAATAAAACTACAACTAGTGTTATACTTGTAAAGCATCAACTTGACACAAAATCTGTGGGTCATGATCATCGATCTTCATGTCATCTTCATTCATGGGATGCAACTTCAGTAAGCGATTGCCTTTGTCATCAATCGAAATGTCGCATGCACCCATTTTATACACCATTACTTCAAGGTTTTGTATACGTGCATCTTGCTCTACAATTTTCTTCCTCACCTCCATTAGCTCCCTTTTATGCTCAGTGATTACATCTTGAGTAACATCAGCAGACTTCTATGTTCTACCAAAATTGGAATATATTATTGGAGTGACAACAACATGATATATAAGCTTTCCTCAATAAAATAAGTTTATTATTGTGGTTTGGGTGTTTGTAAAAATTAAGGCAAGTTGTATGCGAGTCACCAGTAATCGTTACAAGAACAAGACCAGTTTTTGAACTCATGGAATCTGATTTTATCTCTCACCATGATCACCACGTCGTAAACCTTGGAGACGAGCTTGATCATGGCGTGGTAGTCCCCGCACACCCTCAAGTTCTTCATCACTCGGATCGGCTCGCCGGCCTTCGCCTCCAGCAGTCCCAACGCGAACGCCAGTCGCTCGCTGTGCAACCTTAACGCCCCCACCTCCCCCTCAGCCACAGTCGTTGCCTGCACTACGTCTGGCGCGTACCCCGCCTCCATTAGCCTCCCCTCCACCTCTCGGAGCTTATTGTAGTCTCCGCCGCCCGCCGGTGGGACGTGTCGCCGACGACAAACTGATGCATCGCCCCGCCGCTCCTCTCGATGGTGTTGCAGCCCGGCTCCTTCCTCGCGAACATCTAGTGGATGGCGCTTGCATAGTTCCAATGGTTGGCCAAGGCATAGACTTGGGAGAGCAGCACATAGATGCCATTGGAGTTATCGTTGGTGGATTTGAGGGCTTTCCAGGCTACCAATTCGTTGATCTGAACGCCAGCGTTTCCCTTGCTGTAGGCAATGAGGAGACTGGAGACTCCGCCAGATCATGGCATCGGGCTTGCAAGGCATGCTAGCGATGAGGTCGAGGGCATAGCTGATGAGGCGGGCGCGGGCGAGGAGGTCCACCAAGCAGCCGTAGTGCTCGATCCAGAGTGCGATTTCGAACTCTGCCACCATCAAGTTGAAGTACCTCCGCCCTTACTTCACCAATCCATCGTGATTGCACGTGCTCAGAACTCCAACAAAAGTGATCACATTCGGCCTCAGTTTCTCCTCCGCCATCAATCGATCGAAAACCTCGAAGCACTGGGCGTGAGATGAGGTTATGATGAGAGGGGTTCGGGAGGAGATCGAAGACGCGTGAGAGAGGTCCGGAAGGTATTCGGGAGATAGGTGGGTGTCGAGTGAAACCTAGGATTTTTCTACTCCTTACTTGATCCAACGGTTCATATCATCCCAGATTTAGATGAGAACTTAACAATAAACAATAATTTTTAAAAATCATTATCATATACACTAAAAAAATATTAATAGACAACGTTTTTCAAAAAACATTATCTTTGACCCTAAACAACGGTTTTTAAAAAAATATTATCTATTAGTAAGAAAATAAAGAGATAGACAAATTTTTCACTAAAAACATTGTTAAAAAAAAGATAACATTTTTTTTTAAAAAAAAGTGTTGTCTTTTAAATGTTGTAAAATTCTAATTTTCTTATAGTGATATTTATTAGTTTAGATTTGATAGCTAAGATTAGTTTATCTTATTTCCTATAAAATAGATGAGGTTGAGATTTAGGAAAGAAGGCATGCTTATGTAGTGTTACTAATTAGATTAGAAAATTTAGCCATCTATCTGTCACCACATTATCTCCTCCCTCTTTATTAAATAAACATTGGCAAATTACTTAACCAAGTAGTTTAAATTTCGTATTATCTAAATCACATAGGCAACTTTAAAAATACCTAAATCACATACTCAATTTCCATTTTGCCCCTCCATTAGTTCTCTTTCGTTCGCTAAATTGATTGTTACAGTGTAGCAATCAATTCAATATGTTTCTGCGACTAAAAAAAATTTTAATCGATTGCTACACAGTAGCAATCGATAAAATAACCTTTCAAAAAAAAAATTAAAAAGTCTTCTATGATCCGGTGTATCGAATTGATGTTTTAGGGTATAGATATAATCAAGAGAGCTAAATGAATATATAAGACCCGATTCCATGTGATTCCAAGCTCTCTAGGTTCCTCAGCTGGTTTTGGCTTAAACTGGCTGATGCACCTAGAGAGCTCGGAATTATATGGAACAAGATCCTAGGTGTTCATCTAGTTCTCTTAATTATATCTATACCCTTAAATATCATTTCTATATCTCATATTGAGAGTAATAATTTTTTAATCAATTTCTACAGCGATTGCTACAGTGTAGCAATCGATTCAGTATGTTTTTGTGACTATAAATAAACTTTAATTGATTGTTTCAATGTAGCAATCGATTAAATTAAAAAAAAAAGTAAAAATTTTTCTATGATAAAAAAATCACTGCTCCCAATATGATATTTTGAGTTGATATTTGTATGGATGAATATATTCAGGGTAATTAAATGAACACATAGAACATGATTCTATGTCATTCTAAACTCTTTAGGTCCATCAGCTAATTTTGGCTAAAATCAACTGATTGACCTAGTAAGTTCGGAATAATATGAAACAAATTCCTATGTATTTAATTAGTTCTCCTGATTATATCAATGTACTCAAATATCATTTTCATATGTCATATTGAGGGTAGTAATTTTTTTAACACGAATGTATCAAAAAATCTTATTTAGGTTCATGTCAGGGCCCATCTATGTTTTTTCGGATTTATTTGCTGGTCGGATTATAAGGTCAGACCATCCAAAACTAATTGGACTGAAAGCCCATATATCTGGATTAAAAGAAAATATACATATAATTTTAAAGATAAAAATTATTATTATTATTATTTGTTTTCAACAATTCTATATTAGAAAAGGAGAAACAAACTAAATGTAATATGAGTTTTAATTTATAACAAATTATGTTAACATTGAAAACTAAGCTTCGGGTAAAATATTTTTACAGATATCATGTCAAAAGTTTGTAGAAATATTTTTAAAAATACTTAATTTGAAAATCAGTATGGTTCTTTTTGCTAAATTGGATCTATATATAATTTAAGTAAATATATATGTAGCATATTCTTAAATTGGATTTTTTTATAACAGTACTGAAAAACAAAAACTAAATATAATTTATCGATTATTAAGTTGTACCTAAATACATCCTCAGAAATACATTGAAAAAGAAGATCTATTATTTTAAAAAGACTAAGAAGAAAGGAATTTTCCCAAGAAAACATAAAATAGTTAAATAAATAGTTATTTGCATTACCGACAAGACCGCATAGCGCAGTGGATTAGCGCGTCTGACTTCGGATCAGAAGGTCGTGGGTTCGACTCCCACTGTGGTCGTCGTTTTTTATAAATTCATACCTTTATTAAAGAATTTAAAGTAATTCAGCAAATAAACAGAAAAAATTCTTAACACGATCATTATAGCACTTCACTGACTTAGTAATTTAGATTTAAATTTGAAATTATAAATTGTAAATTTTAATTATATATTAACTCAATATTCATAAATTATGAAGATTCCAAAAGTTTTTTTAAAATGCCTATTAAGTTAATAAAATTCTATTCCCATTTTATTTTATTTGATATATGCACTATTTTCCACTGTGGTCGTCGTTTTTTATAAATTCATACCTTTATTAAAGAATTTAAAGTAATTCAGCAAATAAACAGAAAAAATTCTTAACACGATCATTATAGCACTTCACTGACTTAGTAATTTAGATTTAAATTTGAAATTATAAATTATAAATTTTAATTATATATTAACTCAATATTCATAAATTATGAAGATTCCAAAAGTTTTTTTAAAATACCTATTAAGTTAATAAAATTCTATTCCCATTTTATTTTATTTGATATATGCACTATTTTACTGTATTAGTGATTCGTTAGAATTTTTTATTTTTCTATTATAGCAATGTCCCGTCAGAATTTAAAAATTCTAAACTATTTTTTTATTATAGCAGTATTTTCATAACTGTATAACATATTGGTCCTATCATATTATAGCAACTATGATTTTATAGTTATTATAATATGTCTAACTCAGAATATTATAACAACTATGATTTCATAGTCACTACTGTTGGTGCAACCTTAGGTCAAGGTTGACCTGGTTGACCCGACTCGAGTTGACGTGACTCGAGTTGTATTTTGATGTTTGACTTGGGAAAATTATCGGTGCAACCTTAGGTCAAGGTTGACCTAGTTGTGTTGCATGTTGATGTTTGACACTCGTGAGAGAGTTCTATTCTTGATGTGGGACAAGAATAGATGTTTGGGAGATTATTGGTGCAACCGTAGGTCAAAGTTGACCTGGTTGACCTGATTTGGGAAAAGTCCAAGTATGAAGACTTGGCACGGAAAAGTCCAAGCAGGGAGCTTGGCACTGGAAAAGTCCAAGTATGGAGACTTGACGGAAAAGCAGGGAGCTTGGCACGTGAAAAGTCCAAGTATGGAGACTTGACACGGGAAAGTCCAAACAGGGTTGGCAGGGGAAAGTCCCGTGAGTGAAGCCGGACAATGGAAATGGTGAGTGAATCCAGTGAAAATCCTAGTGAGTGAAACTAGTGTGAGGTGAATCCTGAAAGTCAAGCATTCGGAAACTCGTGAGTGAAGCTAGGTGAATGGGAAAGTCCTAACTGGATGTTAGGCGGTGTGGAAAGTCCCGTGAGTGAAGCCGGCAGTGGGAAAGTCCCTAAGTGAAGCCAGGCAGTGAGAAAGTCCTAACTAGGATGTTAGGCGAGGTGGAAATCCCGGTGAGTGAAGCGGTGAAAGTCCCGTGAGTGAAGCCAGCAAGGAAAATCCAGATGGATCGGGGATGATCGGACACTTGGTGTTGGAAAGTCCAAGTAGGTCAAAGGAATTGACCGGACACTTGGGGAGTTCATACAGTCAAGGGTGACCAGATGCTAGGGATGAAGTACCAATAGGTCAAGGTTGACGGATATTGGTTTGAAGTCTTGGGACTTGGTTTGGGCAAAAAAGCTCGGATCGGTCACCGCACCGATCAGGATATTGTTGCTCGACGGTCCGTGACCGATCGACATCTGACAAAGCTTTCGTTGTTATCGACGTCCGGTGACCGATCGCCAACGAGGCGAAAGAGGCAGGCAGGTGATCGGTCCACGCATCGATCGAGGCGTCCCGACGGCCTGGGACCGATCGAGAGACGTCGCGAAGCACGCCAGAGTTGGGATCGGTGCGTGGACCGATCAGATGTCGATCGGTCCACGCCGACGATACCTGATTGGTCTCCACGACCGATCGACGTGGGGACCGATCAGGATAGGCCCTGATCGGTCCATGGATCGGTCTGGTGACCGATCCACACACTATCTTGGTTGTTTCTGCGATTCTTCCACTGCATTTGATCTGCTTTGATTTTCCTGAATCTTTTCTCCCTCTTGCTTTAGCTTTTGAGCTTGTTGGAAGGTTCATTGCTAAGCTTCGCGTGAGCTTCTTCCTGTTGCTGGTTTTCTAGCTAGGCTTGGATCCGAGAAGCTGCTGCTTCCCCAGGGTTCCTGCTGACTTCAAGAAGGCAAGCAAGTGTAGTTTACATTTCTGTTCTTGTTTTCTTGTTCCTATTTGTACTCCTATTGCTGTTGCAAATATTGTGGCGAGGTTTCTCCACCCACAAGGAGTATATTGTATTAGCCGGTTCTCCGGGGACTCATCCACCGACGGATTGATAGGGCTCGTCCACCTTACGGACACGCCGAGGAGTAGGAGTATCATCTCCGAACCTCGTACATCGCTGTGTTAAGGTTTGATTTTCTTCTCCTTTCGTTTCTATTTGTATTTTCCGCTGCACTAACCTAATCGTAGGAAGAAACGCGATCGATTTGGGGCGGCTATTCACACCCCCCTCTCTAGCCGAGTACGAAGGATCCCAACAAGTGGTATCAGAGCGAGGCCGCTCTTCGACGGATCAACACCCGGGGGAGCACGGGCTAGAGATGGATCTCTATGGAGAAGATGTCACGATTCAACCCTTCTACGAGTCTCACGACAACTTCACATATTGGAAGGTAAGGATGATGTATTTTCTTAGGACTAATATGTTAAATTGGTTTTGTGTACAAGAAGGGTTTTCCCCACCGATGGATGAGGAAGGAAAACCTATCAAGAAGAAGGAGTGGACGAAAGAGCAAATCCACCAATCCACAATCAACGACGAGGTAACGAAAATTCTTGAATTTTCATTACCTAGTGATATCTTGCATAAGATAGGTAGATACAACGATGCCAAGGAATTGTGGAACAACTTAGCAAAGTTCCATGAGGAGAGCTCAAATTCAAGCCATGAAGAGGAGCTAAGTGAGCCAAGTAGCTCACATCATGGAGGGAGCGAATTGGGAGTTGAGGGCTACTCAACATCCAAGGAAGAAGAGGAGGAGAGTTCCTCTTGTTCAAGTTCGGAGCAAGAAGAAGAGACATCTACCTCCAGAAGGGATGAGGAAGAGAGCTCACACCCATCCCCAAACCTAGGTAACTTAAGCATTTCAATTTCAAATAAGTTACATATAATATGCTTTGAGTGTAGGGAACATGGACATTACAAGAGTAAGTGTCCAAAGAGGGTAAGAAAGACTCCACCGGCGCCAAAGTTCAAGGAAGCCGGAGTCCCAAAACGCAAGGGCAAGGAGCACATCGTGTGCTTCCAATGCAAGCAAAGGGGACACTATAGGAGCCATTGTCCGAGGGGGAGGCAACCTCACAAGGGCAAGAGACCGGGCACAACGATAGGGGGAGCTAAGGCAAATCCTAAGGTAACCTCTAAGGTTCATTATTGCAATTCTAATAAAACTCATGCTAGTAGTTTTGTTGCAATTGTTAATAATGATAAGCATGTTAACTTTAGGAACCAATACATGTGCTTAGGAGCTAAACATGTTAGCCTAGGTAAGGATAACACTAGAAATACCAACCCTAGGATTAACGCTTCTAAAGTTAAGGAAAACCTAGGTAGAAATCCCAAGAAGACTAGACATATGCCTAGGAATATCTCAAGAGAAAATGACAAATTAAAACTTGAGGTATTAGAGAGGGAAAATCAAGTCTTGAGGTCAAGACTTGATAATTTGGAAAAGGCTCTTAAAAACATAGAGAAGTCATCTCTAGGGTTTAAGGGTCAAAAACCAATGTCCAAGGACAAGAAAGGTTTAGGTCACAAACCTAAGTCCCAATTGGTCAAGCCCACTTATCATAATGTTCCATTCGATTATGGAACAAAACCTAAGGCTAGGAAGACCATTACCAAGGTCACAAGGGGAGTCACCCCTATAGTTGACCTTGATGAGACCCAAATGACCAAGGCTTTAAAGCCTAAGAGGGTCATTAGGAGGGTTGCTAGGGAAGTTATCCCTAGTGAATATTTAGTGAACCCAATGAGCTCTAATAGGTATTGGGTTCCTAGGAGCATCTTCTCTACCCCATAAATGGGTTAGAGAGTGTCAACTCCAATAAGAAGGGTAGTTAACCCAACTTTGAGGAAATTGACACTCAAGGAGCATTTTCAAGGTTTTGTGAATCTTTGAAAATGAAATGAATTATCACTTACTCCTTTGAAGAGTTAAATGTGCCTAAAGATTGGAAATCTCATTTTTAATCTCAATTGGCACAATTTGGAAAAACCTAGAAAAATATCAAATTGGGATTTTGATATTCTCTTAGGTAATCAAGGCAATCCGGGCCTTAATTTAGAAGTGCTACTCTTGTAAAATTTTAAATGGTATAAATCAAACAAGAGATCAAGAAATGCCAATTTGGGTTTCGACATTTTCTTGGAGCACTTTGGGCAATCTAGGATTAGAATTTAAGTTAGCTAAGTGATTAAGGATACTTAGATAGGAATTTAGATATTTTATTTGTGCTAACTTGCCATGATTGGTTGCCATATGCCATGCCATGACATCATATTCATTTTATTATCATTTGATATGTCATGATAATGCTTAGGTTATCTATGTGTCATGTGTTAGTTTAGTTTCAAACATTATGCCATGACATCATGACATTGGCACATGTTTTTACTTATGATATCATTATATGCCATGTCATCATCTCTTGCATTATAATCAATGAAATTGATTTAAGGACAAACATATAATTTGATATTGAGATCAAATTGATGTTTAGAAAATGCATGAGAACTTAGCCTAAGTTGACCTTAACCCATATCTCACATCAAATTGACTTGAATGTGGTTTGATACACCTTAGATGTGTGTGAGATATTAGGATCATGAGTTAGGATCAAGGTGCATAGTTTTTGTACCTAGATGAGCCTAATTCAAGAAAAGGAGGATCATAGGGAAAGCTTGTGTACAAGTCATGTACATCTAGCCCTAAGATTATGGTCCTAAATTCAAATGGTTTTAAAAGCATTTTAAAATTGATTTGAAAAACCTTGATGAAGCTTTCCTAGTGATAGCATTCATCATTGAACATTGTGATACAAAGTTGAGTTAAACTTGAACTATTTCAAAGTTTTTGAACTTTGTATCAAGATTGAAAATGGAAGTTATTTTCATAGAAAACTATTTTTCCTTGATAGTATATGTTATGAGGAGTGTATCCTCAAAGTTTCATAATTTTTGAAATTTTCTGGAATTGTTTATGGGTTTCTGAATTTCGGGTAAAAATTCAGGAATTCTGATAAGGGATCTTGGATCGGTCACTGGACCGATCCAGGAAGGAGTGGATCGGTCACTGGACCGATCCAGGGAAGTGTGGATCGGTCCGGAGACCGATCCAGTAAGAGGCAGTGAGGCAGTCCGATCCCAGTGAATGTGGATCGGTCTGGGGACCGATCCAATGGGATCCTGATCGGTCTGGTGACCGATCAGGGCATGCCAAAAGCTGAATTTCAACTGTATATCTGAAATTCCGGCTGTGAAAGTTTGTGGTTTAGGTTTCTAAGGGTTTGAAACTCTCCAAGACATTGTTGGTGCAATGGTCAAGGGGGAGTTGACCTTTAGGGGGAGTTTTACCTAATTGTCAAGGGGGAGTTGACTTTTAGGAGGAGTTTTTACTCCTTAAGACTTTTGAGGATTAGTGATATGGGGTTATCACTAAGTTGATTGTTGAGTTTAGTATCAAGGGGGAAATTAAGAGTTTCAATGAAAGGTATGGGACTTTCATTAGGAAGAAACTCTTGACCTTGATACTCTCCTTTTTCTTTTTGATGTGTGTCAAAAAGGGGAGAGTGTTCATTGGAGAATTATTGGAGAACCCAAGTTAGGTTATCGGGTTAACCTAAGCTAGGGGAAGAATGTCAAGGAATGTTCAAGGTAGAACATTGGAATTCTTTTTGATGTGTGTCAAAAAGGGGGAGAATTATTGGAGAACCCAAGTTTAGGTTATCGGGTTAACCTAACTTGATTATGAGTTTTGTCAAACATCAAAAAGGGGGAGATTGTTGGTGCAACCTTAGGTCAAGGTTGACCTGGTTGACCCGACTCGAGTTGACGTGACTCGAGTTGTATTTTGATGTTTGACTTGGGAAAATTATCGGTGCAACCTTAGGTCAAGGTTGACCTAGTTGTGTTGCATGTTGATGTTTGACACTCGTGAGAGAGTTCTATTCTTGATGTGGGACAAGAATAGATGTTTGGGAGATTATTGGTGCAACCGTAGGTCAAAGTTGACCTGGTTGACCTGATTTGGGAAAAGTCCAAGTATGAAGACTTGGCACGGAAAAGTCCAAGCAGGGAGCTTGGCACTGGAAAAGTCCAAGTATGGAGACTTGGCACTGGAAAAGTCCAAGCAGGGAGCTTGGCACGTGAAAAGTCCAAGTATGGAGACTTGGCACGGGGAAAGTCCAAACAGGGAGTTTGGCACGGGGAAAAGTCCTGGTGAGTGAAGCCAGGCAGTCGGGAAATCCTGGTGAGTGAATCCAGGTGAAAATCCTAGTGAGTGAAACTAGGTGAAGGTGAAAGTCCTGGTAAGTGAAGGGAGGCAGGCGGGAAAATCCTGGTGAGTGAGGCTAGGTGAATGGGAAAGGCCTAACGGGGATGTTAGGCAGGGGGGAAAGTCCTGGTGAGTGAAGCCAGGCAGTGGGAAAGTCCTGGTGAGTGAAGCCAGGCAGTGAGAAAGTCCTAACTGGGATGTTAGGCAGTGTGGAAATCCTGGTGAGTGAAGCCAGGTGAAAGTCCCGTGAGTGAAGCCGAAGGGAAAATCCAGATGGATCGGGGATGATCGGACTGTGTTGGAAAGTCCAAGTAGGTCAAAGGAATTGACCGGACACGGGGAGTTCTAGCAGTCAAGGAGTGACCAGATGCTAGGGATGAAGTACCAATAGGTCAAGGTTGACCGGATATTGGTTTGGAAGTCTTGGGACTTGGTTTGGGCAAAACCAAGCTCCGGATCGGTCACGATCGATCCAGGCTGTTGCTCGATCGGTCCGGTGACCGATCGATATCAAACAAGCTCTGTTCGGTTCTTGCATCGATCGGTGACCGATCGCCAATAACAGAGGCGAAAAAGGCGGGCTGATCGGTCCACGCCGATCATATCTCCCGATCGGCCCGGGATCGATCAGAGGCGATGTCGCGAAGCACGGCGAGTTGGGATCGGTGCGTGGACCGATCAGATGTCGATCGGTCCCACGCGATCACGAGTCGCGAAGGTCTCTTGCGCCGACTGATCGATGCGGGGACCGATCAGCAGGCATGTCCGGTCCGTGGTCTCCGAAGTTCTAGCTTCTGTTGCAACGGCTAGTTTCTTCGCTGTTTCTTCTTCGCAGGTATAAAGGGGCTGAGGGCTTCTACAGAGTTTCTACTTCTTCCTTCTGGAAGTTTTTCTCCTGCCTGAAGCTTCTGCTTCTCCTTCTTGCTGAGCTTTGTTGAGCTCGTTGGGTGCTAAAGCTTCGCGTGAGCTTCTTCCTGTTGCTGGTTTTCTAGCTAGGCTTGGATCCGAGAAGCTGCTGCTTCCCCAGGGTTCCTGCTGACTTCAAGAAGGCAAGCAAGTGTAGTTTACATTTCTGTTCTTGTTTTCTTGTTCCTATTTGTACTCCTATTGCTGTTGCAAATATTGTGGCGAGGTTTCTCCACCCACAAGGAGTATATTGTATTAGCCGGTTCTCCGGGGACTCATCCACCGACGGATTGATAGGGCTCGTCCACCTTACGGACACGCCGAGGAGTAGGAGTATCATCTCCGAACCTCGTACATCGCTGTGTTAAGGTTTGATTTTCTTCTCCTTTCGTTTCTATTTGTATTTCTGCTGCACTAACCTAATCGTAGGAAGAAACGCGATCGATTTGGGGCGGCTATTCACACCCCCCCTCTCTAGCCGAGTACGAAGGATCCCAACAACTACAACATAGTTAAATTAGAACATTATAGTAGATACGATTTCATAGCTGCTACAATATGAAAGAATCATAAACAAGAACATTGTAGTAGTTACGAAACCGTAGTTATTATAACGTTGTATCTACTAATTCTGACGGGGCGCTGTTATAGTAGAAAAATAAAAAATAGTGACAGAGCATTGCTATAGTGATAATCAGGCACAATCGCAAATTTAGAGTCAGGGACCTATGTTCGACATTTGTTTTAAAATTTTTTTGAATATTTTTTTTTAGCTTGCGGTTCGGACACTCCGTGTGCATATATATATATATATATATATATATATATATATATATATACCCTACGGACATTGTTCTGCGGATTTCGTCTGCGACAACGTGTTTTCCCTTTTTTTTGATTTTTTGTTTATTATTTTTAAGCTCCCAATTATGTAAATAAAAATTTTACCTTTACGATTTATAGATTATGTCATAGTATTAAGCACACAAAAAATTACAAATTAAAGAATTTTTAGATTTACACGGGATGTATCGCTAGGTACGGAACCTATCAAAAAGAGAGGAGTGGAATCCTCTTTTGGTGGATGAGAGACTGTACATAAATAAAACTTAGAGCTACAAGGGATCATCCCCAAATGGTCCCCTAAATATGACTCGGAATGATATATATGATAAAAGATGATTTGCTCATCGCAAGTGTTTCTTACTATCGACCTCATAATGAGATAAAGCTAGGGGAGCAAGTCACGGTGACCGAACAACCTCTCTAGATGGGGAAGGAATTTCATTCCCTAAAAAATTGTTCATTCAGAGATTTGTGTTGGTGTAATATTCCCTAGGTCAAGGTTGACCTCGTTGACTGAGCTTGAATTGGTTCAAGCTCGAGTCTTGATGTTTGAGTTTCGATGTTTGACAATACATGGAGATTGCAGGTGCAATTGTTCATGTGGGGAGATTGTTGGTACAATTCCCTTTTTGGTCAAGGTTGACCAGTTCAGATGTGAAGGAGAGTCAAGTAGGTCAAGGTTGACTGGATACTTGACTGAAAAATCCTGGCGAGTGAAGCTAGGTGAAAGACCTAGTGAGTAAAGCTAGACAGTAAGGAAAATCCTGGTGAGTGAAGCTAGGTGAAAGTTCTAGTGAGTGAAGCTAGGCAGAAGGAAAGTCTTAGTGAGTGAAGCTAGGCAGAAGGAAAGTCTTGGTGAGTGAAGCTAGGCAGATGAGAAGTCCTAGTGAGTGAAGCTAGACAGAAGGGAAGTCCTTGTGAGTGAAGCCAGACACGGGAAATCCAGATGGATCAAGGTTGATCGGACACCTGGTGGAGATAAGTCCAAGCGGGTCAAGGATGACCGAACACTTGGCACGAGGAGAAAAGTCCAAGTGGGTCAAAGGGATTGACCAGACACTTGGTGAGAGAGTCCTAGTAGGTCGAGGGTGATCGGATGCTAGGCATGATATACCAACAGGTCATGGTTGACTGGATGTTGGTTTAGGGGACTTTGGACTTGGTTTTGGGCAAAAACCATGAGTTGGATCGATCAACCAATCGATTGGCTCATGCCCAATCGATCGGCTGATCGATTGGGTGAGTCCCCTCGACAAAGGCTTCCCCAATCAATCGGGCGATAGATTGGGGAGAATCGCCGCGCGCACAGAAAGCCTCCCAATCGATCGGTCGATCGGTTGGGAGTCTCTAATCGATCGGCTGATCGATTGGGAGGTGCGATTTTGCGCGATAAGCCCTGGATCGATCGGCCGATCGATTCAGACGATTTCCAAGAGCACAGAGGAACTCTAAATCGATCGGTCGATCAATCCAAAGCCTCCGCAATCGGTTGGAAGCAATTCAATCGATTGGGATTCGACCGTTGGTGCAGATAAAGCCGTTGGTGAGCGTTTCTTCGGTACTCTTCGATCTCTTCTCCACAGCGATTCCACAGCTTCTTCACAGAGCTCTAACCGTTAGATCTTGAAGGTTCTTGGAGGCATTTTCAAGTTAAGAGGTGAATCTACAGTAAGAAGAAGAAACTAGGGTTAGAGTTTTCATTGTATATCTTGTAAGATATTTCTTGTATTTGTCTTCCCTTGCTTTCTCCTTGTATTGAGAGTGTTGTAAGGCTTCTCCGCCTTTGATAGTTATCATAAAGGAGTGATTTCATAGTGGAGGGTGCGTGAGTGTGTGAATCCTTGGATTAGTCACCTCTTCTTGAGGTGGATACCAAGTAAATCCATTGTGTTAGCATTGTAGTTGTTGTTTCTTGTATTTTTCGCTGCACATCATCGAAGAAACAAAGTAATGAAGAGCACAAGATCGCGAAGAGCTATTCCCCCCCCCCCCCCCCTTTAGCTACATTTCGGTCCCAACAATTTGATCTGCTCTTATATGACAATCTACAACTCAAGATGACATATGAATCATTTCTAGTTATGACCCAAAGCAAATGGGATGGAAGGCCTCGCCTAAGAGAGATCATGTGTATAAATCATCAAGAATTTAGAAACTCAAGCAGCTCGTAAATTTAAAAGTATTGGAGAACTTGAAGTACTGACTGTTGGGACAGTTAGACGGCTAGAAGGGGAGTTGAATAGCCCTGCACAAATAAATAAACGAACCCTTCTCGGACAACTAACTTAAATAACAAACACTTGCATAAAATAACAAAGAAATCAAACAGACAGAGGCTCAGAGAGTTTTTACTTGGTAACAACCATGGAGGTTGTTAATCCAAGAAAATGAATCGCACTACTTTCTCCTTCAGGCAAAGAAGCCTCTTTACAGTAGTGTAAGCACAGAAAATGAGAAGTTAAACTAACCAAGAGAAGCGCACAAGTGTTGTTTATAAAAAAAATAATTGTTATTTTTTAGCTGTTGGACCAAGGTTGTATTTATAGCCTTGGTCAGAGCGCCTAAAAGGGTTCCAGGTGCCTGGAGTGGGATATAATTCTATCCCCGATGCGTCGGTCAAAGTCTACGTCGAATGTGATAATATTTGAGTTCCGGGCGCCCATACCCACAAAGTCAACCTGGTTGACTTTTTCGGTCCGGGCCCTCTGCTCCGGTGCTGCTTGCCTCGGTCTGAGTCTTCCGCTCTGGCTCCACTCACTCGGCTGATTTTAGCCATCTGGAATATGGTTCACCCGAACCCAACTTCCATCCTTCTCAAGCAACCTTCCGCTCTAGTTTCTCGTTCCTTGGAAATGTCGCGCACCTCCTTCTCGTCAGCCCGCGCACTCTTCCGCAACACCTCGTCCCTCAGACGCACCGAGCCCGTCGGCTCTCTCCCGTGCTGTTCTTCTCGCTAGCTGCGTCTTTTGCTCAACTTCTTGTGCTCCTAAGCTCCTGCACACTTAGACACAAGGTTAAACACAACATGACATAACTTAACTTGTTTGAACACATCAAAATAATCTTAGGGTACCAACAATCTTCGTCTTTTTGATGTGAGCAACCCAGGTAAAGTTAGGGTAAACAAATATAAAATAAAAGTAATAAATTTACAATTCAAGTGCAAAAATTAAAAACAAATCTAAAAATCTACTTCTCCCTAAACTTAATCTTCCCTTCTCTCCCTTTGATCACATAAAAAATGGGGTACTAAAAAATCTAAGGGTAACTTTTATAAAACTCTGATTTACAAATAATTTAAAAAATATTGAAAATAATTTTGATAGCACTAAAAATGCAATAATTTTAGAAAAAATTTCTAAGTAAAATAAATTTTGTGAAGCAATCAATAATTTCCTCAGTTAAACAAATTTTTAAAAACTAATTTTGTAGAATTTTTGGCAAAGTAAATCTGATATTTAAAAAAACTTTAAGTAAAAAAAATTCTAAGTAAGGAAAAAATTTTCTAAGGAAAATTTTTTCTAAGTTTTAAAAAAAAATTGTGCAACATATAAAATACGTTTTGGTAAAGTAAAAGTTTATAAAATAACTTTAAAAACTTTAAGTTAAAAAAAATGAGAAATTTTTTTTCTATGTTAAACAGATTTGTATAGAAAAATTTAAGAATTTTTCAAAAAAATTGAGTAACTATTTAAAGTATTATTTAATTTCAATTTTAATACTTTATTAGTTAGTCAATTAAACATTTTATTTCAATATTTGGCTTCCAGGTTGTGGCGAGGCACTAGATTTTCTTGGTTATTAGAGTAACAACCACTTTCTAGACAAAGCCTCATAGGGAAATTAAAATGTTTAATTTTCTCGCTGAAAGCGCTAAGCCCAATTTTAATTAAGACAAGTTTTTGGAACTCAATATAGGTTCCTTCCAACTGGGTTAATTAGGAATTTTTTGGAATGTATTTCTGAAAAATTTTCCTAATTTGTCCTTTGTGATATTTAAAATACCAGTTCAAATTATATCTTCTAATACTTGTACTATATGTGCATGTATGATTTTTCAAGTTTTTTTATTTCTTTTTGTAAATTATCATTTTATAGCTTTAATTTATCAAAATTTTTTAATAGACAAAATTTTGCTAGAATTACTTTTAATTCTTTAATTTCTTTCTCTAATTTTCAATAATCTTTAGATAATAATTTAACGAATTTAAACATTTTATCGGGAGGAAGAGATCGTACCTGACTTACCTTATCGATCTCGTTGTCTGTGGTTTTTCTTGAACTATTGCTTTCTTCCGATATCGCTCCTCCTTCATCGATGCTCTTGATACTCATTTCGGAAGAGCTTTCTTCGTGTTCGTCTTGATGACTTGCTATCAACACAAGCCCGGAGAAAGCCTCAACTTCCGATTCAGACGACGTTTCGTCCCACGTCGCCTTTAAAGTCTTGTACTTATTCGTTTGGACATGCTTCTTTCCTTTGTCCTTATCCTTGTTCCTTAACTTAGGCCAGTTGTCCTTAATGTGCCATTCTTCATTGCAGTGGTAACATCTGATTGCCTTTTTTTTTCTACCCTGCAGATGGTTAGTTTTTCTCGATTTAAATAACTTTTTAAAACGACTTACCATCATTATCATTTCTTCGTCATCGAGAGAGGATTCTGACTCATGTTCGTCTCTCGTTTCCTTGAAGGCGATGTTGTGCTTTGGCTCCTTCGTACCTGCACATCTCAATTCATGCACTTCAAAAGTTGAAAAAATTTCTTCTAAGGTATAGATTCTAAGTCCTTAGAGGTATAGAAGGTATCTACTAGTGATGTCCATTTTGTATTTCTAGGGAATGAATTAAGAGCATACCTTAGAGAATCTTGGTTGCTTACCTTTTCTCCGTGATTCGAAAGTCCGGTGATGAGCTCCTTGTTGGTTGGTCCTAGGAAGATCGTACCGGTTTCACTGTACAAAAATTTTGTACAAGTGTCGAACATTTCCTAAACAACCTATTGTATTCTTTAAAAATTAAATTAGGAATCACAAACGAAACTTAACATTATTGATTCCAAATTTAACTTATCTGTTCTTAATGGTCTAGACTTAGATCGCAAGCGGAACTTAACACTATTGATCCAAATCAACCTATGTTACAAATTCAATTAAATATCTATTTCAGAAATCGGTTCGCAGGTTAAACATGGTGAGGCACATGACCTTCTTGGGTATGGGAGCATCCACCACTACCTCGACAAAATCTCTTAACGAAATTAAATATTTAATTTCCTAAAATAACATTAGGTTTAATCAAAAAGAACAATTGAATCACAAATTCGAAAAATAAAAAAAACACAAACTCGAATTACAAATTCGAAACTCTAGAATCATATGCCTCTTGTGTTTGGAATTCATACAAAGAAAAACTAGCATGATGCAGAAAATAATTACTAGTTATACCTTTCTTTGTATACAACGACCTCTTGATCTTCTACCGTATTTCTTTTCTTATCTCGGACGTTGTGTGAGCAACGATCTACCAAGATGAGAACCACCTAAGCTCCTTCTTCTCCAAGCTAGATTAGGCCACCACCAAGTCTCCAAGAGATGTAGAGGTTCGGCCACCACCACCAAGCTCCAAGGGATGCAAGAGCAAAGTCTTCTTTCTCTCCTTTTTCTCCTAGATAGAACCAGCCACCAACAAAAGCTCCAAGAGAAAGATGATCTGACCACTAAAGAAGAAGAGAAGAGGAGGGAATAGGGTTGGCCACACACCCAGGAAAAGAGGAAGAACTATAGAAAAGATGTTGTAAGATGAAGTCACCTCTACCCCCTCTTTTATATTCCTTGGTCTTGACAAATAAGGAAATTTAATTGTTATTAAAATTCCCTTATATTCCTTGCCTTTGGTTATTAAGGAAAAATTAATTAAAGTTTCCTTTTAACCATGCTATGGTCGGCCATACACCAATGCTCCAAATAAGGAAACTTTTAAACATAAAATTAAAACTTCCTTATTTGTTTCCGAAAATTTTAAAATTAAAATTTCTTTAATAATTTATCCCTTCATGGTTGGTTATAAAAGAAAATTTTATAAATTAAAATCTTTCTTTTAAACATGAGGATGATTTCCAAAAAGGAAAGTTATTTTTAAAATTAAAATCTCCTTTCAATCTACAAATAAGGAAAGATATCAAATCTTTTCTTAATCTTTTGTAGAAACTTATAAAAGGAAATATTTAATTTTAAAACTCTCTTTTTAAAACATGAACATGGTTACAAAAAAGGAAAATTTTATTAAAATTAAAATCTTCCTTTCAATCTACAAATAAGGAAAGATATCATATCTTTTCTTAATCTCTTGTAGAAAGCTATAAAAGGAAAGATTTAAATTTTAGACTCTCTTTTAAAACCATGGAACCCACATAAGAAAAATTTTAAAATTTAAAATCCTTTTAAATTGATTAAGGTCGGCCACTTATGCTTGGGCTCCAAGCATTGGCCGACCATAAACTTGGCTCATCCTATTGGTCATGGCCGGCCCTAGCTTGGGCTCAAAGCTAGCTTGGTCGGCCCCATTAGGATGGGTAGGAAGGTGGGTATAGTTGGGTATAATTCTCTATAATTAAGAGGCTACGATAGGGACCGAGAGGAGGAATTAATTTTGGTCTTCCGATGAAATTAAACTTTCCGTGTTTGCCCCGAACACCCAACATAATTTCATCAATAATAATTCATTCTACTAAAGAATTATTATTAAACTACCACACCAATCCTAAATTACGTTTTGGGCTCCTTCTTATTATGAATATGTTATTCTCCCCGTGTTTAAGATGTCAAATGTCCACTAATTAAATGAGTTACTGACAACTCACTTTAATTAATTTCTTAGTCCAAGAGTAATACCACTCAACCTTATCGTCATGTCGGACTAAGTCCACCTACAGGGTTTAACATGACAATCCTTATGAGCTCCTCTTGGGGACATTCTCAACCTAGATTACTAGGACACAGTTTCCTTCTATAATCAACAACACACACTATAAGTAATATTATTTCCCAATTTATCGGGCCATTGATTTATTGAGCTAAATCTCACTCTTTGATAAGTCAAAGAAATAAATACTAAATATATGTGCTTGTTATTATATTAGGATTAAGAGCACACACTTCCATAATAACCAAGGTCTTGTTCTTTTATTAAGTCAGTATAAAAAGAACTTACCTTAAATGGTCCTACTCAATACACTTAGAGTGTACTAGTGTAATTTATTAGTCAAGATAAATTAATACCTAATTACACTACGATTATTCCAACGGTTTGTTCCTTTCCATCTTAGTCGTGAGCAACTATTTATAATTTATTAAGAACTGATAACATGATCTTCTGTGAGTGACAACACTCACCATGTTATCTACAATATAAATTAATTGAACAACTACACTTAGCAAATAAATATAGACATTTGACCAATGTGATTCTTTTATTTCAAAATAGATGTTTACAAAAAACTAGGCTTTTAGTATACACTCTAACAATCTCCCACTTATACTAAAAGACTAAGCTGCCATATCTGCTGCCATACATCTGATTCCCATCCATTCAACATGCCCATCAAAAGTTCTTGCCTTAAGGGCCTTAGTGAAAGAATCTCTCAGGTTATCATCTGAT
Source organism: Zingiber officinale (assembly GCF_018446385.1). Taxonomy (NCBI): domain Eukaryota; kingdom Viridiplantae; phylum Streptophyta; class Magnoliopsida; order Zingiberales; family Zingiberaceae; genus Zingiber; species Zingiber officinale. Next base: position 30,760,879 of record NC_055994.1, read on the forward strand.
GCAATCTAAGCGGCAACAACTTCTCCTCGTTATACGATGTCTCGTATTGGGTGGTACTTGCGCTCTATTGTGTTTACTTGCCTTATGGGCTCGTGGTTCCTTCGAGTTTGCTACTGCACCACTTATTATCACAATTTATTGTAATAATTTTGGACAAACCAGGAATCACATCTAAGTCCATTATGAAGTTTCTGAGCCATACAACTTCTATGGCTACCTCAGAGGCTACCACATACTCAGCTTCTATGGTGGAGTCCGAAAAAGCACTTATGCTTAACACTCCTCCATAGTTATGACTTCACCTCCTAAAGTAAACACAATACCCTGAGGTCAACTTACTATTGTCCCTATCTGATTGGAAGTCAAAATCCGTGTAACCCACAGGGATCAAATCTTTGCCTTGTAAACTAGCGTATAATCTCTAATCCCTTTAAAGTACTTCAATATATACTTTATCGCAGTCCAATGTCCCTGTCCAGGGTTACTTTGATATCTGCTAACCATGCACTCGGCAAAATAGATATCGGGTCTTGTGCACAACATAGCATACTTTAGGCTTCCGACAGCCAAAACATAAAGAACTGCCTTCATGTCCTCTATCTTCTTTGATGTCTTCGGAGACATCTCTTTAGATAAAGCTACTCCATGTTTAAAAAGTAGAAACTTTTCTTGAAGTCTTGTATGCTAAAACGGCCTAGAATTGTATTGATATATGAAGCTCGGGATAAGCACAACAGCCTTTTCTTGTGATCCCTTTGATCCCGAGAATATGTGCGCATTCTCCCAAGTCCTTCATATCGAATTGCTTGGACAACCATACCCTTACTTCCGACAACACTTTGATATTGTTTCCAATTATCAAAAATGTTATCTACGTATAGTATAAGAAATACCACCACGTTTCCATCACACTTTTTGTATACACAAGACTCATCCGGACATTGAATAAATCCATATGACTGGATTACTTCATTAAACCGGATGTTCCAAGACCTTGAAGCTTTGCTTCAGTCCATAAACTGATTGAGCTTGCACACAAGATGTTCTTTGCCCTTTGTAATGAACCCTTCTGGTTGCTTTATATGGATGTTGTAACGCCCGCCCTTCTTACCCAACCAAAGGCGGCGCTACATTCTTATACTACTTACGTACATGCTTTAGTTATAACAGCGGAAGAATAAAAACTTTAAAGAATTTAATTTATTAAGCATAATATCACATAAATGTGCATATGTTGATTCTATAACTAATCATATTAATTTGTCCGGATCGTTCTTTGCCGAGCCACCACCACACACATCACTATCTGCTCCTCCTATTGCTCCTCTAGCTCATCCAGCTTCTTTATCTGCGGTACAAGGAAAGTAAGCTATGAGCACTCATGGCTCAGTAAGTTCCTTTCCTACTCACTAAAACCGAATTCATAACATTGCATATCAATATCATGCAAGGTATCATAAGCATACGACATACAAGGGTATCATATTCATAGTCATATCATAATATCACGTGACATAATATCTAATCATCAGATAATTCAAGCACATATGTAGGCAATGCATCATGAATTTGAAAACTTATACTAATAAGTACTTGAAATTAATATCATCATTGAGGGGATCCCGGTTTGTACCACATACATCATGCGCGCGCTTCTTAAGTAGGTCCAAGGTAGCAAGTCTTGAACCCTACCATACATACATACTAGGCCCGAGTCTTACTCCATCGACCTAGGGCATTCAGAAGCCCATTACTGACGAGGCCCGAGTCTTATTCCATCGACCCCGGGGCGTTTACGGAGCCCACCCTTGGTACAAACCATACAAAATAACATATCATGTATAACTATCATATCATGTCCTTAACAATCTTTCATGCATTTCCTTTTTCATTTCTTTTCATTATGTATAGCATTTACTTATGCTATCACATATCATGGCATATTACATAATATAATTTCATTCCTACATTATGTATAACATTTCCTTATGCTATCACATATCATGGTATATTACATAACATAGTTTTATTTCTTCATTATGTATAGCATTTCCTTATGCTATCACATATCATGGCATATTACATAACATAGCATTTCTTCATTATGTATAGCATTTCCTATGCTATCACATATCATGGCATTTACATAACATAAATTTCATTCTTTTCTCATTATGTATAACATTTCCTATGCTATCACATATCATGGCATATAACATAATTTCATAGCATATCCTAGGTTTCTTTCCCTTTTTCTTTTATTTCCTTCATGGCCGAAACCTACTAGTCCTTAAGCTAGGTCTCTTAAGTGACTTAAAGCATGGAAAGCTTAAGTAAATATCATGGCAAAAGTTACTAAGAATATCATACATAAAATTGGATCATAAATAAGCTAGGACTCTTGTGATCTTACTTGTCTTATATCATGTACTCATTTTCTACATTCCAATTAAACATGAGAGCATTAATCAACTTTCATATCATGACCCCACAAAGGTCTTGAACATATTAACATTTTGTTTAAGCTTTTCTAAGCTATCCATTTCATCATGGCCGAAAACCCTAAGAAAGAATTCATGAAGTTCTAACAATATTCAACGTACGAATCTTTTAAGATCTTTGTATTCTATCACATGAGCATGTTTATTTAAATTTAAGGGTCTTCCTAACCCTAAACCCTTCCTTGGCCGAAATATAGGAGTGGGTTTTCTTTTATTTTCAATTATCTTCTAAGCAAGAAAACTAATACATGATCCTTAACATTTCATAGGGAGGACCTCGTACTAGTTGGGTAAAACAATAATTTCCCTAGCCTCTTAAAAATATTTTTGGCCGAAATTCTAGGGTTAAGTACTCCTTTGATCAAGCATCATATAGGTGTAAAAACATGAAGAAGATCCCTTTTCCATGGCATAGAAAATCTATCATGTAGTGTAGATTTAGTTAAACCTTACTAGATTTCGAAGGCTTTTCTTAACCGAATTTTCTCAAACTTGTTTCTAGGTTTTAAAATCCTCATAAAATCTGAAAAATATATAAAAAGCCTTGTACCACAGGTGAGGGGAAGCTTACCTTCTTTGCTTAAGTTTCCTAGGTTCGAGAACTTGCTTGTGGACCTTTCTTCTTCTTGCTTGCTTTGCTCGGCACCAATGGAGGAAGCTAGGTCTTTTGGTGGAAAGAGGGAGGAAGTGAGAAGGAAGAGGAGCTTCCTTCCTCTTGTGTTGCTCGGCAACAAGAAGAAAAGAGAGGGAGAGGGAGGTCTCGGCACAAAGGGAGGAGAGGAGGATGAGTGGGTTGAGGATGAAGTTGAAGCCCCCCTCCATGCCTATTTATACTAAAAGGAGGGGAGGGAACTTGACTTGATTCATCCTCCCTATTCATTTCTCCCCTTAAATGACAAGAATATTCTAGAGATATGCCTTTTAGTTCTCTCTTTTCTTTCCCTTAATTTCTCTCTTTTCTCTCCTTTAATAAAATTTTCTATCTCTCCTCTTACAATATCCTCTTCTATCCCACTTGGTTAACACATGCATGCATCCACAAGAGAACCAAGGATCAAAACTTGGTTATGCATATTTTTACTTCTTTTTACTTCCTTTTCTTTTAAGTAAAAAGAATCCTTTCTTATTCTTAACTACTTAATCCTTTCTCTCCTTATCAATAATTCTCCTATCCCCTTTGGTATCCTATACATGTTCCTTACAAGAGGTCCAAGGTTCAATCTCTCTTCTAACATTTTATTTTCTTTTGTACATAATAATTCGTATATTTCCATATTATGCATTATGCATAAATATTTCATACATGTACATATTATCTCATATTTCTTCCTTTTGTCTACATTAATTCCATACATTTTAAATCATGCATAGATGATTATATTCTCAACTTTATTTTATTTCATAAAGTTTTTAATCATCTAAATCCTTCCCATCTTAATATTCAACTTAGAATATTTACACCTTCTTTTCACTACCTTCAAACTCTCATTATCCTTACTTTCTTATCTAGGCTTTCTAGGGGTGTTACAGATGTTTTCTTCAAGACTTCTATTAAGGAAAGCTGTCTTGACATCCACTTACCAAATCTCATAGTCCATATAAGCAGTAATAGATAAAAGAATCCGGATAGACTTAAGCATGACTACCGGTGAAAAAGTTTCCTTTTTCGACAAGCCTTGCTTTGAAAGTTTCCACCTTCCCGTCGATCCCTCTTTTCCTATTGTAGACCTATTTACACCCAATGACTTTTATACTATCTGGTGGTTCTACAAGCTCCCAGAATTTATTAGAATACATAGATTCTATTTCTGTGTTCATCGCCCTTTGCCAAGATGCTGCATCTTTATCTTGGAGTACTTCGTCATATGTCCGGGGATCAGGTTCATGTTAACCAGAGATCATGTCCAAAGACTTTCCCAAAATATGAATTTTCCAGGTTGCCTAACAACCCTCCCACTATAATGAGGCACTGTCTGTAATTGTGCATCTTTTGTGACACGTGTTGCAGTTTCTTGTGGTATCTCATCTTGTACAGTTGGTACTAGATTAGACGTGTCCTCTATTATTTCTTAAGAATAAATTTTCTTATGGGCTCGTGGTTCATTACATAGTCCTCTTCTAAAAATCGGGCATTGGTGCTTACAATGACCTTCTGATTTTTAAGACTATAAACCTTCTTTCGTTTTTCTAGGATAACCCACAAACAAGTGAACTCCTGTCCAACTTATCAGTGTCTCTCATGTGTTAGACTACCCCAAATCTGAATATGCTTCAGGCTAGGCTTATGCCCATTCTGTAATTCTATGGGAGTAAAGAGTTTTGACTTAGAAGGTCCTATGTTCACTTCCATTTTCAGAGTATATCCTCAAAATAAATTTGGTAATTCTGAATAACTCATCATCGATCTAATCATTTCCATAAGAGTCCTATACCTTCTTTCTGCCACACCATTCTGTTGGGGTGTACCAGGTATAGTCAGTTAGGATTAAATCCCGACTTATGATAAGTGACTTCTAAACTCTCCTAAGAGGTACTCGACACTACGATCTCACCGCAGTGTCTTGATACTTTTACCTTGACATTTCTCCATATCAGCCTTATACTCTTTGAACTTATCAAAGTACTTAGACTTGTGGCGCATCAAGTAAATGTATCTGTATCTCGAATAGTCGTCTATAAAAGAGACGAAGTATTCGAAACTACCTCTTGCCTGGATAGTCATAGATTCACACAAATCAGAATGAACCAATTCCAACATATCTTTGGCTTCTTACCCCTTAGACCTAAAAGACCTCTTGGTCATTTTTTCTTCCAAGTAAGACTCGCAGGTTGGAAAGTTTTCTACCACCAATGAACCCAAAAGTTCATCGGCTATTATCCTTTGAATCCTACTCAAGTCAATATGACCTAGCCTTAGATGCAAAAGATATGATCGGTTCATTTCCGAAGGTTACTTTCTCTTATTAGAGTTAGAAGATGTGTTATTAATTTCCATTTGTTGTATCGTGGGAGTTATTGGATTTTTTAAATTGTCAACCAATGTACCAGAACAGATAACTTCCCTCTTTTCCTTGATAACAACTTTGTTATCAAAAGAGACAGAATATCAAGTTCTTTGAATAGTTTAGAAACTGAAAACTAGTTCTTTCTAAACTTGGTACATAAAGACAATTTCTCAAAAATCCATGTTTTATTCCTATCGGAGGATAAACATCTCCCACTGCAACAGCTGCTACTTTCGCAGCAGTGCCCATGGTGATTTTCTCTTCATATAGTTGTCGGATTTCCTGGAATCCCTGCAATGAATTACAGACATGATCAGTGGCTCTCGTATCTACACACCAGGTACCGGTAGATAACACCACTAAACATGTTTCAATAACTAATGAATAAAATACAGCTATATTGTTCTTGATTCTGAGAGGACAGTCCATCTTAGAGTCCAAGTTTTGTTTCCAATCTTAATTGGGACTACTAAGTCTATTTTATAGTGTAACAGCTAGGGAATTGACAAACATTTGAAATCCTAAGAATCACAAAAATATTTGGTCAAGAATCACAGTAAATAAAAGCAATAAATATGGAAATTAATTTTCCAACTATTATGACTTCTTCCATCATTGTCCTTTGCGTGCTGCCTTCCCTAGGGATCATGTCGTCGGGTCTATCGAGCTTCCTTTTCCGCTGCGCCTCTGATCCTCCAATAGCACCACGCCTCGCAAGGATACGATCCGCGACAAAAAATAGAATTTTACATATATCGATCCTATATTCCATAAAGGAATGTACATGTAATCTAGATCGAAACAAAAAATGTAAAATCTTAAAAACTAATACAACTCCTACTGTATTTAACATTACAATCATGCACACACAATAAAATGCCCTTGACATATCTAAGGGTCCAATCACACGTAATATCTAAGAGTCATAATAGTTGGAGCCTACAATCATAAAGTTAGCACATCCTACTATTATCCTGCCTAAATTATGTATGACATGTGCATAATCTAACTGAAAACCTAACACACAGAGGCAAACCCTAGCTCTGATACCAATTGTTGGTTGGTCCCAGGAAGATCATACCGGTTTCACTGTACAAAAATTTTGTACAAGTGTCGAACATTTCCTAAACAACCTATTGTATTCTTTAAAAATTAAATTAGGAATCGCAAACGAAACTTAACATTATTGATTCCAAATTTAACTTATCTGTTCTTAATGGTCTAGACTTAGATCGCAAGCGGAACTTAACACTATTGATCCAAATCAACCTATGTTACAAATTCAATTAAATATCTATTTCAGAAATCGGTTCCCAGGTTAAACATGGTGAGGCACATGACCTTCTTGGGTATGAGAGCATCCACCACTACCTCGACAAAATCTCTTAACGAAATTAAATATTTAATTTCCTAAAATAACATTAGGTTTAATCAAAAAGAACAATTGAATCACAAATTCGAAAAATAAAAAAAACACAAACTCGAATTACAAATTCGAAACTCTAGAATCATATGCCTCTTGTGTTTGGAATTCATACAAAGAAAAACTAGCATGATGTAAAAAATAATTACTAGTTATACCTTTCTTTGTATACAACGACCTCTTGATCTTCTACCGTATTTCTTTTCTTATCTCGGACGTTGTGTGGGCAACGATCTACCAAGATGAGAACCACCCAAGCTCCTTCTTCTCCAAGCTAGATTCGGCCACCACCAAGTCTCCAAGAGATGTAGAGGTTCGGCCACCACCACCAAGCTCCAAGAGATGCAAGAGCAAAGCCTCATTTGTCTCCTTCTTCTCCTAGCTAGAACCGACCACCAACAAAAGCTCCAAGAGAAAGATGATCCGACCACTAAAGAAGAAGGGAAGAGGAGGGAATAGGGCTGGCCACACACCAAGGAAAATAGGAAGAACTATAGAAGAGATGTTGTAAGGTGAAGACACCTCTACCCCCTCTTTTATATTCCTTGATCTTGACAAATAAGGAAATTTAATTGTTATTAAAATTCCCTTATATTCCTTTCCTTTGGTTATTAAGGAAAAATTAATTAAATTTTCCTTTTAACCATGCTATGACCGGCCACACACCAATGCTCTAAATAAGGAAAGTTTTAAACACAAAATTAAAACTTCTTTATTTGTTTTTGGAAACTTTAAAATTAAAATTTCTCTAATAATTTATCCCTTCATGGTTGGTTATAAAAGAAAATTTTATAAATTAAAATCTTTCTTTTAAACATATGGATGATTTCCAAAAAGGAAAGTTATCTTTAAAATTAAAATCTCCTTTCAATCTACAAATAAGGAAAGATATCAAATCTTTTCTTAATCTTTTGTAGAAACTTATAAAAGAAAATATTTAATTTTAAAACTCTCTTTTTAAAATATGAACATGGTTACAAAAAAGGAAAGTTTTATCAAAATTAAAATCTTCCTTTCAATCTACAAATAAGGAAAGATATCATATCTTTTCTTAATCTTTTGTAGAAAGCTATAAAAGAAAAGATTTAAATTTTAAACTCGCTTTTGAAATCATGGAACCCACATAACAAAAATTTTAAAATTTAAAATCCTTTAAATTGATTAGGGCCGACCACTTATGCTTGGGCTCCAAGCATTGGCCAACTATAAACTTGGCTCATCCTATTGGTCTTGGCCGACCCTAGCTTGGGCTCCAAGCTAGCTTAGCCGACCCCATTAGGATGGATAGGAAGGTGGGTATAAGTAGGTATAATTCTCTATAATTAAGAGGCTACGATAGGGATCGAGAGGAGGAATTGGTTTTGGTCTTCCGATGAAATTAAGCTTCCCGTGTTCGCCCCGAACACCCAACTTAATTTCATCAATAATAATTCATTCCACTAAAGAATTATTATTGAACTACCGCACCAATCCTAAATTACATTTTGGGCTCCTTCTTATTATGAGTGTGTTATTCTCCCTGTGTTTAAGATGTCAAATGTCCACTAATTAAATGAGTTACTGACAACTCACTTTAATTAATTTTTTGGTCCAAGAGTAGTACCACTCAACCTTATCGTCATGTCGGACTAAGTCCACCTACAGGGTTTAATATGACAATAATCCTTATGAGCTCCTCTTGGGGGCATTCTCAACCTAAATTACTAGGACACAGTTTCCTTCTATAATCAACAACACACACTATAAGTAATATCATTTTCCAACTTATCGGGCCTATTGATTTATCAAGCTAAATCTCACTCTTTGATAAGTCAAAGAAATAAATACTAAATATATGTGCTTGTTATTATATTAGGATTAAGAGCACACACTTCCATAATAACCAAGGTCTTGTTCTTTTATTAAGTCAGTATAAAAAGAACTTACCTTAAATGGTCCTACTCAATACACTTAGAGTGTACTAGTGTAATTTATTAGTCAAGATAAACTAATACCTAATTACACTACGACTACTCCAACGATTTGTTTCTTTCCATCTTAGTCGTGAGCAACTGTTTATAATTTAAAAGAACTGATAACATGATCTTCTGTGAGTGACAACACTCACCATGTTATCTACAATATAAATTAATTGAACAACTACACTTAGCAAATAAATGTAGGCATTTGACCAATGTGATTCTTTTATTTCAAAATAGATGTTTACAAAAAACTAGGCTTTTAGTATACACTCTAATACTCCTTAATCCTCGAGTGAAGTTGTGCAATCATTTCGTCTTCTTCAAATCGTAGGTAGCTGAGCTGGTTGCGAAGTATGCCCCATCTCGTGAGCTTGGCTTCGGACGTCCCTTCGTGTAGCTCAAGGAACTTCTCCCAAAGCTCCTTTGCTGAGTTATAGGTGCCTATCCGGTTGACTTCTTGTAGCGGAAGGACGCTCAGCAGATGGAACTCTGCTTTGTCGTTTGCCACGTAGTTGGCCTGCTCCTTCTTTGTCCACTGGTATTCTTCCTTACCCTCGGGTGCTACAAAATCGAACTTCATTATTAAAAGTAATTCAAAGTCAATTTTAAAGAATACATGCATTCGCTTTTTCTAGCTAGCGAACTCCTCCTCAAATTTCGGTGGGTATATGCTCAGTTCGGCCATTGATTTGGTGCTTCGATTGGTGGTTTACCCTCCTGAAGCGTCCTAGCTCTGATACCACTTGTTGGGACCGTTGGCCGGCTAGAAGGGGGTTGAATAGCCCTGCACAAATAAATAAACGAACCCTTCTCGAACAACTAACTTAAATAACGAACACTTGCATAAAATAACAAAGAAATCAAACAGACAGAGGCTTAGAGAGTTTTTATTTGGTTACAACCGGGGAGGTTGTTAATCCAAGGAAATGAATCATACTACTTTCTCCTTTAGGCGAAGAAGCCTCTTTACAGTAGTCTAAACATAGAAAATGAGAAGCTAAACTAACAAAGAGAAGCGCACAAGCGTTGTTTATAAAAAATGATTGTTGTTTTTTTAGCTTCTGGATCAAGACTGTATTTATAGTCATGGTCGGGGTGCCTGGAAGGATTCTAGACACTTGGAGTGGGATAGAATTCTATCCCCGACACGTCGGTCAAAGTCCACGTCAAATATGATAATATTTGAGTTCCGGGCGCCCGGAAGGGTTCTAGGCGCTCGAACTCCGAGCGCCCGGAATGGATCTGGGCACCCATACCCAAAAAGTCAACTTGGTTGACTTTTTTGATCCGAACCCTCTGCTTCAGTTCTGCTCGCCTTGGTTCAGGTCTTCTGCTCCGGCTCTGCTCGCTTGAGTGATTTCGGCTATCCGGAATAGGGCTCACCCGAACCCAACTTCCGACATTCTCGAGCAACCTTCCGCTCCGGCTTCTCATCCCTCGGAAACGTCGCGTGCCTCCTTCTCGTCCTCCCGTGTACTCTTCCGCAGCACCTCGTCCCTCAGACGCACCGAGCCCGTCGGCTCTCTCCCGTGCCGTCCTTCTCACTAGCTGCGTCTTTTGCTCGACTTCTTGTGCTTCTAAGCTCCTGCACACTTAGACATAAGGTTAAACACAATAGAACTTAACTTAACTTGTTTAAACACATCAAAACAATCTTGGGGTACCAACACTGACTCAATTAGAATGACTTAGTCTTTAGAGTGACTCAACTATGGCTTCATCAAAATGACTTTATTTTGAATTGAAATGACTCAACTTTGACTTAGCTCGAATTAGGTTTGAAGGTTGGACCTTTAGATCTAGTGGTGTCGACGAAGCCACATATATAGTTTGATAAACTCAAGAACGATATCAATGATTATTAATTATATTTATACTTTTAGGGTAAAAATTAAAAGGGTATCTTATTCTGAATTATCAAAAAGACATCACACCCTATCAGCTCTCTTGTAAAATGATAGAGTTGCTTTCAATATGTCTACCACATGCATTAAATATAGTATCAAACGAATTTGATTTGTTCAATAATATTCATATTGTAGAAGATATAAATCCATAGCTGTCACAATATTATAATAGCTACGGTTTTATAGTTACTATAACACAAACTTTTATTCATATTTAGAATCAACTTGTCTTGTTGTAAAAGTTATGATTTATTATGAAATCATAACTGTTATAATATTATAGCAGTTACAATTTTATAATTGTTACAAGCTTACAATATAATTTTATCTTGTTCAATAATATTTACGTTATAACAACTAGAAATTGTAGTTGTTATAACTACCATAGCAATTATAAAATTATACCTGCTATAATAAAAACTTATCGTTGATGGGACGAAATGACAAGAGATAATAATATGGGAATAGTATATTAAAGGATAGTTGAGTAATTATATATGGGTGCTAGTGGAATGGGATAGGATGCCTTTTGATTAAAAAAAAGGCACATCATCATTAGAAAAATGGGATGTCTTCTTAGAGCTGTCAAATGGGTTAATCCGTGGCGGGGTGGATCAACACGTGGCGGGCCAACGATTTGGCAGGGCGGGGCGAGCTGATATGTCAACTTGGCAGATTGAAAAATCTCCAACCCAACCCAATTGAAGGTGGGTTGCGGGTTACGCATGCCAATCCGCAGGCCCATAATTTTAAAAAAAAAAAAAATTAAAAAAACTTTCATATCTTCGACAAGCTTCTTCAACTTGAGATGCAACCTTTAAAAGGAGAATGAAAAATTGAAGTGAGATAAATTCACAGAAAAGTTATTTGAAGAAGGTATTGATGGTTTGCGAGAGATAATTAGGAAGATCAAAGCAACGAAGGGTGAGATAGATGAATTGTGGGCTATGCAGAAGTTGAAAGTTGTTGACCAACAGAAGCAAATTTCAATGCTTCAAGATGAAAAAGATTCAACCATCTATGACCTCAATCTCATGATCAATGAAGTCGACAGATGACAGTCAGCTAGAAAAACTTTCATATCTTAAATAGTATCGTGTCCTTCTCCAGGTCTACGAACATGTGTTTCTCAACCTGCGGATCAACCCAAGTTCGTCGCGGGCTGACTCGCGCTGGTTGCGAGCCTAAGCCGATCGGCCTGTGGAAGACTTGGGTTGATAAAATTCCAACCCAACCCGCTTAATTGGTTTGGTAGGGCAGGTCAATCCGACGGGCCCAACCCAAATTGACGGCTCTATGTGCACTCTTACTGTAGATGTCGCCACCTCCGTTAGGCAGGATGCCATGACCTGGACCCAGACACCCCTCAGCCTCGTCGCGCCCCCACGTCATTGTGGATGTCTGTGGCGCTCCCGCCACATCGCTCACCGCCACTGTGCATATCTGTGTCCTAGAGGCCAGATCAGATCTGTATCCAGATCTATGGGTCGCCATATAATATAAAAAATTTGATGGTCGACCCTCACTACCTTGGTTCGTCGAAACAATCATGATAATCGACACATATTCTACTATTTCAATTCTAATATATATATATATATATATATATATATATATATATATATATATATATATATATAATTTGTCATAAATTTTTTAATTTATAATTTGTGTTTAGTCTACTAGTAATTTAAGAATTATGAAAGTAATACATTAAATATTTAATGATATACTAGCCATTTAATTTGAGGATATGTCTAAAATACTAAACAATATAATAATACTAAGAATAAATAATAATCTGTTATATATATAATTATAATAATTAAAACTATTTAAAATTTAATCTAATTAAATTTATTTAGGAAAATAATAATAATATAATTAATAGTTAATAAGAAAATAAATTTATATGACTTTATAAAATTTGTTTTAGATTTTTTAAAAATTTAAGTGAATTTTTATTATATTTTAAAATGATTATATTTTTAGAAAACTAATTTTATTTATCAAAATCTTAGTTCTAAATCTATGTTGCAAATTGCACCCCCTTTTTATCAAATGATTTTTATACCATTTTTATTCTTTAGAATAACAAGTTATTTGAACTCGTTTACTTGTATTTTTTTTAAATTTTTTTAATTTTTATTTAATTTTATATTATAAATTAATTTTGTTTATTAAATTTTTTATTCTTTTATTTATATAATTTTTCATATATATGTCACTAGTTATAGGTCACATGTTCATTTATGGTACAAACTAATAGGTACACCATCAAATACGTCGTGAGTAGAATTTGGAGATAATATTAATTGAAAATTTTATTTTTATATATTTTCATTTTTTTTGTGTATTATTACATGTCACCGGGGCTATGGTACCGTAGTAGGAGATCCAGATTGTCATCTAGGCACTCCCGATTCGATCCCCAATATGACGTTATTTGCATAAATTTTCCTCCAAATGGATGACACAATCAAAAGATGTTGGACTTTGGGTTGGTCGTCGCTTGTTACTTTCCGATTTACCTTCATGATCGGTGGAAAACTTCCATAGGACTGGACCGATCAACCATAAATATAATCAATGACGCTAACTGAAATTATCATTTTTTTTTCATTTAAAAAAATATTTATTCATAAATTATAAATGTATTTCTTATTAATTATTTATATTTTTATTAATTATATATATATAATTTTTATTTTCATCAATATTTTTATACTTTCTAAAATTTTTATAATAAGAACTTCTAAAATCTATGATTAAATAATAGCATATAATAAAAAATATATTTAAAAAGGAAAATAAAACTGCTAAAAAAATAAAAAAAAACTAGTAAAAAAAATAAAACCAATAAAAAAATAAAACTAAACCAAATAAAAGAGTATAAAATTAAAATTAAAATTTAGGCTAGAATCCGGAAGGGAAGGGAGTGTGTGAGAGGGTGCGAAAAGCACCTCTCATTATTAGCAACTTATCTTCTGTTTCTCTACGCCAAAACCCTAAAAAGTCGTCGCCGCCTTCTTCTTTTCGACATCGCGCCCTGTGAGTTGCTCGATCAGGCCACGCCGGAGAGCCTCCAATGTCGTTGTCTAATTTATCCAGAGGTAATCATTTTCGATCTGCTCCGATCCGATATGTTCCGGTCGTATCGGAACGCCCGTTCTGACCGTTCCACGAAAGCTGAATAAATGCCTAACATTTTCATACTTGGAAAAATAATATATAACAGTTGCTAGAAAATTAATAAGTGGATCTTAATATAAAATTGACATCAAGAAGAGTACATTGGTATGCAAAAAGTCATATAATAGTATAATTTATAGTGTTAGAAGTTCGAACAAGCAAGGTCCAACTACTAAATTTCATATAATTGTTGTCTCATCAACATTTAATTATGAGTCTGTATCATTATAATGTGATAAAAGATAAATATGATAAATTTTGTTACCAGTACTAAAAGTATTGTAAATGTGACAAATGATTTTCCAAAGATCAAGGGCCAACCCTATGCTCCCTATCTTATTTCCACTAGTACTAGATAACCTAACAATTTGATATATGCTATTTAATGGCAATATTGTGTTAACTAATATATTAAATCAAATTCAAAGATTAATTATGGAGGAAAACTTTAAAAAAACTTATGGATTTTAAGATAAGTAGACTAAAAATTAAATGTGAAATGTAATTTAAGTAATAAGTAAACATTTATGGAGTAGTCAGGATTGATAGAAAAGAATTCATTGTAAGTGAAAGTTTTAGACATCTTGAACAATTATTTAACAAGGGATATTAAAAAAGACATCATAGATATGACAAAGAATGGATTGTCAAAATGGCAAGGAGTTTCTGAAACCTCGTGTGCTTGTCGAATTCCTCTAAAGCTAAAGAAATTTTTTATAGGACCATATGATACATCATATGCTATGAAACAAATGCTAGGTAGAATAGAACTATAATAAAAAAAAAATTAATAATGCAGTAGGAATAAGAATAGTGTGATGCATGCATTGTGTTATTAGAAATGATAAAAAATATATTGAGATGGGAAAATCATATTTGAAGGTCACCAAGAGATTGTGTAGTTAAAAGAGTTAAATTTATTAGTCAATATAATAAAAATGATTTAATTAATTTATATATGAGTAGTAATATAATAATTCATTATGCAAGGGATAAAATTGATGTAGTGAATCTTAAATTATTAACTTACACATGGCTTACATACATTAGAAACTAGATTCAAGTAGATAGTCAATATAAGCACTAGGAATTCTCTGGTCCGTAATTTACAGATTAGAGGATGATTCACTGTATGAGGACCATTAATTTGGATGGAACCTATCTTTAAATTAGTAGAGTCCATCTAAATCAAAGGTCTATAATAATGGACCATCCATTGATTCACAAATTATGGATCAAAGAATTTGTCCTCCAATATAAGTATAAGTAGGATATTGGGTGTCAATTAAAAAATAATAATAATAATAATAATAATAATAATAGTGCATAAGTAAGAAAGTTTGGTGTATGAAATATTTTTTGCTTTTACCCCCTTTAATTTTACTTTCCTTTCTTATTTGTTGGTCGAAAAATCGGAAACAGTAGAGGAAGTCGATTTTCACGGTGCCTTTCTCCAGATGCTGGCTCACATTCGCTACTCTCCCTTTCAAGCGTTCAGAATCGTTTCCTCTCGTCGCCCGCAGGGGATCATGTCCATCAGCGCGGGAGCCGGCGATCCAACGGACCCCGGCACCGCCTTCAAGCTGCTCGTCTCATGTCCCTCTGGTCTCCCTGCTTCGCAGGTTGTGCGCTGCATACTCTCATCTTTCCTTCTTCCTTTCTCCTTGGTTTTGTTGCAGGGATGTTTGGAGCTTGTGAAAAAAATTATCCAGAGTTTTTAGTTTTAGCGTGCAATTTAATAACTACTGCCGTGCTAAATGAAGGCTTTTGTCAATTTCGACGCTTCCTACGATCGGATTCCTCATCCTGATGCTAGTTTAGAAGAATCCATTAACGAGGTGCGCACATTCTAAAAACAATGTCTTCTCTTGCTTCTTACAAATGCTATATTTTCAGAACAATCTGAGGACAATTTGGAAGTTTTGGCCATTGAAAATTGCTCTTTCTTTCATTGAGTTTTCTTTTAAATTGGAGGGATGCAAATCTTTTAATTTTAGTATTTTTTTAAAGGTTTTCTCTCATAGACAATTTGACTCGATAAGGATTTGCCTTCTTTGAAAGTAAAGTAGATATTGTATTTTCTTTTCTACAATACCATTCTTTTTCCCCTTCTGTTTTCTGAACTGGAGCTGAGAGACAGATCACAGAGGGCCTCCACAGATATTATCATATGTATTATAAATAATGTAAAAAAAAATATTAAAAAAATTGTTTCCTATTCTGTTTGTATCTGCAATTCTGCATCTTACCTTAACGCAAGTAATGTACAACAGTATAAGTGTCATTGCAATCACCTACATGTTTTGCAGATATGGAATCGGCGAGTTCAGGGGAATCCTTCACTGTATAGTGGATTAAAGTTTAGGGTATGTTGTTTGGGTGTATTGTTTATGCTACTTCTTTTGGTTCTTTCTAGCAACCAACTCTTGA
Source organism: Zingiber officinale (assembly GCF_018446385.1). Classification (NCBI taxonomy): domain Eukaryota; kingdom Viridiplantae; phylum Streptophyta; class Magnoliopsida; order Zingiberales; family Zingiberaceae; genus Zingiber; species Zingiber officinale. The sequence goes on from NC_055994.1 coordinate 30,777,298, forward strand.
AGTTTCTTCAAAGTTTTTTGTCATATATGACTAAAGACAAAAGGATGACACTGAAAATTTGAAAGCTAAACTGAATAGTGTAATTTTTTTGATAAAGAAATGAACACTGTCCTTGTGAAAAGAAGAAGAAGAAGAAGGAAAGAACAATATCCCTTGTGAAACAAAAAGCAAAGGAAAGAACAAGATCATGAAATTTGAATAAGTTAATCATTACGTAGCTATTCTAACAAACATATATCTATAACAACTGTAGTGTAAAAGAGATGAAAAGTTAATTCTATTGAATTAAACAAAGCTTGTAATTACCTCAAATTTTTAGTTGAGGTCTGGTATATAAATTTTCCAAAAATTTAATTCAGGCCACATCTGGTTGGATGCCAAAGAGCACACTTTTTCAAACCAAATATGCTATAATAGTAGGAACAGTAAGCTCAATGTTCGCCTTTTGACATGTATTAACCCTCTCAGTGCTATCAGTAATATCAGTAAAAATGAAAAGCAAATTTATAGCATACCCAAATAGTGTTTTTTTTTTGAAAAATCCACTCATTGCTTCCTTGAAGTGTTTGCTTTTTTGTTAATGTTCCCAATATGTCCTTCAAGTAATGCTCCTAAATTGATGGTTAAAATAATTTATCTCAGTATGGGGATCACACTGTACAATATGCAGATGGCTCAGATAAAATTTCCTCAATTTGCCTTCACTTGGGTCTCACAGATTACAGGTAATCATCACTCACACTTCTTTCTAGCTTGGCCATATGTTTTTGTAACGCCTCTTTTGAGTGGGTTTAGATGTGTACGGTTCCAGTTTGATGCATGCAACATTTTGTTTTAATTGATTTTTCTTATATGTAAGCAGTACTTATATCCCATTAATAGTTTCTATACTTTTCAATTTAATGAATTAGTGTGCGTGATATTATTAGATTGGTTGTTTAATGCTTATCAGTTGGAGCGGTTAAGGTTGTATTTGCTAACTAGAAAGTTTATTATTATTCATCTTGAATTTTTATGCTGAAATTAAAATGTTTTCAAAATATATAAATTTTCAGGTCATTTGTGGGCACAAACTTGAATCCTTTATGGGAGAGGTTTCTTTTTCCTTCAGCAGGTATTTTTGAAAACTGCAATTATGCACCATATCTTCATGAATCTAGGCACCGGTTGGTTCTTTTTGAATTTTTGTGGCCCTTTATGTAACACTGTTTTTGGTGATGTTTACATACACAGCACTGTTTTTCCGGCATCTGCTTTGGCATAACATGCATACTGGTGCTCTTATATGTCAACTTAATATGTGAGAACTTCATGTCTACAATATGTTGACTCCTCCGAGGCATGGCTTATGCTCCGATTAAGGTTAAGATCAAAAAAATTTAAAATTGAGAATGACGTCAACATGATTTGACTGATTTCCATGATTCATCTGGATGATTAGTTAACGTTTCAGCTGATATATTTTTAAGATAAAATAGGAATGGATTACTTATCTCTAATATTACTTAGTTGATACATATTATTTAAGATAAACAAGGTATTGAATGACTTACAAAATTATTTAACATGATATTGAAAACGAAAAAAATACCTGATCAATGAAGGATAAGTACTCTAGTAGTCTAGTTCCCTTATATAAGAACAAGGGAGATGTACAAAATTGTGTAAACTATAGGGGTATTAAACTAATGAATCATACCATGAAACTTTAGGAAAAAGTAATAGAAAAAAGATTAAGAAAAGAGACACAGTGATCGAAAATCAATTTGGGTTCATGCCTTGAAGGTCAACAATAGAAGCTATACATCTTCTTAGACAATTAATTGAAAATTTTCGGGAGCAAAAATAAAATCTACACATGGTATTCATTGACTTAGAAAAAACTTATGATTAAGTCATAAGAGAAATTATATGGAGAATTCTAGAAAAGAGAGGTGTTAACGTAACATATATTGAACTAATTAAGAATATGTATAAGGATGTAACAACCAGAGTAAAGACTTTAGGCGGAGTAACTAAAGCATTTCCAATAAAGATAGGGTTACATCAAGGATAAACTCTAAGTCCCTATCTTTTTACACTAATTATGGAAGAACTCTACATTCAAGACACAATACCGTGGTGTATATTGTTTGCAGATGATATTGTTTTGGTAGATGAAACACGTGAAGGAGTAAATGCTAAATTAGAATATTGACGGGAAACACTAGAAAGGGAAAGATTTTAGATTTAGTAGAATAAAGACCGAATATATGGAATTTAAGTTTAGCAATATTAGACGTAATGAGATAATTGTTAAGATAGGAGATGACGAGTTGTCGGAACCAAGAGGTTTAAATATTTAGGATCTTTTTTGCAAAATGATGGAGGGAAAGAGAGAGATGTTTTACATAGAATACAAATAGGATGGTTGAAATGGAGGAGAACGTTAAGTATTTTATGTGACGGTAAAGTACCACTAAAACTTCAAGGAAAGTTCTACAAAATCGTAGTTATACCTGCTATGTTATATGGCGCTGAATGTTGGACTATAACTCGAGCACATAAGTAGAAGATGAGAGTTGCAGAGATGAGGATGTTAAGGTGGGTGTGTGGACATACGAGGATGGACAAAATAAGAAATGAGAGCATTAGAGAGAAAATTGGAGTTGCATCTATTGAGGAAAAATTCCGAGAGACATGTTTAAGATGGTACAGGCATGTACTTGGACGATTAATAAATGTTCCAGTTAGATAATGTGAAACTATGCCAAACACGCATATCAAACGAGGAAGAGGAAGACCAAAAAAGACTTGGTTAGCGACAATAAAATAAGATAAAATTTATTTAAGTATAGATGATGATATATAAGGAGATATAGCTCAATAGCGTAAAAGAATTCATATAGCCGACTCCACCTAGTAGGATAAAACTTGGTTGTTGTTATTGTATACATATTAGGAATAAGATTTGAATTTTAAATTTTGAATTTGGATTTTTGCTGGAGCAGTTTGATTATAATTTAAGTTGTTTGGTAATTAGTTGTAGTGTTGATGTTTTTATATTTGGTAAATAAATCAATGAGGTTAATTATGTTTTCTGATTATTTGTTTCTTATTTTTTGTAGCATTAAATCTATAAAAGTGTGTTTCATGTAGTATTCAGCCGATTAATAATATTCCACTTTATCTTCTTTGTGGTTGAATTTTCTGCATGAGGTTGGTGTTCCATTATGTTACATCAATTGCTATTAGAGCCGAACTTGGTTTGGTCTCAGTTCTACATAACAAACTAAGCACTATATATCTAACAGATAACTTTATCAATTACCTAATCTAATGCTCTGACTATTGATTAAATAGTTATTCTAGAGTCTAACAATACACAAACGGTAATCCTATTTTTGGTAATAATCAAATACCGAAGTCTTTACTATCTCAAAGTATCTTCCTCCCTAGTAAATTTTACTGGAAACAATAAATTTTCACTGCTTTAAATTTCATATTTGGACATATTTGCGTTACTACTGGATTAGTTGGCATCTCTAGAGACAGAACTGAAGAATTATGAAGTTTTTTTCTTTGTTGTATTGCTTTCAATTCCTTTTTTTCCATGTAGTTCAGTTAATCACTTAATTAGTTGCTTTACTATAATTAATTTGTATTAGTAATATCCTCACATATTACAATTGGTGGAGGTTTTGGATCTGAAAAATGGTGGAATTGTAAAACATTTTGTTCATTTTCTGGTCAGCACGTGCTATTCAAGCATGTCTGGCAGTAAGTTAAATCTTCTGCAGTGTCTGAGTTGGATTTTGTTCACTATCGCCTATATCTTAGCAACTTGAGTTGCAAAAAGCAAAAGTTTGACCGTCCTACAATGACCACAATTTGGGACTAACATCTTACACTGAAAAATGCCATTTGCTGGATGCTGATTTTGCCCTTATTTTTGGAATTTATTTCAATTATGTTTAGAGTATGCTTTTGAAATGAATCCTCTTTCTATTTATTCTTAGCACCTACATCTTGTTTTCCTACCATTTAGGATCTAGGTTTTTTGGAGCTTATCTATCATAGAGATTAATGAATATTTTTTGCCAATCAAAAGTTTGTTTTGATTTTCTCTAGATGACTCTTTATGCTGTCAACATACATCAAGTCCGCTAGGAAATGGAGCTATAGTGGAAACATCTGATGGAAAGATTCTCATCTTACAAAGAAGTCATAATGTGGGCGAGTTTCCAGGATATTTTGTTTTTCCTGGAGGCCATTCGGAGGTAAGTATTATAAGCTACCAGAAAAGCAAGAGCAGTTATAAGCAATTATCTGCCATTACAGAAAAACAGTCATGTACACATGTAGGTTCCACAACTCCTGAGTGGCAAAGTGGAAGCCAGTCTCTGATTTGCAGGACTAGAAATGACTCGTAAATGCTGGAGTTTATTTAAATTTAGTAATAATCAATATTATCTTCAAATTTTCTAAATCTGTACTCTTGTTGGATAATTATTTACGTGGAAGCCAGTCATATTTTTACGTGTTTAAAATTTATGATATGGCTATTAGCACTGTTATTCCTGTAAATCTGAGGTAAAGTGGTAGTCTGTGATCGTAATTGGTTTCATTCAAGATATTAATTCATCCTGGTATGTAGGCTCACTGTCTTCATCAGAGTGGTTCACTATTTAGTTCAAATTTCTTTCATCTGAAAACTAAACAAAATATCTGAGATCCATCAAAAATATACATTGACAATGTAGTCCATCTATTTGCTTCATTTGGTATTTCATATTTTCTCTTTGTCAATATATGAATTTGGTTAATTTATTAATTAATCTAGTAGAACCTGATTATGGATAAGTTAAATAAGGAATAGTTTGTTTATATGGAAAATTATTAGGTTTGATTCCCTAGGTAGACTTTTTGTCTGTCGTATAAGCAAGTACTTAAATAGGGCTCCTTGTAACAAAGATGCCTGTACCTTATATTTCAAAATGCTTATGCAAAGTCCCTCTCACTCCTCTGGACCAAAACATCCTTCACCTTTTCATCCGTTTTCCTTTTCCCTTTTCAATTCTCCCCTCCACAATTCTCTCTCCTTGTATTACTCTACCTTGTAAACATACAGTAGCCCACTATAAAATTGTATTGATATGACAATTACCCCCACATGAAGATCTAGACAGTAGCATGGCTTCCTTGGCAGGGTTTGAAATCTCGTACCATGGCGATAATAGTCAAAATGTATCATTTTGATAAATTAGTGAAACTTGATACTATTCAGCATAGACATTATCTCCTATGTTGTTATATTAATGAGTATCTTTACATGCTAATAGTCGACACCCCTCGACATGCTAGAATACAAGATGAATTGAGATACTCTTGTTATTTAACAAGATAATATTAAAATTATAGCATTCTAAATGGAAAATAAAGATTAAACTTAAGTATATAGTTGTGTTAATTTTTTTTCATCTTCTTCATCCTTCCACTTCCAATTCGCTATGGCACCATACATCAGAAAATCTGCATGATACGGAAACAGATCAAAGACCGAAATACTGAAATGGCTAGATTTTGAACCTTGTTCCTCAGGCAACCTATTATGGTGTAATGTGTAAGATATGATCCCTACCTATTGGGACTATATTTTATGGCTCTTAGTTATTATTATTATTATTTTATTTTATCTTCCTTTTTTCTATTATAGCTATACCCATCCAAGCAAACACCTTAATCAATGTAATTAGTACCAAATCTTATCATTATATATGAATGAAAAATGCATTTAAAGTTCATCTCAATGATGTTTCACTTATCCAAGTATTTTTTTTTAAAGACCTATGACCTATTCTTTTTCAGCCCCAAGAAATTGGAATTTCTTCTCATTGCGCTGATAAAGGCACCATACAGTCTGATCTTATAAATCAGAAAGTTTGTGTAGAGATGTTTGATGGTATCATTCGGGAGGTGGTTGAAGAAATTGGTGTTCCTGCAAATTCTCTGGCAAGTAACTATTTGCATTTATTATTAACTTATGGTTGCTCTTGTAATACAATTTAAGTGTTCAATTTCATTGTGCATTAGGGCAATGCATATTTTTCCTTGAAAAAAATTCAAGCTCTTGCCTTTTACAACATTGAGGAGATAGACTAAGTTAAAGGACATTTTTTTCACTTAAGTGTGAGGTCCATAGCAAAAAGCAGCAGTATGAACTTTTGGAAAAACGTCAACAATAAGAAATATTTTCCTTGTGGAGTAACTCCAGCTATAATGGTTATTGCAGTTACTGTAATTTCATGTTGCAAACCAATATTTGCAGCAAAAAAAAAAACTATGTATTTTCAATTGAAGTTTCCTGCATTTTGATACCGACAATGAGAACATTTGTTGATAGGAAAAAGGGTAGCCTACTGTACCCTTTTATGTGCACGATTCTGCTATGCTGATAATTAATACTAAGTTACATTTGGGAATTAACTACTCCTCACAACTAGTTTTTTTGCCTATAGATCTGCACTGAACTTTTTTTTTACTTTACTGGTCATGTAATTTGGACATTTAAAAATATATATTGGGATTATTTTCCTACTAGATCCTAATATAATGTGCTAATTGATACATCTCTCCCCTAACGCTTGTGATACGGGTTATGGCGAGCGGGTTCAGGAGATGACATAGATATTAAAGTCAAGCTGAGACGGCGGTCAAGGTTAGGATAAGGTGATGTTCGTTACCTGGTTCTATTGATCGCCCCGCAGTAAAATCCTGGAAGCATGCCCAAGCATTTCCTGAGCAGGATGCTCGGATGGGGCCAATCGGTTATAAACCCGATTGAACATAAGGCTGCGTTCGACCGGGCAAAGCCTGGGCGAGCTTAAGGGAACTCAGCCTTATAAAACTCTTAGCATACAATTGGTCGGGTGAAGGCCGAGCGAATATAAGGCTGCCTGTGTACATTCGACTGGGCAAAGCTCGGGCGAGCCTAATGGTACTCGGCCTTATAAAACTCTTAGCATACTATCAGTCGGGCAAAGGCTGATTGAACATAAAGTTTCCTGTGTACGTTCGACCGGGCAAAGCCTGGGCGAGCCTAAGGGTACTCAACCTTATAAAACTCTTAGCATACGATCGGTCGGACAAAGGCCGATTGAACATAAAGCTTCCTGTGTGCGCTCGACCGAGCAAAGCCTGAGTGAGCTTAAAGGTACTCAGCTTTATAAAATTCTTAGCATACGATCGGTCGGGCGAAGGCTGATTGAACATAAAGCTTCCTGTGTGCGCTCGACCGGGCAAAGCCCAGGCAAACTTAAGGGTACTCAGCCTTATAAAACTCTTAGCATACGATCAGTCGGGCGAACGCCGATTGAACATAAAGCTTCCTGTGTGCGCTCGATCGGGTAAAGCCCGAGCGAGCTTAAAGGTACTCAGCTTTATAAAACTCTCAGCATACGACCGACTTAATGACCAGTCGAGATATGTTCAGCAAAAGGTATTTTCAATATACGACCGGCTTAATGACCGACCGAGATATATTTGACAAAAGGTATACTCAATATACGACCGGCTTAATGACTGATCGAGATATATTCAACAGAAGATATTCTTAATATACAACCGACTTTAATGACGAACTGAGATATATTCAGCAGATAAGCAGTCAACAACATTAGAACAGCCTGGCAAACTTGTCAAGGAATATGCCCTCGAAGCTTCTTCATTAATTAATCAGTTACAACAATACACTCCTTCGGGTATTTCATTAAGGGCCTAAGTCATAAACGACAAAGGAGGTACATCTTGGATAGAAAAAATATTTCTCAGGGGATTATTGCACGACGTCTAGGTTGTACTTTTCTCATCTTCTAACAAACTCTGAGGTACCGAGGACCACCTCACGATCGCGGAGATTATGTGAGGTGGTATAAAAAGGAGAATCCTCTCCGCTGGCAAGGTACACAGACATTTGCATCTGAAGGCCTACTTTCTAGCATTTTCGCTACTATTCTTCTTCCACTTTTCAAGAGAGGAGACTGACTTAAGCGTCTGAGGGTCTAGCTAGGGATTCCCACCTCGGTTTTAGGTCACTAGCGCTTTGTTGGCTCGTCTGACTATGCACACAGGATTAAGGAGGAGCTCCTTCAGATCTCGAGAAGCTCATTGTTCTTTAACCATCAGAGTCAGCGCATCATCTCATAGCCAGGATTAGACGAGCACGATTCTGCTATGCTGATAATTAATATTAAGTTACATTTGGGAACTAAATACTCTTCACTGCCTCTAGATCTGCACTGAACTTTTTTTTCACTTTATTGGTCATGTAATTTGGACATTTTAACAATATATATTGGGATTATTTTCCTACTAGATCCTAATATAATGTGCTAATTGATACATCTCTCCCCTAACACTTGGGTTAGAAGAAAAGAAACTAAAAACCTATTGAATGACTTTAGTTTCGGCTTATAATTTCCTTTCCCTTGTACATTTGGCATGCTTTGATACGCTGTTGTTTCTGACTACTAGAATACTAAAATATGAACGCAGACAAATCCTCTTTTCATTGGAATTTCTCGTCGGGTCATGAATGCCAGGCCAACAGCTTTCTTCTTTCTAAGGTGCAATCTACCAGCAGAAGAAGTTCGTGAATTTTATTCAAAAGCACAAGATGGATTTGAATCCACTCAAATATTCACAGTTTCAAGGGTTAGCACTTTTTATATTTGTTTACTATTTGTCCCATTTTCTGTCATGTTTCAATGCTCACAAATTACTAGAAAAAACAGGATGATTTGAAGAAACTGGCACTGAAAATGCCTGGTTGCCATTGTGGAGGACTTGCTCTTTATGACCTGATGACGGAAACCCTCAGCTCTCACACATAGTTAAGAAAAATGCTTCAAGTTTTCTGTGGCTTATTTCATTTACCTCTTCTTCACACAAGTCAGTTAAATACTTGATGACGCAAATTTCTGTATGTCTCAAACACAACAATTCAGGTAGCTTCTTTTCCTAATTGTTTGATTTGATTTTTAGTTGAATCAAATGGGTTCTTGATGTGCATGGTCAATTCCATTATGTTCCTATCTAAATAGTCATTATCGTTCCAACAAGGAATGAGAAATAATTGAATTTAATGATAAAAAGGTTCTTCTCATTTCAATTGCTTGACCAAGGTTACATCTTTCATAAAAAAGGTTCTGATGGATTGTAGTTATTTCAAATCCCTTGAGTTTGAGATTTGAATTGTTTGAACATAGACCTTTTGAATCTTCAAATGTAATAACAATTCTTCAAAGGTATGTATTTGAAGTCAGGAAGAAATCTTGGTTGATATCTTTTTTTTTCCCGTCTTTTTACATTGGAGCCTAAAATGCTTCCCCTCCTTTTTCCTGTGTACCTAATTTTCATTGGAAGGGAATACCAACTAGTGGGATGGAATGAAACAGTTATAAATGCTATTTAGTTTTTCGACCTACACAACGACTTCAATATTAATACTCAAACCTCGCAAGTTGGTTCTCCTCGCTTTGCGATTCATTCCAAGTGGCAACACACACACATAGAGGAAACAAATAGACAAGGGGGAGAGAGATTAGGAGAGAGATTGAGGAAGAGAGAAGGGTGGCATAGAGTGGAGAAAGGAATCAGCGTTTGTCGGTAAACAACACGCATGGTAGGCAATTGGCAATTGGCAAGGGTCAAGGGGCAAGGTAGAGGAAGAAAAGTATATGGGGAGAGAGTACATGGAAAAGAAATGGGGAATATAAATAATTCCTAACTTTCTAAAACTTTTATTAACTTAATTAAACACAATTAATGACTCAGACTAGACTATTGTATATTTAAACTTCGTCTATAATTAAAACTATCAAAAAAAGTTTAAATGAGCCCAATTTGAACTCACCATTTCTACTTGAAGGGCTCCATGTAAAACTGACACTCATCCCTAAAATCAAAAATATTTGTTTAGTTAAGCTTAATTAGTTGTCTTAAATTAAAAGGATAATATAATATATACAAATTTAAATGGGATAAAATTTGGTATATAACATTAGCGAGACTTGTTTTTCGTATTCCGATTTCTATGATGTTAAGAAAGATCGAGAGAGACTCTCCAAGCAAGTAATAGGAAAACTAGAATTCAATGAAACCGTGCTTTTCCTTTGTGTCTTCTCTCAGTTTTGGTTCATTCGTTTGATCCCATACTTTGATTAAATAAAAATTTATTGATTAAGTTGGTAAAGTAATTTGTTTATTTTTCTTTCATTATATTTAATCCATCTCATTAGAATATTATTGAAGATACATATTAAAGATATATAACAATCGAAATTAGTGTGCATAAATGAATTGAAGTTTTCTTAAGAAACTTATCTAGTTCAATTTTGAAGGTATGAAAAAAAATTCATTTGAATTTGATTTTTTTTTTTGAATTTATATCAAATTTAACTTAGTCGAGTCTAAGTTAAGTTATATATATTTATAGATTTATAATTATAAAATTTAGCTATAAAATTTTAAATTTCAATTTAATTCTAAACATAATATTTGACATCTCTGAAATCTAAAAAAGTTTAGATCTCACTATTTTTCTTCCATTACAAAACCAAATTAAAACTAAATGATGAAATTTTAAATTGTTTACTGCATCCAAGAGATTTGTTTAAGTTTATCAAACAAAATAAAAGAAATAAATTCAATTCTTAAGCTTTTATTATACAAATCCATAAAAATATACATTCATTTTACAACTGGCAGTTGAAGCTCAAAATTTAAAAAATTGTGAAGAACACAAGTTTTTATCAAAACGTTAAAAGTTACTTAGACATAGATAATATCGGCAATGAAGGTCTCTGACACCTTTAAAACTGGAATTGCTTTGATGTTGCAAAATCTGAAAGTATACCCTAGAGTATTAGGGAAGATCCCATTTTTCATTGCTCAATTCCCGCGTTATTTGAAAATGTTGTGTAGATTACAAGTGTAAATCATTATAGAAAAAGATAAGTATTCCATTTACAAGAAACTAAGTTATAAATTTAAACTTAATTGGGTGCAAGTAATCTTTAACTTCGAGGACTGAGGTAAGAGGTGATCAAATTAATTTAATTAATTATTAAGTGAATAATTAATTATAACAAAACAGTTAATTAAAAATCACAACTTATACTTATGTTATTGTCAATGATTCAATTAAATAATTATTGAAAGCATACTAGCACGACACAATATGGTACGAAACTATATCACTCCAGAATTGCAGCTCATCTTGAGATTTTAAACTTTGATATTAAATTAATACATATTTTGATAGAAAAATATGAAAGAAATTACTTTGGAACAACTGCTGCAAGTAATTGTGATCTAGATGAACACAATACATCAAGAAGATTGTTGTCTATGAGAGTTTATGTAAGTGTCATCCACCCATGTTCTTTGGTAAGCCAAGCTATCTTTGGTCTGTGGTGTTGTGCTACAACAAAACTTATTTGTAGTCTCTTTCATGGGGCTTTCCATGTGTGCATTGGTATTGTATTTTGATGTGTGTTCTACGTACTATATGCATCTCTATTATATATTATATGCTTCATGTGCACTAGCTCTTTTACATTATGTGCATCTCCGTTTCCGTTCCTAATTTTGTATGCCCTTTTTTCATGCTAGGTGTACTGTTCTCCATATCTGGTTCCACCATCTCTTCAATATGAGGTGATCATTCTTCGTGGAATATTTGTGGAGGAGGTATGCACTTAGCTGCATCGAGAAAGATGTTATCTGTTACATGGGCCTATTCAATGGAGATATTCTGTTCTTTGTTCCGTGGGACTTCTACTTTTGAACTTTCAATTTCATGCTCATACATGATCAAACGACACACTTTTCTCCCCACACACATTCAAAATATCTTTGCTTCAGTGAATTAAATTATTTTATTTTTCAGTGGAGATATTCTCTAAAATATGCTTATTATAAGTTTATTGCATGTAACACAATTGAGAGTTAAATGGGATCAAGTTGGCTTGGTTTTCGGGATGTATTCCTAGATGTTCTTTTATTACTTGACTGCTTCATGATAGACCTTGATAAATTGGAGAAGATGGGCATTCTTAGCCATACTTTTTGTGCTGTGTAAGGCTGCAAGAGAAACTTCCTTACATCTGTTTTTTGAATGTTCCCTATAGAAGTTTAGGAAAAATAGTTTTTCATGAAGATGATTTCTGTATTTGGGAAAGACCTTCTAGAATGGATCCATGGAAATTATAGAGATATGAAATATAAACTTTGTTTTACTTCCTACATCTACTCAATACTGGGCGAACAGAGCAGGAGACTATTTGCTCATGAAAGTGGAGTCCTAATGTGATTTTTGGGCAAATTGTGAGGAATGTTGGGCTTAAAATGGGTTTTGAGATTTCTGGAGGCTTTATTAGGGTCAATGGATGTATTTTTGTGCTTTTGGTGCTTCAATTATTGAGTATTAAATGGGGTGCTGATAGGGTGTTTAGCTAGTCTGTTTATTTTCTAGTGTGGATTGAAGGTTGTTAGCTTTGGTTGTATCTTTGTTAGTAATGTTGGTGATTTTGTGTTGAATGCATCAAGATGGATCGTCTTTGCAGTTCTCCGTGACCGGTTGTGATTCGGTTAAGCTGAGAATTGATGGGGCATTTGGTGGTTGGGCATTCCCTGAAGGATGGCTGCTACATAAAAGCTATTTCTTTACCTCTTGAAAATTTATGATGTTATCATTTTCCCTGTGCAGAAATCTTTTAAGTTGAAATTGCCATCTTAGTGAAAAACTCTTTGATGGCTCAAATCATATTATTTGTGTGTTTAAGAATGTACTTCAGAAGGTTTCTTGAAGTATTTAGGTTGTGTGTCAGGTATTTTCTAGTTGAAATGGGCCAACTAGCTGTTTGTTTAAAAACTCCTTATGACCTAAATCATTTTTTTGGCTAGAAAATAGCACCCAAAATTTCGTAGGAGTTCTTTGTTGATGTTCAACTGTTTTTGAGTTAAAATTTTGCTATAATTCCAAGTTAATTATATTATTTTGTTTAAAATGATTTTACTGCTTATCTGAAGTCTTAAATGGAGTGTGTTTTGAGATGTTCAAAACTCTAACCATTCGTTACAAATTTACAATATTTGAGTTTTCAAATAGGTTTTTGAATAAAATTTCCAAATGACTCATTTCATCTTACAGAGGGATTTATAGGTGGGTGATTCATACAAAATAACAAATGAATGTGAAGTTTAAAAAAAATTGATTAATTAGGTTGGGTAACGTCGAGTTTAGGGTGACCGGTTTAGTCTCATGAAAATTTCTCACCGATCATCAGGGTAAATCGGGAAGCGCACGTGGTGGTTAACCCAGAAGTCCAGTATCCTTTGATTACGTCTCCCATTTGGAAGAAAAATTCTTACAAATACGCCGTATCTGAGGTTTAAACTATGGATACCTAGGAGATAATCTGGATGTCTTACCATGATATCATGGTCTCAGGGATATGAGTGATTCATACAAAATAACAAATGATTGTGAAGTTAGAAAATATAAGTGGGTGTATAAAACTCTCATTAGTACATGTTGGAAAGAAGAGTTGCATCATATATTGGATTTATTATATTTATCTTATATATTATAAGAGATTACTTTTACAATTTGAATTGCGATTTCAAAATCATATGTTAGCAATTTTATCATTGTTCCTTCATCTAAAGTTAGATAATTCAATTTAAAAATGAGGTGCACTATTTGGCAAATTCATCAATTTTGTTCATAATTTTTCCTTGTAGGCCCCAAAGGGAAAAGTACACCCATAACATGATAACATAAGAAAATAAGAAAGACAAATGTAATTTAACATTATTTAGCCTAAGCTCTGTAAAAAGAAAAATTGAATGTATATTATAGAATTTTTTTTTTAATATGTCTCTGTTAAAAATCCTCTTATTGCTTTTCTTTAGATACATGAAGAAAATAATGAAAAGTACATCTTCATTGCTCTTAGTGAGCCTCCCTTTCTTCTTGGACATCAAAATCTCTCCTTTAAAAGAAACCCACTCTACTTTTCCTTACTCCCACCTCATCCAGGATGTCATCAGCTAGGCTTTAGAATGCTTTCAAAATTGAATATGATCATTTTCATTTGTTAAAGAAAAGGAAAATGTTGCTTTGTTACAAAAATGGTATCAATAAATGGTTTATAGTGATCATTATACACCCTTTATATTTTCTTTTTTCTCAAATTCTTCTGAAGAAACTTCTTACAAAATTAGTTTATAGTGATCAATAAATTTAACAACTATAAGATAAAATAACTAAGAGTTTAAAGATAAAAATCTTAGATCTCTAAATAATGAAAGCTACAAAAGAGATGGGAATAGACACAATGGAGTTGAAAACTCGGACAATATTATTTTTGTTTCTTGTCTCCAAGCTCCCCCTTTCACTTGCTCTTTGGCAAGTCGCACGACCTAAACCGATTGAATCTAACTTGATCTTACTCATTTTACTTATCTAAATATGGTAGACTAAAGGTTTCCCCCTAAAGTCTGAGTTGAATTTAGAGGAACAAGTCATTCTTTAAAATTGATCGATCCACCTCAAATTATCCATATAAATATTTAAATAAACCTACAGCGGCAATGAATCATTTTGATTTCATTTCTTTCGTACCATCAAAGTTGAAAGATCTAAACATGTTTTCATTCCATTCCGAACCTAAATGAATCACAGAAATGCATCAACTGAAACAAGATCAACTAACATTTCGACTAAAATGTATGAAGCTGCGCAATGCATACAATTTCTGCCTAAGAATTTCATCAAGTTCACAGTTCAAGCTAACATTGTTTATCGTCTCTACCATACAATTTTATTCACTACTCTGCCACCAGCTGTGCCTCTAATTGTCGAAAGTCCATATCGTTCATCTAACAAGAATCGTTATCAAATGCATGTCATGACCTACACGAGTAAATCTTGCTCCGGTGTCTCTGATTATGAACCATTGTAGAAGAAAGTAAAGTGAAAAGCAAACTTGACTTGCCCCCATCATATAAATGAATGAGGTGTATTGGCAGATGGTTGCCATCTCCAAATGGTTTAGCATCTACCTACTCATCCTTGTGCTTTGTCGGTTGTCTCTTGGCACCTGAATAATTTGAACAGCGCCCAACAAACTTAAGAACCTCGTCGATGAGAATTACGGGGAAAGCAACCGCCAGCACCAAGAGCCATTCGTTGAAACTGAGAGGCACGATTCCAAACACTTGAGCAAGGAAAGGGACATACAATATCAAGAAATGAAGCCCAAATGAGATGGACATGGCCACGAGAAGCCATGGGTTGGACCAAGGAGGCATGGTCAGAAGGCTCCCATCTTCAGATAAAGCATTGAGCGAATTGAACATCTCAATCGCAACCAACACGGAGAGCGAAAGTGTCATTGCCTTGACCTTACCGGTCTGGAAGTAGTCGCAAGGATTTTCATCAAAGGTGAAGTGGCGTTCACCAGCCACGAACGGTGTGACCTTGAAGCCTTCCCAGGAGGAGCATTCTCCCCAGTTAGAAAGTTGTGAATATGTTACGAGGGTATGGCCATCACCACTCAAGTCAATCCCCATAAAGGAACCATGAGTATACCATATAATGAAGACACCAACAGTCGCAAGCCCGACATAAAGTCCAATGACCTGAAGATGGAAAAGCAAGGTCAGGTAGGTATGCATGATCATTCGAAAGGTAAATGTTACCTGAGATTACACTTCAACATTCAATAAAGCTATAAAAACATAAATGCATATAGAATTAGAATTAGAATCAGAATCTCAAGACATTTTTTTCTATCATAACTGGAATCAGTAGACACTGGGACAAGAATCAAAGAACATGAGAACCTCATGTCATTTACATCCAGAGGTAATGCATGACCAAAGACGTGCACTAATTTGCATGGTTACCAAAATACCCCCAAGAGACCACCAGCATAAGAACGCCGTGATAATTGGCCAGACCAAATAATTTCTGAAAAATCATGTTTAGCCAAAAATATTGGACGTATAAACAAAATGATGGTTCTTTCGTTGATGACGTGAAGATAAATAAGGTGAAAGAGAAAGATTGAAACCTTATGCACAGTGAAAAAGTATGACAATTGGACAATATACATGTTAACTGAATGCACAGTTCTGAACCAAAACAATGAAAGTCCAATGAAATCAATTCCTTACAATAAGAAACAGAAGCAATATATGTTGAACAGAAAAGATTGTTATTGGTGAATTTCTTGCATCCATAATCGTGTTCTCTTTTGGAAAAAATGGGGGGAAATGTTTAGGGACCATTAGGGTGTATTTCCTTGAATGGATACTTCAAAGGAAGGATTAAAAGTGAGGCATAAGTTGATAATGATCATCCTTTATTGTTTCCTAAATGAGAATGAGTAAAGAGGGAAGGTGGATATTATAAAAGACGATAATTTGAGGATTGATCCTTCATAACTCATCAGGCCAATATTGGACAGAAAACCAACTAAAAAAATTTGTGCATACAAATTTAACCATTCTCTCAATGTCTGTGTTCAAGGAAGCAATTGCCCCCGCAGCTATGGTGCAGCAAAAAGGTGCCAAGTTGTCACTCACACACCCGGGTTCAATCCTAGCTACGGTGCATTTATACAATTTTTTCCTCCAAATGAAGCGCACAACCACAGGATGCTGAGCTTCTGGGCAGCCGATGGAAAACTTCTATGGGGCCAAGCCGGTCGTCCTAGGTTTGATGTTACCTGGTTCAATATTTTTTTTGCAAGGACGCAATTCAAAGGAGGGTTTCTTTCTCATTACTCCTCTCCATGTTTCGATCTTTCATATAAATTCATCATTTTAATGTCTCCGAGTTAGAAGAATAGAGAAAGAAATCACTAAATAAATAACCTCTGCTAGTATAAGCAATATTACAAGATTCATTCAAAAAGATATTAAAAGGAAGAAATGCATAGACTGCACCAACAGAAAAAATTTACCATATAACGGAATAAAATCCATGGAGTAATCAATGAATCATCACTCCTTCGAGGTGGTTTCTTCATGATATCTTTATCAGGAGGGTTGAATCCAAGAGCAGTTGCAGGAGGTCCATCGGTAACAAGATTGACCCACAGAAGTTGAACGGGTATCAATCCCTCTGGAATGCCTAAAGCTGCTGTCAGGAATATGGAAGCAACTTCACCAATATTTGAGGAGATCATGTATCTGCAATTGGAAAAATGAATGAGCATCACTAAGATCATCAAGAAACAAAAAGACATATGGAAGTTGTTAAATACAAATTTGATATCCAACAGAATGAAGGGCTTCACTTAAAACACTGATAGTATTATTTGAACTCTTAGATGACCAAACACTTATATGCACTTTAATAAAATACTATAACCTCACTATCAATACAAATTAGATATCCAACAGAATGAAGGGCTTCACATAAGGCACCGATTGTATTATTTGAACTCTAAGATGATCAAACACTTATATGCACTTTAATAAAATACTATAACAGTATAACCTCACTATCACTTGGTCATACCATTTAAACTAGTTCACGTTTAACTAGGTCATAGAGAAAGTGTCTACATAATTCTCTTTGGAAATGAAAGCAATAGAAAAAAGGTAGGGGGGAGGAGCCAAAAAACATAGTAAACCACTATTAAGGAAAATCAGGAAACTTTCGATTGAAATTTCCAACCAATAAAGAGTGGGCAGTGATGGTCTAGGATCTCCAACTGGAGGGACTAGGGAGGGAGAATTTTTTTTACGAGGTAAATGTAAAAGTTAGGAGGGGAATTTTAAGAAGATGTACAATGTAAAAGTTGATCCAAAATAAATTCAAATCAGTCAAAAACTTCTTACAAAATTCATCAAAAAGAAAAAAAAAAATAGTCCGGTGCACAAAACTCTCACCAATGAGAGATGTTAGGGAAGGATCAGACCATATTAGGTCTATTGTATGCAGCCTTACCTGCAAGAGGTTGTTTCCATACTCGAACCCATGACCACAAGGTCACACAGTAACAACTTTACCGTTATGCCAAGACTCCCATTCATTCATCAAGAAGAAACATTTAAAAAAAAAAAACTCTTTTTAAATTGACAAAGGTATTGAACAAACAGAGTAAATCACATCAGTAAGAGTTAAGGCTAAAGTATTAAACCTGGAATTTCTCGTCTATGTTGCTTCAGATTTTTTTTCCTCCTAGTTATCATTTATCCTCATGACCAATGCTATTGCATTATATATAGACTTCAACTTTTTGTAACAAAGAAAACAACCTATTAACTCTTATTACTAAATTATGCATCAAAACAATGTGAACATCCACAGCATAAACATAGTTCAGTACTGTCCATACAGCTATACAACATGAATGGCCCGTGCTTAAGATAGGTTAACATAAAAATACTGGATCAATATATAGAAAAATAAACATGTTGAAAAATTAAACAATTAGACAATAATAAACCTTATAAATGCTTTCATATTGTCGTAGATTGATCTTCCTTCACCAACTGCAGCAACTATTGTACTGAAATTATCATCTGCTAACACCATATCTGATGCTTCTTTAGCAACCTGGTACGATAAACTGCTAGTATTGATTCTCAAAGACAGCTTGAAACATTACCAGTAGTAGAATGAAGAGAATCTACCATTTACTTAAGTGGCACTTACAATCTAAAAAATTTGAACTTTGAAAGGCTTAGAAGAAACCCAGATAAGAAAAAAGTGGTATTGAAAAGAAAGACCTTTGTCAGAAGTTAAATTGACATAAAAAACCGATAAACAAAGTCAACAAAATATCAATCGTAATTCAGTATTTTTAGCATAAATTTAAGAGAAGTTGTCTATAGATTAGAAACAACATGTGCACAAAAAAGATAAGACAAAAAAAAGGAAAAAAAAAAAGGAGAAAGCCCCAAAAATCCAACATTACCAATCAAGCTGACATGATCATTAATAAAGAATGACTATAAGATGCAGCCATATTTAATTCCGCGTATTAGTAACTTTACAGTTCTGTAACAAGAAATGAAAACAAGGATAGATTGGAAAAAATTCTTCTAAAAGCATCAAAAATCTCTTCATAAAGTAATTGGCAATGGACCATAGTATGTTCATGAATAAAAGTTATATGATGAAAATATAAAGAATTTCCATATAGCAAATGCTGATTCCAGTAGCAGGCAACAGATTTATAGTTTGAACTCTATTCTCGTCAGAGATGCTTAGGGGGCGTTTGGTACGCGCGTTTTCCATTTTCATTTTCTGGAAAACGCGCGTTTTCTGGAAAATGGTGTTTGGTTTGCGTTTTCCGCGCGCGTTTTCTAAAAAATTGGCTATCGTTTTCTAGAAAAACAGAGAATGACAAAAAGTCGTTTTCTGTTTTCTAGAAAACGCGCGTTTTCCAAAAAATGAAAATGAAAACGGTACAAACCAAACGCACCCTTATTGTTCTTACAAGTGAATTTTTATCAATGACAATTTGGATACATGGAGTACATTCTTTAACCTTTGTAGCCAAAAGAAACAAATGAGAGACAACAGACAAAATGTGAAAGTGAGTGTAACCTACCTCTGTCCCAGCAATGCCCATTGCAATGCCAATATCTGCCATTTTCAATGCAGGAGCATCATTCACACCATCCCCTGTCATAGCAACTACTTCACCATCTTCTTTCAACAATCTCACCACCTCTTGTTTATGCTTTGGTTCTGCCCTTGAAAAGAGAAGACCACCATTTTGCCTCAGAAGATCCTTCTTTTCATTGGATGGCAGGGACATAAAATCTTTTCCCGTGAGACTCTTCGAATGTATGTTTTCATCAGCGGTAAACACACCTATATCACGGCAAATTGCTTCTGCTGTTTCCTTGTTATCTCCAGTTATGACCATGACTCGAATGCCAGCTGCTCTACAATCTTCAATTGCTTTGGAGACTTCTTTTCTAGGAGGATCCTAAAATCATTTCACAGGAAGAATATGAAGAAGGCAGGTTAGTTAGTGGCATACAGAAAGGCAAAAACTAATGAACAGAAAAGGGTAAAAGACTCTGTAAGATAACACACCCTGAGCCCTACTAATCCAACAAATATGAGACCAGTCTCGATGGATGAGTAATTTGCTGGATCAAGTAGAAGTTTATGAGCTGGGTGATTTTCACCATCATATGTTGCAAATTCACCTAGATCATCCTTGTAGGCAAATCCCAAACAACGCAGTGCATTTGTTGACATCTCGTGGAGGACCTTCAGAACATGACTTCTCGAGATGTCATCTAACATAACCACAGAGCCATCAAGCAGCTGAATATAGGCACTTCTTTCCAACAAATTTTCTACTGCACCCTATCACAGTGCAATTTGGATTACTCAGATGTAATTGTCAATAATATCAAGCAAAAAAACATGAAAAGTGAAATGATCAAAATCTTACTGTCAATTCTAAATTTATTATACATAAAAGCATGCCAGACAAGTATGAAACTTAGACCCACCAACTAGAAGTTGAAGTATCCAAATTGCAAACCAAGAATCAGAGTACCAAATAATTAAGAAAGTTTCTTTTGATACATCCACCAACAAAATCATGTACAGAAATAGATCAGATTTAGTATCTCAATTTCTGAACTGTTCCGCTTGTTCTTTGGACAAGGGACAATAAGCATCATGGCTACTTACTTCTGGTTACCATACAAACATGAAATTGATAAGTAACTAGAATAAACTAAGCCAATAAAATGCCATCTATAAGATTTAGTCCCTCAGTTCAGAGGGGTCTCTAGCATGATAGACACAAAAGCAAGATGGTTGTTTGTCCATCAGCCAAAATTTTAAAATGAAACCGACTGCAAAGTCTAGTAAACTTCCAGTTGAAAGAAAAAAGAGTTTTGTAAGAGAAGATAATCAATAAAAATTATATGGAAATATATACATTCCCTTAATCCAAAGAGCTATTACCTTCACAAGTAAAGAATTGGTTCCTGATCTTGATTTCACAATGACTCCCATTGACTTCCGAGTGCGATCAAACTCAAGAGTCGCAACCCTATGAAACATTTCATTCCACCATTTGCAGCATCCTTCAATTAACAAGTTATGTCAATACCAGATGTTTGTACCAGGAACATGCACATACAGTGTTTCAACGAAGACAACATGAAATTGAGGCTAGAAACATACTTAATAATTCTCTTGACTCCAATGAAGTGTTGTATCCAGCAGGAAGGCCCATCTTCTCAACCAGCACCTGAGAGAATATATATATATATATAAGTGTGTGTGTGAGATTATCAACTATTCATCAAATCCAAGAGACTGAATGGTGTGTAGTCATCTTAAGTCATCCAAAAAACAAGCTTAAAACAGATGGCATAAGCAAGATTGATGGTCTAATATCTTTCCTAATTGAATGGCTTAGGGACAAGACAATTACACATCTGATACATGCTAAGAAAACCAATTGGATATTGTGTAATGTCTATTCTAAGGAACTACTGGATACCAATTCTATCAATAACATTGTTTGTAATTGTATAACTACAGAGGATTGAGTGTACTTTTCTAATTAAAGAATAAATTTCATGATGAAAGATTATGGTATATTTTTGTAATTGAAGACAGTAATTTGCTTTGCATTTCAAGAATCAATCTGCTTTTAAATGTTTGACTAGACACTTAATACAAGCATAGGAAAGGCACACATTCTAGTATAAAATTAAAGCAAGAAAAGAAAGCAATGGTACAGAAAAATGATCTAACCTTCAAAGCTGCCTCAGTTGGCATACCAGTTGTGACAAATTGATTATTTCCTGCCTCACTTATGCTTGCATCATTGCAAACAGCTGCAATCTTAGCAATTGTTTGAAGATTCACATCCATATTTTTGGCAGGCCAATCATGGATACTCCCATCTCGGGGGTCATATGTGGTGCCACTGACTGTAAATGTTCTAAGTATATCAGTCCACCGTCCCATGACAACAAGCTTTACAGCTGACATCTGGTTTGTTGTTAATGTGCCAGTCTTATCAGAGCATATCACAGTTGTGCAACCCAAAGTCTCGACACTTGGTAGCTTCCGAACCAATGCATTTTTTTGTGCCATCTTCCTAGTACCAAGTGCCAAGCAAGTGGTGATAACTGCAGGTAAACCTTCAGGAATTGCTGCAACAGCCAAGGCCACAGCAATCTCAAAGTAATATGTGCACTTCTCGAAGGAGAACTTAAAATTACGTGGCCATCCATCAACAAATTCCCAGGTAAGGAAGTACTTCACATTGATAAGCCAAACAACAGCACAGATTGCACCTATGATAGCTGTGAGAACCTCACCAAACTCATTCAGTTTCTTCTTCAATGGTGTATCATCTTCATTCTGTGAAGCTTCGTGAATCTGTGAATGTATCTTACCGATTTCAGTGTTCATCCCAGTCTGTGTAACCAAACAGAAACAACTTCCATTCACAACTGTGGTACCTGCAAAGACCATGCATTCCTTCCCTTGGATATCAATGTCATCAGGCTCAACCCGGTGGTTAGTTTTGTTCACGGCAGCATTTTCACCTGTAAGAGAAGCTTGTTCCACCCTCACTGTCGAGCTAATCAAGTGCAAAACCCTCATATCAGCAGGAACTTTATCCCCAACCTTGAGCTCCACAATATCACCTGGCACAAGCTCCTTGGCTGGAAGATTAGGAATCAACTTTCCATCCCTCCTAACAGTAGCATGTTCAGATTGGATTTCTTTCAGGGCCTCGAGCGCCTTCTCCGCATTGTTCTCTTGCCAAACTCCAACAATCGCATTCACAATCAGAATAAGGAAAATCACCAACGGCTCCACAAAGGCAGTAATGCCCAACTCACCACCCTCATCCCCATCGTACCAAGCAAGCACGAAGGAAACAACGGCAGCAACAAGGAGGATCCTAACCAGAGTGTCATTGAATTGCTCAAGAACCAGCTGCCATATAGAAGGCCCCGAATGCTTCTCGAGCTCATTCAGCCCATAAATCTGTTGGCGCCTCAGCGCCTCATCAGATGGAAGACCGTACTCAGTCGAAACCTTGAATTCGACCTCGCACTCTTGTACGGTCCTTGCCCAAGCCGGAAAACTAGAGATCGACGGCGCCAATTCGACCTTTTTACCAACATCCTGCCCTCCTTTCCCCATCGCACCCCGCCCCAACAAGAATCCAGATAAAAATAAAGTCTTTCAAACAAATATCTCAATAATACCAAACCCAGAATGCTCCACAGATCCACTAGCACCAAGATCCAGACTATTGCAAGCAATTATAATACGCTAAAGGGAACTAGCACTCCCAAATCCAGATCCCTAGCAAATTATCAGCACCCGACGACAACCAACGAAGATAACCTAATTTTTTTATATAAACAAAAAAAAAAAACACACCCACAATGGATCAGCTCGCAGAAAGATCAAACAGAGAGTTGGGAAGAAGGCTTCGTTACCCGATCGTGAAAACCCAAAAAGACTTCTTCGCGTGTGCTTCTGTCCTTCGTCTCTTTCCTCTTTGCTTTTAATGGAAAGAGACCGAGACTCGAAGGAAGCGATCGCCCTGAAGTCTCTCCGCTATTGATTCGCTCACAAGTCACAAGGCATCGCTCGCGCTGCACTGTCCTAATAACGCCGTTCTTTTTTTTACACGTCCTTGATTAAACTCGGCCTCCTCCGTTTTCCTCGCTGAAGTGTTTACCCCAAACCGTACCATCCCGATTTGACACCTGGCCCCACCGGCGTTTGCAAATTTCGAGTTAGGTAAGCCCCTGGGGCGGAAACGGGACGAAAATTCCGAATCTGGAATTCTCCTCCCACTCGCGTTCGCGTGGACTCGCAGATCACACCCAACCCCCACCCTGTCAGTGCCCGTCATCCTTTATGGCAGTGGGGCCCACAGGTTTTGTAGTAGCGGCAGGCACTCACAAAAGCTGGGTATGAAGATTAGGTAAAGGTCAAGGAGAGAAGGAAGCTTCGTGGATGCTTCGTGGGGGGCCCCCTCCCTGACCGGTTAACCACGGCCTAAGGCTCCTGGAATGTTTAGTTTTAGGGTTTTGCGTGACGATTAGCCGCTAATATAATCTCTGTTTTCTTGGAAAAGTGTGCTAATAATATTTTGCATTTGTTTTTTAAGGAATTGACTTGACGTCATATGCAAAATGGAATTTTGCAATCTTTCTGTTGGATTTTTTTTTTTTTTTGGTTTTTATTCGGTTAGCCGAAGACCGAGTCTATGACTTGGATATGGGCAATAATTAAAGGAGACCCTAATCGTTAGAATCATATATAAAAAATTTTTCAAAAAAACGTTATGATATATTTTCCATGTAATAATAACATCACTGTTGGATCCAAGCAGATGACAAAGTGGGGGGATAAATCTTATTCCTTGAAAATTTCTTGTTTTTTTCTAAAACTAAAGTCACAATGGAAATACATAATTCTTTTTTAGTTATTTCATAGTCTAGAAATTACTATTCTAAAGTCTATTGTCCTGGATCGTTTCGAGTAATCAACTAAATTTCTCCTCTCGACAAACTTTAGAAGAACAAAAATTGATCCTATATAAAAATCAAAAAGATAGAAAGTTAAAGATATAGTATTTTCGTTGAATGTCTGTAAACTCCGTTCTGATCTGAAACATAGCTGATTTCAGTATTGAGGTAGGAAAGGGGTCCTCGGCGTTGGTCTTCCGACGCTCAAGTCAGTCACCGGTGATGAAGAATAAGGCAGAACAACAAGAACAATAAACAGTAGCAACAACAGTGTATTATGCATACCTCCATCGATGCTTGGACCACCCCTTTATATAGTACTCTTGTAGCGCGCATGCACGCTCCCCAAGGTGGGCACGTTTTCCCTGAAAAACTTGTCAGTAAAGTGTCCCTAACACAGTACCTTAATAGACCGAGCATATCTCTGAAGTGACAGTGGAAGCTTCCGCTGTACTATCTTCTGGTTGTCTATGCCAGTGTCAGCGGTACTAACTCCTAAAAGGATGTCGCTAGATACCAAAGAGAGAGTATGCTACTAGGCCGAGCAAGTTGGTCGCTCGGCCGGTCACCTCACTGTTCCTTGTGTCTCATCCGCTCGCCCAGAGTTCCACTATGGTTGTGTCACGTCCCCGTGATCGGAGATCCGATGTGCCAATGTCGAGTCCTGGTACCTGGCCGAGCAGGGCAGCATCTCGGCCGAAGTTCCGCTCTGCAACAACCAAGTCCTGCTCCGCTCAGACCGACCTCCGTACATCGTTTTCTCCTCCGTCCGACGTCCTTTTACTCCATTGAGTGTCGACTGTTCGGCGCTCACCCGAGTCAGAAGCGGGGTTGGATCGAGCATCCTTTCCTCTCGGTCGAGGCACCTTCGCCCGACTGGCCGATGATATCTAAGCGCTAAAAGCCTTGACTTTGACCTCCACCGTGGCAACTAACTTCCGCGGGGGTGGGGCCCCTCAACATCACCGCATCACATGTCTCCCCCTTTGTTGGTTGCTACTCGGAAAACCTAGAGGTTCCACTGTACAAAAATTTTGTACAAAGGTCTGAACCTTTTCCTAGCTACCATGTGTTCTTTTAAATTAAACCTGGATCGCCTGCGGAACTTAACACGTTTGATCCATAGTTCAATTTATTTGTTCTTTCAGGTTTTGACTTGGATCTTCTGCGGAACTTAACACGTTCGATCCAAATCACCTAAGTTATTAATTCCATTAAATATTAATTTCCATAATTGGTTCCTAGTACTGACGTGGCGAGGCACATGACCTTCTTGGATATGGGAGCAACCACCACCGACTAGACAAAACCTTTTATGGAAAGCTAATATTTAATTTCCTAAAATAACTTTAGGTTAACCGAAAGGAACAATCAAATCACAAGGAAAAGAAATAAACATAAGAACACTACATCGAAAATAAATTCGAAATACTAGAATCATAAGCCTCTTGTATTTGGTATTATTTCTAAAAATAACTAGTATGATGTGGAAAGGAAAAATTACTAGTTATACCTTCTAGAAAGACCTCTTGATCTTCTACCGTATTCCTCTTCTAACCTCGGACGTTGTGTGGGCAACGATTTTCCGAGATGAGAAACCACCAAAGCACCTTCTTCTCCTCCTAGCTAGGTTCGGCCAAAACAAAAGCTTTACCAAGGATGAAGAAAACCACCAACCAAGCTCCAAGGGATACAAGCTTTCTCTCCTTCTTCTTTTTTTCTTCTCCAAGTAGTATCCCGCCACCACAAGAGCTCCAAGCCAAGAGAGAGGTTTCGGCCACCACAAAGAGGAAGAGAGGAAGAGGATGGTCGGCCACACCAAGGAATAAGAGAGGGAGAAAAATAATAGAGGTTGTACCTCTTGAAGACACCCCAACCCCCTCTTTTATATTCCTTAGCCTTGGTAAATTAGAAAATTTAATTACAATAAAATTTCCTTAATTTTCCTTGACATGAATTAATTGAGAAAAATAAAATAAAATTTCCCAATTAAACTTATAATGGCCGGTCACATCATAGAGAGACAAATTAGACAAGTTTCAATCAACAAATTAAAACTTCCTAATTTGTTTCCGGAAATTTTAAAAATAAAATTTCTTTTCAAAAATCCCTTCATGGTTGATAAAAAGAAATTTCTATAATTTTAATTTTTCAATATGTGAATAATTTTCAAAGAGAAAATAAAATATCTTTCCAATCAACAAATAAGGAAAGAGATCTAATCTCTTTCTTTAATCTTTTGTAGATCCTTTTAAGAGAGATATTTTAATTTTAATTCTCTTTAATAAATTATATCTTCCACATAATAAAAATTAAAATTAAAATTCTTTTTAATTTCATTAAGGCCGGCCCCTTCTAGCTTGGGTTCAAGCTAGGGCCGACCACCCATAAACCATGCTTAGGCCGGTCCTAGCTTGATTCCCAAGCTAGCTTGGCCGGCCCCCTTTAGGTGGGTATAGAAGGTGGGTATAGGTGGGTATAGTACTCTATAAATAAGAGTCTACGATAGGGACCGAGAGGAGGAATTGGTTTTGGTCTCCCGATAAAATTAAGCATCTCATGTTCACCCCGAACACACAACTTAACTTTATCAATAATAATTCATTCCATTAGAGAACTATTATTGAACTACCGCACCAATCCCAAATTACATTTTTTTGGGGCTCCTTCTTATTATGAGTGTGTTAGTCTCCCTGTGTTTAAGATATCGAATGTCCACTAATTAAGTGAGTTACTGACAACTCATTTAATTAATATCTTAGTTCAAGAGTAGTATCACTCAATCTTATCGTCATGTCGGACTAAGTCCACCTGCAGGGTTTAACATGACAATTCTTATGAGCTCCTCTTGGGGACATTATCAACCTAGTATCTTTAAGACACAGTTTCCTTCTATAATCAACAACATACACTATAAGTGATATCATTTCCCAACTTATCGGGCTTATTGATTCATCGAACTAAATCTCACCCATTGATAAATTAAAGAAATAAATATCAAATATATGTGCTTGTTATTATATTAGGATTAAGAGCACACACTTCCATAATAACTGAGGTCTTTGTTCCTTTATAAAGTCAGTATAAAGGAAACGACCTCAAATGATCCTACTCAATAAACTATGAGTGTACTAGTGTAATTATATAGTCAAGATAAACTAATACCTAATTACACTACGACCTTCTAATGGTTTGTTCCTTTCCATTTTGGTCATGAGCTACTGTTTATAATTTATAAGGTATTGATAACATCATCTTCTGCATGCGACATCACATACTATGTTATCTACAATATAAATTAATTGAACAACTACAAACAAATGTAGATAATTTGACCAAATGTGATTCTTTATTCAAAAAAAATGTTTACAAAAGCTTAGGCTTTCAGTATACACTCTAACACTCTTAAGTCTAGTCGAAGAACACTGCAAGTCCAACTGACTAGACAATTGTCTGAGCAGTTTTCCACTCGATCGGCCTTCGGCACTACTTGGTTTCTGATCAGGATGCGACCGCTCCCTCCGTCGATCAGCCTACTGAAGCTTGTCGTTCGGTCGTAGGTATGCTCCCTTAAGCCGATCGGCACAACGAGCATTCGCGCTTGGCAATCTTTTCTTGGGCTTCTCTGGGTGAACGCGATTCTGGCTCACGTCACCTAGATTTCTGAGAAATCGTGCAAATTTCTTTGCATTAAGGCTAAGCGCACCCGCATGCCCTCATTAAATGTTGGCCCGTGGCGATGCGCCACGTGTCACGCCCGCTGCCGCCACACGCCTGAAGTGATAGAATATCGATGCAACGTTTGGCGGTTTAAATTCAATGGTCCGATCACTGCCTGGGTTTCTATGACCTAGATCGGACGGCTCTGATCGACCGACCCCGAGAGTTATAATCCTGTGCGCGTAGCTGCTTCTTCCTTCGCATCTTCATCTTCGAGCTCTTCAGAGCTAACTCCTCCGTGCTCCGACGACATTCCTCCCTTACTACTCCTCTGGTGACCTCTTCCCAGTAAACTTCCTTCCCCTCGCCCTTTGCATACTCGTCTTCCGCCCCTCTGTACTTCCTCGTCTTCAAGTTTTTCGGCATCTCTTAATGTTCCGACAATAATTCTGCCATCTTTTCACCCTCGTTTTTGCGATGGTGAGTTCCTCACACCCTCCCGCTGACATCCCTGGGCTCTGGTATACCTCTACTGAGTCCCGATTTGACGCCAGCGATGTTGAGAGCTTGACTGCTGTCTATGAATTTCCTTCTGATTATCAAGTTTTTCTTCCCTCTTCTTCCGATCGGCCAAATTCTCCATCGCCCAGCAGCATTTGTTTCTTTAGGGATCAATTTACCGCCGGTCTGCGGTTCCCCATTCATCCCTTTTTCCCGTTGTTTGTAAATACTTTCACATCTCCCTTCACCAATTAGTGTCGAGCTCCTTTCGGCTACTGTGCGGGGTAGTTATTCTATTCCGCCTGCACGACATTCCTCTCACCCCCCCCTCAAATCTTCCACTATTGTATTATCCAAAATTGTCCGAGCTGGGGACTTTCCTTTTCCAAGCTTGAGTGGGCTTGGTTTCTTTGACAAGATGTCGACCTCCAACAAGCACTAGAGAAAATATTTCTTTTTTGTACGCCTTCCCGATCGGCCAGACTTTCCAACTCACTAGCAGCTTGAAGTGGCGAATCAGCCTCCCCTGAAACAGTACAAGAGTCGATCGAACTACCTCAATGCAACATCAATGTTGGTCGGTCAGAAGTACGACATCCACAAGTTGTTGCTGGAGGGTGTCCTGTATATCTTCTGCTTGATTCCGATCCGTACCCGGCTTCCATCCAACCTAGGTATGCAACCTCTGTACTTCTTTATTTGATTCTAATTGATTTTTCTTCCTCTTTTGCAGCCGAAGTCATGTTTCATGCACTTCAGGTCGGCAAGGCGAAGCTTGTGGATGCCGCAATCAATGCGACTGTTGTGGAAGAATTGGAGAGTCACGGCCTGCAATCGGTCGGCTCACAAGAAGAGCCGCAAGATGAAAGCGAAGCAGCTCCCGTCTTGGCGAGTGGTGGGGCGGCTAGTGGATCACGTCCTCCCTCAGAACGACAACCGGTCGTCCAGGTTGAGGGTGTGTTAGGCTCGGCGTCCTTAGCAGAGCCACTGATCAAGCACAAGAGGCGCCGAGCGGAGCCTTCATCATGCTCCACATCCTCCGTGGTGTGGTCCGCCGAACAAGTGGAGACGTCGACCCTCGCTCCAGTCCAAGAGACAGCGGCTCCCACGTTGTCTGATCAGATGCCCTCCCTATCCGGTCTGCCTCAAGGAATAGTCTGCGTGCTGCCAATGACTTTCATGCCACCAAAATCAAAGGTCAAGAAGTCGGGCATCCGTCTGACATCTTCGTCTCGGGCGCTCGGGTGAACAACCTCTGCTTAATCAGCCTCGAGAGGCCAGCGCCATATAACGGCGGTGCTGCATCTGCCGACCGAGGAGTGGCACGAGTCTAGCGCTGAATCCCAAGATCCCGAACACCAAATAATCATCCAAGGGTCGCTCGTCCAAATATGGGTTGATGTCTAGGCCCGTGCAGCAATGATGCCTCCGGGGTTGCTCGTGGATAGCCACACCCAGATGTCTACTGGGGTAAGTGTTTGCATTTTCATAGTTTACTTCTGATCAATGCTCATATTTTCTCTGTTGTTTGTAGTACTGGGTGGAGAGTCTGGTCATGTGCCAAAGGCTCGTATTTTTGGAGGAGGAAGTGAAGAAGATGAGGGCGTCGAGCGGCCAATCCTCCACCACTCAAGAGCAGATGAACGCCAAGGTGGCAAAATTGTGGGTCGATCTGGAGAAGAGCACTAAGCTGCTCGAGGCTGAACGGGGAAAAAGTGCAGAGCATGCCACTCTGCTGGTTTAGCTCAACAAGCAGGTCAGCACCTTCGACAATAAGATCGAGTCAGCCAATGCGAGGAAGCTTCAGGCCATTGAACACCTCGACCTGAAGAATAAGGAGGCTCGAGCTCTCGCCAAGAAACTCAAGGAAGCTGAAGATTTCCTGGTCACTGAGCGGAACAGTCGGTCGACCGAAGAAGCTGCTCTTTGCAACCAACTCTCCGCTAAAGATAATGTGCTGGCCACCGGGAAGGATGAGCTAGGGGCCTCCTGGGCTGCTTTGAAGACTTACCAAGATGCAGAGGTCGGTCGGTTCGAGATTATGAAGAGAAACTACATCCGCTCGAACGCTTTCAACGATAAAGTCGCCGACCAGGCCTTTTACCTATTCGACCTGACGATCGACGGGACGATCAACCAGCTCAGGGAGGGAGGCTACCTATCGGCTGCTCTGACCAGCAATATCATCAGCTGGGGCAAACTTACCGCGTCGATACCCGACGACGCCCTAGATTACCTTGAGTGAGGTTAAGAACTTCTCCTTTTAAAATTTTGAAGTTTTAATGAATGCCTTCCCGTTCGACTGAGCTCCCTTTTCTTGTATTTGTTTTCTCAACTCTCAATCATTGCACAAACTTATAACTCCACGATTCCTCCGATCGGCAAAGATTAGTATGTCTAGTCGGTCAATCCGTTTTGCTTTTAGAGTTGTAATTTTGCGACTTCTGGTGGTGGGCGTATTTTGAAGAATAATCACGAACGGTCGTCGTGCTTACCAGTCGGTGTTGGACCCCGTGGTAGTTTTGGTGTGATCAACAAGTTAAGTTAGGTCCTGCGTTATTTCTAACCTTGTGTCTAGGTGTGCAGGAGCTTAGGAGCACAGGTACTCGAACGGAAGACGCAGCTAGCGAGAAGGACGGCACGCTGTGCGTCCGAGGGATGAGGTGCTGTGGAAGAGTACACCGGCGGATGAGAAGGAAGTGCGTGCGGTGGTTCCGAGGTACGAAAGCCGGAGCGGAAGATTGCTCGGGGAGCAAGAGACGCATCTAGCGCGAAGGTCGGCACGGGGTGCGACCGAGGGACGAAGTCTGCGGATGAGTACGCTGGTGGACGAGAAGGGACACGCGGTAATTCCGAGGGACGAGAAGCCGGAGGGAAGCACGCTCGAGAAGACCGGAACACGGGTTCGGGTGAGCCCTATTCCGGATGTCAGAGATCACCCAAGCAAGCGGAGCCGGAGCAGAAACGGACCGAGGCGAGCTGAACCGGAGAAGAGAGCACGGACCAAAAGTCAACTGGTTGACTTTTGGCCAGCGCCTTGAATTGTCCGGCGCGGAGCGGCCGGGCGCCGGACACAAGTTGACCAGAACGGCTAGCCGGCGCTTGGGATAAAGTTTTATCCCCAGGGCCTGAACCCTTTCAGGCGCCCGACCAAGGCTATAAATATAGCCTTGGTCCGAGCTTTCATAATCACGATCATTCTATTTCCAAACACTTGTATGCTTTAGTTGTAGTTAAGCTTCTGTTTTCTGTGCCTAAACGCTGTAAGAGACTTCTCCGCCTGAAGGAGTTTTTGAGCTTAATCTTCCTTGGATTAACAACCACATCGGTTGTAACCAAGTAAACATCTGGTGCCTCGTCTTTTCTTTTATGCTCTTATTTATCTGCTTAATTCATTTTACAAGTGTTAGCTTAATCGTTCGAGGAAGGGTTGTTTGTTTTTAATTGACAAGTTATTTACCAACTCTTCTAACCGGCCCAACGGTCCAACAAGTGGTATCAGAGCCGAGTACGCCTCAGAAGGACTAACCGCCGTCTGACGCAACAAAAACGATGGCCGGAGCTAGCAACTACCCACCTGCATTCGAGGGGGAGTTTTCCATCTGGAAACAAAACATGGAGGTATACCTTAACTCAGATTCTGGTATTTCTTTAATAATGAAATTTGGTTATGAAGAACCAAAGAACACGAACGGAGAAAGACTCGATCTACGCCTCTGGAACGAAAAGCAACGTGAGGAGTCAATGGCAAATGGGCGGGCAAAATATTATCTTCTGAATGTAATACCAAAGGAAGATTTCAAAAAAGTCGCAGATTATGAAAGAGCAAAAGAACTTTGGGAAAAGTTCTTGCAGCTCTACGAAGAACCTTTAGAAGCTGACACCTCAATAGACACCGAGCCACCGACAGAAGAGTCCGAAATCGAGGTACGTACTACAACAGCCGAAGTACATCCCGAGATCGATGAAGGGGGAGAATCTTCGGAAGAAAGCAACTCGATAGGGGGAGAATCAATTACTGACAAGGTAAGTCAGGTATGGACTCGAACCTCTGATCAATTGAATGATTCAATCGAAGAATTGCCTGAAAATTTTTGCGAATCATCGAAAGAGTTTTTTATATTAGAAAATCAATTGTCAAACTTATCCTGTAAATTTGAAATATTATCGAAAGAGTTCTTCGAATTTCAAAATATCTTAACAATAGAATTTTGCAAGTTGGAAACTTTGCTAAAAAACCTTTGTGAATCACAAAGAAGTTTTTCGAAAGAATTATGCAACTTAGAAATATTATCGAAAACTTTTTCTGATCCTAAAAATTTGGAATTACAAATTACTTTATTGAAAAAGTTTTATGAATTAGAAATTGATTCATCGAAAAATATTTTCGGATTAAGAAATCTATTATTAATAGATTCCTGCAAATTCTTATTGTTAAAAAATTCTGGCAAATTACAAAATATTCTTTCAAACGAATTTTGCACATTGCCGAAAGATTTTTTTATATTATTGAGGAATTTTATCAAGTTAGAATTTATGCTATTTGAATATTTTTGTGAAGTTGAAATTCAAAAAATAATAGAAATTAACATGATACAAATTGTTGCATGTTTAATATTTGTGGCCTTAAATTTGAAACAGTGTGATTTAAGAAGTTTTGATAAATTAAAATGGAAATTTAAATCCTGTTGATAAAGAGCATTAGAACAACAATTAAATAAATTTTCTTGCATATATATTTGGGCTTAGAATGATTTTTTTTGTGAAAATTATTACAAAATTTTCAAAGATTCTCGAAATTGCTCTTAATGACTTAGAAATTTTTTTTGATTGATTTAGAAATTTTTTTGGAGATATTTTTTTCTAAGTCTTTAACCCTTAGATTTTTTTTAAACCCCATTTTTATTGTGATCAAAGGGGGAGAAGAGAAAGTATAAGTCTAGGGGGAGGTAGAAATATTGAAAATTAAATTTTTTTTGAAATCTAATTTTTTCTACCCTTTTGCACTTAAATTGCAAATTAAGTTAATTGACTTAATTTTATTTTATATCTGTGTTGACCCTAGCTTAACTTGGGTTGATCACACCAAAAAGGGGGAGATTGTTGGAACCCCAAGGTTGTTTTGGTGTGATCAACAAGTTAAGTTAGGTCCTGCGTTGTTTCTAACCTTGTGTCTAGGTGTGCAGGAGCTTAGGAGCACAGGTACTCGAGCGGAAGACGCAGCTAGCGAGAAGGACGGCACGCTGTGCGTCCGAGGGACGAGGTGCTGCGGAAGAGTACACCGGCGGATGAGAAGGAAGTGCGTGCGGTGGTTCCGAGGTACGAAAGCCGGAGCGGAAGATTGCTCGGGGAGCAAGAGACGCAGCTAGCGCGAAGGTCGGCACGGGGTGCGACCGAGGGACGAAGTCTGCGGATGAGTACGCTGGTGGACGAGAAGGGACACGCGGCAATTCCGAGGGACGAGAAGCCGGAGGGAAGCACGCTCGAGAAGACCGGAACACGGGTTCGGGTGAGCCCTATTCCGGATGTCAGAGATCACCCAAGCAAGCGGAGCCGGAGCAGAAAGACCCGGACCAGAGGCGAGCTGAACCGGAGAAGAGAGCACGGACCAAAAGTCAACTGGGTTGACTTTTGGCTCCGGGGCGCCCGGAGCAGCCCGGGGCGCCCGGAACAGCCCGGGGCGCCCGGAACCTGAAGTTTGACCAGAACGCTTCTTTTGCGTTCTGGACATTGGGGGATAAAGTTTTATCCCCCCAGGGCGCCCGGAACCCTTCCAGGCGCCCCGACCAAGGCTATAAATATAGCCTTGGTCCAGAAGCTTTTCATAATCACGATCATTCTATTTCTAAACACTTGTATGCTTTAGTTGTAGTTAAGCTTCTGTTTTCTGTGCCTAAACACTGTAAGAGGCTTCTCCGCCTGAAGGAGTTTTTGAGCTTAATCTTCCTTGGATTAACAACCACATCGGTTGTAACCAAGTAAACATCTGGTGCCTCATCTTTTCTGCTCCTCTTTAGCTTCCGAAGTTTCGTTCTTTTGGGTGATTGCGACCAACCGGAATAGGGCTCACCCGAACCCAATTCCCGGCCTTCTCCTCGAGCAGCCTTCCGTCCCGGCTTAACGTCCCTCGAACGTCGCGCACGCTCTTCACGCCCACCGGAGTACTCTTCCGCAGCTCTCTCGTCCTTCGGACGCACCGAGCCCGTCGGCTCCCTTCCCATGCCGTCCTTCTCGCTAGCTGCGTCTTCCGCTCGAGTACCTGTGCTCCTAAGCTCCTGCACACCTAGACACAAGGTTAGAAACAACGCAGGACCTAACTTAACTTGTTGATCACACCAAAACAACCTTGGGGTTCCAACAGTCGGTCGTTAGTTATTCCTGAGTAAGTCGTCGCTTGACCGTTGGCGAAAGTTAGGTTTTAAGGTCGTTGCTAGACCGTTGATGAAAAATAGGTGAAGACTCAGATTTAGGGTTGTCGCTTGACCGTTGGTGAAGGTTAGGCGAAGACTTGGGTTTAAAGTCGCCACTCGACCATTGGTGAAGGTTAGACAAAGACTTGGGTTTAAGGTCGTCGCTCGACTGTTGGTTAAGGTTAGGTAAAGACTTGGGTTTAAGGTTATCGCTCAACCGTTGGTGAAGACTAGGGTTTAAGGTCGCCGCTCGACTGTTGACAAAAACTAGGGTTTAAGGTCGCCGCTCGTCCATTGATGTCAACTAGAGTTTAAGGTCGCCGCTCAACCGTTGATGTCGACTAGAGTTTAAAGTCGTCGCTCGACTGTTAGTGAAGACTAGGGTTTATGGTTGCCGCTTGACCGTTGTGAAGACTAGGGTTTAATGTCGCTGCTTGACTGTTGAGGAAGATGAGAGTTTAAGGTCGCTGCTTGACTGTTGAGGAAGATGAGAGTTTAAGGTCGTTACTCGATCGTTGACATAGACTAGAGTTTAAGGTCGCTGCTTGACCGTTGACGTAGACTAGAGTTTAAAGTCGTCGCTCGATCGATAATGTAGACTAGAGTTTAAGGTCGCCGCTTGACTGCTGAGGAAGATGAGAGTTTAAGGTCGCTGCTCGGCCATTAATGTCGACTAGAATTTAAGGTCGCCGCTCGACCATTGAGGAAGGCGTATCTTAAGAGGCATTCTTTGCTTTTATTCATATTTTGCCCCTGCGTTCAAGAAACATACAAAAATACATATATTCACTTGCGCACCTCTCATCCGGCCTTATAGGGTTGCCGGTACGCCATGAGCCGAACAACTGCTTTTGTCCGCATTTCGTCCACCAAGTCGAGCTCCATGAGCCTCCATTCGGTGTTTCCTTCATCGTAGTACTACACCCAATCGGATTCTACTCTGACCTCCATGGGGACGATTGCTTCGCCGCTGTATACCAAGTGGAAGGGGGTTACGTCGGTCGCATCCTTCGAGGTTGTGTGAAGGGCCCACAATACATTGGGGAGCTCGTCAACCCAGCTGCCTACAACGTGGTCGAACCAAGCGCGTAAAACTCTGAAGATCTCCCGATTGGCGACTTCGGCTTGTCTGTTGCCCTGGGGGTAGGCCACCGACGTGAAGGTCTATTGGATGTCATAGCCCTCACACCACTCTATGATCCCTTGACCGGTGAATTGCCTCCCATTGTCTGATACGAGTCGGTGTGGGATGCCGAATCAACATATGATGTTCTGGAAAACAAACTTAATGACCATCTGCTCGATTATCCTTGCGAGTGGCTCGGTTTCCACCCACTTCGAGAAGTAGTCTATCGCGATGAGTAAAAATTTTCGCTGACCGGTCGGCATGGGGAATGATCCAACGATATCCATGTCCCATTGGTCCAACGACCAAGATACTATGGACGTCTTCATTTCCTTGGTCGGTCGGTGCAGAAGGTTGTGATACTTCTGGCAAGACAAGCAGGTGACCACCGTCCGACCGACATCTTCTTAAAGGGTTGACCAAAAATATCTGGCCAGGAGTATCTTTCGAGCTAACGCACGGGCGCCCGAGTGACCTCCACAGGAACCTTGGTGCACCTCCTGCAGAATGTATTCAGTATCTTTTGATCCGACGCACTTGAGTAGGGGCCTAGAGAAGACTCTCTTATAAAGCTGGTCTCCAATCAAGGTGAATTGTCTGACCCTCTTCTTTAGCAAGCGAGCTTCTTCTAGATCAGCAAGTGCAGCTCCCGACCGCAAGAACTCTATCAGGGCCATTCTCCAATCGTTGGGGAAGGTTATTCCTTCCATTCGGTCGATATGCGCCATGAGCGAGACTTGTTCGATCGGCTTCCCTATGACGATCGGCATCAATGAGCTAGCCAATTTTGCTAACTCATCAGTCGCATGGTTCTCCGATCGAGGGATTTTTTTATATAATGACCTTTTGAAAGTTGATCTTTATCTTCTCGAAGTCTTTTGCATAGAGCCCGAGTCGAACATTGCTTATCTCGAACGTCCCAGATAGCTGTTGAGCGGCAAGCTGGGAGTCCGAGTGGATGAGGACTTTAGCAGCTCCCACATGTCGAGCTGCATGTATGCCAGCTATCAGTGTTTCATACTCTACTTCGTTATTAGTGGCTATGTAGTCCAACCGAATGAAAAGCTGTATCCAGTCTTCCCATGGTGAGATGAGCAATATGCCGATTCTGCTGCCTTGCTGAGGGGATGAGCTGTCAACATATATCTTTCATGTTGCGTCCGACTTGACATTCTAGACCTCTAATCCACCAAGGCCTGAGCCTTAATTGTCGCCTGGGGTTGATATTGTATATCGAATTCGCTCAGCTCGATCATCCATTTAATTAGCCTTCCTGATGCTTCATGGTTGAGAAGGACTTGTCCCAA
Source organism: Zingiber officinale (assembly GCF_018446385.1). Classification (NCBI taxonomy): domain Eukaryota; kingdom Viridiplantae; phylum Streptophyta; class Magnoliopsida; order Zingiberales; family Zingiberaceae; genus Zingiber; species Zingiber officinale. The sequence goes on from NC_055994.1 coordinate 30,814,860, forward strand.
GGCGCTGTTAGTTAGCACAATGACTGTGTGCGCTAGAAAGTACGGACGAAGCCTCCGAGCAGCGAGAATCAAAGCATAAGCTATTTTTTTGAGACCGGTGTAGCGAGACTCTGCATCTTTCAATATATGGCTTAAAAAGTATACAGGTTGCTGCTCTTGGCTGTTCTGCCTAACTAGAGCCGACCCAACCGCATACTTGTTGAATGATAAATAGATCCAGAGTGGCTTACCAATCATTGGCTTGACTAATACAGGCAAGGAGTTAAGATATTCCTTTAGCTCTTCCAATGCTCGGTCGCACTAGGCGTCCCATTGGAATTTCGTAGCTCGGCGAAGCACTTTAAAGAATGACAGGCTCCGATCGGACGACTTGGATATGAATCTGGATAGCGCCGTGATCCGACCAGTCAGCCATTGAGCTTCCTTCAAGTTGTGAGGCAGCGACATGTCTTACAACGCTCTGACTTTGGTTAGATTGGCAACCCACCGTCGAGTCCACCATCTGATCTATCCTGGACAACAGATAGAAGTCCTCTGGGCACGCCTTGTTAAAATCGCGGAAGTCGATGTAGACCTGCCATTTATTGCCCAGTTTGGAGACTAACACGACATTGGCTAGCCAGCTCGGGAATTGAACTTCACTAATATGGCCGGCCTCTACTAACTTTTCTATCCCCGCCCGGATGATCAAATTTTGCTCCGTGTTGAAATCCCTCTTTCTTTGCTTCACCGGCCGAGCGTTCGGTCGGACATGAACCTCATGCTGAGTCACACTCGAGGAGATACCGGGAAGCTCATGTGTCGACCAGGCGAACACATCGTGATTTTGTTTAAGGCAGGCAATCAACTCTGCCTTCTTCTCCACCTCCTGGTCAGCGACAATAAAGGTGGTTCCTTCCACTCGACTGGGGTGGATCTGAACCTCCTCCTTTTCTTCGTACACCAATGTAGGAGGCTTTTTAGTGATTGTGTTCACCTCCAAGCACGGATTCTTCCAAGCGCTTCTCGCTTCAGACTTGACCATCTCGACGTAGCATCGGCGAGAGGCCAGCTGATCACCTCTAACTTTGCCCACCCGATCATCCACCGGGAATTTGATCTTTTGGCAATATGTAGACACCGTCACTCGGAATTCATTGAAGGCTGGTCAACCTAAGATGACGTTGTAGGTCGGCGGTGCGTCCATCACGATGAAGTTCGTGATTCTGGTTCTCCTCAATGGCTCTTCCCCAAGCGAGATGGTCAGTCGGGCCTGTCCGAGCGGCAACACTTCATTGCCCGTGAAACCGTAAAGAGAGGTCGTCATGGGCAGCAATACATTCCGATCAATTTGTAATTGATCGAACGTCTTCTTGAAAATAATGTTCATCGAACTCCCTGTATCAACAAAAGTTCGATGAATAGTATAATTAGTGATTACTATCTAGATGATCAACATGTCATCGTGAGAGATCTCCACTCCCTCCAAAATGATTAATGTTAGAGGTAATCCATATAAAATATTTTCATAAATTCAGTAAAAGCTACTTCCGACCACTGTAATAAATTTGAAAGCACCAAATGACTCAACCATCACAGTCAAACTTTTTAAAATTAATCACGTTGAATAAATAAATACTTTTTTTTAATAGAATTGACCCGGATGCTCATTGGTGCCACTATTAGCTTGATTGATCGTCCCAATTGAACTATAGGTCAAATTTACTAACCCACCAAAATGACAAAATTAGTTTGCTTAGCACACTTGACTTAACTAGACCAATTAGACACTTAGAACAATTAGTTCTCTCAGTCATACACTCATCTAGCCTAGCTAGGCTAGTCAAATCAAAGCAGCCAACTCATCTAGTTTGATCAACTCAATTCTTCAATCCTATGCAAACGGATCAGATTGCCCACCTTGACTAGTTCACCCTGATCTAGACCAATTGACCAACCAAAAACCCACCAAAACGAATCAACGTAAAGCTTGGCAAGAACATACCAGATGCTTTAGACAAAGTATCTCCAACTTCTTTTGCCGTACGAGTGTCATGAGAATGATGAATGTTTATCTTTCATTTGTAAACGGCAGATAAGAATATAATAATGGGATTCACCGATGACATGAAGAAAAAGCACAACAGAGATAAAAAAAAAAAATATGCACTAGTCGAAGAATCATTGATACGGTTGCAGGATTAGTTCAAGATCTAATGGCAAAGATAACTAGATTGATAAGAAAATGCCAACCCTCAAATGGTCTTAATCCATAAATATGGAAATCCTTAAGCAATCCACAACAGCAAGTCAAAAGTTGCAGCAAGGTCTCAACGGCTAGAAAGTCAAGGTTACCATAACCATAACTGAAACAACCAAACATCAGCTTGGAGGAGAGGCACTGCGCCTTGGAGATGCATATTGATTATTATCATCATCATCATACTCCCTAGGGCTTCGACTTCCACCATTAGTTTCAGGGCTTTTGTAACTCCTGCCACGAGGGCTCTCACTTTCATGGCTCCTGGCAAGAGGACTCACCCTTTCATGGCTCCTGGCAGGAGGACTCTCCCTTTCGTGGCTCATGGCACGAGGGCTCCCCCTTTCCTGGCTCATAGGGCTCCTGCTGTTTTCCCTACGGGGACTACGACCATAGTCAGAACCATTGCGCTCAGCTTCCTCCTTCGGGGGAGAGTTCCTAGTTCGGTCCTTAGGACTCCTGCTGCCATCAGGGGAGGGGCTGCGCCTCCTATCCTTTGAAGGTGGAGGGCTACCCCTGGGGCTCCTGCTGTAGTGGGGGCTTCTCGATCCACCCCTATCTTCACGGTCAGCACGACGCCCATCTCTCACAGGAGATCTTGAACGGCTGCTCATAATAGAAGAGTTGCAGAATTAATATAGTCATTACATCACAAAGAAAAAAAATTAGACTGTATTGCACCTGTAACTCCGGCTTCGGCTGTAACTCCGACTCCTGCTCCTACCACGGCGTGGAGAAGGTGATCTTGAATAACTCCGTCCGCGTCTGAAGTGCAAACATGTTGAATTTACTTATCAACCAGAACATGTATCCATCTATGGTAGAAAAAAAATGTATTTCTCACTTGAGCTTTTTAGGACTATTTTGGCAGTTTCTTTCAATGTGGCCCCTCTCTCCACAACGATAACACTTGTTTTTCCAGTCTCCTGCTTTGCAGTCCCGAGCCCAATGCCCATCTATACCACAGTTAAAGCATCGGCCAGAACCAGGAGGAGGTCCCCTTCCTAGATATTCACGAGAACCTCCAGGACCACGAGGAACCTGCGACAGTAATGTAAAATTTTAAAGTCAAGAAAAAAATGAAAGTGCAGACAGTTTATAGGACCCTGCAAAGCCTTGCCAACATTTAAGTTCTTACCCCTCTAGCAAACTCCACTATAATTCGGCTACCATCAAACTCTCGTCCATCTAGACTGTACCTTGCATCATCAGCATCTCGAGGGTCACTGAATTCCTGTTGAACAAAAGTAAAACAAAAATACAGATACAAGAGGCACATCAAGGTAAGGTAAACCCAGTTGGATTGGAAACATCCCCCGTGTTCATCAACAAGATACAAAATATAACAAAATTAAGGATAGTGTACATACAACAAAGGCGAAATCATGCTTCATATCCACATTTCGTACTCTGCGGAAATTGTTGCCAGAAAGAAGGCCATCAGGACTTAAATACTGAAAGGTACACTACTTCAGTCCTCAGAAGATCAACTAAACACCACTTGGTGATGATTTCCATTAACACACATCAATAACATTAGAGAAAGAATCGCCAAAGTCTCCTATAAACTTGGAAGGATAGACACCAAATCCACCAATGGCACCCTCCCACCAAAGACCTCCAGGTTGGGCCAAAAAACCCAAAAACCTTCAACAAGATCATTCAAGTTAAAAACACACATGGACTGGGCTGCAATTTTTTAATGCAGACACAAAGAATAACCACACCTTAACGAGCTATCCCCTCACCCAAGCTAAATCATTTAAACCCAATTGTAATGGAATAAGAGAATCCAAAGAGTAAACTGAAATTAGTCTGAACAGTTTAGCATTGAAACAGAATTAATTTCTTAACATAACATAATCAAGAGCGAGACAAATATAATCAAAATACAAAAGTTTAAACAACTGCATAGGTGTTAGAATTGTAACAATTATAGCATTCAATTAGATTACTGTCCAAAATAACAATTACTTTACAGTGACTTCATTTCAGAATTATAGAAGCTGGCAAATTACTTATAAAAATATTTTAGATCATAGTAATAATTAAGTTGTAGTTTGAGGTAGCACTTAATTGTGAAATAGGCTCACATGAACATGCAAGGACATGCAGAATATACAACAATTTGGAACATCAAAGTACTACAGTTGCTACAATCTTAAAAGTTCAAGGAGATAATTGTTACAATTCTTGTTCAGTTCATACTCATTACAGACAAAAATGGTTGTAGAGTATTTAAAAATTAATGCTAAAAATGGATATAGATAAAGCAAATAACTTTTGACAAGTCCTACAAAATAAGGTAGAAGCAAAAAACAGTTGTTAAACTTCATATTTGCCTTAGCATGAAATGAATGAAGGATGAACATAGAGACGTCTAACATGAAAACATATTATCCAACATATATCACCTTCCATATCGACCAAAGAGGTCTTCAAGATCACGAGCACGGGTGCGATGAGAAATTCGACCAACGTACAAACGGGTGTTTGCATAGCGATCATCATGACGAGGCATCTTCTACAACAAATAAATAACCAACAAGTGATTTAAAAAACAAAAATTATAAAAAATATCATGGACAGAAGTTAGAAAGGACAGGTGCATAATGATAGTATGAAAATGAACTAATATGGATCAAATTGATAGGGGGCCGAATTTTCAAGGATTAATGCTACATCATATGAATAAACACAATCATCGAATTACAAATACAGGATGCTTTTGACCAACACATGTAATGTAAGGCAATGCAACATCCCAACTACTCTTATTGGGGTATTAATGTATAATCATTACTAGATAAATTACTTATAAATTCAATTAGATAAAAAGTTCTTTTTACATTATTCATTCTAAAATAAGCCAGTGTAAATGAAGTCATCATTCACCAACACTCAATCTATTATCACTAATATACCACAGATCATAAGCATATTACATATATACCATCTAGGGTTTATAATGCAAAAAAAAGACAAAGGAACAATGTTTTCAACCAGTTTCCTAAATGGAAATGGTAACCAGTAGCATAAGAAATTAGTCCAGTCCAGTTCTCAATTCTACTTTTCCAACAAGTCCAAATATAAATGATGTCCATCATGACAGATAGTAAAGATTACTAAATAAAAATATATTTTCTAAAAGCTCAAGCTTTTCTAAAAATTAGTTAGGCACTCAACTTTATCAATAATATTATTATTTGATTACGAAAAGTTATTATTAGTAAATAGTATAATGTAATATTATTATATGTCATAAATCTGACTATAATATCATCTTATAATATTAACAATCATATTAATATATTATTATCAATAATTAGCTAAGAAAGTTTTTGTAATTTTATTCTACGTGAATATATCCAAAGGATTTCTTTTCAAATTGTTTTGGACAAATAAAAACATCCACTTTAAACATTTTCTATGTCAGAGAGAAGAAACAGAAGGAAAAAAAAAAAACATAACATGTATTGTTTGTTAATGTGATTCATTTCTTTTTTTTTTTATCTACCTTCCAGCAAATACTGCATAAAAAGAATAGTTAAATATATCCAAATTAATGATGTGTTTCCTAAGATTAAAGGAAATGCAGCTGGAAAAAAGTTACAGAAGATTGCCCCAGCCACCTACATTCCCTGCATTTCATTTGGCAGAAATAAAAGAACATTCAGGTGGAAAATAAGATAGTTAACCAGCCACCCACATTCTCTCCATCTCCTTAGGCAGAAGTAAAAGAAAGCAAGGACTAGGAAAATCTTTTGCAAGCTTAGGCAACTCTGCTTTGACACAATTTGAGCAGATGAGAGCATTATTCACATGACTATGTACCCAAAGATTCAAATTCATTTTCCCTTGAGTTTTTTCAATGCTTTTAACTAACAAATTTTTAAATTTGAGCTTCCATCTCTATTTCTATCCACGGAAATGTGCATCTCTCTAAACAAATACAAACTAGGAACTGTTTCATTTTCCTATGATTTTTTTTCCGATCATCTTCCTTAAGCAGTTTCCTTCCCTCACAGGAGGTCGGGCATACATGACAAGTTATCTATGAAATTCACATAACCTAAATACTTATAGGCAAGAACACAATATTACACGTAAAAATAAAAAATTATACCAAAATGATAACAGTTTGTAAACTATTCTCGAGACATGTGAAGGCGTGAGCTATATGCAGATAGCATGCTAACAATTATTACGTACTAATCTATTTTCCCCTTTTACACGAATTTGGTTTCCGATACAACAGATCTAAAAGAACCATCACTGAAAGTATAAGTCTAATCCTTCCTCTTCTAACTCAACAAAAAACAAAAGATGTAAACCGAACAGTGGACATGCATGTATAATATCAAACAACAAAGAGAGAGAATTTTTCAATCCACGATGTATCTACAACAAACTGAGAAGATCTTGAAGATTATCAAAAGACGAGGAATAAACAAGAAGAAGAAACAGAACACACCATGAAATGGGCCTGCGAGAAAGAGGATCTTACCGTCGAGTCGGGAGGCGAACAAAACCCTAGCTGCCGCACTCGATTAGGTCTGGTACTCGGCCCTGTCAGCCATTATATACACGAATCCATTGACCGGTTTGTTTCAATCAACGGTCAGAATTACTCTGATCGGTGGACGGTCAGATGGACAGACCTTTTTACCAATATATATTATTTAAGGTAAAAATCTTAAGATGTTAACAAATTCGTCAAATTAGTTAAAATCATAAATTTTTAGGTCAAAGAGACTAAAATGTGTTTAAACCGCAAGTTATTTTTGATCAATTTGCACTATATTAGAACGGGCATAAATGCTAGCATTTTAAAAATATTTTCTTGATATATATATTGGCAAATTTATAGTGGTAAAAATATTATTTTTCAGACTTAATTGATTTTTAGAATCATCTTGTACCATGAGACCAAAATAAAATTGTCAAAGAATATTTGCAAGTTGATTTCTATATCAATTGCTACGCGATCAAAATATTATTTTTAAGAAAAAAAATCAAAATAAAATTTTTAGATAAAAAATATTCTAATGTCTTTGTAGTAGCATTGACAAACTCAAAGCAAAGATAGTTGTTTTAATAAGTCCAACCATAATGCTGGGCTCACTTGGTCTGGTTAGCCTAATCAACTTGGCCGTCTTAATCTGGCCATTCAGTCCACCCAACTCCAAATTTACCTATCTTGATTGGCCTACTTGATCCACCAACCAACTTGATTGGTTTGTTTGGTCTATGATTTTGACAAAGGAGAATGGCTTGCTCAACCAATTAGCCTAATCGATTAGTTAGTTCATTTGATCTTTCTAGCTTGATCAATCAATTAGTCCGCTCAATTTATTTGGCACGCTGGCTCAACCAACTTGCTTAGTTTAATTGGCTTAACAATGGGTCTAGCTAACTCATTTGGTTAGCTTGGCCTAATTAACACAATCTATTCTCTCGAGCTAACTAGCTCGACCAACCTAATCAATCCATCTAGTCAGACCAATCAACTTAACTTGATTAACTTTCTCAATTCAACTAACCCAACAATCTAACTTGTTCAATTGGCTTACCTAACTAGCCTAATCTATATACGCGGCTCAATCCACCTAGTTACTCATTGTCATTCTTAAATCTCATGTATCATTGATGGTTGTAGATGGTTGTAGCACTTGACCATACTTGTTGTGCGTCTAGCCTTGCTCATGTCTCGTCTTCGATGTGTTACTCGCTTATCAACCTCACTAGTGTGCTTGATCGCGACCTTCCCAATGTGTTAAAGGTGTTCCTAACCTCATTCAATTCGTCTTACCTTTGCCATGCAACTCACCAATCAATTTCTACCATAAGGCTCATCATCATATGTGACCTTGCTGCATCACTCAATTCATAATTGACCTCAACTTCTACCATAAGGCTCATCATAAAAACATTTTGAAGAAAATAAATGACTAGGACTAAGACTGAAACCTTGATAGAAGGAGACTCTACTCCATGATGGGCTCTAAGATTGAGACGTTCTAGGTCTAAATGATCTCTATAAGTGGCTTGAACACACTCTCCTCGAAAGGTTATTAAGGTAGTGTTTGGTTCTTTCCTAGGAATCAGAATGAGAATATGTATCATAGTATTATGGAATAGGAATGAGTATTAGCTTGAGTATCATTCTTAAAAATAATGTTTGGTTAATTAAATATTTTCAATCGGAATGAACCTAAATTTCCTTTTTTACCCTTAGAGGAAAATAAGAGAAAAAATTAGATGGAAGAGAAAGTTGAATGTGAGAGAAACATATGATGAGGGAGAATGACGAGAGAGAAAGTATGATGAGAAAAAAATAAAGATAGAGAAAGTGTGATGAGAGAGAAAGTGTGATGAGAAAAAATGAAGAGAGGGAAAGTGTGATTAGAGAAAATGAGGAGATAGAGCATGATAGGAGAGATTGAGAAGAGAAAAAAGTATGGTGAGAGAGAAAGTGTGTTGAGAGAGAAAGAGTGATGGGAAAAAAATGAAGCGAGAGAAAGTGTGATGAGAGAAAATGAGAGATTGAGGAGAGAAAGTATGATGAGAAAATGTGATGAGAGCGAAAGTATGATGGGAAAAAATTAAGAGAGGGAAAGTGTGATGAGAGAAAATGAGGAGAGAGAGTGTGATGGAAGAGAATAAAGAGAGAGAAAGTGTGATGAGAGAAAATATAGAGAGAGAGAGTATGGTAAGAGAGATTGAGGAGAGAGAAAGTATGATGAAAAAATGGGAAGAGAATGAAGAGAGAGAAAATAATGAGAGTGTGTGTGTGATGAGAGAGAATACAAAGAGAAAATGGTAGAGAATGTGTGATGAGAGAGAATGAGGAGAGAGAGTGTGATGAAAGAGAATGAAGAGAGAAAAAGTATGATGAGATAAAATATTGAGAGAGAGTATGATAAGAGAGATTGAGGAGAGAGAAAGTATGATAGAGAAAAAGTATGATGAAAAAATAATGAGAAAATGAAGAGAGAGAAAATAATGAGAGAGTGTGTGTGATGAGAGATAATACAGAGAGAAAATAGTAGAGAATGTGTGATGAAAGATAATGAGGAGAGAGAAATTATGTTGAGAGAGAAAATATGATGATAGAATGAGGAAAGAGAAAGTATGATGAGAGAGAACAAGAAGAGAGAGTGAAATGAAAAAAAATTGAACAAATATACTAAGGATATTTTCATCCAAAACTTAATTCTTATTCTCATTCCATCAAAACCCAAGGGAGGAGGTGAGTTTCATCCATACCCAAATTTTTTGGTTTCATTCCAAAATCTTGATTTCATTTCCATCAAGGCATCAACCAAACACAAGGTTTGGGAATGAATCCATTCCCTCATTCCTAAACCTCTAAACCAAACGCCACTTAAATTTCTAACTTTGTGTGGGAATGAAGAGAACCCCATCAATTATTATTAAATTTATTGACAATGATTAATTTGACTTCTATCCAACTAAATAGTAAAAGGGGGGAAAAATAAATGATAAATCTAGTTAGCCTTAATTGACTAGCCTTATGAAAATTTTCCATTGGTTAATAAATCGAGATGCGTCTGTGATAGGTAATCCAGAAGCCTAACATCCTTTGGTTATGCATCCCATTTAGAGAAAAAATTTCTATAAATACGACATAGCTGGTGATCGAATCACGGGTATCTGAGTGATAATCTGAATGTCTTACTATAGTATCATAGTCTCAAGGATAATAAAGCCTAAGTTAAGGAAAAAAAGATAGAATAGATAGTAAATTACTTGAGAAAATAAATAGAAAATCTATCTCTAAAATTAATTAAGTGAAGTCTATTCACCTTTATTATTAAAACAAGAAAATAAAATAAAATAAAAGAATATACAATCTTTTTGAATCCCCATACTCATTTTTTTAGCCTAAAAGATCGTTTAAATTAAATAAGGAGACTGATATGGTGATAAAGAGGGGCTCCATTTTATTGTAACATTCTAGATTTTTTTTTTCAATTTATAAATATGACTACAAATGTCACATACTCATACTTTCATGGCATTTTCTTAGTTCAAATAAAATTACATAGACGGTTCGGAAGAAAGCATAGTTAAATGCAGAATTTAAACTAGAAAGTCTTCAGGTTGTACTACTATTGTCCCGAGCTAGCTCACTGATCAACACCTCCCGTCTCATCTGTCCTATTATCTGAAAAAGAACAACGTCTGTGAGTCAAAAGACTCAGCATGTTCAAAACTGTGCCATGCAATAGTTAGCATCTATAATCTAGTGTACTAAAGGAAATACATGCTAGGTAACTTAGGACCTTCCTACTAATATATCATAAACATAAGCATTGACATCGACATAAGCAAGAGAGAATAAACATAAGCATGCATATGAACAAACATAATCACGAGCATATACATAAGCATAACATGAGCATACGAATAGACTTAATCTGAGCATGAACATAGCATATCATAAACTTAACATATTTATAACATATCATGAACCTAACATATTCATAACATGTCATGGACTTAAAGTATTCATAGCATAACATGAATATGAACTTAGCATATCCTGAACCTAACTTATTCATAACATATCATGAAAACCGATATTAGGCTCCCTCGGGGGCCTTGTCCTGTAAACGAGATCTCTCTGGGGCCTTTCCCTCCTAGTATTCTCATAAAATTCTCATCATTTTATCATAGTCGACTTACCCGATATTGGGCTCCCTCTGGGGCATTTTCCTATAAATGGGCCCTCTCTTGGGTCTTCTCCCGTAAATGGGCTCCCTCTTGGGCCTTCTCCCGTAAACGGGCTCCCTCTGGGGTTTTTTTCCTTATGGTATCCTTATTAAAACTTTATTATTATCAGTATCGTTATCATTTTGTTATATTCAAATTACTTGATATTGGGCTCCCTCTGAGACTTTTTCCCATAAACGGGCTATCTTTGGGGCATTTTTCCGTAAACGAGCTCCCTCTGGAACCTTTGCCCATAAACGGGCTCCCTTTGAGGCATTTTCCCTCACGGTATCCTTATTAAAACTTTATTATTATTAGTATCGTTATCATTTTGTTATATTCAAATTACCTAATATTGGGCTCCTTTTGGAGCTTTTTCCCGTAAACGGGCTCTCTCTGGGACCTTTTTTCGTAAACGGATTCCCTCTGGAGCCTTTTCTCATAAACGAACTCTCTCTGGGGTCTTTTCCCTCACGGTATCCTTATTAAAACTTTATTATTATCGGTATCATTATCATTTTGTTATATTCAAATTACCCAATATTGGGCTCTCTCTGAGTCCTTTTCCCGCAAATGGGCTCTCTTTGGGGCATTTTCCCGTAAATGAGCTCCCTCTGGAGCCTTTTTCCATAAACGGGTTCCCTCTGGGACCTTTTTCCATAAACGGGCTCTCTCTGGGACCTTTTCCCTCACGGTATTCTCATTTAGATTGATTAATTATTTCTTTAGACAGATCAACAACCTTACTTAACGTTCATTGCTCATTAATCAATCGTTTACTTCAATCAAATAATCAAATAAACCTCATTAACCACTTGTTAATTCATACGTTAATACGATTTTACTAAAACTGGAATTAGAGTTTAGATTATCAATTAATCCATTATGAAATTGCTTAACCAATTCTTTCAACTAAATCCTAGATTAATTAACTAACCTTAATTAATTACTTAATTAATCTCTCAATCATCCTTATTAATTGATTAATCTATTAAACTAATTTAATCAATTAAGTTGATTAAATTACTCAACCATTTATTGAATTAATAATCTTAATTATACAAACCCCTCTAATTAATTTCCTGATTATATTAACTAATCGTGTTAATCAAATGACTTAATTAATCGACTATTGCTCCAATAATCAAACTACACTAATAAATCGGTTAATATTTCTTGGTAGACCTATTAAATCTGATTGAAGTATTCAATCAGATTAATAGCTAATGCAGTTAATCACATACTAATCAATCTCAATTAATTAATGAATACCTATTAGATCACCAACTATTCAATCAATCTATGAATATAAATTATAAATTATTTAATTCATTAAATCTCTAATCATGATTAGATTATCATACCATAAATATATTACATAGTAGACCTATTCATCTATGTTCGATTATGTAATTCGATAGGGGGGGGGGGGGTGAATATCAATTTAAAAATTAAGCGAGTAAGCAGCGGAAAACACGAAAACAGAACAATGCTAACACAAGTAATTTTTTACTTGGTTTGGAGCCTATGTTAACTCCTACTCCAAGGCTCCACACTCGTTGAGTGCTTTCGTTGGGCAATCCACTAGCAATCGAAATATTACAAAAGTAGAGTACAAAATTGCTTTTAGGAAAAACAAATACCGACAATAAAGAGTAAAAAGAAAAACAACACTTTGTCGGTCGTAGCGTCGCAGGAGTACAGCAGAGCAAGCAATGGAAGATCTTGTGTTGTCAATTGTCTTTGTTCCAGCCTTCACCCTCCTTATATAGGAGGCTCCGGTCGCTTGGAATGTGACGTAGCCCAACCAATCACGAAGCTCCACGTGTCGATGTGCATTGGAGGATAAAACTTGCCTCCGGGCGTCCGGACCCTTATTTTCCAACAATCTCCTTCCTATAAGAAAATATTAGTCCGAGGCAAACGTAAATTATATATCCTGCAAAATAGAGTGTTAGGAAAGTTTATAATCAAACAAAATAGTAATTAGATTCCGTCTCACTGAGACCAGAATCTAGTAAAGATCTCAACTTAGAGTTCCAAAATGATTCTAAGTTGGATCGACACCTAAGTTCCCTTCTTGGGAACTCGTCCTCACAATCACTCTCCTTCAGTGACTTACCTTTAGAGCTGTCAATTTGGGTTGGGCCCGTCGGGTTGGGTCGCCTCGCGAAATAATTTAAGCGGGTTGGGTTGGAATTTTATCAACCCAAGTCCGTCGCGGGCCGACCCGCCTTGGCCCGCGACCCGCATGGGTCAACCCACCCGGGCTTGGGTTGGCCCGCGGGTTGAGAAACACATATAAGCTAAGTTTTATGTCAATTTATTATCTTTCTTTGTTATAATTTTGAAATAAAAATACTATTTGTCATCCAACATAAGTACTCGTTTGTGTTCATTTATATTTAAAATACATGTTTATGGATACATTTAATTGGAAAAAAACATTTTCGAAGTAAAATGTTAAAGATGTGAAATATTTTTTAAATTTTAAAAAAAAATTTGATGGGCCCGCGGGTTGGCTCGCCAAACCCGCAACCCGCCTTAGAATGGGTTGGGTTAGAAATTTCCCAACCTGCCAAGTTGGCGGGTTGACTTGCCCCGCCCTGCCAAATGGTTAGCCCGCCACGAGCCGATCCGCCCCGTCACGGGTTGGCCCATCTGACAGTTCTACTTACCTTAACTTACCTGTCGAACGTCTGGTCAGCCCTTCGACTCATTTAGACTTCGTGCCAACTATCAGGTCAGCACATCAACCTAGCTGGACTTCGTGTCAGAAGTCAGGTCAGCCCATCGACTCATCTGGGCTTCGTGCCAGCTATCAGGTCAGCCCATCGACTTAGCTGGACTTCATGTCAGACGTCGGGTCAGCCCGTCGACTCATCTGGGCTTCTCCTGTATACTTCGTAGAAGTGTTAGATCAATATGAAACTAACTTAACCTACTTTGTCATTCATTAAAACTTGAGTTAGACCGTTAGTGTTAATCGCACCAACAATCTCCCCCTTTTTTATGCAATGACAACTTGGGTTAAGTTAGTGAAAAATTATGCAAGTAAAACAAGCATTGATAAGGTTTTTAAGTTAGTCTTATTCGATATTTTGTTTTAACTAACTTAAGCCACCTAACTCTCCCCCTTTGGCATTCATCAAAATAACACAGAAAAATAAGTGATTAAAGAAGTAAAAGACAATGCAGCAAAGACTTTAAGGTTAGATTGACTCGAGGGAGTCTAAAGTAGAAAACATAGAATATTTTACTTAAAAACTTTAACTTTTAGTTTTCTAAAAAAAATTGGCTAAGTTTTTAAATTTAGAGAGATAACTTTAGAAAAATAACATTGTAATTTTTTGAGTAATTTTTAAAGATAAAATTTGCAAATTTAACCTAATTTTTGAAATAAGCTTTTGCAAATTTAAAACATCTTTCAAATATAATTTTCAAATATACTATTTTTATAAACGGGAGATTATGAAAGCTAAGTCCAATTTTTAAATCAAAATTTCAAAACTAAGTTTGTAAAATCTAATTTTTACAATCAATTTTCAAAAATATGTTTGGAAAATCCAATTTATTTTAAAATCAATTTTAAAAATCTATTTGGAAAATCAATTTTCAAAACCAACTTTAAAACTAAGTAAAAATCTATTTTCAAGACTGAGTTTGTAAAATCTAATTTTCAAAGCTAAGTTTGTAAAAATCCAATTTTTAGAGCTAAGTAAAATCTGTTTTCTAAAAAAACTTAGTTTTAAAAATATTTTTAAGGAAATATTTTTCAAAAACTAATTTCAAAATAAGTATGAAAGCAGTTAATTCTCCCCCCTGAACCTGACATAGTTTTAAAATAAAACTTTTAAAAATATTTGCTAAAAATATTTAAAGTAAGATTTTCAAAGTATATATATATATATATATATATATATATATATATATATATATATATATATATATATATATATAAAATTGAGGTAGAATTTTCTAAAGAATGTTTTTTTTTAAAAAAAGAAATTTTATAAGGAATAAAAAAACTAAGGGATTTTAAAGAGAAGTTTAAGTAAAAAATTGATCATTTTCCTGAATTTATTACTCCCCTTGATTTTATTACTCCCTCTTAATTTAATACTAAGGTTTGGGTATGTTAAATTTCATAGCATTGACAAATTTTTCTACCTAAATGTTTTAGGTGATTTAGAGTTAGTAACACTTACGTTGATAAAGTTTATTATTTACATAATTATCTTTATATACTTGTTATAATTGTTCAAGACTGAGTTTGTAAAATCTAATTTTCAAAGCTAAGTTTGTAAAAATCCAATTTTTAGAGCTAAGTAAAATCTATTTTCTAAAAAAAACTTAGTTTTAAAAATATTTTTAAGGAAATATTTTTCAAAAACTAATTTCAAAATAAGTATGAAAGCAGTTAATTCTCCCCCCTGAACCTGACATAGTTTTAAAATAAAACTTTTGAAAATATTTGCTAAAAATATTTAAAGTAAGATTTTCAAAGTATACATATATATATATATATATATTAAAAAAATTGAGGTAGAATTTTCTAAAGAATGTTTTTTTTTAAAAAAAGAAGTTTTATAAGGAATAAAAAAACTAAGGGATTTTAAAGAGAAGTTTAAGTAAAAAAAGTAAAAAATTGATCATTTTCCTGAATTTATTACTCCCCTTGATTTTATTACTCCCTCTTAATTTAATACTAAGGTTTGGGTATGTTAAATTTCATAGCATTGACAAATTTTTCTACCTAAATGTTTTAGGTGATTTAGAGTTAGTAACACTTACGTTGATAAAGTTTATTATTTACATAATTATCTTTATATACTTGCTATAATTGTTCAAGACTGAGTTTGTAAAATCTAATTTTCAAAGCTAAGTTTGTAAAAATCCAATTTTTAGAGCTAAGTAAAATCTATTTTCTAAAAAAAACTTAGTTTTAAAAATATTTTTAAGGAAATATTTTTCAAAAACTAATTTCAAAATAAGTATGAAAGCAGTTAATTCTCCCCCCTGAACCTGACATAGTTTTAAAATAAAACTTTTGAAAATATTTGCTAAAAATATTTAAAGTAAGATTTTCAAAGTATATATATATATATATATATATATATATTAAAAAAATTGAGGTAGAATTTTCTAAAGAATGTTTTTTTTTTTAAAAAGAAGTTTTATAAGGAATAAAAAAACTAAGGGATTTTAAAGAGAAGTTTAAGTAAAAAAAGTAAAAAATTGATCATTTCCCTGAATTTATTACTCTCCTTGATTTTATTACTCCCTCTTAATTTAATACTAAGGTTTGGGTATGTTAAATTTCATAGCATTGACAAATTTTTCTACCTAAATGTTTTAGGTGATTTAAGTTAGTAACACTTACATTGATAAAGTTTATTATTTACATAATTATCTTTATATACTTGTTATAATTGTTCATCATTAATCTATTATACTGAAAATAATTAACATTAGATTTAGGTGTATTGAGTTAAATTTTAGTTTAAGGTTTAAAAATAGTTTGTTACTAATTCAATAGCATTTAATCATTATCAATAGTTTAATTTAACAAATTAATATTTATTTGATTAATTTAAATGAGTTAATAATTTAACTTTTCACTTACTTCATTTTGGATTTAACTTAAGTAGGATTAACTAAGTTTAAAGTTAGTATTAATTCAAAGTTAAATTTATTCAAGTTATTAAACCAAGCTAAGTAAGGTTCAATTTAAGTCAATCTTTAATTAAGATAAATTATGATTTAATTAAAGTAGTTTAACATTGTAATGTAAAGTCAAGTTTGATTTAAAATAATTTAGAGTAGAGTTAATACTTTGATTAGGTTAAATCTAGAAACTAATCAAGTCAATTTTCGAGTAAGGTTAAAGATAATTGAGTTTTAGTTATTTAATTATTAATTATTTAATTAAGTTTAAAGTTTAAGTTAATTGAATTTTGATTAATTACTTATTAATTAAGATTTAAGCTTTTAAGTTAGGTGTCTAAGTTTTAAACGAATTAATTTTTTTTAAAGGATTTATAAAATAAATTTTAAAAAGATTTAAATATGTTTAATGTTAATTAACATATGTTTAATTCAGTTTTGATTTTAGATTTAAATATGTTTAATGTTAATTAACATATGTTTAATTCAGTTTTGATTTTAGATTTAAATTAATATTAGTGGTTAATTTAATTTTAATTTTAAATTTATTTTAAGTTTTAAGTTTTGAGTTTTGAGTTTTAAGTTTAATTTTAAATTAAGTTAAGTTTTAGTTAAGTTAATTAAAAATGGTTTTTAGGTTAATTTTGTTTGCAATAATTTTTAGGCTAAAACAATTTTTTAAGTGAAAATAATTTTATAATAAGTTTGTAAGTTAAAATAAGTTTTAAACTTAACAATTTTTTTTAAAATAGTTTTTAAGATAATTTTTGAAATAATTTTTAAGATAATTTTTTGAAATATTTTTCAAAATAATTTTTAAGATAATTTTTAAAATTGATTTTTTTTAATGGATTTTGAAATAATTTTATTTTAAAAGAATAGATTTAAAATAATTTTTAAAAGGATTTAAAATGATTTTTAAAAGGATTTAAAATGATTTTTAAATAATTTAAATATTTTTTTTTAAAAAATAAAATAAATGATTTTTAAATAGTTTTAAAAGAATTTTTAAATAATTTAAAATAATTTTTAAAAGGATTTTTTAAAATATTTTAAAATAATTTTTAAAAGAATATTTAAAAGGATTTTAAAAATATTTTTAAATAATTTTTAAAACGATTTTCACATAATTTTTAAAATATTTTAAAATAATTTTTAAAAGGACTTTTTAAAATATTTTTAAATAAATTTTAAAAGGATTTTAAAAATATTTTTAAATAATTTTAAAAAGGATTTTTAAAAGGATTTTAAAAATATTTAAAATAATTTTTATAAGAATTTTGTTTAAATCATTTTAAAAATATTTTTAAATAATTTTAAAAGGATTTTTAATTAAATTTAAAAGAATTTTTAATGTATTTTAAAATAATTTTAAAAAATAGTTTTAAGAATATTTAAAAATAAATTTTAAAAGAATTTTTAGAAGGATTTTTAAAATATTTTTGAATAATTTTTAAAAGAATGTTTAAATAATTTTTAAAAGAATTTTAAAAAGGATTTTTGAAATATTTTTGAAATAATTTTTAAAATAAATTTTAAAAGGATTTTTTAAAATAATTTTAAATAATTTTTAAAATAAATTTTTAAAGGAATTTTTAAAAGGATTTTTAAAATATTTTTAAATAATTTTTAAAATATTTTTTAAATAAGTTTTAAATGAATTTTTAAAATAATTTTAAAAATATTTTTAAAGAATTTTTAAAAGGATTTTTTGGAATGATTTTTAAATAATTTTTTTAAAATATTTTTTTAAAGCATATTTTTAACTTAAATTGTTTTAAAATTTAATTTAAATTGATTTAAATTTATTTTATTTTATTTTAATTTTTAATTTTCATTAAATTTATTTTAACTTTAATTGGATGCAATTTAATGTTAATTAGATTTAACTTAATTTTAGTTAGATTTAATTTAATTAGATTTAGTTCGATTCGATTCGATTTGACGTCCTTAGTCATCTCACCCGATCTATATTTTCAATAAGGAAAACTTATAATTTTTGTGAGGTGAAGTTAAGTTCAATTTTAGGGTTGGGTTTAACTTTGTGTTAGATTCAGGTTTAGCTTTGAGCTCAACAAATAGATATTCTTTGGGTAAACTTCTGGGCTATGGTGAGTCACTTGGACATTATTAGAGTAACCATGCCTTCGAGGTTTTCCAAATATTCCTATCCACTGAACTTAGTACAAAACCTTTGTCTAACTAGTTAGGATCCGTAAGGGGTAACTTCAGTTAGTTCCACTTAGCCAAATACACCAAGTCGAAGCCATATTTTCCTAGACATGCATGGACTAAGTTTCCCTAACCTACTATCATCCAAAACTTTACCAGTACTGTAGGTCAAGTTAAACTATTATCTCTTTGAACTAGTTCTAATTACCCTGGCAGGTAGGTTGGTTTTGGTTACCCTGTCGGGTAGGTTTGTTTTGGAAGTACCAGCTATTCTGGAGTCTCCCCTGAATTATTGATCCGATTTAGATTTTAGTTTTGGTTAAGATTTAATATTTAATTTATAACTTTAAATTTAAGTTTTTAATTTTGAATTAATTGAATTGGTCAAATTGTCCTTCTTTAAAAGAGTGCATTTAAGGTTTAAGTTTTTATTAATTTTGAATTTTGAATTAATTGAATTGTTTGAATTTTATATCTTTAAAGGTTTATATTTTAACCTTTTATTAATTGTAAATTTTGAATTTTCTAGACTATCTTTGTTTAACCGGTTATCTTTAACATTTAAGTTTGTTAAATTTGGTTTTGATTTTATCCTTATAATTTCTTTGTCTTTTAAGTTGATATGATTAGTTGAATTTATTATATTAGTCTTGTCTTTAAAATTTAATTTTTTTGTTAATTAAATTATCTTAGGTTTGGTTAGGATTTTCTGAATTGATATTGTCTAGATTATTAAATAATTTATTAAGAAATTTATTAATTTTATCTAGATCAATATTGACCTTGTCATTATTATCATTTGAATTTTCAGATTTATTTAAGTTTAAATTTGAATTTTTCTTAGAGGTAGAGTCATTCAAATTGATTTGGTTATTATTTGAATTTTTAGGGTTATTAATTATTTTCAGATTTTTTGAATTTTCTAAATTAATTAGATTTGTTTTATCAGATAATATCCTAAGGGTATTTTTGTATGTATTATCAAATACACTATTTTCACGTATATTTTGAGGAATATTATCATGCATATTTTTTAAACTACTAGTAGCAGATGTATTTTGGTAAATATTAATAATCTTAAGCGCAACCCCTAATTCAGTAGGTTTTTCGATTGATTTTGACTCGAGTCCAAATTTGATTTTGACTTGATCTTCTAGTTCCATCGGCTCCTCGTGAAACTTGATCAACTGGGTCCAAAGCTCATGTGCATTATTGTACTTTTCTAGTCTGCATAAAACATAGTTAAGTAAAATATTACAAATAATTTTACTTACATTTTTGTTTAGTTCTGAGTCCCGAGAAGGTTTTCTCAATATCAGCCAGTAATCAAAATCTAGGCTTCCTAAGAAACATTCCATTCTTCGCCTCCAGTAGTTGAAATCTTCTTGATCGTATGATGGTGGTTCATAGATGCTCTGTCCTTCTTAAATAGACATTGGTATATGCAAAAAAAAAAAAAAAAAAAAAAGACAAGAGACAACTTCCAAGACTTTGTCTTGGGGTAAATAGTGTGGGAGATAAAGAAATATGCGTGGAAAATAATAATAATATATATATATTTAAAATAATAAAAATATTAATAAAAAATATTAAAAAATATTATTATAATTTTTTTGAAAATACGATATTTTGCTAATACCGACAAATGGTGAAAAGATGAAAATGAAATTTTCAAAAACAGTTTTAGAGAGAAAAAATGAAAGTAAAATTTTTTACTTTTAAAAATGAAGCGAGTAAGCAGCCTCTGGTGGTTGCACCAAATCAGAGCGGTACCTGCTCTGATACCACTTGTTGGATCGTGTAATTCGATAGAGGGGGGGGGGGTGAATATCGATTTAAAAATTAAGCGAGTAAGCAGCGAAAAACACGAAAATAGAACAATGCTAACATAAGTAATTTTTTACTTGGTTCGGAGCCTATGTCGACTCCTACTCCAAGGCTCACACTCGTTGAGTGCTTTCGTTAGGAAATCCACTAGCAATTCGAAATATTACAAAAGTAGAGTACAAAATTGCTTTTAGGAAAAAGAAATACCGACAATAAAGAGTAAAAAGAAAAACAACACTTTGTCGGTCGTAGCGTCGTAGGAGCACAGCAGAGCAAGCAATGGAAGATCTTGTGTTGTCAGTTGTCTTTGTTCCAGCCTTCACCCTCCTTATATAGGAGGCTCCGGGTGCCCGGATCCCTTCCGGGTGCCTGGAATGTGATGTAGCCCAGCCAATCTCGAAGCTCCACGTGTCGACGTGCGTTGGAGGATAAAACTTGCCTCTGGGCTCCCAGACCCTTGTTTTCCAGCAATCTCCTTCCTACAAGAAAACATTAGTCCGAGGCAAACGTAAATTATATATCCTGTAAAACAGAGTGTTAGCATAGTTTATAATCAAACAGAATAGTAATTAGATTCCGTCTCACCGAGACCAGAATCTAGTCAAGATCTCAACTTAGAGTTTCAAAATGGTTCTAAGTTGGATCGGTGCCTAAGTTCCCTTCCTGGGAACGCGTCCTCACAGTTACTCCCGTCCAGTGACTTACCTTAACTTACCTGCCAAACGTCCGGTCAGCCTTTCGACCCATCTAGACTTCGTGCCAACTATTAGGTTAGCCCATCGACCTAGCTGGACTTTGTGCCAGATGTCAGGTCAGCCCATCGACTCGTTTGGGCTTCGTGACAGCTATCAGGTCAGCCCATCGACTTAGCTGGACTTCATGTCAGACGTCAGGTCAGCCCATCGACCTGTTTGGCCTTCTCCTGTACACTTCGTAGAAGTGTTAGATCAATATGAAACTAACTTAACCTACTTTGTCATTCATCAAAACTTGAGTTACACCGTTAGTACTAACCGCACCAACAATCTATTCGTTAATATATATTTAAACTTAACTAACAATTGGATTCAAATAAATAGAATAAACCTTATGATTAATTAAAGAAATAAATCTTAATTTTAATTAATTAGACAACATTGTACCTACCGAAAAGTTATTAGAATTTCGTCGAATCATCGCATGAATAAGAAAAGAAAAGCATATTCGTTACCAATAAAACATGCATTGAATGTGTAACATACGAAAGCATAGAACCAAAACTAACATAACATACTAAATTATCTTTAAACATGGTTGAGTTTACTATTCCTAAACATCATTATATGAACTGAATATTGCATAAATTAGTTTAGGATATGCACAATTTATATAGGCCAAAACATGATACCATTAGCAAGAAAAACAAGCCAAACACTACAAGCTATAAAGTCCGAAATCCACCATTTAAACAAACCTTTAAGAGCTTAAGGAAAGAACTTAAACTAAAGCATCACTACTCAAACTATGATACCCCAAAGTTCACAAGACATAGAAGCTAATTTAAAGCATTAACAAAGTTGAGAACATGCTTTAAGTGCTTAACTATTACTCCTTGTCTTCCCTTGAAACTCTAGCACTGGTGGAGAAATAAATGATGGGGAAATCTCCTTAGGGCCGGCGACAACTAAAAGAACAAGTGGTGTTCTAGGTGAGGGTTTATATAAGGTGGAGGCTTTAGGACTTGGTCTAGATTTTTATCTACTAAACCTTTATCCCTATCCTTATCTATATTCATAATTATCTGAATTTTATATATACATCTATAATTTATATGTGATAATATTGTAGTTCTTAGTTATTATCTACAATATATGCATTTTATAGATTATGTATGTAACAACCACCCTTCTTACTACTACTCTCTAAAGGTGGCCGCTACCTATCTATTACTCTACTTACTAGTGTCACTTATGCTAATATTAGCATCAGTTAGATTTATCACGGCCCCAGAGGAATTCCTACCGAAAAATTTCGGCAGAGCTTCCCCTGTATCGGTAACCAAATCAACAATACAAACAGTGTATACTCAGCCACAGGCGGCTGGAACATATAATTACACAACCACACAGTAATAAAACCCACTATTACTCAAGGAAAGCTATTCTAGCAATAGTAATCAAACATAACTCCAACAATAAGACGTATCAAACTACGAGTGCGAAATAAAACTTAATTACAATATCACAAAACTTCATAATAGTATTTAAGAAGAAAACTAGAACATAAACTGAAACTCTAAACAGGTAAGTCCTGAACATTTGCTAGCAAACTTTGGATCTCTCCATAGTCCAGTCATCACACACCTTCATCACCACCACCTTGTCGCCTTCCTTTCATACTTTAGCTTTTCCTTTATCTGCAGTAGGAGGAAAAAGAAATCTATAAGCGAAACGCTTAGTAAGTACTAATCTATCTCACAAAAACTCGAAGTGCATAAAAAAATGCAAACGATACTAAAACTGGAATGCTAAAAGAAAAGCTACATGTACTCATCTAATAGCAAGGTACTCAAATATACAACATACTAAGGATATACAAGAATAATGCTGGATACTGAAAATAGAGCTATACATGCTCACTAAACTGATAAGAAAAGTAATGAAACCAATGCTATATGCTTAGAATTAAAGGAACTAAACTTCTGTTGATTCTAAACATAAGTGGTACTTGTTTCATTTACTTATAGCTTTATACTTGAAATTAATCTTTTAATTTCACTTTTACTTTCTTCTTCTTTTTCTTTCTTCTTCTTCTTCTTTGAGCCCAGGCTTAGTACCATCTTATGCGCGCTCTCTAATAGTGACTGAGATAGCGAGCCTCCAGTCCTATGAGGATAAAGACCTCGGTCTTACCAGGGCCAAGACCTCGGAATTGGTCACCTGGATTTGTTTAACGACAACCTCGGAAGTCGGGTACTAGCCTCTTACTTTAATTTACTTGTTATCTTTAAATAATTCTAATATAAAATGCCTTGGCATCTCTTTGAGCACTTAGTGTGCTGTTAATCCTAAACTTCTGATATTTAGGATCAATTTAAAACCTTGGTCTTTTCTTACTTATAATCCAAAAAGGATTTAATGGAACACATAATCATTTCACTAAAATACATGGCTGTTCATGCTTGTTAAAATAGCTAAGAAACTAAACTGTAAGCTTTAAATTAGAGAGCTGTTCATGTTCAAGAAAACTAATAAACTAACACTACATGCTTTAAATAAAGGCTGTTCTTGCCTTTTTGAGTAGCAAGGAAAATGCTAAACTCATTCTAACTACAATACCCATAAAAATCTGCATGTCATACTCATCAAAATCTAGTAGCAAGGAAAATACAAACTGCATGCTTAAATAACAAAGGCTATTCATGTTTAGAAACATGGAAATCCAAGGCTAAAATACTAAACTTTAAACTAATCATGTGCATGGAGTTAGCAAGGAAGAACTAAGCTACAATGCAAAATTTTGCATACCACGAGATCTAACTACACTAAAATTCTGCACTAAAATTCTGCTCATGATATTCTAATAGCAAAGGAGACTAGAAAATATCCCCGTGTATATCTAGTGGCAAAGGAACTGATCATGTCCAACTAATAGCAACAGAACTGGAAAATAAATCTGTTCATGCATTTTCAAGAACAATAACTTAATAAATCTACACATCATAAATTATTTCCAACTAAGCAAAGCAATAAGAAAGATTACTGCTGCTAACAACATCTACACGTGGTATACTAAAGCATGCATCAAACCAAACTGAAACCAAGCAATTATACTTATCCAACAAGCATCCCTAACTGTTCATTGCTGTTTACTCGGCCACAAAGGATTTAAAACTGCCTATCTACAGGAATGGACAGAAACTGTACCAATTCTAATACATAGCAAACCTCACAAATCTTACAGCTTAAATCCGGATTCTGTAGAAATCTAAACCAAGGTTCAAAGTGGCAGATTCGGATGGAAGCATCTAAGCCAAGATAGTATAAATAATATTTACACTTATCCAAGAAGAAACCAAAAATCCAAATCCTCAATTTGCGGCAGCAAGCACAAGTAGAAAAATCCGTACAGCATGCTTCAAATTCCAGCGATGCAAGGAAACATCCAAACAAATTCGGAGCGACTCCTACCACAGGTGAGTAGTACTTACCCCTTGATTGCTTGGACTTACAACCGAGAGGGAGAGGTGGCTAGGGTTCTGGGTGGAGCTTGAAACTCGGCGGCTCCTTTGTGCTTCCAAGCTCCCTTCGTCGGGATGACCACCCACGGGTGAAGACTGGCCGGAAAAGAGCCTTTCGTCGGCGCCGGAGACAAAGCCCTAACACGGTTTTGTTTCGCCCGAGCAGAGACGCCGTGACGTCACGTGAGAAGAGGAGAGAATCGAGAGTTTTAGGTCACGGGAGAAACTTAAGTCCTCTTCTTATAGCTAGGGTTTTATTTATCAACTATAACATATATATTTCTCGCTTCATACTTATTAACAAAACACTTGCAGCTCGGTTGGTTGGCTGCGTTTGGTTAAGTCGGGTTCGGCCGGAGGTCTTGGGTTCGAGTCTCAACTTCTACATTTTTGGTCAAACTTCTTTCTTTTTGTAAACATACTAAACGACCTCCAAAAATTACGTAAAAATACTCTAAAAATTCATAAAAATCTCTAGAATATTTTAAAAGTATTTCTAAATATTTTTGAAGACATTTAGAACTCGAAATAGGAAAAATTGGGTCGTTACAATGTATATATACGTGAGTCACATATAAGTGTTGGGATGTATACTATAAGCCTAGCTTTTGTATGAATATCTGTTTTGAAATATTTTGAAATGAGAATCACTTTGGTTAAATGTTTACATTTTATATTTATATATATGTCAATGCAGTTGCCCATTTAATTTATATTGTAGATAACATGGTGTGTGGTGCCACACAGAAGATCATGTTATCGATTCCTTATAAATTATAAATAGTAGCTCACAACCAAGATGGATTGGGACAAATCATTGGAATGGTTATAATGTAATTTGGTATTAGTCCGTCTTGACTATAAAATTACACTAGTACACTATGTGTATATTGAGCAGGACCATTTGAGGTTGTTCGATTTGTACTGACTACATAAAAGAACAGAACCTCTATTATTATGGATGGACATTCTCTTAATCCCTATATAATAACAAGCACGTATACTTAATATTTATTTCTTTAACTTATCAATAGGTGGGATTTATTCGTTAAATCAATAGGCTTGATAAGTTGGGAGATAATATTGTTTATATGGTGTTTTGTTGATTATAGAATGAAACCGTGTCCTAATTATTTAGGCTGATGATGTCCCCTTGAGGAGCTCATAAGGATTATCATGTAAACCCTGCAGGTGGACTTAGTCCGATATGATAATAAAGTTGAGTGATACTACTCTTGGACTCAGATATTAATTAACCGAGTTGTCAGTAACTCATTTAATTAACGGATATACGATATCTTAAACACAGGGAGATTAACACACTCATGATAAGAAGGAGCCCATATTGTAATATGAGATTGATGTGGTAGTTCAATAATAACTCTTTAGTGGTATGAGTTATTATTGATGGACTTGGGTTGAGTGTTCAGGCTGAACACAGGAAGCTCAAGCCTATCAGGAGGCCTAAACCAATTCCTCCTCTAAGTCCCTGTTGTAGCCTCTATATAAAGCCTCGCATCCACTCATCCATAACTTGGTTTGGTTTAACTTAACTTGGTTTGGTTTAACTTGGTTAAAGAAAGGGAGATTATTTCTAAACATAATTCTGTTATTTTTCTTTCTTTGTAACCGACAGCAAACCTATAAAAAGGAGTAGGTGGTGGCTCCTAAAACCTAATTTTCCACAATCCTCTTTTCTCCTTGTGGTCGGTGCCCCTCTTCCCTTGCTAGGGTCGACTGTTGGTGCAACATCCCTCAGGTCAAGGTTGACCTGGGTGACCAAGCTGAGTCTTGCTTTGAGTTTAGATGTTTGACAATAAGAAATTGATTGAAGAAGAGTCAAGTAGGTCAAGGTTGACCGGATACTTGACAGGGAAGTCCTGGTGAGTGAAACCAGGTGAAAACCCTAGTGAGTGAAGCTAGGTGAAAGTCCTGGTGAGTGAAGCCAGGCAGAAGGAAAACCCTAGTGAGTGAAACTAGGTGAAAGTCCTAGTGAGTGAAGCTAGGTGAAAGTCCTGGTGAGTGAAACCAGGTGAAAATCCTAGTGAGTGAAGCTAGGTGAAAGTCCTGGTGAATGAAGCCAGGCAGAAGGAAAACCCTAGTGAGTGAAGCTGGGTGAAAGTCCCGTGAGTGAAGCCGGGCAGTGAGTGAAGCCAGGCGTAAGGAAAACCCTAGTGAGTGAAGCTAGGTGAAAGTCCCGTGAGTGAAGCCAGGTGAAAGCCCTAGTGAGTGAAGCTAGGGATGGAAAACCCTAGTGAGTGAAGCTAGGTGAAAGTCCCGTGAGTGAAGCCGTGCAGGAAAATCCAGATGGATCAAGGATGATCGGACATCCGGTGTTGGGAAGTCCAAGTAGGTCAAGGAGTGACCGATACTTGGCATGAATAGAAAAGTCTGTGGGTCAAAGGATTGACCGACACTTGGTGGGAAGTCCTAGAGGTCAAAGGAGTGACCCGATGCTAGGCATGATGTACCAACAGTCAAGGTTGACCGGATGTTGGTTCGAGAGGCTTGGAACTTGGTTTTGGGCAAAATCATGTTGGATCGATCAATGGATCGATCCGGCCTTCCCGAACAGAGAGCCTCCGGATCGATCCGTGGATCGATTCAGATGTTCCAATCGATCGCTGGATCGATTGGGACGGCTTCGCGCGATAAGCGCCGGATCGATCCGTGGATCGATCCGTGAGTTTCCGGATCGAGGCGCCCGATCGATCCGTGGATCGATCCAAAGCCTCCCGATCGATTGGGAACATTCGAATCGATCGGGATCCGACCGCTGGCGCCGATAAAGGCCGCAGCGCTCATTTCCTCCTCTCTTTTCATCCCGGATCTCCGCCAGCTCCTCCACAGCACTCTCAAAGCTCGTGATCGCCAGTTCTTGAAGGTTCTTGGAAGCTCTCCGAGTCAAGAGGCGGATCAAAGGCAAGAAGAGAAGCTAGGGTTAGGGTTTTCTGCATTCATTGTAAGCTTTGTGCTTGTATTTTGTTTCCCTTTCCTTCTTCTTGTACCGAGAGTCTTGTAGGGCTTCTCCGCCCTCGGTAGTTACCGAAAAGGAATGTTTCATAGTGGAGGGTGCGTGCGTGGTGTGGATCCTTGGATTAGTCACCTCCTTTGGAGGTGGATACCAAGTAAAATCCTAGTGTTAGCGTGGTTGTATTTGTTTCTGTATTTTCCGCTGCATATTCTTGAAGAAACAATCAACGCCGAGCAACGCCAAGCACCGAGCGAACGCGACGAGCTATTCACCCCCCCTCTAGCTACTTTTGGTCCTAACAAGTGGTATCAGAGCAAGGCCGCTCTTCACCGGAATCATCGCCGGAATGGTCAAGTATAACAAGAAAAGCTAGAGGGTGAAGAAGTTGGAGCAAATTCTTCAAGTTCAAGACTTAAAAAGGCTCAACTTCAAGATGCAATTCCAAGATGGACTTGGATTTGACACAAGGGTGGCTCCACCATACACTTCTACGAGTTTCGATTCTTGGAAATCAAGAATCGAAAATTTTCTTATGATGGAGATAGAGCAATGGTTTGCTCTAATGGAAGGCTTCAAGGCTCCAAGAAATTCAAAGGGCAAAGTTCTAAAGAAAAGCAAATGGAGCCCGGAGCAAGTCCAAAGGTGCGAGGCAAATGACAAAGTGACCAAGCTTTTGGTCAACTTATTGCCAAGCACCATTCTTTGCAAAATTGGAGAATTTGAAGATGCAAAGGAACTTTGGAGCAAATTGGCTAAGCTTCATGAAGAGATCCCCTCCACTGTACAAGATCATGAAGAATCCAGAGAGGGTGACTCTTTGGAGCAAGACCAAGAGGAGGACTCCGAGGTTGAGAGATGCTCAACCTCCGAAGAAGAGGAAATCCAAGAAGCTTCATCCTCAAGGGAATGCAACGAAGGGAACAAGGAGGGAGCATACTCCTTGTTTCATATTCAAGATGATGAAGCCTCCACCTCTAGGATTGAGGGGGAGCAATCCTTGGTGACGCCGGATCAAGAAGAAGGAGAAGTTTCTACATCCGGGTCAAGAGATGAAGAGATTGAAGAAGCTTCTACCTCCACGAGTCAAGAAAAATCAAATGGAGGAGAATCAAGATCGGATCAAGAGGAAGCTTCTACCTCCGGATCCAAAGGGAAAGATGCCACCCCTACAAGCGAAGGTATAAACATTTCAATTAATAATAAAAATCATATTATATGCTTTGAATGTAGGGAACATGGGCACTACAAGAGCAAGTGCCCCAAATTGGCCAAGAAAAAGGGCCAAATGGCACAAAAAGGAAAGGAGAAGCTCAAGGAGACCATCCCCGGAACAAAGAAGAGCAAGGAGCACATTGTGTGCTTCTCTTGCAATCAAAAAGGGCATTACCGAAGTCAATGCCCCAAGGGGAAGAAGATGGTCAAGGCTCAAGGAGGCATTCGTCAAGGGGGAGCCTCCAAGGTAAAGAAGAAGGTAACATTTATTGAGCCTACCCCCTTACATTATGGTGAAAAGCATGATAGTTCTAACTTTTATCATTTTAATGCAATTTACCATAAGAATAGAAAGCATGAGGGCTTTAAGGAAAAACATGTGGCCCTACATGCCAAAACTACCCAACCTAAGGTTAGGAAGGTAGATAGACACTTGAGCAATAACTCTAAAGATAATAGACACATGCCCAAGATAAAAAATGCTCATGGACCAAAACCTAAGGATTTAATGATAGAAAATCAAGTCTTGAGGTCAAGACTTGACAAACTAGAAAAGACCCTAAAAAGGATGGAGAATATCCTTAAAGGGCAAAATGAGCAATACATAGGGCTAGGAGCACAAAGGTCATCCAATGGCTATAGAGGTTTGAGATACAAACCCAAAGCTAAAAAGGATGTGCCTAGTTATCATCGGGTTCCATATAGCTATGGAACAAACCCTAAGTCTAGAGGTCAAGTCAAAGATACAAGGGAAGATATCCCTAGAAGTATCTTTGCAACCAAAGTAACTAAGACTTCTAAGAAGTCTAAGAAAGTCACTAACAAGGTCACAAGGGAGGCTATCCCTAGAGTTGACCTAGAAAGTGTGACCAAGGCTTCTAAGAAGCCCAACAAGGTCACTAGGAAGGTATCTAGGGAAGTTATCCCTAGTAAGTACCGAGAGCATCCAAGGAGCACCAATAGGTGTTGGGTTCCTAGGAGCATCTTCTCTACCCCATAGATGGGTTAGAGAGTGTCAACTCCGATTAGAAGGGTAGTTAACCTAACTTTGAGGAAATTGACACTCAAGGAGCATTTTCAAGGTTTTTGTTAACTTTTGAAAATGAAGTGGATCTTTGTTTACTCCTTGAAAGAGTAAAATGTGTCTAATGGTGAAAAATTGATTTTATCTTAAAATGGCACAAATTGGGAAAACCTTGAGAAATACCAAGTTGGGATTTTGGTATTCTCTTGGAAATTTAAGGCAATCCGGGCCTTGATTTATGTAATCACTCTTGAGGAAAAATGGAATATGCCAACATTTGAGGACATGTTTATTTTCAATTGGCATACATTAAATCAAGGAAATTAGAAATGCCAATTTAGGCTTTGACATTCTCTTGTAGCACTTTAGGGCAATCTAGGTTTAAGGTGTAAGTTTAGCTAAGACTTTAAGGATACTTAGATAGTTAATCTAGGTATATTTTATTTATGCTAAATCTTGCCATGATTGTTTGCCCATCATATGCCATGACATCATGTCTAGTTTTGCATTCATGTTTTATTATGAAAAATCCAAAGATACCATGTCATGACATTCATACATCATGTAGTAATAGGATATTTTCTTTTGAAAATTATTTTCTTTTGATGTATGCCATAACATTATCATGCATTAAGTTTAATTCCTTGTAATTAAGGACAAATGACATTTAACAACACTTATTAACGAGTGACATCCTAGGTGGATGTCTAATATTTCTAAAATGCCTAGATAAATATGCATGATCCCTAGATTAGGGCAAAAACCAAAATCTACATCTCACAAAGACTATAAGGTGACTTGTATGTGTTTTGTCCACAATAGATACAAGTGAGATGTTAGGATGATGAACAAAACTCAACATGTTGATTTAGTGCATTCTTTTGAGTTTTTAGGTTCATCAAAACACATAGTTATGTGTTTTCCCATCATTGGGAAAGCTAATGTACAAGTCATGTGCATTATGCCCAAGGAACATGATGGGATATTGGTTTTGAAAATGTTTTTAAATGTTTTTGGAAAACCTTGGTGAAGGCTATCTTTTGATAGTAATCACCATTGAATAGTTAGACACAAACTTGAAGAAAACACTAAAATTTTTGCAAGTTTTCAAGTTTGTGTCAATCTTTGAAAATATGATGTATTTTCATAGAAAGCTATTTTTCCATGATTAAGTATGCCCTAAATATTGTCTACACGAAATTTCATGATTTTTGGATTTTTGTAGAATTTTCTAGGGGTTTCTGATGAAATGGAATTTCAGCAACTATCGAGACTGATCGATCCATTGATCGATTGAGTGCCCGAATCGATCCGTGGATCGATTTAGAAGGCAAGTCTCCCGCGAACAGAAGCTGGATCGATCACTGATCGATTCAGAGTCCGAATCGATCGTGGATCGATTCGGAAAGGTTCAATCGATTGGAACCCAACTCCAATCGATCCAAGTTGCTGATTTTGGCTGGGAAGGCATTTCAGCATCTTTGAACCTCTTTGAGTCTAGGTAACCATTCCAAACCCCTAAAATACATTTGTATACATACAAAGGGTGTTTTCATGTGAAAACAAGGATGGATTGGTTAAGGAAGGCTTCATTGAAGTTTAGGTTGAGGTTTGTTTCAAATTTTGAGTATTTGAACCTCAGAACTTCTAAATTTGGGTTTCCTAAAGGTTTAGGGATTCCAAGTCATTGTTGGTGCAATGACAGAAGTCACCACCATGTCTTTAGGGGGAGGGACTCTTTAAAGACATGAAAAATTACTTTTCATGAACCTTGGAAGGTGGTTAACCTTCTTTAAAGAAAATGCTCATGTATGAGCTTTTGAACTTGAAATGGGGAGTGGATATCCTCATTATTTCAAGTGGGAACTCAAGTGGTTAGATAATGCTCGAGGTTGGGTATTTGTCTACATTGAGGGAGAAGTTAAGGATAAATGAAGGGTATGGGACCTTCATTATCGTGTTGATCACAATGAGTGATGTTGTGAACAACGATGAGCAACTCTTCAGGGGGAGAGTTTTCAACAAATGGATTTGTTGATGTGTACCCAAAATTGGGGCATGGGTTGATGTGTGCCCAAAGATGGGTTGATGTGTGCCAATAGGGGGAGAATGAAAGGACCTATGAATGGGTATAAGTTAGGCTTTCATTACCTAGAGGGAGTGTGCCCTCGTAGGGGGAGAATGAAGAGCTTAATTTATATGTTCATTACCTAGTGGCATGAAGATTGAGGCTATAGGATTAGCCTAACTTACATGTGGTATTGTAAGTGTTATTGTGGTATTGTCAAACATCAAAAAGGGGGAGATTGTTGGTGCAACATCCCTCAGGTCAAGGTTGACCTGGGTGACCAAGCTGAGTCTTGCTTTGAGTTTAGATGTTTGACAATAAGAAATTGATTGAAGAAGAGTCAAGTAGGTCAAGGTTGACCGGATACTTGACAGGGAAGTCCTGGTGAGTGAAACCAGGTGAAAACCCTAGTGAGTGAAGCTAGGTGAAAGTCCTGGTGAGTGAAGCCAGGCAGAAGGAAAATCCTAGTGAGTGAAACTAGGTGAAAGTCCTAGTGAGTGAAGCTAGGTGAAAGTCCTGGTGAGTGAAACCAGGTGAAAACCCTAGTGAGTGAAGCTAGGTGAAAGTCCCGTGAATGAAGCCGGGAAGGAAAACCCTAGTGAGTGAAGCTAGGTGAAAGTCCCGTGAGTGAAGCCGGGCAGTGAGTGAAGCCAGGCGGAAGGAAAACCCTAGTGAGTGAAGCTAGGTGAAAGTCCCGTGAGTGAAGCCGGGAAAAGCCCAGTGAGTGAAGCTAGGCGGATGGAAACCCTAGTGAGTGAAGCTAGGTGAAAGTCCCGTGAGTGAAGCCGGGCAGGAAAATCCAGATGGATCAAGGATGATCGGACATCCGGTGTGGGAAGTCCAAGTAGGTCAAGGGAGTGACCGATACTTGGCATGAATAGAAAGTCTAAGTGGGTCAAAGGGATTGACCGACACTTGGTGGGAAGTCCTAGCAGTCAAAGGAGTGACCGGATGCTAGGCATGATGTACCAACAGTCAAGGTTGACCGATGTTGGTTTGAGAGGCTTGGAACTTGGTTTTGGGCAAAACCAAGTTGGATCGATCGCTGGATCGATCCAGAGTCGGATCGATCGCGATCGATCCGAGCTTCTCCTAAGCGGAGAGCTCGATCGATCCGTGATCGATCAGATGTTCCAATCGATCGCTGG
Source organism: Zingiber officinale (assembly GCF_018446385.1). Lineage (NCBI taxonomy): Eukaryota > Viridiplantae > Streptophyta > Magnoliopsida > Zingiberales > Zingiberaceae > Zingiber > Zingiber officinale. Next base: position 30,848,149 of record NC_055994.1, read on the forward strand.
ATCGATTGGGACGCGGCCGCTTGCGATAAGCGCCGGATCGATCCGTGGATCGATCCAAAGCCTCCCGATCGATTGGGAACATTCGAATCGATCGGATCCGACCGTTGGCGTCGATAAAGGCCGCAGCGCTCATTTCCTTCGGCATCTCTTCACGGTTTCACTCCGGATCTCTCGCCAGCATCTCCACAAAGCTCTCAAAGCTCTGATCGCCAGTTCTTGAAGGTTCTTGGAAGCTCTCCGAGTCAAGAGGCGGATCAAAGGCAAGAAGAGAAGCTAGGGTTAGGGTTTTCTGCATTCATTGTAATCTTTGTGCTTGTATTTTGTTTCCCTTTCCTTCTTCTTGTACCGAGAGTCTTGTAGGGCTTCTCCGCCCTCGGTAGTTACCGAAAAGGAATGTTTCATAGTGGAGGGTGCGTGCGTGGTGTGGATCCTTGGATTAGTCACCTCCTTTGGAGGTGGATACCAAGTAAAATCCTAGTGTTAGCGTGGTTGTATTTGTTTCTGTATTTTTCGCTGTATATTCTTGAAGAAACAATCAACGCTGAGCAACGCCAAGCACCGAGCGAACGCGACGAGCTATTCACCCCCCCTCTAGCTACTTTTGGTCCTAACATCGACCACATCTCCACCTAGGGTCGACCACATCTCTTCCTTGTGGTCAACGCCCCTCCTCCTCCACAACAAGGGTCAACGCCCCTCCTCCTCCACAACTAGGGCCGGCTCCCCCCTCCTCTTCCTTGGTGGGCGGCGGCTTGAGGAAGAGGAAGAAGAGGAGAAGGAAGAAGAAGAGAAGGTGCTCCATTCTAGAGCCTCCTTTTGTAGCCGGTGGTTTGGAAACCGAGAAGAGGAGGGTGGTGTTGTCTTGGTAGATCGTCACCCACATAACGTCCAAGAAGAGGAGAGGAATATGACAGAAGATCAAGAGGTCTTTGGCTACAAAGAAAATGTACAACTAGTTCTTAATTTCGCTGCATAATTAGTTAGTTTTCTTTGTATCATTTTTTGGAATACCAACACAAGAGGCCAGCGATCTTGTACTTCGATCAAGGTGTGTTTTGATCATTCAAGAACTTGCTTGATTGATCAAACACATGATTGATCGAATATGCGGGTTGCTAGGAAAAGTTCTGTTCTTGTACAATTTTTGTACAGGGAAATTGAAACAGAATGAAATTTCAGCGCCTTCAGTAAGTTCGTATACATTTATTTAATACTAGATAGATTTTATAAATGCCAAGTCCCATATATTATTTTTATAAAACTTAATGCTAAGTCGAAATAGAAACCTATATCCATAATTATATAATTCCATATATATCCACATATATAAAATTCATAAGTTATAGATTTATAAATGCTAAGTCATTTATATTATTTTTATTAAACTTAATACTAAGTCTAAAATAGAAACCTATATATATGATTATATAATTCTATATATATCCACGAATATAAAATTTATAAATGCTAAGTCATTTATAATATTTTTATAAAACTTAATACTAAATCTAAAATAGAAACATATATCCATAATTATATAAAATTTTATATGCATGCTGAGTCGTCAATTTGATATTGAATTATATTGACAACTTAGCATGCATATAAAATTTTATATAATTATATATATATATATATTATATTTTTTTTCTTATTTTTATTTAATTATATATTTAATATTATTATATATGACTATAAAATTTTATATGGCATAAAATAAATATTTATATCCAATAATTTTCTTAATAAAATTGATCAAATTAAATTCCATAAATATAAGCTAACTAATTAATTAAATCTAACTAAATCTATATATTTAACTTAATAAAATAAATCTAAATCCTAATTAAATATAATTAATCCAATAAATAACCTTAATTAAATAAATTTGAAATCTTATTAAATTGTAATTAATCTAATAAATCTTCTTAATTAAATATATTCGAATTCTAATTAAATTATAATTTAATCCAATAAATATCCTTAATTAAATAAGTGGTTTCAGACACTACACCCGCGGAGGATAGTTGTCACGGTAGATGTCAAAGTCAAGGCTGTCAACGCTCATATATCATCGGTCGGTCGAGCGATAAGGTCAACGCTCAAATATCATCGGCCGGTCGGGCGATCATGCCCCGACCGGGGGGAGAAGGTTCCGGTCTAATCCCAGGGGGAGAATGTTCCGATCCGATCCCGCCTTTGACATGAGGAAGTGTCAAATGACCGACGCTCAAGGGAGTAGTGGACGTCGGGCGGAAGAGGAGACGATGTGCAGAAGCCAGGCCGAGCAGCTACCCCGCTCGACCTTGCGATAGGACTCGGTATTGGCACAGGGGAGCTTCGGCCGACCGAACGAGACACAAAACAGTGGAGTTACGGTCGAATGGACACATGCATAGTAGTAGCGAAGTTTTGGCCGAGCAGACGGGACACAGGAGCAGCGAAGTTCCGGCCGAGTGACCAACCCGTTCGGCCTATCAGCATACTTCCCCTGTTATCCATCGACATCCTTTTGGGAGTTAGTACCGCTGACACCGAACATGGACAACCAGAAGATTGTACGACGAACACTTCCACTGTCACTTCAGAGATATGCTCGCTCTATTAAGGTACTATGTCAGGGACATTTTACTAACAAATTTTTTCAGGGGAAACTTTGGGAAGCGTGCTCACCTTGGGGAGTGTGCACACATGCTATAGGAGCTCTATATAAAGGAGGGTCCAAGCATCAGCAGAGGTACGCAACAAACACTACTCGGGCTACTATTCATTCTTGTTGCTCCGCCTTCTACATCATCGCAGGTGACTAACTTGAGCGTCGAAGGGCCAACGTCGGAGACCTCTTCCTTGGCTCGACACTGATGTAATCTATGTTGCAGGTCAGGGTGGACTCTACAGGCGGTCAGCGAGAGCGCCACATCCCCAACTTTCCATCTCATGGACTTCCGGACAGTATCATATTTGGCGCCGTCTGTGGGAACTTAACCTGTATCCGAGTTGAGAAGATGGAGGATGCTGGACGACTCACCACCATGACGCTCACTAAAGAGGAGCTCGACATGCTCGTGTAAGCCCGAGCGGCGAAGATGTTCGAGCAGCAACAACAGCAGGCACTAGTCGATCGGCTAGTACAACAACCAGCGACGTCGGTAGCAGGAGGGCGAGCGGGATTGGAAGACTGACCGGAACTAGTTTCCATATAGGAGCAGAATAGAGGTCCGACTAGCACGCAGGAAGCACCGCCCACACCCATCCCATTTCATCGCACTTTGTTCCAAACCCCCTCAGAAATAGCTCAGGCGAATCAGGAAAGGAGGTCATCCTCGGATGACGCTTACATTCGGGATGCGTGAAAAGGAAAGACGCCTAAAAGTCACACTTCGCCCGAGCGGATCAATCTGCAGTTCTCTCAGGTAATCTTGTGTGACCCTCTACCCAAGCACTATACCCCATTGGCAATCAGGGAATACAATGGAATGACTGATCCAGATGATCATCTGGATAAGTTTGATAACGCGACCACGTTGCACCAGTACACGGATGGGGTGAAGTGCCAAGTCTTCCTCACTACCCTCTCCAGCTCGGCGCAGCGCTGGTTCCAAAGATTGCCGGACGGATCCATATGCAGCTTCAAGGACTTCCGAGTTACATTCCAGCACCATTTTACCAGCAACCGATGCTATCAGAAGACAAGTGTCAACCTCTTTACCCTAAAATAGGGGCCCAAGGAAGCGCTCTGAGCATACATCAGGCGCTTTAACCAAGTAGCCATGGATACTCCCTCGGTCTCATTCGAGACGATGATGAACACCTTCACTCAAGGGCTCGTCGAAGGAGAATTCTTCAGGTCGCTCATCAGGAAGCCTCCCAGGGACTTTGACCACATGCTTAGGAAGGCTAATGAATGCATAAATATGAAAGAAGCCCAGGCAGCGACGAAGAAGAAAACGATGGTTGAGCCCGTGCCGACGCCCGAGCGGCAACAGTCGAGCAACCACCAACCGCCCAAAGGGTCCAGAGCGGAGGGAGCGCAGCCACACCAGGAGGCCAGGACACATGCCGTGCAGCATGTGGCCTCCAGTCGGCAGAAGATGACAGGAGGCAAGGTATGGACACCAATGTTCTACTCCTTTTACCAGTCGACGACGCACAACACGCGCGACTGCTATGATCTGACTCCGATCGACAGCCGACCAGCTCCGAGAGGATACCACCGCCGATCTCCAACTCTCGATCGGCGACATAGACAATGATCTACTGGGCGATGAGAGGATGAAAGAAGGGCGCCCGAGCGGCACCATCAGCACCAGAGGAGGGATAACGCTGATCCCTCCCGAGTCCCGGTTGAGCAAAATAAACCCTCCACTCGGGAAGAAGAAAACAGAAGCAATGCCGCCCGAGAAGAAATAAACATGATTGCTGGTGGGCCGACTGGCGGCGACTCCAACAGAGCCAGAAAGTTGTATGCTCGACGACTGAAAATCCACGCCGTGGGATGTAGCAGGGAGAAGGTAGAAGGGCCCGAGATCAGCTTTGACCCCAACAATTTGGAGGGAGTGGAGATCCCTCACGACGACGAGTTGATCATCCGGGCGGTAATTGCTAATTATACTATTCACCAAACTTTTGTTGATATAGGGAGTTCAGTGAACATCATCTTCAAGAGGGCGTTCGATCAATTACAAATCGATCGAAATGAGTTGCTGCCCATGATGACCCCTCTTTACGATTTCACAGGCAATGGAGTAATGCTGCTCGGACAAACCCGACTAGCCATCTCGCTCGGGGAAGAGCCACTGAGGAGAACTAGGACCACAAACTTCATCGTGGTGGATGCACTGTCGGCCTACAACGTCATCTTAGGCAGACCGACCCTCGACAAATTCTCAACGATGGTATCTACATACTGCCAAAAGATCAAGTTTCCGATGGACGACCGGGTGGGAGAAGTCAAAGGCGATCAGCTGACCACTCGGCGATGCTATGTCAAGATGGTCAAGTACGAAGTGAGAAACACCTGGAAGAATCCGCACTTGGAGGTAAACGCAATCACTGAAACCCCCCTACATTGGTGTATGAAGAAAAGGAGAGGTTTAGATTCACCCAATCAAACGGAAGCAACCACTTTTATCGTTGCCGGCCTGGAGGTGGAGAAGAAGGCAGAGTTGGTCACCTGCCTTAGACAAAATCATGATGTGTTCGCATGGTCGACACATGAGCTTCCTGGTATCTCCTTGAGTGTGGCTCAACATGAGCTTCATGTCTGATCAGACGCTCGGCTGGTGAAGCAAAGAAAGAGGGACTTCAGTGCGGAGCAAAATTTGATCATCCGGGCGGAGATAGAGAAGTTGCTGGTGGCCGACCATATTAGGAAAGTTCAATTCCTAAGCTGACTAGCCAATGTCATGTTAGTCTCAAAGTCGGGCAATAAATGGCGGGTCTGCATCGACTTATGCGATTTGAATAAGGCGTGCCCAAAAGACTTCTATCTGTTACCCAGGATAGACAAGATGGTGGACTCAACGATGGGTTATGAGCTGATCTGCATGCTCGACGCATACCAAGGGTATCACCAAGCGTCGCTCGCTCGAGAAGACCAGGAGAAGGTCAACTTCATTACGACCGATGGGATGTATTGCTACACCATCATTCCATTCAGACTCAAGAATGCTGGAGCCATTTACCAGAGGCTGATGAACAAGGTGTTCTAACGGCAGATCAGTCGTAATATGGAGATATATGTTGACAACATATTAATAAAATTCCTCCGAGCTACTGTCTTGTGCGTAAATATTAAGGAGACCTGCCGAACATTGAGGGCTTATGGAATAAAGCTAAATCTGAGCAAGTGTCTGTTTGGCGTGAAGAGTGGTCACTTCCTGGGTTACATCATCACTGAGCGGGGCATTGAAGTCAATCCAAGCAAAGTCAAAGCGTTACAAGACATGCCTCCACCTCGGAGCTTAAAGGAAGCTCAACGGCTGACCGTTCGGATCACGACATTGTCCAGATTCATATCCAAGTCGTCTGATTGGAGCCTACCATTCTTCAAAGTGCTTTGCCGAGCTACAAAATTTCAGTGGGACGCCAAGTGCGATCGGGCATTGGAAAAGCTTAAGGAATATCTTAACTCCTTGCCTATATTAGCCAAGCTAATTGATGGTGAGCCGCTCTGGATCTATTTATCATCCAACGAATATGTGGTTGGGTTGGCTCTAGTTAGGTAGAACGCCAAGAGCAACGACATGTATACTTTTTAAGCTATATATTGAAGGATGCAAAGTCTCGCTGCTCGGAGGCTTCCTCCATATTTCCTCGCACACTCAATCATCGTGCTGACTAACATCTCCTTAGGATGGGTCATTCTCAACCCCATGGCATCAGGAAGACTGATCAAGTGGACGACCGAGCTGAGTGAATTCGACATATAATATCAACCCCGAGCGGCAATCAAGATTCAGGCCTTGGCATATTTCGTCATAGAGGTCCAAAATGTCGAACCGAAGGTAACGTGGAAGATATATGTTGATGGCTCACCCACTCGGCAAGGTAGCGAAATCGGCATATTGCTCCTCTCACCATGGGAAGACTGGATGCAACTTTTCGTTCGGCTTGACTACCGCGTCACCAATAATGAAGCTGAGTATGAAGCATTGATAGCCGACCTACAGGCAGCCTGGCATGTGGGAGCCGTTAAAGTCCTCATCCACTTGGACTCTCAGTTGACCGCTCAGCAGCCATCCAGGACATTCGAGATAAGCAATGCCCGACTCAGGCTCTATGCGGAAGCCTTCGAAAAGCTGAATACCAACTTTCAAGAGGTCATTATACAAAAGATCCCCAAATCAGAGAATCAGGTGGTAGATGAGTTAGCAAATTTATCCAGTTCATTATCACTGATCATCATAGGGTAGCCGATCGAACAGGTCTCGCTCATGGCACATATTGACCGAATGGAAGGAATGCCCTTCTCGAACGACTGGAGGATGACTCTGATAGAGTTTCTACGGTTGGGAGTTATCCCTGCAGACCAGGAAGAAGCTCACTTGCTGAAGAAGAGGGTCGGACGGTTCACTTTGGTCGGGGACTAGCTTTATAAGAGAGTCTTCTCCAGGCCCCTACTCAAATGCGTCGGATTGGAAGATGTTGAATACATTCTGCGGGAGGTGCACCAAGGTTCCTGCAGAGGTCATCTGGGCGACCATGCGTTAGCTTGGAAGATACTCCTAGCCGGGTATTTTTTGCCGACCCTCTAAGAAGATGTCGCTCATGGTGGCCACATGCTTGTCCTGCCAAAAGTATCACAACCTTCTGCACTGATCGACCGAGGAAATGAAGGCGCCGACAGTATCTTGCCCGTTCGGCCAATGGGGCATGAATATCGTCGGGCCATTCCCTATGGCGATAGGTCAACGAAGATTTATGCTCGTCACTGTGGACTACTACTCGAAGTGGGTGGAAGCTGAACCACTTGCAAGAATAACCGAGCATATGGTCATTAAGTTCGTTAGGCAGAACATCATATGCCGGTTCGGATCCCACGTCGGCTCGTATCAAACAATGGGAGACAATTCGCTGGTCAGGGGCTCAGAGAGGGTGCGAGGGCTATGACATCCAACAGACCTTCACCTCTGTGGCCTACCCCCAGGGCAACAGAGAAGCCGAAGTCGCTAATCGGGAGATCCTCAAAGTTCTACGCACTCAGCTCGACCATACCGAAGGTAGTTGGGTCGACGAGCTCCCCAATGTGTTGTGGGACCTTCGCACGACCCCGAAGGAGGGGACCGATGTAACACCCTTCCACTTGGTATAGGGAAGCAAAGTAGTCATCCCCGTGGAGGTCGGAGTAGAATCTGATTGGGTGCAGTACTGCGATGAAGGAAACGCTAAACAGAGGCTCATGGAGCTCGACTTGGTGGACGAAATGCGGGCTAAAGCAGCTGTTCGGCTAACGATGTACCGACAACGGATGAAGTAGAACTACAATCTGAGGGTGATCCCGAGGTCCTTCCAAGTTGGCGATCTCGTGTGGAAGAAGGTGAAGTCGGTCGATGATATCACCAAGCTTGAAGCCCCATGGGCGGGACCTTTCAAGGTCGTGTAAAAGCTCCGCTTAGGTGCCTACTACTTGGAGGATAAGGGGGGAAGCCAGCTCGAGAGGCCATAGAGCGTGAATCTTCTCCAACCCTATAGGGCCGGATGAGAGGTGCGCGAGTGAATACATGTATTTTTGTATGTTTCCTGAATGCAAGGCAAACATGAATAAAAGCGAAGAATGACACTCTTGAGACGCGTCTTCCCCAACGGTTGAGCAACGACCTTAAATCCTCGTCTACATCAACGGTCGAGTGGCGACCTTAAATTCTCGTCTACATCAATGGTCGAGTGACAACCTTAAATCCTCGTCTATATCAATGCTCGAGCGACGACATTAAACCCTCTTCTACATCAACGGTTGAGCGGCGACCTTAAACCCTCATCTTCATCAACGGTCGAGCGGCGACCTTAAACCCTAGTCTTCATCAAAGGTTGAGTGGTGACCTTAAACCCTAGTCTTTATCAAGGGTCGAGTGGTGACCTTAAACCCTAGTCTACATCAATAGTCAAGCGGCGACCTTAAACCCTGGTCTACATCAACGGTCGAGCGATGCCTTTAAACCCTAGTCTTCCCCAGCGGTCGAGCGGCGACCTTAAACCCTCGTCTTCCCCAATGGTTGAGCGACGACTTTAAACCCTCGTCTACATCAACGGTCGAGCGACAACCTTAAACCCTCGTCTTTCCCAACGGTCGAGTGGTGACCTTAAACCTGGTCTACATCAACGGTCGAGCAGTGACCTTAAACCCTGGTTTACATCAACGGTCGAGTGGCGACCTTAAGCCCTAGTTTACATCAACGGCCGAGCGACAACCTTAAATCCTAGTCTACATTAATGATCGAGCGGTGACGTTAAACCCTCATCTTAATAAGTGGTCAAGTGATGATCTTATAGCTCAAGAATGATGAACGACTGACTATAAAATACAGTGACCATTCGGGACTATTCTTCAAAATACTTCTGTCACCAATCGGAATGTTGCAGAATCATAATGAGAAACTCTAAAAACAAAATGAATCAATCAGCTAGATAGACTAGACGTTGCTGATCAGAGGAGTCACGAGGCCATGAGTTTATGCAATATTCAAAAGATGAGTTGAAAAAACAAATACTAGAAGAAGAGAAAGCTTAGCCGAACGGACAAGCATTCATTGAAACTTCAAAATTTTACAAAGGCGGAACTCTCAACCTCACTCAAGGTAATCATAGGTATCATCGGGCAGCGATTTGGTTAGCTGGTCCCGACTGATGACCTTACTCGATAAGGCAACAGAGATATAGCCGCTTGCCTGGGGTTGGCCGAATGTCCCTTCGATCGCTAGGTCGAATAGGCGAAGTGCCCGGTCGGCGACCTTGTCATTGAAAATGTCCGAGCGGATGTAGTTTTTCTTCATAGCCTCGAAACGACTAGGCTCAGCATCTTGATAAGTTTTCAAGGCCGCTCGGGAGGCCTCCAGCTTATCTTTCGTGATGGCCAGTGATAACCGTGATTTTACTATATTATTTTGATTCATACATGCATGGTTTGATGTTATGTTCATAGATAAAACCTATATTTGCATCATATTTCGTGCATTGTATGTATTCTTGGACTTAATTATAAATTATTTTATTTTTGTGTTATTTGATGCTAATATTTGATTCTTATTCTGTAGGCATCAAAGGATCTTGGATTTGGATCTACTCGAACCGAAGTTGTGCTCAAATAGGAGTTTAAACGAGAAGATCAAGCTACGGAGCATTATGGACCGTTCATCAAAGATTGGACAGATCTGAACCATTCATTGAAGATCTGGCCCATCCGACCTAAGGGAGAGTAGATCTAGAGCCTTGATCAAGATCAACACCCTCGGATCGGATTTTAGGTAACTTTTCACCGTTGATCAAGTCCAAATCAATCACAGCCATCCATTCAGATCTCAGATATGATTTAAACCCAGAAGCTACAGTAGCTTCCTTGTCGATCTCCTCCGCACTTGTTTGCATCCTGCGAGCATCTCTGACAATTTCGACCCCGTTTCCCTTCTCCGATCAACCTCTCAAGCTACATCATCAGTGCAGAGCTTCACGGCAGCTTCATCCCGATCATCTGGAGCCATTGGCGGGCGTTCCCTTCGGCAAAATCCTGCTTTCAACGACACTCTGTTTCCACATATTTCTTGGGCGTTCCCTCAAATCTGTGCTTCTCCTTTCATCAGCGACATTTGGCGGTGTTCCTCCAGTGTTCCTGAGCTTCATTCAACGATCGTTCGCAATCCGCAACTTTTATCCCGATTTAGAGTTCCTGATTAGCAGATTTCTAGATTTTTGGCCATTTATGGGCTTAGGGTTGTTTCTAGCTTGCCAGAGGCGTTCCGTCGGTGATGCTGAGCAATCCTGGAACTGATACGCCGTAGAGATTCTCCATTGAGGACCGGAGTTAGGTGTTCTCGTCTCCGACTTCTTGTGCGACGGCAAAAGTGTGAAGCTTGTTTAGATGATTGTGAGAATGGAACGGTTTACCATTTTATTTCCTTTTATTACTGTTTTGTAGATTGGCACAGATTTATTTTAATGCTTGTTATGTTTTAGCAAGTAGTTTAGCATTACTTAAACTAGTTGAAGTTTAATTCATGTTTAGTAGTAATTTCTTTAATGCAATTTAGTCTTGTTAGATGCTTAGTTAATTGTTAAGAGGTTGAGTTTTTAGCTAGGGTTAAGTTATGCTTTAGATCAGATTTAAATTGGACTTGTCATTTAATTCTCTATTTTATTCAATGCTTTAGGTTAGATTTTAAATGTGTCTTGTTATTTCATTTTTAGTTTAAGTGTGTTAATGATTTAATCACAATGTAGAGTGACAATGTGTTATGGTTTGATTGTTGACACCTAGGTAGATTTCATTTATGCATTAGATAAGTTTCTTATTGCTTGCTTTTCATTTATTAAGTTTCGAGTCAAAGTTCAAACCCCCAATTCCATATTAAAAACCCCAAAAATAGGAATAACATACAATCTTAGATTACATCCTACCGTTAGTTTCTCGAGAGATCGATCATGGACTCGTTATTACAACATCATTGTGTAGTTAAGGGGTTCAGTGAATATCATTTGTTAATTTGATAAGTCCATTCGTGACACTCAATATCTCGGCTTTTCAAATTTTGGCGTCGTTGCTGGGGAAAACGATGTTTGATAATCTTAGGATTGTTCTTTATTTTAAAAACTTAAAAATTTTGTTGTTTTGATTGCTTTCATTTTCATATATCCATGAGTTTGATTTTATATGTTCTTGAGTCTTCTGATTTTATTTGCTAGTTGTTAGTGTAAGAACAGGAAATCTATTTGACCATGGATCCATATTATCAGCATTTTGGAGGTAGGAGTGAAAGTTATTATTATCAGCCTCAGTCTGGGTTCTATCAGCCTAAATATTAGTACTACCCACTTGTGGAGCAGCAGAATAGGTATGAGTCAATTCCTAATACCTATAATTCTAATAGGGTGGATTTTTCACATTTCAGGTATGAGGATGTACAAGTATAATTTGTAGAGTCAACATGGAAATTCAATGAAATTATGCAACAAATGAGTGAGCATCAAGAGTAATAATTTGCGAGGATACAGAACATACAGAGTCAGTTAGACCAAACTGCGTCATCCATCAATCAGTTACAAGCACAAAGCTGCAATTGGGAGATGAAAAGTAGAAATTCTGTCAGGCCTGACCCTACTCCCATTTCTTCACAAGAATTTTCTAGTTTAATTTGTGATGATGATGTAGTTGTTCAAATTTCTGATTCTACTAATAGTGTTACTTTAGATGTTGTTGAAGATGCAGGAATTGAAAATTTACCTGAAGAGAATTTAAGTGTAGGGGATTGTTTACTGGAAGCAATACCCCAAGGATCATCTCAATTTGATGATGATGATAAAGAGAGTGTAGGGACTTGTGCTATGGAGCAAAGTACCCAAGAATCACTACCTTTGGTTGTACATTCTCCAGAGCCAGAGCTTGTGTCGTTACTTGATGAAAAGGAGGTAATAATCACTACTCCAGGTACCTTTCAACATGTCAAGGTGAGTATTTCTTGTGATACATTAGAGAATTTAATAGAGGTACCAATTGTTGATTTTATTAGATGTGATTCATTTCTTGATATATGTTCTACCCACACTAATATTCTCCTATTTTTTTTTATCCTACATGCATGTGGGAGGTGTTTCCTTTTAATGATATTGTAGAAGAATACAAGCTTCCAGAGTGGATGCTTGAACTGAACCGCCTCAGACCTCCAGAAAGAATTTTCAATGAAAAAATGAAGAATAAGAAGAATATGAGTGGAACCGCAATTACTCCACTACCGACATGGATACTTCTTTTAAATCTTCTTCAACCACGGGGAATTAAAGAGGAGTTGGTTCCAATTTCGCTTACTTTTGTATTTTAATTCATGCTTTGTGTCTAATAAATTCTTTATACGTTTCCTTAGTTTCATATTTTACAATTGTATTTTTCTTTCATACTTTGCATTTAGTTTGGTATACATAGCATGTCATTTGAATAAAATTCTCCCTGGAATTTTCTAGTAATATTTTTAAGATGGTGAAAGCTTCTTAAATTTGATCATCAATTTTAGGTCATTTGACATGATTGGATACTTTACTTACATGATGCTGGTTAGTTTGGTGGTGAATTCTCAATTTGATTAATTGAGCTTGATTGCATGAAAATTATCTAGTGAGGGCCACCTTAAGCCTATACTTCATTATTTCCTTTTGTGTGACATGTACTTACAACAATTGAAACTCTAGAACTTGCTTATCTTCTTTTCAAAGTCACAATAGCATATGTATGCATGAAATGAAGGACATTTGTCATTTTTTATTCCATTATATTTTCCATTTCTTTCTCCACAATTTTCTTGAAACATTCTTATCTAACATTCTAAATCTTGATCATTTTTTGCTTGTCATTCTTTTATTGAGACTTTTGGTTGATTATCTTGATGAGTGGATTGTTTGCGATGGATAAATTTCAAGTGCGGGGGAAGGATTTGGATAAAATCAGAGGTCTTGAAGATTTTTAATGGTTTCATGAAGATTGATCTTTGCTTTTTGAGCATGATATGGTAGTGACAGGAGTTCTTTAATTGTATGATTTATTGGAATTTTTGGAACATAATTAAATGCTTGAACTGTTGTGAGCTGTTAGTTAGTTTTTCATTCATTCAAATATAAAGAATACAAAATGTTTTTACTGCCAGGGATGTTTGAATTCTCTACAATTATGTCGAGTAGCAGGGCAGTGGTCTATTGAATTTTTGGGGATAAGCAAGGTTCATTGGTTGCTAAATTGATAAGCACATTTTAATGAACATGTGTTGTCACGCCCCGGAGAAGTACCTTCCGAAAAAATTTCGACAGCACCTCCCCTGTACCGGTGACAATCTGAAACTTTCATACATGCAAAAATACGTCAGCCACATGCGGCTGGGATATATATGCAGAAAATAACCACAACCACGCAGTTGAATATGTAGCCCACACGGCTATATCAAAAAGCTCAGCGGAAAACGAATATGAAACTCACATAATCGAAAGTCCACAAAAACACACCACAGGTATAGGTCCACAATACACGTATCAAGTCATAGTATAAAATGACAACACCAAATCCATGAAACGTAAAATGCGAATAGTAAAAGACTAAAACCCTGTAAGAATCCTCGGATGTAACGCGGGAAGTGGGACCGGCTGGCAGCATACTCCAAGTAACTCCAATCAACTACCTACTACCTGAAAACATAACCGTATAGAAGGGGTGGTGAGTACAAAGAACTCAGCGGGTAAGAATAGAATAAAGCATGGTAAGTACGACAACATAAGAATCAAGGGATACAGTCTCCATAATAAGAATAGAATCATGCTATCGAAACATACCACATCTAGACATATCTGATACATTGACTATACATAAACATACCTGACACGGTAGATATACATGCTCGACTAGAATCAATACCATGATACCAGAATCAGGGAACTCACCAGACTAGCAACAGATCAACTAGAGACACCTGTGCAAATATAGATACGACTGCATATACATGTAAAATAGATGACATGTATGCAGTATGACACCTAAATGCAACATACATAGCGTAAACAAATGCAACAGCACACAATCACATGCACTAATATCTACTAGGCATGTATGCAAAAGTATCTCCCCAGATGCACCGCGCATCATATGCAAAAGTGCATGCATGCTCCATGGTCACCCCCGCCACCTCTCTAGACACCACGACCCCTGTATGGCCGAGAGGCTTGGGTCCGTGACAAACCGTACTAGCCTCCAGTACAAGCACCACTATAGGCGGCCGAAGCGGACGATCAGCTAAGTAGTTATATAACTACACAGCTAAGGGTCCCTGACCACTCGCAACTCAAGACCCACTACTCCAGAGTGGTCGAGGCTGACAGAGTATAATCACTGAACAGCTGAGCAAGCGCAACAGTACTAGCTCCACTCCTATCTACCACTCTCCAAAAGTGGCTGAATGACAGCTATAAACAACTGACGACCCTCTCACCACAAGGAAGACATCGGTCGTCAATATGCAATGAATGATGACATGATGTGAATAGTCACAATATAAATACCATCATCCATAGTGTATCCCAACACCCCCAATAACCACCACAAACGTATATACATACTCCAACACACAACATGGTCAACCAGGTATACAACCCCCATACCACATACCCGTCACATATACACTCGACATCAATATGCATGATAAGCACGCTAATCGTACCAGTCAGACGACTCTATGATACCAACTCTAACAACACACATGCACAGAGTTCTGATATAAAGGGTGAGACTGTATCGAAATAAAGATGATCATATCAAAGCTCAAATAGAAGGAGACAAGCAGGAATAAAACAAATATACAGATTTAAGATAATGCAACCTAAGCATTCAAAAACAACCATGCTTTATAGTTCAAAGAACTAAATAGGAGAAAAGGAAGAAATACCCGCCTCCAGATATCTCGTATCAACAGAACCATCCCACGTCACGCTGCTCGTATAGATCAAGATCCTGTGTCACATATACAATGCATGTAATATACATATACCTGTACTACACATACATAAAACACTTATAAATAAATAACCGATTCTAGAGTAATAGCTAATCATGATTATTACTCCTTTCCATTATTCTCCAATAAGAAACTAACCTCCACATCATGATCTTGACCTCAGATTTAGGTTAATCTAGATTTACCACCTTTAATTTCCCAACATAGTAACACTTACCACTGTTAACCAATTCCGACCAACCACCCACAGCCTTCACAGAAACTACAGTACATAGCACTCAAAGCATTCCACAACCGAACAACACATTTCACCACTCCTCTTGATCCCATCATTGATCTAGGTCAAGGAAATACACTGGACTCACTGCAACTCAGGTTAAATCAAGAGAATAGAGCAAGAATTAATAGTGTATCAATTTCCTACGACAAGTAAACTACACATAAAATCTTCACTGGTCGGATCAAGAACAGAACAGTGAGAATTCACTAACAATTCTGTAAACAACAATAACCAATCGATGCCCTTACCTCTACTGCTTCAATCGCCGGAGATGATCACAACTCCGGTGGAGGAACCAACCCAATAAATCTGTGATGGCTGAAATCACCACAGCACCTCTGTTCTCAGAATCAAACCCCACTCGAATCAATACCAGGAGGAGGATCAGAACCCAAATTCAAGACAGAAACCAACTCCTTACCTCCAATATCCCGATTAGGGCTCGGTCTTGTTCTTGCTAACGCACAGAGAAGAGATCAGAACCCTAATTCTCAACCAAAACCTACCGAATCAAAATCAGAAGGGAGATCAGATTCGAATTCACAACAAAACCCAAAACGCTTACCTCCAAGAATCCCGGCTAGGGCACGATCTGTGCTTGCCGACGAGAAGGGGAAGGAGATCAGAGAGGGATAATGATCGTGACCTCACACAATCGGTCGACGCTGGCCAGATCCAACGCCGGTGCCTTCGGCCCCTTTCCGACAGTAAGCGCAAACCCCAAATCGAAGCTCCGTCGCCGCGGTTTGCCGAGACTAGAAAGGAAGAGAAAAGCCAGGGAGAAGGAGAGTTCGTCGATAGTTGACCCCCTTCTTCACCACCCTCCGGAATCTGCTCCTCACCGGCGACACCGAGAGAGGAAAGGGAAAAATCGGCGATCACTGAGGCAGGCGTCGGCGTTGGGGAGGTCGCGAGAGAGAGGAAGAGGCAGGAGAGAAAATGAGTCGGGTCGGGTTCTTAGGGCACGGGTGTGGAATGAAGCCCTTTTAATAGAACCCACTTAGGGTTAAGGAAATCAAACCCTAACTAACATCTCAATTAATCCCACACACGCGTATTCCTAACCAAACCTCCACTTCTATCCCCGCGAAACTAGTCATACGACCTCCGAAAAATTCTAAAAAAATTTCTATAATTTCCTAAAATTTTCATAAGGTTATTTCATTGTAACCCTAAAATAAATTTGCATATCTTACATTCTCCCCCACTAACAAAAATTTGGTCCCCAAATTTATCTCTACCCACTGAAAGCAAGAAGTAGCAGATAAACTTATTCTAGTTACTGAAATAAACTTTACTTACCTTCAGTAAACAGGTGTGGGTAACTAGCCCGCATCTTATCTTCCAACTCCCAAGTGGCTTCCTCATCTGAATGGTGCCGCCATCCGACCTTGACCAGCTGAATTGTCTTGTTCCGCAACCGACGCTCTTTGCGGTCCAAAATCCGAACTGGAACCTCCTCATAAGATATATCTGGCTGAAGTACAACCGATACACCTGTGAGAATGTGCGAAGGGTGCGGTACATATCTCCTCAACATAGATACATGGAAAACGTCATGCACTCCGGAAAGTGATGGTGGTAGTGCCAGCCGATACGCTACCGCACCTATCCTCTCGAGAATCTGGAAGGGTCCATCCAATATAGCGAGGTGCCAACCTACCCTTCAATCCAAACCTTTTTACTCCTTTCGTAGGGGATACCCGTAAGAATACATGATCACCAACAGCAAACTCTAACGGTCTCCGTCTACGATCCGCATAACTCTTCTGTCGATCCTGAGCCTCTGACAACCTGCGCCTGATAGTACGAACCATCTCTGCATCACGCTGAAGGCTCTGTGGCCCCAAAATCTGGGGTTCCCCAACCTCTACCCATAAGGTGGGAGATCTACAGACTCTGCCACACAACGCCTCATAAGGTGCCATCTGTATCGCTGAATGATAACTGTTGTTGTAGGCGAATTCCGCTAAATGTAAATGATCTTCCCAACTACCTCCGAAGTCTATGACACATGATCTCAATAAGTCCTCTAATGTCTGTATAGTACGCTCTGACTGACCGTCTGTCTGGGGGTGGAAAGCGGTACTGAATCGTAACTCTGTACCCATAGCCTGCTGTAAACTCTGCCAGAATCGCGAAGTAAATCGTGGATCTTTATCTGAAATAATACTGAGAGGTACACCATGAAGTCTGATAATCTCTCTACAATACAACTCTGCCAATAGATCTAATGAGTCCGTCCTACGGATCGGAAGGAAATGAGCAGATTTGGTTAATCGATCAACGATCACCCAAATCGTATCATGTGTTCGCCGGGTTCTGGGTAGACCCACGACGAAATCCATCGTGATATGCTCCCATTTCCATTCCGGTATCTGTATCTTCTGGAGTAAACCAGCGGGTCTCTGATGTTCAGCCTTCACTTGCTGACATACAAGGCATCGTACAACGAAATCCGCAATGTCCTTCTTCATGCCCGTCCACCAATATGAACATCTCAGATCCCTATACATACGTGTACCACCAGGATGAATCGCAAATCTGGACCGGTGCGCCTCCTGGAGCAGGCATTCCTTCAACGGAGGTGATTCAGGGACACACAACCTTCCCCGGAAGTATAGAATTCCATTATCATCGCAAGAAAACCCTGTCTGTTGTCCTGGGATGATTTTGCTACACAAAAACTGCAGATGCTGATCTGTAGCCTGAGCTTCTTTAATCCTCTCTACAATGGGTGACTGGGCAACCATAGATAACAGAATACCCCGCTCAGTCTGACCCTTCTCTACCAATCCTATCTCAGAAAATTTCTGTACCAATTCAGTAACCATCACCCGGTGACAAGCTAGAACTCCTCGGGATTTTCTACTCAACGCATCAGCTACCACGTTGGCTTTCCCTGGGTGGTAGTTGATCGTACAGTCATAGTCCTTCAAGAATTCCATCCATCTTCTTTGTCTTAAGTTCAATTCTTTCTGGGTGGCTAGATACTTAAGACTCTTATGATCAGTGAATATCTCGAAGGTAATCCCATATAGATGATGTCTCCAGATTTTCAGCGCATATATAATAGCTGCTAACTCCAGGTCATGCACCGGATAGTTCTTCTCATGCTCTTTCAACTGACGTGAGGCATAAGAAATTACCCGTCCATGCTGCATAAGTACTGCGCCTAACCCCTGCAATGATGCATCCGTATAAAGCACGAAGCCATCATCTCCGGAAGGAAGCACTAGTATAGGTGCAGAAATGAGTCTTCGCTTAAGTTCCTGAAAACTCGTCTCGCAAGACTCTGTCCAGCAAAACTTCACCCCTTTCCTGGTCAACTGAGTCAACGGCAGAGCTATGCTAGAGAAGCCCTCTACAAATCAATACCAAGAAAGCTACGAATCTCATGTACAGACTTTGGCTGCTCCCAACTGGTAACCGCCTCTATCTTTTGTGGGTCCACGGATATACCACTGCTAGAAACAATATGTCCCAGAAAACCCACAGAAGATAACCAGAATGCACATTTGCTAAATTTCGCATAGAGACGTTCTCGCTGGAGCGTCTCCAACACAACATGAAGATGTCGCCCGTGTTCTTCTTCGGATCGAGAATATATCAAAATGTCATCGATGAACACAATCACGAACTGATCCAAGAACTCCAGAAATACCCTATTCATCAGATCCATGAAAACTGCTGGAGCATTGGTAAGCCCAAACGGCATCACCAAGAACTCATAGTGTCCATATCGAGTACGGAAGGCTGTCTTCTGTATATCTGAATCTCTCACACTGAGCTGATGATAGCCAGAGCGCAGATCAATCTTAGAATACACACAAGTATTCTTGAGCTGATCAAACAGATCCTCTATACGTGGCAGTGGATATTTATTCTTAATAGTCACTGCATTCAGCTGCCGATAGTCGATGCACAATCTCATCGATCCATCCTTCTTCTTCACAAAGAGCACCGGAGCTCCCCATGGCGATACACTAGGACGGATAAACCCTCTATCCAGTAGCTCCTGTAGCTGTACTTTGAGCTCCTCCAATTCTTTAGGTGCCATGCGATACGGAGCCTTGGACACCGGTGCTGTCCCCGGGATCAACTCAATCGTGAACTCCACTTGCCTTTTCGGGGGCAAGCCGGGTAATTCTTCTGGAAATACGTCAGGGTACTCCTGAACTATAGGAATGTCAGATAGCTGTGTGGTAGTATCCTGATCAATCTTAATCATAGATAACAAATACCCCCGACATCCCTGAGACAATAATCGCTGAGCTTGCATCGCTGAGATGATAGAAATCCCCTCATCCTTGGTACCCATGAATACCCAGGACGGTAGACCCGGAGGTCTAAATGTAACCACTCTAGCGCTGCAGTCAACGGTAGCATAATGTCTGGCCAACCAGTCCATACCCAAAATGATGTCAAATTCTAGCATATCCAGAACCTGCAAATCCACCATAAGGGTCTGACTCTCGAAATCCAACGGACATTCTTTAATCTCTTGACTGATATCCAGTATCTCTCCCGAGGGTAAGGATACCGCCAATGAGTGAGTCCGACGAACATGTAGTCTACAAATCTTACTCAGAAATGCCCGGGAAATAAAAGAGTGGGAACTGCCAGTATCAATCAACAATTCAGCAGGAAATGAATAAACAGTAATCATACCCCGAAAGACCGATCCCTCGGCCCGCTGTGCCTCCTCGCGAGTAATAGCATACACTCGTCCTACATCGGGGCAGGATGGCGCTACTCCAGTGGTAGTCTGGAACGGTGCCGGTGGAGTAGTAGTGAACTACTGAGGCTGGTGCGTGGTAGCATACTGCTGAGGCTGATGAGTGGTAGCATACTGCTGAGGCTGTACCACTGGATAAGAGCTAGGCGGCGTCATAAGGGTCTGCGGTGCCGGATATGTCTGATGCGAAGAAACCGTAGAGGCATACTGTATAGCAACTGGTACCGCTGAGTGCTCGTGGCCCTGGATATGATATACCTGGGCCTGAGAAGGTGGCATACGCTGCTGATACGGAGCACTCTGTGTCCTCTGTGAACTCTTTGACTGTCGCGTCTGAGTAGTACGACTCCCCTGTGGAGTACTCTTAGCCGCCTCCACCTGTGCCTTCAGTGTGCAGTCTCGACTCACATGACCCGGAAGCTTACAGTAGTAGCATACGTCCTGGCCCATTGGACAATTTGGTTTAATATGCCCCTCAGTACCACACCTGTAACATCTATAATCACTGGAAGAATCCTTCTGAGAAGATTTAGATGAACCAGCTGATGATCGTCCTGTCTTCGCTGATCGATAAGACTCCCCCGAAGCAGTCTGGGACCCCTGCCATTTCTTCCGCTTTTTCTTATCCTTGTATTGTTGTTTCTGATTTGGGGCTGTACCCTGTGCCTTCTGTTTATCCTTTCCCCGCTCCTGAGAAACTTGCTGCTGTGTCATCTCAATCATCAATGCTCTGTCCAACGCCTCTCGGTAAGTGCTGGGAGTAAAACCCGACATCCTGATGCGAATATACGCCGCAAGGCCCTGGGTAAACTGGTCTAACCGATCACTGTCCTGAGCAACAAGCTGCGGGCAGTACCTAGCTAATCGGTTAAACTCTGCCTCATATTCCATCACCGATCTATCCCCCTGCTTAAGACTTAAGAATTCCTGTCGACGGGCTATACGGTAAGGAGCTGGAAAATACTGTCTCTCGAAGGCATCTCTGAATAAAGCCCAAGTAATACTCTGATCCCCAAAGAGTGACTTCTGCATCTTCCACCACGTAACAGCCTGATCTCGGAGGTGATATGAAGCTAACTCGGCTTTTTCCTCCTCGGTACAAGACAAATACTCGTACGTATCCTCCACATTCCCAACCAGGAACGAGCAACACTGGGGTCGGGAACTCCATAGAATAAGGTAAAACGATCCTTTACCGACCGGGCCAGTAACGGAATCCGAGCTCTGTCCTTCACCCAAGAAGTAGCAGTAGGAATAGGGGCTACCGGGGGTAAGGTGGGAGGAACCAACTGGGGCTGAAAACCCGGATCTCTCGTGGGAATCTGAGGAGTCTGTGCACGGCTGTCAATCTCAACCTCTGTAGGATCCCTAACAGAATCCTCCTCGTACTCCACTGGCTCAGCCTCTACAGACTCAATATGTGGTTTCCGGGGTCGACCCGGACCACGGCACGGACGAGGGGTCGTATCTCCGTGCTTCATCCCTGATATGAGCAACAAGGTAAGTCTACAACAATTTAATACAACAGTAATTTAACTTACTTCCTATAACTTGGAGGTATCCTGCCGCTGCCTGGTCCCAACGTCCGAACAGTCACATCGGAAAAATACGAGTCTCGAGTGCAAACCATCGTAAACATCGCAATCCTCGCGAAACTCATAAATCTCGCAATCCTCGGAAAATCCAAGACCCGAGAAATAGACCTCGTAACCTCAAAATCCGAAACACGTAAAATAGACTTCACAAGCCTTAAAACCCAAAATACTTTTACGTCTCATAAACCCCAAAATCCAAAACATGCAAAATAGGTCTCGTAAAACCCTAGCTCTGATACCACTAAATTGTCACGCCCCGGGGAAGTACCTTCCTAAAAAATTTCGGCAGCACCTTCCCTGTACCGGTGACAATCTGAAACTTTCATACATGCAAAAATACGTCAGCCACATGCGGCTGGGATATATATGCAGAAAATAACCACAACCACGCAGTTGAATATGTAGCCCACACGGCTATATCAAAAAGCTCAGCGGAAAACGAATATGAAACCCACATAATCGAAAGTCCACAAAAACACACCACAGGTATAGGTCCACAATACATGTATCAAGTCATAGTATAAAACGACAACACCAAATCCATGAAACGTAAAATGCGAATAGTTAAAGACTAAAAATCGGTAAGAATCCTCGGATGTAACGCGGGAAGTGGGACCGGCTGGCAGCATACTCCAAGTAACTCCAATCAACTACCTACTACCTGAAAACATAACAGTATAGAAGGGGTGGTGAGTACAAAGAACTCAGCGGGTAAGAATAGAATAAAGCATGGTAAGTACGACAACATAAGAATCAAGGGATACAGTCTCCATAATAAGAATAGAATCATGCTATCGAAACATACCACATCTAGACATATCTGATACATTGACTATACATAAACATACCTAACACGGTAGATATACATGCTCGACTAGAATCAATACCATGATACCAGAATCAGGGAACTCACCAAACTAGCAACAGATCAACTAGAGACACCTGTGCAAATATAGATACGACTGCATATACATGTAAAATAGATGACATGTATGCAGTATGACATCCAAATGCAACATACATAGCGCAAACAAATGCAACAACACACAATCACATGCACTAATATCTACTAGGCATGTATGCAAAAGTATCTCCCCAGATGCACCGCGCATCATATGCAAAAGTGCATGCATGCTCCATGGTCACCCCGCCACCTCTCTAGACACCACGACCCCTGTTTGGCCGAGAGGCTTGGGTCCGTGACAAACCGTACTAGCCTCCAGTACAAGCACCGCTATAGGCGGCCGAAGCGGACGGTCAGCTAAGTAGTTATATAACTACACAGCTAAGGGTCCCTGACCACTCGCAACTCAAGCCCTCTGACTACTGTACCCTCAAGACCCACTACTCCAGAGTGGTCGAGGCTGACAGAGTATAATCACTGAACAGCTGAGCAAGCGCGACAGGACTAGCTCCACTCCTATCTACTGTTAGGATCTCAGATGGCTAGAGGGGGGGGGGGTGAATAGCCTCTTAAAAACTTAAACAAAGATTTCTACAGAGAAACTTGTTAGCACAGCGGAATTAGGAAACTAAAACAAAGGAAACAAGCACACTCACACACGGATTTACGAGGTTCGGGGATAACTTGCCCCTACTCCTCGGCGTGTCCGTAAGGTGGACGACTCCTTGATCTTCGGTAGATCGCACCCCGGATAAATTCCGGCTAAAGATTCTCCTTCTCGGTGGAGTAACCTCTCCACAAAGTCTCAAGAAATATATATGTTAAAGCACAAGACTTACAGAGCTCGGTGGCAAAGAAGAATGAACTAATGCTTACAACCACGCGAGGATCAGTGGAAACAAGAACTCACAGATCGCAGTTTTTCACACGAGAGCTCAAGAACGATCAACAGAGCTTTTTCACTTTCTTGCTTGCTTCTTCTTCTTTACTCTCGCTGTTTTCTGCTTCTTAAGCCCCTGTTCTCTGCTCTGCGGTCACGGATTGTGGCAAATCTGTACAAAATCATCGCTGCAGCCAATCCCTCTTCCTCCTTACCTGGTCCTCTGAACTCACACCAATGAAATCACAGTCTTCACTGGTGTCTTCTGAGCTCGAACCAATCACCAGGAGTCAAGCGGATCGCGACCAGATCTCACCAGTAGCCGTTGATGCTTCAAATGCACCATGCGCCGCGAATCACAGCAGAAAGTCCATTTGTCGTATTCCTCTTATGGACTTAATTTGAAATTATGCTTGGAATGGTGCTTGTAATCCTGCAAACTCAAAAGCTAACAGCACAGAGGGTTATATCACATGAATCAGGCAAATCAGATGTAGTGGAGGAATCGCAGAACATCGAACAAATCAGATTATGTGTGGATCGGTCACCAGACCGATCCATGGACCGATCAGGACATATCCTGATCGGTCCTGATACGACGGTCGTGGAGACCGTCAAACACGCACGGATCGGTCTCCATGACCCATCCTTCCTCTCTCTTCGCATAGATCTCACGATCGGTCTACGGGCCGTCAGATTACTCGTGTGCTCTTGAGTGTTTCTGATCGATCCAGGCCGATCGTTACACTCATGTGTCTTATCGGTGTTTCTGATCGGTCACGCCGATCAGAAACAGCACCGATCGATGCGTCGGCCGATCCCATCTCATGTACCCTGGATCGATGCGCCGATCCAATGCACTCATGGAATATCCACTTAGGTCCCTTTCGGCTAACCTGTCGAGAACAAACCACGAGCCTCTCCGACTCGGTCAGTCCGAACGAGCTACCGAGCCCTCTCGACCTAGTCCGAGCGAGCTACCGAGCCCTCTCCGACTTGTCGGTCCGGAGACGAGCCACCTGAGCCTCTCGCCTAGTCCCGGAGACGAGCTTCGAGCCCTCTCCGGCCCAGTCCGGAGAACGAGCCACCGAGCCCTCTCCGCCTGGTTCGGAGAACGAACTTCCGAGCCCCTCCGACTTGTCAGTCCAGAGCGAGCTACAGGGCCCTCTGACCTAGTCCGGAGAACGAGCTTCCGAGCCCTCTCCGACTTCGTCAGGTCCAGAGAACGAGCTACCGAGCCCTCTCTGACCTCGCGTGCCAAGTTTCCAACTTGGACTTTTCCCTTCCACACGATCAAACTTGATCAGTAATCAATCCGAGTCCAAATAACATCTGATACAAACTTAAATCAGTGTCAACATCAAAACAACAGCCAGGTCAGACTATATCAACAATCTCCCCCTTTTTGTTGTTTGACAACATGATTTAAGTTTAGATCAGAAATGTTCTTATTTTCATAATTTTAGGGGAATCAAGATCCTCCCCCTAAGATGAATATACCATGATGTATGGAAGTCAATAACGAGAATCAAGATCCTCCCCGTTATCTTCTCCCCTAAAATCAAACCTTCATACACCTCTAAACTTAGATATCTCTCCCCCTTTGTCAAACACCGAAAAGGTGCGAATGGGGTGATAAGACTCAAAAGACTCCCCTTTAAACCATACTGTCTTTTCTTAATGCACCTAGAGTTCCCTCGAAGTGTACTATGTGACAGTAAGAAAGAGATAAGATACAATCAAGTCATGGCATAGGAACAGCATATTAATATGAACTGAAGCATAAGGAAAAACGAGAAATGGACAAATGAATAGCAAAAATATAGGAGTAGCATAAGTATCCAGGTCAGACAAAGATATCCAACAAATATCATCCAACATACAGACAGGCAAAATAACACATAGAATGTATCAATCAATTTCCTCAACACGAGGAACATCATCATCATCCGCGGGAGGCTCGTAACCCTGAGGCGGCATGCTGGAGCTCGAAGGTGGATGGCCCGAGAAATGCTGTGGAGGCGGGTAGTTGGCCATCCAGCCCAGAAGCAGTCGATCCGAACGCGCAGTCCATGGAGCTCAGCAGCCAGCAGCTCATCGTGCTGATCGAAGCGGCTCTCTAGCTTAGCGATCTGCCAGCGCAGATCAGGATCCTCCTCATCAGCAGCAGGAGGAGGAACAACAACCTGTCGAGGAAGTGCCCGTGGTAACTCTCCTAGACCTCTCCCATCCTTCCACTGAACAGCCCCATTCTGTCCCAAGATACCGGACTTGGAAAATGCCCATTTCCCAAGCCGGCAATCCTGTCTGACCATCTTCACTATCCTACCCTTAGACACATCTATCTGAAGGGTCTCGAGTCAATCTGTAATTATATGCCCATAAGGCATATAAATGGTGGAGCTGCTAGGCTGAGAATAGGAGATGATCGAAGAATAGATGCTGGACATAATGTCAAAGTCGAGACGCCGACGCAAACCATAAAGCATCAGGCAGTGGTATGGTCGGATCTTTGCTAAAGGTTTGGACGTGATTGGAAGGAGACAGTTTGTGACTATCTTAAAAAGAATATAGTCAGGGGCAGATAGTCGTAGAGCGGCAAAGGTGGGAAAATCAACATCCAACTCATCCAGTCCACCTGGTCTAGGATGACCGAAGAAGTACTCATAGATGGAATCAGGTGATACATCAAGTGGAGGAGGTAATGATTCTGGTAAATCAGGAAAAATGGGAAAAGGATCTCCTGAACAAACTCGACAACCTAGATACCTAAAGAATTCTACTACAGAGAAATCAACAGTTTTCTTAGCGACTCTGGTTCTATAAATACCATCGCTGCTTTGATGAAGATTGTTGTAGAATTCAGAGACTAGATCATAGTTGATGTCCCTTTCTAAGTATACTAACGAGTCAAGATTGTAATATGCTAGTGTTTCGGATACAGAAGGACAAAACTCATCCATGTACTTTCGATCCACAGATCGACATGGGAGTAGCTTGAATGTCCTATTTTGAAATGCTTGTTCAAACTGGCGGTTAGGGAATCTTGAAGATGAGGAAGGTTGAGGTCGGGAGGGTGCCTGGGATTTGGATTTCTCGGTAGAAGACTTATAAGTACCCTCACCGGCCGATTTCTTCCTAAATAGGTCAAAAAAAATAGGACACGATCGAGGCAAATGGGAGTCCACGGGAGCCACAAAGTAGAGAACCAAGACAACACACAGAAAAACACTGTGAAAAGAAACTAAAATGTCAAAAATGAATAGATTTCGGGGAGAAAGGAAGTTACCTGGGCGCCATTTGAGGTTTTCGGAGAAGATGGAGAGAAGAGTCGGGACTGAGGAGTGGTTCGGCTAGGGTTTTCGGCGTGAAATGAGAGGACGAAGGATTGGGGGAAGTTAAAAAGGGGTGAACAGATCAAAAGATCGGACGGCTGTCCGATCAGGAGAAATCCTGACCGATCAGGGAACGTCCTGATCGGTTAGGGAGTGTTCTGATCGGTCGCGGAGACCGATCAGAGGTGGATCAGAAGTAGAGCCTCCTGATCGGTCGTGGAGACCGATCAGGGAGCCTCCTGATCGGTTCCCGGCCGATCGAGGTGCCACGTGCCAAGCCTCCGATTGGTCGTGGAGCCGATCGGGGAAGCTCGATCGGTCCGGACCGATCGTAATCGATCGATCGCTGGCGTCGTGCGGAACCAGCGATCGTGCACCGATCGGATATCGAAGAACTCTCCCGATTGGTCGTAGAGACCGATCAGATATCATCTGATCGGTCCCTGGACCGATCGATGTCAGTCTCTGAAATTTGTATCGACAGCTCTGAAACTTGGTTCAACAACTTTCAAGTTCAGAACCTAGGATCTGAAGAGCCCACAGATTATATTCAGTGATACCAGTGAATATTTCCTAATGATGAGCTCTAATGATTTTGAATTATCAAGGGCTCGAAAGTTTCAGACACTTCATAACAAATGTGTTGAATCTCAAAGTTTCAAAAGAGAAGTTCGTTTTATTTGTTTGCTGAAACTATGATTTATAGTGAACCAAGGTAATAAATCTGACTCAGGCTATCGGTTCACGATATATCCTTCCTATGAGTAGTTACAAGTTTGTCAAAATATGTCAAATTTCTTCACCAACTTGTCATATTTTCAATCAAAATCAGGAAGGTATCAATCAACACATCAACCAGGTTAGATGATTTCTAGATACAGATCCAACCAAGATTCCTTGGTTGGAATATATGAGTAAGATCTAGGAGCCAAATACACATGAATTATGTAATGGCCTTCCCCATACTCAATTTATGTCTCTTTAACCTAATTATTCAAGGGATGCATGATACATTTTGAATAATTTGGTTGATCCTAGCATCTCACCCCATTTCTAGAAAACAAAAATATTTTGTTAAACCTTATAGTTTGTGTGAGATGTCCCCAAATTGCCCAAATTAATTTTCCAATTTCTCTTGTCATTTTAATGGTCCTTATTGATCATGATGTGGTCAAAATGACTTATTGAGCCAAACACATTCCCAATTCCCTCCTTAAATGACTAAATTCATTTTCCGGAAGGGGTTTGGTGAAAATATCGGCTAGGTTTGACTTTGACTCAACATATGTGAGTGCAATGTCTCCCCTAGCTACGTGATCTCTAATGAAGTGATGACGCACTTCAATGTGTTTGGTCCTTGAATGATGGACTGGATTTTTCGTTAGGTTTATTGTGCTAATGTTGTCACACAACACTTGCACTCCTTTGTATGAAAGTCCATAATCTTCTAGAGTGTGAATCATCCACAACAATTGTGATACACTCTCTCCCATGGCAATGTATTCAGCCTCGGTCGTGGAGAGAGCAACACAATGTTGCTTCCGACTTGACCAACTAATCAACGATGAACCTAAAAATTGGCAACCCCCACTAGTGCTTTTCCGATCCAATTTGCATCCAGCATAATCGGAATCGGTATAGCCTATCAAATCAAAAGACTCCGTACGAGGGTACCACAGTCCTACTCTAATTGTGCCCTTGGGATATCTTAGAATTCTCTTAACTGCAGTTAAATGAGATTCCTTGGCACAAACTTGATATCTAGCGCACATGCCCACAGCAAAAAGTATGTCCGGTCGACTAGCTGTGAGATATTGAAGACTACCGATCATGCTTCTATATTGCGTTAGATCAACTGGTTTCCCACTCTCATCATTGTCAAGACGAGTGTTTGTCGCCATTGGAGTGGATACTTCCTTAGAGTCACTCATTTTGAATTTTCTGAGCATCTCTTGAGTGTATTTCGTCTGATGGACATAAATTCCATCGCGAGTTTGTTTGATTTCAAGTCCAAGGAAGAATGTCAATTCTCCTACTAGACTCATCTCAAACTCACTTTCCATGTGAGAAATAAATTCATTCAAATAGCCCTTGTTATTTGAGCCACAAATTATGTCATCGACATACACTTGGGCTACAAAAATGTTTTCACCATCTCTACGCAGAAATAGTGTTGGGTCTATTTGGCCTCTTACAAAACCCTTTTCTAGCAAATATGTTGACAACCTTTCGTACCAAGCTCGTGGTGCTTGTTTAAGCCCATAAAGTGCTTTCTTGAGTTTGTACACGTGGTTTGGAGCTTCGATATTCACAAACCCTAGTGGTTGTTCAACATAGACTTCTTCTTTAATAAAGCCATTTAAGAAAGCAGATTTAACATCCATTTGATAGAGCTTGAAACCTCTATGTGCAGCAAAAGCTAGCATCAAACGAATGGACTCTAATCGGGCCACGGGAGCATAAGTCTCATCATAATCGAGACCTTTGACTTGACTATAGCCCTTGGCTACAAGTCTTGCCTTGTTTCTTACAACTTCTCCCTTTTGATTTAACTTATTTTTGAAGACCCATTTAGTTCCAATAATGGTGGTCTTCTTAGGTCTAGGAACTAAGTCCCACACTTGGCTCCTTTCAAATTGACCTAACTCATCTTGCATAGCTATGATCCAATCAGGATCGCGCAATGCCTCATCAACTAATTTTGGTCCAATCTCTGAAATCAATGCGACTTCATTAGACTCATTTCTAAAGAATGACCTAGTCCTAACCCCTTGTTGGATGTCTCCCACAATTTGGTCTTGGGGATGACTAGTGACTATCCTAGATTGTCTTGGTATTGGTGGTGCCTCATGAATGGTCTCACTAGGCACAGGCAAGGACTCAATATCAGGCAAAAGATCAGATTGAGTTCTTTGTTGCCTTCGTTCATCATCATCAGAGTCAACTTCGACTCTTTCTATGTTTCGATCATTCAAACTTAGCCTTCTAAGTTCAAGTTGAATTTCTCCTACATCCCTTGATTGATCATTTAAGTTAGGGATTTCTTCAAAAGCTACATCCGAGGACTCTTCAATCAATTTAGTCCTATTGTTGTAGACTCGATAGGCTTTACTGGTGAGCGAGTACCCGACCAGTATCCCTTCATCAGCTTTGGCCGAAAATTTTCCAAGATGCTCCTTGGTGTTCAAAATAAACACCTTACAACCAAACACCCTAAGATGTTTAATTGTAGGGGGTTTTCCAAACCAAAGTTCATGGGGAGTCTTTCCTAAAAACCTATGTATCAGGATTCGGTTTTGCACATAGCAAGCTGTATTTACAGCTTCAGCCCATAAGTAACTCGGTAGTGAGTACTCATTGAGCATACTTCGTGCAGCCTCTTGTAAGACTCGGTTCTTTCTCTCCACAACCCCATTTTGTTGTGGGGTCATTGGAGTAGAGAACTCATGCTTATATCCCTTTTCTTGACAAAATTCTAAAAACCTATGATTTTGAAATTCCCCACCATGATCACTTCTAATGGTTTTAATTGTTGTTGATTTTTCATTTTCAGTTCTTCTACAAAAGGAAATAAAAATATCTATGATTTGATCCTTAGTTTTCAAGAAGAATGTCCATGTATACCTAGTAAAGTCATCAATAATCACTAAACAGTATCTACTTCCATTTAATGAAATAACACTACTGCAATCAAACAAATCCATATGTAATAAGTCTAAGGCAGTAGTTGTACTTACAACGCTTTTACCTTTATGAGGCGCTTTAGTTTGCTTACCCTTCTGACATGCATCACACAATTTGGTCTTTTGGTACTTGCTGCTTGGTAAGCCTCGCACTAACCCTTTGTTGACCAGCTTCCGGATATTTTTCATGTTCACATGAGCCAACCTCCTATGCCAAAGCCACGATTCTTCTTCTTTTGACATGAAACACTTATCAAGAGCATTAGTAGCACTTTTAAAAGAAACTTGATAAATGTTATCTACCCTTGTGCCTACTAGTACCGTGTCAATGTTTTTGACTAGACATTGACTCGAATGAAACTCAATTGTGTAACCCGTATCACACAATTGACTGACACTTAGGAGATTAAAAGTCATCCCCTTGACTAGAAGGACATTCTTGATTTGGAGGCATTCGGATATATGAATGTCTCCAACTCCTATAACCTTAAGACTACCATTATTACCAAAAGACACATTACCTCTATTTTTGTTTTGAATGGTAGAAAATAGTGACTTGTCCCCGGTCATGTGCTTGGAGCATCCACTATCAACAAACCAAGTTGATAGACGCTCCCCCTTTACCAATGCCTACAAGACACGAAAGATAGATGTTTTAGGTACCCAAATCTTGGGACCTAATGCATCTACAATGAAGGACTTAGGCACCCATGCCTTTGTTACCTTCTTCCTAGTCTCATGAACCCTAGAAACATGCGATCTATGAAATTGGGTTCTTGACACTAAAGAAATAAAACTAGACTCCTTAGGTTGGTATCCTAATCCAGCCTTGTTGTAGACCGCCCTTTGGGCATTTAGAATCATGTCTAGGGTCTTAGAGCTAGTTGAGAATTTCTCAAGCATTTTCTTGAGTTTCTCAACCTCACCCTTCAAGGCCTTGTTCTCATCTTCAAGGAGCTCTAGATGTAGGTCATCAACCTCATCTTCCCTAAGAGCTCTCAAGTTCTCTACTTCTTCTTTTAATGATTTATTTTCTATTTTTGATTTATTTTCTGTTTTTGATTTTTTAAGCAAGGTAGACAAATGTGTAATAGTCTTATAACATTTTTCTAAGTGAGAAGAGGTTACCTCTTCATCATCCGAAGATGATGAAGCCGCGGCTGAAGTGCTTGAGTCATCACTCTCGGACTCGGACTCCTCCCTTGCCATGAGTGCCAATTGCCGAGTACTCTTCTCCTTCTTCTCTTCCTCCTCCGATGAGCTTGAGGAAGATTCATCCCAAGTGGCCTTGAGAGCTTTCTTCTTCTTGGCTCTTTCCTCCTTCTTTTTGGCCCGTTCCTCCTTCTTGAGTTTTGGACACTCACTCCGGTAGTGGCCTTTCTTGCTACACTCATAGCAAGTAACGTTAGACTTATCAATATTTTGATCTACAGTCTTACCTTTGTATCTCCTGTTTCTTCTCATGATCCTCCTCACAAAATTTGCCATCTCGCTTGATGATGATCCACCTTCATCATCGGACTCGGAGGAGGATGAAAATGAAAGAATCTCTTTCTCCTTCTTCTTTCCTTTCTTTCTTCTCCCATCCTTGCTCTTTCTCCTGCAACCAAAGCTATACCTTTCTCCTTTTGACCTTTGTTAGCAAGTTCATGAAGTTCCATTTCACAAAAGAATTCATCTAGCTTTACAATGGAAAGATCCTTGGAAACCTTGTAGGCATCTACCATAGATGACCACAAGGCATTCCTTGGAAAGGATTTAAGAGCGTACCTTACTAGATCGCGATTCTCCACGCGTTCATCCACGGAATGTAGACCATTGATGATTTCCTTGAACCTCCCATGTAGTTCACTTACCGTTTCGTTTTCCTTCATGGTGAGATTTTGTAGTTGATTCAAGAATAGGTCCCTCTTGGCTATCCGAGAATCACGAGTTCCTTCTTGGAGCTCGATAAGCTTGTTCCATAAATCTTTTGCACTCGAGAATGGACCTACCTTGACGAGTTGGTCCTTGGCAATCCCACATTGTAAGGTGACTACCGCCTTGGCATCGGCTTGCCCTTTACGAGTTTGTTCGGTAGACCACCTTGATGAATCGAGTTCCTTACCTTCTTCGTCCTTCGGTGGTGTGAATCCTTCCTTGACCGAGAACCACATGGAGATATCAGTCTTGAGGTAATACTCCATGCGGCTCTTCCAATACTGGAAATCTGCTCCATCAAGAAGGGTGGTCTGTTTGTGCTGAATCCTTCCTTCATGGCCATCTTCTTGCTCCTTTGGATGTTAGTCCAGATGAAGAGCACCAGGCTCTGATACCACTTGTTAGGATCTTAGATGGCTAGAGGGGGGGTGAATAGCCTCTTAAAAACTTAAACAAAGATTTCTACAGAGAAACTTGTTAGCACAGCGGAATTAGGAAACTAAAACAAAAGAAACAAGCACACTAACACACGGATTTACGAGGTTCGGGGATAACTTGCCCCTACTCCTCGGCGTGTCCGTAAGGTGGACGACTCCTTGATCTTCGGTAGATCGCACCCCGGATAAATTCCGACTAAAGATCCTCCTTCTCGGTGGAGTAACCTCTCCACAAAATCTCAAGAAATATATATGTTAAAGCACAAGACTTACAGAGCTCGGTGGCAAAGAAGAATGAACTAATGCTTACAACCACGCGAGGATCAGTGGAAACAAGAACTCACAGATCGCAGTTTTTCACACGAGAGCTCAAGAATGATCAACAGAACTTTTTCACTTTCTTGCTTGCTTCTTCTTCTTTACTCTCGCTGTTTTATGCTTCTTAAGCCCCTGTTCTCTGCTCTGCTGTCACGGATTGTGGCAAATCTGTACAAAATCATCGCTGCAGCCAATCCCTCTTCCTCCTTACCTGGTCCTCTAAACTCACACCAATGAAATCACAGTCTTCACTGGTGTCTTCTGAGCTCGAACCAATTACCAGGAGTCAAGCGGATCGCGGCCAGATCTCACCAGTAGCCGTTGATGCTTCAAATGAACCATGCGCCGCGAATCACAGCAGAAAGTCCATTTGTCGTATTCCTCTTATGGACTTAATTTGAAATTATGCTTGGAATGGTGCCTGTAATCCTGCAAACTCAAAAGCTAACAGCACAGAGGGTTATATCACATGAATCAGGCAAATCAGATGTAGTGGAGGAATCGCAGAACATCGAACAAATCAGATTATGTGTGGATCGGTCACAAGACCGATCCATGGACCGGTCACCAGACCGATCCATGGACCGATCAGGACATATCCTGATCGGTCCACAGATTACCTGATCGGTCGTGGAGACCGATCAAGCCGCAGCTGGATCGGTCTCCATGACCGATCCTTCCCTCTTCTCTTCGCAATAGCATCTCCTGATCGGTCTACGGACCTATCAGATTACACTCGATGTGCTCGAGTGTTTCCGTCGATCCACGGCCGTCGATTACACTCGAGTTATGAGTGTTTCTGATCGGTCACCGGACCGATCGGAAACTAATTCCTGGATCGATGCGACCGATCCACCGCTCTCATGTACACTGGATCGGATCGCCGACCGATCCAATGCACCATGGAATATCCACTTAGGTCCCTTTTCGACCTAATCGAGAACAACTCACGAGGCCCTCTCGCTCGGTCCAGACGAGCTACGAGCCCTCTCGACCTGAGTACAGAGAACGAGCTACCGAGCCCTCTCCGACTTCGGTCCGAGAACGAGCCACCGAGCCCCTCTCGACCTAGTCCGGAGAACGAGCTTCCGAGCCCTCTCGACTTCGTCAGTCAGAGAACGAGCTCACCGAGCCCTCTCGACCTAGTCCGAGAACGAGCTTGAGAGCCTCTCCGGCTTCGTCGGCCGGTCCAGAGAACGAGCTACCGATCCCTCTCTGACCTAGTCCGGAGAACGAGCTTCCGAGCCCTCTCCGACTTCGTCAGGTCCAGAGAACGAGCTACCGAGCCCTCTCTGACCTCGCGTGCCAAGTTTCCAACTTGGACTTTTCCCTTCCACACGATCAAACTTGATCAGTAATCAATCCGAGTCCAAATAACATCTAATACAAACTTAAATCAGTGTCAACATCAAAACAACAGCCAGGTCAGACTGTATCAACATCTACCACTCTCCAAAAGTGGCTGAATGGCAGCTATAAACAACTGACGACCCTCTCACCACAAGGAAGACATCGGTCGTCAATATGCAATGAATGATGACATGATGTGAATAGTCACAATATAAATACCATCATCCATAGTGTATCCCAACACCCCCAATAACCACCACAAACGTATATACATACTCCAACACACAACATGGTCAACCAGGTATACAACCCCCATACCACATACCCGTCACATATACACTCGACATCAATATGCATAATAAGCACGCTAATCGTACCAGTCAGACGACTCTATGATACCAACTCTAACAACACACATGCACAGAGTTCTGATATCAAGGGTGAGACTGTATCGAAATAAAGATGATCATATCAAAGCTCAAATAGAAGGAGACAAGCAGGAATAAGACAAATATACAGATTTAAGATAATGCAACCTAAGCATTCAAAAACAACCATGCTTTATAGTTCAAAGAACTAAATAGGAGAAAAGGAAGAAATACCCGCCTCCAGATATCTCGTATCAACAGAACCACCCCACGTCACGCTGCTCGTATAGATCAAGATCCTGTGTCACATATACAATGCATGTAATATACATATACCTGTACTACACATACATAAAACACTTATAAATAAATAACCGATTCTAGAGTAATAGCTAATCATGATTATTACTCCTTTCCATTATTCTCCAATAAGAAACTAACCTCCACATCATGATCTTGACCTCAGATTTAGGTTAATCTAGATTTACCACCTTTAATTTCCCAACATAGTAACACTTACCACTGTTAACCAATTCCGACCAACCACCCACAGCCTTCACAGAAACTACAGTACATAGCACTCAAAGCATTCCACAACCGAACAACACATTTCACCACTCCTCTTGATCCCATCATTGATCTAGGTCAAGGAAATACACTGGACTCACTGCAACTCAGGTTAAATTAAGAGAATAGAGCAAGAATTAACAGTGTATCAATTTCCTACGACAAGTAAACTACACATAAAATCTTCACTGGTCGGATCAAGAACATGTTGAGAATTCACTAACAATTACAGAAACAACAATAACAGCATCAACTTCAACATCAAGCTTACTAGATGATCAAAATGCTGAGGAACCAACCCAATAAATCTATGATGGCTGAAATCACCACAGCACCTCTATTCTCAGAATCAAACCCCACTCGAATCAATACCAGGAGGAGGATTAGAACCCAAATTCAAGACAGAAACCAACTCCTTACCTCCAATATCCCGATTAGGGCTCGGTCTTGTTCTTGCTAACGCACAGAGAAGAGATCAGAACCCTAATTCTCAACCAAAACCTACCGAATCAAAATCAGAAGGGAGATCAGATTCGAATTCACAACAAAACCCAAAACGCTTACCTCCAAGAATCCCGGCTAGGGCACGATCTGTGCTTGCCGACGAGCAGGGGAAGGAGATCAGAGAGGGATAATGATCGTGACCTCACACAATCGGTCGACGCTGGCCAGATCCAACGCCGGTGCCTTCAGCCCCTTTCCGACAGTAAGCGCAAACCCCAAATCGAAGCTCCGTCGCCGCGGTTTGCCGAGACTAGAAAGGAAGAGAAAAGCCAGGGAGAAGGAGAGTTCGTCGATAGTTGACCCCCTTCTTCACCACCCTCCGGAATCTGCTCCTCACCGGCGACACCGAGAGAGGAAAGGGAAAAATCGGCGATCACTGAGGCAGGCGTCGGCGTTGGGGAGGTCGCGAGAGAGAGGAAGAGGCAGGAGAGAAAATGAGTCGGGTCGGGTTCTTAGGGCACGGGTGAGGAATGAAGCCCTTTTAATAGAACCCACTTAGGGTTAAGGAAATCAAACCCTAACTAACATCTCAATTAATCCCTCACATGCGTATTCCTAACCAAACCTCCACTTCTATCCCCGCGAAACTAGTCATACGACCTCCGGAAAATTCTAGAAAAATTTCTATAATTTCCTAAAATTTTCATAAGGTTATTTCATTGTAACCCTAAAATAAATTTGCATATCTTACATGTGTAGCTATTGGGAAGCAAATTTTGAAGTGATTCACTGCATCTTAAAGAACAGTGATACAAAGTCTTTCAAGTTTTTAATTCTGAAACTTAATATCTGCTGTGTAAGAAATGAGCAAGATTGGCATGTTGGTTGTTGGAGAGGAAAACTTTCCAATGCTAGGGTGAGCTCTGCTTGCCATGATTTGGGGACCATTAACCTTATTTCTTAAATTGAAAAGAAGTGCTTGGAACTGAATTACAAAGAGAACTTGTTTAGTGTCAAACTCTTCATGCTAATTTTGAATAGCAACCAGAATTCTATCTCTTGAATTTGCAGAACTTAATGAATGGGAAACCAAAAACTACAACCTGAATCTGGTTAAGAATTCATGATTCTGAAACTAAAGGGGTGTTTGGTTTAGGGGAATTGTTAGTTAGAGCCCTAGAGCCAATCATTTGATGATTGTATGGACTCATGTATATCATATTTTTGTATATTAATAAAGACATTGGTTTTTGGTTATTATGCTTATTTGTATTAGTGTCAAATAAAATAAGTATAGTAACGTCCTTGAGTAGAACGTTCATACCTATATCAATCGATTAGTTGAATCGATAGTGAGATGATATAGGGAACACTACTCTAAATCATTCCTAGTCGAGTATTAACATTCAGGGACAATGTTAATACAATAAGACTAGCATGTAGGTCAGCTCGATGACTTGATCTCACAAGTCATGGATATAGAGATATCAAGCTGACACATGGGTATGCATTAGAGAATGTATACTGAATGACCCGCCATGAGAAAGTATCATGGATCGTTATATGAGTGTCATATACTTTCTCATGTGGCTATTAGTATGACTATTAGTCCTTAGACCTGAAGTCACCATGGATCCCTACATAAGGAGTTATGTACTTTGGTTTCGTCAAACGTCACCCGTAACTGGGTGGACTGTAAAGGCGATTACTGGGTATATAACAAATTATGTAGAGGGATGTGAGTGATGTAGATGGGATCTATCCCTCCTATATGACGGTAGAGACATCGATATTCTTGATAGAGTGAGACCACGAAGTGTTTGGCCATACCCAAATGAGTCAATATGAGATATTGAGCTCATTTGATTGAGTGAGTCTACTCGGAGTTCAAGATTTAGATTGGTCAGAGGATTACACGGTCTATGCCTCACATTGATCAATCTAGATGTCTAGGATAGAAGGACACTTGTCACATATTGTGAGGAGTCACAATTAGTAGTCACAAGGTGATGTTGGATCTCAACATTTCTTGTAACTTGGGTAGCAATGATGTATTGCTAGATGCCGCTCATTGCTTATGTTTCTAAAAGAGTTTATAACATTGCCAACGTTATAAGATCCTATTGGGTCACACACAAAGAACATGTGCATGGAGATTAGGTTCATATGATGAACCAATAGGATTAGATTCATATGATGAATCAAAGATTGGATTCAAATTAGACTTATTGAGTTAGACTCAATTAGATTCAATTGTTGAATTAGTCTAATTTAAATTTGATTCATGAGTCAATTTATATTAATGAATTGAGATTCATTAAATTAAATTGACTTGAATCAAAGGCTGGATTTAACTCAACAAGGAAGAAAATTGGTCATGTTTGACTTGACCAAATGGAAGTTGAAACATCAAGTTTGACTTGATGTCTTGCCACATCATCATGAAGGTTGACTCATCCTACTTGGTATGACCAATCTAGCCATATCATTAGCCACATCATCTCCTCATTTAATGGTGTGCCACCTCATGGAGGTTACACACCAAATGCATTAATGTGGCCGGCCACATTAATGTGGGAGTTACACTAGTGTGGCCGACCACACTAAAGGAAAAATGGGTTTTGTCTTGTGGTAAATTAATTGTGGTAAATGTTTCTTCTTCCTTGGGTGCTTCTTCCTCTCTCAACCTTGCTGATGGTCGTGGGTTTCATGGAGAAAAGGAGGAGTGTGAGTTAAATCCAAAGCCTAAGGAAGGTGGGAACCAAGAGGTGTACATGTGTTTCCTCTTCTATATTCTCTCCTTTCTCACCTTTTAGATCCAATCCGAGAGCCCTAGAACGTGCTAGCACACTTGTGGGTTCTCCTCTCCATCTTTGAGTGGTAGAAGACCACGCCTTGTTCGTGTGGATACCGCTAGAGGACCGTTCGCTTGACGGTCTCAAGATCCGGCTACCTTTGGACGTTGCGGGATTGTGAAGGGCACGCATCAAGGGTAAATGTTTTTCCCTCGTAGATCTAAGAGTCGATCGTGTTTTAAACTCGTACTCGATTTTTTGAAAGTTTTACCTTGCACGAGATCCGTGGCTTGGGCGATTCGGGGTTTCCGCGACGCGAAAAGCAATTTTCGCGGCCCGAAAAACCCAACAGTGGTATCAGAGCCACGAGCAAGGCTTGTACGAGTTTATTTTTATTTTTATGAAAAATAAAACCCTTCTGTGATTTTCTGTAAAAATTAGTTTTTTATGATTTTATGGGTAATTTTTCCGTAGAAGCGAAGCACAAGTGTCTCGGCACTTGTAGGCTTCGGCTACCGGAAAGATCTTTCAAAATCGGCTTCGTTTCGCCCCAAATTCGTTTGGGACAGAGGGCTTGGGTGCCATTAGATCGCAGAGCAACTCACGATGGTTAGATCGTGGGTAGGGTACTGCCCTAACCCGCAAGGGGATTTGCTTCGCGATCGCACCCGAAATCGCTTAAAACGAACCCGCCGGGAAGATTTTTCCGAAACGGCAATGTCTCGGCCCAAATCGTTCTGGGACAGCGGGTTTAGGCGCTGTTGGATCGTAAACGAACCCTCGCGATGATTAGATCGCGGGTAGGGGCGCTGCCCCTGGGCCCCGCAAGGGGATCCGTTCCGCGCCGCTAAACGGGACCGCCGGGAAATTTTACTCGTAAAATTGTAAAAATTATTTTAAAAATTATAGAAAATTATGAAAAATATATAATTTTGAATTATATATTAATTTTGTGATAGTCATGGCCCAAAAACCCAATATGATTAGATTGTGTTGTAATTCATAATACGGCCTGCGTGCCGTTATGTGTTTGCGCGTGTTGTATGTTTTTATTTTTTCGCGACCTGCGCGTCGTGCCTTTCACTTATATTCTTGTTGTAAATTAGATTTAGACTCGAATGTAACTCGAGTTTCAAATTGTATGTACAAATTGGAGCGGTGGAGGGTCCACACGAGACGGAGTTCCGAGGCGGGCACGAGCAACACAAGGTGGTCAAAGGGAGGAGCTTGGAGAAGCTGTTGACCCTAGGTTGACCAATCGGTCTTATCATTGGCTTGAGAAGATCGTAGTAGGGCCATGACTAAATCACAAATAAGTTAATTAATTGCTTGTGTATGTGATGCATGTTTAATAAGTAATTAATTAATTAGTGCCTTACGATTAGATTAGATCTAAGTCGTGCACATGATGCACCCTTGCGATTATATTAGATCTAAGTCGTGCACAAGATGCATCCTTTTCGATTAGATTAGATCTCGATCGAACCAACTCTAAATGCCTAACCGTGCCGTGATACCTATCACTACCTCGATCACATGTATTGTTGAATCTGCCAAAGCAGAGCAATACATATTATCTTGGTAGGGTACGGAGGGACAATCTTGGTCCCGCCTATCAACGCATGGGTGAATACAAGCTCAATTAGATTGAGTATTCCTAATTACTCGGTTGGATCGAGTCAACTATAGGCATTATTCCAACAGTTGGAAAAGATAGATCAAAAATCACATCTATATTAACTCTCGGGCGTATTAGCCAAAGCTAACTCGAGTTTTAATATAAATGCGGATATTGATTTTATAAACAAGAGTTGCATAGAGATGTAATTGGTAATCGTTACCTACCGATCATACTAAGCCTTGGGCGTATTAGCCAAAGCTAACTCAAGGGTTAGTATGATGTGGATCTTGTCCCACAAGAATTATAGAATTGTGGGAGCATCATTTAATTAAAGGCCTAATTAAATGATTTTAAAGAATATGATATTTATTTCTGTAAAACGAATTGTAGATAATAATGCAATGTCCAGAACACTATTGATTTTCATGCAAGTGTAACAAAAGAGCAAACTTACAACTGAAAAGGATGATCACCAAACTGCAACTGAATTGATTGCTATGGGAAAGCAGTTTTGAGGCTCCTCCACCTTTGCCAGAGCAAGAGATTGTTACGGATGAGATGAGCAGTTAGATGTGTCTTGTCTTATGCTCGCAACCATGAACTCGAGCTTCGAAGCAACATGAGTTGATTAGCGCTTACGATATGGTTGAACATCTTTGTCACCTATATCAATGACAAGCAAGGCATTGGAAGAGGAACTCAAAGAATACCGAAGATCTTAAGAAGAAGAGAAATAAGATTTCTACTTTAGGTATAAATGTTATGAAGTCAACCTCTCTATTTCTTCATCGTGGGTATTAGATACCGGTGCTTCGCACATTTGTACTAATGTACAAGTTCCGAGGAATAGCAGGGCATTGACGAAGGTGAGATAGACCTACGAGTAGGCAATGGAGCACGAGTTGCTGCTGTAGGAACTTATCATCTATCTCTTCCTCTCGGCTTGTACTAGAATTAGATGATTGTTGTTATATGCCTTTGACTAAGAACATAATTTCCGTTTCTTGTTTGGACAAGAAAGGATTTTCGTTATAATAAAGAACAAATGTTGTTCCGTCTATTTAAACGATATGTTCTATTGTAGTGCACCTCGATAAACGGACTCTATATTCTAGATCTAGAGAGCCCTATCTATAACGTAAATACCAAGAGGTTCAAGTCAAATGACATGAACCAAACCTCTGACACTGTCGCTAGGTCATATAAATGACAAGCGCTATCCCACTCCATAAGGATGGTTTCTGGACTCATTTGATTTTGAATCAT
Source organism: Zingiber officinale (assembly GCF_018446385.1). Taxonomy (NCBI): domain Eukaryota; kingdom Viridiplantae; phylum Streptophyta; class Magnoliopsida; order Zingiberales; family Zingiberaceae; genus Zingiber; species Zingiber officinale. The sequence goes on from NC_055994.1 coordinate 30,889,844, forward strand.
ATGAGATATCGAGTCATGCCTACGAGGCAAGATGACCAAGACTCCCTTTAGTGGGCACTGAGAGAGCAACCGATTTGTTAGGACTCATACATAGTGATGTATGTGGCCCTTTCAATGTTGCTGCTAGAGGCGGTTATAGATACTTCATCACATTTCCTGACTTCAGGAGATATGGTTATGTGTACTTGATGACACATAAGTCGAATCCTTTGAAAAGTTCAAAGATTTCAAGAATGAAGTCTCGGAACCGACTTGGCAAGAGTATTAAGATACTTTGATCCGATCGAGGTGGAGAATACCTTAGCCATGAGTTCCGTGACTATCTAGCCGAGTGTGGGATTCTATCCCAACTCACTCCTCGAACACCACAGAGGGTGGTGTATCCGACGGAATTCCGTACCTTATTAGATATGGTACGATCTATGATGAGTCACACAGATCTTCCGACATATCTATGGGGATATGCTCTAGACACGACAGCTTTCATTCTCAACCGAGTTCCATCCAAGGCCGTCATAAAGACACCATATAGGATATGGACTGGGAGAGATGCCCAGGTGTCTTTTATGAGGATTTGGGGTTGTGAGGCTTACGTACGACGTCAAGTCTCAAACAAATTAGGACCCAAATCCGACAAGTGCTATTTCATCGGATATCCCAAGGAAACTAAGGGATATTACTTCTACATTCCCAGTCAGCACAAGGTAGTTGTGGCAAAGACTGGGGTCTTTCTAGAAAGGGACTTTGTTTCTAAAAAGACTAGTGGGAGCGCGTTCGATCTTGAAGAAGTTCAAGATGTGAACAATAGCACTGATGCCTCGATGGATATTGAACTAGAACCACAAAGTGTTGTGGATGATGTTCCACAAGGAGTTGAGGAACAACAACCAGTTCAAGTAGACATTCCTCTTCGCAGGTCTGATAGGGTGCGTCGTCAGCCTGAGAGATACTCATTTCTCTTGTCTGACCATGATGACGTTATGCTCATAGAGGATGAGCCTACCACCTATAAGGAAGCTGTGATGAGACCAGATTCCGAGAAATGGCTAGAGGCCATGAGATCCGAAATGGAATCCATGTACACCAACCAAGTATGGACTTTGGTTGATCCACCTGAAGGGGTAAAACCCATTGGGTGTAAGTGGGTCTTTAAGAGAAAGACTGACATGGATGGACTTATCTATAAGGGTCGCTTAGTAGCTAAAGGTTTCAAGCAGATTCATGGTATTGACTATGATGAAACCTTTTCTCCAGTAGCGATGTTTAAGTCTATTCGGATCATGCTTGCTATTGCAGCCTACCATGACTATGAGATATGGCAGATGGATGTCAAAACCGCGTTTCTGAATAGAAACCTACTCAAGGATGTGTACATGACACAACCTGAGGGTTTTGTAGATCCACAGCATACTAGTAGAGTATGCAAGCTGCATAGGTCCATTTATGGATTAAAGCAAGCTTCTCGGAGCTGGAATCTTCGATTTGATGATGCGATCAAACAGTTTGGTTTCATCAAGAACGAAGATGAGCCTTGTGTCTACAAGAAGGTTGTAGGGGACATAGTTGCCTTCCTCATATTGTATGTGGATGACATACTACTCATTGGGAAGGACATCCCTATGCTTCAGTCTGTCAAGACCTGGCTAGGGAGTTGCTTCTCAATGAAGGACTTAGGTGAGGCATCCCGCATTCTAGGGATTCAGATCTATAGAGATAGATCTAAGAGATTGCTTGGCCTAAGTCAGAGTACATACATTGATAAGGTACTCCTTCGGTTTGCCATGCAGAACTCCAAGAAGGGATTTCTGCCGATGTCACATGGCGTGAGTCTTATGAAGACTCAAAGTCCCTCTTCTAGAGAGGAGAGAGACCGCATGGATCAGATCCCTTATGCCTCAGCCATAGGATCGATCATGTACGCCATGCTATGTACTCGACCTGATGTCTCGTATGCTTTGAGCATGACGAGAAGATATCATCCGATCCTGAAAGTCATCGATAACGGTCAAGAATATTCTTAAGTACTTAAGAAGGGCTAAAGAATATTTCTTGATATGGAGGCAATGATGAGCTAGGTGTAAAGGGTTACATGATGGAGGTAATGATGACTAGTGTAAGATTACAAATCGGGGTTCGTATTTTGCATTAATGGTGGTGCTGTCTGGGAAGAGTTCGAGCAGGATCTGAGGCGATTCTACAACAACAGCCGAGTACATTGTGCATCGAGGCAAGAAGGAGGCGATTTGGATCCGCAAGTTCATCACCGAACTTGGGGTGGTTCCCTGACCCCCTTGAGCTCTATTGTGACAACAATGGAGCTATATAGCGAAGGAACCTCGCTCACACTAGCGGACCAAGCACATACTATGGCGCTTCCATCTCATTCGGGAGATTATCGATAGAGGAGATGTGAAGATTTGCAGAGTACCTACAGAGGCTAACATCGCAGATCCCTTGACCAAGGCTTTGGCACAGAGAAAGCATGATGGACTTCTACCCGGTTCGTGACACCATGATTTCAACATAGGGTTGGAGTTGTTAGTTAGAGCCCTAGAGCCAATCATTGATGATTGTATGGACTCATGTATATCATATTCTTAATAAAGGCATTGGTTTTTGGTTATTATGCTTATTTGTATTAGTGTCAAATAAAATAAGTATAGTAACGTCCTTGAGTAGAACGTTCATACCTATATCAATCGATTAGTTGAATCGATAGTGAGATGATATAGGGAACACTACTCTAAATCATTCCTAGTCGAGTATTAACATTCAGGGACAATGTTAATACAATAAGACTAGCATGTAGGTCAGCTCGATGACTTGATCTCACAAGTCATGGATATAGAGATATCAAGCTGACACATGAGTATGTATTAGAGAATGTATACTGAATAACCCGCCATGAGAAAGTATCATGGATCGTTATATGAGTGTCATATACTTTCTCATGTGACTATTAGTATGACTATTAGTCCTTAGACCTGAAGTCACCATGGATCCCTACATAAGGAGTTATGTACTTTAGTTTCGTCAAACGTCACCCGTAACTGGGTGGACTATAAAGGCGATTACTGAGTGATCCGGCAGTAAGAATGGGGGACCCCATTTAGCAGAGTCAACGCCGCGAGGAGGGCCAAAGGCCTTGGCCGAGCAGATAAGGAGGGCGACGACCAGCTGAGGCTTCCGAGCGGAAGCAATATACCCCGCCGGAGGCGGGGTTCCGACGCTCATGATGAACAGTAGGAAAGGCCGAGCAGAGGGCCTGCTCGACCGAAGGAATAAAACATCAACGCTGCGAATAGTCCAGAGCACATGACCCGGAAGCTCCCGCGCGGATCAGAACATCCGATCGGCCGGACGCGAGGAAACGGCCGACCGGTCGGACGATTGACGGGGAGTAAGAAAAGGCAAGGATAGGAACATCTTCTGACAGCAGATGATATGCAGGATCCTAGGACATGGGCTCACTGTCCCATCAAGGACATGGGCTCACTGTCCCATCAAAGACATGCTCACTGTCCCATCAAAGACGTGCTCATACTGTAGCAGTAAGGAGTCAGGCAAGCTCCTCTGACAAGCCCATACTGGGTATGGGTTGAGGACACGTGTGTGTGCCTCGGTATATGTACATCAGCCTCCTCAGAAGTCTATATAAGGCCTCCACTTCTTCAACCGGAGGTACACGAGTCTTCATCTTTGAGCCACTTCCTTCATCTATTCCCTCGTCTGACTTGAGCATCGGAGGGCCGCCGCCGGACACCCTCCCCGGTTTTATTGCAGTTCGCGAGCACTTGAGGATTCAGGAGAGCCACGCCCGCGTTCGCTGACCCCGGTTCGGACAGGATCAATTTGGCGCCGTCGGTGGGCACCTGCATCCGAAAGGGAACAATGGACGAGGCCGCGACAACACACGGTGACGCTGTCGGCGGAAGACGCTCCGGTCGAGATGAGGGCCGCCAAACTTATGGAGCTAAAACAGAACCGAGCAGCCGGAGCAACAAGCAACATCCGCATCGGGTGGCCGAGCGGAAGCACCTCAAGCCACCGCTGCATTCCATCGGGCCTTATCCCGCAGCCGTACCAGCCCGGAGAGATAGAGGATCTTCTTCCGACGAAATGCCTAGACGAGACGCCAGAAAGGGGAAAGCTCCCCGAGCGGACTTATCTCCCGAGCGGATTAATCGCCAATTTTCGGAGGTTATTCTACGAGACCCTCTGCCTAAACATTACGCGCCCCCGGCGATCGGCGAGTACAATGGAACAACAGACCCGGATGATCATCTGGATAATACAGCTACGCTCCATCAATATACAGATGGAGTAAAGTGCCGAGTCTTTCTTACAACTCTCTCGGGATCGGCTCAACGGTGGTTTCGGAGGCTGCCGGACGGATCCATCACTAGCTTCAAGGACTTCCGAACAGCCTTCCTCCACCACTTCGCCAGCAGTCGGTGTTATCAAAAGACAAGTGTCAGCTTGTTCGCCATCAAGCAAGAGCCGAGAGAATCGCTTCGAGCTTACATCCAGCGATTCAACCAAGTGGCGATGGATATTCCAATGGCCACATCGGAGACGATGATGAATGCCTTCACGCAAGGCCTTGTGGACGGGGACTTCTTCCGGTCGCTCATCCGAAAGCCGCCCCAAGATTATGATCATATGTTGCACCGGGCCAATGAATATATCAACGTGGAGGAAGCACAGGCAGCCAGGAAGAAAGAAACACCAACCGAACAGGCTCCTCCTGCCGAGCGGAGACCCTTGGCCGCTCATCAACCGCCAAGAGGACCGAGGGCTGAAGCAATCCGATCCCCCCATGCCAGATCACACGTACAAGAGGTAGCTGCCGCTCGGCCCAAGCCAAAGAACAGATGGACCCCTATGTTCTGCTCCTTCCACCGGACGGATACGCACAACACGAGGGATTGTCGAAGTCTTCCCTTCGTGACTAATCCCGTCCCCAGGAGTGCCGAACGGCGGTCTCCTCCATCGACAGGAGACAAAGGACCCATGATGCCGACCGGACCCGCCCAGAGAGGCGACATCAACAGACGCCCGATCGGCACCGATCTCCAAGACAGGAGAATCGACGGGCGTCCAGAGAACGGTCCCGACCGTCCGCTCGGGAAGAGGAGAATAGAAGCAATATTGCCCGAGGCGAGATCAACGTTATTGCTGGTGGGTCGACTGGAGGAGACTCCAACCGAGCCAGAAAGGCGGGCGTCCGGCAGCTACAGATCCACGCAGTCGGTTGTAGCCAAGAGCGGGCAAGTGGACCGAAAATCACTTTCGGGCCCGGAGACTTAGAAGGAGTAGAAGTGCCCCACGACGACGCTCTGCTCATCAAAGCGGTAATAGCAAATTACACTATTCATCGCTTATTTGTTGACACAGGGAGCTCGGTCAACATTATATTCAAGAAGGCGTTCGATCAGCTGCAAATTGATCGAGCCGAGCTGCTGCCCATGATAACGCCGCTCTACGGGTTCACGAGTAATGAAGTGCAGCCGGTCGGACAAATACGGCTGGCTATCTCACTGGGAGAAGAGCCGCTCAGGAGGACGCGAATAGCAAACTTCGTGGTGGTGGACTCTCCCTCATCATATAACGTCATTTTGAGACGAGCCAGCGTCTATAAACCCTCCGAGCGGGAGACCGTCTAGCCCAGATGTTAAACCGTAGAGCCGCGCCGACCGGCTATAAATATCCGCGCCGACGAGCTCCGTCGTTAAAGATCGAGAGACGAGCCGTCGTCTATAAACCCTCTAAGCGGGAGACCGACGAGCCCCGTCGTTAAACATCGAGAGCCGCGCCGACCGGCTATAAATATCCGCGCCGATGAGCCCCGTCGTTAAACATCGAGAGCCGCGCCGACCGGCTATAAATATCCGCGCCGACGAGCTCCGTCGTTAAAGATCGAGAGACGAGCCGACGTCTATAAACCCTCCGAGCGGGAGACCGTCTAGCCCAGACGTTAAACCGTAGAGCCGCGCCGACCGGCTATAAATATCCGCTCCGTCGAAAAGATCGAGAGACGAGCCGCGTCTATAAACCCTCCGAGCGGGAGACCGACGAGCCCTGTCGTTAAACATCGAGAGCCGCACCGACCGGCTATAAATATCCGCCGGCTATCAGTCGTTAAACATCGAGAGCCGCACCGATCGCTATAAATATCCGCGCCGACGAGCTCCGTCGTTAAGAGCCGGATCTATAAACCTCCGAGCGGGAGACCGCGAGAGCCGCGCCGACCGGCTATAAATATCCGCGCCGACGAGCTCCGCTTAAAGATCGAGACGAGCCGCCGCTATAAACCCTCCGGGGAGACCGACGAGCCCTGCCGTTAAACATCGAGCCGCGCCGACCGGCTGGCTATAAATATCCGCGCCGACGAGCCCCGTCGTTAAACATCGAGAGCCGCGCCGACCGGCTATAAATATCCGCGCCGACGAGCTCCGTCGTTAAAGATCGAGAGACGAGCCGGCGTCTATAAACCCTCCGAGCGGGAGACCGTCTAGCCCAGACGTTAAACCGTAGAGCCGCGCCGACCGGCTATAAATATCCGCGCCGACGAGCTCCGTCGTTAAAGATCGAGAGACGAGCCGGCGTCTATAAACCCTCCGAGCGGGAGACCGACGAGCCCCGTCGTTAAACATCGAGAGCCGCGCCGACCGGCTATAAATATCCGCGCCGACGAGCCCCGTCGTTAAACATCGAGAGCCGCGCCGACCGGCTATAAATATCCGCGCCGACGAGCTCCGTCGTTAAAGATCGAGAGACGAGCCGGCGTCTATAAACCCTCCGAGCGGGAGACCGACGAGCCCCGTCGTTAAACATCGAGAGCCGCGCCGACCGGCTATAAATATCCGCGCCGACGAGCTCCGTCGTTAAAGATCGAGAGACGAGCCGACGTCTATAAATCCCCGAGCGGAAGACCGACGAGCTCTGTCGTTAAAAATCGAGAACCGCGCCGATTGTCTATAAACATCCGCGCAACGAGCATTCGCAAAAACTAAATTGTTTAAGTCCGATCGGCCGTCGGTTTGTTAATACTTCACATTCACTGAATGCAAACAGTATAGCCAAGCGCTAAACGATTTCGAGGAAAACGAGTTAATTGATTAACCTGATCGGTTGTCTAGTGGGAGACACGTTTAGCTTAACTGACTCTACAAATGAGCACCAAACAGACAGAAGAGGGCAATAAAGGACCGACAAAAATGGAAGCAAAGGAATACAATTAGGCCGAACGGCACGTACAAAAATTTTACATCCGCCGAGCGGATGAAATACAGTAAGTACTTGGGAGAACTCGCCTCACTCCGGGTCCTCAAAATTGAAAAAGGCATCCGGGATATCGTCAATCATGGCCGCCAGGTCGGAGGCGGGAATGTGCATTCCCGCAGGAAGGTGGCCACCCTTCTTCAAGTACGTCACGGTGACCTTGACCGCCTCGGTGAAGGTTGATGAGACGTTGCCGCCGAATTTTACGCCGAATCGTTCCGAGCGGAGGTAGTCTTGGCGCGCTGCTACTAGGCGGCTCGGCTCTCCCTCCTTATATTTTCTGAGTACCGCCCGAGAAGGTTCTGCCGAACGGTCTTCCCGTTCGGCGTTCAGCTGGGCCTCCAGATCCTTGGATCGCTGATCTAGCGCACGGACATCTACTTTCATCTTGTCCAGATCAGCTATCGCTCGCTTCTTCCGGGCAGTAGCGCGTTTGGCATCCGCTTCGCACTTCTTGATTTGGCCCTCTAGCCGAGCCACCTCTGTAGACAGGTCGGCGGCCTTCTTATGTTCGGCCTCGCGGGCTTGTTTCTCCCGCTCGGCCGATGGACCCCCCGACACTTGGAGTTTCTCCAGGAGATCCTCCAGCTCGGCTAGCCGATGGCTAGTGGCGATTTGCTCAGCCCAGCGCTGTAAGGAAAATAATAAAATGAGGAACCGGACAGTAGCATGGCACAGAAAGAAAAATGAATTCACCTGAGTGGCCTGCTGCATGTTGTTATCGTCGAGCTGCTTAGGCGTCATGAGGGCCACTTGAATCTAGGCATCCTCGAAGAGCTTGGCGAGTGGACCCGTCAGGGTTATTTCATGTACGGGGCTTGATGGCCGATCGGCGGACAACAAATATTCCTCCGATGGAAATCGGAGAGTAGTCTTGATGGTCGGGTGGCCGGACGGCGTTTCCTCGGCCGCACTCGCCTTGCCCGAGGACTCCCCTATGGTAGAGGTTTGCGAGTTCGTGGAGGAGAACCAGAGGGTCGTGCGGTGGGCGAGGCCACTGAGTCCCGATCCGCGACGGCGATCCGGGCGGCTACCCCGATCGGCGCTGTGGTCCGCCTCCTCTTGGGTCAGGCCGGAGTCTCTTCGACGCGCGAACTCCTGGGGATCCCCGACTGGGACCCCACCTCAGGGCAGAGGAATAGGGTCCGCCCAACTTCCGTTGCGGATGGGGTAATGAGCGATGCGCCCTCTCCGTGGAGTCACGGGCGATCGAATAATACCCGCTGAGTTCTTTTTAGTCACTCAATTTACTTCAACTTCGGATGATCGGTGGCCTTGAGCCACATGACTTCAGCTGCAATGGAAGAAATTAAAATCAGTTAGACAAAAAAGGTGAAGAGAGTAAAAAGTCCTTACTCATGCCGTAGGGGAGATTTGCCCGAACGGGAGATAATCCGAAAATGTATAACACCCCCTTGAGAAGCAATTGGTCGATTTTGTACCGCTATCCAGACAACCAGTTCGCCGCATGAAGGTAGGCCGGATTGCTTCTGAATTTGCCGAGCTCCGGCTGGGTCGGCACAGCGGTCTACCATTTGGTTCTGAATGCTGGCCGCTCGGGAAGTCGGATATAGAAGAAAAACTCCTTCCAGTGCTTGTTGGAAGTCGGCATATTATCAAAAAATTTAAAGCCTATTCTACTTTGGAAAATGAAAGTGCCCAGCTCGGATTGTTTGGGGTAGAAGAAGAAGTGGAATATTTTGGGGTAGCCTAAAGAGGACAACCATCCCGCTCAGCAACCTAAAGGAGTTCGGCACAAGTTGGCCGAGCGGGATGCGGAAATAATTACAAACCTCCAAAATAAAGGGATGGGTAGGAAATCTAAGGCCGCCCTGAAATTGGTCCAGAAAAAAGCAAATGGTACCGATCGGCGGGTTATGGGGCCGATCGGCCGGGTCGGCTATAATTATTTCATGGTCATCAGGGATCCCATACGTCCGAACAAGACGCCGAGCACCCTCTTCATCAAACCGACTCTCCATGGTCATATACCAAGGGCCATGAACATCCACAGTGGGTACGGAAGTACTTGCCATGACTGAAGTATCAAGAAAAAGAAAGAAGGAAGCCGAAGGAAACTCGGAAACGGAGGACAGACAAGAGTTCGCAAGCAGGGGAACTTACTGAGGAAAGATGAACGGAGAAGATCACCAGAAAGCCGAAAACCACCAAGAGGCGAAAGCTAGGACAACCGGAATGAAGCAGCCGCGGGCACCTTCGACGGAGGACAAGCGATGAAACAGAGAAATGCGGCGTAAGGGTGGAGACGAAGGCTTTATGCGAACGAGGCTGATCGACCTCGTCCGTCGGATGCAGGTCACGAGAGACGAGGTTATCATCTAACCGTCCATTTCAAAGTAATCGCGTCCCATCGTACGGATCATCACCGCCACGCGAGAAGAGCCACGTGGCACTCTGTCACCAGGCGCAATTAATGCGCCCATACCGCGCATGCTTCGACTTAATGGAAAAGATTTGCGCGATTTTTGAGAAGATTTAGACAAGCAAACATCCACGCTGGAGGCCAAGACATTCAGAACGAAGAGCCGAGCGGATGATGAGTTATGAGGGCCGAACGGCTCTAGGTATATCATAAGCGGCGGTAAGATGACGACCGCCCGTTCGGACACATAGTCCAGTCAGTCGGACTCACTGCCTCCTTCGACTAGACTTGAAGAGGAAGCAAGTGATCCGGCAGTAAGAATGGGGGACCCCATTTAGCAGAGTCAACACCGCGAGGAGGGCCAAAGGCCTTGGCCGAGCGGATAAGGAGGGCGACGACCAGCTGAGGCTTCCGAGCGGAAGCAATATACCCCGCCGGAGGCGGGGTTTCGATGCTCATGATGAACAGTAGGAAAGGCCGAGCAGAGGGCCTGCTCGGCCGAAGGAATAAAACATCAACGCTGCGAACAGTCCAGAGCACATGACCCGGAAGCTCCCGCGCGGATCAGAACATCCGATCGGCTGGACGCGAGGAAACGGCCGACCGGTCGGACGATTGACGGGGAGTAAGAAAAGGCAAGGATAGGAACATCTTCTGACAGCAGATGATATGCAGGATCCTAGGACATGGGCTCACTGTCCCATCAAGGACATGGGCTCACTGTCCCATCAAAGACATGCTCACTGTCCCATCAAAGACGTGCTCGTACTGTAGCAGTAAGGAGTCAAGCAAGCTCCTCTGACAAGCCCATACTGGGTATGGGTTGAGGACACGTGTGTATGCCTCGGTATATGTACATCAGCCTCCTCAGAAGTCTATATAAGGCCTCCACTTCTTCAACCGGAGGTACACGAGTCTTCATCTTTGAGCCACTTCCTTCATCTATTCCCTCGTCTGACTTGAGCGTCGGAGGGCCGTTGCCGGGACACCCCTCCCGGCTCGGTTTTGTTGCAGGTTCGCCGGAGCACTCGAGGATTCAGCAGGGAGCGCCACGTCCCCAGCGTTCGTTGACCCCTGGTTCGGACAGGATCACTGGGTATATAACAAATTATGCAGAGGGATGTGAGTGATGTAGATGGGATCTATCCCTCCTATATGACGGGAGAGACATCGATATTCTTGATAGAGTGAGACCACGAAGTGTATGGCCATACCCAAATGAGTCAATATGAGATATTGAGCTCATTTGATTGAGTGAGTCTACTCGGAGTTCAAGATTTAGATTGGTCAGAGGATGACACGGTCTATACCTCACATTGATCAATCTAGATGTCTAGGATAGAAGGACACTTGTCACATATTGTGAGGAGTCACAATTAGTAGTCACAAGGTGATGTTGGATCTCAACATTTCTTGTAACTTGGGTAGCAATGATGTATTGCTAGATGCCGCTCATTGCTTATGTTTCTAAAAGAGTTTATAACATTGCCAACGTTACAAGAACCTATTGGGTCACACACAAAGAACATGTGCATGGAGATTATGTTCATATGATGAACCAATAGGATTAGATTCATATGATGAATCAAAGATTGAGTTCAAATTTGACTTATTGAGTTAGACTCAATTAGATTCAATTGTTGAATTAGTCTAATTTAAATTTGTTCATGAGTCAATTTATATTAATGAATTGAGATTCATTAAATTAAATTGACTTGAATCAAAGGTTGGATTTAACTCAACAAGGAAGAAAATTTGTCATGTTTGACTTGACCAAATGGAAGTTGAAACATCAAGTTTGACTTGATGTCTTGCCACATCATCATGAAGGTTGACTCATCCTACTTGGTATGACCAATCTAGCCACATCATTAGCCACATCATCTCCTCATTTAATGGTGTGCCATCTCATGGAGGTTACACACCAAATGCATTAATGTGGCCGGCCACATTAATGTGGGAGTTACACTAGTGTGGCCGGCCACACTAAAGGAAAAATGGGTTTTGTCTTGTGGCAAATTAATTGTGGTAAATGCTTCTTCTTCCTTGGGTGCTTCTTCCTCTCTCAACCTTGCTGATGGTCGTGGGTTTCATGGAGAAAAAGAGGAGTGTGAGTTAAATCCAAAGCCTAAGGGAAGGTGAAGGTCACAAAGGAGGGAACCAAGAGGTGTACATGTGTTTCCTCTTCTATATCCTCTCCTTTCTCACCTTTTAGATCCAATCCGAGAGCCCTAGAAAGTGCTAGCACACTTGTGGGTTCTCCTCTCCATCTTTGAGTGGTAGAAGACCACTCCTTGTTCGTGTGGATACCGCTAGAGGACCGTTCACTTGACGGTCTCAAGATCCGGCTACCTTTGGACGTTGCGGGATTGCGAAGGGCACGCATCAAGGGTAAATATTTTTCCCTCATAGATCTAAGAGTCGATCGTGTTTTAAACTCGTACTCGTATTTTTCATTCGGTTTTACCTTGCACGAGATCCGTGGCTTGGGCGATTCGGGGTTTCCGCGACGCGAAAAGCGATTTTCGCGGCCCGAAAAACCCAACAGGAATAGGAGTGGAGAATGGGAATGAGAATTATTGATTGTCATTGTTAATGTTTGGATTATAGGAATAGGAATACAAATAAGGGAATGAATAATTGGAATTGGGTAATAACTCATTCCCATGTATCTCCCCTTCAATGAGTTATTATCCTATTTTCATCAATCAAAATATTCTCTTATTCCAAAAATACCCTTGACCTAAAACTAAAATTTTCTCCCTTAATATCAAATATCAAAATATATTTATTTATTTTTTCTTTTATATCACTTCTCTCTCCTTGTTCTCTCTCATCATATTTTTTTCTTTCATCATTTTATCACACAATTTCTCTCTCCTATCACACTCTCTTTCCTCTTTTTTCTCATTATACTTTTTCTCTCATCATACTTTCTCTCTCCTCAATCTATCCCATCATACTCTCTTTTCTTTTTTTCTCATCAGACTTTCGCTCTCATCACACTTTCTCTCTCCTCAATCTCTCTTGTCACACTTCCTCCTTTTTTTCCTCAAAACACTTTCTCTCTCATCATACTTTCTCCCTCATCATACTTTCTCTCTCCTCAATCTCTCCCATCACACTCACTGTTTTCTTTTTTTTCTCATCATATATACTTTCTCTCTCACCATACTTTCTCTCTCCTCAATCTCTCTCTCATCACACTCTCTCTCCTTATTTTTTCTCATTATATTTTCTCTCTCTTCATCCTCTCCCATCATACTTTCTTTCACATCATATTTTCTCTCTCATCTTCTCTCATCATGCTCTCTCCTATCACACTCTCTTTTCTCATTTTCTCTCATCACACTTTCTCTCTCATCATACTTTGTCTCTCATCATTCTCTTTCATCATATTTTTTTCTCACATTCATCTTTCTCTCACATCTAATTTTTTCTCTTATTTTCCTTTAAGGGTAAAAAAGGAAATTTTGATTTATTCCGATATAAAATATGCAACTAACCAAACATTGCTTTTAAGAGTGATATCGATGCTCATACCCATTCTCATTCCACAATACAATGATTCCCATTCCGATTCCTATTCATAGGAAAGAACCAAACACCCCCTAAATTCCTTGAATCTGATTAATAAATTGTAAATGCAGGAAGATTGCAGAATTGCAGAGATGGAATCAATGTACCCATAAATACATGTTTTATACCAAGTCTTCTTGCTATTGTCCATCAGAAACAGTTTCAATTAAAGCTTTTATAAGTTGAATATCAAATGTTATCCTTTGATAAGCTGAATTTTTAATGTACTGAGCTGAAAGTATATTAAAATTCCATTTCTAAAACTTAAGACCAAAAGTTGCGGATTTCTAAGATTAACATTTGGAATGACAAGAGTGTGGAAGTGAACTTCACTATGTCTTCTATGATATCAATGTTAGTTGAAGGTTAACTGCACAATTTGCAGAATTCCATCAGTTTTAGCTCATCAACTCCATAAGCTGAGTAACTGGAATTACAGCAGATAGATTTCAATTGCTGATATCAGATGTTTGATAAAGGTCTGGAGTTTCTAATAGAATGAAGAAGATGTTGCTGCTGAAAACTTAAATTACTGATTTCTTTAATTCCAAATCCATTTGCCAACTGAAATGTCTCAGCAGAAACAACTTTGAACAAAATAGATGTGAATTCCTGATATTGAAACTGACTGCAGTAATAGAGAAAATCAGAATTTGTTTGTGTGCCAAGTGTTGATGTTGTTTTTCATCAGAATTATTTCAAATTGAAGCACCAATCATTACAGTGCTAAATGAAATCTTTTACCTAGTTTAAATCTTCATGGATTAAGGCAAGGCTCTTTGGACTTCCAAATTCTGAAACTAACTGAAGTCAAGTCTGAAATCAGAACCTTGAGATTGATCTATAAAACTAATCAGTTGGTATGAAGAATTCTGAGTTCTAAAGCAAAAAATTTGATATTCATGAAAGAAGTCATCTTAGAAGAAGAAGTTGCAGAATTGTATAACAATGAATCTTTATTGGATACTGAAATCGGAAGTTGCAAAAATGTGTAATATGAAAATTGCATTATCAAAAAAACAAAACCATATTTTGAGCCAAAATTCCATTGCAAGTTTCCAATTGTTTCTGAGTTTGAGAGGTGCAGAACTCATAGTAGTACCCTGTCACACTTCTGTAAATCTGCAAGTCCAGAATGAAACTTGTTGTTGTTTCTAACTAGCCCATAACTTAAGGTGGAGCTACCTTAGTTTTGAAATTTCTGAAACTATGGCAATTCAATTCATTGAGTATCTGCTGAAGTACTTTCAGAATGTTGGAATCCAGTAACTTGGAAAATTCTGGAAGAGGACACTGAAATCTGAGTTCTGTATTGCAAGAAATCTCTAAGTTTAAATATGAAATCCTTTAACTATAATTGGAAACCAATTCTGAAGTTGGTCAAGTTGGTATCAAAATCTGTGGACAACCTTCACATCAATCTAAGCTATGGAATTTTGTTTTTATCCTTGCAGTTGCTGCTGTTGAAGATGTTTTGAAATGGAAATTGAATCCCTAGAAGCTAACCAAGAATTGAATTATAGAAGCTATTGTAGTTTGCATCAGTGGATTTTTACATCAGCCAGGAGCTTGGAATTATGTATCACTACCAGTTTGTGCCGAGCTTCCTATCAAGACTTGAATTAACACGGATCCTGAAATCTGGAAGTGTAATTGAATCAAGCTACTGGAGTGGAATTTGCTAATTTATGAAGTCAGATTGTTGATGAAATCTGTTAAATCAAAAGCTCTTAGTTGCAGAAGTGGCTGGGAGCTGAGTTTCAAAGTTGCTGTTGGAGCTCGCTGGTGTACCAATTTTCTTGGACCAGATTTTTACTGTAAAGCTTAGCTGTTGAGTTAAAAAAATTCAAGAAATAGAAAAGGAATCTGGGACATGATTTGCTGAAAATGGAGTTGTAAATGCTGAATCTGAATACTGGAATCTGAAGTTGTAAAAGGGTTGAGTTGAAGGGTTGTGCCACTCTGCAATTTGATTTGTTTGAGCTAGAATGAACTAATTTAAGATGTTGTTTATTGAATGCTTAATAAGATGTTGTAGGGAGATTAAAACTTCAAAGATTGGTTAGCGAATTCAAAGAAATTAGAAATGGAATGCTGAATTGTGCCAAATCTTTGTGCTGTTTATGAATTATAGAAATTTTGGATTCAAGTTCAAAACCATTGAGTGCCAAATGAGTTCCTTACCTAGTTCCAACTCATTCCGAACCAAGCCCAAATATCTCCCAATTCAGAATTCTAAAACGTTGAGACTGAAGAACAAAATGCAGAATCAGCTGCAATTCTGAAATTTCTGATTAGGCAGAACTAAGATTAATTAGATTGTGAAAAAAAATCAGAGCAATGTTTAGAAGATAGTCCTTTAGGAAGTTAAAAGGGTGGGCCTAAAGTTCAAAGAAAAACAGAAAAGAAAGGAATGAAGAATCCCTGCTAATGAAGCAATCCTGTGCCATTTTGGAAAATGAGGGGCTGCTGAAATCCTTATGCAATTTTGATCTGCATCGTTTTGAATTCAAGTTCCAAACATTTCAGTGCTAAATGATGTTTGCTTCCAAGCTTAATCTTCATGAATCCGACCAAGTATTCAAGATGCTGTTAAATGCATAATTTGAATCCTGACATAGAAATTCTATCTAATAAGAAACTGAATTCTGGGAGCTGCAAATTTAACTGCTGGAAATATTCAGCAATTGAAATTAGAACATTTGATCGAAGTTCAATTTGATGGGTAATTTTGATGTTGTGGTACTGCGCAACTGCGACTATGCTTGGAGTTGTTGGAGCTATGCTTATTGTAGATAAATTTTGCTGGTATTGAATTCTAAATTGCTGATTTCCAGAATTCAGAATCGTAACTGAAAATCTATGCAATATCTGATTTTGCAGAGATTGAACTAATAATCCAACAAGTACATGTTTAGTGCAAACCTTTATGAGTATCAAGTATTTGAAAGCATGAGGTATTACATTGTTCGAGACAGATAATGTTTTAAGTGTGGGGGAGGGAGTTCTTCTTCATAAGTTGATGAGAGATTGATTTAGTGCTGAAATTGAAGTGGAAAATAGTGAAAAAAATGACAAATTAAAAGAGTATCAAGAGTGGAGATAGAGTATCAAGAATTTTGAATTGTCATCAAATTGAAGGAGAGGTTAGCTTGATCTTTTGAATTGATAACTATAAATGGTATTCATCACTTTTCACATCAAAATGGTCAACTCATCAAGTATATTCCTCCAATACTCTCATCTTCTTACTTTCTTTATTGGATTCTTTTCTTTTGCCTATTTCATCCACTTTAATTGTTCTTTTTGATTCCATTTCAATTCTTGATGATAAATCCTTTTGATTCATGCATGTTATGTTTTATAGTGATGGAGAATTAGAAAATAAGCAATCTTATGGTAGTGGAATGTTGTGAGTTGCATTGAGTGAGCTCCACTTATATGCATTTTTGAGTGTGAGAGATAGATTAGGTAAATCCCTTGTGAGATTACATCTTGCTTAATTTTTCAATTGGATTGAAACTACCATACCTACTGATTATTGTTTGGATTGTATTGATGATTGTTGTGATCTTTAGATGATCTCAGTTAAAATCCTTTTTACTATCTTCTAGGTATTACTAGGAAATTTGTGTGGAGATGATTTTTAGTTTTCTTTACTTGCACGGGACGTTCAAGACTAAGTGTGGGGGATTTGATAATCATGATTTTACTGTATTATTTTGATTCATACATGCATGGTTTGATGTTATGTTCATAGATAAAACCTATATTTGCATTATATTTCGTGTATTGTATGTATTCTTGGACTTAATTGCAAATTATTTTATTTTCGTGTTGATGCTAATATTTGTTTCTTATTCTATAGGCATCAAAGGATCTTGGATTTGGATCTATTCAAACCGAAGTTGTGCTCAAATCGGAGTTTAAATGAGAAGATCAAGCTGCGGAGCATTATGGACCGTTCATCAAAGATTGGACAGATCTGAACCATCCATTGAAGACCTGGTCCATACGACCTAAGGGAGAGTAGATCTAGACCCTTGATCAAGATCAGCACCCTCGGATCGGATTTTAGGCAACTTTTCACCATTGATCAAGTCTAAATCAATCACAGCCGTCCGTTCAGATCTCAGATCTAATTTAAACCCAGAAGCTACAGTAGCTTCCTTGTCAATCTCCTCCGCGTTGTGTTTGCGTCCCGCGAGCATCTCCGACGATTTCGACCCTGTTTCCCTTCTCCGATCAACCTCTCAAGCTATATCATCAGTGTAGAGCTTCATGGCAGCTTCATCCCGATCATCTGGAGCCATCGGCGGGCGTTCCCTCCGGCGAAATCCTGCTTTCGGTGACACTATGTTTCCACAGATTTCTTGGCTGTTCCCTCAAATCTGTGCTTCTCCTTCCATCAGCAACATTTGGCGGTGTTCCTCCAGTATTCCTGAGCTTCATTCAACGATCATTCGCAATCCGCAACTTTTATCCCGATTTAGAGTTCCTGATTAGTAGATTTCCAGATTTTCGACCATTTATGGGCTTAGGGTTGTTTCTAGCTTGCCGGAGGTGTTTCGTCAGTGATGCTGAGCAATCCTGGAACTGATACGCCGTAGAGATTCTCCATTGAGGACCGGAGTTGGGCGTTCTCGTCTCCAGCCTCTTGTGTGACGGCAAGAGTGTGAAGCTTGTTTAGATGATTGTGAGAATGGAACGACTTACCATTTTATTTCCTTTTATTAATGTTTTGTAGATTGACACCGATTTATTTTAATGCTTGTTATGTTTTAGCAAGTAGTTTAGCATTACTTAAACTAGTTGAAGTTTAATTCATGTTTAGTAGTAATTTCTTTAATGAAATTTAGCCTTGTTAAATGCTTAGTTAATTGTTAAGAGGTTGAGTTTTTAGCTAGGGTTAAGTTATGCTTTAGATCAGATTTAAATTGGACTTGTCATTTAATTCTCTATTTTATTCAATGCTTTAGGTTAGATTTTAAATGTGTCTTGTTATTTCATTTTTAGTTTAAGTGTTAATGATTTAATCACAGCGTAGAGTGACAATGCGTTATGGTTTGATTGTTGACACCTAGGTAGATTTCATTTATGCATTAGATAAGTTTCTTATTGCTTGCTTTTCATTTATTAAGTTTCGAGTCAAAGTTCAAACCCCCAATTCCATATTAAAAACCCCAAAAATAGGAATAACATACAATCCTAGATTACATCCTATCGTTAGTTCCTCGAGAGATCGATCCTAGGCTCCTTATTACAACATCATTGTGTAGTTAAGGGGTTCAGTGGATATCATTTGTTAATTTGATAAGTCCATTCGTGACACTCAATATCTCGGCTTATCAGCCCGCTCATCATTTTTTGTGGAGAGTTGGCCTCGAAGGGCAGTTTCTTCGGCCGACTGGCTTTTTCGTTTGGTGACAAAAAAATCTTCACCTTCTTTGAGTTTCTTAGCGAGGGCCTGGACCTCTTTATTCTTCAGGTCTAAGTCTTTGATGGCCCAAAGTTTTCTCTCATTGGCCATTCGATCTTAGCGTCAAAGGTGGTGACTTGCTTGTTAAGCCGTGCTGGTAGAGAGGCCTGCTCTGCATTGTTTCCCCGCTTGGCCTTGATCAGCTTGGTGCTCTTCGCCAGATCGGCCCTCAGCTTAGCCATCACAGCATTCATCTGCTCCTGAGAGGCAGATGACTGACCACTCGACGCCTTCAGCTTCTTGACTTCCTCCTCCAAAAATGTGAGTCTCTGTCACATAACCAGGCTCTCTACTCAATACTGCGAATAACCAGGAAAGTATAAGCATCGACCAGGGATAAATTATGAAAAACAGTAAAACACAACACTTACCCTAGTCAACATCTGGGTATGGTTGTCCGCGAGCGCCCTCGGAGGCATCATCGCTGCAGACTGCGACTCTCCAACTCCTTCATAACCGCCGCATTGATCGCGACATCCGTAAGCTTAGCCTTGCCGACCAGACACGCCGTAGCATGACTTTAGCTACAAAAGAGGAAGAAAAATTAGTTAGAATCAAAGGAAGGAGTGAAGAAGTTGCATACCTAGGATGGACGGAAGCCGGGTGCGGATCGGACTCAGGCCAAAAATGTAGAGGACACCCTCTAGCAGCAACTTGTGGATGTTATATTTTTGACCGACTAATATTGAAGCTGCGTTGAGGTAGTCCGATCGGCTCTTGTACTGTTTCAAGGGAGGTTGACTCGCAACTTCGAACTGCCAATGGGTCGGGAAGTCTAGCCGTTCGGGAAGGTGTACAAAAAAGAAGTATTCCTTCCAATGCTTGTTGGAGGTCGACATTTTGTCAAAGAAAACTAAGCCCACTCAGGATTGGAAAAGAAAAGTTCCCGGCTCGGACAATTTCGGATAATAAAAATAGTGAAAAATCCAAGGAGTGAGAGGAATGTCATGCAAGCGGAATAGAACAACTACCCCACACAGCAGTCGAAAGGAGTTCGACACTAATTGATGAAGGGAGATGCGAAAGTATTTACAAACGGTGGGAAAGAAGGGGTGAATATAAAACCATAGACCGGAGGTAAATTGATCCCTAAAGAAGTAAAGATAGTCGGGCGGTGGAGAGTCTAGCCGATCGGAAGGAGAAGGAAGAACAACTTTGTAGCCAGAAGGAGACTCAAAGGCGGCTGTCAAACTCTCAGTGCCGCCGGCGTCAAACCTGGACTCAATAGAGGTGTACCAAGGCCTAGGGACGTTGACGGGAGGTTGTGAGGAACTCGCCATCGCAAAAACAAAGGAGAGCGAAAAGATGCGAGGGGAAGAAGCCTACTGGAAGAATATCGCCGGAACACAGACGAAGAAACGCCGAAAAACTCGAAGACGGGCGCGATTGGAAGGAAGCTTACTGGAAGGTCGCCAGAGGAGCAGGAAAGGAAGAATATCGTCTGAGCACAGAGACGGAGTGTCACCAGAGAACTCGAAGATGGAAGTGCGCAAAGGCGGCGACAAGCCCAGGTTTATAAACCTCGGGGTTGACCGATCGGAGTCGTCCGATCTAGGTCGCGGAAACCCAGGTAGAAATCAGACCGTTGAATTTGAAGTGCCAAATGTCACATCGCCTGCGGATATCCACCTGCCACGTCAGGTGTGCAGCGGCAGCGGGCGGGACACGTGGCGCCTCGCCACAGACCGACATTTAATCAGGGCAATTAAAAGGCATGGGGGCTCGCTCAGCCATAATGTGTAGGGATTTGCATGATTTCCCAGAAATATGGGTGGCATAAGCCCAGATTGCGCTCGCCCAAGACAGTGCAAGAAAAGATTTCCAAGTATGAATGTTCATTATGCCGATCGGCTTAAGGGAGCAGACCTATGGCCGAACGATAATCTTCAACAGGCCGACCGACACAGAGTGGTTACATAGCCGACTGTTAGGCCACGTTAGTCCGATCAGAAACCAAGGACTGTCGAAGCCGATCGGGTCGAAAGCTTCACAGACAATTTTGTCCAGTCAGTCGGACTTGCAGCCTCCTTCGACTAGACTTGAGGGGGAGGCATGTGATGCGGTGATAAAGAGGGGCCCCACCCCACGAAGGATAGCTGCCACGGTGGAGGTCAAAGTCAAGGCCGTCAATGCTCAGATATCATCGGCCAGTCAGGCGATAAGGTCAACGCTCAAATATCATCGGCCGGTCGGGTGATCATGCCCCGACCGGGGGGAGAAGGTTCCGGTCCGATCCTAGAGGGAGAAGGTTCTGATCCGATCCCGCTTTTGACACGAGGAAGTGTCAAATGACCGATGCTCAAGGGAGTAGTGGACGCCGAACAAAAGAGGAGACGATGTGCAGAAGTCGAGCCGAGCAGCTACCTCGCTCAGCTTTGTGATAGGACTCGGTATTGGCACAGGGGAGCTCTGGCCGACCGGACGAGACACATGAACAACGGAGTTATGGCTGAGCGGACACATACACAGGGGTAGCTAGCAAATTTCTAGCGGAGCGAATGAGACACAGGAGCAGCGAAGTTTCGGCCGAGCGGCCAACCCCTCGGCCTAACAGCATACTCCCTCTATTATCCATCAACGTCCTTTTTGGAGTTAGTGCCGCTGACACTGGGCATGGACAACCAAAAGATCGTACGGGAAATGTTTCCACTATCACTTCAGGGATATGCTCGACCTGTTAAGGTACTGTGTCAGGGACACTTTACTGACAAGTCTTTTCAGGGAAATCTTTGGGAAGCGTGCTCCTCTTGGGGAGCATGCACGCGTGTTGCAGGAGCTCTATATAAAGGAGGGTCCAAGCATCGATAGAGGTACGCAACAGGCACTACTCAGGCTACTGTTCATTCTTGTTGCTCCGCCTTCTACATCATCGCTGGTGACTGACTTGAGCATCGAAAGGGTAACGCCGAGGACTCCTTCCCTGGCTCGGCATTGATGTAATCTGTGTTGCAGGTCAGGGCGGAGTCTACAGACGGTTAACACTCAGCGGGAGCGCCACATCCCAGTTTTCCATCTTATCGACTTCCAGACAGAATCAGAGACTATACAATATTTAAGTAATAAGTAATGTGGTGCTTATTGTAACGAATTTGTTATGTTGTCCAAGTCCCAACTCTCAGATTTGATTGTGTGAGATGTCTGAAAGTGAGTTGGGAGTGTGAAGTGATTTGGGCTTCACGGAAGTATGAGTGAATCAGGGACGGAGGCATGAGAGTCCCAAAATAATAAGTATAATGTATAATGTGAGAGTTTTGATATATTACCCGACTTCCCATGTGCAATCAAAGTTGGATAGGATAGGATAGTGATTATTTTGCGTGTTGATGAGAAAATTGAATTAAAGAGAAAATAAGAAAAGAAATCACTAAAAGGGTACTTCTAGAGGATTGTCCCTCAAACATATAATATATATATATATATATATATATATATATTTGGAGCTAAGTTCTAAATAAAGAAAATAATTTCTAATATATAAACTAAAGTCTAGTGAAGATAAGAAAGAATTTTTTTTTTAAAAAAATATTAACAGATTCCTAATCTAAAAATCCTAAATAATTAAAATATAAAAAGATAAAAAAAAATATCAAAAATAATTAAAATATCAATAATATCTTTTACCAAAAATACTTTAAATACTAAAAAAAATAAAAATTATTATTATTATTATTATTAATAACCTATGGATCTTCCTGTATTAATTATTTTGAATTAAAAAAATTCGTCCTCAAATTTAAAATAATTTCATATGATAAAAACAAAGATTATCTAATACCATATTTATAAAATCAACTAACAACTAGACTTCATCTTTTGCAGTCATTATCATGAGGTTTTGTCCATGTCCATTTCCTCTGATCTTTGGATAGAAATTAAGAAATCAAGAGCTTTTAAGTTTCAAATCACCGTTTCAAATATTTCAAGAGCATCTTGAAGGCAGACGCGCGCATGTTTGTCTTTGCTATTCTCAGTTGTTCCCCATTCTTTATCAAAACAAGGAGTTGTATGTTTTACTTCAAGAGAGATTAAAGCAGGTACTTGCATGTCACATGGCTGTAGTTCCAGCACCGCTGATGCACTCCCTTCAGAAGTTTGAATTTCTTGATTGTTATGAACAACTTTAAATGGAGCAAGGTCTATGGTTGAATCAAAACTTGGAGAAGTGGCACAAGAAATCATCTGCAAGACAACCGTAGAGCTCAAAGGACAAACTTTGTGCAGCATGTCCATAGCTATTGAGTCTTCACTGAGAATATCACTAGCTAGATACCGGAGGTAGAACTCAAAGTCTGAGGTCTCCATGTCGATTCTTTCGATCACGTGTCTCATGATTTTCACGAATTTATACCATTTCTACTAAGCGCCAAGATAAATCTATGACATGTCTCTATATAATGTTAATAAAAGTGAATGGAGAAGAGGTGGAAGAGGAAAGAGGATCCATTGTGAAGGAGACTTTAGTCCCACATTGGGAGTTTCAAGGCATGATGGTTGGTCTATATTGATTCACATGCATTGAGGATGTGAACAAATGCATGGGAAGAGACTCTCTTTCACGTGTGGGTGCGCAGGGGAGTGTTGGTTGCTACTCGGAAAACCTAGAGGTTCCACTGTACAAAAATTTTGTACAAAGGTCTGAACCTTTTCATAACTACCATGTGTTCTTTTAAATTAAATTTTAGATCGTCTGCGGAACTTAACACGTTTGATCCAAAACTTAATCTATTCGTTCTTTTAGGTTTTGACTTGGATCTCCTGCGGAACTTAACACGTTCGACCCAAATCGCCTTAAGTTATTAATTCTATTAAATATTAATTTCCATAATTGGTTCCCAGTACTGACGTGGCGAGGCACATGACCTTCTTGGATATGGGAGCAACCACCACCGACTAGACAAAACCTTTTATAGAAAGCTAATATTTAATTTCCTAAAATAACTTTAGGTTAACCGAAAAGAACAATCAAATCACAAGGATAAATAAAACAAAAGAACACAACATTGAAAAACATATTCGAAATACTAGAACGTAAGCCTCTTGTATTTGGTATTATTTCCATAAATAACTAGTATGATGTTGAAAAGGAAAAACTACTAGTTATACCTTCTAGAAAGACCTCTTGATCTTCTATCGTATTTCCTCTTCTAACCTCGAACGTTGTGTGGGCAACGATCTTCCGAGATGAGAAACCACCAACCACCTTCTTCTCCTCCTAGCTAGGTTCGGCCACAAAAAAATAAGCTTCACCAAGGAAGAAAATCAAAACACTAACCAAGCTCCAAGAGATGCTCGCTTCCTCTCCTTCTTCTTCTTCTTCTTCTCCAAGTAGTATCCGGCCACCACAAGAGCTCCAAGGAAAGAGAGGGGTTCGGCCACCACAAGAGGAAGAGAGGGAAAGGATGGCCGGCCACACCAAGGAACAAAAGAGGGAGAGAAATAATAGAGGTTGTATCTCTTGAAGGCACCCTCACCCCTTCTTTTATTTTCCTTGGCCTAGGCAAATTAGAAAATTTAATTACAATAAAATTTCCTTAATTTCCTTGACATGATTTAATTGAGAAAAATAAAATAAAATTTCCCCAATTAAATTCAAGTGGTCGACCACATCATGAAGAACAAATTGGACAAGTTTCAATCAACAATTAAAACTTCCTAATTTGTTTCCGGAAATTTTAAAATTAAAATTTCTCTTCAAAAATTTCTTCATGGTTGATAAAAATAAATTTCCATAATTTTAATTTTACAACATGTGAATAATTTTTAAAGAGAAAATAAAATATCTCACCAATCTACAAATAAGGAAAGAGATCTAATCTCTTTCTTTAATCTATTGTAGATCTTTTACAAGAGAGATATTTTAATTTTAATTCTCTTTAATAAATTATATCTTCCACATAATAAAAATTAAAATTAATTTTTTTTTAATTTAATTTGGCCGGCCCCCACTAGCTAGGGCCGGCCACCCAATCTTATACCTAGGCCGACCCTAGCTTGGTTCCCAAGCTAGCTTGGCCGGCCCCCTATTGGTGGGTATAGAAGGTGTGTATAGGTGGGTATAGTACTCTATAAATAAGAGGCCACGATAGGGACCGAGAGGAGGAATTGGTTTTGGTCTCCCGATAAAATTAAGCATCCCGTGTTCGCCCCGAACACACAACTTAATTTTATCAATAATAATTCATTCCACTAGAGAACTATTATTGAACTACCGCACCAATCTCAAATTACATTTTTGGGCTCCTTCTTATTATGAGTGTGTTAGTCTCCCTGTGTTTAAGATATCGAATGTCCACTAATTAAGTGAGTTACTGACAACTCATTTAATTAATATCTTAGTCCAAGAGTAGTACCACTCAACCTTATTATCATGTCGGACTAAGTCCACCTGCAGGGTTTAACATGACAATCCTTATGAGCTCCTCTTGAGGACATTATCAATCTAGTATCTCTAGGACACAGTTTCCTTCTATAATCAACGACACACACTATAAGTGATATCATTTCCCAACTTATCGGGCTTATTGATTTATCGAACTAAATCTCACCCATTGATAAATTAAAGAAATAAATATCAAATATATGTGCTTGTTATTATATCAGGATTAAGAGCACACACTTCCATAATAACCGAGGTCTTTGTTTCTTTATAAAATCAGTATAAAAGAAACGACCTCAAATGGTCCTACTCAATACACTCTAAGTGTACTAGTGTAATTATACAGTCAAGATAAACTGATACCTAATTACACTACGACCTTCTAATGATTTGTTCCTTTCCATTTTGGTCGTGAGCTACTGTTTATAATTTATAAGGTACTGATAACATCATCTTCTGCATGTGACACCACATACTATGTTATCTACAGTATAAATTAATTGAACAACTACAACTAAATGTAGACAATTTGACCAAATGTGATTCTTTATTCATAATGAATGTTTACAAAGCTTAGGCTTTCAGTATACACTCCAACAATCTCCCACTTATACTAATGACTAAGCTGCCATATCTTCTACCATACATCTGATTCCCATTCCGTCCATATGCCGATCGAAAGCTTTCGCCGGAAGGGCTTTAGTGAAAGGATCTGCCAGGTTATCCGCTGATGCAATCTTGGCGATGACAACTTCTCCTCGCTTCACAATATCTCGTATTAGGTGGTACTTGCGCTCTATATGTTTACTTGCCTTATGAGCTCGTGGTTCCTTCGAGTTTGCAACTGCACTGCTATTATCACAATAAATTGTGATGATTTTGGGCAAACCAGGAATCACATCTAAGTCCATTAGAAAGTTCCTGAGCCACACTGCTTCTTTAGCTGCTTCAGAAGCTGCTACATACTCAGCTTCCATGATTGAGTCCGAAACGCATTTCTGCTTAACACTCCTCCATGAAATGACTCCACCTCCTAAAGTAAACACATAGCCTGATGTAGACTTACTACTATCCTTATCTGATTGGAAATCTGAATTCGTGTAACCCACAGGGAGCAAATCGTCTGCTTGGTAAACTAGCATATAATCTCTAGTCCTTCTCAGGTACTTTAATATATGTTTTACCATAGTCCAATGTCCTTGTCCAGGGTTACTCTGATATCTGCTGACCATGCCCACGCCAAAACAAATATCAGGTCTCGTACATAGCATTGCATACATAAGGCTTCCTACAGCCGAGGCATAAGGAACTGCTTTCATGTCTTCTATCTCCTTTGATGTCTTAGGAGACATCTCTTTAGATAGAGCTATTCCATGCCTAAAAGGTAAGAAACCTTTCTTGGAATCCTACATACTATAACGAGCAAGGATTGTATCTATATATGAAGCTTGGGACAGACACAACATTCTTTTCTTGCGATCCCTTATCACTTTGATCCCAAGAATGTGTGCACACTCTCCTAAGTCCTTCATAACAAATTGTTTGGACAACCATACCCTTATGTCTGATAATACCTTGACATTGTTGCCAATTAACAAAATATCATCTACGTATAGTACAAGAAATACCACCACGTTTCCGTTACACTTCTTGTATACACAAGACTCATCCGGACACTGAATAAATCCATACGACTGGATTACTTCATTAAACCGGATGTTCCAAGTCCATAAATGGACCGATTGAGCTTGCACACTAGATGCTTTTGCCTTTTTCAATGAACCCTTCCGGTTGCTTCATATGGATGTTCTCTTCAAGACTTCCATTAAGGAAAGTCGTCTTGACATCCATTTGCCAAATCTCATAATCCATATGAGCAAGAATGGATAAGAGTATCCGGATAGACTTAAGCATGGCTACCGTGAAAAGGTTTTCATAATCGATTCCCTCTTTCGAGTGTACCCTTCGCAACAAGCCTAGCTTTGAAGGTTTCTACCTTCCGTCTGCCTCTTTTCCTTTGTAGATCCACTTGCATCGAACGACTTTTACACCATCGGTTCTACAAGCTCCCGCACCTTATTAGAGTACATAGACTCTATTTCGTAATTCATTGCCTTTTGCCAAGATGTCATCTATATCTTGGAGTGATTCATTATATATTCTGGATTCATGTTTACCGGATCAAGTCCAAGACTCTCCCAAAACATGAATCTTTCAGTCGCCTTACAACCCTTCCACTACGACGAGGCATTGTCTGTGGTTGTGTATCATGTGACACGTGTTGCGTCTCTTGTGGTACTTCATCTTGTATCGTTGGTACTGAAGTAGACGTGTCCTCTCTAAGTTCTTCTAAAACAACTTTACATCGGGCTTGTGATCCATTATATAGTTTTCTTCTAAAACTGGGCATTGGTGCTAACAATGACCTTGGTCTTTAGGACTATAAAATAAACCACCTTCGTTACTTTGGGATATCCTACAAACACGCGAACTTCTGACGGGATTCTAACTTATCAACATCTGGTTTCACAGACATGTGCTGGACTACCCCAATCCGAATATGTCTTAGACCGGGTTTTCGCCCATTCCACAATTCTATGGGAGTAGAAGAAACCGATTTAGAAGGTACTAAGTTCGGAACATACATTGCTGTTTCCAGAGCATATCCCCAAATGAATTTGGTAATTCTGAATAACTCATCATCGATCTAACCATCTCCATAAGAGTCCTATTCCTTGGCTCTGCCACACCATTCTGTTGGGACAAATGGGATTAAATCCCAACCTCCGATAAGTAATTCCTAAACTCTCCTAAGAGGTATTCGCCACCACGATCCGATCAGTAGTGTCTTGATACTTTTACCTAGTCGTTTCTCCACATCGCCTTGTATTCTTTGAACTTATCAAAGCACTTTCATTAGGTAAATGTATCCATATCTTGAATAATCGTCCATGAAAGAGACAAAATATTCAAAACCTCCTCTTGCCTCGACAGACATAGGACCACACAAATCCGAGTGAACCAACTCTAACACTTTTGGCTCTATACCCCTTGTCCTTGAACGACCTCTTGGTCATTTTACCTTCCAAGGATTCACAAGTTAGAAAATTTTCCAACTCTAATGAACCTAAAAGTCCATCCGCTATAAGCCTCTGAATCCTACTTAAGTTAATATGACCAAGCCTTAGATGCCAAAGATATGCTTGGTTCATTTCTCAAGGTTCTTTTCTTTTATTTGAGTTAGAAGATGAGTTATAAATTTCCATGTTTTGCTTTGTGGAAGAAATTGGATTTAAAGTATACAAATTTCCAACTAATGTACCGAATGTATAATCACTTTATTTCTCTTAATAACTACATCGTTATGAAAGAAACCGAATATCCATCTAAAAACAGTTTAGAAACCGAAATTAAAATCTTTCTAAACTGGGTACATAAAGACAATTTCTTAAAACCAAATTCTATTTCTACTAAAAGATAAGTAGACGTCTCCCACGACAACTGCCACCTTAGTAGCATTGCCCATGTAGATGATTATTTCTCCTTCAGATAGGTTTCCTGGAACCCCTGCAAGGAATTGCAGACATGATCAGTGGCTCCTGTATCTTCGGTAGATAACACCGCTAAACATGTTTCAACAACTAGAGTATGAGATATACCTTTGTTTTGGTTCCTACGAGGACAATCCGCTTCCAGACTGCTTATAGATGAAGCACTTGCCCTTTTGCTTCTTCAAATCTTGTACTCTGAGACTTATTCACTTTCTTTCTGAACCGACTTGTTTCTTCTTCTTCTTTCCTCTCGCTTAGAAGTAGAACCATTTTCAAAGATAGTGAATTTGAGCATTGTGACGAAATAATCCTTCTGCTGGTTCTGTCAGGAGTTCCGCCAATGAATATACCCTTTATTCATATTGTAATTCAGGGAATTGCTCAAAACTTCAAGGTAGTGTTTGAGGATCATATCGATCCGGGTTTCCCATCAATTTCTCCTCGAAGGATCATCTCGTTCGGATAAGCCATCATCTTTAGGATATGATCCCTCACAGGAGTACCCTCTTGCATGGTGGCGGTCATTATCTTTCTCATGGCTTCTTGCCTAGAAGCCCTATCCTGATGACCAAAGAGTTTCTTGAGATTGTTCATAATATCATAGGCTGTTGGTAAATCTTGATGCTGATGTTGTAATACATTTGACATTGAAGCCAAAATGTAACACCGCGCCATCTCATCTGCTTTTACCCATTTCCTATGATATTCAATCTCCTCTTGGGTAGATTCACCGGTAGGTGCTTCAGGGCACTGCTCAGTCAGTACAAATTTATAACTTTCAGTAGTAAGAACAATATCTAGGTTTCTTTTCCAATCTATGTAATTAGGTCCAGTAAGTCTATTTTGTTGAAGTATGATGGACAGTGAGTTGAAAGTCATCCTAAGAATCACAAATAACTTTTGGTCAGAACTCTAAATTTAGAATAATATTGATTCCTCAAACAATACTATTTTAAATTAACCAACACCTCAAAGCACCGTGAATTTTGTATGCCACGTTAGTGTGGACGTATACAAATTCATCATTTATAAAAGGAGGGTTTTAACCCATTAATTTTATTATCTTGTCAACCTAACTTTTTGACAAATAAAATTAATAGTTGGTATCATTTGGTCACACAAATAATAGCAGTGACTCCGATGGGGAGGATACTATTAGATGTGTCTAAGTGTGTACCATTACTTGACACTAAGTCCATTAATAAGATTATGCCCCTTCCGTTGGGGAAGATCACACGCTCTTAATTAACTTCCTATAGTCATCCAAAAATGAAAGTTTGTTCTAGTGATCCACAAACAAGCTCATCCGTTATGGAGAAAGGCACTCAGAGCCAACGCGCAAGCTTGTTTGCATCACTTACAAACCAGTAATGGAGACCATGTGATTTACTTAAAAAACCCTCTTCCACTTAGTTATTTATAAATGAGGAATTTTAACTATGCTAACCTACTAGACTTGTAAACTAACATGCACACACAACACAATATAAAAGCAATAAATAGAAAATCTAATTTTCAACTATTATGGCTTTTATCTCTAGTTGTCCTCCGTGTGTTGTCATCCCAAGCTGTTGCCATATTTGGCCACCGCCACCGGGTCTAGCTGTCGCATCCATCTTGCTCCTAGTTCCGCTGCGCCTCTGGTCCTTAGAAGGTTCCACGCTTTGCAAGATTTGATCCGCGACATAAATAGAATTTTACATTTTTGATCCTATATTCCATAAAAGGAATGTACATGTATCTAGATCAAAATAAAATCCTAATAAAACTAAATACAGCTCCTGCTGTATTTTTAATACAATCATGCACACACATATAAATGCCCTTGACATGTCCAAGGGTCCAATCACACACATAATAACTAAAAGTCATAATAGTTGGACCCTGCATCCACAAAGTTAGCACATCCTACTATTAACCTGCCTAAATTCTGTATGACATGTGCATAATTAAACTAATACCAAATACACAGAGGCAAAACCCTAGCTCTGATACAAATTGTTGGTTGCTACTCGGAAAATCTAGAGGTTCCACTGTACAAAAATTTTGTACAAAGGTCTGAACCTTTTCCTAGTTACCATGTGTTCTTTTAAATTAAATTTTGGATCGCCTGCGGAACTTAACACGTTTGATCCAAAACTTAATCTATTCGTTCTTTTAAGTTTTGACTTGGATCTCCTTCAGAACTTAACACGTTCGACCCAAATCGCCTTAAGTTATTAATTCTATTAAATATTAATTTCCATAATTGGTTCCCAGTACTGACGTGGCGAGGCACATGACCTTCTTGGATATGGGAGCAACCACCACCGACTAGACAAAACCTTTTATAGAAAACTAATATTTAATTTCCTAAAATAACTTTAGGTTAACCGAAAAGAACAATCAAATCACAAGGATAAATAAAACAAAAGAACACAACATCGAAAAACATATTCGAAATACTAGAACGTAAGCCTCTTGTATTTGGTATTATTTCCATAAATAACTAGTATGATGCGGAAAAGGAAAAACTACTAGTTATACCTTCTAGAAAGACCTCTTGATCTTCTATCGTATTTCCTCTTCTAACCTCGGACGTTGTGTCGGCAACGATCTTCCGAGATGAGAAACCACCAACCACCTTCTTCTCCTCCTAGCTAGGTTCGGCCACAAAGAAAGAAGCTTCACCAAGGAAGAAAATCAAAACACTAACCAAGCTCCAAGAGATGCTCGCTTCCTCTCCTTCTTCTTCTTCTTCTCCAAGTAGTATCCGGCCACCACAAGAGCTCCAAGGAAAGAGAGGGGTTCGGCCACCACAAGAGGAAGAGAGGGAAAGGATGGCCGGCCACACCAAGGAACAAAAGAGGGAGAGAAATAATAGAGGTTGTATCTCTTGAAGGCACCCTCACCCCTTCTTTTATATTCCTTGGCCTAGGCAAATTAGGAAATTTAATTACAATAAAATTTCCTTAATTTCCTTGACATGATTTAATTGAGAAAAATAAAATAAAATTTTCCCAATTAAATTCAAGTGGTCGGCCACATCATGAAGAACAAATTGGACAAGTTTCAATCAACAATTAAAACTTCCTAATTTGTTTCCGGAAATTTTAAAATTAAAATTTCTCTTCAAAAATCTCTTCATGGTTGATAAAAAGAAATTTCCATAATTTTAATTTTACAACATGTGAATAATTTTTAAAGAGAAAATAAAATATCTCACCAATCTACAAATAAGGAAAGAGATCTAATCTCTTTCTTTAATCTATTGTAGATCTTTTACAAGAGAGATATTTTAATTTTAATTCTCTTTAATAAATTATATCTTCCATATAATAAAAATTAAAATTAAATTTATTTTTTAATTTAATTTGGGCTCCAAGCTTTGGCTGGCCACCTCAATGGCTCATCCTTTAGGCTTGGTCAGCCACCTAATGGTGGGTATGAAGGTGTGTATAGGTGGGTATAATACTCTATAAATAAGAGGCTACGATAGGGACCGAGAGGAGGAATTGGTTTTGGTCTCCGATAAAATTAAGCATCCCGTGTTCGCCCCAACACACAACTTAATTTTATCAATAATAATTCATTCCACTAGAGAACTATTATTGAACTACCGCACCAATCCCAAATTACATTTTTGGGCTCCTTCTTATTATGAGTGTGTTAGTCTCCCTGTGTTTAAGATATCGAATGTCCACTAATTAAGTGAGTTACTGACAACTCATTAATTAATATCTTAGTCCAAGAGTAGTACCACTCAACCTTATTATCATGTCGGACTAAGTCCACCTGCAGGGTTTAACATGACAATCCTTATGAGCTCCTCTTGAGGACATTATCAATCTAGTATCTCTAGGACACAGTTTCCTTCTATAATCAACAACACACACTATAAGTGATATCATTTCCCAACTTATCGGGCTTATTGATTTATCGAACTAAATCTCACCCATTGATAAATTAAAGAAATAAATATCAAATATATGTGCTTGTTATTATATCAGGATTAAGAGCATACACTTCCATAATAACCGAGGTCTTTGTTTCTTTATAAAATCAGTATAAAAGAAACGACTTCAAATGGTCCTACTCAATACACTCTAAGTGTACTAGTGTAATTATACAGTCAAGATAAACTGATACCTAATTACACTACGACCTTCTAATGGTTTGTTCCTTTCCATTTTGGTCGTGAGCTACTGTTTATAATTTATAAGGTACTGATAACATCATCTTCTGCATGTGACACCACATAATATGTTATCTACAGTATAAATTAATTGAACAACTACAACTAAATGTAGATAATTTGACCAAATGTGATTCTTTATTCATAATGAATGTTTACAAAGCTTAGGCTTTCAGTATACACTCCAACAGGGAGACGGTGGGCATTTCACTGCTGGGCAAGTTATGGTCATTAATCAACCATTAACGCTGTTATTGATATGAGCTCCTATATAAGGAGGCTTCGATCACAGACAGAAGACACACAGTGGCACAAGCTTCTCTTCACCTTCATTCCCTCATTCTCTGTCGTGCAACTTCTACTCGGTAGAGTGCCCGTAACAGCATTCGGGTGCCTCTCAGTTCACCGTGACCACTAGTGCTTGGTGGAATCATGGTCAATCGTTGTATCATGGGAAACAGATGACCCAAGTAAACCTCGAAGCACTGCCGAAGGTGGGGCGAATCTGTTTCAAGGAAACTACGTTAGTCGCAGGCCTCGGTCAGTTTTCCTAATCAGTCTCTTCATCCGCCCGATCGACCTCTCTATTCACCCAACTTGTCTGCCTGTTTCACTCGGTCGGCATGTATGTTCGCCCGACCTACACCATCCCGCTCTGCCTGTCTGCTATGACCGATCGACCAGTCTGCTATGACTGATCGCTACGCCCGACCTATCTGCTTCTCTCGATCGGCCTGACTGCTTCGACCGGCTTGACTAACGCCCGACCTGTTTGCTTAGACCGGTTTGTCCGCACTCGACCTGACTTCTTCGCTCGACCGGCTTGTTTGCCTGTCAGCTCGCCCGGCCTGCCTCTCGCCAAGCCTTTCTGCCCACCCGACCATACTGTTCGGTCACTCTGGTTGGAGTGTTGATCTATCCGATCGGTCTACCTGTCTCTTGACTGCTCAACTCGGAAATATAGACCTGCTGCTCAGCAGATTTGCCCGCTCGATGACTGAGTTCGATCAGCCACTCTTTGGCACGTTGCAGAAACTAGTCCCTGCTGGCAACATGAGATTATCCGCTCAGGTCATCTTGTTTGTAAGTTGAATTTAGATTCTATAATTTTAAATTCAGCTAAGTCTCCAAAAATCTCCGACAATAGATTGTTTTATCTAATAATCTTGAAACAGACTCGATTCTATTGAGATGGCCACAGAACGGAATGTTGAGGTGCAACAGACTTAACACATGCAGACCCCCTCCACCTTGATTGAAACTGTGCCAATCAATCATGGGGAAAAACCAGAGAAGTTCAGTGGACTAAACTTCAAGAGGTGGCGGCAGAAGATGCTCTTCTACCTGACCATGCTCAACCTGGCTCGGTTCTTGACCGAGGACCCTCCCAAGCATGCTGAGGATGATGATGCATAGACCATCGATGCAGTGGAAGCATGGACTCATTCTGAGTTCCTTTGCCAAAACTACATCCTCAACTGTCTTGTTGACTCGCTGTATGCTGTGTATAGCATGAAGAGAACGACTAAGGAACTGTGGGAGTCCCTAGACAAGAAATACAAGACGGAGGATGCAGGGGCCAAGAAGTTCATCGTGGGCCGATTCTTGGACTACAAGATGGTTAACTCCAAGACGGTGATCGGCCAAGTCCAGGAGTTTCAGGTGATCTTGCACGAGATCCACTCAAAAGGGATGGTTCTGAGTGAAACCTTCCAGGTGGCTGCTATCATTGAGAAGCTGCCTCCCGACTAGAAGGACTTCAAGAACTACCTGAAGCACAAGCGGAAGGAGATGAATGTGGAGGAACTCATTGTTCGACTTCGCATCGAAGAAGAAAACAAGAGTTCAGAGAGAAAACTATTCTCTCAGACTACTATGAAAGCCAACATGGTCGAGCACGGTCAAAGCTCGAAATGGAAGAACCCTAAGGCTTCCAAGATAGGACCTAGAGGAGGCATCAACAAAAGGAAGTTCTCTGGGAAGTGCTTCAACTGTGACCGAGTGGGTCACAAATCTTCGGAGTACAGGAAGAAGAAGACGAAGCAGGAAGCCAACCTGAACGAAGGACCAGAAATGGACGACCTTTGCGCAGTGGTTTCAAAATTGAACCTGGCCGGTTCAAATCTGCGACAATGGTGGATCGATATTGGAGCCACCAGACATGTGTGATACAACATGGAGCTGCTCCACAACTTCAAAGAAGTCACTAGAGACACTGTTCATGGGGAACTCAGCAACCTCGGACATCATGGGCCTAGGAAAGGTGGTGTTGAAGATGACCTCGGGCAAGGACCTTACTATGAATAATGTGTTGTATGTTCTGGAGATTCAAAAAAATCTGGTGTCCGGATCATTGCTAAGCAAGCATGGCTTTCGCATCATATTTGAGTTGGCACTACAAGAAAAACCCTCATAGACATTGGTGGAACAACAGTGGTTTTAAGCAAAATCCGATGTCTTTGAGTATTTTACACCGGGTTTTCCAAAAACCGGTGTCTATGAGCACAGATTTTCGCTCATAGATATCGATTTTTTTAGCCGATGTCTATGAGCGTCTTTTTCGTTAATAGACACTGATTTTAATAGTGATTTAAAAACCCGATGTCTATGATAGCTTCCTTGTTCTATCTACGAAATCGGATAGTAAAAAATCGTTGTTAAAAGTGGTATTAATGAACCAAAATAAAATAATTTAATTTTCCCACCAATACTTAGTCAAATTTGCAACACTTCACTCTTCCCTCCAAACCTAAACCTATATCGCGCCGTCCAGCCATCTCTCTCAGCCTCATCTCCCTCTTCCCCTTCCTAGATCGACGCCCCTTCCTCTCCCGATCGGGATCGACACACGACGCCCCTGCTGCTTCGTCCAACCACACCGTATCTCCTCCACCTCCTCCCTTTGGGTGAGAAGAGGAGCCCTTCTTCGCATTTCGAGAAAGGAGAGGTGACGAGTTGGTCTTGCTTTCTAGGGTTTTATTGTCATTGGATCTCAGAGTAGTAGCGCCGGAGGGAGGCAAGATGAAGACAACCAAAGGGGGAAAGGTGATGAACCCCACCGATGCCTACCGGAAGGAGATACGGAAGGAGGTCAAACAAGTAAGAAACACGAACTCTTTGGTTCCATTTCCGCTAGTTCATTCTCGACCTTAGGGTCTCCCTTCCTTTTAGTGCCATCAGATCTAGCTTATCCTTTCCGAAGTTTTACTTTGTGTTTTTTTGTGTCTTTGTTGTGCTAGATTTTTTTTTCTACTTTATGGATGATGGTGTTGTATGATGAGATGTTTGATTTTTTTTTTGTGGTTGTCTTTCTATCTTCTCTATGCCACCAAGCTCTTCTTTGTTTGTGTATGTAACTGTCTGGTTCGTAAAACTCTTCAGAAACTGTTCAGTTTAATCTGGACCCCTTCAATGAGCACAATGATGCTGATCTTTGGGAAGCATTAGAGAGAGCTCATCTAAAAGATGTGATTCGAAGGAATTCATTGGGGCTTGATGCAGAGGTATAGTTCATCTTATTCTTACAATATGCATTGTCATCTTTTGTAATTGTTGGATGCTTTTGTAAATCATAACTTTTTCATCGACATGTACTAAATCCTTGTTACAAGTGCTGTGGTTGTTCAGGCTTGTACATATAAGCGATAGTTCTTGAATTCCTTTAATTGGTGAAGCATCTCAGGATTGTCTTTTGATGCACTTCTTTTCTCTAGATACCATGTCAGCGACTACAACAATGAATATGCTTATTTTTTTTTATTTAGCATACATGTGTCATACCCATTAGGTCTCAGAAGTTAGGGAGAAATTCAGTGTCGGACAAAGACAACTTCTCAGTCTTTCACGAGCATTGTTAAGGAGATCAAAGATTCTTGCCCTCAATGAAGCTACTGCAGCAGTGGATGTTAGAACTGATGCTCTTATCCATAAAACAATAAGGGATGAATTCAAATCTTGCACGATGCTCATTGTAGCTCATCGATTGAATACCATCATCGATTGTGATCGACTTCTTCTTCTCAGTGCCGACAAAGTATTTCCTCTCAGTTCAATTACCATACAACTGGATGAACCGATAATTTACTTGAAGTTTTTTTTGTTCTCCTAATTGTCAAATTATGACTGGTTTCAAAATTGAGTTATTACTTAGTTTCACATATGAAGCTATTAGGTTGTTGATGCCATCTTTTCCCTGGGTAGTATCGATGTTATTTTCTTCTCACTTATAAGAATTCAAACTTTGGATCATTATTATTGCTTGTACTTTGTGGTCTAGGTTTGGTTTGCAGTCATTGCGTTATTCTTTGAGAGGATTAACAAGGTTATCAGAATTCACATGAAAGAGACAAACCAAAAGACGAGATTTGCATGAAGCAAATAGGTGGTGAACTCGTAATTCACTTAGTCTAGAATCTAGAAGAGTGTCTCAGCTGCTTACTTAGTTCTGATTGGTTATGAGATAATTCATAATGAAGGTGCTTGATGGCAGTCTGCTGTTTGAAATTTCATGGCATTTAGGTGCATGGGATAAATATTGATTATAAGAGAAATATCATAAAAGATTTTAGAAAGAAAAACTAAAAGTTATCTGATGATATGTTTTTATTTATTATTTTATGTACTAGTTTTTTGCCCTGACATTAAACCACCACAAATAATCATGTTGGTTATTTCTCATCGTGTTTTGTTTTAAAGCTCAAATTTCTGTTAATTAATATTATAACTTTATCAAATGAGTTTAATATCTTGTCGTACATGGTTATTCCTACTTAGTATCAAATGAGTTTAATATATATATGATTTCTCTATGGTTGAGTCCTCTCTTGACTTTGTCATTTTGTTTCATTTGACTTTATAGTAGTGTGGACTATGATAAACAATCATCTTTTAAATCCTATGATTGTATTTATTGTTCTAACCTTAACATATTTTCTATGATAGAACAAGAAAGAAAGGAAGAAGGTCCGTGAGGTTGGCATCTTGAAAAAGGATCCTGAGGCAATTCGAGAGCAAATTGAGAAACTGGAAAGAATGAGTAAGTAATTTGGCTAAGATCCTCTTAAAATTCTTTTTTCACTGATATTGAATGTGATCTTTTGATCTCATTGGTCTTCAACGTAATAGTTTTTTTTTTACTTTTTTTTCTAGGCATTCTTATAGTCCTCTTCTTTCTAGATTGAAATTTGATGCTTCTAGAATGATACATCAATAGAGGATCATTATGTTGTTTTCCTTGTTGCCATCTAGTACAACATATATAAATCCAATCAAATTTAATAAAAAAAACCCAAAATTCGAGCCAAGCTGAACTACACTATAAGAAATATTTGTCCAACTCAAACTTAATAAAAGACATCCAAATTATCAAAACATAAAAAACCATTCAATCATTCTATAATAACTATAATCAGTGACACTTGGGAGCAACCCTCCATGGGAAAATCATTTGCAAGCAACTGCAACCTCTAGTCAGCATAGAAAGAGACAAACTTACCTAAATAGACCTTGCTATCAGGGGTTGAAAAAAATTGACATTTGAAGAAACCTCAAAGAAATTCCTCCAGTGTACCAAAAAGGTACATTTAATTAGATAACTATTAAATTACTTTGTTATGTGATTATTCATTTATTTGCAAATTTCCAATCTAGCATCATCCAACAGAAAATTTTTTAAAAAACATCAAGAAGCAATAACAAGACATACTAGCAAGCATGAGAGGTTTCAAAGAGAAGGAAGCCTTAGAACATGAGTTACTTTTGTATGTTGGTCATCAACTCTGTTTTGTGGGGCATTTGATTATTTACATCACTTCTAGTATGTCTTCTGAGGTAATGAGATGGTTTTGGAATGGTGATCATCCTTTTGTTATGTTGGTTTGTTACTTTATAAGTATCTTCTGAGTCCAATCTGGTCTAATTTGTGGGAAATTTGATCTTTTACATCACTTCTAGTGGGGCTTCTGAGATAATAGAGTGATTTTTGATTGATCTGCTCATACTTTTACTGTGTTTAGTATGGTTTTGATCTAGGTTGACTTTGTTGCATCTTTTGGTGCCAAGGTGGTAATTGGATCTTCTCATTGATTGGGTTGTGACTTGTTGCTCTTTGTATTTGTTTGTTGTGACTTAGATTTTGAATGTTTGATCAGGTCCTGTTGAGTTTGTTGGTTAATTTTTGATGTTAAGTTGAACAATTAGTTGTGATTCGATATAAAAGCTTGGGATGCCTAAGGTGAAACTTTTTAAATTGTCAATAGTTAAGAGCAGTTTTATGGAAGAGTGCCTTTAGGAACAACCTATTTAAAATAGAAAGCTATCTTTCACTTACTGATTATGTGATTTGACATTCAAATCCCCTTTTTTTGACATCAGTATTCTCTTCAAGCAATTGGTGCCTAAGTTCTAGTAAAGATGCCTTTGGAACAAGAGTGCAACTGTAACCTGAAGTTGTCTGAGTGTCTGGCTATCTGCTTTATTTATCAGCTCTTATATATAGGCTTGCATGCAATTTAAACAAAATGCATCCTTGTTTATTCGATCTCATCTCAACCTTTAAGAAATCAGAATAAAAATTTCATCTAAGATTGTGATGGATTGATTCCGAATTTAAATTTTAATATGATTATTACTACACTATGCTTCTCTTAGATTTCTCTCTCTTTCTTTACATAATGAGTAACAGTGTAATACCTGCATTAAGATTTGATGCTTTTCTTATTATATATAAATTTAGTGTAATACTTGTAATATCATTTCGATCTAGTTAACTATTTTGAGGCAGATCACTTCTTAGATTTGGATATTAAACAGTTCTTTATGTAAAGAAGTCTTGTGAATTGATGAATAGCTTTTGTATGGTAATGCTGTTATGTTTTATCTGGCTCTATATTTATGTAGTTGCTCATGTTTGTTGAGGTATCCTATTAGTGTAGGGAGAATTTTATTTTGCTTTCAAAGACAAACATAGAGCTTTATTGTTGCATTCTTAAAGTTTGCTTTCGAAGAATGTCTTTGCAAAGTGATTAGTACTTGATTTTACTAATATATTATTTATGTGTTTTTATAGTTTACAAATCTCAGGTACTCTACAGTTGAAATTGATGAAGTATGATTCGAGTGGGCTGAATGCATGCTAGATTACATTTGATTAGAAAAGGTATTTGATTTTTGAAAGATTTGGAGGATGAATGCATTTTCATAGAATGTAATTTGTGGATACGGACTTGATGTGTAAAATATCTATTACCTTTTGATGTTATAAGAAGAATATTTATGTGTAATTTGTGGATACTGACTTGATGTGCACAATACCTTTTTTTTTTTTATGTTGTAAGAAGAATATTTATGTGTTGGTTACATGGATATTGACTTGGTGTGTTTAGATACATTGGTGCATTTTTATTTGTGATTTACTTGGTGAATTATTAATATTAACTTAATTTTGTGATTTGCTTGGTGATAATATCGACTTTTCACTGCTTCTGAAATTAGTGTCGTTAACTGATATTACATCGGTTTTCCACCGTTGTCAAAATCGGTGTCATTAACTGATATTACATCAGTTTTACATCGTTGATGGAATTGGTGTTGTTAATATTATATCGGTCA
Organism: Zingiber officinale; assembly: GCF_018446385.1. Lineage (NCBI taxonomy): Eukaryota > Viridiplantae > Streptophyta > Magnoliopsida > Zingiberales > Zingiberaceae > Zingiber > Zingiber officinale. Next base: position 30,930,278 of record NC_055994.1, read on the forward strand.
TAAACCGCTGCCAAAACTGGTGTTATTAACATATATTACATCGGTTTTACACCGTTGCTGAAACGATGTCGTTAAATGATACTACACTGGTTCATAACCGATTCGAAAACCAGTGTCGTTAAGTGATACTGCATCAGTTATAACTCGATGTCTAAAATGACAGACTTTTTATATCGCCTTCATAGACATTGGTCGATTTTGTAATAGACAACGGTGGAAAATCGATGTCTATGAGGGTTTTTCTTGTAGTGCGGACAGAGTTGTATTATCAAAAAATGGAGTGTTTGTAGGAAGGGGCTATGTATCTGATGGGTTGTTTAAGCTCAATGTAATGGTGATTAGGCCTAAGATAAATAAAACTGAAAGCTCTTTCACTTATATGCTTGAGTCTTCGTGTTTGTGGCATGGTAGACTAGGACATGTTAACTACGATGTATTGTATAGATTATTAATATGCAAAGCATACCTACATTCCACCTTGACCCAAAACACAAGTGTGAGATTTGTGTTGAAGTGAAAATGACAAGGTCATCCTTTCAACATATTGAAAGAAGTAATGAACCACTTGACCTAATCCACACTGAAGTGTGACTAAACGTGATGATAGGTACTTCATCACTTTTGTAGATGATAACACAAAATATTGTTATATGTATCTTCTCAAAAGTAAGGATGAATCTATAGAGAAATTTGCTCTCTATAAGATGAGGTTGAAAACCAACTTAATAGAAAAATTAAGGTGGTCGGTGGCGCGGTGAATATGTATCATGGGTCAGGTTGAATATGGATTAGATAAACAACAACTCCTTATCTCAATAAAATGGAGTTGCTGAGCAAAAGAATCGAACTCTAAAGGAGATGATGAATATTCTATTGAGCTCGGAGTGCCGAGTCCATGTGGGGAAGTGTGTATGTACTAATTACCTTTAAATAAGGTGCACGAAGAAAATAGATAAGAGCCCTTATGAGTTGTGGAATGGAAGACCACCGTCCTACAAATATTTACGAATGTGGGGTTGCCTAAAGTGTTGGTGGATTTGAAAAGGATTAAGATAGGACCAAACCTGCTGATTTTATTGGATATGCACAAAACAACGATGTGTATCGATTTTGTATGTATAAGTCACACATATCGAGATACACAAGAACTCGATAATCGAATCGAATCGAGAAATGCCTCTTTCTTCGAGCATGTGTTTCCGTATAAGACCCGTGAGGATGCTAGCTCCTTAAAATGAGCATATGAAACACAAGATGAAGATGATGATGAGGAACCTGTGGAGATTGAGCCTAGACGGAGCAAAAGAGCTCGCGTAGAAAAATCCTATGGATTGGATTTTATGACTTTCATATTGGAGAGTGAACCCCGAAGTTACTCAGAAGCTGTAGGCTCTTCTGATGGACCTCACTGGAGAGAGGCAATTGCATCTGAGATAGAATCTATCTTGTAAAATCACACTTGGGAACTTGTGGATCTTTCTCCGGAAAGTAAACCACTAGGTTGTAAGTGGATTTTCAAGAAGAAAATAAAGTCAGATGACACAATTGATAAGTATAAGGCTAGATTGGTAATCAAAGGATATCGACAACGAGAAGGCCTCGATTACTTTGATACATATTCTCTGGTATTGAGAATGACTTCCATTAGAGTATTGTTGGCTATTGCCGCTCTATGGAATCTCGAAATACATCAAATGGATGTGAAGACTGCCTTTCTAAATGAGGATTTAGAAGAGGAAATCTACATGAAACAACCTGAGGGATTTTCTGTGCCAGGACAGAAAAATAAGGTATGCAGATTGGTGAAATCATTATTTGGCTTGAAACAAGCACTAAAGCAGTAGCATGAAAAATTTGATAATGCCATAAAGGAATGTGGATTCAAGATCAATGAATGTGATAAATGTGTCTACATGAAAGCCACAGAAAGTAACTATGTCATCTTGTGCCTCTATTTAGACGACATACTTATCATTGGAAGTAATGATAAGATAATAAAATCCACCAAAGGTATGTTGATATCAAGATTTGATATGAGAGACATGAGCATAGCTGATGTGATTCTAGGAATCAAAATTCTTAGAACAATAGAATGACTTGTTCTTAGTCAGTCTCATTACGTGGATAAAATTCTTGTGAAATTCACCAAAGGTGATACTGTGTTGGCACAAACACCGATAGATACGAGTCAACATCTATAAAAAAATTGAGGTGAAAGTAACTCTTAACTAGAGTACTCTTGAGTGATTGACAGCCTGATATACCTGATGAGTTGTACACGACCAGAATTGGCCTACGCAGTAAGTAAACTGAGTAAATACACGAGTAATCCCAGTGTTGAGCACTGGAAAGGGATAACAAGAGTACTGAGGTACTTAAGGTATACTCATGAATATGGTTTGCACTATATGAGATCTTACTGTGATCGAAGGATACAACGATGCAAGTTGGAAATCTGACATAAAAGACTCTAAGTCTACGAGTGGATATATATTCACTCTAGGATGTGCAGCCATTTCCTAGAAATCTTCTAAGTAAACTGTAATAACCAGATCCACGATGGAATCTGAGTTTGTAGTGCTTGACAAATGTAGTGAAGAGGCTGAATGACTACAGCAATTCTTAGAAGATATTCCTAGATGACCAAAACCTGTGCCAGCAATTTACATACATTGCGATAATCAATCAACAATTGGTCGGGCACAGAGCCATCTGTATAATGGTAAGTCTAGACATATACATCGTAGACATAATACCATTAGACAACTACTCTCCATAGGAGTTATCACTATTGACTATGTGAAGTCAAAGGATAACCTAGCGGATTCGCTAACCAAAGGGTTAAATCGAGAGTTAGTGTCAAGTTTTTCATGAGAAATGAGCTTGATGTCATTGTCAGCGATCAGTACAGAGGACACCCAACCTATGCTTGAAGGCGCGGGAATTCCGTTCTGTTTAAATTTCTCGTATAAAAAATTGTACAAGTACAGAACTATTCTTAGCTGTTGGTTGATCCTAGGAAGATCGTACCGGTTCCACTGTATAAAATTTTTGTACAAGTGTCAAACCTTTCCTAAACAACCTATTGTGTTCTTTAGAAATTAAATTAGGAATCACAAACGGAACTTAATATTATTGATTCCAAATTTAACTTATCTGTTCTTAATGGTTTAGACTTGTATCACAAGCGGAACTTAACACTATTGATCCAAATCAACCTATGTTACAAATTAAATTAAATATCTATTTCGAAAATCGGCTCCTAGGTCAAACATGGCGAGGCACATGCCCTTCTTGGGTATGAGAGCATCCACCACTGCCTCGACAAAGCCTCTTAACGAAATTAAATATTTAATTTCCTAAAATAACATTAGGTTTAACCAAAAAGAATAATCGAATCACAAATTTGAAAAACAAAAAACACAAACTCGAATCACAAATTTGAAACTTTAGAATCATATGCCTATTGTGTTTGGAATTCATACAAAAGGAAAAACTAGTATGATGTGGAAAATAATTACTAGTTATACCTTCCTTTGTATGCAACGACCTCTTGATCTTCTACCGTATTCCTCTTCTTATCCCCGATGTTGTGTGGGTAACGATCTACCGAGATGAGAACCACCCAAAGCCTTCTTCTCCTTGCAAGGTTTGGCCACCACAAGTATTCCAAGAATAGATGAGGTTCGGCCACCACCACCAAGCTCCAAGGGATGCTTCCTTTCTCTCCTTCTTCTCCAAGCTAGAATCTGGCCACCTTCAAGCTCCAAGAGATCATGAGGTTCAGCCAATGAAGAAGAAATAAAAGGAAGAGGGAAAAAGCAATAGGGCCGGCCACCACCAAGGAGGAAAAGAGAGGAAGAAATAGAATAGAGTCATTCCCCATGAAGGCACCTCTACCCCCTCTTTTATAATCTTTGGTCTTGGCAAATAAGGAAATTTAAATAAAAACTTCCTTAATTCCTTTGCCATGAAAAGGAAAATTTATTTAATTAAAAAATAATTTCCTTTTCATTATTAACATGGTCGGCCACCTATAAGCTCTAAACAAGGAAAGTTTAATTCACACAAGAATTAATACTTCATAATTTGTTTCCGGAAATTTATAAAAAAAATTCTAATAATCTTTCCCTTCATGGTGGGTTATAAAAGGAAATTTTTTAAAATCTTTATTTTAAACATGTGGATGATTTCCAAAAAGGAAAGTTATCTTTAAAATTTAAATCTCCTTTCAATCTACAAATAATGAAAGATATCAAATCTTTTCTTAATCTTTTATAGAAACTTATAAAAGGAAATATTTAGTTTTAAAACTCTCTTTTTTAAATCATGAACATGGTTACAAAAAGGAAAGTTTTATCAAAATTAAAATCTTCCTTCCAATCTATAAATAAGGAAATATATCAAATCTTTTCTTAATCTTTTGTAGAAAGCTATAAAAGGAAAGATTTAAATTTTAAACTTTCTTTAAAAACCATGGAATTCACATAAAAAAATTTTAAAATTTAAAATCCTTTTAAATTGATTAGGGCCGACCACTTATGCTTGGGCTCTAAGCATTGGCCGACCATAAACTTAGCTCATCCTATTGGACTTGGTCGGCCCTAGCTTGGGCTCCAAGCTAGCTTGCCCCACCCCATTAGGATAGGTAGGAAAGTGGATATAGGTGGGTATAATTCTCTATATACAAGAGGCTACGATAGGGACCGAGAGAAGGAATTGGTTTTGGTCTCCCGATGAAATTAAGCTTCCCGTGTTCGCCCCGAACACACAACTTAATTTCATCAATAATAATTCATTCCACTAAAGAATTATTATTGAACTACCGCACCAATCCCTAATTACGTTTTGGGCTCCTTCTTATTATGAGTGTGTTAGTTTCCCTGTGTTTAAGATGTCAAATGTCCACTAATTAATTGAGTTACTGACAACTCACTTAATTAATATCTTAGTCCAAGAATAGTACCACTCAACCTCTTCGTCATGTCGGACTAAGTCCACCTGCAGGGTTTAACATGAAAATCTTTATGAGCTCCTCTTTGGGACATTCTCAACCTAGATTACTAGGACACAGTTTTCTTCTATAATCAACAACACACACTATAAATAATATCATTTCCCAACTTATCGGGCTTATTGATTTATCGAGCTAAATCTCACCCTTTGATAAGTCAAAGAAATAAATACTAAATATATGTGCTTGTTATTATATTAGGATTAAGAGCATACACTTCCATAATAACTAAGGTCTTGTTCTTTTATTAAGTCAATATAAAAAGAACTTACCTTAAATGGTCATACTCAATACACTCAGAGTGTATTAGTGTAATTTATCGGTCAAGATAAACTAATACCTAATTACACTACGACTATTCCAATGGATTGTTCCTTTCCATCTTGTCGTGAGCAACTGTTTATAATTTATAAAGAACTGATAACATGATCAGGTAATCTCTCTTGAGGGGAGTAGGTGAGGACGCATTCCCCGTAGAGGGAACAGTAGGCGTCGGATCGACCAAGGGTTTCCGGACGGAAATTCGAAGTCAAACCCGGACAGTCCGATGACTGTCGATCACTTGATTTATCATGTTTATATCTGTTCTAACTTTGTCTTGTAGGGTATGTTGTTGTTTTGGGACTAACGTGTCTTGCAGGTATAAAAGGAATAAGCTAAGCCTCGGATGAACAGTGCCCAAGGCACGTCCATGGAGCTTGGAGGCGCCTCGGGTGCAAAATAGAAGTTGGCTGCGAAGAGGAGTTGGAGGCACCTCGGATGGAGCTGGAGGCACCTTGGAGCAGGTCTTAGAGGCGCCTTGGATTGGCCATGGAGGCGCCTCAAGCAGGATAAGCGACGAAGGTTTTACGCTGATCCACGCGGTTGACTCGGGAGGCTTGGAGGTGCCTTGGATGAGGTTTAAGGCGCCTCTAGCCGTGTATAAAAGGGGTGTTCGAGTAGCAGCTTGAATAAATCAATTCAAAAGTGACCTCTCGTGTGCTGCTAACAAGACGACCCAGAAATGTTGTTGCAAGTACCCGACAACCCGAAGCTTCGTTTTCTTCATCTCTAGTTATCGGTATAAGTTTCCGTTTCAGTACATTTAATTATAAATACTTAATGTACTCTTATCGATTTTATAGTTGTTGCCCACCAAAAAGCGATCAACGAGCGCGGGCCTTGGAGTAGGAGTCACCCTAGGCTCCGAACTAAGTAAATCCTTGGTGTCTTTATGTGTGTTTGTTATTTTATTCCGCTGCTTACTCATCGAGTTTTTCGACTCTGAAGCACGTGAAACCCACGAGCGCTATTCACCCCCCTCTAGCGCGATCTCGATCCAACAAACACCACCCTTCTTTTCTTCTCTTCCAAACCGTTGGCCACAAAAGGAGTCTCTAGGATGGGGCACCTTCTAATCTTCTTCCTTCTCTTCCTCTTCTTCTTCTTCCTTCTCTTCCTCTTCTTCTTCTCTTCCTCCTCTTCTTCAAGCCGTCGGCCACCAATGGATGGGAAGAGGTGCTGGTCACCAAGGGAGAAGGGGAACCGCCGACCCTAGCCAAGGTGGAGGAAGAAACCACCGACCCTTTGCAAGGGAGAGGTTGGCGCCGACCCTAGGTGGGGAAGAAGGAGCCGCCGACCACAAGGGGAGAAGAGAATTGGTTGTGCCGCCGGCCCTAGCAAGGGAAGAGGGGTGGCAACCACAAGGAGAGAAGGGAGTTGTGGAGAATTAGAAAGTTAGGTTTTAGGGGCCACATCCTACTCCTTTTTATAGACTTGTCGTCGGTTACAAGGAAAGAAAAATTAACAAAATTTTGTTTAGAAAAAATCTAAACAAACTATGTTAAACCAAACCAAGTTAAGTTAAACTAAACCAAGTTAAGTTAGACCAAATCAAGTTAAGTTAAATCAAACCAAGTTAAGTTAAACCAAACCAAGTTAAGTTAAATCAAACCAAGTTAAGTTAAACCAAACCAAGTTAAACCAAACTCGGTTATGGATGGGAGGATGCGAGACTTTATTGTAAAATATCAAAAAATGGAGAATAATGATAAGGGAATTTTCCGAAATTTAAAGGAATTTTTATGGGATTTTTCGGAGCTCGTATGGACGAATTTATGGGGATAAAAACGGGGGTCGGGAAAGTCTGTTTAGGTTACCTTGTTTTAGCGAGGAAATGTTTATTTTCTAAATTCTTCTTCTTTTCTATTTCTTTTTCTTTATTTTCTTTTCCTTTTATTCCTTCGTTTCCTCCCTTCCTCGCCGAACCCGTGCCGAGCCGTTTCCCCCGCGCCTTCTTCCCCCCTCGCGGCCGATCAGCCCTAACCGTCGGTGGTTCCTCCTCTCCCTCGTGATTTAACCCCTCGGCAAGGGTTTCGCTTCCTCTCCTTCTCCCGACGGTCGAGGAGTGCCGATCTTCCCCTCTCTTCCGAGCCGCGCCGCCCGATCCCTTCTCCTCCTGTGCCGCTGCCGTTTTCTCCTCGCCGGCACTTGAGCGCCGCCTTTCCCTCTTCGGATCTGCACGCCGACGCCGATCCACCTCCGCCGGCCACCGGTTCGACCTAGCGCCGGCCAAACTCCTTTGCCCTAGTTTGTATTCGGCGCCGCTGTCGCCTGTGCCCTAGCGCCGGCGGCCGAGTTCATCTGTGCCCTAGTCGTCTCCACACGATCGCCTAACTTTCTTTGTCTCTGCGTGCCACTACCGATCCATCGTCGGTGTTCCCGTGCCCTAGCAACGATCCTCAAGGTAAAACAGCGACGAGAAGTTTATGGATTTAATGATCTTGTTTGATTGGGTTTATCGGCTTGTGACCTTCTTCCTGTTTTACACTAGGAGGAAGATTTTGGATCATTTCTTGCTGATTCCCCTAATCGGAGCTCAAACTCCTTCCTTGCGAAAGAAATTTAGGGCTACTGGTTGGAGGTAAGGTGCACAGATTGATCTAGAATTAGGTTATTGTTGGTGTGATGATTTCTTGAGCTCCATTTTGATATGGACAGTGAACCGCATGTTATTTCTTGGGTTCCAGCAACTACCCCTGTTCCGGCAGCAACATCACCGGCTGAGGCTTCAGAATTAGGTAAGTGGAGGAGGTAATTTCGAATATGAACTAGATTTAATTCTAGCTATGAAAGGGATAGGGTTATTAGGGCGATAAGAAATGATTAGGGTTTTACCCTAAATTAATTTAGAAGATTTTATTTAGCTATTCGTTTAAATTTGTAGCTAAATAAAAATGTACATTATATGGTTGACATAGGACTTTGATGCGAGACGAGTATCTCGACGTCGAATTTGGACCGGTTTGGACTTTTCGATTGGAGGCGGGTACGTTGACTTTATGTCATTTGATATGCATAGTAATGTCTTTAACAAATAGCAACGATTGTGTTTTCTTATCTGCTTCGGTTGATCACTACCTGATTTGTTACATGCTTGGTTGTTTATCTGCTATGCACATCATGTTAGTATTTACCTGCTTATAGAGGTAGTGACACAACCATGTTATTTATCATATTTAGGACCTAGTTTTTTTGATACCTTATCTGGTCTGTGTACTTTGATTTGATTCATTTTCTGATGGTACACATTTTACATATATATGGATATTGCTATGCTGCTTAGTATTTTGCCATGCTTAGTATCATGCACCATTCGCATGAGTGCATGCTGCGCGATAGTCTGCTCCATTATTGTTGAGCACATCGCCAGTTTCATCACTATCGGTGCTCCGTTGGTCCGCTCATGGGTAGCATGACGCAGCGTGGTAGCACGTCAGTTTGGCTTTGTCAGTGCTCCGTTGGTCCGCTCATGGGTAGTGTGACGCAGCCTGGTAGCACGTCAAGGATCCCTCCCCGTCATTGTGTACCGGGAGATGAGAGCATTGAGCTCCCCCATTTATGATTTGGGGTAGGAGGATAGGTGTACTTCGACAACATCCCGTCCACTCGGTCACTCATCAGGAGCAGTGATGGCAGAGTGCACGGTTGTCACAACCCTACCCACTCGGTCTCACCATTGTATGTGAGATGACTGACTGCGTCAGGGATGACCATGACATTTGCATCATATGCATGATGCATTTATTATTTGTGTTTGCTGCATTTACTTGCTGCATTTATATAGATGCATATGATTGACATGCCTACAGGATTTATGACACTCTCGGTCTGAGGACCCTGTTGTACTTATACCTTGGTCCTGGTTAGTACAGTTTTCTCTTGCTTGTTTCAGTTGCATTTATCCTTCTTGTATCAGGAGACTGTACGCATGATTAGTGCTGGTTGTTATTTTCTTTATTATGCATATCAGTTGTTACCCACTGAGTGTTGGACTTACACCCTCCTCCGTTGCTATTTTCAGGTTGATGCTGTCCGGAGAGTTCCAATCGCTAGTCCCCTGAAGATCCAGAGTTATTTGGTCTTTTGTTATGTTCTTATTGCACTATCTGGACTTGTATTAGTTTACCTTATGGATATTGACGATGAGTTTTATTTGGATTTGTTTTGCTACATTCCTGCCTGGATGGCAGAAGAGGTAAGTTGATTTTATCGTCAGATTTGAGCTTTATGAGTGCAGTGGAGTAGGACATCAGTTTTGTGCTTTATGAGTGTAGTTGAGTAGGGTTGTTTTTGAGTCTTCTTATCATTGCTTCTTAGTTGTTCACTATTAAATTGCGTGGATGTTAGATGTGTGATTGTTGCTTATTTATTATTGTTATTGTTCCGACCGTGTTGGCCGATGTATATGTGGCCCAGAGGGCATTGTAGAAAAGTTTCAAATTGTCACCCGTACAGGGGAGATGCTGCCGAAATTTCTTCGGACAGGGACTCCCCCGGGGCGTGATAATTTATTTGGTATCAGAGCCCAGGTATACGATCCTTTGTTTTCATATTTGGGATATTTGGGATAACTTGATACCAATTTATTTGGTATCAGAGCGCCAAGTTGGCGATACTTGTTTGTTTTTCGTGTTACGAATTTTCGAGATTTATCGAATACCAATTTATTGGTATCAGAGCAGGTTATGTTACCTGCTTTTGGTGTTCTAGATATTTGGGTTAGCCCAAGTTTGTGAGTCAAACTGGGTAGTTATTTTGGATTGCACAGATTTTCCATTATGTATATGTTTGGACTTCCGTTTCAGATTTATATGGATTTCCGGTGATTTTCTTGTATGGAATTCCGAGGTCAAATTGGGGACCGGACATCGACGGAACATCTCTAGACAGCAAATAGGTATGATGTTTATTTTATAATTATTATACGTATAGTAATATCTGTGGTATAACTTAACAGATATGAGGAGATCTACACGAATAACTGCGAGAAGTGGTGTTGGACGGCCACGTACGAGGACCTTGAGATCTCTGGACTTGCCAGAGATGCCTACTAGTGTTGATCCTGTCAGTCAGGGACAGACTCAGTGTTAGGATGTATACTAAAAGGCTAGCTTTTGGTATAAACATTTATCTAGAAATAAGAATCACATTTGTCAAATGTCTACATTTATGATAAATGTAGTTGTTCAATTAATTTATATTGTAGATAACATAGTGTGTGGTGTCACATACAGAGGATCATGTTATCAGTACCTTATAAATTATAAACAGTAGCTCACGACCAAGATGGAAAGGAATAAATCATTGGAAGGTCGTAGTGTAATTAGGTATTAGTTTATCTTAACTATATAATTACACTAGTACACTTAGAGTGTATTGAGTAGGACCATTAGAGGTCATTACTTTTATACTGACTTTATAAAGAAACAAAGACCTCAGTTATTATGGAAGTGTGTGCTCTTAATTCTAATATAATAACAAGAACATATATTTGATATTTATTTCTCTAATTTATCAATGGGTGAGATTTAGTTCGATAAATCAATAAGCCCGATAAGTTGGGAAATGATATCACTTATAGTGTGTGTTGTTGATTATAGAGGGAATCTGTGTCCTAATAATCTAGGTTGAGAATGACCCCAAGAGGAGCTCATAAGGATTATCATGTTAAACCCTGTAGGTGGACTTAGTCCGACATGATGATAAGGTTGAGTGGTACTACTCTTGGAGTAAGATATTAATTAAGTGAGTTGTCAGTAACTCATTTAATTAGTGGACATTCATTATCTTAAACACAGGGAGATAACACACTCATAATAAGAAGGAGCCCAAAATATAATTTGGGGTTGGTGTGGTAGTTCAATAATAGTTCTTTAGTGGAATGAATTATTATTGATGAAATTAAGTTATGTGTTCGGGGCGAACACGGGATGCTTAATTTCATCGGGAGACCAAAACCAATTCCTCCTCTCGGTACCTATCGTAGGCTCTTCTATATAGAGATTTATACTCACCACATACCCACCTTCTTACCCACTCTTTGGTGGCCGGCTAAGCTAGCTTGGAACCCAAGCTAGGGCCGGCCAAGACCCAAAGGTTGAGCCAAGTTAATTGGCCGACCATAGCTTGGAGCCCAAGCTTGATTGGCCGACCATATTAAAAGGGAATTTATTTTTAATTAAAATTATTTCTTATGTGGATATCATGTTTTTAAAAGAGAGTTTAAAATTTAAATCTTTCCTTTTATAGCTTTCTACAAAAGATTAAGAAAAGATTTGAAATCTTTCCTTATTTGTAGATTGAAAGGTAGATTTTTATTTTTGAGAAAACTTTCCTTTTTAACCATGTTCATGATTTAAAAGAGAGTTTAAAAATTAAATATTCTCTAGTTTGTATAAAAGATTAAGAAAAGATTTGATATCTTTCCTTATTTGTAGATTAAAAGAGATTTTAATTTTTAGAGATAACTTTATTTTTATCCACATGTTTAAAAGAAAGATTTTAATTTATAAAATTTTCTTTTTACTAACCAATTATGAAGGGATTAAAATTATTGGAGAAATTTTTATAAATTTCTAGAGACAAATTAGGAAGTTTTAATTAATTAAAACTCTCCTTGTTTATAGCTTGTGGTGGCCGGTCATTATTATTAAAAGAAGAAAATTGTTTTTAATTAAAATAATTTTTCTTTTTCATGGCAAAAGAATTAAGGAAGTTTTTATTAAAATTTCCTTATTTGCCAAGACCAAAGATTATAAAAGAGGGGGTAGAGGTGCCTTCATGTGTGAACGACTCTATTCTATTCTTCCTCTCTTTTCCTCCTTGGTGGCCAACCCTAGCTTCTCCCTCTTCTCTTCTTCTTGTGGCCGGCGACAACCCTTCTTGGAGCTCTTGATGGTGGCCGGTTCTAGCTAGGAGAAGAAGGAGAGAAAGGAGGTTTTGTTTCTAGCATCCCTTGGAGCTTGGTGGTGGTGGTCGAACCTCATATCTCTTGGAGTTTATGTGGTGGTCAAATCTTGCTTGGAGAAGAAAAGTGGCTTAGGTGGATTCTCATCTCGGTAGATCGTTGCCCACACAACGTCCGGGATAAGAAGAGGAATACAGTAGAAGATCAAGAGGTTATTTTGCTTACAAAGAAAGGTATAACTAGTAATTGTTTTCCGCATCATACTAGTTTTCTTTGTATAGTTATTTATGGAAATACCAAACACAAGAGGCATATGATTCTAGAGTTTTCGAAATAGTTTTTTCGAGTTTGTCTTTTCTTCTTTTTCTAATTTGTGATTCGATTGTTCTTTTTGGTTAACCTAGAGTTATTTAAGGAAATAAATATTAGCTTTCCTTAAAAGGCTTTGCCTAGGTGGTGGTGGTTGCTCCCATATCCAAGAAGGCCATGTGCCTCGCCATGCAGTCCTGGAAGCCAATTTTGGAAATTAATATTTATGGAATTAATAACTTAGGTAGATTTGAATCAATAGTGTTAAGTTCCGCTCGCGATTCAAATCTAAACCATTAAGAACAAATAAGTTAAATTTGGAATCAATGATGTTAAGTTCCGTCTGCGATTCCTAATTTAACTTCTAAAGCACACAATAGGTTATTTAAGGAAAGGTTCGACACTTGTACAAAAATTTTTATACAGTGGAACCGGTATGATTTTCCTAGGACTAACCAACAATTGGTATCAGAACTAGGGTTTGCCTCTGTGTGTTTGGTTTTCAAATTAGGTTATGCACATGTCATACATAATTTAGGCAGGATAATAGTAGGATGTGCTAACTTTGTGGTTGCAGACTCCAACTATTATGGCTTATAGATGTTGTGTGTGATTGGACCCTTGGACATGTCAAGGGCATTATTTTTGTGTGTGCATGATTGTATGTAACTAATACAGCAGGAGCTGTATTAGCCCTAGGATTTTAGAATTTTATTTTCGATCTAGATTACATGTACATTCCCTCGTGGAATATAGGATCGATATATGTAAACTTCTATTTTTGTCGCGGATCAGAGGCGCAACGGAATAAGAAGCAAGATGGATGCGACAACTCGACCCGATGGCGGTGGCTAAAGATGGCAGCAGCTAGGGTTGGAGCACATGGAAGACAGTAACAGGAAAAGACCATAATAGTTGGAAAATAATTTCCATATTTATTGCTTTTATTTACTGTGATGTGTGTGTATGCATGTGATGTATGCTAGGATAGTTTAAAATTCCTCACTTTAAATAACTAAGTGGGAGAGGGATTTATTTTAAATAAATTCCACGATCTCCATTACTGGTTTGTAAGTGATGCAACAAGCTTGCGCGTTGGCTCTGAGTGCCTTCCTCCATATCGGATGAGCTTGTTTGTGGATCACTAGATCAAACTTCCATTTTGGATGACTATAGGAAATTAATTAAGAGCGTGTGATCTTCCCCATCGGAAGGGGCATAATCTTATTAATGGACTTAGTGTCAAGTAATGGTATATACTTAGGCACGTCTAATAGTATCCTCCCCATCGGAGTCACTGCTATTATTTGTGTGACCAAAGGAAAACCAACTATTTCTTATTTCTACACTGAAAATGGAAGTGAACATAGTACCTTCTAAGTCAGAACTCTCTACTCCCACAGAATTGCAGAATGGGCGTAAGCCTAGTCTGAAGCATATTCAGATTTGGGTGGTCTAGCACGTGAGAGACACTGAAAAATTGGACAGGAGTTCACTTGTTTGTAAGTAATCCTAGAGAAACAAAAGGTGATTTATAGTCCTCAAAATTAGAAGGTCATTGTTAGCACCAATGCCCGATTTTAGAAAAGGATTATACTATGAACCATAAGCCCATGAGTAAAAATTGTTCTTAAGGAAATTAAAGGACACGTCTAACCTAATACCAACTGTACAAGATGAAATATCACAAGAAACTGCAACACGTATCACAAATGATACACAATTGCAGAAAGTGCCTCGTCGTAGTGGGAGGGTTGTTAGGCAACCTAAAAGATTCATGTTTTGGGAGAGTCTTTGGACTCGATCCCTGGTGGACATGAACCTGATCCCCGGACATACGACGAAGCGCTCCAAGATGAAGATGCAACATCTTGGCAAAGAGCAATGAATAAAGAATTAGAATATATGTATTCTAATAAAGTCTGGGAACTTGAGAAATCACCAAATGGTGTAAAAACCATTAGGTCTACAATAAGGAAGGACAGACAAGAAGGTGTATACTTTTAAAGCAAGACTTGTTGAAAAAGGGAAATATTTTACCGGTAGCCATGCTTAAAGTCTATCCGGATTCCTTTATCTATTGTTGCTCATATGGATTATGAGATTTGGCGAAAGGATGTCAAGATAGTTTTCCTTAACGGAAGTCTTGAAGAAAACATCTATATAAAGCAACCAGAAAGGTTCATTACAAAGAGCAAAGAGCATCTTGTGTGTAAGCTCAATCAGTCTATGGACTGAAGTAAAGCTCCAAGATCTTGGTACATCCGGTTTAATAAAGTAATCCAGACCTATGGATTTATTTTATAACCGAATGAGTTTTGTGTATACAAGAAGTGTGATGGAAACGTGGTGGTATTTCTTGTACTATACGTAGATGACATTTTTGGTAGTTGGAAACAATATCAAAGTGTTGTCGGAAGTAAGAGTATGGTTGTCCAAACAATTCGATATGAAGAACTTAGGAGAATGTGCACACATTCTTGGGATCAAAGACATAAGGGATCGTAAGAAAAGAATGTTGTGCCTATCCCGAGCTTCATACAATCCTTGCTGGTTTTAAGCATGCAAAACTCCAAGAAAGGTTTCTTACCTTTTCAGCATGGAGTAGCTTTATCTAAAGAGATGTCTCCGAAGACATCAAAGGAGATAAAGTAAATAAAGGCAGTTCCTTATGTTTCGGCTGTCGGAAGCCTAATGTATGCTATACACGAGATCAAGAATCTGTTTTGCCAAGGGCATAGTTAGCAGATATCAAAGTAACCCTGAATAAGGACAATGGACTGTGGTAAAGCATATATTGAAGTACCTTAGAGACACTTGAGATTATATGCTAGCTTACAAGGCAGTTAATTTGGTCCCTGTGGGTTTCACGGATTTTGACTTCCAATCAGATAGGGACAATAGTTAGTCGACCTTGGGGTTTTGTGTTTACTTTAGGAGGTGAAGTCATAACTATGGAAGAGTGATAAACATAGGTACTTTTTCCGACTCCACCATAGAAGCTGAGTATATGGCAGCCTCTGAGGTAGCCATAAAAGCTATATGGCTCAGATACTTCAAGATAGACTTAGATATGATTTATGGTTTGCCCAAAATAATTTGGTGCAGTAGCAAACTCGAAGAAACCATAAGTCCATAAGGCAAGTAAACACAATAAAGCGCAAGTACTACCCAATACGAGAAATCGTATAACGAGGAGAATTTGTTGCCGCTTAGATTGCATCAGGTGATGACCTATAGATCCTTTCACTAAGGTCCTTAAGGCAAGAGCTTTTGATGGGCATGTTGAAGGGTTGGGAATCAAATGTATGGCAGCAGAAATGACAGCTTAGTCTTTTAGTATAAGTGAGAGATTGTTAGGATGTATACTAAAAGCCTAGCTTTTGGTATAAACATTTATCTAGAAATAAGAATCACATTGGTCAAATATCTACATTTATGATAAATGTAGTTGTTCAATTAATTTATATTATAGATAACATGGTGTGTGGTGTCACATACAGAGGATCATATTATCAGTACCTTATAAATTATAAACAGTAGCTCACGACCAAGATGGAAAGGAACAAACCATTGGAAGTCTGAGGGATCGCGTACCTCCGGCGAAGTCTGAGGGCTCTTATATAGAGTTGTGGGGAGGCTTATGCACACCTACCGAGGCGTACACGTGTCCTTTACCATACCTTAGTATGAGCTTACTAGAGGAGCATGCCTGACACCATACTGCTACAGTCCGAACACCTCTCTGATGGGACAGCAGAACCTTCTATCGTAGGATTCTGCGTATGGCTTGGTCGTCGAACATGCCTGTTGTCAGAAGATGTTCCCCAATGTCCCCTTGTCCTTGTCTCTTTTTTCCCTGAGTCGAGCGTCCATCCGCTCAGCAGGCATCGGTCCGACCGGGCATAGGTATCGGTCCGATCGAGAAGATTTTACTCCATCGCGTGCTCGGCTGAGACTGTTCCTTCACAGCATTGCTGCTTTACGCCTCGGCTGAGCGGGCTACCCGCTCGGCCCGGCGACCCTATTCACCATGAGCGTCGGAAACCCGACTCCCCGTTGGGTTGTCTTTGACTCCGCCCGGACTCGCTAGGCCGGTCGGCCTGCTAATACTAATCCTATCCGATCGGCCAGACCTCATGCTGACCCTTTTGACTTTTGACCTCTACGTGTCATTGGCTCCCCTCAAAGGGGGTCCCCCGTCCTTACTGCCGAATCACTTGCCTCCCCTTCAAGTCTAGTCAAAGGAGGCGATTAGTCCAACTGACTGGACCGCCAGTTACGCCGAGCGGCTTCTCTGTGAAACTATCCTCCGCTCGACCCCCACGGGGGTAGCTATGACCTCAGTCAACGCCAACATTCCTCGGATCTCTTCGAAGTTTGCGCCAATCTTTGACATTAAGGCCGGGCATGCGCTCTGTGCCTCGTAAAGGTGCTCATTAAATGCCCTCCAGTGGTCGAATGCCACGTGGCGCTGCTGCCGTCATCGTACAGGGCGCCGTCGCGGGCGATGAGACCGAGGCAGTTTAAAATGGATGGCCCGATGCGTGCTTCGATTCCCGTGACCTGCATCCGACGGTGGAGGTCGCTCGGGCTCAACCCTATAAAGCCTTCGCCTTCTTCCTCCGCCGCATTCTTGCTTTCTCGTGCTCCACAGCTTCCTCTGGCGTTTCAGACTTCCGGCGATCCCGCTTTTCCGTTTCCGGTGATCTACAACCTCCTCCTTTCGATCCTCAGCTTCTTTGTAAGGTCCTTACCCATTCTCTGTTATCCTCGTGTTTTTTTGCCGAGTTCTCGCTCTCTGGTTGGTGTATTGTTTGTCGTCTTCTTCTTTCTATCATTTGCCTCTCCTTGCCTTTTGTGGTTTCGCCCGTTCGGACAATGGCAAGTTCCTCTCATCCTCAAGACCCAGCCCTCGGCCCGTGGTATACCACCATGGAGTCGCGCTTTGATTGGTGCGACGCCGAGATTCTGATGGACAATTTTGACATCCCCTCTGACTTTGAACTTATCTTACCCTCCGCCTCCGCTCGGCCACACAAACCGCCGCGCGGAGCTATCTGTGTTTTCCGCGACCAGTTCATAGCCGGTCTGCGATTTCCAATCCATCCCTTTATCGTAGCTATAATTTTTTCGGCATTCCGCTCGGAAGCTTAGTCCCTAACACCTTCCGCCTTCTATGTGGCGTTGTTGTTTTGTTCAAAATCCACAACATTCCCCTCCGACCAGAGGTCTTCTACTATTTTTATTACCCTAAACAGTCCGAGCTGGGTACTTACATGTTCCAGGCTCGACCCGGTTTAGTCTTCTTTAATAAACTACCCTCTTACAATAAACATTGGAAAGAGTACTACTTCTATCTTCGTCTTCCCAAACGAGCCTCTTTCCGAACCCAGTGGCAGGTCGGACCACCAACCTCAACTGAGCTAAAGAGGTTCAAGACCCGACCAGACTATCTTCACGCTGCCAACATGCTAGCCGGTCTGAAGTTCGACATCAACAAGTTCTTACCTGAAGGGGTGATGTATATATTTGGCCTAAGTCCGATCCGGACTCCCCTCCCGAGCGGCTTCGGTAAGAATTTTACTTGTGCATTCGCCTTGATTGCTAACTGATTTTCTCCTTTTTCCTTTGCAGTGGACATTGTCATGGAGTACGTGATGGCCGAGATGTTGAAGAGGAAAGCGGCGGCACTCGAGGCCGCAGCCGCCAAAGAGATGGAGCAACTGGGCATCACCCTTGTCGGCTCTAACGAAGGAGAGAGCGAAACGAATGCGGGGGAGTCGGCCGCTCAGGCTTCTCTCTCGGAGCCGGCGGTTGGCATAACTTCTAGTCGAGGGCCTTCCGTCCGGGAGGAAGGCTCCGCTCAGGAGGAAGAGCGCCCTCTTCGACAAAAGATGCGCCGAGCGGAGACACCACTTTGATCGACCACTTCCGCGGTCCACCCGTCCGAGCGGACCACCGCCGATTCTCGCGGCAAAGCCCCAGCGGTTGAGGCGTTCTCGTCCGATCGGACCCCATCCCAACTGGACATGTCCGCGGATCCCCTCGAGGCCATACCTGTCAGCGCTCTTCCGCCCTCTCCCCGCCGAGTCCAACGCTCGGCCATTTTGTCCCAGTTTTATGCACCGGCCTCCGATCCTTCCCCAGATTCCGCTCAGACGACTCCCGGTCGGCACCATACCATCAGGGTCTCATTGCATCTCCCCACCGAAGAGTTGATGCCCGAGTTCGATCGACCAACTGCGCCCGTGTTGGTTGCTACTCGGAAAACCTAGAGGTTCTACTGTACAAAATTTTATACAAAGGTCTGAACCTTTTCCTAGCTACCATGTGTTCTTTTAAATTAAATTTTGGATCGCCTGCGGAACTTAACACGTTTGATCCAAAACTTAATCTATTCGTTCTTTTGGGTTTTGACTTGGGTCTCCTGCGGAACTTAACACGTTCGATCCAAATCGCCTTAAGTTATTAATTCCATTAAATATTAATTTCCATAATCGGTTCCCAGTACTGACGTGGCGAGGCACATGGCCTTCTTGGATATGGGAGCAACCACCACCAACTAGACAAAACCTTTTATAGAAAGCTAATATTTAATTTCCTAAAATAACTTTAGGTTAACCGAAAAGAACAATCAAATCATAAGGATAAATAAAGCAAAAGAACACAACATCGAAAAACATAGTCGAAATACTAGAACGTAAGCCTCTTGTATTTGGTATTATTTCCATAAATAACTAGTATGATGCGGAAAAGGAAAAACTACTAGTTATACCTTCTAGAAAGACCTCTTGATCTTCTATCGTATTTCCTCTTCTAACCTCGGACGTTGTGTGGGCAACGATCTTCCGAGATGAGAAACCACCAACCACCTTCTTCTCCTCCTAGCTAGGTTCGGCCACAAAGAAAGAAGCTTCACCAAGGAAGAAAATCAAAACACTAACCAAGCTCCAAGAGATGCAAGCTTTCTCTCCTTCTTCTTCTTCTTCTCCAAGTAGTATCCGGCCTTCACAAGAGCTCCAAGCAATAGAGAGTTTCGGCCACCACAAAGAGGAAGAGGAGAAGAGATGATAGCCGGCCACAACACCAAGGAAAAGAGGGAGAGAAAATAATAGAGGTTGTTCAATGAAGGCACCCTCACCCCTTCTTTTATATTCCTTGGCCTAGGCAAATTAGGAAATTTAATTACAATAAAATTTCCTCAATTTCCTTGACATGATTTAATTGAGAAAAATAAAATAAAATTTCCCCAATTGAAATCTTATGGCCGGCCACATCAATGAAATCAAATTGGACAAGTTTCAATCAACAATTAAAACTTCCTAATTTGTTTCCGGAAATTTAAAAAAATAAAATTTCTCTTCAAAATCTATTCATGGTTGATAAAAAGGAAATTTCTATAATTTTAATTTTACAACATGTGAATAATTTTTAAAGAGAAAATAAAATATCTCACCAATCTACAAATAAGGAAAGAGATCTAATCTCTTTCTTTAATCTATTGTAGATCTTTTACAAGAGAGATATTTTAATTTTAATTCTATTTAATAAATTATATCTTCCACATAATAAAAATTAAAATTAAATTTCTTTTTTAATTAATTTGGCCGGCCCCCACTAGCTTGGGTTCAAGCTAGGGCCGGCCACCCAATTTTATACCTAGGCCGACCCTAGCTTGGTTCCTAAGCTAGCTTGGTCGGCCCCCTATTGGTGGATGTAGAAGGTGGGTATAGTACTCTATAAATAAGAGGCTACGATAGGGACCGAGAGGAGGAATTGGTTTTGGTCTCCCGATAAAATTAAGCATCCCGTGTTCGCCCCGAACACACAACTTAATTTTATCAATAATAATTCATTCCACTAGAGAACTATTATTGAACTACCGCACCAATCCCAAATTACATTTTTGGGCTCCTTCTTATTATGAGTGTGTTAGTCTCCCTATGTTTAAGATATCGAATGTCCACTAATTAAGTGAGTTACTGACAACTCATTTAATTAATATCTTAGTCCAAGAGTAGTACCACTCAACCTTATCGTCATGTCGGACTAAGTCCACCTGCAGGATTTAACATGACAATCCTTATGAGTTCCTCTTGAGGACATTATCAACCTAGTATCTCTAGGACACAGTTTCCTTCTATAATCAACAACACACACTATAAGTGATACCATTTCCCAACTTATCGGGTTTATTGATCCATCGAACTAAATCTCACCCATTGATAAATTAAAGAAATAAATATCAAATATATGTGCTTGTTATTATATTAGGATTAAGAGCACACACTTCCATAATAACTGAGGTCTTTGTTCCTTTATAAAGTCAGTATAAAAGAAACGACCTCAAATGGTCCTACTCAATACACTCTGAGTGTACTAGTGTAATTATATAGTCAAGATAAACTAATACCTAATTACACTATGACCTTCTAATGGTTTGTTCCTTTCCATTTTGGTCGTGAGCTACTGTTTATAATTTATAAGGTACTGATAACATTATCTTCTGCATGTGACACCACATACTATGTTATCTACAATATAAATTAATTGAACAACTACAACTAAATGTAGACAATTTGACCAAATGTAATTCTTTATTCATAATGAATGTTTACAAAGCTTAGGCTTTTAGTATACACTCTAACAATCTCCCACTTATACTAATGACTAAGCTGTCATATCTTCTACCATACATCTGATTCCCATTCCCTCCACATGTCGATCAAAAGCTTTTGCCGGAAGGGCCTTAGTGAAAGGATCTGCCAGGTTATCTGCTGATGCAATCTTGGCGATGACAACTTCTCCTCGCTTCACGATATCTCGTATCAGGTGGTATTTGCGCTCTATATGTTTACTTGCCTTATGAGCTCGTGGTTCCTTCGAGTTTGCAATTAACGCTATTATCACAATAAATTGTGATAATTTTGGCAAACCAGAATCACATCTAAGTCCATTAGAAAGTTCCCGAGCCATACTGCTTCTGCTGCCTCGAGGTGCTACATACTCGACTTCCATGGTTGAGTCCGATACGCATTTGCCTAACACTCCTCCATGAAATGGCTCCACCTCCTAAAGTAAACACATAGCCCGATATAGACTTACTATTGTCCCTATCGATTGGAAATCTAAATCCGTGCCCAGGGAGTAAATCGTCCGCTTGGTAAACTAGCATATAATCTCTAGTCCTTCTCGTGTACTTTAATATATGCTTTACCGCAGTCCAATGTCCTTGTCCAGGGTTACTCTGATATCTCCTGACCATGCCCACGGTAAAGCAGATATCAGGCATACATAAGGCTTCCTACAGCCGAAGCATAAGGAACTGCTTTCATGTCTTCTATCTCCTTTGACGTCTTTGGAGACATCTCTTTAGATAGAGCTATTCCATGCCTAAAAGATAAGAAACCTTTCTTGGAATCCTGCATGCTAAAATGAGCAAGGATTGTATCTATATATGAAGCTTGGGACAGACACAACATTCTTTTCTTGCGATCTCTTATAACTTTGATCCCAAGAATGTGTGCACATTCTCCTAAGTCCTTCATATCAAATTATTTGGACAACCATACCCTTACGTCTGATAATACCTTGACATTGTTGCCAATTAACAAAATATCATCTACGTATAGTACAAGAAATACCACCACGTTTCCGTTACACTTCTTATATACACAAGACTCATCCGAACTTTGAATAAATCCGTATGACTGGATTACTTCATTAAACCGGATGTTCCAAGATCTTGAAGCTTGCTTCAGTCCATAAATGGACCGATTGAGCTTACACACTAGATGCTCTTTGCCTTTTTCAATGAATCCTTCTGGTTGCTTCATATGGATGTTTTCTTTAAGACTTCCATTAAGGAAAGCTGTCTTGACATCTATTTGCCAAATCTCATAATCCATATGAGCAGCAATGGATAAGAGTATCCGGATAGATTTAAGCATGACTACCGGTGAAAAGGTTTCCTCATAATCGATTCCCTCTTTCTGAGTATACCATTTCGCAACAAGCCTAGCTTTGAAGGTTTCTACCTTCCCGTCTGTCCCTCTTTTCCTTTTGTAGATCCACTTACATCCAACGGATTTTACACCATCAGGTGGTTCTACAAGCTCCCAGACCTTATTAGAGTACATAGACTCTATTTCAGAATTCATCGCCTTTTGCCAAGATGCTGCATCTATATCTTGGAGTGCTTCGTCATATGACCGGGGATCAGGTTCATGTTTACCCGGGATCAAGTCCGAAGACTCTCCCAAAAACATGAATCTCTCAGGCTGCCTCACAACCCTCCCACTACGATGAGGCACTGTCTGTGGTTGTGTATCATGTGTGACACGTGTTGCAGTCTCTTGTGGTACTTCATCTTGTACTGTTGGTACTAAAGTAGGCGTGCCCTCTCTTAGTTCTTCAAAACAACTTTACTACTGGGCTTGTGATCCATTATATAGTCTTCTTCTAAAAACTGGACATTGGTGCTAACAATGACCTTCTGGTCTTTAGGACTATAAAATAAACCACCTTTCGTTCCTTTGGGATATCCTACAAATACTCGAACTTCTGTACGGGATTTTGTTGGTGCAGGAAGCATCCGACGATCGAACCTAAGTTTAGATAATGGCAAAGGGATTCAAAGTTAAGATTCTCTGTTATCTAACATGTTGAATGAGTATTTCAGGAAAGTCCTAACTGCGGTTAGGCAGGTGAAAACCCTAGGGGGTGGTAACCCTAGGTCCTAGGGGGTGGTAACCCTAGGTGGAGAAAAGTCCTAGCTGCGGTTAGGCAAAGGGAAAACCCTAGGGGGTTGTAACCCTAGGTCATAGGGGGTGGTAACCCTATGCGGAAAGTCTTGGCAGGTCGATGGCTTCAGGCAAAAGTCCTAGGGGGTGGTAACTCTAGGTGGAAAGTCCTAGTGTCGCGAACCAGGTGAAAGACTGGACTGGCCGAGAAGCGGATGTCCAGCAGAAAGTCCGGAAGCATCGATCTGGAGGATCGACTGGCAACAGGTAAATCTCCTGAGTGGAGTAGGTGAGGACGCGTTCCCCGTAGAGGGAACAGTAGGCGTCGGGTCGACCTAGGGTTTCCGGTCGGAAACCCGAAGTCAGACTCGGACAGTCCGGAGACTGTCTATACTTCTTCAATAATGTTTATTGTGCTAACTTTGTGTTGCAGGATAGTGTTTGGGGACTAACGTGTCTTGCAGGAGCAAAGGAGCAACCTAAAGCCTCGGATAAACAGTGTCCGAGGCGCCTCCATGGAGCTTGGAGGCGCCTCGGGTGCAAAGGCTGAGCTGGCTACAAAGCACCATTGGAGGCGCCTTGGAGAAGGCAGAAGGCGCCTTGGAAGGCGCCTTGAGAGGGATATAAGGCGCCTTGAATGGATGAAATTCGACCAGGTCAGTTTTGATCCACGCGGAAGACCAGGCAGCATGGAGGCGCCTTGAACAGCCTTCAAGGCGCCTTGAACACCCTTTATAAGGGGGTTTCGACCAGCACTTCAAAACAACAACTTCCAGGCTTCCTCTCTTCAACGTGCTACTAACAAGATCATTCCGAGGTGTTGTTGCGACATACCGACGACCTGGAGCATCAGTTTCGATTCTGTTATTGTCGGTATAGTTTACTTTGGTGCTTACAATTATAAATCTTTTATTGTACTTTTAACGAATTTATAGTTGTTGCCCACTGGAAGCGATCAAGGATCGCGGGCCTTCGAGTAGGAGTCGCCTTAGGCTCCGAACGAAGTAAATTCCTCTGTGTTTGTGTGT
Organism: Zingiber officinale; assembly: GCF_018446385.1. NCBI lineage: Eukaryota > Viridiplantae > Streptophyta > Magnoliopsida > Zingiberales > Zingiberaceae > Zingiber > Zingiber officinale. Next base: position 30,954,602 of record NC_055994.1, read on the forward strand.
TTGCCTTTTTATTCCGCTGCGTTTTAATTACTCGAGTGTTTTACGAATCATACGAAATAGCCGCGAGCGCTATTCACCCCCCCTCTAGCGCGGTCTCGATCCAACAATTGGTATCAGAGCGGGGTCGCTTTGAACTGGTGCAACCACCATTCAAGCATTTTACGCCTTTCATTTTTTCCCTCCAAAATTATTTTCGAAAAATACATTTTCATCCTTTCATGATTTATTAGTATTGATAAAATATTGAATTTGACAAAATTTGAAATAATATTTTTAAATATTTTTTTAATAATATTTTATTATTATTTTATTATTTTTTCTTGAAACTCGTAAATTTCTTTTTCTATCCTTCTACCACACTACTAATCCAGGATTAAGTCTTGGGACAAATTTTTTTGCTCATTTTTTCGTGCAAGATTCAATGGCTCTCCAAGAAGGCTATAACACTGCTCGCCCACCGCTCTTCTCCGGAGATGATTTCGGAGACTGGAAGGGTCGGATGGAAGCGTATCTCCAGACTCACTTTGAAGTCTGGATGATCGTCAAAACCGGGCTTCACCTGCCAACTGACGGTGTCGGCAAGCCACTACCGTACGAGAACTGGGACGCGAACCTTATCAAAAAGGTAGAAGCAAACGCAAAAGCAACGTATACACTTCAGTGCGGCTTAACGAATAAGGAGCTGAATCGTGCCGACCCATTCTCAAGCGCCAAGGAGCTGTGGGAGAATCTGATAGAACTTCACGAAGGTATGTCAAACACAAGTAAACATGATTTAAATGATTTATTTGAATTGGATGAACAGAATGATACTACTTCGGCCGAGGAAGGTATTACGATGGTTGCAGGTACAAGTAAGACAGAGAAACATATGTTGAAAGCAACCTGGTCTGAGTCATCAGATGAATCTGAATCCGTTGAAGAGCAACCGAGCCTTCTCGCTCTACCAGTACTAGCGAACATTATCGACACCGAGTCCGAGTTTGAGTCCGATTCAGAGACCGAGAGCGAATCAGACACCGAGTCCGAGCGAAGCCACGGATCCGCATCCGTTTCTGAAGGACCAAAACCCACAGTAAGTGCTTTAATGTCTAGTATTAACTTAGATGACTCAAAAAATTTAATTCCATACTTGCTTAAAAAATTGGCTAAATCCAACGTCCGGGTTAAGTCGCTCCAAAAGGAGGTAACAACCCTTAAGGAAGCGACTGACTCGAGTTCTTTAACTGAGTCAGTTCAAATTGGAAGTTCAACTCAAGTCCCACAACTTGAGGAAGAAAATTCCAATCTGAAAGCTCAAATTAAAGAACTCAAGAACACGTTGGAACGGTTCACCTTGGGTTCCAAGAATCTGGATCTGATTCTTGGAAAACAGCGAGTCGTTTACAACAAAGCCGGACTTGGATTTAAGACCAAAACGAAATACAAATCGTATTTATCATTAGTTAATAGAAATAATATAAAGGTAGTCCAAGCATGGGTTCCCAAGTCCAAATTGATCAATCAAGTTGGACTTGGCCAATACTGGGTTCCGAAGGATCAAATACACTACCTCGATAGACCATATCGAGGCCATGATCCAGGGGGAGCAAAAAGAAAAACGATATTAATCAAACCAACTTAATTCAAAATTCAAATTAAAAAATTCAAATTTAAAAATTCAAATTTAAAAATTTGAAATTAAATTCAAAATTCAAATTACAAATTCTAAATTCGAAATTAAATTAAAATTCAAAAATTCAAAATTCAAATTATAAATTCAAAATTCGAAATTAAATTCAAAATTCGAAATTAAATTCAAATTCGAAATTAAATTAAAAATTCAAAATTAAATTCGAAATTAAATTAAAAAATTGAAAAATAGATGGAGGATCCAAACTAGCTGGCACCTCCAACTGAACTACCCGATAGGGTAACTGAACCTAATTTACCCGAAATGGGTAAAACAAGAATAGATTACCCGGCAGGGTAATTAAGGTTAGATTAAAACGGGATAAGTTTAACTTGAACCACAATACTGGTGAAGTTTTTGGATGATAGTACGTTAGGGAAGCTTGGGCATCGCATGTCTAGGAAGATATGGCTTCGACCTGGTGCATTTGGCCAAGTGGAACTGACCGAAGCTACTCTTAAATTGGTCCTAACTAGTTAGACCAAGGTTTAGTATTAAGTTCAGTGGGTAGGACTATTTGGAAAACCTCGAAGGCATGGTTACTTTAATGAGTTCCTTGTGACTCACCATAGCCCAGAAGTTTATCCAAAGAATACTTACTTGTTGAACCCAAAACTAAATCTAAATCTAACACAAAGTTAAACCAAACCCTTAAATTGAACCTCAATTCATCTCACAAAAATTATAGGATTACCTGATTGAAAACTTAGATCGGGTGAGATGACTAAGGAATTTAAAATTCAAATTAAACTCATAACTATAATTCTATAATCAATTAAATTTATTTGAAAAATCTTTTCAAAACTTAATTTCAAAAATCATTTTAAAAACTTTTCAAATTAATTTCAAAAATTATTTTAAAATCTTTTCAAAATTAATTTCAAAAATTATTTTAAATCTTTTCAAAATCAATTTCAAAATTATTTTAAAATATTTTCAAAATAAATTTCAAAATTATTTGAAAATTCTTTTCAAAAACTTTTCAAACTTAATTTCAAAAATTAATTTAAAATCTTTTGAAAATATTTTCAAAATTATTTTAAAATCTTTTCAAAAATCATTTTAAAATCTTTTCAAAACTTAATTTCAAAAATCATTTTAAAATCTTTTCAAAACTTAATTACAAAATTATTTTAAAATCTTTTCAAAAATCATTTTAAAATCTTTTCAAAAATCATTTTAAAATCTTTTCAAAACTTAATTTCAAAATCATTTTAAAATCTTTTCAAAATTTATTTCAAAATCTTTTCAAAATTATTTAAAATTCTTTTCAAAAATTATTTTAAAATCTTTTCAAAACTGAGTTTCAAAATCCTTTTAAAAATACTTGGAAAACTAGTTTCAAAATCCTTTGAAAAATACTAGAAAAACTAGTTTCAAAATCCTTTGAAAAATACTTGAAAAACTAATTTCAAAATCCTTTGAAAAATACTTGAAAAACTAGTTTCAAAATCCTTTGAAAAATACTTGAAAAACTAATTTCAAAATCCTTTGAAAAATACTTGAAAAACTAATTTCAAAAACCTTTGAAAAATACTTGAAAAACTTATTTCAAAATCCTTTGAAAATATTTGAAAAACTTATTTCAAAATCCTTTGAAAAACACTTGAAAAACTAGTTTCAAAATCCTTTGAAAAATATTTGAAAAACTAATTTCAAAATCCTGTGCTCCCCTAAATTTACTAGACTTACAAAAACATGGAATTAGCCCTGAAGGACATGAAGATTTGAAGTTTGAGCTTGCTCATACTTTAGGGCTCTGATACCTGAACAAAACAATCTGGATAACTTAAAATCTATTTAACCTCATGCTTGGACTTAAAGACCAGCTAAAATAAATAACCTAAATTAAACATTTAGTCACTCCCTCTGTGTATTAACAAATTCTTACTCCTATCTTTTTAAAAATTAAGTTTTCACGCTAAGTACCTTTTAAACTGAACCTACATTGTTTGCAAAAGGCTTAGCTAAAGTGACTCATATAGCAACCTTCAAACTTTCTCAAACTTAGCCCCCTTATAAATTTTAACTCTAAATGCTAAAATACTTTTCTAAAGTTAAAAATATTCCGTTTAACTAAGTTTCACAAGCCTTCTTCTCTCAAAAAGATTGTTTTCTTAAAATCTTAAAACTTGCTTTCAATTGATTTTTGATATATGGCAAAGGGGGAGAGTAGAAGAAAATTCAAAAAATTAAAGAAAATTGAAAAAATAAATTCAAATTTAAAAGTGAGCTTTTATTAAGGGGGAGTCTTTATATTAAGGGGGAGCTCTGCACTTAATTGAGCTCTGCACTTAATTTAGCTCTGCACTTAATTTAGCTCTGCACTTAACTATCATTATGCTTGTATTTTCATGCTTATCTTTTAATGACATTATTTTCTTAACTTTGAATTTTTGTTGCCATAATAAAAAAGGGGGAGATTGTTGGTGCAGGAAGCATCCGACGATCGAACCTAAGTTTTGATAATGGCAAAGGGATTCAAAGTTAAGATTCTCTGTTATCTAACATGTTGAATGAGTATTTCAGGAAAGTCCTAACTGCGGTTAGGCAGGTGAAAACCCTAGGGGGTGGTAACCCTAGGTCCTAGGGGGTGGTAACCCTAGGTGGAGAAAAGTCCTAGCTGCGGTTAGGCAAAGGGAAAACCCTAGGGGGTTGTAACCCTAGGTCATATGGGGTGGTAACCCTATGCGGAAAGTCTTGGCAGGTCGATGGCTTCAGGCAAAAGTCCTAGGGGGTGGTAACCCTAGGTGGAAAGTCCTAGTGTCGCGAACCAGGTGAAAGACTGGACTGGCCGAGAAGCGGATGTCCAGCAGAAAGTCCGGAAGCATCGAGTGCTGAGTAAAACAGGTAAATCTCCTGAGTGGAGTAGGTGAGGACGCGTTCCCCGTAGAGGGAACAGTAGGTGTCGGGTCTACCTAGGGTTTCCGGTCGGAAACCCGAAGTCAGACTCGGACAGTCCGGAGACTATCTATACTTCTTCAATAATGTTTATTGTGCTAACTTTGTGTTGCAGGATAGTGTTTGGGGACTAACGTGTCTTGCAGGAGCAAAGGAGCAACCTAAACCCTTGGATGAATAGTGTCCGAGGCGCCTCCATGGAGCTTGGAGGCGCCTCTGAGCTGGCTGCGAAGCACCATTGGAGGCGCCTTGGAGAAGGCAGAAGGCGCCTTGGAAGGCGCCTTGAGAGGGATATAAGGCACCTTGAATGGATGAAATTCGACCAGGTCAGTTTTGATCCACGCTGAAGACCAGGCAGCATGGAGGCGCCTTGAACAGCCTTCAAGGCACCTTGAACACCCTTTATAAGGGGGTTTCGACCAGCACTTCAAAACAACAACTTCCAGGCTTCCTCTCTTCAACGTGCTACTAACAAGATCATTCCGAGGTGCTGTTGCGACATACCGACGACCTGGAGCATCAGTTTCGATTCTGTTATTGTCGGTATAGTTTACTTTGGTGCTTACAATTGTAAATCTTTTATTGTACTTTTAATGAACTTATAGTTGTTGCCCACCGGAAGCGATCAAGGATCGCGGGCCTTCGAGTAGGAGTCGTCTTAGGCTCCGAACGAAGTAAATTCCTCTGTGTTTGTGTGTTTGCCTTTTTATTCCGCTGCGTTTTAATTACTCGAGTGTTTTACGAATCATACGAAATAGCCGCGAGCGCTATTCACCCCCCTCTAGCGCGGTCTCGATCCAACAGATTCTAACTTATCAGCATCTGGTTTTAGCACATGTGCTGGACTACCCCAAATCCTAATATGTCTTAGACTGGGTTTTCGCCCATTCCACAATTCTATGGGAGTAGAAGAAACTGATTTAGAAGGTACTAAGTTCAAAATGTATACTGCTGTTTCCAGAGCATATCCCCAAAACGAATTTGGTAATTCTGAATAACTCATCATCGATCTAACCATCTCCATAAGAGTCCTATTCCTTCGTTCTGCCACACCATTCTGTTGGGGTGTACCAGGTGCGGACAGTTGGGATTGAATCCCGGCCTCTGATAAGTAAATCCTAAACTCTCCTAAGAGGTATTCGTCACCACGATCTGACCGTAGTGTCTTGATACTTTTACCTAGTCGTTTCTCCACATCAGCCTTGTATTCTTTGAACTTATCAAAGCACTCGGACTTGCGGCGCATTAGGTAAATGTATCCATATCTTGAATAATCGTCTATGAAAGAGACAAAATATTCAAAACCTTCTCTTGCCTGGACAGACATAGGACCACACAAATCAGAGTGAACCAACTCTAACACTTCTTTGCCTCTATACCCCTCGGCCTTGAACTGTAAGATATTGAAAAATTAAATTAATAAGGTTATTTGGGAAATAGCCTTATAGAATTTTTTGAAAATTTTAGAAATTTTCTGGGATTTTTTCGGAGCTCGTATGACGGGTTTTGAGGGGATGGATTGACGGATCCGGATAAAGCCTGTTTGGGATACCCCGTTTAAGTGAGGAAATGATTTAATTATAAAAATCCTTTTTCTTTTATTTTTCCCCGGACCCATCGCCGTTTTCCCCCAAACCCTACGATCCCGATCCCAACCCTTGCGCGCACGATGATGCCACTGCGGCGATCGCCGGCCACCGCGAGGACACTGCCGGCAACGATCTCCTTCTCCAGTGTTCCTCAGCCGACCCTTCAGGTCGAGGATGCCGCGATTCCTTTTCCTCTCCTCTCCGATTCCTCCCTCGCTGTCGCGCCACCGCCGTTGGCATCTTGATCGCATCGACGCACCGCCGATGCCGTGTAGCCACCGAGCCTCCCTTCTCCTCCGCTGACTGCCCGAGTCCATCTAGCCTCTGTCTCCCTTCACCGAGTGCTTTCCTTTGCGCATATGGGTCTTCAGCCGTGAGGGGAACCCGTTCCCTAGCTGCTTCCCGTGGATGTCCATTGCGCCTCCTCATCAACGGATTTTGGATCGAGGAGGCCCAACGTTTCCTCTTCACCAGATCTTGGACCAGAGGAGGACTCTTTCATCTACATGACTATATTGCTAGGTATCGGATTAAGGTAAGACTTTGTCAAGAAATTCTATGAATTCAAGGATCCTGGTGTAATTGGATTTAGTTGTGATGATCTACCTGTTCTAGATTAGAGGAAGCATCAGATTAGGGTAATGTGGTCTTTCCTTGTTGCCGGTTATTGCTCTCTCCACTTCTTGAAGCTGTGGAGGTCTCAACTGAAAAGTGAGTGATCTATTGAGGTTTGTAGAGCTCTGTTTGATAAGAAATTTAGTAAACTAATTGTTCCACGGCTAGGTTCTGTGTTGATTTAGGATTGAAATGGTGTAGGGAATCTTTGGTAGCTGTTCGGCAGGTGTTTTATGGGGCTGTGAGTTTGGATATGCTGCTACCTCTTAAGGTAAGTGTTTTTCCAGTGATGTACCTTGGGTATTCTCTCATTTGTATGTCGCTAAATTTAGGTTTAGGTTTCCTAGTAGATTGTTGAGTTTTGTTCTTGCTTAGGTTTATTGGTAGGTATTGGTGTATCCCATATTGATATTAGATTAGGGATTTTGGATTGGAAACTATGGATTGATTAGGGTTTTTATTGGGTTGGAATTTGTGGATATGGTGATTGGTTGTTGTGGATTGTTATGTGATCATTCATAGGATCATTGGGTTGATTGATGGATTGGATTATCAGATGAGGTTTGTTGATGATGATGTTAGGTTGATGTGGATACATGATGGAGATTTGATTTCGTGATAGGTTATTATGGGTTGTTGTCATTATGAGATAAAATGATATTAGAGAGATGGATGAATAGAGATTTAAATCGTATTATGTTGGGGATAAGGAGATGTTTTGGATAATTAGATTTGATTAGTGTATATTGAATTTAGAAGATGATCATGATTAAATTGATTTACTCATGAGTAGGATTGAAGTGAAGGAAATTGTGGATTTAGTTAAACCTAATTGGATTAAGAAATTAGGTTAATTATTTCGATGATGGTTCTTCCCTAATTAGATTAGGAAGTTTATTTAGCTATTTACTACCTATGTAATTAGCTAAATAAATTATGTGATCGCAGGACTTGGTTTCGAGGCAAGCGTCTCGACGTGGGATTTATCTTATCACGCTTGACAGATTTAAGGCGGGTATTTCTTCCTTGCCTCTATGTAGATTTTTATTGAGCTTAGTGCATGGTTTTATGTGATGGTTTAGGATGCTTTATCTTATATCGTGTTCGTTTGTTGCTTTCCTTCTTGATACCGATGCTTGACCCTTGCGATGATCTATTTAATTCTTATACTGTCTACACTTTGGATTATCTATACTCTGTGGTATTTGTGTACATGTAGAGTATGTATGGTAGGGGTTACTTCGTTGGTGGTATTCATATGAGGCTTGTCCATCCGTATGTCGTGTACTTCTGTCTGGTGTGATGATTGGAGTTGTATTGATTGGGTGTCTGTGGTTTATACACGTATTTGATGGGTTTTTACTGGAGGATACATGTTGATTGTACACGTGGGGTTGTGTAGGTGTGTCTGTTAGGGTTATTGGAGATTTTTGGGTGACTATGCTTGTGTAGTTATATACATATGTTTGGTGGGATATATGGAGGTATCATGATGATTATACTCATGTTGTGGGGTACTTAGGTGGATTTAGAGTTGCATGGATGATGACGGTGTCCGTATCATGATTATATATATATATATATCATCATCATTCATGGCATACTGACGACTATCGTCTCCCTTATAGTTGAGAGGGTTGTCAGTCTTTTATAGCCGTCCATTCGGCCACTGATGGAGAGTGGTAGTTTGGAGTGGAGCTAGTCCTGTCGCGCTTACTCCGCCGCTCAGTGTTCTGTCAGCCTCGACCACTCTGGAGTAGTGAGTCTTGAGGGTACAGTTGTCAGAGGGCTAGAGATGTGAGTGGTCAGGGACCCTTAGCTATGTAGTTATATAACTACTTAGCTGACCGTCCGCTTCGGCCGCCTATAGCGGTGCTTGTACTGGAGGCTAGTACGGTTTGTCACGGACCCAAGCCTCTCGGCCATACAGGGGTCGTGGTGTCTAGAGAGGTGGCGCGGTGACCATGGAGCATGCATGCACATTGGCATTTGATGCGCGGTGCATCTTTGGAGATATATTTGCATACATGCCTAGTAGATACTAGTTGCATGTGTTTGTGGTATGTTGCATTTGTTTGCGATATGATTGTTGCATATGGTTGTCATGTTGCTTACATGTCATCTATTTTACATGTATTTGCAGTCGTATTTATATTGCACAGGTGTCATGAGTAGGTCTGTTGCAGATCTGGTGAGTTTACTGACCATTATACCAGATGTTGATTCCAGATTGGGTATGTATCTATCATTATGTCAGTTGTGGTTTGTACAGTATGTATGTTAGGTTAGTAGGTCTGATATGTTCAGATGCATTGGTTATGATAGTATGATCATGTTTCTTTATTCCCTACTGAGACTGTATACCTTTGATCTCTATGTTTATGTATAAACTATGCACTATCTTTTCTATTACTCGCTGTGTTACCTATACTCACCACCGCATGTACATCTTTATGTTTTCAGGTAGACGGTTGGAGTGTAGCTCGGAGTATCCTGTCTGCCGGGTCCTACGTCACATCCGACGATCGTTTCGGGTTTTGGTATATCTTTATTTGTATTCGATATGTGTTGTATTTGGTGTGTTGTTGTATTTGTTGTTGTGGTTGTTGTATAAAGCCTAGCCGGCTAGCAGTGTGTTGATTGTGCTGTATTGGGCTTTCCGTTTTCATTTTTCCGTTGTGTTGGTTTTTAGTACAGCCGTGTGGGCTGTTTTATATATAACTGCGTGGTTGTGATTGTTTCATTCCAGCCGTGTGGGCTGTTATTATAACTGCGTGGTTGTGTATATAAATATTCCAGCCGCATGTGGCTGATGTATATTTTGTTTGTAGTGATGCTTCATATTGTCACCGGTACAGGGGAGATGTTGCCGGATTTTTGTCTGGCAGGGACTCCTTTGGGGGCGTGACAATTTTTGGTATCAGAACAGGTTTACGATACTTGCTATGCGTTTTGGATTTTCGAGATTTATCTAATACCAATTTTTGGTATCCGAGTAGGTACGATGCCTATTATTCGTGTTTTCGATTTCGTGATTCGGTTTTCTTGATGTGACTTTTCGGGTTTTGGGACCAGGCAGCAGCAGGACATCTCCAGGCTATAGGAGGTATGTTTGCATATTGTTTTCATACATTTCTGTTGGTGTATGTATTGTTGCCCATATAGTTATGATGTGTGTTAGTGTTCTCTTGTTAGTACTTGCCTATTTGTTTGTAGCATGCATTGCATGCGTTGGGTCAATCACTGATCACAGTTGACCTGCTGGAGATCAAGGATTACAGTCTCAGGGGATTCATCATATCATACTACTAGTAGTCTTGGTGTTTGTTATTACTAGTTGGTTGAGAGGTAGAGTCGTATACCAGTCTCGGTTATCATTAGTTGTGTAGTGAATGATATCGGTATACCCATGTTGAATCAGCTAGTAGAGTACCAGTTTACTCCTGTTGAGGATTGATTTACTTGGTTGACTTGTGTAGTTATGGTTTGACTTATTACCCTTGTTGACTTGGACAATTGGGGTTTGACTTATCTTAGTTGGTTTTGTGATCCTATTAGTTCGGTCAGTAGAGGATCGATTTACCCTTGTTGACTTGGGTAGTGGTGTATCGATTTACCTTAGTTAGTTTCATCAGTAGATGATTGATTTACTCTTATTGGATCAGTTAGGAGATGATCGATTTATTTTGTTGGTCCGACCAGTAGGGGACTGACTTACTCTACTTTTAGAGATTCCTATCTTTGGGATGTTTCATACTTGGTTAGATGTTTTGACTTGTACTGGTGTAGAAAGGACTGAATTGGCCGTATACCATTATCGGATTAGTTAGTCTATAGAGGATCGATGTATCCTATTTTATGGGGACTTTGACTATGGATTGTTTGTACCTGGTTGGGGGGCTTAGAAGGTACATTCAGATAGGATACCGCACGAGGTGGAAAAGTGTAAAGCTACGTGCTTAACACTTTGAGATACAACCGTTACAAGGGTATAACTTTGAGAGTACATTCGGATATGATGATCTTCGAGGGGTAGAGCGTTGATTGACAGATATTTTGATCAGTTGTTTAGTTGTAGCGTTCCTCTATCTTTGTGTTCATTGCTCGATACTGGAGGTTGCTGAGCCTCAAGATGGAGCAATCGCAGTTTGATGGGGTACAAGACAATGGTTAGACGACTCAGCTAACATTGTCTCTATCAGGGGGCTCAAGACCTTGACCACGTGATCATTGTACCAGATCTTGCAGTCTATATCTCATATTAGAGGGTTTGACTTGTTATCGGTATTTGTTGAGGGACATATATAGGATTATGATGAGGGTGGTGGAGATATCTCTTTGTTAGGTAGACACTTAGTCAGCGGGTTGTGTGACCCTATGAGTTTGGATCGACATTCTTTTACTGTGGATATTTAATTATCGGAAAGAGTGAGATGATGAGATTTGGCAGATCTTTTTGGATACGTTTAGTTTGTTAGTAGTGAGGGTTGAAGGTTGGATACTTTTCTTTGACTCTATCTTTGTTTATGAGACTATCTGGTATAATTGATTGATGTTGAGGATGATTGGAGATTGGTGGATATTAGGAGATCAGGTGTGGTGATTTGTTGTCTTTTGATGATCTATTAGCGGATATTTGACTTGATGATCTATGATTTGGTGTTCGATATTGGTAGTGGCATGGAGTGCGGTATGTTTGTAATATTTGTGGATTTGTTGGTTTGTAGTTAGTGATTATATTACAGACTTGTTGTTGGGGACCTTACGGTTGGGTGTGCCTGTTGTACAGATATTATGAGTCCTTGGTGTTACCATTTTAGGCATACCGTGCCCTACATGTTTTATGGACTCGATGTATTTAGTATTCCTAGGGTGTTTAGATCAGTTTTCATTGTCTTCATTGACGATGTTGTGATATATTCCCGTTCTGAGGTGGATTTATAGGAGATAGAGGTTGTTACTAGTTGAGAGCAGTCGTAGCCTATACAGGAGACTCGTAGCTTCCTAGTTTTGATTGGATATTACTGGAGATTAGTTGAGAGTTTCTCTAGCATTATGTAGTTGACTGGATTATCTAGGAAGGAAATAGAACTTTCCTGGAGGGATGCTTACGAGATCTGTTTTGGGAGTTGGATGAAAAGTTGTTAACTGCATCGTCTTAGTTATGCTTTCTAGTGTAGACGGATTTGTACTCTACACAGATGTATCATATCTGGGAGTGGGTGCAGTTCCGATATAGCATGAGCGGAGTAGTCTCGTGCTAGTATTGAGAATTCTCGTGTGATGGGAATGAGATTATTTGATTTCCATGGGAGATTATCTGTGTTTCCGAATCACTTCTTATCCAGGAGAAGTTACTGCAGGAAACAACTCGATTTGGATTTGAGATATATGATGTATAGAGATTGGAGCATTTTTATTGGTGGAACGACATGAAGAAAGACATCACGGATGTTATGGCTTGATGTCTAGAATGTCAGCCGGTAGAGGCTGAACATCGGAGATTAGCAGGATTGTATCCGTTGATTTAGATACTAGAGTGGAGTTGGGAGCATGTTATGACGGATTTTGTTGTGGGATTATCCTGGACATGGAGAGGATATGATGGTTTGGGTAATCATTGTTGGGCGATGACATGCTTCCTAGCTATCGATTTGTGGAATGGATTCTTTTGGATCGAGTAGCAGGATTATACTTGGAGGGATTACCAGACCGGATGATGTGTATCTGAGTATTGTATTGGATGGAGATCAGCGATTTTACCTCATGGTTTTGACTGTGGTTACAGCAGACTTTAGGTTCAGAGCTTTGCTTTAGTATAGATTCTCACTCTCAGATTTATGAATAGTTTGAGCGTCCTATACAGATAATTGAGGATCGGTTGATGGTAGATTTTGGATTTTAGAGGTAGTTGATTTATTCCGTAGTTGATTAGATTGCAGAGTTGGAGTAGTAGGAGGGTGAGTTCATAGCTCACAGAGTTGTTGCTAGTCACTTGGAGGTGGATTGTCATGTTTGGAGAAATGTTTAGGATACTAGGGTGGAGTAGTAGATGAGGATGATGGTTGGTTGTTATGCTTGGAGTGAGTGGTATATATATATGTGATTTGGATGTTATCCTTGGATGAGGATCCCTGAGTTGACCAGTAAATTTGGGGACCAAATTTTTATTAGTGGGGGAGAATGTAAGATATTGAAAAATTAAATTAATAAGGTTATTTGGGAAATAGCCTTATAGAATTTTTCGAAAATTTTAGAAATTTTCTGGGAATTTTTCGGAGCTCGTATGACGGGTTTTGAGGGGATGGATTGACGGGTCCGGATAAAGCCTGTTTGGGATACCCCGTTTAAGTGAGGAAATGATTTAATTATAAAAATCCTTTTTCTTTTATTTTTCCCCGGACCCATCGCCGTTTTCCCCCAAACCCTACGATCCCGATCCCAACCCTTGCGCGCATGATGATGCCACTGCGGCGATCGCCGGCCACCGCGAGGACACTGCCGGCAACGATCTCCTTCTCCAGTGTTCCTCAGCCGACCCTTCAGGTCGAGGATGCCGCGATTCCTTTTCCTCTCCTCTTCGATTCCTCCCTTGCTGTCGCGCCACCGCCGTTGGCATCTTGATCGCATCGACGCACCGCCGATGCCGTGTAGCCACCGAGCCTCCCTTCTCCTCCGCTGACTGCCCGAGTCCATCTAGCCTCTGTCTCCCTTCACCGAGTGCTTTCCTTTGCGCATATGGGTCTTCAGCCGTGAGGGGAACCCGTGCCCTAGCTGCTTCCCGTGGATGTCCATTGCGCCTCCTCATCAACGGATTTTGGATCGAGGAGGCCCAACGTTTCCTCTTCACCGGATCTTGGACCAGAGGAGGACTCTTTCATCTACATGACTATATTGCTAGGTATCGGATTAAGGTAAGACTTTGTCAAGAAATTCTATGAATTCAAGGATCCTGGTGTAATTGGATTTAGTTGTGATGATCTACCTGTTCTAGATTAGAGGAAGCATCGGATCAGGGTAATGTGGTCTTTCCTTGTTGCCGGTTATTGCTCTCTCCACTTCTTGAAGCTGTGGAGGTCTCAACTGAAAAGTGAGTGATCTATTGAGGTTTGTAGAGCTCTGTTTGATAAGAAATTTAGTAAACTAATTGTTCCACGGCTAGGTTCTGTGTTGATTTAGGATTGAAATGGTGTAGGGAATCTTTGGTAGCTGTTCGGCAGGTGTTTTATGGGGCTGTGAGTTTGGATATGCTGCTACCTCTTAAGGTAAGTGTTTTTCCAGTGATGTACCTTGGGTATTCTCTCATTTGTATGTCGCTAAATTTAGGTTTAGGTTTCCTAGTAGATTGTTGAATTTTGTTCTTGCTTAGGTTTATTGGTAGGTATTGGTGTATCCCATATTGATATTAGATTAGGGATTTTGGATTGGAAACTATGGATTGATTAGGGTTTGTATTGGGTTGGAATTTGTGGATATGGTGATTGGTTGTTGTGGATTGTTATGTGATCATTCATAGGATCATTGGGTTGATTGATGGATTGGATTATCAGATGAGGTTTGTTGATGATGATGTTAGGTTGATGTGGATACATGATGGAGATTTGATTTCGTGATAGGTTATTATGGGTTGTTGTCATTATGAGATAAAATGATATTAGAGAGATGGATGAATAGAGATTTAAATCGTATTATGTTGGGGATAAGGAGATGTTTTGGATAATTAGATTTGATTAGTGTATATTGAATTTAGAAGATGATCATGATTAAATTGATTTACTCATGAGTAGGATTGAAGTGAAGGAAATTGTGGATTTAGTTAAACCTAATTGGATTAAGAAATTAGGTTAATTATTTCGATGATGGTTCTTCCCTAATTAGATTAGGAAGTTTATTTAGCTATTTACTACCTATGTAATTAGCTAAATAAATTATGTGATCGCAGGACTTGGTTTCGAGGCAAGCGTCTCGACGTGGGATTTATCTTATCACGCTTGACAGATTTAAGGCGGGTATTTCTTCCTTGCCTCTATGTAGATTTTTATTGAGCTTAGTGCATGGTTTTATGTGATGGTTTAGGATGCTTTATCTTATATCGTGTTCGTTTGTTGCTTTCCTTCTTGATACCGATGCTTGACCCTTGCGATGATCTATTTAATTCTTATACTGTCTACACTTTGGATTATCTATACTCTGTGGTATTTGTGTACATGTAGAGTATGTATGGTAGGGGTTACTTCGTTGGTGGTATTCATATGAGGCTTGTCCATCCGTATGTCGTGTACTTCTGTCTGGTGTGATGATTGGAGTTGTATTGATTGGGTGTCTGTGGTTTATACACGTATTTGATGGGTTTTTACTGGAGGATACATGTTGATTGTACACGTGGGGTTGTGTAGGTGTGTCTGTTAGGGTTATTGGAGATTTTTGGTTGACTATGCCTGTGTAGTTATATACATATGTTTGGTGGGATATATGGAGGTATCATGATGATTATACTCATGTTGTGGGGGTACTTAGGTGGATTTAGAGTTGCATGGATGATGACGGTGTCTGTATCATGATTATATATATATATATATATATATATATCATGTTCATCATTCATGGCATACTGACGACTATCGTCTCCCTTATAGTTGAGAGGGTTGTCAGTCTTTTATAGCCGTCCATTCGGCCACTGATGGAGAGTGGTAGTTTGGAGTGGAGCTAGTCCTGTCGCGCTTACTCCGCCGCTCAGTGTTCTGTCAGCCTCGACCACTCTGGAGTAGTGAGTCTTGAGGGTACAGTTGTCAGAGGGCTAGAGATGTGAGTGGTCAGGGACCCTTAGCTATGTAGTTATATAACTACTTAGCTGACCGTCCGCTTCGGCCGCCTATAGCGGTGCTTGTACTGGAGGCTAGTACGGTTTGTCACGGACCCAAGCCTCTCGGCCATACAGGGGTCGTGGTGTCTAGAGAGGTGGCGCGGTGACCATGGAGCATGCATGCACATTGGCATTTGATGCGCGGTGCATCTTTGGAGATATATTTGCATACATGCCTAGTAGATACTAGTTGCATGTGTTTGTGGTATGTTGCATTTGTTTGCGATATGATTGTTGCATATGGTTGTCATGTTGCTTACATGTCATCTATTTTACATGTATTTGCAGTCGTATTTATATTGCACAGGTGTCATGAGTAGGTCTGTTGCAGATCTGGTGAGTTTACTGACCATTATACCAGATGTTGATTCCAGATTGGGTATGTATCTATCATTATGTCAGTTGTGGTTTGTACAGTATGTATGTTAGGTTAGTAGGTCTGATATGTTCAGATGCATTGGTTATGATAGTATGATCATGTTTCTTTATTCCCTACTGAGACTGTATACCTTTGATCTCTATGTTTATGTATAAACTATGCACTATCTTTTCTATTACTCGCTGTGTTACCTATACTCACCACCGCATGTACATCTTTATGTTTTCAGGTAGACGGTTGGAGTGTAGCTCGGAGTATCCTGTCTGCCGGGTCCTACGTCACATCCGACGATCGTTTCGGGTTTTGGTATATCTTTATTTGTATTCGATATGTGTTGTATTTGGTGTGTTGTTGTATTTGTTGTTGTGGTTGTTGTATAAAGCCTAGCCGGCTAGCAGTGTGTTGATTGTGTTGTATTGGGCTTTCCGTTTTCGTTTTTCCGCTGTGTACAGCCGTGTGGGCTGTTTTATATATAACTGCGTGGTTGTGATTGTTTCATTCCAGCTGTGTAGGCTGTTATTATAACTGCGTGGTTGTGTATATAAATATTCCAGCCGCATGTGGCTGATGTATATTTTGTTTGTAGTGATGCTTCATATTGTCACCGGTACAGGGGAGATGTTGCCGGATTTTTGTCTGGCAGGGACTCCTTTGGGGGCGTGACAATTTTTGGTATCAGAACAGGTTTACGATACTTGCTATGCGTTTTGGATTTTCGAGATTTATCTAATACCAATTTTTGGTATCAGAGTAGGTACGATGCCTATTATTCGTGTTTTCGATTTCGTGATTCGGTTTTCTTGATGTGACTTTTCGGGTTTTGGGACCAGGCAGCAGCAGGACATCTCCAGGCTATAGGAGGTATGTTTGCATATTGTTTTCATACATTTCTGTTGGTGTATGTATTGTTGCCCATATAGTTATGATGTGTGTTAGTGTTCTCTTGTTAGTACTTGCCTATTTGTTTGTAGCATGCATTGCATGCGTTGGGTCAATCACTGATCACAGTTGACCTGCTGGAGATCAAGGATTACAGTCTCAGGGGATTCATCATATCATACTACTAGTAGTCTTGGTGTTTGTTATTACTAGTTGGTTGAGAGGTAGAGTCGTATACCAGTCTCGGTTATCATTAGTTGTGTAGTGAATGATATCGGTATACCCATGTTGAATCAGCTAGTAGAGTACCAGTTTACTCCTGTTGAGGATTGATTTACTTGGTTGACTTGTGTAGTTATGGTTTGACTTATTACCCTTGTTGACTTGGACAATTGGGGTTTGACTTATCTTAGTTGGTTTTGTGATCCTATTAGTTCGGTCAGTAGAGGATCGATTTACCCTTGTTGACTTGGGTAGTGGTGTATCGATTTACCTTAGTTAGTTTCATCAGTAGATGATTGATTTACTCTTATTGGATCAGTTAGGAGATGATCGATTTATTTTGTTGGTCCGACCAGTAGGGGACTGACTTACTCTACTTTTAGAGATTCCTATCTTTGGGATGTTTCATACTTGGTTAGATGTTTTGACTTGTACTGGTGTAGAAAGGACTGAATTGGCCGTATACCATTATCGGATTAGTTAGTCTATAGAGGATCGATGTATCCTATTTTATGGGGACTTTGACTATGGATTGTTTGTACCTGGTTGGGGGGCTTAGAAGGTACATTCAGATAGGATACCGCACGAGGTGGAAAAGTGTAAAGCTACGTGCTTAACACTTTGAGATACAACCGTTACAAGGGTATAACTTTGAGAGTACATTCGGATATGATGATCTTCGAGGGGTAGAGCGTTGATTGACAGATATTTTGATCAGTTGTTTAGTTGTAGCGTTCCTCTATCTTTGTGTTCATTGCTCGATACTGGAGGTTGCTGAGCCTCAAGATGGAGCAATCGCAGTTTGATGGGGTACAAGACAATGGTTAGACGACTCAGCTAACATTGTCTCTATCAGGGGGCTCAAGACCTTGACCACGTGATCATTGTACCAGATCTTGCAGTCTATATCTCATATTAGAGGGTTTGACTTGTTATCGGTATTTGTTGAGGGACATATATAGGATTATGATGAGGGTGGTGGAGATATCTCTTTGTTAGGTAGACACTTAGTCAGCGGGTTGTGTGACCCTATGAGTTTGGATCGACATTCTTTTACTGTGGATATTTAATTATCGGAAAGAGTGAGATGATGAGATTTGGCAGATCTTTTTGGATACGTTTAGTTTGTTAGTAGTGAGGGTTGAAGGTTGGATACTTTTCTTTGACTCTATCTTTGTTTATGAGACTATCTGGTATAATTGATTGATGTTGAGGATGATTGGAGATTGGTGGATATTAGGAGATCAGGTGTGGTGATTTGTTGTCTTTTGATGATCTATTAGCGGATATTTGACTTGATGATCTATGATTTGGTGTTCGATATTGGTAGTGGCATGGAGTGCGGTATGTTTGTAATATTTGTGGATTTGTTGGTTTGTAGTTAGTGATTATATTACAGACTTGTTGTTGGGGACCTTACGGTTGGGTGTGCCTGTTGTACAGATATTATGAGTCCTTGGTGTTACCATTTTAGGCATACCGTGCCCTACATGTTTTATGGACTCGATGTATTTAGTATTCCTAGGGTGTTTAGATCAGTTTTCATTGTCTTCATTGACGATGTTGTGATATATTCCCGTTCTGAGGTGGATTTATAGGAGATAGAGGTTGTTACTAGTTGAGAGCAGTCGTAGCCTATACAGGAGACTCGTAGCTTCCTAGTTTTGATTGGATATTACTGGAGATTAGTTGAGAGTTTCTCTAGCATTATGTAGTTGACTGGATTATCTAGGAAGGAAATAGAACTTTCCTGGAGGGATGCTTACGAGATCTGTTTTGGGAGTTGGATGAAAAGTTGTTAACTGCATCGTCTTAGTTATGCTTTCTAGTGTAGACGGATTTGTACTCTACACAGATGTATCGTATCTGGGAGTGGGTGCAGTTCCGATATAGCATGAGCGGAGTAGTCTCGTGCTAGTATTGAGAATTCTCGTGTGATGGGAATGAGATTATTTGATTTCCATGGGAGATTATCTGTGTTTCCGAATCACTTCTTATCCAGGAGAAGTTACTGCAGGAAACAACTCGATTTGGATTTGAGATATATGATGTATAGAGATTGGAGCATTTTTATTGGTGGAACGACATGAAGAAAGACATCACGGATGTTATGGCTTGATGTCTAGAATGTCAGCCGGTAGAGGCTGAACATCGGAGATTAGCAGGATTGTATCCGTTGATTTAGATACTAGAGTGGAGTTGGGAGCATGTTATGACGGATTTTGTTGTGGGATTATCCTGGACATGGAGAGGATATGATGGTTTGGGTAATCATTGTTGGGCGATGACATGCTTCCTAGCTATCGATTTGTGGAATGGATTCTTTTGGATCGAGTAGCAGGATTATACTTGGAGGGATTACCAGACCGGATGATGTGTATCTGAGTATTGTATTGGATGGAGATCAGCGATTTTACCTCATGGTTTTGACTGTGGTTACAGCAGACTTTAGGTTCAGAGCTTTGCTTTAGTATAGATTCTCACTCTCAGATTTATGAATAGTTTGAGCGTCCTATACAGATAATTGAGGATCGGTTGATGGTAGATTTTGGATTTTAGAGGTAGTTGATTTATTCCGTAGTTGATTAGATTGCAGAGTTGGAGTAGTAGGAGGGTGAGTTCATAGCTCACAGAGTTGTTGCTAGTCACTTGGAGGTGGATTGTCATGTTTGGAGAAATGTTTAGGATACTAGGGTGGAGTAGTAGATGAGGATGATGGTTGGTTGTTATGCTTGGAGTGAGTGGTATATATATATGTGATTTGGATGTTATCCTTGGATGAGGATCCCTGAGTTGACCAGTAAATTTGGGGACCAAATTTTTATTAGTGGGGGAGAATGTAAGATATTGAAAAATTAAATTAATAAGGTTATTTGGGAAATAGCCTTATAGAATTTTTCGAAAATTTTAGAAATTTTCTGGGAATTTTTCGGAGCTCGTATGACGGGTTTTGAGGGGATGGATTGACGGGTCCGGATAAAGCCTGTTTGGGATACCCCGTTTAAGTGAGGAAATGATTTAATTATAAAAATCCTTTTTCTTTTATTTTTCCCCGGACCCATCGCCGTTTTCCCCCAAACCCTACGATCCCGATCCCAACCCTTGCGCGCATGATGATGCCATCGCGGCGATCGCCGGCCACCGCGAGGACACTGCCGGCAACGATCTCCTTCTCCAGTGTTCCTCAGCCGACCCTTCAGGTCGAGGATGCCGCGATTCCTTTTCCTCTCCTCTTCGATTCCTCCCTTGCTGTCGCGCCACCGCCGTTGGCATCTTGATCGCATCGACGCACCGCCGATGCCGTGTAGCCACCGAGCCTCCCTTCTCCTCCGCTGACTGCCCGAGTCCATCTAGCCTCTGTCTCCCTTCACCGAGTGCTTTCCTTTGCGCATATGGGTCTTCAGCCGTGAGGGGAACCCGTGCCCTAGCTGCTTCCCGTGGATGTCCATTGCGCCTCCTCATCAACGGATTTTGGATCGAGGAGGCCCAACGTTTCCTCTTCACCGGATCTTGGACCAGAGGAGGACTCTTTCATCTACATGACTATATTGCTAGGTATCGGATTAAGGTAAGACTTTGTCAAGAAATTCTATGAATTCAAGGATCCTGGTGTAATTGGATTTAGTTGTGATGATCTACCTGTTCTAGATTAGAGGAAGCATCGGATCAGGGTAATGTGGTCTTTCCTTGTTGCCGGTCATTGCTCTCTCCACTTCTTGAAGCTGTGGAGGTCTCAACTGAAAAGTGAGTGATCTATTGAGGTTTGTAGAGCTCTGTTTGATAAGAAATTTAGTAAACTAATTGTTCCACGGCTAGGTTCTGTGTTGATTTAGGATTGAAATGGTGTAGGGAATCTTTGGTAGCTGTTCGGCAGGTGTTTTATGGGGCTGTGAGTTTGGATATGCTGCTACCTCTTAAGGTAAGTGTTTTTCCAGTGATGTACCTTGGGTATTCTCTCATTTGTATGTCGCTAAATTTAGGTTTAGGTTTCCTAGTAGATTGTTGAATTTTGTTCTTGCTTAGGTTTATTGGTAGGTATTGGTGTATCCCATATTGATATTAGATTAGGGATTTTGGATTGGAAACTATGGATTGATTAGGGTTTGTATTGGGTTGGAATTTGTGGATATGGTGATTGGTTGTTGTGGATTGTTATGTGATCATTCATAGGATCATTGGGTTGATTGATGGATTGGATTATCAGATGAGGTTTGTTGATGATGATGTTAGGTTGATGTGGATACATGATGGAGATTTGATTTCGTGATAGGTTATTATGGGTTGTTGTCATTATGAGATAAAATGATATTAGAGAGATGGATGAATAGAGATTTAAATCGTATTATGTTGGGGATAAGGAGATGTTTTGGATAATTAGATTTGATTAGTGTATATTGAATTTAGAAGATGATCATGATTAAATTGATTTACTCATGAGTAGGATTGAAGTGAAGGAAATTGTGGATTTAGTTAAACCTAATTGGATTAAGAAATTAGGTTAATTATTTCGATGATGGTTCTTCCCTAATTAGATTAGGAAGTTTATTTAGCTATTTACTACCTATGTAATTAGCTAAATAAATTATGTGATCGCAGGACTTGGTTTCGAGGCAAGCGTCTCGACGTGGGATTTATCTTATCACGCTTGACAGATTTAAGGCGGGTATTTCTTCCTTGCCTCTATGTAGATTTTTATTGAGCTTAGTGCATGGTTTTATGTGATGGTTTAGGATGCTTTATCTTATATCGTGTTCGTTTGTTGCTTTCCTGCTTGATACCGATGCTTGACCCTTGCGATGATCTATTTAATTCTTATACTGTTTACACTTTGGATTATCTATACTCTGTGGTATTTGTGTACATGTAGAGTATGTATGGTAGGGGTTACTTCGTTGGTGGTATTCATATGAGGCTTGTCCATCCGTATGTCGTGTATACTTCTGTCTGGTGTGATGATTGGAGTTGTATTGATTGGGTGTCTGTGGTTTATACACGTATTTGATGGGTTTTTACTGGAGGATACATGTTGATTGTACACGTGGGGTTGTGTAGGTGTGTCTGTTAGGGTTATTGGAGATTTTTGGTTGACTGTGCATGTGTAGTTATATACATATGTTTGGTGGGATATATGGAGGTATCATGATGATTATACTCATGTTGTGGGGTACTTAGGTGGATTTAGAGTTGCATGGATGATGACAGTGTCCGTATCATGATTATATATATATATATATCATGTTCATCATTCATGGCATACTGACGACTATCGTCTCCCTTATAGTTGAGAGGGTTGTCAGTCTTTTATAGCCGTCCATTCGGCCACTGATAGAGAGTGGTAGTTTGGAGTGGAGCTAGTCCTGTCGCGCTTACTCCGCCGCTCAGTGTTCTGTCAGCCTCGACCACTCTGGAGTAGTGAGTCTTGAGGGTACAGTTGTCAGAGGGCTAGAGATGTGAGTGGTCAGGGACCCTTAGCTATGTAGTTATATAACTACTTAGTTGATCGTCCGCTTCGGCCGCCTATAGCAGTGCTTGTACTGGAGGCTAGTACGGTTTGTCACGGACCCAAGCCTCTCGGCCATACAGGGGTCGTGGTGTCTAGAGAGGTGGCGGGGGTGACCATGGAGCATGCATGCACATTGGCATTTGATGCGCGGTGCATCTTTGGAGATATATTTGCATACATGCCTAGTAGATACTAGTTGCATGTGTTTGTGGTATGTTGCATTTGTTTGCGATATGATTGTTGCATATGGTTGTCATGCTGCATACATGTCATCTATTTTACATGTATTTGCAGTCGTATTTATATTGCACAGGTGTCACGAGTAGGTCTGTTGCAGATCTGGTGAGTTTACTGACCATTATACCAGGTGTTGATTCCAGATTGGGTATGTATCTATCATTATGTCAATTGTGGTTTGTACAGTATGTATGTTAGGTTAGTAGGTCTGATATGTTCAGATGCATTGGTTATGATAGTATGATCATGTTTCTTTATTCCCTACTGAGACTGTATACCTTTGATCTCTATGTTTATGTATAAACCATGCACTATCTTTTCTATTACCCGCTGAGTTACCTATACTCACCACCGCATGCACATCTTTATGTTTTCAGGTAGACAGTTGGAGTGTAGCTCGGAGTATCCTATCTGCCGGGTCCTACGTCACATCCGACGATCGTTTCGGGTTTTGGTATATCTTTATTTGTATTCGATATGTGTTGTATTTGGTGTGTTGTTGTATTTGTTGTTGTGGTTGTTGTATAAAGCCTAGCCGGCTAGCAGTGTGTTGATTGTGTTGTATTGGGCTTTCCGCTGTGTTGGTTTTTAGTACAGCCGTGTGGGTTGTTTTATATATAACTGCGTGGTTGTGATTGTTTCATTCCAGCCGTGTGGGATGTTATTATAACTGTGTGGTTGTGTATATAAATATTCCAGCCGCATGTGGCTGATGTATATTTTATTTGTAGTGATGCTTCATATTGTCACCGATACAGGGGAGATGTTGCCGGATTTTTGTCTGGCAGGGACTCCTTTGGGGGCGTGACATGAACGACCTCTTGGTCATTTTACCTTCCAAGCAGGATTCACAAGTTGAAAAATTTTCCAACTCAAATGTACTCAAAAGTCCATCGGCTATAAGCCTTTGAATCCTACTTAAGTTAATATGATCAAGCCTTAGATGCCAAAGATATGCTTGGTTCATTTCCGAAGGTTCTTTTCTCTTATTAGAGTTAGATTATGAGTTATAAATTTTCATGTTTTGCTTTGTGGAAGAAATTGGATTTAAAGTATACAAATTGCCAACTAATGCACCAGAACAGATAATCTCTTTATTTCTTTTAATAACTACATCGTTACTGAAAGAAACTAAATATCCATCTAAAAACAGTTTAGAAACTGAAATTAAATTCTTTCTAAAATTGGGTACATAAAGATAATTTCTTAAAATCAAATTTCTATTTCTACTAAAAGATAAGTAGACGTCTCCCACTGCAACAGCTGCCACCTTAGTAGCATTGCCCATGTAGACGGTAATCTCTCCTTCAGATAGTCGTCGGGTTTCCTGGAACCCCTGCAAGGAATTGCAGACATGATCAGTGGCTCCCGTATCTACACACCAGGTGCTGGTAGATAACACCGCTAAACATGTTTCAACAACTAGAGTATGAGATATACCTTTGTTTTGGTTCCTACGAGGACAGTCCGCCTTCCAATGTCCTGCCTGCTTGCAGATGAAGCACTTGCCCTTCGGCTTCTTCATTCCAGCTTTAAATCCCGTACTCTGAGATTTATTCACTTTCTTTGCTGAACCAGCTTGTTTCTTCTTCTTCTTTCCTCTCGGTTTAGAAGTAGAACCATTTTCAGCATAGTGAATTTGAGCATTGTGACGAAATAATCCTTCTGCTGCTTGAAGTTCTGTCAGTAATTCCGCTAATGAATAAACCCTCTTATTCATATTATAGTTCAGGCGAAACTGCTCAAAACTTCTAGGTAGCGTTTAGAGGATCATATCGATCTGGGTTTCCCCATCAATTTCTCCTCGAAGGATCTGTATCTCGTTCAGATAAGCCATCATCTTTAGGATATGATCCCTTACAGGAGTACCCTCTTGCATGGTGGCTATCATTATCTTTCTCATGGCTTCTTGCCTAGAAGCCCTATCCTGATGACCAAAGAGTTCCTTGAGATTGTTCATAATATCATAAGCTGTTGGTAAATCCTGATGCTGATGTTGCAATACATTTGACATTGAAGCCAAAATGTAACACCGCGCCATCACATCAGCTTTTACCCATTTCCT
Organism: Zingiber officinale; assembly: GCF_018446385.1. NCBI lineage: Eukaryota > Viridiplantae > Streptophyta > Magnoliopsida > Zingiberales > Zingiberaceae > Zingiber > Zingiber officinale. The sequence goes on from NC_055994.1 coordinate 30,979,527, forward strand.
ATGATATTCAATCTCCTCTTGAGTAGATTCACCAGTAGGTGCTTCAAGGCACTGCTCAGTCAGTACAAATTTATAGCTTTCAGCAGTAAGAACAATGTCTAGGTTTCTTTTCCAATCTATGTAGTTTGGTCGAGTAAGTCTATTCTGTTGAAGTATGATGGACAGTGGGTTAAAAGTCATCCTAAGAATCACAAATAACTTTTGGTCAGAACTCTTAAATTTAGAATAATATTGATTCCTCAAACAATACTATTTTAAATTAACCAACACCTCAAAGCACCGTGAATTTTGTATGCCACGTTAGTGTGGACGTATACAAATTCAACATTTGTAAAAGGAGGGTTTTAACCCATTAATTTTATTATCTTGTCAACCTAACTTTTTGACAAATAAAATTAATAGTTGGTATCTTTTGGTCACACAAATAATAGCAGTGACTCCGATGGGGAGGATACTATTAGGTGTGTCTAAGTGTATACCATTACTTGACACTAAGTCCATTAATAAGATTATGCCCCTTCCGTTGGGGAAGATCACACGCTCTTAATTAACTTCCTATAGTCATCCAAAAATGGAAGTCTGTTCTAGTGATCCACAAACAAGCTCATCCGTTATGGAAGAAGGCACTCAGAGCCAAAGCTTGTTTGCATCACTTACAAACCAGTAATGGAGACCATGGGATTTATTTAAAAATCCCTCTCCCACTTAGTTATTTATAAACGAGGAATTTTAACTATGCTAGCCTACTAGTCATGTATACTAACATGCACACACAACATAATATAAAAGCAATAAATAGAAAATCTAATTTTCAACTATTATGGCTTTTATCTCTAGTTGTCCTCCATGTGTTGTCATCCCAAGCTGTTGCCATATTTGGCCACCGCCACCGGGTCTAGTTGTTGCTCCTTGTTCCGCTGTGCCTCTGGTCCTCAGAAGGTTCCACGCTTTGCAAGATTTGATCCGCGACATAAATAGAATTTTACAATTTTGATCATATATTCCATAAAAGGAATGTACATGTATCTAGATCAAAAAATAAAATCATAATAAAACTAAATACAGCTCCTGCTGTATTTTTAATACAATCATGCACACACATATAAATGCCCTTGACATGTCCAAGGGTCCAATCACACACATAATATCTAAAAGCCATAATAGTTGGATCCTGCATCCACAAAGTTAGCATATCCTACTATTATCCTGCCTAAATTATGTATGACATATATAACTATTAATAATAATACCATAGATCCGGTGGTCAAGGTTGTTGGTTGCTACTCGGAAAACCTAGAGGTTCCACTGTACAAAATTTTGTACAAAGGTCTGAACCTTTTCCTAGCTACCATGTGTTCTTTTAAATTAAATTTTGGATCGCCTGCGAAACTTAACACGTTCGATCCAAAACTTAATCTATTCGTTCTTTTAGGTTTTGACTTGGGTCTCCTGCGGAACTTAACACGCTCGACCCAAATCGCCTTAAGTTATTAATTCCATTAAATATTAATTTCCATAATCGGTTCCCAGTACTGACGTGGCGAGGCACATGACCTTCTTTGATATGGGAGCAACCACCACCGACTAGACCAAACCTTTTATAGAAAGCTAATATTTAATTTCCTAAAATAACTTTAGGTTAACCGAAAAGAACAATCAAATCACAAGGATAAATAAAACAAAAGAACACAACATCGAAAAACATATTCGAAATACTAGAACGTAAGCCTCTTGTATTTGGTATTATTTCCATAAATAACTAGTATGATGCGGAAAAGGAAAAACTACTAGTTATACCTTCTAGAAAGACCTCTTGATCTTCTATCGTATTCCTCTTCTAACCTCGGACGTTGTGTGGGCAACGATCTTCCGAGATGAGAAACCACCAACCACCTTCTTCTCCTCCTAGCTAGGTTCGGCCACAAAGAAAGAAGCTTCACCAAGGAAGAAAATCAAAACACTAACCAAGCTCCAAGAGATGCAAGCTTTCTCTCCTTCTTCTTCTTCTTCTCCAAGTAGTATCCGGCCTTCACAAGAGCTCCAAGCAATAGAGAGTTTCGGCCACCACAAAGAGGAAGAGGAGAAGAGATGATGGCTGACCACACCAAGGAACAAAAGAGGGAGAGAAATAATAGAGGTTGTATCTCTTGAAGGCACCCTCACCCCTTCTTTTATATTCCTTGGCCTAGGCAAATTAGGAAATTTAATTACAATAAAATTTCCTCAATTTCCTTGACATGATTTAATTGAGAAAAATAAAATAAAATTTCCCCAATTGAAATCTTATGGCCGGCCACATCAATGAAATCAAATTGGACAAGTTTCAATCAACAATTAAAACTTCCTAATTTGTTTCCGGAAATTTAAAAAAATAAAATTTCTCTTCAAAATCTATTCATGGTTGATAAAAGGAAATTTCTATAATTTTAATTTTACAACATGTGAATAATTTTTAAAGAGAAAATAAAATATCTCACCAATCTACAAATAAGGAAAGAGATCTAATCTCTTTCTTTAATCTATTGTAGATCTTTTACAAGAGAGATATTTTAATTTTAATTCTATTTAATAAATTATATCTTCCACATAATAAAAATTAAAATTAAATTTCTTTTTTAATTAATTTGGCCGGCCCCCACTAGCTTGGGTTCAAGCTAGGGCCGGCCACCCAATTTTATACCTAGGCCGACCCTAGCTTGGTTCCTAAGCTAGCTTGGTCGGCCCCCTATTGGTGGATGTAGAAGGTGGGTATAGTACTCTATAAATAAGAGGCTACGATAGGGACCGAGAGGAGGAATTGGTTTTGGTCTCCCGATAAAATTAAGCATCCCGTGTTCGCCCCGAACACACAACTTAATTTTATCAATAATAATTCATTCCACTAGAGAACTATTATTGAACTACCGCACCAATCCCAAATTACATTTTTGGGCTCCTTATTATGAGTGTGTTAGTCTCCCTGTGTTTAAGATATCGAATGTCCACTAATTAAGTGAGTTACTGACAACTCATTTAATTAATATCTTAGTCCAAAAGTAGTACCACTCAACCTTATCGTCATGTCGGACTAAGTCCACCTGCAGGGTTTAACATGACAATCCTTATGAGCTCCTCTTGAGGACATTATCAACCTAGTATCTCTAGGACACAGTTTCCTTCTATAATCAACAACACACACTATAAGTGATACCATTTCCCAACTTATCGGGTTTATTGATCCATCGAACTAAATCTCACCCATTGATAAATTAAAGAAATAAATATCAAATATATGTGCTTGTTATTATATTAGGATTAAGAGCACACACTTCCATAATAACTGAGGTCTTTGTTCCTTTATAAAGTCAGTATAAAAGAAACGACCTTAAATGGTCCTACTCAATACACTCTGAGTGTACTAGTGTAATTATATAGTCAAGATAAACTAATATCTAATTACACTACGACCTTCTAATGGTTTGTTCCTTTCCATTTTGGTCATGAGATACTGTTTATAATTTATAAGGTACTGATAACATTATCTTCTGCATGTGACACCACATACTATGTTATCTACAATATAAATTAATTGAACAACTACAACTAAATGTAGACAATTTGACCAAATGTGATTCTTTATTCATAATGAATGTTTACAAAGCTTAGGCTTTCAGTATACACTCTAACAGCCCGAGCACATGATCACCATGAAGGGGCCCCTAGCCGAAATGTGGGCCGACGCTCGGGCACGTGTCGCGATGATTCCACTTGGCAATCTGGCCAACAGCCATATGCAGCAGGCCACGAGGGTAACTATGTTTTATTTGAAGTCTTCTACGCGCTTTCTCCGATCGGCTATTAATGATTTTATTTATGTCAGAGATGGGTAGAGGAGATCGTTGTCTCCAATCGTCTGGCCATGGTGGACAAAGAGTTAAAGAGGCTAAGGAGTTCAGGCGGCGTGCCCTCACAGGGTCCTTCATACGCCGAGCTACAGAAAGAGCTCAAGAAAACCCAAGATCTGTTGGCGGCTGAGCAAAAGAAGATGACCAACCAGGCCCATACTCTGGCCGAACTCGATCGACATGTCAAATCACTGGACCGAAAAATAAGCCTGGCAACCGATCGGAAGAAAACGGCTATCGCCGATCTGGAGAAGAAGGACGTTGAGGCGCGGGGCCTGGAGCAACGAGTCAAGGAGTTGATGGAGCTGCTGGACAGCGAGAAGGCGACCCGATCGGATCAGGTGGCGAAGCTTGAGGCTGCCTTGCAAGAACACCAGGCAGCCGCCGATGCTTCTCGAGCGGCCCTCAAGGAATACCAGGAGGCTGAGCCAGACCGGGTCGCCGCCCTGAGGCTAAATTACATCCGTTCGGCCGAATTCTCGGAGAAAGTCTGTGAACGGATGTACATTGCCTTTGAGCTTGCTTTGACTGCCACAACAACCTACCTGAAGTCCAAGGGTCAGCTTCCCGACTCCGTCCTCATCCCGGCCCAAGATCAAGCGACGCTTCTCAACACCATCCCAAAGGACCTTTATGATTTCCTGGAATGAAGGCATTTTGTAATCACTCCGATCGGCCTTAACGGCCTCTAATGATATACTATCCTCTTGCTTGCTTTTTCTTTTGCTAATCAATACGCGTGCTGTCCGCTCAGCTCACCAACTACCGTCGTTCACGTTCCTTCACTTGTTATTCGCCTCTCATCCCGCCTCTCTTGTGTTTGAACGGGATTTTTCACGAAGTATTTTGTATAGTTAGGCCGCTCGGCTGAATATATCTCGTCTCGCAAATGGGATTTTTGCTAGATGTTTATGGGGTACACTTGGTAACCTGCCCGCTTGCACACTTGGCCAGCCGGACCCGCTTAGTTGAATACATGCATAGCTTTAACTGGAATTATCGCTAAACAACGTTACTTCCGGCCGGAGGGTTTATAGTCGCTGGTCCGACTCTCGATATTTAACGTCGGAGCTCGACGGTCTTCCGGCCGGAGGGTTTATAGTCGTCGGTCTGACTCTCGATATTTAACGTCGGAGCTCGACGGTCTTCCGGCCGGAGGGTTTATAGTCGCCAGTCCGACTCTCGATATTTAACGTCGGAGCTCGATGGTCTTCCGGCCGGAGGGTTTATAGTCGCCGGTCCGACTCTCGATATTTAACGTCGGAGGTCTTCCGGCGGAGGGTTTATAGTCACCGATCCGACTCTCGATATTTAACGTCTCGGCGGTCTTCAATCGGAGGTTTATAGTCGCGGTCCGACTCTCGATATTTAACGCCGGAGCTCGGCGTTCCGCCGGAGGGTTTATAGTCGTCGGTCCGACTCGATATTTAACGTCGCTCGATTCCGCGGAGGGTTTATAGTCGCCCGGTCGACTCGATATTTAACGTTGGAGCTCGACGATCTTCCGGCGGAGGGTTTATAGTCGTCGGTCGACTCGATATTTAACGTCGGAGCTCAACGGTCTTCCGTACGGAGGGTTTATAGTCGCCGTCCGACTCTCGATATTTAACGTCGGAGCTCGGCGGTCTTCCGGCGGAGGGTTTATAGTCGCCGGTCCGACTCTCGATATTTAACGTCGGAGCTCAGCGGTCTTCCGGCCGGAGGGTTTATAGTCGCGGTCCAACGATATTTAACGTTCGACGGTCTTCCCGGAGGGTTTATCGTCCGACTATATTTAACGCCGAGCTCGACGATCTTCCGGAGGGTTTATAGTGGTCCGACTCTCAATATTTAACGTCGGAGCTCGGCGGTCTTCCGCCGGAGGGTTAGTCGTCGGTCCGACTCTCGATATTTAACGCCGGAGCTTGGCGGTCTTCGGAGGGTTTATAGTCGCGGTCCGACTCTCGATATTTAACGTCCGGAGCTCGGCGGTCTTCCGGAGGGTTTATGGTCGACTCTCGATATTAACATCGGAGCTCGGCGATCTTCGATTCTCGACGATGCCCTATACTTGCGCTAATTTTCCGATTTTTACTCCTGCATTTCAAGGATACGAAAGTATACAGCATACATTACATTGGCGCACCTTTCACCCCGCCCGGTAAGGCTGGAGGTGGTTCGTGCTCCATGGTCGATCCAGTTGCCGTCCGTCTTCATCCTCCAGATAATAGGCACTCGAGCGGAGCTTTTCGATGACTTTGAAGGGACCCGCCCAAGGAGCCTCCAACTTGCCAACGTCCCCGACCGGCTTTACTTTCTTCCACACTAGGTCGCCAACCTGGAATGCTCTAGGGATCACGCGCCAGTTGTAGTTCTGCTTCATTCTCTGCCGGTATGCCATCAGCCGGACGGACGCCTTGGCTCTCTCCATGTTCCTCCGCTCGGCATTGTCATCATCATAGTTCTGGATCCGGACGGACTTTACGCCGACTTCAACTGGGATAACTGCTTCGCCTCCGTACACTAAATGGAATGGCGTGACGCCCGTTCCCTCCTTTGGGGTCGTGCGGATAGCCCATAGGATGCCCGGCAGCTCGTCCACCCAGCTTCCTCCCATGTGGTCAAGTCAAGCCCGAAGAATTTTGAGGATTTCTCGGTTGGTTACTTCAGCTTGACCGTTGCTCTGTGGATACGCCACGGAAGTAAAGTGTTGTTCGATGCCATAACTTTTGCACCATTCTTCGAGTTGCTTCCCGACGAACTGTCGCCCGTTATCAGATACGAGCCGGCGAGGAATGCCGAACCGACAGATTACATGCTGCCAGATAAACCTTTTGACCATCTGCTCGGTGATCTTGGCCAGTGGCTCGGCCTCCACCCATTTGGAAAAGTAGTCGACCGCCACTAGTAGAAACTTCCGCTGACCGGTCGCCATAGGGAATGGACCTACGATATCCATTCCCCACTGATCGAACGGACAGGACACTGTAGATGCTTTCATCTCCTCCACCGGTCGGTGGGAGACGTTGTGGTACTTTTGGCAGGAGAGGCACGTCGCGACGGTCCGAGCGGCGTCTGCTTGCAGGGTTGGCCAGAAGTACCCGGCCAGCAGGATCTTCCTAGCCAGTGATCGCCCACCCGGATGTCCTCTGCACGATCCTTGGTGCACTTCCTGGAGGATGTACTTCGCGTCCTCCGAGCTCACACATTTCAAAAGTGGGTGGGAGAAAGCCTTCTTATAGAGTTGATCTCCAACGAGTGTGAACCGGCCGACTCTCCTCCTCAATAGCTGGGGTTCCTCCCGATCGGACGGTGTCGCACCCGAGCGCAGAAACTCCATGATGGCTGTCCTCCAATCGCTTGGGAATGCGAGGCCCTCCATCCGGTCAATGTGCGCCACCATGGATACTTGCTCAATTGGCTGTTGGATGACAACCGATGATATGGAACTTGCGAGCTTGGCTAACTCGTCTGCTGCCTGGTTCTCTACTCGGGGTATCTTCTGGATAATGACTTCTCTAAAGTGGGCCTTGAGCTTTTCGAAGGCCTCAGCGTAGAGCCTGAGCCGAGCGTTGTTAATCTCAAAAGTGCCTGAGAGCTGTTGGGCGGCCAGCTGGGAGTCTGAATGGAGTGTCACCCGACAGACTCCTACATGCCGGGCTGCCTGCAAGCCGGCTATGAGGGCCTCATACTCCGCTTCATTGTTTGTCACCCTGTAGTCCTGCCGGACGGATAGGTGCATCCGTTCTTCTTGGGGAGAGAGTAATAGCACACCAATCCCGCTCCCGAGCTGAGTGGACGATCCATCCACAAATATTTTCCACATAGCTTCGAGCTCAGGATTTTGCACTTCGGTAACAAAATCTGCTAAGGATTGCGCCTTTATCGTCGAACGGGGTTGATACTGAATGTCAAATTCACTCAACTCTGTTGTCCATTTGATGAGTCGTCCGGACGCTTTTGGGTTCAACAACACTCTTCCCAATGGGCTATTTGTCCGGACGATGATTGTATGTGCTAGGAAATAAGGACAAAGCCTCCGAGCGGAAAGGACCAAAGCAAAAGCCAGCTTCTCGAGCCCAGTGTAGCGAGATTCAGCATCTTTTAGAATATGGCTCAAGAAGTACACGGGTTGTTCTTCACCGATCGTCCTCACTAATGCCGAGCCTACTGCCTGCTCGGTTGAAGATAAATAAATACAGAGCAGCTCACCTACAGTTGGCTTGGCTAGCACGGGCAAGGAGTTCAGGTATGTCTTCAGCTCCTTAAATGCCCGATCGCATTCCTCGTCCCAATGAAACTTAGTAGCTTTGCGTAGTATCTTGAAAAAAGGGAGACTCCGGTCGGCAGTCTTAGAGATGAATCTTGACAATGCAGTTATCCGCCTGGTCAGGCGCTGTACTTCCCTCAGATTTCTTGGGGGCAGCATATCTTGCAACGCTTTTACCTTGCTGGGATTTGCCTCTTTTGCTCCGAACAAACATTTCTAAGGGTTCAGCTTGACTCCATACTTCCTCAGCGTTCAGAAGGTCTTCTCCATGTCTGTAAAAAGATCAGCCACTCGGACGGACTTGATGAGAATATCATCCACGTACACTTCTAAATTGTGTCCGATCTGCTCCTTGAATACCTTGTTCATCAAGCGCTGGTAGGTTGCTCCCGCGTTCTTCAGTCCGAACAGCATTACATTGTAACAGTAAGTGTCATCGGCTGTGACGAAGCTGACCTTCTCTTGATCTTCTCGGGCGAGCGACACCTGATGGTAGCCCTGATAGGCGTCTAGCATGCATATCAATTCGCACCCGGCTGGGTAGAAATCCTTTGGGCATGCTTTGTTGAGATCCCGGAAATCGATGCAAATCCTCCACTTGTTGCCCGGCTTGGAGACTAGCACTACATTCGCGAGCCAGCTCGGGAACTAGACCTCCCTTATATGTCCAGCCTCCAGGAGGTTCTCGACCTCCGCTCGGATGATGACGTTTTGTTCGGCGCTAAAGTCCCTCTTCCTTTGCTTCACCGGCCGAGCGTCCGGTGGGACGTGAAGCTCATGCTGTGCTATACTTGGCGAAATTCCTGGCAGCTCATGTGTCGACCAAACGAAGACGTCGCAGTTTCTCTGGAGACATTTGATCACCTCCTTTTTATGGCTTGCCTCCAGATCAGCCGCAATGAATGTGGTGGCCTCCGATCGGGTCGGGTGGATCTGCACCTCCTCTTTTTCTTCATAAACCAAGGAGGGTGGTTTTTCGGTTATGGCGTTTACCTCGATCCGTGGCATCTTCCGCGCGGAATTAGCTTCACGCCGAGCCGCCAGCTAGTCTCCTCGCACTTCTCCGACTTTATCTTCAACCGGAACTTAATTTTACGGTAGAAGGTGGAGACGACCGCTTGGAACTCGGTCTCCCGGGATAACATTGTATCTTGAGGAGAGTCGACCACGATGAAGTTGGCGATCCGCGTCCTCCGAGCGGCTCTTCTCCTAGCGAAATAGCAACGGACTGTCCGGTAGAACTTCATTAGTAAACCCATAGAGGGTTGTCATGGCGAACTCACGATCAATTTGCGTTGGTCAAAGCCTTTTAAATATAATGTTGGCGAGTATCGATGAAAATATGGTGAATAGTATAATTAGCTATTACCGCTTTGATGATGAGGCGTCGTCATGTGGCACCGACTCCCTCAAGGTCCACCGGCCAGGCGATTTGCCCGCGCTTCTTGACCGCAACCGCATGGATCTTGAGCTGCCTGACACTCACCTTCCTCGCTCTATTGGAGTCACCTCCGGTCGGTCCGCCAGAGATGATGTGATTTCGTCCCGGGACGTGTTGCTTCTATTTTCTTCCTCGCGTGTGGGTGGCCTAGGCTGCTCCCTAGACATACGGGGATTGTCCTCATGCCTCTGAGGATGATACCGCTCGGGAGACTTTCTGGATATCCGCCGACCGACTTCATGGTGTCGTTGTCGCCTTTCGGCCGATGGTGATCGACGACGGCCACTCCGGGGAGCGGGGTGGGCGATCAGGGGAAGGCTTCGACAATCTCGTGTGTTATGCGTGTCGGTCCGGTGGAACGAGCAGAACATGGGGATCCATACCTTCTTTTTTGGTTTGGGCCGCTCAGCGGCTACCTCTTGGATGGCATGGAACCTTGCTTGTTGAGGGCGGACTGCTTCAGCTCGCTTCCTCCACATTAATATACTCATTGGCCCGGTGTAACATATGATCATAGTCTCGGGGCGGCTTTCGAATCAGTGAACGGAAGAAGTCACCGTCCACGAGGCCTTGCGTGAATGCATTCATCATTGTTTCTGAGGTGGCCGTTAGAATATCCATGGCCACTCGGTTGAATCGTTGGATGTAAGTTCTGAGCGGCTCCTTGGGCTCTTGCTTGATGGCAAATAGACTGACACTGGTCTTCTGGTAACGCCGACTGCTCACAAAATAATGGAGAAAAGCGATGCGGAATTCTTTAAAGCTGGTGATGGATCCGTCCGGCAGCCTCCGGAACCATCATTGCGCCGATCTCGAGAGGGTGGTAAGGAACACCCGGCATTTCACTCCATCTGTGGATTGATGTAGTGTAGCTGTGTTGTCGAACTTACCTAGATGGTCGTCCGGGTCGGTGGTTCCGTTGTATTCCCCGATCGCCGGGGGCACATAATGTTTTGGCAGAGGGTCCCGTAGGATGGCCTCTGAAAACTAACGGTTGATCCGCTCGGGAGAGACGTCCATTCGGGGAGCCTTGCCTTTCCTGTAGTCTCGCTTGGGCGCCTCGTCGGATGAAGATCCTCGATCAAGGTTAGCTGGTGCGACTTCAGGAGGCGTACGGAATCGGGACAGGCGGTGCTTCTCCTTGAATGCCGATCGGATCCTTATCTCGGCCCCATGCCGCTCGGCCTCCAGACACTGACGTCGCTTGTTGCTCCAGTCGCTCGGCTTGCGCCTTCTGTTTCTGTTGCTCCACGAGCTTAGCTGCTCTTGCCTCGATTAAAGCGTCAAGCTCCTCCTGGGAGAGCATCACGGTGTGAGGTCGGCGTCCATCTCTTCTCGGATGCGGGTGCGTCCCACGGCGCCAATTTGATCTGTCGACGCTAAGTCTATGGACGTTGGCGCGTGGCTCTCGAGGCGATGATGTGGATCTCGGCCATGGATTTGAACACGCAGGAAGTCGGGCCGGGAAGGGGTTCCTGGCGACGACCCTCCGACGCTCAAGTCAGGCAAGAGGAAAACGGTGAAGTGGCTCCAAAGATGAGAGATCGCGTAGCTCCGGCAAAGTCTGAGGGCTCTTATATAGAGCTGTGGGGAGGCTTATGCACACCTACCGAGACATACACGTGTCCTTTACCATACCTTAGTATGAGCTTACCAGAGGAGCATGTCTGACACCATACTGCTACAGTCCGAGCACCTCTGTCATAGGATTCTGCGTATGGCTTAGTCGTCGAACATGCCTGTTGTCAGAAGATGTTCCCCAATGTCCCCTTGTCCTTGTCTCTTTTTTCCCCGAGCCGAGCGTCCATCCGCTCGGCAGGCATCGGTCCGACCGGGCGTAGGTATCGGTCCGACCGGCACAACATTGCTGCTTTACGCCTCGGCTGAGCGGGCTACCCGCTCGACCCGGTGACCCTGTTCACCATGAGCGTCGGAAACCCGACTCCCCGTTGGGTTGTCTTTGACTCCACCCGGACTCGCTAGGCCGGTCGGCCTGCTAATACTAATCCTATCCGATCAGCCAGACCTCATGCTGACCCTTTTGACTTTTGACCTCTACGTGTCATTGACTCCCCTCAAAGGGGGTCCCCCGTCCTTACTGCCGAATCACTTGCTTTCTACAAAAGATTAAGAAAAGATTTGAAATCTTTCCTTATTTGTAGATTGAAAGGTAGATTTTTATTTTTGAGAAAACTTTTCTTTTTAACCATGTTCATGATTTTAAAGAGAGTTTAAAAATTAAATATTCTCTTTTATAAGTTTCTACAAAAGATTAAGAAAAGATTTGATATCTTTCCTTATTTGTAGATTAAAAGAGATTTTAATTTTTAGAGATAACTTTATTTTTATCCACAAGTTTAAAAGAAAGATTTTAATTTATAAAATTTTCTTTTTACTAACCAATCATGAAGGGATTAAAATTATAGGAGAAATTTTTATAAATTTCTGGAGACAAATTAGGAAGTTTTAATTAATTAAAACTCTCCTTGTTTATAGCTTGTGGTGGCCGACCATTATTATTAAAAGAAGAAAATTGTTTTTAATTAAAATAATTTTTCTTTTTCATGCCAAAAGAATTAAGGAAGTTTTTATTAAAATTTTCTTATTTGCCAAGACCAAGGATTATAAAAGAGGGGGTAGAGGTGCCTTCATGTGTGAACGACTCTATTATATTCTTCCTCTCTTTTCCTCCTTGGTGGCCGGCCCTAGCTTCTCCCTCTTCTCTTCTTCTTGTGGCCGGCGGCAACCCTTCTTGGAGCTCTTGATGGTGGCCGGTTCTAGCTAGGAGAAGAAGGAGAGAAAGGAGGTTTTGTTTCTAGCATCCCTTGGAGCTTGGTGGTGGTGGCCGAACCTCATATCTCTTGGAGTTTATGTGGTGGCCGAATCTTGCTTGGAGAAGAAAGGTGGCTTAGGTGGATTTTCATCTCGGTAGATTGTTGCCCACACAACGTCCGGGATAAGAAGAGGAATATGGTAGAAGATCAAGAGATTATTTTGCTTACAAAGAAAGGTATAACTAGTAATTGTTTTCCGTATCATACTAGTTTTCTTTGTATAGTTATTTATGGAAATACCAAACACAAGAGGCATATGATTCTAGAGTTTTCGAAATAGTTTTTTCGAGTTTGTGTTTTCTTCTTTTTCGAATTTGTGATTCGATTGTTCTTTTTGGTTAACCTAGAGTTATTTAAGGAAATAAATATTAGCTTTCCTTAAAAGGCTTTGCCTAGGCGGTGGTGGTTGCTCCCATATCCAAGAAGGCCATGTACCTCGCCATGCAGTCCTGGAAGCCAATTTTGGAAATTAATATTTATGGAATTAATAACTTAGGTAGATTTGAATCAATAGTGTTAAGTTCCGCTCGCGATTCAAATCTAAACCATTAAGAACATATAAGTTAAATTTGGAATCAATGATGTTAAGTTCTGTCTGCGATTCATAATTTAACTTCTAAATAACACAATAGGTTATTTAAGGAAATGTTCGACACTTGTACCAAAATTTTTGTACAGTGGAACCGGTATGATTTTCCTAGGACTAACCAACACTCAGGATACTGCGGGCGCATCGGGCTCTCAGACCCCGATGGCTCCTATAGAGGTACCTACCTCGGCTGTACCGAGTGTACTCATCCCTATTGTATTTCCGGTACCACCAGGGGTACTACCGGCATACCCCACACCTGCTTCGGCCCAGCCTATGGCGTACCCGACACCACCGCCACCTAGACCTACTGTGTACCCGACACCAGTGGCACCTGTGCCCCCATTACCTACTGTATACCCCGCAACACCTGCACCAATGCTCCAGTTTATACAGAAGCACCGGGAGTACCTCCCCCAGTCTATTCAGCAGTACCAACTGTAGCACCAGCTCCAGTGTTTCCGCCAGTTCAGGCAGTCGTTCCGACACATCTCACTGGCATTGTCGCGACACGAGCTCGGATCCCAGCATTAGCAGAGTCGATGAAGAGTCGATTTACACTCTTCCGAGGAGACCTTGATCCGAGTGTGACCCTGTCATGGATAGAGACTATGGAGTGCACTTTCTTCTATATGGCTTGCTCCGAGTGGGAGAAAGCAGAGCTGGCCGCTTTTCACTTACGGGACGAGGCCGACACTTGGTGGATTACTCAGCGTTCCATCATCGACGAGCAGAACATCACTTGGGCCAGATTCAGAGAGGCTTTTGAGAGCCACTTCTTCCCACGAGCTTATCAGATGGCTCACCGGCAGGATTTCTTGAGTCTGCGATAAAACAATTGGTCGGTGACAGAGTATAATGCAGAGTTTGATAGATTGGCCAGATTTTGTCCAGAGCTAGTTGCTGAGGACAGTTCACGTATGCAGCAGTTCATTCAGGGGCTGGATGAACATTTGTGAGTAAGGCTTGCCGGTCTTGGTTGTGCATCTTATTTGGAGACATTGGACAGAGCCCTCATGATTGAGTTAGCTCAACAGAGACCGTTTCCAGACAGAAAAAGGAAACAGCTGGGGCAGACATCTGGACAGATCCAGCAGCCATAGGCTACACAGCAGCAGAGCAGGTGTAGTCGGTCAGACCAGGGTACTTTTGGGGTTTTACGTAAGCCTCAGAAATCAGGGCAGTCTTCCTCAGGACGTTTCCGGTCTCCACAGTAGAACCGGAAACAACCTGCCAGTGACATTCGCTGTTTCAGATGTGGGTCCAGAGATCACATCACCACAGTCTGTTCTTTGGGACAGTCAGTTTGCTTTTATTGCAAACTGCCTGGGCACCAGAGTCGAGATTGCCAGCTGAAAGCTCAGCATACTGCTCCCAGAGTTACTGCTCAGGGAGGGCAGCACAACCAATCAGGGGCTCGACGAGGAGGGCGGAGATTTTCACCCTCACATCGCCAGCAGAGGACAGCTTCCCCTTCAGCAGCTGCATTTGGCATGCTTGGACAGGAGTACCCAAGTACTCCCATAGTACCCCAGAGATCTGTTCCAAGACCTCATTATCTGACTCAGGGGCAGTATCAGCTACAGCCCCAGCTACAGACTCAGTATCAGGCGCAGTCCCAGCCATCGGTACAGTATCAGTCGCTGCCCTCTCAGACTTCTCTGGCCCAGTATTCAGTACCACCTCAGTGGCAAACTCCTGCCCAGACGCAGCAATTGCATGCAGCGTTACCACCTCATCCTCTGCCAGAGACTGAGCGTATTCATGGGTCACCAGAGAGGATGCGCAGCGAGCCGACGGATCCGTTTTCCGCGGTACGATTTCTATTTATGCATTATCTGCTGATATGCTAATAGATACTGGTAGCTCGCATTCTTTTATATCCTGTACTTTTATGTGGGAGATTGGTAGACTACCCACTTTCAGACTGCAGCGACTGACCGTCTCTCTACCGTCCGGTGATACATTGGATGTCACACAGGATGTCAGAGGTTGCCCGTTAGATTTTGACAACATGATACTTACGGTAGATCTTTTAGTATTGGAAATGGTCGATTTTGATATTATTCTTGGCATGGACTGTTTGTCAGCATATCATGCCACTGTGGATTACCAGACGAGGGTGGTCACCTTCCGGCCTCTAAACCAACCCTCGTGGGATTTCACTGGCATCAGAGACGACGACATATCGATCATTTCAGCGATTTAGGCACAGAAGCTACTGTCGTATGATTGTCAGAGTTTTCTGCTATCTTTGATTAGTACTGACGACAGCAGTAGTTCGTAGCTCTCCAATGTGCCAGTAGTCCAAGAGTACCCAGATATATTTTCGGAAGAGCTACCAGGTTTGCCTCCCAGAAGGCAAGTGGAGTTCGTTATTGAGTTGATTCCGGGGACCGCGCCGGCATCGAAAGCTCCTTATCGTATGACACCAAAAGAGTTGAACGAACTGAAGATTCAACTCCAGGAGCTTTTAGACAGGGGATTTATTCGCCCTAGTGTTTCTCTATATAGTTCTCTACAGGCGACTATGTTTTCTACGAGTTTCACCCACGAAAGGGGTGAAGAGATTTGGCTTCAGAGGTAAGCTAGCTCTGCGATACATTGGTCCTTTCCAGATCCTGGAGAGGATTGGAGCAGTAGCTTACCGGCTAGCACTACCACCGTCCCTGGCAGGCGTGCACGATGTATTCCACGTATCTATGCTGAGGAGATACATACCCGACCCGACGCATGTGCTGACAGATGACTCAGTTCTAGTTCATCCTAGCGTCACTTATGAGGAGATTCCGGTACGGATTCTGGACTGGAAAGAGCGTCAGTTGCAGAACAAGACTATCCGACTGGTTAAAGTCGGATGGCAGCATCATACGGACGAGGCTACCTGGGAGCTCGAGGATACGATCCGAGCTCGATACCCCCATCTTTTCACTTGAGGTATGTGATTTAATTTACCATTCAACATTTATACTTTCTATCTATTGTTAGTACTTGCTGATGGTAGATAACGAAATTTGAGGACCAAATTTTTATTAGTGGGAGAGAATGTAAAATATCGAAAAATGGAGAATAATGATAAGGGAATTTTTTGAAATTTTTAGGAATTTTTATGGGATTTTTCAGAGCTCGTATGGACGAGTTTACGGGGATAAAAACGAGGGTCGGGAAAGCCTGTTTAGGTTACCCCGTTTTAGCGAGGAAATGTTTATTTTCTAAATTCTTTTTCTTTTCTATTTCTTTTTCTTTATTTTCTTTTCTTTTTATTCCTTCGTTTCCTCCCTTCCTCGCCGAATCCGTGCTGAGCCGTTTCCCCCGCGCCTTCTTCCCCCCTCGCGGCCGATCAGCCCTAACCGTCGGTGGTTCCTCCTCTCCCTCGCGATTTAACCCCTCGGCAAGGGTTTCGCTTCCTCTCCTTCTCCCGACGGTCGAGCAATGCCAATCTTCCCCTCTCTTCTAAGACGCGCCGCCCGATCCCTTCTCCTCCTATGCCGCTGCCGTTTTCTCCTCGCCGGCACTTGAGCGCCGCCTTTCCCTCTTCGGATCTGCGCGCCAACGCCTATCCACCTCCGTCGGCCACCGGTTCGACCTAGCGCCGGCCAAACTCCTTTGCCCTAGTTTGTATTCGGTGTCGCTGTCGTCTCTCGACCCGAACCAGCGTCGCTGTCGCCTGTGCCCTAGGGCCGACGGCCGAGTTCATCTGTGCCCTAGCCGTCTCCACACGGTCACCTAACTTTATTTGTCTCTGTGTGCCACTGTCGATCCATCGCCAGTGTTCTCGTGCCCTAGCAGCGATCCTCAAGGTAAAGCAGGGACGAGAAGTTTATGGATTTAATGATCTTGTTTGATTGGGTTTATCGGCATGTGACCTTCTTCCTGTTTTACACTAGGAGGAAGATTTTGGATCGTTTCTTGCTGCTTCCCCTAATCGGAGCTCAGACTCCTTCCTTGCGGAAGAAATTTAGGGCTACTGGTTGGAGGTAAGGTGCATAGATTGATCTAGAATTAGGTTATCGTTGGTGTGATGATTTC
Organism: Zingiber officinale; assembly: GCF_018446385.1. Taxonomy (NCBI): domain Eukaryota; kingdom Viridiplantae; phylum Streptophyta; class Magnoliopsida; order Zingiberales; family Zingiberaceae; genus Zingiber; species Zingiber officinale. The sequence continues at coordinate 30,996,553 of NC_055994.1, forward strand.
TTGAGCTCCATTTTGATATGGACAGTGAACCGCATGTTATTTCTTGGGTTCCAGCAACTACCCCTGTTCAGGCAGCAACATTACCGGCTGAGGCTTCAGAATTAGGTAAGTGGAGGAGGTAATTTTGAATACAAACTAGATTTAATTCTAGCTATGAAAGGGATAGGGTTATTAGGGCGATAAGAAATGATTAGGGTTTTACCCTAAATTAATTTAGAAGATTTTATTTAGCTATTCGTTTAAATTTGTAGCTAAATAAAAATGTACATTATATGGTTGACACAGGACTTTGACGCGAGACGAGTATCTCGACGTCGAATTTGGACTTGTTTGGACTTTTCGATTGGAGGCGGGTACTTTGACTTTATTTCATTTGATATGCATAGTAATGTCTTTAACAAATAGCAACGATTGTGTTTTCTTATCTGCTTCGGTTGATCACTACCTGATCTGTTACATGCTTGGTTGTTTATTTGCTATGCACATCATGTTAGTATTTACCTGTTTATAGAGGTAGTGACACAACCATGTTATTTATCATGTTCAGGACCTAGTTTTTTTTATACCTTATCTGGTCTGTGTACTTTGATTTGATTCATTTTCTGATGATACACATTTTACATATATATGGATATTGTTATGCTGCTCAGTATTTTGTCATGCTTAGTATCATGCACCATTCGCATGATTGCATGCTGCGCGATAGTCTGCTCCATTATTGTTGAGCACTTCGCCAGTTTCATCACTGTCGGTGCTTCGTTGGTCCGCTCATGGGTAGTGTAACGCAACGTGGTAGCACGTCAGGGATCCCTCCCCATCATTGTGTACCGAGAGATGAGAGCATTGAGCTCCCCCATTTATGATTTGGGGTAGGAGGATAGGTGTACTCCGACAGCATCCCATCCACTCGGTCACTCATCATGAGCAGTGATGGCAGAGTGCACGATTGTCACAACCCTACCCACTCGGTCTCACCATTGTGTGTGAGATGACTGACTGGCTTCAGGGGTGACCATGACATTTGCATCATATGCATGATGCATTTATTGCTTGTGTTTGCTGCATTTACTTGCTGCATTTATATGGATGCATATGATTGACATGCATACAGGATTTATGACACTCTTGGTCTGACTACCCTGTTGTACTTATACCTTGGTCCCGGTTAGTACAGTTTTCTCCTGCTTGTTTCAGTTGCATTTATCCTTCTTGTATCAGGAGGTTGTACGCATGATTAGTGTTGGTTGTTATTTTTTTTATTATGCATATCAGTTGGTACCCGCTGAGTGTTGGACTCACACCCTCCTCCGTTGCTATTTTCAGGTTGATGCTGTCCGGAGAGTTCCAGTTGCTAGTCCACTAAAGATCCAGAGTTATTTGGTCTTTTGTTATGTTTTTATTGCACTATCTGGACTTGTATTAGTTTACCTTATGGATATTGACGATGAGTTTTATTTGGATTTGTTTTGCTACATTCCTGCCTGGATGGCAGAAGAGGTAAGTTGATTTTATCATCGGATTTGAGCTTTATGAGTGTAGTGGAGTAGGACATCAGTTTTGTGCTTTATGAGTGTAGTTGAGTAGAGTTGTTTTTAAGTTTTCTTATCATTGCTTCTTAGTTGTTCACTATTAAATTGCGTGGATGTTAGATGTGTGATTGTTGCTTATTTATTATTATTATTGTTCCGGCCGTGTTGGCCGATATATATGTGGCCCAGAGGGCATTGTAGAAAAGTTTCAGATTGTCACCCGTACAGGGGAGATGTTGCCGAAATTTCTTCAGATATGGACTCCCCCAGGGCGTGACATTTATATATATAGAGGGTACAATAAAGACCTAGAGGAGGAATTGGTTTAGGCCTCCTGACGGGCTTGGGTTTCTCGTGTTCGCCCTGAACACCCAACTCAAGTCCATAAATAATAACTCATACCACTAAAGAGTTATTATTGAACTACCGCACCAATCCCATATTACAATATGAACTTCTTCTTATTATGAGTGTGTTAATCTCTCTGTGTTTAAGATATCGTATGTCCGTTAATTAAATGAGTTACTGACAACTCAGTTAATTAATATATGAGTACAAGAGTAGTACCACTCAACTTTATTATCATGCTAGACTAAGTCCACCTGCAGGGTTTACATGATAATCCTTATGAGCTCCTCAAGGGGACATCATCAACCTAAATAATTAGGACACAAATTTCTTCTATAATCAACAACACACCATATAAATAATACTATCTCCCAACTCATCGGGCCTATTGATTTAACGGATAAATCTCACCCATTGATAAGTTAAAGAAATAAATACTAAATATACGTGCTTGTTATTATATAGGGATTAAGATGACGCACATCTATAATAACAGAGGTTTTATTCTTTTATATAGTCAGTATAAATCAAACAACCTCAAACGGTCCTGCTCAATAAACACATAGTGTACTAGTGTAATTTTATAGTCAAGACAGACTAATACCAAATTACACTACAACCGTTCTAATGGTTTGCCCCAATCCATCTTGGTTGTGAGCTACTATTTATAATTTATAAGGAACCGATAACATGATCTTCTGTGTGGTACCACACGCCATGTTATCTACAATATAAATTAAATGGACAACTGCATTGATATATATATAAATATAAAATGTAGACATTTGACCAAAGTGATTCTCATTTCAAAATATTTCAAAATAGATGTTTATACAAAAGCTAGGCTTATAGTATACATCCCAACAATGCTGACTGGAGATCCCAAAAACTATGTTCAAAGGGACAACTACTAACTGGAGATCCCAAGAACTAGGTTCAAAGGGACAACTAATCTGCACTGACTAGACACACTGTGGGGGATAGCCTAATGAAACAGTGACTAGACGAGGGTAAGCCGATGGGCTTTTAATGATCAAGAAGAGTATATGCTAACTCTTGAGGGGTCACCTATGTGAGAAAGAAGTGGGGTCGCTTCGAAGAGAATTGGGGGCACAATTCTTAGAGCTTCTCACAGAACCAGGCATGTTCATAGCTAAGAACGAACACACTCATACGAACTAAATTGTATTAGGGAGAGTCTGTAGGAGATTGGATGACCGGCTTGTAGGGGGGTTGGATAGACGACACCCCCAAATCCTCGCTTCCTACAATGTTAGCTTGCACAGCGGAATACAAATAAAATAAACAAGCTAAAGACTAAAACTAAGAAAGAAAATGTAAACCTCTAACACGTTTGTTTAACGTGGTTCGGAGATTAGGGCTCCTACTTCACAGCTGTCCGTAAAATGGGCGATCCCTATCCGTCGGTGGATTAGCCCTTGACAAACTCCGGCTATCTCAAGTCGCTCCTTGTGGGTGGAGAAACCTCACCACAACACCAACCAAGACTCTTGAGACTAGTAGACTACTAATTAGGGTTTACCACCACTAATTTTGTCAACTATAACCAAGCTCCCAAGCTTTGGTTATATAGGTCGCGGGTTGAAAACCCTGCCTACCAGTCGACTGCCAAAACCATTAATCGATTGTCCTTTTATGGAAAATCGATTGTCCTTTTATGGAAATTCGACCGTTACATCCTAATGGCGCGATACCAGTCGATTGCTAAAACTAGCAGTCGACTGCTCCACGCTGGTCGAGCGAACAGAAGCATTCTGTTCGCTCCCAGTCGACTGCCCCAGTCGACTGGTACCTGAGTACAATCTCTTAGCACTCGGGCCCTCACCCTTACCACTCATTTGGCACTTCTTTGCAGCCTTGACCTCTTACCTTTAAGCCTACTTCCTTTGGCTCTCGTCCCTCAGATGCATTCAAGCCCGTGGCTCGTCCCCAATGTCATCCTTCGCGTATGCCTCGAAGTTGCTTCCCTAGGCTCTTGTCCTTGCTGTCTTGTCCACAGTCCCTCGGATGCTCCATCCTTCACCGAACTCGAAGTCATCAACCCGAGTCACATGTGTATCCTGCAAACCTGCACACTCACATACACATATCAAATAAAAGGGTGAACCTAACTTAAACTCTTTGCCCAAACACCAAAACACATGGTCACATGGACCATTGGGATTGCTCCAACAATCTCCCCATTTTTGATGTTTGGCAATACGTTTAAGTTAGAGAAAACATAATAGCAAATAAGTATGCTAAAGAAAAAGGATTTACGTTGCCAAGGCTACATATTTGGACTTACACTACCGAAACAAAATGCAACATGCATTGGAACCTATCCCAAGGCTCCCTCTACACCAATGCTCTCCATTAAGCTAGGAATTTCCCACAGGGCTATTTAAGAACCTATCACAAGACTCCCCCTACGCAAAGATACTTTCAGGTTTTTCCAACTAAACCTTACTTCTCCCCCTTTGCCTAACATCCAAAAAGTTCTCCAACAATATCCCAATTGTTGAAAACTTGTCAATCAAATTAATCCTAAACTCATATATTCATCCCCCATGAATCTCATACACTTATACGAGTTGACCCGGTCCCAAACCAATGCTGAAAACAATTTCGGACTGGCATCAGTTGACTGCACCAGTCGACTGCCCTTATCGAAATAACACACAGAACCATTCTGTGCTCGATTTTCATTGTTACCAGTCGATTGGTAATTGTATTAGTCAACTAGCACCCTAATTCTGCCCTTTTTAGCATTCTGATGAACCCAATTTAAGAAATGCATAGAAAATTCCACAGACATCCAAAAATATTCATTATGGAGAGGTTTGTTTTACCCATGTCTACTTGGGAAAAATATATTTAAAAATATATCTATCACCAATCCCAAGATTGACACAAAACCCAAAACTAGTTAAATGATTCAATTGAACCTTGACCTAAAGTCCTAGTTTTGGCTTCCTCTTGATGTATTTGTCCATACTAACTCACAATGCATCCCTAGCATTGGTTTATATGTCATCTATACATCCAAAATCAATTATCATGCTATTTGACCCCAATGTCATATTTCTAAGTATGAAACATAAACCAATTGTGCCAAATCCCTAGGTTTGAGACTCAAGTCCATCTCCAAACCACTTGACACATTCCATGGCTTGTTTAGACTCCCAAGTAAAGCTCACTTGAGATTCATTGGCCATGGGTCCCAATTTGACTCTTAGAGCTCCCCCTAGAGCTCTTAACCTTAGTCACCTACCTAGGTGACTCATCCACAATAGCTAGGCCACATCGGTGCACCTCCGGTGATACTTGACCTACAAACCTAACCTTCTTAACCTTGGACACCTTGTCCTTAGTTAATTTAACCTTCCATTTAAATGACTTTCTCTTACTATTTATTGGCTTCTCCTTGCTATAGTCATATGCAACCCTAGTATAAGACTTTTTCTTAGCATTGGAGACACTAGATCGGTATCCTAGACTCGATTTATCATTATTGGGTCTTTGACTATCCAACACCATACCTAAACCCTTAGATCCAACATTGAATCTTTCTAGGATTTTCTCCAACTTATCAAGCTTTGCCTTCAAATCTTGATTTTTCCTTTCTAGGTTCCTAAACCTAAAATCAACATGTCCACCATGGACATTCCTAGACCTACTTATTTTTCTAGGCATATGTCTCCCCTTCTTAGGATTAATGTCTTGGGTCTCCTTAGGTCTACCGTTTCTAAAGTTATCATGAATAGGTTTTTCTAGGGTTATGATCGACATTTACCCTACTCTTATCATGATATTTGAAACCAAAGTTATGCATGGGTAAATAATAGCAATTATTCCTAGCATGCGTGGGAACATAAGAATTTAAATTTGAATTATACTTCAAATTAAGGTATACCTCCCTTATCCCTGAAGCTCCCCCTTGACTTGAGCTTTTCTTCTTCTTCTCTTTCTCCCATTTCTTCAATTTCGCTAGCTTCTTGATCTCTCCCTTCTTGGGACATTTTTTGTGGTAGTGCCCCCTCTCCCCACATGTGAAGCACACAATGCGCAATCTCCTCCTTTGGGCTTCTTCATTCCTATAACCCTTGTTAGTGTTTAAATTAATTTGAATGAGTTTAGGAGTTACCTTCTTCTTACCAATTGGACACCTACTTTTGTAGTGTCCCTTCTCATTGCAACCGAAGCAAATGATGTAGTCCTTTGACTTGACTTCGGTGGAGGTGCTTGCTAGGTTGACCACTTCCAAGACCTCTTCTTCATCCTCTTCACTTGTCTTAGATTTTTCTTCAATCCTTGAGGATGTGGATGATGCCTCATCTTCCTTATCCACACTTGTGGATGGCCTTTCTTCATCCTTTTGCTCCTTGGAAGTTGAGCGCTTGTCACCTTTCGGTTGCTCCTCCTCAACTTGAGCAATTAAACCCATCTCCTTGGGCTCTACCTCTCCATGTGTAGGCAAAAGTTCTTCTCCTAGAACTTTCTTTACCTTACTCCACAACTCGTGGGTGTTCTTGTATTCACCTACACGACTTATCACGTTAGAAGAAAAAATTTCAATCAACATTGATATTACCTTTGAATTTTCCTCCGATCGTGTGGTTTGCTCCTCCGTCCAGTGTCGTGGTCAGATCTTCTTCCCTTTCTTGTCCTTCGGGACTTCGAATGGTTCTTCCACAATCATCATCGTGTCCCAATCCGTGTCGAAGAAGTTCTTCATTTTCACCATCCAAAAGGTGATGTCCCATAAGCTTCCTCCTTCGAACTTCGGTGGATCTATCAAGCCGGTCATCTTTGCTTCCTCGGCAATTAGTCCGACGGAAAGCGGTCTCTCTTTGATACTACTTGTAGGAGATCGGATGACCGACTTGAAGGGGGGGTTAGATAGACGGCACCCCCAAATCCTTGTTTCCTACAATGTTAGCTTGCGCAGCGGAATACAAACAAAACAAACAAGCTAAAGACTAAAACTAAGAAAGGAAATGCAAACCGCTAACACGTTCGTTTAACGTGGTTCGGAGATTAGGGCTCCTACTCCACGGCTATTCGTAAGGTGGGCGATCCCTATACGTCGGTGGATTAGCCTCCGGTAAACTCCGGCTATCTCAAGTCACTCCTTGTGGGTGGAGAAACCTCACCACAACACCAACCAAGACTCTTGAGACTAGTAGACTACTAATTAGGGTTTACCACCACTAATTTCGTCAACTATAACCAAGCTCCCAAGCTTTGGTTATATAGGTCGTGGGTTGAAAACCCTGCCTATCAATCGACTGTCAAAACCATCAGTCGACTACCCTCTTGTGGAAATTCGACCGTTACATCCCAACAGCTCGATATCAGTCGACTGCTCCACGCTAGTCGAGCGAACAGAAGCATTCTGTTCACTCCCAGTCGACTGCCCCAGTCGACTGGTAAAACTAGCAGTCGACTGGTACCCGAGTACAATCTCTCAGCACTCAGACCCTTACCCTTACGACTCATTTGATGCTTCTTTGCAGCCTTGACCTCTTGCCTTCAATCCTGCTTCCTTTGGCTCTCGTCCCTCGAATGCATTCAAGTCCGCGACTCATCCCCAATGTCATCCTTTGCGTATGCCTCGAAGTTGCTTTCTTAGGCCCTTGTCCTTGCTGCCTTATCCACGGTCCCTCAGATGCTTCATTCTTCACCGGACCTGAAGCCATCAACCTGAGTCACGTGTGTATCCTGCAAACCTGCACACTCACATACACATATCAAATACAAGGGTGAACCTAACTTAAACCCTTTGCTCAAACACCAAAACATATGGTCGCATGGACCATTAGGATTGCTCCAACAATCTCCCCATTTTTAATGTTTAGCAATATGTTTAAGTTAGAGAAAGCATAATAGCAAATAAGCATGCTAAAGCAAAAGGACTTCCGTTGCCAAGGCTACACACTTGGACTACACCGCCGAAACAAAATGCAACATGCATTGGAACCTATCCCAATGCTCCCCCTACACCTACGCTCCCCATTGAGCTAGGAATTTCCCACAGGACTATTTAAGAACCTATCACAAGGATGCCCCTATGCAAAGACACTTTCAGGTTTTTCCAACTAAACCATGTTTCGTCTTGGGTGAGATTTGTCACTGCTTACACAAATGGTAGTATAGTTCACGGACATCGTGTCTACTATCAGCCAGTAAGCAACCAGATCTTTACAAGGGAAGGTTCAAAGGGTAAAACCTACCTATCCTATACTTGACTCAACTGCTAAATGCTATCACATATCCTATCTCCATTCATGTGTGGAATTGTTGAATAAAAGTGAATGGAGAAGAGCTGGAAGAGGAAAGAGGCTCTATTGTGAATGAGACTTTAGTCCTACATTGGGAGTTTCATGGCATGATGGTTGGTTTATATTGATTCACATGCATTAAAGATGTGAACAAATGCATAGGGAGAGGCTCTCTCTCACGCATGAGTGCGTAGGGGGAGTGCAAATCCAGGGTCCGGATTGCACTAAACCATGTTGATTTGTGTGCGGGCATGACCTATGCACCGAATGCCAGATCAGTTGGGGCAAAATTTGCCCAAGGGGAACAACTAACATTTTTCCACGTAAACCTTTTTGCTGCTGTGTAATTGATGCATTAAAGTTGAGATTAATGCAGAATCAAAACGGTCGAGCGATAATGAGTGAAACGGTGGGTGTTTCGCTGCTCGACAAGTAATGGTCATAAATCAACCATTAACGCTGTCGTTGATCTGAGCTCCTATATAAGGAGGCTTCGATCACAGACAGAAGACACACAGCGACATAAACTTCTCTCTACCTTTATTCCCTCATTCTCTATCGTGCAACTCCTGCTCGGCAGAGTCCTCGTAATAACATTCGGGTGCCTCTCAGTTCGCCGTGACCACTAGTGCTTGGTGGAATCACGGTCAACCGTTGTATCCTGGGAAACAGACGACCCAAGTAAACCTCGAAGTACTTCCGGAGGTGGGGCTAATCTGTTTCAAGGAAACTGCGTTAGTCGCAGGCCTTGGTCAGTTTTCCCGATCGGTCTCTTTATCCGTCCGGTCGACCTCTCTATTCGCTCGACCTGTCTTCCTATTTCGCCTGATCGGCCTGTCTGTTCGCCAGACCTGCACCATCCCGCTCTGTCTGTCTGCTTTGACCGATCGGTCAGTCTGCGCTCGACCTGTCGATATGCCCGGCCTGTCTGCTTCGCCTGATCAGCCAGTCTACACTCGACCTGCCGCTATGCCCGACTTGTTTGCTTCGCTCGATTGACTTGACTACTTCAACCGGCTTGACCGACGCCCGACCTGTCTGCTTAGACTGTTCTGTCCACGCTCGGCCTGATTGTTTCGCTCGACCAGCTTGTTTGCCTGTCAGCTCGCTAGGCCTTCTGCCCGCCCGACTGTACTGTTCGGTCACTCTGGTTGGACTGATGATATGTCCGATCGGCCTGCCTGTCTCTTGACTGCTTAGCTCGGAAATACAGACCTGCTGCTCAGTAGATCTGCCCGCTCGACGACTGAGTTCGATCAGCTGCTCTTCGGCACGTTGCAAAAATCAACCCCTACTGCAGCTTGAGACTATCCGCTCATATCATCTCGTTTGTAAGTTGAATTTAGATTCTATAATTTTAAATTTAGCTAAGTCTCCAAAAATCTCCGGCAACAGATTGTTTTATCCAATATATAAATCATCATTCCTCAATCGTCTTTCATGGTGCTTAGCTTCCTCCATCAAAATTTGCCTACCGTGACCATGACTACGATGATCTTTCATCATATATGATCTGCTTTGAAACCAACCCATGGCAAAAAAGAAAGCAAATAACTTGGGGACCGAAAAAAAAACGGAATTGAAGAAAAAAAAAAAAGAAAAATCACAAAAAAAAAAAACTTTTATTAAGAATAGAGGATTGCTCCTCAAATAGATATATGTATGTGTTTATAGACTCTAGACCTTAAACTCTAAATAAAAGAAAAAAAAAATCTTAATATATAAATTACAAGTCCTATCGGGTAAAGAAATGAAAGAAATTAAAAAAAAAATAACTATTAATTGATTCACAATTCTATTAATTTTAAAGGAACTCAGAATATAAAAAAACATAAATTATCAAAAAAAAACATAAAATACTACCAATACATTTTACCAAAAAGGGCTAAAATATCTTAAATTTCAAAAAGATGAAAATTACTAAAAATAATAATAATAATCTACGGATTCTCCTACATCAGTGACTCCATGCGTGACATACTTGGACTTTCGGATGTCCGGATCACTTTTGGACACCCCCACACACTCATCGAGCTACTAGAGTCGAACACAGGGATTGGACATCGTATCAAACCCTAATCTAGTAATGTATATTTTGATTATTATTTAGAGCATCCATAATAAGATCAAATATTTATCCCAAATATTTGTAGTCCTCACATACACATCATCAACAAAATATCTCATTCATCAAATATCCTAAATCTCAATAATCAAATATTAGACAAACCAAATATTTATGACCCCTATTAAATACTCCACTATCAAATATTTTAAATTCTACCATTAAATATATTTTTTAGTTTTTTTATTAAAAAAAATAAAGAGAGAGAAACACATAACTCTATCATAATATCCCTACAACAGAAATATTTGAGGTTGAAGGTATTTAAAGAAATATCCCCGTAAATATCTATTATTATGGGTGCGTTTATAGAAGATATCAAATAAAATATAAAATATTAATGTGTGATAAAATAATAAAATTATTTTACAATAATAATTACCTTTCTAATCGTAGCCTGTGACATCAAAAGTTATTGAAACGGTAACCACCTTTTAAAGATTTAGTGGCAAGCACGAAAACTTATTTATTTTCAAGGACGAAGAATTCTAGACGTGCGATGCAAACTGGCGATTGATTGCTCCTTCCACTTCGGCCGAAGAAACAGAGTCTTCGAGCATTTTGGATGATATCTTCGCCTCTTCCTCGTCAGTTACAAATTCCTCTTTTTTTTTTCTTTTTTTTTTATCTGATCGCGCAGCCATACATTATCATCTTCTTCTTCTTCTCCTCCGATCCTTTGTTGATTCGATCCTTGTTGCGCGGAAGAAAGTGACTCGAGAGGGTGATCGGAGTTGAGGATGTTGCAGAGAGCTACCAGCAATGCTTACTCATGATGGTGGGCGGGACACGTCAGGACGAAGCAGTCGAAGTGGCTCGACAACAACCTCCAAGGTCTGATTTCCTCCTTTTTTTTTTAGCTCTCGATCGTGTGATTTTGTTTACTGACCTTGCAAGTTAATTTTACTACGTTCCTCTGCTAAAGCAAGTTTTCTGCTACTTCTTTGTGTTTGCTGATTTGCCGAAGTAAAAGGTTACAGATCAATACCAGTGGAGTGAATCTGATATTCAAATATCTAAAGTAGACGTGAATCTGAGACTATGTATCTGTAAAAAAAGGCTCAGATCATCCATTTTCAGATTAAAAAAGGCGATCTTTTTCTTGATTTCTTCTTATATTTTTAAAATATGGAATCCACAATGGTCTAGGTCAGGGTTCTCAAGAATGGCTGCGGCGCAGATTTATAAAAAAATATATATATAAAAAATAGAGAATTAATAATATTTATGTATATTACATTAGTAATAAAAAAATAAAATACATGGAGCCATAAAAAATAAATACTTTAGTACATAATGATCATACAATAATAATATAATGAACCAAATACAATAAAAATTATACCTAATCAGAGCTAATACCATGAAGAGTAATGAGAAGGTACCAAACCTTCATTATATTCTCTTGAGTATCACGTTGATTAAATTGATCTCCAATATATGGGGGTCGATATAAATTAACATTAAATTATCCATATGGATATTCATTTGATTGAGTTGATGAAAGATATTCAGAATTAGATGATTGACTTTGTAATAATGTTTTGTCACGACGATTGTAATATCCAAAACTTGATACCCAACAGAACTACTAGTAGCACGTGCCGATTCATGATGCCCAATATTGCTCCAAAGAGATGTCGAATAATCAGGAATTACATTCTGCGCATTATCAAAATAATCCTCAAATCCATGATGTCTAATTCCACTTATATAGGATGGTGAATAATTAGATGATCTATCAAATGAATTGTGTTAGGATATCACTACCATAGTATCCATATCCACTTGATTGATATCCAATTGGACCATGCTCAATATCTTGAGACTCCAATTATAACTTTTTGATCCATAATCATCTCTTACTAGAATTCATTGGTTCCCTCCCAAAAGCAGATATTTCATACGTTCACTCATATATTGTTGTGAAGATGCAATCTAATCTTCTTTATTATCAGCATCAGGAGTTCTCATAAACTTGCCAAAAAGTGATGTTGTTTCAATCCGTGGCCGATATCCATGATCAGTATCTTGTGTTGCATAATAATCTACATGACCTTTTGCCCATGTCATACCCGTGTCAAGTTAATCATCTTGATGACTTTGATGACCATGATGTTCACCATGAGTTTGTTGATTATGTCCATCATTTGAATCATCACTGTCGTCACTTTCATCACTATCCTCTATTGATAAAACTCTTTTTCCTTTCAGTTGTGTTGACTTTCCTACAATATTCTTCTTTCTTTAATGACTTTGAATGTTTGTAGTTGTGTTGTGTTCTTCAACATCTGATGCTTGAAGTGCTTGATCTAACCATGCCAAATCATAATCTCTTGTTCATTTATTTAAGATGCCATCATCATGAAAAACGTGATTGAGGTCTATAAAAATCTTCATCTTCTTTTCTACACATCATGTTTCGTACCCTAAGCTGCATATTGTAGTGAACATAAACTAATTTGTTCAACCTTTTGATAGCCAAGCAATTACGAAGCTTTCTGTGTATAAGAGATCATGTACTCCAATTTCTTTCACATCTCAAAGAGGAGAATGTTTGATTTAGAACTTTGATTGCAATTTTTTGAAGGTGTGGGGCATCTTCACCATAATCGCTCCACCATTATACTTAATATTTATAAAATTTAAGTTCAAATTCCGGTATACTTTTTTTAAAATGTCATTTTTGCTAGTGTAGACCCAAATTCACCTATTTGGTTTGTGAATAATTTATTTTGAAAAAAGAGAAGAAAAAATAAATAATTATTATTTGTGTTTGGAAAAAATTTTACCTCACTGATTGCTAAAGCTTGTGCATTTAAGTCTGTTTTAGTCTTTTGATTACAACCTTTAATTCTCGTTTAACTTCATCATTATAAACACAAATTCTAGAATATTGAAGTAATGAGTTTAGGAAATATGTTAAAATATCAAGAAGATAATAAGAAATTAGAAATGAGGAATTTGTAAACGATTTCGATGACATACTTTGTACTCTACAATTTAAACAAATAAATTATATTGTCACATACAACATTTTACAATTTAATTTATATACATTATATGGTTACCTACATCATGTAGGTGTTGGTGTAATTGATTGTACCATCGATTATCAATAATATTCTAGTATGATTGCCAATTTCCGGTAGTATCTTTTATTGCCTTTTTTGCTCTTTCCATTGCTTCGTAGATAATTGACATTGTTGGTTTTTTTTATCTTTGTCAACTAATTTCAAAACTTTTACTAATGGTTTAATTGCAACACAAATAGCACAAGCCCTCTTCCAAAATCTTCCATCCATAATGATGTTTGCATTTTTTTCTACCTCTTTCCTTCTTTTGCTTGTGTTATTGTATGCTTCTCAATCACCAGACCAAAAGTGCACATTCTTTTTAAATCTGAAGGATATCGAACAAGACTTTCAATTGAAATAAATTCTGTCGCAAATCGGGTTATTCCAAGTCTCAATAATTCACGGTCATTTGTAAATGTCTTCATCAAATTCACAACTTTATTGCTTTACATTCGTCATCTTGCCAACCTCTTCTAGCATAAGGTTGATATAATGTGTTGCACAAGGATACCAAAACAAGTGCGGTTTTTCTATCTTCAATTTGGCACCAGTGGCCTTAATTGCACCTTTGCTGTCTGTAACCACTTGCACAACATTTTCCTCCCTGATTTCATAAATAATTTTATTTAACAAAGATAAAATAAAATCAATTGTCTTTGCTTTGTTGGTGCAATTAACAAAACTATGAAATTCCATGTTGTGGTCATAATATATCATAAAATTTATGATTGGATGCTTGTTGTGTGTGCTCCAATCATCACACATTATTGTGCATCAATACTTTGATCATTTTGATCTTAAAGTGCTTAAATATTCATTTATCTCATCCATCTCCTCTTGTAAATAAACACCACCAATTTAGCGTCATGTGGGACCTTTATTATTGTTCCACCTCACCAAAGGGATTTATCATGGATGATCGTATGGACCACTATCTGTTGCATTAAATGAAATAACATTATATATGAACCATTTTGATATTGTCTTACCAACATCTTTTACTTTTTCAATACCAAACCAGTTTTTGATACTTTTATGTTTTGTGGGAAACATAAAGGAGTCAATTCCTTTTGATGGTAATCAAGAATCCTCTCCTACACTAAAGCTTCAAGACATCCCATTTCTCAAATCGAAATCTAAGCCATACAAAGAACTTGTAGAAGAAAATCTTATGATTATAAAATTTGGAGTAGTTAAGTATATTAACTTGATAAGATATGTACACACGAATTTAAAATATTATTTATACATTGTTTACCTTTATCATAGCGATTACGCATCTCCTTTTGAATGGCTCTTGTTTTACGACATTCTTTGATGTCTTTAAGTCTAGATTTTCTATATCTTCTACGTCATCTTCACCACTACTACCACTTTCTAATACACATGTTTTGTGTAATTGACTCTAAGGTTATTTGTTTTTTTTTCTTTGCATTAAACTTGTACTTGCCTTAGAGTCTTGAGATGTTTTCGTAACATTGATGATATTTCCTTAGGAACTTTGTGACATGCCTCGATATTTCTAGTAACATGTGCAATATGCTATCTTAATCTCGTAATTCCTCCAATCATAACTTTTACACAAAATTTACATCATATTATTTTAGGGTTATCACCCACCATTTGACCAAATTGCCAACCAATATCAAGGTTTGGTGCTATTCTAAATAAATAAATAATGATACATAATTTTGACTCATAAACTTTTTATAAACTCACATAATAAACTATTATTTATTCATAATTAGATCTTTAAGCATATAATTAGAGCCGACCCATAGCAGGGTGAGTCAACCCATAGTGAGTCGGCCATTTGGCGAGACAGATCATCTTGGTGGATTGAGAAATCCCTAACCCAATCCAAGGAGGGTTGCGGGTTACGTTGGCCAACTCACGAGCCCATAAAAAATAAAATAATAATAAAAATAATATATAGAAAAGATTAAAAATTTTAAGTTCATGGGTTATGGATTAGGCGTGTCAAACCCACGAGCTCATTGAATTTTCCACTTTAATTTTCAGCTTTGGAGAATTTTTTTTCTCAACCCATGGGCCAACCCAAGCCCATTGTGGACAGACTCGCACCGGTCACGGGCCTAGGCAAGTCAAATGGCTTAGACCCCCTTTAAATGAGTTGATACAATTTCAATTCAACCCGCTTAAATTGTCTGGCGAAGCGGGTCAATCCGACAAACCCAACCCAAATTGATGACTCTACTTATAATTGGTGTTTAAAGTACCGATAATTCAAGAATCATGATAATGAGAACACATATTGAACATTTAAGATTTTATTGTTATATAATAAAGAATTCTTAATAACTAAGTAGATAAACTAAAAAAATGCAAAAACTTACCTTAAACAAGATTGTTTGCTGAATATGTTGGAAATGATGGTCGAATAAATCAAACGAAGGAGCTTAGTTAATGACTGTGAAGGAGCTTAGCTAATGACAGTAAGGAATGAATATGTTCAAATGTTAATAGATTTATGTATGGTTGATGATAGATCAGTAACATTGACAAAAAGATAGTGATTAGACATGATGTGCTGCATTTCAAATTTGTCCTTTTTATTAAGTACAAAGAAAACATCAAAAACACAAATAGAAAGAAAAGGTCACATCTGCTTTAAAAGCAAACAAAACCGTAAAAAAGAATCCAAAGTCCCAAGCCGCGCCGTTGCGTTCCGTTCCAATCTTTTTTTGCCATTATAACAACCAAAAACACCATCCTGCAACAACCGATGTTATTTACGGGAAAATTAGCATGACATGAAGTGTTCTCATGTTAGAACACCCATTCCGACTGTTCCACGCCTGTTCCAACGAACCTGGTCTAGGTGGAAGATTTATGGCTCAAATGAGCAGCTAGAGATATAAAGGTGAGAAAATATTTCATATATGAACGCATTTCATTTATTTAACATAAGCATCATTCATTAGAGGTGTGCCCAACTTATTTAGGTGCAGGATAGAAGATTAGGTCAGTGTGTTAGACTACATTAGGATGAGCTGTGTCAAATTGGGAACAACCTAAGTTGATCCTAATCCCTACCAGCTTGGCCACAATCCATCGAAAGGGGTCAAGGATATATGATTAAAATATGGCAATGATCAAAAGGGAGCCATTTTTTTTTACTGAATCTTCAAATGGACACTTTTTTTTATTTCTTATCAAAAAGGTGCTCCACTTTGTGCTTTCTAACATATATAGCCCTTTGAACTTGCCTAAATTGTTGCATCCTCAGCTGCTTGCCCCAAGCAAATGGGCTGGAAGGCCAATTGATAGGCCGCTCTAACCCATCATTACCAAATATTCTCACAAATCACTAACACTATTGTGGTACCATTGCTGTTATGTTTTGCTGATGCTTGTTGCCAACTTGTTGTTGTGCTTATCGGTGAAATTCTCTCAGGGTCTCAATGAGATTTAACTGCAAGGAATGCCATTACTAGTTCTTCAAACATTAGTGGCAAACTTGATTCATTTCCTAGTTTAGGGTTTTAGAGTTTTATGTCATCATGAGAAGTTTTAGGGTTTATTTTTGTTCCCTATACTCATGCAATGCCTTTGTTTTACAATTGTGAACAATTTAAGTTTATGTAGCAAGTTTATTTAAAATTATTACATGGATCCA
Organism: Zingiber officinale; assembly: GCF_018446385.1. Lineage (NCBI taxonomy): Eukaryota > Viridiplantae > Streptophyta > Magnoliopsida > Zingiberales > Zingiberaceae > Zingiber > Zingiber officinale. Next base: position 31,013,556 of record NC_055994.1, read on the forward strand.
AACTGCCCAAAGCTTAAATATGAACCTCTTTTGTATTACCTATACCCTATGGACTCTTTCTATGTCTTCCCTTTTCAATTCATACCAATTTAAGTTCATGTAGCAATTTTGGAGAAAACGATCAAATGGACCCAAACTAGTCTAACACAAACAAACATAACCAACATAACTTTGTAATACCTCAACCTTTTGGAATCATTCTTTATGCTCCTTTCCAATTTAGACCACTTTAAATCCAAATTAATAACATAAAAGTCACATGTTTCATCTTCCCAGACGCCCAGGTAATTTTCACAATGAAGGACGTCACACTCATCCTAAGACTACCAAAATTATAGAGTGGTGTTTCTATACATGTAGATTTGATGCTTCTTATAATCAACTATACTTGCAACATTTTAAGGACGAACTTGGAGGCAAAATCTAAGCCAATTCTATAATGACTAGAAGAAAGATTTTTATTTTGCTTTGTAAATTTTACATATATTATTATTATTATTATTATTTTCAACGATATTCCTAGATTAATATTCTTAACACTTATTGATTGATTTTGATATTTTAAGTCATCTCCTCTCCTTCCCCTATCATCCTCCTCCTTAATGTCCTGAAATGAAGTAGGTTCTTCCTCCTCTCCTTCCCCCTTATTCTCCTTTCTAGTGTTTGACACACCTCCTACATATGACACTTGGCACACACATACAACTTCTCAAGCCAACTGGGGATCAAAACTTCGGTTCGGCTCGAGATTTCAAATCTTGCATCAACATACAGTAGTTAAACCCAACCACAAGGGGAACATCATTTCCCCAACAAGAGGTATAGAGGTGTGTGAATACTAGCTCTCTTGAGTCAAAGCATGATAGTGTAGTTGTAGTAATTGGAGTAATCAATTCTTGTAAGGAATAGAATTTGATTAATAAACTCATTCCAAGTTCCTTTTCGTAATATTCACCATCAAACATAGATTAAGCCTCTAGCTCATGAAAGAACTTGAGTAGATTAATTTGCCCTTTGGAGTAATGTAATATTGGAATTCAATATAGGGCACACTCATGCGACTAAACTTTAGACTCTGCTTATATTGAGGACCCATTTTGATTTAGAAATACGTACCTTATTTTGATACTGATAGAATGAGATAGCCTTTTGGGGCTCCCCTATGCTGTCCTTAAGCAAAGTTACTAGATTTTCTTTTCTTCTTTAAACCTACCACAATAGTTATCGAAATTCAAAAGACTGAGTCATTCTTTTTCTAAGTCGATAACAATTATATGTAAATGCATCTTCATTTCACTGTGCTCTTTTCTATTAGTTGTTTAGACATAAAGCCAAATTGATTCATATATATATCTAATATTACCTAAGTCTCTTTATTTTCCTTTCCTAACTTTACAATCTGACAATATCTTTTTCCTTGTCCCTAGTTCTTAATCTTTTATAAAACTTATCAAATGCTTTTAGCCTTTGTTGTACCTATGACTGCTGTTTCCCTCAATTTTAGTTCCTTTACACATATTCATAGTTTCTTAATTTGTACAACTTTGGGAATATTTTAAACATCTCTTCTTTAAACTAACTCTTTTATATAAGTTTCACCTCTACCTTTAGACCTCAAAGCATAAATATTACTGTCTTGATCTTATTTGGTATTAAAGTCTACATTTATAACATTAATTCACAAACTTTTCATTTCAAACTTCTCTCGTCATTCTATCCATAGTTTTGATAAGTATCAAACCAACCTTAAGAAGGCTACAGCTTCATCACTTCACAAACCTGCGTAACTTAATGATCGTAAACTACTCAAATTTATAATTTTCATGTAAACTTGTAGAGTGCGCTCTCTTCTGAAACATGGATTCTTGTGATAGTAACTCTCCAAATGCAGATCTTAGTCTGGCATTTATTGGCTTAACTTACAGAAATGGATGGTAGAGTGAAAGCTATGCTCAAGATAATTGAAGTAGATGCTGACTCCTTCTCTAAGAGAGCAGAGATGTACTTCAAAAGGAGGCCAGAGTTGATAAGCTCAGTTGAAGAAGCCTACCGGGAATACAGAGGATTGGCAGAAAGATATGATCACATTTCCGGCGAGCTGCACAAAGCAAATCATACCATAGCAACTGCTTTTCCGGATCAAGTCCAATATGCAATGCTGGAAGAGGAGGATGAAAATCCAAAAGCGATTACTCCAATTGATCCCAGAAAGATTCATAAGCCAACAGTAGATGGCTTACTAAATAAAAGAAGGGGGGAAAGCCAACCATCCATGAAAACTCCAGTTAATAGAAAAAAGGCACAAGAAGAGATAATTAAGCTTCAGAAGGAGATACTTGTACTTCAGACTGAGAAAGAATTCATCAAGAGCTCATATGAGAGTGGGGTCGCTAAATATTGGGAGATTGAGAAGAAGATTGTGGAGATGCAAGAGGATGTTTACTGTCTGGAAGATGAGTTCAGCGCTAGTGCGGTTATCGAAGATAATGAAGCCTGGGCATTAATGACAGCAACAACACTTAAGTCCTGTGAGGATGCTATATTCAATTTGCATGAACATCAGAACAAATCAATGGAACAGGAAAAACTTGAGTCAAGTAGAATTAAGGCTGCTAGAGAGAAATTGTTGGGTCTCAAGAGGGAGTTGGGCAAATTTCAAGTTGAGAACACAGACAATGCTAATGAAAAGACACAGAAGAAGTCTACTATATTAAATGAGGATGAAAAGAGTTTTTCTTTCAACAAAGAGAGGATACCGCTGCAGTCGCTTTGCGAGAAACTAAAGATATATCTAGAAAGAGACCCTGATAATTCTGTTGAGGATGTTGCAGAAAAAATTAATGAGCTTGTTAGCAGAATCACCAGTTTAGAACTCGCAGTTTCACAACAAACTGCAAAGATCCATAGACTGCATTTGGAAAACAATGAGCTTGAGAAACATCTGTTAGGCTTGGAAGAGGAAAAGATGATTCTGATTAATGAATCGAATGGAACAAGTAACAAGCTAAAGCAAGCTGAAGAGCAGTTAAATATAGTAGAAATTCTTGGAAAAAATGTCCAAGACGAAGAAATTATTCTGTGTCAAAATCTTAACAAAACCTATGGTAGTTTGGTTGATATTTCAGGAAAGATGCAGCAGTCTCCTTCCCAAGAAGACGATGAACACATTGAGAGTGGATGCTTGGAGGATGAGATTTTATCTAGTGATGAACTGATAGAATGTGAGGACAAGGAAGTGACCGAAATTCATGACCAAAATGAAAATTCATTCCAAGAGATTCATGTAACTGAAGAACACTCTATCAAAGACCACACAAAACTCTATACGGGCTCTGATATTAGTAGCAATTGTTCAGCTGGAAACCTAACTGAGCAAAATGAGTACATGTTCAAAGACTCATCAGGAACAGGTGTTAACTTTGATAACAGCACACATACTGATACTGACCAAGAAGCTCAACTCGAGGAGAAAGAGATTTCTGTTGACTTGTACCAACTACTTTTAAATAGTTTGGAAGGTAGAGAGAAAATTCTGTTAGCTGAGTACACGTCAATCCTTCAAAGCTACAAAGAAACAAAGAAAAAGCTATCTGAAGTAGAGAAGAAAAATGAAAACTATCACTGTGAAATAATGACACTGTTACAGGAGTTAAAGAATGCCAGCGCTATGAAAGATGAGGAAATACAATTGCTAAAACAACAGATTGAATCTTCAAAGATGAATCCAAATGTCAAGATTCCATCTGAAGCTGGAGAGTCTAGTCACAGAAATCTTGAAAGCTTGTCGTGCTTCCCTAAGTTTAACATAGATAATGCAAACCTTCAATGTTCTCAGATGATCGATGATGCAAATATTACATCAACCACAAGAACATGCAAAACTAAATTTATTGGAGAACCAGGAGGCCTGATTACAGAACATATAAATCTGCAGTTCAATGACAAGCCAAAGGACAGTTCACCTATTGAAGAGAAGTTCAGAAGAGGCATGGATGATTTACTTGAAGAGAACTTACAGTTTTGGCTAAGGTTCAGTTCATCATTTCAGCACATTCAAGAACTGCAAGCTCAATTTGAAAATGTACAAACTGATATCAAGAGCATGAAGGATGTTATAGCCCAAGGAGCAAGCAATGGAACCTTCAATGATCAAGTTCCTCAATCAGACTCTGTCCCCGTAGTCTCGAAGCTAAGAGAACTGAAGACTGAACTCCAAGTATGGCTGGAACAAAGTATATTTTTAAGAGATGAGCTAGAAATTAGGTTCTTATCTCTTTGTAGCATACAAGAGGAGATCAACAGAGCTACCGAACCAAATCAACAATCTGAAGAATTCCAGCTTTCTCCTTGTCAGGCTGCAAAGTTCCAAGGAGAAGTTCTCAACATGCAGCTAGAGAACAACAAAGTTGCAAATGAGCTACAAGCGGGACACAAACATGTTACGCGTCTTCAGGCAGAAGTTGAGAAAGAATTGACTAAACTTCATGTGCATCTTGAGCTGCCTCGATTGATAAATAACCACCCTCATCCCTTTAAGCATTTCCACAGTAGGACTAGAACACCTAGTAGAGTACCATTAAGGTTCTTCCTTTTTGGTCCCAAGCCTAAAAAAGAATCCGTATTTGCATGCCTTAATCCAGCATATCAAAGAAATTTTAGTGATCTGAGGGCAGGATTTCGTTAAATGGATAACAGATAGTTCCTTGTTAGTTATATTGATGTTACTAGTTGTGCTCTAGTCTTGTGAGAAAAAAGATTGGTTTGCTTTGAACAGGCTGCAACAGCATGTTTATGCTATCATTAGCGCAGGTATGTTCATGAATTGTGATGGTGATATGAACAAGTGAATTCTTTCTACATCAATCATCAGGATCACTGCCAAATTGCAACGAGATGATTTGGATGCTTTATTATTGTGATTTAGGTGCTGCCCAGAGAGATACTGAAGAATTGTTACACACGTGAGAGGTGGTGAATCAAGTGGTTTTAGAAAATTTATATTTTTTTTAAAATCAAAAGTACGTAGCGGAATTAAACACAGAAATAGAAAGCAAAAAACACAAGTATGCGAACTCGCTCGATTTTACTTGGTTCGAAGCCTTCGGTGACTCCTACTCCAAGACTCGTGTCCAGTGGACCTATCGACGAGTAATCCACTAAAGACCTCTTCCGGAACTGCCAGAAGAGAGGATCGAGTACAATAAAAAGAATAGAAAAGGTGTAACAAGCTATACTTTCCTTTAAGCGGTAATTGTTGGTGCAGGTTGCACTAATAGTCTGGTTTTAATGTATGACAAATAAGTTAAAGTTAGATGGGTTGTTTGTCTAACGCTTCTACCAAGTGTGCAGGAGTTGACTAGTCTGAAGAACCTGACACCAGGCTGAAATCCAGTTAGGTCCGCTGGGCCCGATAGCTGGTGGGAAATCTAGCTAGGTCCGCGAGGTTTGATAGTTGGTGCGAAGTCTAGATAGGTCCACGGGGCCCGATTCTGGCGGAAAGTCTGGTTGGGTCCATGGGACCTGACAATCGGCCGAAGTCCAGTTGGGTCTGCGGACCTGACAACTGGCGGGGAAGACCAGATGAGTCAGAGGCAAGTCGAGTGACTGCAAGTGGTAAGTAAAGGTAAGGCGTTGGTCCAGCTTAGGTCAATTTGGGAAACCTAAGCTGAGACCTTGATTAGATCCTGGTCTCAGGGAGACAAGATATAATTACTACTCATAATCTATTATGTTGTCCTAACTCTGTTTTGCAAGGTAAAATATATTTTTTGATTGCCTGAACTAACCTTTCTTACAGGTGGAAAGGCTGAAGAAAAGGGGTCAGGGCACCCAGACCAGGCTTGCCTGGGTAGGGTCGTGGGTGCCCAGGCGGTATGGGCGCCCGGATTCAGTCCAGGTGCCTGGACCTGAAAATTGATCCACAAGCTTACATGGAGTGCGTCAATTAGCCGAGCCACGTGGTCCAGGTGCGCGGAATGGACCTATTTAAATGCCTTCGACCCGGAGCTTCAGTACAATAATTGCAACGACTTTCTCTTCTACTAGGTGCTCCGAAAAGGCTCCCGCAACGCTGCTACGCTCCACCGACAACCGGACTTTAGTTTTAATTAATTCTTTTATTGTCGGTAATTTTTATATATAGTTCTTGTACTTGCAATTTGTAACCATTTCGAACTATTAGTGGATTGCCCAACGAAAACACTCGACGAATGCGAGTCTGGGAGTAGGAGTCGTCGAAGGTTCCAAACCAAGTAAAAACTTGGTTGTGTTAGCATTGCTTCTTATTCTTCCGTTGCATATCTATTTTAAAATCAAATTTTCGACGATCGCTATTCACCTCCCTCTCCCCCTCTAGCGTTCTTTCCGATCCTATAGTAATTAAGTACACAAGGAAACTTCGTTACCCAACACTTTTAGTTTTAACGGATCAAGGTCAGTGTTGGATGACTTCTTAACGGTAGTCGGGCGTAGTAGTGTCGTAGCAGAGTAGCAACACGAAGTCAGAGCAGTTGGAACGTCGAATGAACGCGTAGAAGCTTATAGAAGAGTTGTCTTTAAAGCCTTGGTCGAATAGCCCTTTTAAAGGGGATGAAAGGTGCAACATCATTGAAGGCGCCTTCAATATCAACTCTTATCCCCTAAAAACTGGCTCTTATCGTCACTGGGGTTTTCTATGTTATGTTATCTGACTGAAAGCGTCTTCCATAGCCCTGCTCCTTCGAATAGAAGGCGTCTTGGGTACTGTTCATCCAAGGCATTTTGTGCTCCTTTCGCCTTACAAAATGTGTTAGTCCAACAAAACATAGTATACCCTGCAAGACGAAGTTAGTACAATAAAAACAAACAGTTTAGTAATTATATCCCGTCTCTCCAAGACCAGGATCTAGCCAGAGTCTCAATTTAGATTTCTGAAATGGACCTAAATTGGATATGCACCTAAAGTCCTCAAATGAGACTCCTCCTCACTGGAATACTCTCCTCCAGTGACTTACCTTACTTATTATGCAGAATCGCTTGACTCCTTAAGGTGCACCAGGTCTTCCCGCCAATTGTCAAGTCTGAAAATCCAATTGGACTTCGGCCAGCTGTCAGGTCCCGCGGACCCAGTCAGACTTCCCGTCAAATATCAGGTCACTCCTTACTTATCTGGATTTCTGCACCAGCTATCAACTTTTTCAGACTAGTTGGATTTCAACCTAATGTCAGACCAGTCAAGTCCTGCACACTTGGTATCATAACACATCTAATTTTAATCTATTTATCATTTATTAAAATTCAAAATTGATTATTAGTGTCAACTACACTAACAGATACTACTGATGATACTATAAGAGTTGCTAAGCAGATCAGTCTACATAAATATTTAACCAGAAGACAAACCAAATCACTAATTATGGTGGCAAAAGACGAATACGCTCGTCCCAGTGCTCCTGCCAACTCGTCCCAGGGTCAACACGGAGGAGGTAAATCACGGGCGGCTACTAGTCTTTGGAATAGTAACTAGCACATAAGAGAGGTATTTACCTTGACTTTGCTGAGATTCGAACCCTAGATCTCATGATGACAACACCTCATGCGAACCAAATCACTAATCATGAGCTTATGTGAGGAGTTTTTAGTACTTTGAAGTTTCCACAGATCTGATGGAGCAAGTAAAGACCCTGGCTGGGATCTTACAAATGATGGCTCCACCAACACCCCAGTTCCACTTTAGCAATACCAGGTGCCTGCCTCTCCCTAAGTTGCCATGTTCATATCAAGCATGAAAGAATATACACAAGAGAATTTGTTAGTGCAAAATAATATAAATCATTCAAAATAAATTTGCCTTGTACATTATTAAAAGATATATATGAAAATCAAACAGCAACTAGAAATCAATAAAATTATGAAAAAAAAAATGGATAAGAAGTAAGCCAAAAATTCACAATTTTAAAGTAAAGATTTGGCCCTTTTCAGGCTAGTTTATCTGATCTTCAACTCCAACAATACCACGGTTTAAAATCAACCGTTTGATGGTTTGAAATTGCCGTTTGATAGTTTAAAAAATCTCGATCCTTAATTTTAATCACCGAAGGCGGTTATAATTCATGGTTTAAAATTGTCGATTATGATTCAGGTCTTGATTCCATGGTGATAACTATTATTTATATTTAAATAAATTTTAAAAAATAAAATAAAAAACAAAATGGGTATGATGGAGTCTACATTATAGTAAGTGTCATATTATTTAAATTGATAAAAAAAAATATAAATTTCATATCAACTAAAAATGAATCTGAATTATATTTTTAATTTTCAATTTTAGAACGCCAACATAAACAATTTAGTCCAGATACAAAGAAAAAAAAAATAGAGAAGGCAGTGATCTGAAGGAAAGTTGCATTGTTTGTTAAACAAGAACATTGTATTCAAAAGGGAACTAACTTTACCAATCTTGTTTCCAGAACAATGCTACCATGTTAATGAGTTCATAATTCCATTATAGAACAACCATTCAGAACTGGGAAATGTAGGAACATCTTACAACACAGTGCGATCGATACCCAACCGACACGATAAACAGAAACCCAAAGACAAGTGTCTTAACTTCTAAGACGAAGAAGTGCACTTTTTCATTCCCCTTAACTAAGGTGCTGGATGTGCAGCACCATTGGTCTCCATCTCGGTCACGTAAACCTGCCCATATTCTCCCTTCGAGTCATCCTCCTCC